>NC_136067.1:484541224-485741224 GCF_964261635.1 Lissotriton helveticus | reverse complement strand
AAGGATTCTCCTAGCCCCCACCAAGTTACAATAATTTTCAAAATAAAATTATTGACGTACTCAACGGGGGCGGGAGGTGGGGGAATATCAACATGCACAGATCTGACAATGGCACGTTTAGTTTCCAATTACTTCTCAGTAAATGCCATATTCATCCAGTTTCTACGTGTCCTAATCTATATTTGTCTGTGAAGGTATCACTGGCCTTGGGAGACAGAGGGATTTGCCCAGGATCACACATTAGGCTGAGGGTGGTGAAGCTGGGAAGCTGTGAGAGCTGTGTGGGCTGTGAGAGCTGTGTGGGCTGTGAGAGCTGTGTGGGCTGTGAGAGCATGTGTGGGCTGTGAGAGCTGTGTGGGCTGTGAGAGCTGTGTGGGCTGTGAGAGCTGTGTGGGCTGTGAGAGCTGTGTGGGCTGTGAGAGCTGTGTGGGCTGCTAGAGCTGTGTGGGCTGTGAGGGCTTTGAGGGCTGTGAGAGCTGTGTGGGCTGTGAGGGCTGTGAGGGCTGTGAGAGCTGTGTGGGCTGTGAGAGCTGTGAGAGCTGTGTGGGCTGTGAGAGCTGTGAGAGCTGTGAGGGCTGTGTGGGCTGTGTGGGATGTGTGGGCTGTGTGGGCTGTGTGGGCTGTGTGGGCTGTGAGAGTTGTGTGGGCTGTGAGAGCTGTGTGGGCTGTGAGAGCTGTGTGGGCTGTGAGAGCTGTGTAGAGGGATTTTTTGAGAAACGTTGTGTTTACGTGAATTTAAAAGACTTGCCGGGAATAGGACTATTGATTTGGGGGCATGATGAGAATTGAGCAGGCTAGGGTTTAATACCTATTATTAAGCCCTACATTATTAGTCATATCTCACAGAATGTTTTAGTAGATGTCTGACAGCCCGCGCGGGCCCACCGGACTTTTGTCCAGATCCTGTTTCCTCTGCTCCGCAAGCCATGGTGGAGTTGGTAAACGACCTCCTGCAGCTGCAGGCCGTGGGTGCGTGGAGGGACCTGACGACCAGCGACCAGCTGCGGGCCGCCACCATGCTGCTCGACACCGTGGAGGAAGGGGGCCTTCGTGCTGGCGACAATAGTCCCGGAGAACACCCGACAACCACCGTGACTACCACTTCCGTCCCCTTTTTAGAGTCACACAGCACGACGGAGGGCACAAGCACACTCCTGCCTGGCAAAACTTAAACTGCACATTTACTGACGAACTAAAAAGCACCAGCTTTGTAGTTTTTGTGAAAAATCTATATTGTGTAGGTAGCAATAGCGTTTATTGGTCCCACAAATTAAGCAAAACGTTTCTTTTGGGGGTCTAAAGAACGTTATCAAACCTCTTCCAAGTAGAATTCGTCCCTAAAGCACTACAGCTGAATGAGTTAAGTGAAACCCTCAACACATTCTTTAACTCACTTATGCAGTGATCAGCTAACACATACACACTGCATTTATGTTGTCTGTGTGCGTGGCTCTGTCTGTGCGTGGCTCTGACTGTGCGTGGCTCTGTCTGTGCGTGGCTCTGTCTGCGCATGCCTCTGTCTGTGCGCGGCTCTGTGTGTGCGTGGCTCTGTCTGTGTGTGTGCGTGGCTCTGTCTGTGTGTGTGTGTGTGCGTGGCTCTGTCTGTGTGTGTGTGTGTGTGTGGCTGTATGTGTGTGTGCGTGGCTCTGTGTGTGTGTGCGTGTGGCTCTGTGTGTGTGTGCGTGTGGCTCTGTGTGTGTGTGCGCGTGGCTCTGTGTGTGTGCGCGCGTGGCTCTGTGTGTGTGTGCACGTGGCTCTGTGTGTGTGTGCACGTGGCTCTGTGTGTGTGTGCACGTGGCTCTGTGTGTGTGCGCGTGGCTCTGTGTGTGTGTGTGTGCGTGGCTCTGTGTGTGTGTGTGTGCGTGGCTCTGTGTGTGTGTGTCTGTGTGTGTGCGCGTGTGGCTCTGTGTAGATATCTTTTTTGGTAGGTGACTATGTGTGGATGGCTCTGTCTGAGTATGGCTCTGTGTAGGTGGCTCTATGTGAATGACTTTGTGTGGGTGGCTCTGTGTGGGTGGCTCTGTATGGGTGGCTCTGTATGTGTGTGTGGGTGGCTTTGTGTGTGTGGCTCTGTGTGGGTGTAAATTAAGCTATTGCATTGTAAATGACAATCCCATTTCTTTAACGATTAAGCTATTGGCAATGTAAATGACAATGCCATTTATTTAACGATTAAGCTATTGGCAATGTAAATGACAATACCATTTATTTATGATTAAAAAAAGAAAGAAAATGTCATGAGCAATGCCAATAGCTCTACCTTTAATAATGTCGAGACCATTGCATTGTAAATGCTTGTTTTCTCATTGCAACGTAAGAGAAATTTGTAAACACCAATTCCCATGTTATTATTTTTTTTTAAATAACCAGCAATTTAACACAAGAAATAGCTTGACATTCGACCTCTGTCGATGAAGATCAGCAATGTGACCAGAACAGGGGTACTTAACCAAGCAAAATTAATATTCATGTCCCAGCTAGAAGCAAGATCTAGAACTCATCAATGGAATTCAGATAATGCCTCCATATTTTGGGAGTAGTTTGATGAAATTATTTCAAAAATACCTTTTTGCAGCCTGTGTAGGTGCAGGATGAAACTTTGATAAATGAAGGGAACCCTTTGAAAAACCGAATGTAACTGAGGATTAATTAACTCAGCCATAACTTAAGTGTAGTTCAAGAAATAATAGTATGCTCTGCAATTTATTGGCTTTTCCAGGATTCTATATATGCATTGTCTATTCAGTATCAATTACTGAAAAATTTATGTGTGGTTGATTGTATATGTATATATTTGAAATATTGACAATATTTGTACACAAGTTATTCCCTGAATAATAATCATACAAAAAAGAATGAATTTGCCTCGATCTTCGACGCATTCTCACTACATAATATATGTCTGGCTTATTCAGAACAGGACAAGCCAAGATTGTGTATCTATCTATTCACCCCCAGCTGCAGGATACTACATTTCCCCAAAAAACAGATAATGCTGGCGCCTCGCGCCTGTTGAAACAAAATTCCTCGCACCAGAACTAGCTCATTATCAAATCTGGGTGGTTGATGAGTTTCTTAGACTACTACCCATAACGGTACATGGAGCGAAGTGTTATGTATGGCTACTGGGTTCTAAGCATAATTATGCTGTCATGTATGTTATTGACTGGTGTATGTTGCTATGTTGGGCCAAATGTTTTAGTACAACAAGTCTCATATACATAAAAAGTAAAAATACATCTCCAGAAATATCATCTTTGAGAAGTGCTTCTGCAACTTCTGATCTAGAAATCTCTACTTCAATAGTGGTCTCAACAGAATACTCTCTATACAAATCAAATGTAGTATTTTGTGCCAGAACAACACTGCCTAACATATGGTTAGCGAAGTCAAGGCTACTCAGTGAAGGGCTTTCAACACCACCATGGGGAAGGTGTGGGTCAAAAGATGCTCAAAATGTGTCAGATGATCTTGTCAAAATATGTTGACTGTCAGCTGTTATTTTTTTTCTTCCATATCACACTGCAAAGGTCGTCTCCCCATTTATAGTGACCATTCTCAATACTTCTGGGCCAACCCTAGTCACCGATCATTAGGTTACATTTCTCCAACAGGCACTTTCAAGATATTTTCTTGTGTGACATTTTAGCAAAGCAGCAATCCCTTTAACGCCGTTTCAATACAACCTGAGCTGTTTCTGATCACAACCCCTTATATAAACCCTGGTCTCCTCAATTCTGTGACCTTCGAGAGTGGATTACGCAGTGGTGGACAAGTGGATAAAGCTGCTTGGGACAGGGGCTCTATCTAGAACCAGCGTCGGCACTTCACTGAAAATCTTGTAATCCTGCGATAACCTGTAAACTCCCCCATGCCTAAAATTAGAACTATATGACATGATGTGTAACACAAACCAGAAACACTCCATGTACACGATATTCTATTGTCTCCCAACATCCACTTTAATGTATAGCACTCTGATGACCCTCAACAGGGTTTTCACAACACATACCTACACATACATATTTGTGATTTTTTTTCCGTTAGATTTGTATTCCCCAACGAGTAGTGATTTTGATTTAATGTGAGCATTATACTGTCACTGTTCAACAATTTGATATCCTTCCAGGGGTAAGCTTGCCAGTGAAATGCTTCATAAATAAATGTTATGTTATAGTTTTATAACTTAATGTATACTCTCTCGAAGAGTCTACTAATTTCATCTGCATAACGCATCACTGGCCATGTAGATTACTTTATCATTCCTCCTCCAGCATAAAACAAGAACTGGAAGCCATCTCCAGGATGTCTTTCTGGCTCCGGAGATTGGCTGAAAACTCAGAATAGACGTGAAATTTCACAATGAGAGGAGCAGAAACCTTCCTCTTGCCAAGTTACATTCTGGGGTTGTGTAAACAAACAGGCTTGAGAGTACATGCAACTTAAAAGGGAGAGCTGAACAAACGCAGAGCACTGCTGTGGGTAGGAGAGCAGGGGTCAGCCCTCAATTAAAGGGCCTTATTCCTGATCGTAGCATCAGCGCCAGACCTAGAGAGGGGCTGGTAGCTGATAGCAAGGAACACATGCATAAACAACCCGCTCATTACCGAGCAAGAAACAGAGCGTGGCATTCCTACTGGGAATATTTATCGTATTGTTAAAATTCACCCACATGTTTTAGTGCACGGTAGCTGTGCGTTTAAAATCAGATTTTATAGATTATGGCCCAAATGCAACAAGTACATTCACAACATGGTTCATTTTTTCATTTATACCTAGTCATAGCTTTCGAGACATGTTTTGTATACAATCTCATTATCAATTTCTGATGCTTCACAAATGTCACACATTCCTCCAAAATACACAATGATCTTAGGAAACACATGCTTAGTACTGAAACCACACACAGAACACATCAGATTAGAGAAGAAGAAAAAAGGACTAACCCTTTGAAACGGATAACAGGCCTATAATCTTTGATCTCTGCATAAAAGGTATTCACATTTAGCAACTCGCCAGCAACATAGGGGCGTATTTACAAAGGTAAATATACATGTGTATATTTTCTCATGTGTATATTTATTATTAAACTTATATGTAACTCTCACTTTTTTGCTATTCAACATTTTGGAGAATGGATTTTCACCAACATATAAACTTACATCTACATCTCCACAAATCAAAGGCTGAAGCCTCCTACAATATGATTTACGAGTGTAAGGTTATTATATGTAACTTCGCTTATGTAGGTGGAGATCTCCGCTATAGTGTTAAAGGGTTCACTATGGGAAAATATAGAAATAATTATTATACTTTACAATGCTTTAAAAAAAATCGATGTAAAATACATATGCAAATTAAATGCAAATATATATTTTTTTAATGTATTTATTGTTTTAACAAGGTTGGGCAATTGTTGCATATACCTGTACACTGTTGATCGGAATTCCTTCTGGACTCAGCACTTAGGTAGTGTCAATTACAAGCGTGAAGAAGTACAGCAAGGACAGTGCAATCATTATTGGCAAGCACTAACAATTAAGGTAGGAATGCGGAGTAAGAAAGGAAAGGGTAAAGAAAGGGAGGGGTTTTGAGACCTTAGTCAGTTGTCTTTTGACTTGTTGTACCTAGGGAGAGGGTGTCAGTGGATGCCAGAGGAGAGGCTAGGGAGAGTCTGAACCTAGAGTTAACAAATAAGTACGGAGGGGTTGCCAAATATCCTTGGGTCTGGAGGAGGGAGGTTGCAGTGTAGCGTAGATCTCGCTGGTTAGGTCACAGTATGTCATGCTCGTGAACCATGATGACATAGTGGGGTGATGTGTGCTGCCATAGCAAAGGGCTATTAGCCAGTAATAAAGCAATGGCGGTAAAACGGCGAAGGTGTTTGGGAATAGAAGAGACGTTGCCCAAGCGGGCCATAAGGGTGCTGGGCGTGAGTGTAAGTGAGATCATGTGTGAAGGGTCTCAAAGACTGCTGTCCAGTATTTGACGAGAATGGGGAAGGTCCATGTCATATGTGCGAAATCAGCATCTTGTGAATTGCAATAAGAGCATTGTGAGGATCTGGAGGAATCTATCTTGCCAGGCTAGCGAGAGTGAGGTATGTTCTATGTAGAAACTGGAAATGGAGCATTTTATGACCGTGTTTGGGGGATACAAGTTTAATTTCTGTGCAACAATATGCCCGATCCCCCAGTGGTTAAGAGAGTGGCCGAGGTTTTGCTCCCAAAGCTGACTGACTTTGCTATCATGAGTGTGTTTAAGAGCCATGCTTGAGCGATAAAGTCTAGAGAATAGGTGCTTACTATCGGGGTCTGTAATTAAAAGTGTGAGAGGTACGAAGTCTTCAGGTTCCAGTGGGTAAGTAGAGAAGTGCAAGAGGATTGTTTTGAGTAGTCTATGGAAAATAAATTGAACCATGAGTGTGGCATGGGAAAAGTTGGGATCTGTTTTGGTGGGAATTACATAACCGTTTGGATATAGATCACAGAACATATGGGGAGCATGCAGGGTTGGAGTACGCTGTACCAATTTTTTTTTTTAAGTCAGTGGCAACCAAGGATTGGGAAATAGCAGTAGTTCTGGTGAATATATGTGGCCTCGTCCCAGTGTCCCGATGAGTCACCGGACGGCCCATTTAGTGGTTGAGAGAGTCTGTATGTCTGTGGTGTCGAATTTGAGACCTTGTGGTAGTAAGGCTGTCAGTGGGACAGGGTCCACCAGGTCACACTTGGGCTTGGCATTTGGTAAGCAGGTATCAGGGTGATCCCAATAATGGGCAAATTGACATTGTGCACTAGGAAATACATGTAGAAGTCAGGAACAGCGATTCCTCCACGTTCATATGGGAGTATAAGAGTATCCCAGGCCACTCGAGCTTACGGTTGGCCCAAATCAGGCTAATCAGCACCCTCATATGTTCATAAAGAAAGCTGGTGAGAAGCATTGGAATATTTTTAAACAAATAAAGTAAATAGGGGAGGGCAATCATTTTTATGATGGCAAACCTTAGCTTTAGCTAAGGTTTGCCATACCTGATTCGGTTCGGGTCTAGTTCGCGCTATATAAAACTCTACAACAAAAACAAAAAAAAACCTGCCCGCCATGAACAGGGGGAGGCAAATCCAGCGTTCAACCTGGCCTGCCAATTTGCTAACGGCAGGAGTTGAGACAAATTATTTTTTTCCTTGTCTCTAAGTAAGATGATGCGTATGTATTTGGTGGTGTCAGTGCACCAAGCAGGGGATATTTGCAGTGAGGGGGATCAGTAGCATCGGTGAGAGGGAATAGCTCTGATTGCCTCCATTTGATGTTGAAGCCCGATAGGGCGCTGAAACGGATTGTCTTACGTATGAGAGGAACTAGGATATCCGAAGGTTTTTTAACAGTAGGATGTCATCCGCATACAATAAATGCTTATTTTTAACCTAGAATGAATACAATGTTACAGTACATTAACTCATTGAATTAAAATGTTTATTAAATATTTAACTAAAATATTAAAATTTACAAAATATTTTTAAACAATGGTTTAAAAAAAATCCCACCTTCACTAACATTGTGTTAAGAAATATGTATTCAATTTATTGAAATAATTTAATGTTCTTTAATAAACGTTTAAAAGTTTAGTTAAATGTTTTATTATGTTTATTATTAAATGCAACAGTGATAAATTATTATCTATCATCTGTACAGAGAGATTTTGAATGCCAAAATACTTTAATTTATTTAACAATATTTCCTATGGGGTATTATGTCAATTCTATGCCCATAGTTTACTATGGGAGTGTGTTGCAATAAGTGGTAGGCCATGCGTGGTGCTTGACTTATTCCAAGGCTGGACTGGCGTACATTGGAATCTGTTTTGAAACGTTTAGGGTTGCAGTAACTTTAGAAGTGTACTTTGTGGGTAGCAATGGTATTATTCTTTTACACTGGCATTTGTAGTAGCACACCCATCCATATACCCCTCCTTAAATTTCCCTAAACTCCTCCCATTTAGTAGTAAGTAGTCCACATTTCCAGTCATTCTCCCTTGCCCTTCACACGTTTACTATTGACATGCATGCCTAGATGCACAGAGATCAGGGACATTGTTTTGGAGAGTCCCAGAGAGAAGAAATAGGAGCATGAGCGCTCTCCGGCTGGCTGCAGGTAAGTGACAACAACTTTGAAGGAAGTGGGTACTACTCCAGTAGTACAACATTTCCTTTGTACAAAATCCAGTGTGTGAAGAGATCGTTAACATTGAGCTACTAGACATCAAGCCTTGTCTCATGGGAGGCCAAGTCACAAAACATTTAAGCACAGAAGTGGACTATAGGTGTGCAAATCTTTAACCTATGAGTCTACACTCACGTGTTATTCATATAACATGATTTTACACTCGTAAATGGATTTATTGGCATGCATAAGTATGTTGCAATTGTACGTAGGAGCATATCTGCTTAATAGGTGCCTTGTGAGAACCCCGGGTCATGGATGCCTACTAAAGTAGATAAACACCCACAAACCTTAGTAACGCACCCCGCAAAAACTGGCAGGGCTATAGGAGAACACGTTTCGTCATGTAGAGATTTACTGCCCCTAAGTTATAATGAGAAATAGTTAGCAAGTGCACTAGTTGTGCCTTGTATTTACAGATGATTAAATGTACCCTTGGTACTTTCATGAATGTGTAAATACTTAGGCATGCATGTATTCCTGGAAAGAAATACTGTTTGAACTTTTGAGTACTCCAAAAAAGTCAGAAATGTACTCCAACTGTAGGTATATGCCTAAGACAGTCTATGTATGACTTTTTTTGTACATTGGGACCAGAGTGCTGACCAAAGTGCTTAAGATATCAAAACAAAGAGAGAGGCAGGGAAAGTGATGGGACACTCTTATACCCCAGTATAAATCAATAAACAAGACAAGAGTGTTCCAAGGTAGTACTAGACCACCGTATTGGAGCAAAGTAAATTAACCACCTTCACTTAAGGTGTTAAGAGAAAGCCCTCACTCACCACCTGGTGATGACATGCTTCATCATCGGGCCCCACAAAAGAGACCTAGCGTCTCTTTCGTGTGCTTCAACGCCAGATCTACTGCGGAGCGGGTTTAGTGGGTTAGGGCAGTGTTGTGCAAAGAAAATTAAGTGAGTGGTGAGGGGTTAAAAGAGTCAGTAGTGTTTCAAAATTAACTTTATTGGGATGATCACTAAGGACTTAAACATAAAATTATGTGTCGGAAATTGTCCACATTTAATTAAGTGGTAGTTTCCTTAAAATCAGTCAACATGTTTCAGCCACGAAACGGTATGAATTTACCTGGCATTCGTCAGGACTCAGTGTGAAATAAAACCCTGGCGGTATGGACTCTCTAAGGCCCACCCTTACCTAGGGACGTGAAAGTGAAAAATAGAAGGTGTAAAAAGTGCAAAAAATTAGAAAGAAAAAATTGTCTTTCTAATTACTCCTGGTTTAGGAGGATTCCGAACTTTCGGTTTCTGCACCTGTGGGAAAAAAAAAGACGGACAAACATAAAGGACAAGACATACAATGAGTTGTGATGCTTATCACTTAATGGTAGTCCATTGTGCTCCAGTTGGTGGTTTCAGAGGTATAGTGTGGCAGAGTAACAATATAGTTAACACCACCACGGTCCCCAGATTGGTAGAGCGCTATAGATTGGTAGTGCAGTGTACTATACGTGCTATGTACAAACAGTGTTTTCACAAGGGGTTGTGAATGATTAAAATCGCTATCAAAACTAAAACGAAAATGTCGGCGCGATAGTGATCGCGCTAACAGATTAAAATTTTTTATAAAAAAAAATTCTCACTTTTAAGGTGTAAAGAATTCACACCATGGGTCACAGGAGGGGG
Source organism: Lissotriton helveticus (assembly GCF_964261635.1). Lineage (NCBI taxonomy): Eukaryota > Metazoa > Chordata > Amphibia > Caudata > Salamandridae > Lissotriton > Lissotriton helveticus. Next base: position 485,731,356 of record NC_136067.1, on the reverse strand, counting down.
GTGGGAGCGTAATTGGCACACCCTGTAGTAGTCAAAACAAAGGAGAAGAACGCACAATCAGTCATACACCTTAGATTGGTACTTAGCTTCATGCCATAGTCGATGGAGGGATTCTGGCTTCTGTACTCACGCCCTCGACGCTCGGCACCCGTTGTGTACCTGGAGCAGCCCTTCGCTGGACCCCAAAGATGTGGGCGCGAGGCAGCGAGGGCGTTAAGTAGTTACTTTGCGATAGTCTTCTTCCGGGTGGGCGCGGTCGGGCCACGTCGGGATGATGACGTGGGCCAATCAGTGTTTGCCGATGGAAATGACGCGTTATTTATGAACCAATGAGAGAGGATTGATTCGTTGTTATGGGCAACAGCAAAGACAAAGACGGGAAACACTGATTGGCCCACGTCATCATCCCGACGTGGCCCGACCGCGCCCACCCGGAAGAAGACTATCGCAAAGTAACTACTTAACGCCCTCGCTGCCTCGCGCCCACATCTTCGGGGTCCAGCGAAGGGCTGCTCCAGGTACACAACGGGTGCCGAGCGTCGAGGGCGTGAGTACAGAAGCCAGAATCCCTCCATCGACTATGGCACGAAGCTAAGTACCAATCTAAGGTGTATGACTGATTGTGCGTTCTTCTCCTTTGTTTTGACTACTACAGGGTGTGCCAATTACGCTCCCACCCCCCTCCTGTGACCCATGGTGTGAATTCTTTACACCTTAAAAGTGAGAATTTTTTTTTTTTTTAATAAAATTTTTTAATCTGTTAGCACGATCACTATCGCGCCGACATTTTCGTTTTAGTTTTGATAGCGATTTTAATCATTCACAACCCCTTGTGAAAACACTGTTTGTACATAGCACGTATAGTACACTGCACTACCAATCTATAGCGCTCTACCAATCTGGGGACCGTGGTGGTGTTAACTATATTGTTACTCTGCCACACTATACCTCTGAAACCACCAACTGGAGCACAATGGACTACCATTAAGTGATAAGCATCACAACTCATTGTATGTCTTGTCCTTTATGTTTGTCCGTCTTTTTTTTTTTCCCACAGGTGCAGAAACTGAAAGTTCGGAATCCTCCTAAACCAGGAGTAATTAGAAAGACAATTTTTTCTTTCTAATTTTTTGCACTTTTTACACCTTCTATTTTTCACTTTCACGTCCCTAGGTAAGGGTGGGCCTTAGAGAGTCCATACCGCCAGGGTTTTATTTCACACTGAGTCCTGACGAATGCCAGGTAAATTCATACCGTTACGTGGCTGAAACATGTTGACTGATTTTAAGGAAACTACCACTTAATTAAATGTGGACAATTTCCGACACATAATTTTATGTTTAAGTCCTTAGTGATCATCCCAATAAAGTTAATTTTGAAACACTACTGACTCTTTTAACCCCTCACCACTCACTTAATTTTCTTTGCACAACACTGCCCTAACCCACTAAACCCGCTCCGCAGTAGATCTGGCGTTGAAGCACACGAAAGAGACGCTAGGTCTCTATTGTGGGGCCCGATGATGAAGCATGTCATCACCAGGTGGTGAGTGAGGGCTTTCTCTTAACACCTTAAGTGAAGGTGGTTACTTTGCTCCAATACGGTGGTCTATTACTACCTTGGAACACTCTTGTCTTGTTTATTCAAAGTGCTTAAGATGCAGTGAACTGTTTCACGATCTAGTCAATATTTGCTATAGCACATTTTCTTTTGCATACTGTTGTAAAAGATAAAATGGCCAAATAGAGTAATCTACTTTTTGTAACAATGCACAAATAGGTTTAGGCTCTGTTCAGGGCTTACTGTGGTTGAAAATATGTATATTTTCACACGTTATAGATCATTAAATTCACAACTGCTCACAGTGTACAATGGAATACTGAACTGTCGGAAGATTAAAATGCAGAACACCTATTTTAAAAATCAATTTTTGAAAATCCAGCAAACGCACACCGCCAGGAAAACGTGTATTCATTCAATTTGTAATTGTTCAGAAGGAAAATGTTTCTTTTCCCTCTACAGCCAAAACAATTGCTTGGCACCAAATGTCTGTCACTGTGAGCGCCAATGGAAAAACTTCCGGTTGAAAGAGATCCACAAACATTTCGGTATATTTTCCAAAAACTAAAATCAGACTTACAGGAGCAGCAGGAAAATGAGAGAAAAGCTCGTAGGGTTCTTCAGGAATCCAGCGACCATGTTCCAGAGACCAGAGTACCTGAAAAAAGCAATAGCCACACATACATTAATTGCAGTTCTGCATAAAAGATCTTAGAGTACAAAATACATTTCCCTTGTATGTATGACTGAAAGCAGCTTTCTAAATAAGATGGGTCTGCTGCTGATTGTGTTTTGCCAAACAATGTATTTTCCAGAAATAAGAAATAATATAAAATGTCATAGCTTTCGTAACAGAAAGGTTAAATTCTATTAAGGATGCGGAGGTGAGGATGATGCTTTCTTCTCTTCACTTTATTTTAACAACAGCCATATTAAACATGAAACCAAACTGCAAATTCCTGACCATTTCGAATAGAAAAGTTCATCACAGGTCAACCAACTAGAGCACCTATGGCCCATTACACTCCATTGTCTCTGTAATCTCCTCCTCTTTCTTGATGTGACAATCAGCCCAAAAGGTAGTCATTATTCCTGCGTGCCCAAATCGTTAGCTGTGAAAGAAAAATAGTTTTGAGAAACCGTTCTGAAAACTGTTAAACTTGAGTTTAACAATTCAGTTCGACCATCCTGTAATGATGCTATAGGTCAGCAAGGCATTCGCAATTTCATAATAAGATCACATATGTTACTTACAGACATTACTAATCCTTTCATTACACTGGGGGGGGAGCATAATTGTTCAGCGACCCTGGACGGCATAACCCTAGACCTCCGCATCCTTAATAGAATTGAAACTTCCCTTTACGAAAGCTTGGACATTTTATATATTATACATCGGGACCGGACGCAAGGATTATGCTAGTTCAAAAGCTTATCCACCACTAACGATGTCATGTTATGCAACGGTTTAAAGTAAAAGCTCTTGAAGACAGAGTCTGATGACCAATTCGCTGCTTTCATGATATCCTCCAAGCGTGCTCCTAAAGAGAACACCTTTGAGGCCATAGCCCCTCTGGTACAGTGGGTTCCAAACATCTGTGTGTTTATGCCAGCTTACTGCATGGTACATCTAACCCATTTAGCGCTAGTAGGCGAAGACACCGCTCAATATTGCTTTCATAGAGCAATTAGAAGTTGTTGTTCACCTAGGGGATGGAGTTCTTCTGTCATGGATTCAGAAGACTTAATGCATTCCACCACACATAGTTTTGTAGAATCTGGGAATGCCGGGTAAGAAACTACCTTGGAATTTGTCATTGTTCTTCTTGAAATGTGGAAAGCAACTCCTTCTGGGGTAAATTCTCGTCTCTTGATATCCAATGCCGTCTACAAGAGACTAAGCATAAGAGGAAGGCCACCTTAGCTAACAATTGTTTCTGTAAAATATATTTGTTACTTGGCCAAGAAAGGAACAAATTAAGCATCACCGTTACATATCAGAGGACCGAATACCGTGGATCTGGGGAAAGGGATAGGCGGCGCCTCTTAGAAGTTTCCGTGTTAGAGGGTGCTCACAAACAGGATGTCCGTCGATCGGGGGATGCTTCACTGAAATTGCTGATCAAAAAGTATTGATTGTCTTATAGGCCATTTCTTCCAATGCAAGGGAGACTAAAAGATTCAGGATATGCGCAATTTTTGCCCCCATAGACTCCAAATGTTGTTGATGACACTCACCCAGCCATCTGGACCAATGTGATTGATATTACTTAACTGCTCATGCCTTGGAGAGGTGATCGGCAGCCTGGAGCAAAAGTCCTGGCACATGCCATTGTCCCCTGTAATCCTCCATGCCATGAGCTGCAGCAAACCCTCCAGAACAAGATGGGATCCAGGAAGAGAGCTGAGAACAGAGGTAGACAGATTAGAGAATACCAAGAAACCTCCATCAGAACCAGAAACCGTACTTGAGACCTCCAGAGATGACTGATTTCTACTACATTCAACCGCTGACACTGAACTTGGGTGGAGAGTCGAATTATCATCGAAAATGCCAGAAATGCTTAGCCCCTCTCCATGTCCCAGCATTGTTGGAAGGCATCTGTTGGAATAAGCTAAGGGGTTGATCCTCCAACTAAAGTTTTGAGCTACCTGATGGTCCAGGCTGGATGCGAACAGGTCCACTGAGTAGGACCCATATCTGGATGTCAGTACCCAGAGCATGGAAGGATCGAGTTTCCAGAGATGGAGATCACGACGATACAGAGATTGCCAGTCCACCACTTGAGCCCGGGAGGTGTTCTGCTGTGACTGAGATCTGGTTCCCCAGACAATACTCCCAAAAGCTCCTGGTCAGATCCGATAGGAGCTTGGACCATGTCCCACTGAGGTGGTTGATGTACCTGACCACCGCCATGTTGTCCATGTTGAGGAGGACATTGCATTGGATTTGTTCCTTTGTCCAACATTTGACCGCGAATGAACCAGCCAGCAGTTCCAGACAGTTGATGTGAAGAGAGCTTTCTTGTTCTGACCATTTTCCTTTGGTGGAGAATTCTCCACAATGAACTCCCAAGCCCACTGCATTAGCATCAGATTAGATACCCAGGTCTGGTTGAGCCCCAAAGATTGTGCGAGAGTTCCACACCTCCATGTGGGCCAACCAACAGCCTGTAGTGTAAGGACCCGGGAAAGATGGCTTGGATGGAAGAGGAAGGAAGCCCTAACACTATGGCAATCTGAGAAAAGGATGCAGTTGGTTTGGCCAGTGTGCGAGTCAGTTCGTTTCTGATCTTGGCCACTTTTTTTGGATGAAAGGCTCAGGGTGGAATCCACTGCAAATCCAAAGAAGGCAATAGACTGCATTGGGTATAAAACAGACACATTTTCGTGGATGAGAAATCCAGAGACTGTAGTAGAGAAACTGTCCACCGAAGGTATGTCCGCAGGGATGTAACGCTTTGGTTTCAAATCGCAGCCCATGTTAGAACTGAGCCTTAGGATGCATCTAAACTGCTGCAGAAATGTTTTCCCATTAGAAAATGACACATACAAAAGTGTGCATGCTCTATTACATGAAATAATCCTTTTATAATACATTATTAAGGCTGCAAATAATAATATATATTTGCTCATGCATAGGTGAATGAAAAAGAAAATGTTTGTACTAGGCTATCATTCTTAAATGTGCCCCTTTAGTTAGGTCTAAAAGACTTTTTCTCTTGACTCAAGTTCATAGCTTAATAGACATTTATTTTGAACATTTTGCCTAACACCAGCAACTTGCTTAAGAATGTGCTGACTTTAAACTGATGTTTCTTTAGCTTCATTACACCACAATATGTCACTTATCCTAATACAAGGAGCTTTGCTGTAACTGTTGAATACATAATGATTTAGATATATTGTATGAATGCTTCACAGAATATTATTGCTAGTTTCCCTCATCATATCTGACTTGCTTTTGTATTCACAATGGACATCTTTTAGCTTAGGTACGAAGGTTCCCATGAGAACTTTCCTCCATGTAACAAAGTCCTGAAACAATGTTTTACACTATATCAGTGTGAATGTTTATCGTGGGAATCGAGAGAAGCAGCATCGGAAGTTGACAGCACCATCGGATGAGCAGATTGCATTGAAAGAAAGGAGCTAATGTCTAACACGTTTTGATACATTATTGTGTGATTTTATTTTAACAAATTGTGACCAGGAGAGCCCACAGACCCCCCAACAAACCCTGATAGGGAATGGTGGACAGCGGTACCTCCATTACCACCTTGTGTCCCTTCCCAACAGGATGACTGGAGCTGGGAAAGCACACCCCTACAAACAACTACGGAGGAAGAGAATGAGACTGGCGCCTTTAACTGGGCTTTTCACTTTGAAGAAGGAGCACCGCCCTCAGCAAACGTCAGCGAGCCGCCATTGGTTACAAAGAAGGAAGTACTGCAGTCCACGTGCACGGACACCGGAGAGAGATCGGGAGGAGCTTTGGTGGTGTTTTTGGAAGAGCGGAGAGGACGACAGGAGGAAGATTGGTACCAAAGAAGAGAGCAGAGTATCGGGAAAGTTACAGCAGAGCCAGGAGGCCAACGACCCCACGTTCTGCCGGGCCACGGTCCAGGAGGAGCGTGGCTGCTCCAGGTACGGCAGAAAGTCTCAGGTTGGGTTGGGAGGCTGGGGGAAACTGTTAGTGTAAAACCGGCCCGCACCTGATCCCCCTCCCCTCCTTTACCTCTTCCTGATCCACACCCCTTTCCCGTACACACGTTCTTCACACAAGTTCCTTCGGCACAAACGAACGTGTAAACGAGTGAGCACAGCTAATGGTGATCCTTGCACCCCCGGTATCCTTGGGCGATACGAGCGATGTAAAAAACGTCATCCTGACCTATTTCTTTTGATTTGTTGTTTTCTTTCAAGCCAACATATTTTCCGGCTGGAACACCCTCCCAACGGACTCTCTAACTCGACATCGGAGCAACTATGCCAGAAGGTCCCTAACCACACCACGTGAGGCCCGGCCTCCCGGACCCTTACTATCACGGATCCAGCCCGGTTTTCCAAAGAAAGACTGTCTAGTCATTCTAAAAAAGTATTTCAGAAAATAAAGCCTTACGTACCTAGACCTGGTCTACAATCCCTCACATCAACCCCGCCACAACTGGTGTCAGAAGTGGGATCATCAGTCTCTATTAGTCCTCATGTGATGGAGCAAGTAATACAACACCTGATCAAAGGCCAAGAAAAACTAGAATGGGCGATAGAAAGACAGATGACATCAGCCCAAGCAGACAGGGAGATGTTCAAAAACACAATATCGCCCCAGATTGAAGGCTGACAGAAAGCAGTACATGAACCCGGAACATCTGTTACAGTAGAAAGAAGAGCTTACCAGATAGCTAATGCTAGTGGGAACACCCCTTATCTGGAAATCAAGGAAATAATTCTTGACCATTTAGGCTTGATGCTGAGGCTTATAGGGTCCGGTTTTGCAAAGAAAAAGGGGTACCTGGAGAAAACCACAAGACTTTATATTTTAGGTTAAAATGGCCGCTGACAAATGGCTGAGGCCCTCCACTAGCAGTAAGGAGGAAATCATGACTAGGATATACTTGGAACAGTTCATGGAGGCGTTACCTTATGGGACACAGAGATGGCTAAAACAGCACTCTGGTCTCACTGCTGAACAGGTCATAGAGATGGCTGCAAACTGCTCACGAGCCCAGCCTTGAATGCTACCTTGGGACAGCGAGAAAAATACCAAAAGTGTTCCCCAGAGCAAAATGGACAAGAAACCAAACCCAGTAGCAGATGTAGTGAAGTGCAAACCCATTAGACCTGAGCTCCCTCTGCCAAAGGGCCCACAATGCTTCGAATGTGGGGAGTCGGACCATATCGCCCGTTTATGTCCCAGGAGAAGACCAGCGGAAGAGCCCATGGAGGTCGGGTATATCCCGAAAGCAGTGATGTATACAGCAGAAATGGGACCCTCTTTCTATGTACGTGTACCGGTGAACGAAAAACTAGTAAAGGCCTTATTAGATTCAGGTGCAAACAATCTGTCATACAGAAGGGTCTAATCCACCCTCACCAAAATATCCCTGAATCTGTAGTAAACATTAGATGCGTACACGGGGATGTTACACCCTACCCCCTGGCACTAGTAACCATTTATCCAAGGAGTCGGGCTCCTTGTACAGTAAGGGTGGGGGTGGCGGAGTCCGACCAGAAGATTTCATAATAGGGGTGGATAATCCTGATTTTCTGTCCCTGTTCCAAACTGAGCTCAGGAATGTAGGGAGGGAACAAAGAGCACCCCGCCCAGCCCTGATCACAACAGAACCTTGGGTATCGGGCCAAACCTTTCGTTTCGCTCAAGCTAACGACTCCACCCTCTTCAATGCTTGGAAATCAGCACATATTAATCTAAACACAACATCTCCTTCATATCCCCGATTCATGATCAAGAACGATCATCTATATCGGGAGGGACGGGCAGAAGAACCTATGCAGCTACTTGTACCCCAAGCCTTTCGTGAACAAATATTATTCTACACCCATGCTCATCTCACAGCAGGACACTCCGGGACCAAGAAGACAACGCAGAATTTGTTGAGATTGTTGTACTGGCCTGGCATTTATAAGGTTACCCAGACCTACGGCCAAATATGTGACATATGTCAAAAAAAGAACTTGCAACGCCCCCCAGCCGTACCTCTACAACCTATGCTGATCATTGAGAACCCCTTCGATAGGATCGGTATGGATATAATCGGTCCACTACCACGGACGTCTAAGGATAACCTCTATGCCCTAGTGCTTGTGGACTATGCCACTCGCTTCCCGGAGGCCTTTCCACTCAGAGCCGTTACCACCAAGAATATAGCAGAGAAATTGCTGGAGTTATTCTCAAGGGTGGGTTTTCCCAAAGATGTCCTGACGGATCAGGGGACACCATTCGTGTCTCAGTTAATGAAGGAGGTCTGTCGAACCCTGGACTTACAACACATTCGATCAACCTTTTAAAAAAATGGTAGGGACTTTTGCCGAAGTCGACCCACTTTGTGTTGCCTACATCAACTAGTCAAACCACCCTCACACAACTCCCGATCAATGAAGACCTCACGGATAAAATGAAGAAGGAACTCCAATATACCCTATATACATATTCGGATATATTCTCAGACTCTCCCGGGCGAACGTCCCTAACCGAACACTGCATTGAAACTGCAGAGGGGAAAATCGTAAAACAAAAACCCTACAGGATACCAGCTGCCAGAAGAAAGGACATAAGAAAAGAGGTGAATGAAATGCTTCGCCTTGGGGTCATTCGCCCCTCCAAAAGTAATTGGTCGTCACCCATCGTGATGGTCCCCAAACCAGATGGAACCACGCGGTTTTGCATGGACTTCCGGGCATTGAATGCAATATCCTCATGTGACGCATACCCGATTCCTAGAGTCGATGAGCTGGTTGAGCATTTGGGAGATGCACGATTTAGCACCACCTTCGATTTAACAAAAGGTTATTGGCAGGTGCCCCTTCGGGAAGAAGACAAGAAAAAAACAGCATTCTCAACAGACGAAAGACTCTTCAAATTCAACGTTCTCCCATTTGGCCTACACGGGGCCCCTGCCACTTTTCAGCGGCTCACGAATACCATCCTTCAGCCTTATTTGTCCTTATGTTCAGTGTATCTGGATGACATCGATGTTTTCAGTAGGACCTGGACAGAACCCCTGAAACATCTGGATATGATCTTGCAGGCGTTAAAACAGGCTGGATTACATGTTAACGCAAAGAAGTCTCGAGCAGCCTTCCACAGAGTTAAATACCTAGGGTATGTTCTGGGAGATGGAGTAATTGCCCCACAATCAGAAAAGGTTACGGCAATAGTTGCCACTCCCTTTCCCTCAACCAAACGGGATCTCCAAGCTTTTTTAGGACTTATCGGCTATTACTGGAGGTTCATACCCAACTTTGCAGAGATGGCAGTCCCTTTGACAGACCTTCTCAAAAAGAAAGCAAACAAGCACAGTTGCGACGCCCGGCGAAATAGGTGAAACAAGCATTTCAAAGACTGAAGAAAACCATTACCATTAGCCCTGTGTTAATCTCTCCAAACTTTGATAAAATGTTCTTTCAGTCCACCGATGCCTCCGACTCAGGGTTGGGTGCCGTGCTATCACAGACAGGGAAAGATGGATTAGAACACCCCATCCTTTTCCTCAGTAGGAAGTTATTCCTCAGAGAATGCAAGTACCCCACAATGGAGCGTGAATGTTTAGCAATCAGGTGGGCAGTGGACAAGTTAAGGTACTACCTGGAAGGGCGACCCATTATACTCTTTACAGATCTCGCCCCCCCATTCAGTGGATGTGCAGGAATAAGACTCAAAACCCCAGGGTACTCAGCTGGGTTTTATTTCTGCAACCCTTCAAATTTGTGGTACGACACCGTAAGGGTAGTGACAATGGTAATGCCGATTTCCTGTCCCAGGCATGTTACCTGCCCAATCGGGAGGAGCCAGGGGGGTGGTATGTGACCGGAAGAGCCCGCAGACCCCCCAAGAAGTCCACAATAGGGAATGGTGGACTGCGGTACCTCCATTACCACCTTGTGTCCCTTTCCAACAGGATGACTGGAGCTGGGAAAGCACACCCCTACAAACAAATACGGAGGAAGAGAACAAGGCCGGCCCACACGTTTAACTGGGCTTTTCACTTTGAAGAAGGAGCACCGCTCTCAGCAAACGTCAGCGAGACGCCATTGGTTAAAAAGAAGCAAGTACTACAGTCGACGTGCACAGACATCGGAGAGAGATCGGGAGGTGCTTTGGTGGCGTTTTCGGAAGAGCGGAGAGGACGAGAGGAGGAAGATTGGGACCAAAGAAGAGAGCTGAGTAGCTGGGAAGTTCCAGCAGAGCCAGGAGGCCAACGACCCCACGTTCTGCCGAGCCACGTTCCAGGAGGAGCGTGGCTGCTCCAGGTACGGCAGAAAGTCTCGGGTTGGGTTGGGAGGTGGGGGAGCCTGTTCGTGTAAAACCGGCCCGCACCTGTTCCCCCTCCCCTCCTTTACCCCATCCTGATCCACACCCCTTTCCCCGTACACACGTTCTTCACACAAGTTCCTTCGGCACAAACGAACGTGTAAACGAGTGAGCACAGCTAATGGTGATCCTTACACCCCCGGTATCCTTGGGTGATACGAGCGACGTAGAAACATCATCCTGACCTTTTTCTTTTTCTTTGTTTTTTTCTTTCATGCCAACATATTTTCCGGCTGGAACACCCTCCCAGGGGACCCGCTAACTCGACATCGGAGCAACTACCCCAGAAGGTCCCTAATCACACCACGTGAGGCCCGGCCTCCCGGACCCCTACCATCACGGATCCAGCCCGGTTTGCCAAAGAAAGACTGTCTAGTCGTTCTAAAAAAAGTATTTCCGAAAATAAAGCCTTACTTACCTAGACCTGGTCTCCGATCCCTCACTTCAACCCCGCCACACAAGTGTTCCTAGCTAGTCAGGAAAGAGATTTCTCGGACTCTGATCCAGATCCCTTTCCCTGCCTTGGAACTCTTTATGGGAACTTTTTCTTATACTCTAATCCTGCTCTTTTCTGGAAATCACTCTTTAAGGGTTCTATTAGGATAGGTTACGCTCCTTAGCTAGTTTAGTGACAATCTTTATGGAACACTTTGTATTTGATTTATGCTGTCACTAATCAATCTTTTATTGATCTTCCTGTAATTTGACTAATCCGAATAAGGATAACAAAGCAATACTAAACCTTTAAGATAAATAAAGGTGTTGAAACTTCATCAACATCTCATTGACTGAACATTAATAATCTGACAGTTGATGATATTTGCATTATTTATGTTTTTATTTTTGTTTTAGCTGCTTTCTAACATGGTGGCAAAAGGGTGTTTAGTCCTAAATACCATTCTTGTCTAATCCGCAGGCTCCCGCACATGTATGTATAATATATTTTGTGATATATTTTGTGATATGGGCCTGGCCTCAGTGTCCCCAATGCATTGTAGGGGGATATCGTGCAGTCACTACAAGCGAAGCATTGAAACACACAAGGTCATTGACCAGTAATACAGACCCCCGACTCGGGGCGTACATACGCACACGAGGTGGAGAACGTCATCTCTGCAGCGAGATATGGACCTCAGGAGAGGCATCACACTTTAGGCCCCCCAGGGCAAGCAAATAGGCAGCTTGCCATGAGCGCTGATAAGGTCACTATGTGTGGAATGCGATTGGATCAGCGGGTTGGCATGTGTCAAGATCAAAGCCTCCGAAGAGATGTGCAGGTGCCCCTTGCGGTCATAGGTCTGTGCCACACAGCACTGACATGCCTCAATGAGGTGAATACCCTGACGGGCCTCAGATGTCTGGAAGCCAACACACTTCCATGGATATAAATACCTGAAAGGCAACTGGAATGTAAATGGAGCCACAAAGCGGCACATAGTAAATCACTTGTATTACAATGGCATTACAATGGCATCAAATAAAATAAAGTGGCCAACAGGCCTAACACTTAACTGAAGGCTGCGAGGTGCAACGAAGAAAGAGGAAGTGATTACAGAGACAAAGGGCTATAATGGGCCATAGGTGCTTGATTGGTTGAGCTGTAATGAACTTTTCTATCTCAAGTGTTCATGGGATTTGTAGTTTGGTTTAATGTTTAATATGGTTGTTTTTAAAATAAAGCAAAGAAAAGAAAGCCTAATCCTCATCTTTGGTCATGACATAGAATCTTGTGGCTCTATACCACAAGATCCTAAGATCCCTACCTAGCCTGCTCAGTGACTATGGAGCCAAAGAAGTAGTGACGATTCTGGGCAAATCCTTGATGCTCGATTAGGGTTGCAGCAGCAGTAAGGATACATTTTTTGAATTTCTTGCACAGTGCAATGCAATAAAGGGCAACGTCAAGCTTCAAAATTACAATCAGCCCCGTGGTTCTAAAACAATTTTCATAGTGGGGTGCCTGCTGCCATGAATGTTATATCAGTGAAGCCATAGGGATTGTGAAAACTCAAGCATCACATACAAAACAAGTATAGTAAATGTGATACACCCATTCAGTAGGAGAGTGGTAAGGATTTGGTAGGTAGGTAGCATGTGGTGCATTTTGCAGCAATGGTGAGGTAATGCACAGACATCACATTTTCTGTTGAAAGTGTCACTACATTTCCTGGTAAAACTATATTGTGCACAAACAATAATATTGGCAAATAGTGGTTCAGTGGATAGGATGGGTAATTATACCTTTTTTAATGGTAGACACAGTAGTCGTATTGACTACATTTTAGTTGACATAACAATGTGGCCGGTGGTTTTGGATATGTCTGTTAAACCGCGCCAAGAAAGTGACCATGATCCTTTGGTGGCTGAACTAAAGGATTTTAGTTTCCTCGGGTTGGTTGTACGACACCCTAATCCTGTTCAGGAGGCGGTTGTACTTTCAAATGATATGAGGAGAGTACGATGGCCAAAGGTTTCGGTAGACGTGGAAGCACGTAAAAAGATCAGAGCTCTGGTCTCAAACTCCCTGGCAGAAACTGCAAACTGTGGTGTACAGAATTTAGATATTGCAGCTATTCATGCCAGCTTATTTTTGTCCCTAAAATCTTTTTTTGTTAAATATGTTGCAAATAAAGGGAGAGGGAAGGGTAAGAAACCACTAAATTGGTTTAATGAAGCCTGCAAGAAGTCTCACGCAGATCTGTTCAAGGCTCTAAAATCAAAGAACCCCGCCCTAATTAAAGTAAGTAGGAAGGCCTTTAATGAAGCAAAGCGCCATGCTAAAGCTGATTGGGATAATGAGCGTTGGTCATTGCTAACTGAGGCCTGTGGGAGTAGGAATTTACAGCAGTTCTGGCACCTCCTTAGGTGGGGTAATTCACAGGACGACCGCCCAAGCCCTGCTTCTGTTGAACCACAAAAATGGGTGTCCCATTTTGTGGAACAATTTAGATGTTGCAATACAGCGTATGTTTCCATTAGATGGCCTTTATCTTTTGACACTCTTGTGTTTTCGGCTAAGGAAGTTGAAGCAGTTTTGAGAGCTATCCCTAGGGGCAAAGCGCCTGGTCCTGACTGTATCCCTGCGGATATTTTTTTGGAGGATCATGACCTTTGGGTTCCATATCTGGTGCGTTTGGTTAATGCATTGGCAGCGGACGCCAGAGTACCCGATTCCTGGGCTGGTGCTGAAATATTGCCTATCTTTAAGAAGGGCGATCGGTCGGTTCCATCCAACTACCGGCCGATCAGCCTAATAGACGCGGTACAGAAGATTATCACCCGTCTTCTGCTCACTAGGATCCAGGCATGGATTGAGGAGTATGATATCCTCACCCCTCTTCAAGCAGGGTTTCGATCCCATGTGAGCACCTTGGATCAGGCATTCCGTTTTATGCTTCTGCATTGGAAGACAGTTACCTTGGGAAAAGGCAACCTGTACGCGGCCTTCGTGGATCTTAGGTCAGCATTTGACCTGGTCCCGAGGGCAGGTTTATGGAACTCCTTATTGGATATGGGAATGCCCCCTATATTGGTTCGACTCATAGTGAACCTTCACGCCCAGACCTTTGCGTATGTGCGCTGGGGAAAACCGGGAGAGGTGACGGAAAATTTTCCAGTGAATAAGGGCGTCAGGCAGGGCTGTGTTATGGCCCCTACCTTGTTTTCCCTATATATCAACGGGGTTACCAAATACTTTGATAACTTCTCCACGGATGCCCCAAGCCTGGCGGGCTTGCGAATCCCCCTGCTCATGTTCGCCGACGATACTCTCTTGATTTCACGAACCAGACAGGGTCTGCAAAAGGCACTGACAAGGTTCGAGAGTTTCTGCAGCGAACATGAGCTGGAGGTGAACGTGTCCAAAACCAAATTTATGGTTTTGAGGGGGCACAAGCAAATAAACGCCAGGGTTTCCATGGGGGATATCCCCCTGGAGCAAACCAAGCACTTCACCTACCTGGGAGTCACCTTCAGTGACACGTTGAGCTGGACCCATCAGATTGAGCTCATGACTTTGAAACACCAACAGTTGGGCGGGGCACTGATTAAGGAGCACAAAGGGTCATTTACGAGGCCAATGTCCCCGCTTATAAAGATCTATGGTGGGAAGCTACTATCAGCGGTCCTCTATGGTGCGGAATTGTGGGGTGGCAGTAATCTGAACCCATTAATACATGCCCAAAATAAATTTTTAAGGATGTCTACAGGCTTGCCACAGTCGACCCCTTTAACCCCTCTTCTCTATGATCTTGGGTGCCATTCGGTGGTGGACCAAGCAAGACTTCGTCCACTAACATTCTGGCGTCGTCTGTGGACAACACCTGAACTCCACTATTATGCTGAAGCATGCCTGGAGGTTAAAAATAGTCCTGGTGCCACGAACATTGGTTGGTTCAGAGACCTTAAGGCTACTCTATTAGCTCTGGGTCTTGGATCTTTGTGGTCCTCGCCTGAGTCAGCCATTTTTCCCTCTAAAAGGGACCTTAAAAAATGTTACTGGGACTGGGTGACTCTTAATATGTACCTGAAGTCGAGCCCTAGCAGCCTTACCGGTCTGTTTATTGTACATAAGGATGCGCCCAAGCTTGAATGGTATTGGGACACTATAACTAAACCCCTGGACCGCAAATTATTTTTTCAATTCAGATGCGGTTCGCTTCCCATTGGGGAGTTTACTAAAAAGTGGGGAACAGAAAGGACGGGGTTTTGTCCCAAGTGTTATGGTACAGGGGAGAGCCTGAATCACTTTTTGTATGTATGCCCTCTATATTCTGCCCCCAGAGCCAAATGGCTTAGACCGGTCTGCAGACATTTAGGTACCCGAATGGCTGTGGAAGCAACCAGATTGTTAAGAACTAACCTAGATTCCCTTATTGTTGTCGGGGTTGCTAAATTCTTAGGTTGGGCCTGGGTGCTTAGAAGTAGGTATATGAAAGGTACTCAAATGGTGACAGCCTAAGTTTTCGGTAACCGCCTGACCTATGGTTGCAATAGAGCCCTTAAGTAAAATCTAGCATATTTGTTCAAGAAATTGATTAGTTTTAAATGATTTAAATACTTGTTTTAAATAGATCTATGGTTGTATTAAAGTCCCTCTATAAAATGTTTGTATACTTGTACAAGAAGCTGATTAGTTATAAATGATTTAATACTTGTTTTTAACAGTTTCACATGTATGTATATATTGTATTTTATGTCTTTTATGATGAACTAATCGAATAAAGACTTCTTGAAATTGGTTCAGTGAATATTTATCATATGGTACATCAAGTAGCAAAGTGTCTTGAATATTTTGATCTTATTGAAATCATTGCTTCCATCACATTTCAGAATTACAAAAAATGTGCTTTCTCAATTGCTAATATATTTTCAAATGTATATCATGTATGTGTAGGCATTTAAATGTGAGTTAGAAAAATACTGATAACCTACAGCCTCTGCTTTCACTTGCTGTATCCCGGCAAAGTTGTCATCTAGGTCACTTTTACAAAATACTGTCACTCTGCAGTCACAGAAAGAAAAAGTAAACAGCAGTTTCCAAATAAGCAGTACTTTTTTGGAAGGCATAGCCTGATATTTGATATTTGCCTTTGAACTGGAAACAAATGTGACAACATGAACACAGAATGTAAAGGCATCTGTCTTGGTCAGTCACCTTGTGAACTCTAGCATGATTATTTTAGGGGGTGCTGCAGCACCCCTTAACCCCCCAAAAAAACATGCTAGAGTAGCACATTTGCTATAGATGTTTTTTGTGTGATGCTTGAAATTTCCACAATCCCTATCCCTATGACTTTAATGATATAACGTTAATAGCAACACCTACACACTGAAAATTTTCGAGTACCACTGGATGTAACAACATACAATTTATATTTTCCAAATAAACCAACCATCTTACCATTCTTCTTAGTTTAAGCAAGTTTTTAAAACATGGCTGTTTCCAATTATTGGCAGACTTTTGTCAACAAATTGCAACAGCCTAATGGGAGACCACTGTCAATGGTATTTTTGTGTTCTATATATTCACCAATTCAATCCCAAATAATAATGATACTAAACTAATCACACATGACATCATATGAACAGTGACACCTTTATACAGATATGTGTAAGGCAATAAAGTATCCAGCAATCGAGGTGCCAAGCTCAACATGATGGCTCAAGTCAACGCAGTGATACTTCCTGCTTCCATATCCTATGCATGCTGCAAAAAATCTTTAAATGGTTGCCTCAGAACACCAGATGGACCTTCATGCAAGCACTCATCACCAGCAGCCTGGACTACGACAACACTCTCTATGCCAGAATCTCCAAACAACTCCTGCAGTCTCAAGACCATCCAGATCTCAGCAGCAAGACTCATACTTGACCTCCCATGCCACACACACATTACACTGCACCTCTGTACGCTTCACTGGGTCCCCATTCACAAGCGCAGACAATTTAAACTTCAGACACACACATACAAATCCCAACACAACACAGGACCAGAATACCTGAAGAGCTGCATACACTTTCACCACACCAACTCACCAGACACCTACGTTCTGCCTCACCCTCACTCGCACACATTCCCTGAATTCTCAAAATCAAAACTGGAGGTCACTCATTCTCCTACATCACACCCAAGACGTGGCACAACCTCCCTTAACACATCAGATTCTGCTCCTCAGTTCTTGAGTTCTGCAAGAAACTGAAGACCTGGGTCTTCGTATAAGCACCTTGGTGACCACAAAGCTGCACACCTGCCAAAGTGTCTGGATATCTTCTCTGGTGATTTGTGCACTATACACATCAATATAACATAACATATAACAAGCATTTGCAATGCAATTGGTCTCGCCTTTGGGAGCTTATATGTATTTAGCTATGCCGCACATTAGCCTGGGTGCTGAAACATTTACTGTTCTTTAACCCCTTGCGTGCTCGTGACGGAACCATTCCGTCACGAGCCACGGTGGGGCTGTGCTGGTGACGAAATAGTTCCGTCACGGCCCGGCCGCCGCGTCTGTGCGGTGCTGATTTCGCGCCTGCGCGGCGCGTTCTATTGAGCGGGCGGGGCCGTGACGGAACCATTTCTTCACAAGGACAGCGCCACCGTGGCTCGTGACGGAGTGGTTCTGTTACGAGCATGGCGGTGCCGCGCGGCCCACCCTGCCCCCTAGCGCCACGGCGGAATTACCGCCGCGGCCAAGGGGTTAACAGAGAGGGAAAGTAAGCACCAAACTGCGTGACACACCAGGTATTGGAACACATGGAGAGAAATATTGCCTTTCAGCGGCAAATGGTATAGTCCAAAGCTCTGGTTTTAATACAAAACCAGGGCCTTCGGTGGTCATATTACTGAAAATACAAGATTTGAAAAAAATATTATTGTCTACAGGTGCTCATGGAAGACAATTCCTATGGACTGGAATCTAGAGAATGCTAAAGGGATTCTGGTATTTTACTGCCTCTGCTGGAAGTTTTTTTTATCAAGAAAGTTAAATAGCGGCAGTTGCCAGAAAAATAAAAAAAAGAAAGTCCCTCAGCAGAAAGCAATTCTGTTTTTTTACTGACCTCTACTGGTCATTTTCTATCAACACAGTTAAATAGAGGCAGTTGAACAGAAAAAAAGTCCCTAAGCGGAAGCAGACAGGTCCTAGGGCTGAGCTCCAGAGCCCACAAAGTAAATACACATATAAGTATATACTAAAGTATATACAAGAGGTCTTGAATGCTCACCCTAAAAAGCTGCATGCACAACGTTTATGACATTAACATGCAAAATAACAACACACAATAGAACAATTTGGGTCAGCACATAAATTAAAGGCCTTGGTTGGCCAAATAAGCTGCTCCAGACTTGCCACAAATGCTAATGACTGAATAATGATGCATTTACAAAAGAGTTACTTTATCCTTGTCTTGATTTATAGATCCTTTGTCAGCCACCACAATTGAGAGTACAAAGGTTTAAGCCGCAAGATGGCCCGAGGAAGGAGCTCCAGGAAGAGCTCCCGGCATCGGGATCACCAATGCAGAGTAAATCCCAGCCGAGCCCCCCAACTTCACCCCAGGAGATACCAGCCTCACCATCCGCAACCTCCTCACGAAACGAGGATCCATGCTCTGAAACCTACAGGTTGGCAAGTGCCTCCTCAGAGGGATCCCTCTAAGCGATCCCCGGACTGCTCCATTTCGAACCCGCAAGAGTCCCAAATTTGGATGGAAGATTACACCTAAGCATGGTGTCCAGAACCTCGGTCCAAGGAGAAGCACTCACCAAACCAGCAACGAGCACCACCTCACATCTGAGTCTGCTTGACCCCTGGATGGTCGCCTATGGCCTTCCCGTGGACCTCTGCCCAAGGAGCAAAAAGGCCCCACGAAGCACCAATCCACTCACCGCAGTGAGGCCAGTCTTCCACGACCCTTGATTGAGAATAAGCAGACTCAGGTATAGCGCTAAGCTCCGCGCCTCTAGCGATAATACCTGACCTGGTGATGGCCGCCATACCCGCAGTTCCACGGAGAAATACCCATCGGTAAGGACCGGACCAACCCGCAGAACACCCTCAACCTGTCGTGCACCGCAAGCTGATCGCCTCCGCTCCCTAAGGCATCTGAACATAGAGCTGTGGCCCGACCTCCACCCCCGGCCGTGCACGACCCCTCGATGGATGTCCCAAGGTAACTTCTAGGCATTCAAACTGCACAGTAGATTACCGGACTGCCACTACGAAGCGGTCCACGGTACAAACCAGCACAGCCCCTCGCCCGAAACACGCAGGGCATCTTTTCAACTGAGGTGTGCCGACACTACTTGAAACGCAACAATAGCAGCGCTACTTGCGACCAGCCTGATCTCAAAATGGCCGTCCATGGCTGAGCCACCAAACTCCACCGGAGGTTTCAACTGAGCCGTCGAGACCCCGCCAAGCCAAATTAAGGATTGCCTCAAGCGGTCCCTGAACAAACTCTCCTCCAACTCTCCGGACATATCAACAAGGATCCCCAGGTTAGTGTAGGCAACACTCAGTTGCCTGTCTCCAAAATGGCCACCCTAGACCTAATCTCAGAATTTCGATGGCCGATGTAATTCTGCAGAGGCGTCCCAGTCATCCCAAAGAGGGCGCTAACTAAGAGACCTGTGAGGATACTTACCCCTGACCCGTTTCTCCTGGCAGCGAAGACTCGCTGGCTAGCGGGTAGCGAACCTGGCTGCCTGACTCCACAATGGTGGCTTTGTGTCCTCAGTCACCCCTGAAGACTGAGATCTCAGCCTCGCTAGTGGACCAGTTGGGGATAGCATGAGGAGCAGCTCTGTCCCTCGCTACCTCACGACCGGTCCACACATTAATTCTGTCACCTAAATACCCCTTCTGGTGATCTAATTCCTGAGCAGCACAGGGAGCCTGAACGCAGTGGGGTGAAAGGAGTCTAAAGGGTCGAACAGCAGCTCAGCAATCCCTACCTCCTGAACCCTAAGAAGGTGGCCCAATGTGACCTCCTCCTCCCTAAGCACCCAGCTCCACTTCACCACTTAGAGGAAGGGGGGCAATTCACTAAGCCTTATCCAGAAAAGTTATAAGACCATAAATGCCAGTGCACCAAGTCTAATTGCCCGAATCCAAAATAAGGAGCTGCATCCTGCATCACACGTTCCTTAAGCGGATGATTGACCTAAACTCCAGGCAATACCCCAAACAGGGCCTCCCGCATAGGGTATCAGCCTAGCTCAGACCCAGATCTAGAAAAGGCCCACCCCGCCTCCCCTTCTCATTACAAAATCCTTTCTCCCGGGAGGGTGGACCGTGACCACCTCAATCTTCCCACCCAGTTAGAACACTCTCCCCTCCACGGTAACGCTACAGTCTCACCCCTTAGGGATTCTCTCTCCCTCCTAACCTAGATATACTGCCACCTGCCACGCTAATTGTGGTTAATCCCTTAGCACCGAACCACCTGAAACCTCACGGCCCGAACTCCTTCGCAATTAATTTCCCCCCAACCTCTCATGTAAAGCGAAGAAAAACCTCAAACATAGAGTGATTAGACAGCACCCTGAAACACTATCCACTGACATCTACCATTGCTCCTCCAAACGGCATATAAAAATGGATCTTATCTTACATACAGAAAGACCTGATAACTGAAAAACTGAAACGACATGCTCAGATCACAGCTCCACATCTCTAAAACTACTAACACATCCCACAGCTGCAAACTGACAACCTCACTCTTTAACCGCCAGATGCGGAGCAGGAACACCTCCATAACTATCTACTCCAACGGCACAGTCATGATACATGCTAACAATGATAATCTCGAGGCTTTCGACTCCCTCTTCCCCTCTCTAAGAATGCCTCCCTTGCACACTCTACGCCCTGGCCTTACCCCTCCCCTTCCCCCGGTGAGCCTGTCACGCCGGGTGAGGCGTCCAACCTTTCCCGCGCCCTTTGCAAGAACCTTCTCCCTTCCTCCTCAAGACACCACCCGCAACTCCGCCCCCACGAATAAGGATCCCAATTCCTCTAATGGACGGCCCCCCTCACCCTTCCCTCCCCACCAGCTAACCAGGAATGACACATACTTGCAAACACAGACTCCCTATGACACTACTTCACCCACAGGCTACACGACATCTAAACCGCGACACGAGCCAATGCACCTCTTGCACACGATTCCTAACAGAGACAATACGGACAGCACCACCACCAATAGCTTCCACAACATTGACCTGTCCCCCTGACTCCCCTCCGGGTCAACCTTGCCCAAGACACCCTCGGAAAGCATGATGCATCGCCTTGCCCTTCTAGAAATTCAGCTTGAAACCATAATCCGGGGCCTGAACGGAATATTAACCAACCTTCACAGGGTCCGAATGCCTATTCAAACACCTCCCGGGACTTCCACTGTGCCAAGCTCCACCCAACTCTGGCCTGCCAAGGTGCCGCCCCCTAGTGGGCTCCCTGCCCCCCTCACGACCCGTCCATCGACTCAAAGAAGAACGGTTACTGAGAAACTTTTAGAGAGACCCAGATGAACGAAAGTCGCACTGTCCTCAATGAAAGTGGCAGACCTAGCCTCAACCAACGACTCTCCCCCCACAACCTCCGCTAAATCTAAGATCCAAGGGATTACTGGAGTCGGAAGAGGTCGCCTCCTCCGAAATCCCCAAGACCCCCGGCCCTCCTCACTACCCTACCTAGGGCCACACCTACAAAGAAACAAAGCAAAGAAGAAGGGTCCCCCGTCAAATGCATGATCATAAACTGCAGATCAGCCTCCAAACATTAAACAGAACTAGCAGAAGTCATCCTCTCCCATGACATAGACATCGCATTCATCACGGAGACATGGCTAAACAAATTCTCCTACCGTAGCTTGGATATGCTTGTGCCTCCAGGCTTCAAAATGATCAACAAAGACAGAAAGGATCAAAGAGGAGGAGGTATAGAAGTCATACACAGGAACAACATCTCCATTGTGGAAATCGACTCTTGCATATACAGCACCTTTGAATGTTTCACAGCCAACATCAAGACAAGTGACAACAGACCAACACTTTGACACCTTCTATATCATCCCCTGGCAACACCACCACATTCGGGGAAAACCTCTCCGACCTGATTGCTCATTGCTCACTCGGAAACTCAAACAACTTAATTCTTGGCAACATCAACCTACCTTGGAATGAACAACTTGCTAATTCAAACCCAGAACAACCTCCTACATGACAACAATCTTACCCAACACTGCTCAGAAGAAACGCATCACAGAGGAGCAACCCTGGAAGCTATTATTGCCCAAAGCGATGCAGTTACTATAGACCACATCCTTCCCGTGGACTGGTCCGACCACCACATCATCTTCTTCCACACCATCCAAATGGTCCCAATCCAACCCCCCTCGCATGACCCCCCAAATGGAGTAGAAATACAGCTCAGATCCCCCGAGCCAAACTAGAAGAAAGGATAAGCTCGCTCCTCCCAAACACCACTATCATCTCCCCACAACTAAACTTATATCTCTCTACACTTCAAATATGTCGCTCATCCTGGATCAACTAGCTCCTCTGAAACAAAAAAAAACAGGAGCATTCCATCCAGATCATGGTTTACTACAGACATCAACGACAAAAGGAGACAGCTAAGAGCCACAGGATGACTCTGGAGGAACAACCCCTCCGTCATCTGCCGCGATCAACTCCAAGCAGCGCGCAGGAAGTACAAAAAAACACATTAAGAATACAAAAACATAGTTTTTCTGCACCATGCTAGACAACCCAAAAACAGACCGAAAGAGCTCTTTAACATCATCAGGAAATATTCCTCCAAGCCCGCTGCCTCCCCAACTCAAACATCCAAAGAACTGTGCGTCAACTTCGCCAACTTTTTCAACTACAAAATCTCAAAGATCGTACTCTCACTAGTCACCAACCACATCCCCTCCACCGAGAGCCCGACGCTTGGAATTAAGGACATCACATCCATGAACCCTCCAAAACACTCTCCAGCGCCAAGCCCTCATCATGCGCCCTCGATCAGCTACCCCATCAACTGACCAATAAACTGAAAATCGCCCTAGCCACGCTTTGGTGCAAGATCATAAACAGCTCCCTGAGATCTGGAGTCGTACCAGACTGCCTCAAAGTAGGACAAGTCACGCCACTGCTGAAAAAAACCTGGCCTAGACACAAAAGATCTAAACAACTTCAGACCTGTCACGAACCTCCCTCTTTTATCCAAAATCCTGGAAAGATGCTTTCTCCCACAACTGACCCAACACCTGGACAGCATCAACCTTCTCGATCACCAATAATATAGTTTCAGAAAAGACTGCAGCACTGAAACCACGATCCAAAATGTCATAGATGATATTCACAAGTCACTTGACTTGGACCAATGCTGCCTTCTCATTCTCCTAGACCTATAGGCAGCTTCGACACGGTCGACCACCAACTTCTCATCAAGGTTCTCCAAAAAGGGCAGGTCTTGAAGAGAAGGTCCTACACTGGTTCTCCTTCTTACTCCACAATTGCTCCCAAAGAATAAAAATCTAAAACTTCGAGTCTGACCTACACCCCGTAAGCAGGGGTGTTCCACAGGGGTCAGTGCTCTCCCCACAACTTTTTAACATCTACATTGAACCCTTCACTACCCTACTCAAAAAATTCCAAATCCCCTTCCACCTATATGCAGATGACACGCAGATCTATCTGGAAACCTCCTCCATTGAGGACATCCAGAGACTCAACGCCACACTAAGAGAGGTCCAACACTGGCTCTCAAGTAATCACCTAAAACTCAATCAAGAGAAAACGGAAATACTTCTCATCTCCAACAAAGAAGAGAACCCCCAAATTGCGGAATGCTCAAAGCTATTGATGCACTAAATGGTAACCTCACCCTGGCGGAGTCTGTAAACTCTCTAGGTATCACCCTAGACCCGAAACTGGACATGAACAAACACATCAAAAACTCTGAAAAAAAGCACCTTCCTCAACTTGAAGCTACTGCACAAAATAAAACCCTTCCTCCCGCCCAAGGACCTTCAACAAGCCACACAAGCATTGGTGCTGTCCAGACTAGACTACGGGAATGCAATCCTCTCTGGTACAGCAAAATCCCACCTCGCCCACCTCAAAACAACCCCCAATGCTGCAGCAAGAATGGTCACCGGAACTAATAAATTCAACCACATTTTGCCCGCACTCAGAGAACTAAAATGGCTCCCAATTGAAATGCGGACCAGCTTCAGAACAGCCTGCCTCACGCACAAAGCCCTACACACAGGCACACTGGAATACCTGGCTTCCAAACTCAAAAAAGTCGGCCAGACCAGGAACCTCAGGAGCTATCAGAGAACACAAGAACCCTGCCTAAGAGTTAAAGATAAGGTCCAGCACAGGGATCACAGGATACCTTTGGAGCCAACACTGCCTCCTAGAGCCACACTTCAGAGCAAACCATCATACACTTTTTATATTAGCATTTTTTAGTTTATTTTTATATTTTTAAATTCTCATGTATCGATATAGCAAAAATACAAATAAATATTAATTCATCTTTTAACATATCACTAAAAATATATATGGTTCAAGGCCATATGTATAGTCCCATAAACCATAAACAAAGTGGAATCCACTGAAGGTTGACCGTGATCCCTACAATGGTGGGGAGCACTTAGTGTTTTTTAAAATACCCCTCACACACCAAAAGGACCCTTGGTGTCATGCTTCATCATTGGGGTCTTCGCACCCCTCTACGGGATGCGGCGTGCTACTACCTACGACTACGCGGGAGCACTTATACACAGACTATGTGTGGTGTGTGTAGGGTAGTGGTTTTGTCAGTGAGTGTTGAGGTTTGGAATGTAATAAGTGATGATTAAAAAACACCGGGCTTGTGGGGTAGAGAAAATTTTTAATATGCCCCCGGGCTGGTGTTGTTAAAAGGGTGTAGTGTGAGGTTACCAATGTAAAGTGATGTACATTAACCTCGCTAGTGCGTCAACATGTTTCGGAGTCTAAAACTCCTTCTTCAGGACGGGGTTTGCACAAATTTAAAAAAGTGTATTATACAGAAAAGTGAACTAAGGGTATATTTGTACCTAATTCACAATATTGCGTAGTCTTTTTGTGATGTATTTACTATGGGTACTGTATCGATCCCCCTATTTCTGACCCTTGTCTGGTTAATAATTAACTAGCAGCCATTCAACTGCACAAAAACCCGTTATCTGATTAGCCATGCAACGGCACAGAAACCCGTTATCTGATTAGGTCATAGCGCATGCCATCTCATTAGGCAAGCACTATTTCTCCAGCCCCCTAATAGGCATACGGTGTTCTCAAAACAAATCAAACCTACCACGACCTGGGAAATTCCCGCAGCCATTGTTTTGATTTAACCGAGAACTTCAGTAAAGAATGTGCGAACGACCAGTTCGTATGACATCCTTATTGACGTATTTATGTCCATCCTTACGTCAATCTCAGCACCTTTCAGGTATAAATAATACCGACATTGCCTTAAGCAAACACACGAGGTGGTGACAAGATTGGAGCAGCAAGACTTGCCGAGGAGCCCAGCTGACAGCGAAGCCCACAGACGCTGCCCCTCCTTTCTGACGCGCTGAGAGAGAGACGCTGCCTTTTCTCCTGCCGAGAAATCCAGCTCCGGCGCTTCCAGCCGCCCTTGCAGGCAGCTGGGATATCAAGACCTGAGATAGAGATACCAGCCCTCCAGCCTTCTAAATCCCAGGTACTGAACTGAATAACCCCTTGCAGAGAATTCTTGAAGCAGACCCTTGGCAAAGCAAACTTAACTTAAACTGCTACTTATCTACTCCCGCCCACGTATTAGGCTTAGGTCAGGTACATTGGGGTAGGCGTAGTTAGAAGCATCAGTTGAGTACGATTAGTCAATGTATATATGTATGTATCTATTTTATCCATTTTAAGTATCATATGGCTAAGAAACCATATCAATGCTTTTACAGTATTATTTTATAATTCTGTTATTACTGTATGCACTTTACTTAACTATAAGTATTGCAATAATAGCGATTCATTTCTCTTGTATGAGAAAAGAGACTGATCAATAAATAACATCTTTTTATTGAACACGGCCGTCTCTTCCTTTTCTCTACAATCTGGTGAAACTAAGAATGCACTGAACTGACTGAGTAAAATAAGTTGTCTTTTGTTTTCACACGACTCTAGAGATACACTCTTGATTAGGGGAGAGCAAAGTTGTCATGTTCTATGTTTGTCAGAAACTAAATCCCTTCTTTTCTATCCAGGGAGGTTAAACTCCTCCTTGTCTATTCGAGAAAGTTTCTAGTGAATTCTGAGCTAGCTGGCAAACACTAAACTTTAAGTCTAATATTGACAGTAGAAGACCTAGTTAACCTCTGTCCTAGGTCTATACTATTGAAGATATTATTCCAATGCGCAGAGCCTATTGGGATAATAGGAAATACACTACATGGCGCCCAACGTTTTGGATAGGCGATAAATCTAACGTAAGACATTAGAGTAACTCAGTCGTGCTTTTTCACACAGACCCCTTTTTTCCCATAATACTCCAAAGACGTCTGGAGTGGGTGAAAGGTTATATCCGCCAAACTTAGTAGGAGGAGACTCCTATGTATGGTTCTTGGTTTATTCAACGTTGAAGGATACACTGTTCCAAAATATTGTGCATCTTATCTTTGTTTCCATAGAAACCTGATCTGCAAATAAACAAAATAACTTTCTTGACAGTAGAATGTCAGAAGCTGAAGAAGAAAGGGAGACAGCTAGAATAGCAGCTCAACTGCTAGCGGCTGACAATAGTCTCCTACAGCAAGACCCGGATGCAATACTCATCCCGGTCAACATAAGAAAATCTATAACTTTAAAACTTATAGAAAATGGGCTGACACAGAGAGGTGGTACAGTCATATTCGTAATTGAGGCACACGAATATCGGCAGACAGAGGTATTCTATTCATGGATAAACTTTCCAGCAGCAAACGCTGTAACAAAGGACTTCCACTATTACAAAATAGAGGAACCTCCTAATGAGTACACTCCTTTCGAGGAGGTGGAAATACCACTCAAATACCAAGAGCACCTGCTCTTGTTTAATGGCGCCCTAAAACATAATAATCACATCACCAGGCTCGGTCCACTAGGTAGACCAGGAGCAACGTGGCCGGTCCTATCCGGATACACACCACATCCAGACATTGAAGAAATGTCTGCACCAGAACTTTTAGCACAGCTAAAACAATTAATTAAAATACATAGACAATTAGTCCAATATGTAATGCGGACTTCAACAGTCCAACCAGCTATTAAAATTCCACAGCTGATCCCTCATCAGGGGAACACAAATAAAATTACACCACAGAACATACAGTCCTGTCTAGGTAAAGTACCCGCAAAACGGGAACAAATTCCATTCTGGTTAGCACAAAAAATCACTCAAATAGAGGCGGTATTTCCAGATACCACCCCGGTTGAGAAACACAGAATTCTGACTATCTGTCTTCCAATGGGAATCGCACCACATGTGGAGGACTGTGACACTTGGGGTACAGTCTTTGCTTCCATTTACACAAAAACACATGGTGTTCCATCCATGTCAGTAATACCAGATGTGCTAAAACAAATTCAAGATGAATACGGTCCAGAACCTGCTTTAACTCGTGGTATGAAATTACTAAAAGACTTCAAGCAGGTCTCTGCAATATTATTAGCCAATATAAAGGGAGAAGCAGCAAATGTGGCGATCCGCCAGAGGTTGAAAGAGACAGATATAGCAGACCAACCATTTGAAATTGCCAGAATCATAGAAAAATCCTATGAAGAACTAGGAAGAGATAGTTTGGGTGGGAAACCAGTGAAACCCCAACTAATAGAAAAACCTGAAAAGGTATTTATTAAAAATAATCTAAACACTCAAAAAAAGAGCTGGGATGGAAATAAACAATCCACTCCCAAAGAAAAAAGATTCCAGTCCAGAGGAAGGTCTCCTCGGCGGAGAGAAAGATCTCCGGACCAAGGACACAAGTCTCCCAGAGGGAGCCCTCTGAGAAAAAATACAACCTTAGAAATAGGGATAATATAAAAAAACCTGATAGATATCAAGATATTGATACACGTCCCTCTCAATCTTTTCAGACTTCCTTGCAGAAATCGGAAAGAAGAGGACGGTCAGAACACAGGGAAGAGCACGTCAAGTCCAAAGACAAGGAACCTGCTCATCAAAATAAAAAATTACAGTTTCCAAAAAAGAAGGTAGCCAGTATTAAAGTAATCAACCATGCCAAGAATACTGAGGACACAGCTGAAAAACGGAGAATGGGCTCAGACAATGCTAGACAGCGCAGCAGAAGTGAGCATAGCTCGCAGGATCCTTATGAATCATCTGGAGACAGTGGACACGAATGAATACATTCAGGTGGAAACTGCAGATACCAGAGTTAGCAAACCTCATAAAATATATGAAATAACATTGCGTATAGAGGGGGATAAGACTAGGAAAATAAGGGGTCTCTTTTGGGATAATCTCTCCAAGGGCTATGACATCCTTCTAGCTGAAAGAGACTGGCCACCAGAGTTTGTCAGGGAGTGCCCTCATGGCGAAGAAATAATTATGCCTGCCTTCTCAAATCATATTCCAATTCATAAAAAATATACACTTGAAAGAAAGTGGGCAGTAGCCCAAGCTCCTGCATTATATAAAAACCATGTGGGATGGGATGAG
This sequence comes from Lissotriton helveticus, assembly GCF_964261635.1. Classification (NCBI taxonomy): domain Eukaryota; kingdom Metazoa; phylum Chordata; class Amphibia; order Caudata; family Salamandridae; genus Lissotriton; species Lissotriton helveticus. Next base: position 485,702,493 of record NC_136067.1, on the reverse strand, counting down.
GACTCTCCTCCTCACAAAATCGAGTTAAAATCACAACCTACTGCACAGAGGCAGTACCCAATTAAGCAAGAAGCTAGGAAACGGGTAAAAGAGATCCTAGATCAATTTGAATACCAGGGGTGATTGAAACTTGCACCTCACAAATGCATAATCCTTTGTTTCCTGTCTCCAAACCAGACAATTCATATCGTCTTGTTTTGGACTACAGACACTTGAACTCATGTTGCAAAACTTTTGCAGTACAAAATTCGCATAGTGCTGCACTAATGAATAACATAGTGTGCAAAAAATACAAAACAACATTAGACATCTCTAATGGATTCTTCTGTCAAAATATAGCACCAGAGAGCAGATATTTGACCGCGTTCTCAATAAATGGCGCGCAAATTTTTTTCTGTCGTTTGCCCCAGGGGTTCAAGAATAGCCCAGGATTATTCTCAGCAAGAGTAACAGAGTTACTACAAATATATGATGATGAGGCATTATCTTATGTCGATGACATCTATCTAACAGATGATGACTTGGATACTCACTTGAAGAGAGTGAACACCATAATACTTGGGTTCGCAGCAGAGGGTTACAAATTCAACTTTAAAAAGTCAAGTATTGCCCATCTAACTGTCCTGTTTTTAGGATATGAACTATCAAGTGAAGGCAAAAGCCTGGCTGACAATTTCCTAGAGAAATGTGCTGTAATCCAAGCACCTAGAACACTAAAAAACTTACAATCAATTCTAGGTTTCCTAAATTTCGGAAGAACTTACATTATAAATTATGCAGAGAGAGTTAAACCTCTCTATGATCTTATAAAACCAGATTTTAAAAGAATCAATTGGACTCAAAAACACACAGAAATTTTGAGATCTTTACAAACAGATATGTTAGTTAAAACAAAATTACAAACACGTGATAACACACGCAACCTTGTGATTCGAGTCATCCCAGGAAGATGCGGATTCACATACCTGACCTCTAATGAAGGAGAGAAGGTACCAATTGCATACAAATCACATTTGTACACAAAAGCTGAAATGAAATTTAGCCCAACGGAAAAAATTCTAACCGCGGTACAGACTGCAGTAGCAAAAGAACGAGCCCTAGCACAAGGTAAACGAATAATCATCGTGACACCGATACCAGCCCTGGAGGCGGTAACAAAGGCAAGCATTCCGAATGCTAAAGCACTCCATCCGAGATGGATACAATGGGCTAATTCTCTTGCTGCAACAGACGTGGCATACGAATTTGATCCCAACTTAAAAACACAAGAGTTTCTCCAATATGAATTTGAATGTCCTCTGCCGACCGAAATTCTACCTCTAGAACATTACGGCTGTATAATATATACAGACGGATCAGCACAACCCGCAGTGGGGGGTAAGCAAGCTTACAGTGCTGCGTGCGCGATTGTTAAAGGTCGCTGGCACGAAGGAAAATTTAAACCAGTGGTCACTAAAACGCAATCTCTAGGAGACTGTACAGCTCAGCGAGCAGAACTACTGGCATTCAAGATGGCGCTTGAAAATACCGATCGAGAATTCCCCACACTCATAGTGTGCGATTAATATTACTGCGTCCAATCTTACAATGAATACTTGCAGATCTGGGTTCAGAACAGTTTTAAAGATGCAAAAGGTGGCACAATCAAGCATAAAATGCTTTGGGAACAAGTAGTTCTTTTGCAAAAGGAACTACAAAAGACTCACGTGATACATACACTGAGTCATCAACGTGATGGCGTTCACGTTGCAGGGAATTCATTGGCTGATGAGGCCGCGAAGGCAGCTGTGCAAACGGCTTCCGTAGCTGCCATCACTCGGTCAAAAACAAAAATAGACAGCGAAATATTACAGGCTGTCAGCGCTACAGTAAAAAATGCGATAGAAACACTCCCGAAAGGCTTTCCAGTAAAGTACTCATACATAACTGATGCAAATAATGTTCCGTTTGCTCGAATCCCTGGAGTGGGGGATAGGGCAATTCCAAACATGGAACATAGGTTAGGACTCATCATAGCGGCACACGAAGGGCTTGCTTCTGTACATGCTGGCCTTTCAGCCACAGTATCATTATTAAAACAGAGATACTGGTGGCCACAAATGAGACGACAGACAAGGAACTATGTTCTAGAATGTGAAATATGTCAAAGAATGAAAGTATCAACAGTGAAACGACCAGCACAGACGCCCCTTCTAATCTCAGATAAACCATTAGCCTGTGTTTACCTGGACCACTGTGGTCCCTTACAAAGGGACGGTAACTATAAATATATCTTGGTCGCAGTGGATTCATGCACGAGATTCATATGGATGTGGCCCCAGCGATCGGCTGACGCCAGAACTGTTATAAAAGATTTGCGAGTCTTTAACGGCACATACGCAATTGGCATGCTACATTCTGACCAGGGTCCTGCTTTTAGCTCTCGAGCTTATAGGGAGGCCATGACCAGCATGGGCATTGCATTGCGGTACTCTTGTCCATTTCATCCTGAGGGAAACGGAATCGTAGAAAGAAAAAAACGTGACATAAAGCAATCTATAACAGCAAAGGTATTAGGTTCGGGAGCTGGGTGGGTCAAACATTTAATAAGTGTCCAACGTAGTCTAAATAACCTGCCAAGAAATTCTCTGAAAGGACTCAGTCCGTACGAACTATTGTTTGGGACTAGAATGTTAATCCAGGACTTAGATAGTCAGACTTCAGTGGTAAAAGAAAAATGCTTTGATATCAAAGATCGCTTGGCTATTTTACAGGACTTAAATGAAACAAGAAAAGACCTGAGCAACATAAAGTTGAAACAGCAGCCAACAACCACTGAAGAAAAACCACCTGTCCCAGCAAGGCCTGTCTGGATTCCAAAAGTCGGGGATCTGGTCAGAGAGAAGATCGCGGTAAAGAAGGAATTTGGGCCTTCTTACAGAAAAGCAGTTCCTGTCTTGTCTATCAACGGTTACAAGATCAGTAGTACTACCGCCCCTTGCTGGTAAAAAGGAGAACCGAGTCATATCCATCGACCTGGTTAAACCACAATCATGTGGCCGATAACAAATAGTAGGCCAAGTGGACTCCCAAGAAGTAGCAGAACACCAAAGTTTGCTACATCAACAGAGGTTCAAACTGAAAGACTGATCACATTTGAACAATCTACAGTGAAACAACAAGGACTATGCAATGAAGCAATGGAACTTAAACCTCTTAAAACCCAAATAAAAGCTTTTCATCAAGAAACACCGACTTACGATGATGTAATTACAGAATTTTCTAATAAAACAAAGCAAAATCAAAAAGCAAAAAGTAATCCAGAAGCAATTGGAACAATTGACAGAACGGCATCCGGCTACTTCATCAACTTCGATGATTTTTCTGAAGATCCAAGTGAACCGGAAGTACAGCCATCAACAAAAACTTTTAAAGACAAAGCAAAGGAACTTTTTCATCAACTAAAGGGAACCTATCTAACTTCTCCATGGATTGAAATTTGGGTGACATTAGGTGCATTTGTCCTCATACTTTGGCTCATCATGGTACTATGCTTGGGACATTTCATTGAGGGAAAATATGCTAAAATGGACACAGCAAGCCAGAAAATCAACTTGGTCCTTAAACCACACACATCTTCACACGTCAAGAAAAAAGAACTTTCTTCAGTAAACTTCACAGCCAATCCTATACCAGGCGGTATAGCATGGGACAATACTGATTATGAAATCTATGGCCCGGTTGAAATCCTGAAGTATCCACATCAATTTAAGATCTCGTTAAGTGACTTTGTAAAACCAAGCACATTTGCTGATGATTGGGACTTTGAAAGTATTAATGATATGATGTCTGACCTAGTAATGTCTGCTAAATTTACAGAACATGATTATTTGCAGGGTTCGTCTAATTATGATCAAATGTTCTGCTACAACCACTATGGTAACCATTATCTCCATAAATCTGCACAACCTAGAAATATTTTAAATTTTAACCAATGGGAACATTGTGCTACTCCTCCAAAGGGTAGTTCTAAAACATTTTATGATAAATATTCATATTTTTCAGGGTTTAACACAAGTAATGCAGAAACATTTTATTTCAAATTGTCAAATAAGACAGGTATGAAGACCATGCTTACAAACACGAAATTGATATATTCAGATTCATTTTTTGAGCTAATGAATACATTTGGTTTTGATTTCTGGAACAACAACATTGAAACAAAAACTGTTTGGGGTACGAAAGATTGGCAAGTACAAGGTACAGAATCATTGTTCAGAGCCTGCATGATCCCAGAACAAATTATATTTTTGAATGACACTATTCAACAAACTACCTGTCTTGGCTTAGCCAAAATCAAAGACTTAAACAAACCATCTATTCCAAAGCCAACAACGAACAGTAATAGCTCTATACATGTTGAGATAGACGTGAACCATATTTTAAACCAAAACAGAACACATCCTGATTGGAAACAATGGTTGATCTGGCCCACAGACACAAATAACTGTCAAGACAGATTCCTGAACAAAATACAGGGGTTCAAATTGACCAGGCCAGACCCTAGATATTCCCAAAGACAACATCCAGGGATAGTAACTACTTACAGTGTGGGAAAGCTCTGCCTTCAATGGCTACCAACATCCACACTGGCAGAAATTAAGCAACACCTAACTTTACTTCAAGAAGGTGCTGACTTGCGTGATTTCATTATGGGACCACGCAAACAGCGTCAAAAACGTTTCATAGCGGCATCTATATATGCAGCTTACAATGAAGCTTGGAAAGTAACTCAAATTGAGACAGCCGAAAAAATACGGGAAATTGACCGTATTAATTTGGAAAAATCACTTTCTGTCGTGGACAATGGGTTAATGACTCTGTCCTCCAGAATATATTCACTGGACAGTATTGTGTCCACATCCCTATTTAGGACCCTCCTTCCCTCTTCACCAGCGATAGCTTGCAGCCCGGTGGCAGAGGGCTTGCGCGCATCTGTTGGAGCGCCGCTATTTTATTTTAACCTTTGGTTTTATCCTGCTGATCACGAGCAACCCTATTTGCATTTCTGGCTTTATTTTGTCCTGCTGACTGCGAGCAGTGACAATGTTTTAAAACTTCCCTCACTGTCCTTGCTGATTACTAGCAGCCACACTCACCTCGTCAGCCTGCCTGAAGCCAGCAATCCTCCGCGGGCTGACCGCTTAACGGTGCTCCCCGGCGGCTGCGGGCGCCATCTTGGGTTGGGTTGGTCGGCGTGTTCCACCTTCGCCACACTCCCCTAGCCACATCCCTATATAAACAGCCACTATGCGTCAGCGCAGCGGACGAGCGCAGCGGGCGCGTCGTAGGCGCGCCGGAGTTGCGCTAGAGTTAAGCCCGTCTGCGCCCGTCCGCGTCTGGCCGGGGCCCGGTACCGGTCACTACGCCCACTCACCCACCATGTACTCTCCGGCGACCATTTACTCTCTCTGGCACTCATGTCCCCCTCAACCCACAGTGCTAGAGCGCATTGCCTCGCTTGGCTTACGTAATTTTTCTTCCGCACATTCACGGCCGAGTGTGTTATTTCAACAGCTGTCCGACGCCCCTCCATCCCCTGTCCGTCTGTCACCTAGGCACGACGCCATTTCCCCTCGCATCCCCGGTAGCCCCCAGCCTACCACCACAGCGATCCTTCTTAACACTAGGTCTGCGGTTGGGCACCAACTCGAGCTATTCCACCTGCTTGACTCCCGCCAGCCTGACCTGTTATTCCTCACGGAAACATGGTTTAGGGACGATTCCCTCCCGAGCCTTTTATCCATGTTGCCCTCCACCTACTCGGCCATCAGAATGGATCGCCCCGGGGGAAAGACTGGGGGAGGTGTTGCTCTGATTACCCGCACCGATTTCCATTTCCAGACACTACCTTCCCTTCCTATTCCCGCTTTGGACTGTCTAGTAGTCCGTTCCACCTCTTTCGGGGTTCCTCTGACTTGTGTACTCATCTACCGCCCGCCTCAGCCTACCCCCGACTTTCTAACCTCTATTGAGGATCTCTTGGCTACCTTAGTAGTGAATAATTCTGCAGTCCTGGTGCTTGGGGGCCTGAACTACTGGCCGAATGACCCAGCTGAAGATGCAAGATCTAAGGAGTTCACGGCCCTGCTCACCAGCCTTAATTTTTTTTCCCAGCTTAGTATGCCTACCCATACCAAAGGCCATCAACTCGACCAAATCTGGACCCTTAATATCCCTATTAATCCTCCCACCATCTCGCCTTGCTCCTGGTCAGACCACTCCCTCATCTCCTTTGCAGTAGACCTCGGACGACCGCCCAAACCTCCCCTGCCCAAAAACACCTGGGCCAGAAAGTGGGACAAGGCCGATCTCCCCGCGGTCTGCTCTTCCCTTGCAGCATCTAGCCCCGAGCTTAGTGGTTTACCCCCTTCCCATCCAGCTCACAGCCATTAACAACTGGCTGTTAAAGGCGTGCAATAGCACTGTCCCCCTCAAGAGAGTGATCATTAAACGCGCCCACGCGGCCAACAGATGGTTTAACCCCTCCCTTAGAGATAAAAAGCTAGCGGCACGCAGAGCCGAACGAGCGTGGCGGCGCACCTACTGCCCCTTCCTCAAAGCAAGCTACTGCTCGGTACTCAATGAATATAAAAGGGACATACTAAAAGCAAAAGCTGAGTACTTCTCTGGTAGAATCCTGGCAGCGGAAAATCAATCTAAGGAAATATTCGCCACAGTTCACGAGCTCGCTGCTTCCAACAGGGTGACCTCTAAAATCCCCCCATCTCAAACACTCTGTAACTCCCTTAATTCCTTCTTTATTGAGAAGGTAGCCCTCATCAAGGCCAACATCCCTTCCTCACTTCCGGTACCGCCTGCTGTTCACCCCTCCCCCTCCGCTCCACCCTTCACCCAGTTCCCTCCTTTGACACGAGAAACCCTCCTCCCCTTATTGGCCCGGGTAAAATCGGGTTCCCCCCAGGACATTGGTCCGGCATTTGCCCTGAAAGAGTTTTTTTCTAATTGCTACTCCCCCCCACTTACTTTAATCAATCACTCCCTTAAAACTGGCACTGTCCCTCACGCCCATAAATCGGCAGTCATCATTCCGATTTTGAAAAAGGCAGGCACTGATCCTTCCCTGCCTGCTAACTACCGTCCCATTTCCCTTCTCCCTTACCTGGCGAAGGTCTCAGAGGCTCATGTCACCGGGACTCTGAGCTCCTTTGTGGAATCCACGGGCCGCCTTTCTTCCCGTCAGGCGGGCTTTCGCCCGCTGCACTCTACCGAGAAGGTGGTTGTATCGGTGATGGACAAATTGAGGGAGGGCATCGACACCTGCCTCCCCCAGGCCCTGGTCCTGTTAGACCTGTCCGCCGTGTTCGACACGGTGGACCACGACATTCTGTTGACCCGTGTCGAGGCGGCGGGCATTGGGGGCACGGCCCTTGCCAGGCTCCGATCCTTTTTAACGGACAGGGAGCAGGCCGTCCATCTGGCCGACTTTGCTGCCCCACCTCGGAGAGTGACTTGCGGCGTCCCCCAGGGTTCCTCCCTGTCTCCCTTGTTATTTAATTTATACATTTCACCCCTCATTTTTTCTTTACAGCAGATGGAGGTCTCGGTGTTCAATTACGCCGATGACCTCCAACTTATTTTCAATCTCTCCTGTTCCCCCACTTCTGCCCTGAATTTCCAGAGGGTCATGCTTTTCATCCAAGAGTGGATGAACTGCAACCACCTCAAACTAAACCCCGACAAAACCGAATTGGTGTTGACGGGAGGTGGTTGCAGTCCTTGGTCCTCTTCCTTTTGGCCCCATTCTCTTGGCCCCCCTCCCCTTCCGGTTCCCAAGGCTAAAACCCTGGGCATCTTTATTAACCCCCTGCTCACCCTTCACACGCAGATCAACTCAGTGGTGTCTGCCTGTTTCTTTTCCCTCCGTACCATCCGTAAGGTTTCCCGATTCTTCTCTGTCGCCGCCCTCAAGCTCATTCTCATGGCCATGGTGCTATCGCGCCTTGACTATGGGAATGTGATCTATAATGGTGCCCCTGCCTACCTGATCCGCCGGCTTCAGCTGATACAAAATCAGGCGGCCCGCCTGATTTATGGTCTTCCCAAATCCAACCATGCGACCCCTCTGTTGCAGTCTCTGCATTGGTTACCGGTGAGGGAGAGGGCCCTTTTCAAGTTGGGCTGCATCACGTATCAGGCTAGGTCGGGGACTGCCCCCGCTTTCCTTTGTGAAGCCATTTCATCCTACCTTCCGACTAGAGAGCTCCGCTCCGCTCGCCAGGCTCTCTTGTCAGTCCCCCGATTCAGGAAGCAGAAGTCTGGGGGGGCCAGATTTGCGGTGCTAGCTCCATCCTTCTGGAATTCGCTTCCTCTTGCACTTAGGACTTCATCCTCCTACTTGGAATTCCGCAAACTACTCAAGACCTTCCTGTTTTCTAGATCTGCAGCAGCCTAGCCTTCCTCTTCGCCTCCACTGGTTCACCGCTGTCTAGCGCCATGAAACCGTTCCGGTATAAGTGCGCTTAATAAATATTTTAAAATTCAAATTCAAATTCTTCAGCAATCGATATAATAGAGCAAGACTTACTGATGTTACAACACGGTCAGTCTCAATTGCGTTCTATTGTACAGCTTGGCTGGACGTTACAAAATCTGCGTTCAGGCTATGTGCCGTGGCGTTTAATCAACACAACGTCACTATTTAATATCTTTAACCTTACTGATAAACAAATCAGTTTGGCACAGAAGGGTGCTGACTATACAATTCTGAGCATTGAAAAACTTGAGAGATTACCATTGACAATGTCAGAACGACCAGTCATTGAATGGATAATACATGGGATAATAAATATTCCGATAAACAACTTTCCAGTTTCAATACTGCCAAAAATATATACAGGCAAGCCAGTATGAAAGGTTGGGTAAAGGGTACATTAAGTCAACATGGAACCTGCCCTATACACACACGTGTTAGTAATAAAGGCCAGAATGTGTTTCTTAGTGGCAATAATTGTGCAAGGTCGCCAAGCGGTACACTTCTGTGTCAGGGTATTAATTTGCATGGAGCCTGTGAAGGGACTACAAATAACCTTTCATGTCACCAGCTAGGCACACCTGCAACACAAATAGAACCATTCTTTAAGAGACTCTCGAACGGGAGTTACATTCTAATTGTAGATCGCAGATGTTGCAGTCTGCTGCCCGGAAAACCTTATCTCATAACCGTGACTACGAAGGTCATGTGCTGTGAACGGGTATTGTTCCCAAACGATGCTCGAGACAGGGAGGCAAGGTTATGGCCCAGTTTGAAAATTTCTTCTATTCGAATTGATACTTTAAGCAGAATGAAGACTGTGCTCCTACAGACGCCAACCCAGTTAACGTCATCAAAAGAAACGTATGATCTCCAAGTTGCAAGGACAACTGCTGAGATTCATTCACTGTTATCAACCAATTCCCCCATACATTTCGCAGAAATACTGAGCGAAATCTTAAATATTTCTGATACAAGTGGAATCTCGAGTGTATTTAAGACAGTGTTTTCGGGAGCTTTAACCCCATTCAAAGCCATCCTGGGTATTTTTCCTGATTTTGTCCATTCCATCTTTGGCGGACTTCCTCTCCTTTTGGGACTCGTGGCAGGCATCCTATTTTTGATCCTGTTACTTCGCTATAGCAAACCACGTCACAGACAAGACACCAGCGACAATGGAAGAAACGATCCTAGCCATACGCTACAGGGACCGCATAACTAAAGTCCTTGGAATAGCCCGGCTTAGAGACCTGAACATGACTTGGTTTCTTTCATTTAGACCGATGTGGCAAAGTTGTGTTATGCCTGTATTAAGGTGCTTGCTATGCGGCGAAGAATGCGTGTTGGACACCTGTCTGACACTACAATCGGATGTGCCAATGGACGCAGAGACTTTGTTGGGTCCGGTAACGGCTCATGCATTGTACTGTCCCCAGCGGCTACCAATCCTGATGACGGCATTCGTGGAGACTTCACCACTACGATTGAAGAGTAGTGAAGTACAAGATGAAAGCAGCATCAATCAGGTACGACCTTCTGTCAGCTATGCTGATCGAAACATCAATGAAGGCAATCATGCTCATGAATGCATGTTACAAAATGTTTCCGAGTTAGTGGAACTTTCGCAAGAAGCGGTTGACAGTTTTTTCGAAAGTCTCAACAATATGATGTTTTCACCAGAACAGAAAGAATGACTTTGAGCAAACTAGCACACGGCGTTCCCTACACCCTGAATTTGGCCTTCAACTTTGAAAATAAAGCAATAAGAAATTTTCTCACCAGTTTTTACGGAGAGCGAGAAATATTTTTTTTCCCCTTCCATTTCCAAATATTTACGATTTTTTGGGACACTTATCTTCTGCTTAAAGTAAAACTATTCTTAGAGAACAAAGTTTCTATTTTTAGCTACTCTAGAGACATTAGCTACCCTCTAGCATGTTCACAAGTATTTATGATTTTGTGATGGGATGGTCTCGAATTTTTTCTTCTGTATTAAGAGCCATTTCATGTGTAATTTCCGCATTTCGTTCATACTGATTTCAAAATATGCGTTTAGATTTAGCATTATTATACTGCTTGAAGTGCATATAGTAACTATACTCATCTTTTCGTGTATTTCGCATTTCCAATTTTCAAAATGCATTTGATTGTATTTTGGGGTGGTTCGGTATACACATGCACTACTAGTTTTGTTTACTATGCCTAGATTTGTAAATATGGACATAGATTGCGTGGAGTGGGTGTGATGTATTTACTATGGGTACTGTATCGATCCCCCTATTTCTGACCCTTGTCTGGTTAATAATTAACTAGCAGCCATTCAACTGCACAAAAACCCGTTATCTGATTAGCCATACAACGGCACAGAAACCCGTTATCTGATTAGGTCATAGCGCATGCCATCTCATTAGGCAAGCACTATTTCTCCAGCCCCCTAATAGGCATACGGTGTTCTCAAAACAAATCAAACCTACCACGACCTGGGAAATCCCCGCAGCCATTGTTTTGATTTAACCGAGAACTTCAGTAAAGAATGTGCGAACGACCAGTTCGTATGACATCCTTATTGACGTATTTATGTCCATCCTTACGTCAATCTCGGCACCTTTCAGGTATAAATAATACCGACATTGCCTTAAGCAAACACACGAGGTGGTGACAAGATTGGAGCAGCGAGACTTGCCGAGGAGCCCAGCTTACAGCAAAGCCCACAGACGCTACCCCTCCTTTCTGACGCGCTGAGAGAGAGACGCTGCCTTTTCTCCTGCCGAGAAATCCAGCTCCGGCGCTTCCAGCCGCCCTTGCAGGCAGCTGGGATATCAAGACCTGAGATAGAGATACCAGCCCTCCAGCCTTCTAAATCCCAGGTACTGAACTGAATAACCTCTTGCAGAGAATTCTTGAAGCAGACCCTTGGCAAAGCAAACTTAACTTAAACTGCTACTTATCTACTCCCGCCCACGTATTAGGCTTAGGTCAGGTACATTGGGGTAGGCGTAGTTAGAAGCACCAGTTGAGTACGATTAGTCAATGTATATATGTATGTATCTATTTTATCCATTTTAAGTATCATATGGCTAAGAAACCATATCAATGCTTTTACAGTATTATTTTATAATTCTGTTATTACTGTAGGCACTTCACTTAACTATAAGTATTGCAATAATAGCGATTCATTTCTCTTGTATGAGAAAAGAGACTGATCAATAAATAACATCTTTTTATTGAACACGCCCGTCTCTTCCTTTTCTCTACAATCTGGTGAAACTAAGAATGCACTGAACTGACTGAGTAAAATAAGTTGTCTTTTGTTTTCACACGACTCTAGAGATACACTCTTGATTAGGGGAGAGCAAAGTTGTCATGTTCTATGTTTGTCAGAAACTAAATCCCTTCTTTTCTATCCAGGGAGGTTAAACTCCTCCTTGTCTATTCGATAACGTTTCTAGTGAACTCTGAGCTAGCTGGCAAATACTAAACTTTAAGTCTAATATCGACAGTAGAAGACCTAGTTAACCTCTGTCCTACGTCTATACTATTGAAGATATTATTCCAATGCGCAGAGCCTATTGGGATAATAGGAACTACACTACATTTTTGCCGCTGTAAGAAAAGACTTAATAATGAAACTTGATAAGACTCATTAGCCTCCTTGCGTTTTTTGGGGGTTGAATCGTGCCACTATGCAACGATTGCTGTATTCGGGTCAGTCTCCCTCCCTTCGACGCGGCTCCGCTGGAACTTGAGTTTCATTATTAAGTCTTTTCTTACAGCGGCGAAAAGACTACGCAATATTGTGAATTAGGTACAAATATACCCTTAGTTGTAAGAAAAGACTTAATAATGAAACTCAAGTTCCAGCGGAGCCGCATCGAGGGGAGGGAGACTGACCCGAATACAGCAATCGTTGCATAGTGAAACGATTCAACCCCCAAAAAACGCAAGGAGGCTCATGAGGCATATCAAGTTTCATTATTAAGTATTTTCTTACAGCGGCGAAAAGACTACGCAATATTGTGAATTAGGTACAAATATACCCTTAGTTCACTTTTCTGTATAATACACTTTTTTTACATATGTGAGTAAGGTGGGGATTTGTGCAAACCCCGTCCTGAAGAAGTAGTTTTACACTCCGAAACATGTTGACGCACTAGCGAGGTTAATGTACATCACTATACATTGGTAACCTCACACTACACCCTTTTAACAACACCAGCCCGGGGGCATATTAAAAAATGTTTCTACCCCACGAGCTAGGTGTTTTTTAATCATCACTTATCACATTCCAAACCTCACCACTCACTGACAAACTACTACCCTACACACACCACACATAGTCTGTGTATAAGTGCTCCCGCATAGTCGTAGGTAGTAGAACGCCGCATCCCGTAGAAGGGTGCGAAGACCCCAATGATGAAGCATGACACCAAGGGTCCTTTTGGTGTGTGAGGGTATTTTAAAAAACACTAAGTGCTCCCCACCATTGTAGGGATCACGGTCAACCTTCAGTGGATTCCACTTTGTTTATGATATACTGACCAGGGAGATCGAATCCACTACCCTCTCTCTTTCCCCCTTTTGTTACGAGTATAGTCCCATAAACCCACATCCCTTTCATACACATACTCTAAACCCAATCACACAGCCATTCTAGCAAATTACAGAACAGACACACCCCCACTGATGCATAGACGCCAAAACATGAATTGAAAAGGATGTAATACAATTCATAAAGCAAAGGGGTGCTAGCCAAGAATCAGTGATGGAATGGATTGAAGATGTATAAGACAATCATGTTGCCAGCAGGAACCACGCCGATGCGCGTTTCGGTGTATAGGCCCAATCAGGCCACACCTTCGTCAGGGCAGCGATGTATCACGGGGGGAGGGGGGAGGGACCAATTATCTTTCTCCAATCAGAAGGGATTCTGGGAAAGCTGAAGCCCTCCTTCAAAGCTTTAACTTAGGATGGTTCTCTTGAACCGACGTATTCCATTTGGGGCTCGACCGATAAGGTTGTTTGTTTTCCCACTCTTTTTCTTTTTAATTCAGAGTCCTTTATAAGGGAGTTCCAGAATCGTTAAAGAGGGCTTAAGGGGGCTTGAGGAGTTCACACTCGAATCAGAATTCACATTCCACGGAGATCAGATTCTGCTGATTCCCTGAGGCTGGACACTCCGCAGGAAGAGTAATTTGAATTAGATGCAGCCAGCCCGTCCCTTTTCCGATGCGCAGAGGGCTTACAAAGTGGTTCGCCACCAGTAGAAATAGTGGTCAGGGAAATAACGCCGGATCCTGAACATGCCGTCCTTGGAGATGAACGAACGCCATCATGCGCGGGGATGCACCTGAACCTGGAACCTCAGGAGCTCCTACACTCTGCTTCTCATCCTGCTGAAAACACGCAAACAAAAAAACAGGGCCAGATCGTTTGCTGGTAACGCGCCCAAAATCTGGAACTCATTCCCCCCCACATCAGAACGATCCCCTCTTTTGCAAAATTCAAAAGTCTGCTCAAAGTCCTCTTCCTCGATCGCTCCCTACCGTACCAATAGGTTCCACTGGAGTGCCTAGCCGGCACTCGACTTGACTTTGACTCTGTGTCCTATGACTTTGACCTCCTTTTCCTCCCGGACCCCTACCCGTTCCCTCCCCCCGAATAAGAAAACCTATTGGCTACTCGTTTTGTGTGACCAGTACTCATCATGTTTCTTTTCTTTCCATTTCCTTCTTCTTTTGTTTGAACTCTACTTGTCACAAACCACTATGTCCTACTATGATCTCTGCGTTGCTTGATTCCATATATGACACTTGTAAAGCGCTCCGATGCCCTCAGGTCCAGCTAGCGCTATATAAAACGCCTAAATAAAATGAAATGAATATAAATAATAAGGTGACACCTATGGCATAGTCTTCAACTGTGTGTTGCTTAGAAGCAATCCTGTGACAGATTTATATAAACAGTCAGCAAGTACTCTAGTTTAAGTACTTCTACAACTTTTCATGTTCTGTGCAGAGAACAGAATCCATTTCAGACAATCCAAGTAGGTGGAAGTGAGCTTCTAATGATGCACTTCCTGCAGTTTCCTCACCCCAGGTCAGTGGTGCTGGAAAAACTTTCAGGATGTGATACTGCCATCAATGTTACTTCATTAAAGTCATAAGGATTGTGAAAAATCCAAGCAGCACACAAATAACAAGTGCAGCACATGCATTCAGCAGGAGAGTGGTACAGGTGTAGTATGTAGCTGGTGGTCCTGTTTGGAGAACACAGTTGCAAATATATTTTAGACGCATAGTATGCTAGTGCAGTATCATTTAAAGACAGCATATTTTCCATTGAAATAGCCACTAAATGTGTTCAGACATACAGTTTTACTGATAAAAAGCACACAAACGATAATTAAATCGGGTTTCAGGATTTCCACAAAGGATTTCTTGAATTGCTTTATCCTATTAAATTCTTTCTTTACATCAAGCACCAGAATTACAAAAAATGGCCCAACTGCTGCTATATTGTGAAATATTTGTACAGTTCATTTATTGGTATTTAAATTGTATTGTGTCACCCTACATTATTTCCTTTCAGACTACCTGTACCCTTGCAAGATTGCCTCTTAGTTCACTTCACACAATCGTCTCACTTTGCAGTCAGAGAAAATAAACATTAGTCTCCATGTTAAAAAAATAACCATTTGTCAGAAGATACTGCCCTGGATTAGGCCTCTGCCTTTAAAGCCGAGCAATTGTTAGCAGATAAAAAGATAATGCAAAGTCATCTTTATTGCTCATCCACCTTCTGATTCCGACATGGTTATTTTGGGGGCGCTGCAGCACCCCTGCTTCCAGCACCTCTGTCCCTGGTGACAGTCTTGTCTAGAAAAGCTTTTCTCCAGCAGTGACTCCTCATGGTTATCGGGTAGCACGAAGCAGCTCTGACTGTGAATCTACATTGACGACAGGTAATATGTGCTAACATGCAGGTTTGCATCAGTATTGGTTACTCCATACCTCATCAACAAAGTCTGGAGTTCTATCTTGGCACTTCACAGGTTAAATATGTCCTGATTGTCTCCAGTAGCAATATCAAATGTCTCTCTTCCGGAGGTTTCCGTGTTCAAGCCCAGTCATAAGAGCAGCAAACAGATATCTTTATTACTTTTCTATAACATTTGCATGTGGTGTCTTCGATCTGTCCAGGACTGTACAACCTTCAATATGAGTTCCCTGATGCAATCATAGGCCAACGGGGATTGGGAGGCCAATTTATTTTTAGACAAGTGCACAAGGGACATGCCAAATCTAACCTCTTCTTCTACATGTAAGTCTCCTGTAACGAAATAATCTCTCAAAAGGTGTTCCCACAAAAAACACACAAGAAGCACCATATAATGGAGAAATCTCTTTTATCCACCAGGAAATTATCCTGTTCTTGAAACCTATTGACGTTACATGCTGCTCCTATATGCCAGGCTCTTCCTCTTTCTCAGATCTTCAAATCCTACAGAACATTTAGCCCGAATTCCTGACTCTGTCTGCCAACCCTGCGCAGATCGAGTTTTTCTCTTAAGCCACGTTGGACTTTTTTAGGAAAGCGTTGGCACCATCTGGCCCATTGCCAAGGAATGGACTTAATTTTATGGAGTTGGTGACTCATGCAGCTCTGGCCAAACTGCCTCCTGATTCCACGCCTCCATAGGCAGCAGCCTCTGCCCGTAGAAATTAATCCCAGACTATAGAACCATCCCCTGTCCATACGGCACTATCCATGATGTCAGTCCTGGAGTTGGCACAGAGCATCAATGCTCAGACTTATTACTGGCACTGACCTCGAAGTCTGATGAAATAATCCAGGGGGTAAGGGGAAAAACCAGAGCTTGTCTGACAAGCATCTTCTCCCTAGGGCTCAAGATCTTCCCAAATGGAGGAATCATTTGGATCAGATTCTGAAAGCACAGCCAACAATTTGCTCCTTCCAACTTTTTCCGATGTTGGCAATTATCTTGACTTACAAAATGCCAGTCGCTTAGATGATTTTCTAGAAGGAGACATCACTTACTCGTCTGGGGCCTCAACAGAGAGAGTTTCTCCTTTACCATAGTAAGCAGAGAAGCTTTGGAATTGACTTTACGCTCTATAGAAGTCTAACTTTGTGAAATAAATTTTGCAGCTGTCTACCTAAGATACTGACCTCATAGTCCAATGCAATAAACCTTTTGTGGAACCTGTGTTGGCTGCCTGGGAAAGTCCTTCTGGGGTCAGGCACTCCATAGACAGATTGGCAGGTGCCACAGACTAGCTCTGGATGACCCGAAATTTTAGTCTTCACATCACACCAGTCACCGGAAGTCCATTGGTTCAGGCTTCAACTTCTAAGCTGAAACCCAGTGCCTTCCCTACTGCCCCTCTGCATAGGGAGTCAAAGCGAGTGGAAGCCATGGGTTAGAATGTTTTTTCCACAGGCAGCCTCACTCAGTGTACAGAAGATGTCCCATGTCTCCTAGGCGTGTAAATCCTTATCTTGGGGCAATTGGCAAAATTGGCAGTTTTAAACCTACCACAACACATGAAGAAATCATTTTTCAATTTGAATAGTTATGGCTTGGATGCTTCAAAACAGATCTGAAAGTACAGGTTATTTTCTGTGGAATCCATATCCCAGTCCATAGGCCCTGCCATTACTGTACACCAACATGTCTGAATGCATTCAACTGGCTTTTCGGAAAATGTTCTGGCTATTCTGATGGATGTGTAATTCAATGATGAGCAGCTTTTGGTGATAAGGCAGACTGGAGTACTTTAATAGTAGGGCTACTGCCCGCTCACTGGACCTGGCCTCTGCTTTTTAGTGAAAAGTCAGACTCCTCCATGGAGCTTTTTAAGAATAGCAGGGCTATGGCCTATTCACTGGATTTGACTCGCTTGCGCACCAGTTCCATTAGCAATATGAAGCTCCCAGGTGATTCTAGACGGGAACAATCCCAGCAGAGACAAACCAGTCAAGACAATTCACCTAATGGTCAATTCCTTTTTAGGTCTCGCCTACGCAGTGCGCATGCGTTGCAATAGGAAAAGATCTTTAGCCATCGAGTCGGTTTTTGTCCTAATAACATGCATGCGTTCCATTGCCTTCAATGGCAATGCGTGCACGTTTGGCGATTCCCTTGCGGGAGCGAGCTTGACACCATATGTTTGTAATTAACTTACAAACACCTGGTGCGCGTGGCTCGCTCCTGCAAGGGAAACAGTCGCCGGTCCCCTCCTCTCCCCTCCCCCTGCTGCCAGCGCAAGGCGCACGCGCAGCTCCGCCTAGAAATTAGCAGCTTTTAGGTTCTTTTGTTTTACTTAGCATGTTGGTACTTGTAATCCTACATCTATGGCGATGAAAAAAGACCTGCATCAGTATAGTCTAATCATAACTACATGTAGCTCAATACAAAGCAAAACAGGGCAGACAACTTGAGGTCTTTTCAGGTGCCTTATGTGCCCATCTGGCACAGTTGTAGGTAACCTTCGCACACATCTGGCAAGGTTCACAGACAGCAGTTCCTGCTGTGCACATCTGGCAGAGCTTCGGGTAACTTCTGCGTAATGTGGCAGATTTCTCGGAATACAGATAATTCTCCAAAGGTTCCAGCCAAGTCGTTTAAATGCAGGTAGAACGTGCGTACATGTGGCCTTTCAGGACTTCTGCACACATCTCGCTGAGAGATTGAGATACAAGGTAATTTCGGTGGACATCTTTTAGAGATTCTGAGATATAAGTACCTTATGTAGAGTTCAAAGACCACACAAAACTCTCTGGGGTGCCGGTTACTCCTTCCCGCTCCTGGCAGTGGTGTTATCCTGTAGGTAATTCCCGCCCACATTTGACACAGGCACACTCTGCACATAAAGTCTGTGGACAGATGACAGCGACACAGATAACTTACCCGCGTCTGTAAAGGGCTTTTAGGGGACAGGACACTCTTCATATGACATGTTTTATATCATAAGCTACAGGTAGGTGCTGCCCACATATGTCAGAGTTTTTAAGCCAAGGGCTTCTCCTCTCCCTTTCTGTGACAGATACCATCTGCTTGCTCGCATACAACAGAGCTCGTAAGTTACAGGTCACTTCTGCACACATATTGTAGACACCACTAGTAGAGTATGTTGGGTGGCGCTTGTGCACAGCTCTAGCTGGGACAGGACTGCAGGCCTTGCCGGCACAGATCAGAGAGTCCTCTGGGTACCAGTACCTCGTCTGCACACCCGTACCAGGGGAGAGGTGCAGAGAGCCCGTGCCCAAATCTGGCTGAGTTCTTCTCTGGCAGGTACCAGCCATTCGCTCTTAGCCGAGGTGGGAAAGGGTCTAATCATGGCCTGAGTTATCTATTGGCTGAATGTCCGATGAACTGAGAAGATTGATACACACTGTCAGTTTAAAGTCCCCAACAGGAGGAGTGAGACAATTGTAGGTCAACAGCATCTTGTAGCGCAGCACTGGACTGAATAAGACGGGCCCTGTGGGCTCGTGGCCCAGTCATGACTGTGACCCCACGACTGCCGGAGATATTTCACCTCACCCCTTGTATCCAGAAGGGACAATAACCATATCTGATAAAAAGGCACGTCTGTATTCTGGAAGTGTAGGGATGTCGGCAGACGGACAGCACAGGGGTGTCTGTAATCTCAAACAACAGGGATGTCTGTACGCTGGTGAGGACAGGGAAGCCTACGCTCTGACAGCACAAGGGTGTCTGTAATCTCACTGGGGTGTCTGCATGCTGCTGAGGACAGGGAAGCCCGCAACCGGACACTATGTGTTTACTTCCACTCTGGCACTACAGAGAAGCCTGCACCCTGACACCGTGTGTAAACTTCCACTCTAGCACCACAAGCCTATACCCTGAGACTGTGTGTACAGTTCCACTCAGGCACTACAGAGAAGCCCGCACCCTGAGACTGTGTGTAAAGTTCCACTCTGGAAATACAAGCCTGCACCCTGAGACTGTGTGTAAAGTCCCACTCTGGCACTACAGAGATGCCCGCACCCTGAGACAGTGTGCAAAGTTCCACTCTGGAACTACAGAGAAGCCTGCACCCTGAGACTGTATGTAAAGTTCCACTCGGGCACTACAGAGAAGCCCGCACCCTGATACTGTGTGTAAAGTTCCACTCTGGCACTACAGAGAAGCCCGCACCCTGAGACTGCGTGTAAGGTTCCTCTATGGCACTACAGAGAAGTCTGCACCCTGACACTGTGTGCAAACTTCCACTCTGGCACTACAAGCCTGCATCCTGAGACTGTGTGTAAAGTTCCACTCTGGCACTACAGAGAAGCCTGCACCCTGAGACTACAAGGGCTCACTCAGGGAAGCCGTTGCACTCACAGTAGAGTGAGGACATATTTGCACTCTGCTGCTCTCAGTGCATGTGAGCCTGCTCCATGGCACTCTAGGGAGCTCGCTCTCTGTCAGTTTGTCGAAGTCTTGGCGATCACAGTATCGGAAACCTCAATGAACCCTGGTATCTACTGGCATAGGGAAAGATGCCCTCTGCCAGAAGGTATTCCTACACACGGATATTAAAACAAGCTTTGGCATATCCAATAGGTCTCGCTTTTGGGACTTTATGAGTATTTAGTTATGCAGCACCATATCCTTGGTGCAACAACATAAACTGTTGCATGGCTAAACACTTATAAGGTCCCAAAAGCGAGACCTATTGGCTATGACAATGCTTGTTTGGATGGGAGCAGAACGAAACCCCAACATCCTCTGTCACATCTGCTGCCTGAAAACCTCCCTTAATCCCCTTTAGAGCACAATCTTCAAGTAAGAGGAGGCTCTCCCACTTTTCATCTATTTATGAGTCAATCACAATGGGCTGCTGGGTCATCAATTGATCTGCTTGCCCCTCCTGTCCCTCTCTGCAGAGCGTCCTCCCTCCACCATGTGCTCTAAAGGACATGCCTCCATTCTGAATGGAGAGGTTCTTGCACTGCTGCATGAAGGGCTACTGAGGTGATGCCTCTTGAAGAAAGATTGTTTACAAAAAGAATCTTTGGGTGTGCAAATTACATCAACAATAAATGAATGAAAAAAAAACACTTTCTCAAGTAAGGTGGTTTTGGTGATTTATTACACCATCACTATTCAGATACCTTTTTGAAAATGGATAATCAACATAATGAGTTATGTCACGCAGAGAAGAATAAACAGTTATGATTGTTAAACAACCCATTACTAACAGTTAAACATTGAACAATTATGCAAACAACAGAATTGGTTGACAATACATGACAATACAAGAAATGACCAGTCCTCATTAAAATAAGCCACATGGCGGCAAAACATTTTTGGGTGGTCAACATCTAATGCCTGCCAGTACAAGCTAGTCGGGGTTATGGGCTACCACAGGGCGATTGCCCTGTTTGTAGAATATGCTTGATTTGTGCAGTTCAATATCAGTTCCAACTAGCTGGGTCAGGTCGAAGCGTTTCGGAGCCCTTACTTTCTTTCAAAAAACACAGTTGATGGACAGAATGTAGAACAATGTCAAACATTCACCCCAGTACAAGGATCTGGGCCTAAATCCATCGTTTTTTTGCACTCCACACCACCCTGGGTTAGACACTGGCTATATGCAAATCAGCTCTGACCCTGTGCCTCATGGGAACAGTCCAGTCCGAACTACCAAGCCATGTCTTTCCCAGACCGGAATCAAGCATCCAAGGACCGGTTTCTGGCTATCAGCCTTCATTCAGCCTGGATAGCTTGACTCCAGTGGTGTGGAGAGCCTGGGACTCACGTCTGAGCATACCCAGCCCACTGGGGGTGAAAATTGCAAAAAACACGGTTGATGGACAGAATGTAGAACAATGTCATACATTCACCCCAGTACAAGGATCTGGGCCTAAATCCATAGTTTTTTTGCACTCCACACCACCCTGGGTTAGACACTGGCTATATGCAAATCAGCTCTGACCCTGTGCCTCATGGGAACAGTCCAGTCCGAACTACCAAGCCATGTCTTTCCCAGACCGGAATCAAGCATCCAAGGACCGGTTTCTGGCTATCAGCCTTCATTCAGCCTGGATAGCTTGACTCCGGTGTTGTGGAGAGCCTGGGACTCACGTCTGAGCATACCCAGCCCACTCGGGGTGAAAATTGCAAAAACACAGTTGATGGACAGAATGTAGAACAATGTCATACATTCACCCCAGTACACGGATCTGGGCCTAAATCCATCGTTTTTTTGCACTCCACACCACCCAGTGTTAGACACTGGCTATATGCAAATCAGCTCTGACCCTGTGCCTCATGGGAACAGTCCAGTCCGAACTACCAAACCATGTCTTTCCCAGACCGGAATCAAGCATCCAAGGACCAGTTTCTGGCTATCAGCCTTCATTCAGCCTGGATAGCTTGACTCCAGTGGTGTGGAGAGCATGGGACTCACGTCTGAGCATACCCAGCCCACTCGGGGTGAAAATTGCAAAAAACACGGTTGATGGACAGAATGTAGAACAATGTCATACATTCACCCCAGTACAAGGATCTGGGCCTAAATCCATCGTTTTTTGCACTCCACACCACCCTGGGTTAGACACTGGCTATATGCAAATCAGCTCTGACCCTGTGCCTCATGGGAACAGTCCAGTCCGAACTACCAAGCCATGTCTTTACCAGACCGGAATCAAGCATCCAAGGACCAGTTTCTGGCTATCAGCCTTCATTCAGCCTGGATAGCTTGACTCCAGTGGTGTGGAGAGCCTGGGACTCACGTCTGAGCATACCCAGCCCACTCGGGGGGAAAATTGCAAAAAACACGGTTGATGGACAGAATGTAGAACAATGTCATACATTCACCCCAGTACAAGGATCTGGGCCTAAATCCATCGTTTTTTTGCACTCCACGCCACCCTGGGTTAGACACTGGCAATATGCAAATCAGCTCTGACCCTGTGCCTCATGGGAACAGTCCAGTCCAAACTACCAAGCCATGTCTTTCCCAGATCGGAATCAAGCATCCAAGGACCGGTTTCTGGCTATCAGCCTTCATTCAGCCTGGATAGCTTGACTCCAGTGGTGTGGAGAGCCTGGGACTCACGTCTGAGCATACCCAGCCCACTCGGGGTGGAAATTGCAAAAAACACGGTTGATGGACAGAATGTAGAACAATATCATACATTCACCGCAGTACAAGGATCTGGGCCTAAATCCATCGTATTTTTTGCACTCCACACCACCCTGGGTTAGACACTGGCCATATGCAAATCAGCTCTGACCCTGTGCCTCATGGGAACAGTCCAGGCCGAACTATCAAGCCATGTCTTTCCCAGACCGGAATCAAGCATCCAAGGACCGGTTTCTGGCTATCAGCCTTCATTCAGTCTGGATAGCTTGACTCCAGTGGTGTGGAGAGCCTGGGACTCACGTCTGAGCATACCCAGCCCACTCGGGGTGAAAATTGCAAAAAACACGGTTGATGGACAGAATGTAGAACAATGTCATACATTCACCCCAGTACAAGGATCTGGGCCTAAATCCATCGTTGATTTGCACTCCACACCACCCTGGGTTAGACACTGGCTATATGCAAATCAGCTCTGACCCTGTGCCTCATGGGAACAGTCCAGTCCGAACTACCAAGCCATGGGCCAGATGTAGGTAGCCAAATACCGGTCGGTAACTGCCGAATTCGGCCGTTACCGACCGGTATTTGGCTTTTGAGATGTAGGTGGTTCAGAATTTACAGAATCTGTATATTTACCGATTCGGTAAATTTACCACTTTGGTATTTTACCGAATCGGTAAATATACCGATTCTGTAAATCCATATGTAGGTGGGACTCTTCAGAGTCCCAAAGGCCCTACAAATTCGGTATTTTAACACCCAATCCAATTGGGTGTTAAAATACCGAATTCAGGTGTGCATGCACATGTGTGCATGCACACCTAGCCATGTGACAGACAGACATGCCCTTAGGGCATGTCTGTGTGCCACATGGCGCACATGCCTATTTTTGGGGTGCCAGAGGGTGTCAAAGTGACACCCCCTGCACCCTTGCTAAAATCGGTATTTACCGATTCTGTAATTACAGAATCGGTATTGCCCATTGATTCCTATGGGCTTCACAGCCCATAGGAATCAATAGGAAATACCGATTCGGTATTTCCAGATTCGGTAAATACCGAATCTTAACGATTCGGTATTTCCACATCTGGAAATACCTACATCTCCCCCCTTCATATTTACCACTTCTTAAATACCGAATCGGTAAAATTCGGTATTTAAGAAGTGGTAAATCTATCCTACCTACATCTGGCCCCATGTCTGTCCCAGACCGGAATCAAGCATCCAAGGACCGGTTTCTGGCTATCAGCCTTTATTCAGCCTGGATAGCTTGACTCCAGTGGTGTGGAGAGCCTGGGACTCACGTCTGAGCATACCCAGCCCACTCGGGGTAAAAATTGCAAAAAACATGGTTGATGGACAGAATGTAGAACAATGTCATACATTCACCCCAGTACAAGGAATTGGGCCTAAATCCATCGTTTTTTTGCACTCCACACCACCCTGGGTTAGACACTGGCTATATGCAAATCAGCTCTGACCCTGTGCCTCATGGGAACAGTCCAGTCCGAACTACCAAGCCATGTCTTTACCAGACCGGAATCAAGCATCCAAGGACCGGTTTCTGGCTATCAGCCTTCATTCAGCCTGGATAGCTTGACTCCAGTGGTGTCGAGAGCCTGGGACTCACGTCTGAGCATACCCAGCCCACTCGGGGTGAAAATTGCAAAAAACACGGTTGATGGACAGAATGTAGAACAATGTCATACATTCACCTCAGTACAAGGATCTGGGCCTAAATCCATCGTTTTTTTGCACTCCACACCACCCTGGGTTAGACACTCACTGGCTATATGCAAATCAGCTCTGACCCTGTGCCTCATGGGAACAGTCCAGGCCGAACTACCAAGCCATGTCTTTCCCAGACCGGAATCAAGCATCCAAGGACCGGTTTCTGGCTATCAGCCTTCATTCAGCCTGGATAGCTTGACTCCAGTGGTGTGGAGAGCCTGGGACTCACGTCTGAGCATACCCAGCCCACTCGGGGTGAAAATTGCAAAAAACACGGTTGATGGACAGAATGTAGAACAATGTCATACATTCACCTGAGTACAAGGATCTGGGCCTAAATCCATTGTTTTTTTGCACTCCACACCACCCTGGGTTAGACACTGGCTATATGCAAATCAGCTCTGACCCTGTGCCTCATGGGAACAGTCCAGTCCGAACTACCAAGCCATGTCTTTCCCAGACCGGAATCAAGCATCCAAGGACCGGTTTCTGGCTATCAGCCTTCATTCAGCCTGGATAGCTTGACTCCAGTGGTGTGGAGAGCCTGGTACTCACGTCTGAGCATACCCAGCCCACTCGGGGTGAAAATTGCAAAAAACACGGTTGATGGACAGAATGTAGAACAATGTCATACATTCACCCCAGTACAAGGATCTGGGCCTAAATCCATCGTTTTTTTGCACTCCACACCACCCTGGGTTAGACACTGGCTATATGCAAATCAGCTCTGACCCTGTGCCTCATTGGAACAGCCCAGTCCGAACTACCAAGCCATGTCTTTCCCAGACCGGAATCAAGCATCCAAGGACCGGTTTCTGGCTATCAGCCTTCATTCCGCCTGGATAGCTTGACTCCAGTGGTGTGGAGAGCCTGGGACTCACGTCTGAGCATACCCAGCCCACTCGGGGTGAAAATTGAAAAAACACGGTTGATGGACAGAATGTAGAACAATGTCATACATTCACCTCAGTACAAGGATCTGGGCCTAAATCCATCGTTTTTTTGCACTCCACACCACCCTGGGTTAGACACTCACTGGCTATATGCAAATCAGCTCTGACCCTGTGCCTCATGGGAACAGTCCAGTCCAAACTACCAAGCCATGTCTTTCCCAGATCGGAATCAAGCATCCAAGGACCGGTTTCTGGCTATCATCCTTCATTCAGCCTGGATAGCTTGACTCCAGTGGTGTGGAGAGCCTGGGACTCACGTCTGAGCATACCCAGCCCACTCGGGGTGAAAATTGCAAAAAACACGGTTGATGGACAGAATGTAGAACAATGTCATACATTCACCCCAGTACAAGGATCTGGGCCTAAATCCATCGTTTTTTTGCACTCCACACCACCCTGGGTTAGACACTGGCTATATGCAAATCAGCTCTGACCCTGTGCCTCATGGGAACAGTCCAGTCCGAACTACCAAGCCATGTCTTTCCCAGACCGGAATCAAGCATCCAAGGACCGGTTTCTGGCTATCAGCCTTCATTCAGCCTGGATAGCTTGACTCCAGTGGTGTGGAGAGCCTGGGACTCACGTCTGAGCATACCCAGCCCACTCGGGGTGAAAATTGCAAAAAACACAGTTGATTGACAGAATGTAGAACAATGTCATACATTCACCCCAGTACAAGGATCTGGGCCTAAATCCATCGTTTTTTTGCACTCCACACCACCCTGGGTTAGACACTGGCTATATGCAAATCAGCTCTGACCCTGTGCGTCATGGGAACAGTTCAGTCCGAACTACCAAGCCATGTCTTTCCCAGACCGGAATCAAGCATCCAAGGACCGGTTTCTGGCTATCAGCCTTCATTCAGCCTGGATAGCTTGACTCCAGTGGTGTGGAGAGCCTGGGACTCACGTCTGAGCATACCCAGCCCACTCGGGGTGAAAATTGCAAAAAACACAGTTGATGGACAGAATGTAGAACAATGTCATACATTCACCCCAGTACAAGGATCTGGGCCTAAATCCATCGTTTTTTTTCACTCCACACCACCCTGGGTTAGACACTGGCTATATGCAAATCAGCTCTGACCCTGTGCCTCATGGGAACAGTCCAGTAAAATGATGGATTTAGGCCCAGATCCTTGTACTGGGGTGAATGTATGACATTGTTCTACATTCTGTCCATCAACCGTGTTTTTTGCAATTTTCACCCCGAGTGGGCTGGGTATGCTCAGACGTGAGTCCCAGGCTCTCCACACCACTGGAGTCAAGCTATCCAGGCGGAATGAAGGCTGATAGCCAGAAACCGGTCCTTGGATGCTTGATTCCGGTCTGGGAAAGACATGGCTTGGTAGTTCGGACTGGGCTGTTCCAATGAGGCACAGGGTCAGAGCTGATTTGCATATAGCCAGTGTCTAACCCAGGGTGGTGTGGAGTGCAAAAAAACGATGGATTTAGGCCCAGATCCTTGTACTCAGGTGAATGTATGACATTGTTCTACATTCTGTCCATCAACCGTGTTTTTTGCAATTTTCACCCCGAGTGGGCTGGGTATGCTCAGACGTGAGTCCCAGGCTCTCCACACCACTGGAGTCAAGCTATCCAGGCTGAATGAAGGCTGATAGCCAGAAACCGGTCCTTGGATGCTTGATTCCGGTCTGGGAAAGACATGGCTTGGTAGTTCGGACTGGACTGTTCCCATGAGGCACAGGGTCAGAGCTGATTTGCATATAGCCAGTGTCTAACCCAGGGTGGTGTGGAGTGCAAAAAAACGATGGATTTAGGCCCAGATCCTTGTACTGGGGTGAATGTATGACATTGTCCTACATTCTGTCCATCAACCGTGTTTTTTGCAATGTTCACCCCGAGTGGGCTGGGTATGCTCAGACGTGAGTCCCAGGCTCTCCACACCACTGGAGTCAAGCTATCCAGGCTGAATGAAGGCTGATAGCCAGAAACCGGTCCTTGGATGCTTGATTCCGGTCTGGTAAAGACATGGCTTGGTAGTTCGGACTGGACTGTTCCCATGAGGCACAGGGTCAGAGCTGATTTGCATATAGCCAGTGTCTAACCCAGGGTGGTGTGGAGTGCAAAAAAACGATGGATTTAGGCCCAGATCCTTGTACTGGGGTGAATGTATGACATTGTTCTACATTCTGTCCATCAACCATGTTTTTTGCAATTTTTACCCCGAGTGGGCTGGGTATGCTCAGACGTGAGTCCCAGGCTCTCCACACCACTGGAGTCAAGCTATCCAGGCTGAATAAAGGCTGATAGCCAGAAACCGGTCCTTGGATGCTTGATTCCGGTATAGCTTGTATAAAAAAGGAAATTGTGTCCTTGGTCGTACTTGCCTTCCGCACAGGTGTTTCTATTGGGGTAAGGTCTCTGTTCCCTGCCTCCCTAAACTGCGGGTGAAGTGCCCAATGTTTAAGTTGCAGATAGTGAAAGTGTTCTGAGGATGGTACCCCAAAATCCAGTTGACAGTTCTCAAAAGAGAGAATGTCATAGTCGTGGAATAGATCAGAGAGCATTCTGCACCCTTCCTCTCGGCATGCGTCAAATGGCCCTTCTTTTAGCACGGGCGGGAATTCCGGATTAAAGTGTATAGGTGTATAAGGGGATGGAAAAGAGGTCCAGCCCAGGTTCCTAGTTACCTCGTCCCAAGTCTTAAGCGTGGTCCTGGTAGGGGTGCTTAAATACGCATTAGTTGGTCTATCCTTTTTGGGTTTCCACAGCACGTGCCAAATTGTCCTGCCCACAATGGCCCCATCCATGTGGAGCCAGTGCTTGTCTGATTCTCACATGGACCACTCAGTGATAACCCTTAATTGAGCTGCCTTAAAATAAAGCTCTATGTCTGGAAGAGCCACCCCTCCCTCCGCTCTCGGTCTTCTTAATACATGAAAGGGTAGCCGTGCTCTGTCGTCCTGCCAAATGTAGCAAATATTACAGATCGTACTTATTTTAAGTAATCCATATCTAATTCTACTGGGAGTGCCCTGGAACAAATAGAGAAGCTTAGGGAGAAGGGTCATTTTGACTTCATGGATCGGAGAAATGTTCTAGGATTTTTGAGAGTTAACAAAATGTTGTCCGCGAATAGAGACACCTTAACTTCATCTCCCCCAAATCTGATTCCTGGAATGTCTAGGTTCGCCCTAAGTCTGGCCCCCAGTGGCTGGATACTCAGAGCGAACAACAGTGGGGACAAAGGGCACCTCTGCCGTGTTCCCCGTCCCAACTCGAAGAACGCCGAGCTTACCCCATTAACTTGAACTCTGGACCGCGGGCTTAGATAATTGGCTCTTATCATTCGTAAATATCTATCCCCAAAGCCGAACCTCTCCAGGGTGAGGAACAGAAAGTGACAGTCCACCCTGTCGAAGGGTTTTTCCGCATCCAAGCCCAACACTGTCGCTGGGAGTTTGAACCGGTTAGCCTTTTCTATAAGGTGAAGCGTCTTGCAGATGTTGTTGTGCATCTGTCTCCCTTTTAAAAAACCGGACTGAGCCGGGTGAATTATGTGGGGCAGTAGATTTTTCAAACGGGTCGCTAAGATAGCCGAGTAAAGATTGGCGTCTAGATTTAGGAGAGCTATCGGTGTATATGAGGGACAGTGCTGCCAGTTCTTCCTCGGCTTTGGGATTACTGCGATGAGCGCTTCTGCCATGGTGGGGGTGCCCGTCTGTCTCGTTGCTATTTCATTAAAAAAGGATGTCAGATGAGGCAATTGCCCAGATGTGTATGTTTTGTGAAAGAGGGCCTTTAGACTGTCCGTTCACGGGGATTTATGAAGTTTAAGCGCTTCAATCGAGAGTCGCACCTCTTCTTAAGGGATTGACGCGTCCAATTGTTCCCTCCAATTTTCTGGGATTTTAGGAAGGATGAGCGAGTCCAAGTAAGCCTTCTGCGCTGCGTTGTCAGGGGGCGCTGCTTTATAGAGATCTTGATAGAAAGCACCAAACAAAGAGGCTTTACCCTTATCGTCTAGTTCTAATTCCCCCCTTCTTTGAATAATCCTCCAATATACTCCCTTGTCCTTTTTTCCCTAAGCTGACGCCCCAGATGTGTGCCCACCTTATTCCCCTGAGCGTAAGCACTCCGTCTAAGCCAGAGCAATGTGAATTCAGCTCTGTTGGTATAGATTGCCCCCAGTTTCCCTTTGAGAGTACCCAGCCGGCGCTTTAGACTGCAGGTGAGGTTCTGCTTGAATTCCTGTTCCACTTGTGACAGGGCTGTCTCCAGGCCCTCCCGCTCCTTAGCCCTTTCCTTGTTTAGCGCCGATACCATCGCAATACACTTTACCCCAATGACCGCCTTAAAAGCGTCCCAATTGTTCTGGGGGAGGTTTCACCCGGGTCATTCATTTGAAAGAACTCTCTAATCGCGAGTGGCAATTCAGCACGTAGTGACTTATCTCGCGCCAGTGAGGCGGGAAAATACCATTTCGAGAACCCCTGCACTTTCCCTCCCCAGTTTAGGCCAACCGTTACTGGACTATGGTCAGATAGAGAGATGGGAAGGATGTCAGCCCCCTGGAG
The DNA here is from genome assembly GCF_964261635.1 of Lissotriton helveticus. Lineage (NCBI taxonomy): Eukaryota > Metazoa > Chordata > Amphibia > Caudata > Salamandridae > Lissotriton > Lissotriton helveticus. Next base: position 485,672,613 of record NC_136067.1, on the reverse strand, counting down.
AGAACCCTGTAATTGTTGTGACATTAAGATGTAGTCCAGCCTGGAATATGTTGGTGGGTGTGTGTGTAGTATGTGTTATATTTGGTGGTGGGATTAAGAAATCGCCATGCGTCAAAGAACCCCAGGTTTTGAAATGTTAGTTGTAGGGAATTGGGGAATCTGGCTCCCAAGGACCTATGTGGCTGTGAACTATCGTCGCTTGCCAGGAACTGGGGACATAAGCCGAGACCAGCATCACGACTCTACCTCTGAGCTTCCCTTTCACCATTACCACCCCTCAGTCTTTGTCCGTCTGTATGCCTTCCGTATGAAATTTGGTGTTGTTGTGAAATATTAATGGAACCTCACTGTGTTACGTTTTGGCGAATGACCGGTATATAAGTGGGTCGTTTTTATGCCTAATCCTCAACTCTTCCGTCCTCTTAAGATGTGTCTCTTAGAGGGCCACCACATCAAATTGGTGGTCGTCCAGATAGTTCCACATTTTATGCCGCTTGATCGGCGAGTTGAGGCCTTTCACATTCTATTTCGTGACTGATATCAATGTATTTGGTATCCCAGTCCCTGTGCTGTGTATCTCCCTTGGATATTATGTCATACCTCCCTGCCAGCTACCTCTCTCCAAAGTCTTGTCTCCACCGACCCCATAGGTCGCCCTTGGGCGCAGCACTGTCCCACCCCACCCTCTCCTTCTGCTTCTCCACCACCCCTCCTTCCACTCAAACTCTCCCCTTGAATTTACGATGAAACCATGAAGAATAAAGGTGTGATGTCGCAGGACCCTTACATGCCCTGCTGTTACGACAGTTCTTGTTAAGAAAGTCGAGCATGGGTCTCGGCCCTCGCCCATCAGCTTGCTGTCTCTGTTTCAGTGTCCAATGTAGCTGTATAATTGTTGCAGCTTGATCCTCGTCTGCTTGTTTTCTGGACCCTCCTGTGCCAAATGTGTCATAGGGCTCCCTACTATGCACGTTTGGTTCTCTCGTCAGCCTTAGTCGATGCGCAGCTTTATGTTGACTGTACCCAAAACTCAAATCATTTCCGAGGACTATATAGTAAAAGTTCAGATCTTTTCTCGTTGTCGTGCAAGTCTTCTTAGGCCTCTCAGTCGAGGACCAGAATCATTCCCCCGTAATCACTATAGTACCTGAGCTGATGTTGGTTAGGTTTAGATCAAATCTCTGACCTCCTGTACCTTGTCTGTCGTACTTTATGTAAATCCTTGCATGCATTTGTATAAGCATCAGGACCTCTCATGTGTGTCATTTCCAGTCAAGCCTTCCTTTTCTTCTGTTGACCTCGCTTCAGGCCCTAGATCCATGTTCCCCACTGTGTGGCGTTAGGCCGAGGCTGGTCATTTCGTCCGGACTGGGAGCTGGAAGCCTCACCTTCTGGCATGGCAATCTCGAGAAGCTCCATGCCTTCTTTGAGCTCCATGACATGACGTTTCATATTCAAACGCTAGCCCAAAAGGATATGTGCATCGATATCTTATTTGATCTTTACGGAGCGTCTCTGTGAGAGGTCTGAAGGATTGTCTCCTCTGAAGGGTCGCCTGTGCCAGATCCTGGAATAGTACACAGCGATATCCTTGGAATGAGATGGAGTCTTTCTTTCTGGTTTCTTGCAGGATAGCGTTGTTTACTTTATATGAGTGAAGTTTGACAAGAAAGTCTCGACTGCGGCGTCTCTCACCCGGCAGCGCGGACCCCATCATATGCTTTCTGTCGATTTTAATCTTCAGTCGTTTAGGCCCAAGGATCTCTGCGAAGAGGCCTTCCACAAACACCTCAAAATCTGGACCTTCTGCCCCCTACTCCTAATGCGTATATTTTCTTGCATAGACCTGTTCTCAAAGTCTTCATTCTTCAATAGGGTCGATTGGAGTCGCAGTGTAAGAGTAGTACCTTGTCGTTCGTGTCCTGGGTTTGTGTCTCTGTATCCAGCAGTCATGTTCCGATGGAGTCTACATCTTGTTGTAGTGAAGTCATTTTTTCTGACAGATCCGTTTTTAGGTCTCGCCTGAGCCAGCGCGCATGCGCTGCTCTGTGAGGCATTTAGTAAGGGCTTTTGAACTCTGAACACACGCTTTTGCGTGTGCTTTTTTTAAATGAATCCGCAATTTGCCTTTGCACGCGTCTTTCAAAGAAAGACAGCACGCAATTGGTCAAAGGCGGGTGCATGTCCCGCCTTCTCTGTCTCCTTGTCGAGGGTGCTTGGGAGCGAGCAGCAGTGTGGCCGTGCACCATCTGTTTTTAATTAGAATTGGTGATGCGCAGTGTGCCATATGGAGGGAGGCTACATTCCAGTGTCAGGTTACTTGCTGTTCAACTGTGCTTCAACCAAGGTCTCCCTGATCGGAGACATTAGGCGCTCTAACTTTTGCAAATATGAGATCGATAACATTTGAAATGTGCGTGTTAATTAGTTGCCGTGTACATCCGCGTCCGACCGTCAAAGTTATAAAGTGCCAAGGCAAAATTACCAGCAGCAATGTTTCACAAAAGGCACCCAGGGTGTAAGAGGCGGAAGCTGCTCAGACAGTGGAGAGGCTGCGCATAGTGCCTGGCCGGGCACAAACATCCCGAAGGCAATCACCCGGTGGCGCTCCTGCAGATTCTGTACACGTCTATGCTTTTCCTCCCAATCATTCGTTCTCTATCACTTAGTGCCGGTTTTTAACATTAATAAATTAATGATGTAGGAGGCTGCTAATTCATACGTACATTATGGGCAATCATATATTAAACCGTATAAAGTATACTTTATTTGTTTCCTGCACATATTGCTTGCTTTTACATTTGAGAAATTCCACAGATTAGCGTGATTAGAGGACCCGATCCGCAACTTTACACCCGGGTGCTGCACTGAAAGCCGAGGATTTACGGAAATGAAAAAAATAAAATTGCACATTTTAACTTTCAAATGCTTTGACTCCAGACATGTTTTCCCTCACGGTGTCCATCTTCTATTTTTACCACTGCCTCTTCATCTGTTGGTGTGCATCATGAGTCAGACGGGCAAAGAGGCCTCCCCTCCCCCTCCAAGATCCGGCCGCTTATAATGCAGGTTTCACTTGCAGAGTAAGTGTTAAGGTAATTATTTTATATCTGCCCGTCCCTCCACTGTCCCTTTGTTGCCCTTTTCTTTGGTTATGTATTCCTTCTGCAGTCCAGGGAGACTGGGAGAAGGTCAGTAACTTGGCAGTGATTTATGAAAATAGTTTCCCCCGCCTTTTCTGTGCTGTTCTCCCTTGCGACTATGTTCACTTTCGGAGAGGACCCTGTTTCGCCAAAGATGAGAACTGGACCTCTCGCCTACGAGGTGGGCAAGAGGGCTAGTGGAGAAGGTCAGACTTCTCGTGCGTTCCTAGCCTCCATATAAAGGCGCACTGCTTATTGACCTCTGATATCTTTAGGTGCTCATGCCCTTGCTGGATGCCACATAATTTTCAGTCTTGCATTGGGCGCTTTGCGCGAAGAGATCGCCATTGTGGGCTTAATGATGCCATGTCAGGGTCACACATGGTAGAGTGAGGGCACCCTCACATCATGTTGCTGCTGATCTCTGGGACCCCCAAGGCTGCCACAAGCCTCTCGCAGGTGACTGGGGCCAGGAATATGAAGCAGGGGCCCTCAGAGACCACTCAGCCCTTCGTATTTCCTCGTTGCTCCCTGCAGCTTTCCCCGATGCAGAGCCACCCAGTGGTATGTGTATCCGCTGGTGATTTCCTGCTCGCTTGTTCCCTGCTGTGTTGGGCGGAAGTGCCGGGGGTCGCGCAGTGGTACTGCTCCCTCTTCACAGTCTCCAACACATGTAAAGGCTCCGGGCTGGCTTTTGTGGCTTCCTACCGCCATCTTAGGTCCCGTCGTCCGTCTCCGCAGTTCGTGCTCCTCTGCAGCTGAGGCTGGTTTCTTGCCTGTTCTGCTGATCGCACCTGTGTGACTGCTGCAAAATCTGCTATTTATGATGAGTTGGGGCTACATTGGGGCTTTAGGAATGCCCCCGACAGCCTCGTGGTGACAGTGCCAATGCGGATCACGTCCGATTGGCCATCTTGCGTGGCCACGCCCCCCTTAAACCCTTATGTCTTACTGATATACTGTATATCACGCTATATCTTGTGCAGTAGGGGCTTGCATTGGCTACAGTGAAGGGTTACTTGGCTGATCTGTTGGCATTCATGTGTTTCCCTGATTGGCCATCATTGTTTAAGTCACTTTTAGCAGCAAGTTTCCAGAAAGGTTTGCTTTACTTCTTTCCCCTCATTACATTAATTGTGCCTCAGTGGGATTCAAAGCTTGTGTTGATTTTCTTGATTGCATCTCCTTTCGAGCTGAAGGACATCTGCCCAATTAGACTTCTTAACTTGAAGACAATGTTGTTAGTTGCACTTAGTTCTGCAAGCAGGGTTTGCAAACATCAGGCTTTGTCAGTTTGTCCAACTTTCACAGTTGTTATTCAGAAATGTTGGCTCTGTGTACCTGCCCAGGCTACTGGCTAAGGTGATTTAGTTCTTTTACATGGCCCAGTCTATTACTTTTTAGGTTTCGCCTGGCGTTTACTGCGCAAGCAGTATCGCGCAGGCGAAAACTTTTGTAAACAAGTATGGGGCTTCGTTCCGCCTCTCTGTCCCATTGGCTAGCTCCATAAATGGAGGCTAGCCATTGGAACAGAGATGCGTCACTCATTCCCCGAGCAGATTCGTGGGCGTTCCTACGATTTGTACTCATTCCGCCCATTTTCGTGCGTCATTGCGGCGGTGGGCGGATGTTATTTATTTTTTTTGGTCTCGGCATGTTTTGGTCTTTTTCGAAGTGTCCTTTGCAGGAGTGGGCTGCGCGATTGAAGTTGCCAGGAAGTACTTTGTATTTGCGATCAGGTAAGCAGCATTTTGTTTATATTTTCTTGTCACTTTGTACCTCTACCCCATCTCATGTCGTCTCCCTGTTTGTTTTTTGTGTTTGCGTGTCTCCCGGTCCTGTGTGGTCGTATCCTGCCCCCCTCCCGCTGTCCGTGTCTTTCAGGAGCTGCTTGTTCTTATCTTGTCTTGCTTCTTCTCTGGTTTAGTGTTGCTGCCCGATAGGTATATTTTAATTTAGCCTGCGTTCCTATACCTCAAGCGATGTACTTCAGGGTGTTATGCATGCGCTGTACGTCATACGGCTCGTCTAGCGCTGCATCCATATGTTGGGGGCTGTATGGCCAAGATTGGCACTGTTTAACCTTCCTCGTACCAGCCCAAGAGCTAAAATGTGCCAGTGGCTAGTCTAAGGCGCCGTCGCCCTCCTTTCGCCTGGATTTGGTAAAATTGCTCTTTTGCGCGAGCTCGCGAGTAAATGCCCTCCCCTCTCCCTTCGCTGGCCCTCGAACCGTGCATTGTGCAGTTAATATCAAATATTTGCACCTCCTTGGCTTCCAGCGTCAGACTCCTGCTCTCGCCTCCGACAGTGAAATGTGTCAATTGTGCCAGAGAGGCCATTCTCCTCGGAGGATGGCTACCTGCATTATTTATGCTATATCGTCTGATAGATTTGCGGTCCCTTTATGTGTGTAGTCTCATGTTTAGGGGCTGCATGGCCCTTGGTGAGTCACGTGCCTCATTCTGGCTCTTGAAGGACCTGCTGTAGAGGAATAGGGGATCGGTTTGCCGCGCCCTGTGCCCATTCAGTCACTGGCCTCTCTGCTGAGATTGGAAATGAGTCTGCTTTCCAATGTGTCTTTTTGTGCAGTGCACGTCGACTACTCAGAGCTCCAAACTTTTTACGTCATGTTAAAGTGAAAGTTCAAGGTTACAGTAATACACGCTGGAGTTTTTCTGTGTTTGTTCCATGACGTCAGGGTCGGCACCACTTCAGCATTGCTGTTATTTTAATGATGTATCAGCTGCTTCCTTTGGGTGTTGCATTTACTTCCAGGGTATATTATTTGCTTTTGAAAACAAGACACCAGCTACTCTCCCAGCCCTGCAGAGCGGTGTATGTACAGCTTTGTACAGCGCAGCGCACACCCAGGTTGCTCTAGGAGCTATAGATACGAGTTTACTCAGTTAAAGAGACTTTGCACACGCGTGCTGGCTATTTATTGATCTTTAAATGCATGGCACCGGTTGCAGCCTCTCGTTCCTCCCCCTTCTTCACAGTTTCTGCCTGTTCCCCCTGTCCCTGTTTGCTTTCCCCATACCGCCCTGCCCATGTTTGTGACTGCACTCACTTTTACCTGCATCTCCGCTCTTCTCTATTGCCGACTCTTCGCGATGCCCGACTGCCCCCCCGCCCCCACCTGTTCTCCCTCTCCCTATTTATTTCTTGCTATTCCTTGCCCTCTGGTCTCCGCCTTCTCTCCCATGTGCTTGCATCTTCCTTTCTTCGCCCTGGGTGTTTTCCGTGTGTGTGCGTGTGTGTGTGTGTGTGTGTGTGTGCGTGAGTGTGTGTGTGTGTGTGTGTGTGTGTGTGTGTGTGTGTGTGTTGTGTTGTGTGTGTGTGTGTGTGTGTGTGTGTGTGTGTGTGTGTGTGTGTGTGTGTGTGTGCGTGTGCGTGTGTGTATGTGTGGCTGTGTGTGTATGTGTGGGTGCAAATGCAATAGGTCTCACATTTACGAGAGATTTAGCTAATGGCAATGTAAATGACAATGCCATTTATTTATCTGTTTTTAAAACCAACACATAAATATAAATTTTGTCATTTACAATGCCAATAGCTCTAACTTTTCCAAAGGCGAAACGATTGCATTGTAAATGCTTGTTGTCTTTCTTTCCACCCTCTCATCCCACCAAAAAAGAGAACAGGCACCTAAAACTGGATCCCAACTGTGTGGTCTTGTGCCACATCAACCACACTCAACAGGACAGAGTGGATGACCCCATCTTTATTTGCCTTGCCTATGCCAAGAAAAAGAAAGCGGACACCAAACGTACCATTTCACACTTAGTCATCCTATGTATTAAGGTCTGTTATGCCCGGTATTGCACAACAATAAAGTCAGAGGTGCAGGTATTCTCAAAATGGTGTCATCTTTGTATTTATATTTATTAATGTACATCTGATGAATGTGGGGGGGAAGGGCTCTTCTTATGTTCTATAATGGATATGAACACAATTATTGATTCTCCCTGGTCACGGCAAAGACGCCAGTAGCTGCTACATATACACTGCTGCATAAATGTCAGCTGGGTCGGAGGTGAGAAAAACCCACCCTTGTTTGCTATATGGGTGTCATGAATACATTGCCACTATAACTCCCTTACAATTGAATAGAAATGGAACTGGACTTAGATATAGACATAGACTTGGCAAAGGTTCATATGTTGACTTCTCTTACTCCTTGTCTCCCGTACTTCATATAATATCTCCAGCAATTGTACCGGTTTGTGGACAAGGGAGTAACGCCTGCAAGGTAAATGAAAGGTATTGGGGAGGGAGAAATTTTAGAGAGATCTACCAACACATTCCCCGGAGTATCCCACTCACTTGTGGGTAGCCTACTACTAAGCCTTGCAATATTCTCCACAGCCCCTCAGCCTTATCTTATACTAGTTACACCTCGAATAGCCACATGGGACGAAAGTGCATATTTATACTTCTGACGTAGCATAGTGAACACCTTCAAAAACTGACAAGAGCCTCTCTCATATTGCCCTACTTCCATACTTCATAGAAGCCATAACATGCTGCCCTAACATCAGCCCGCACACTCAATATCATCTCTCTAAATATAAGCACACAGATGTATCCCTGGTCTATGAAATTCACTTATCCCCTTCTGAAGCAGACATGCCAAAAGAGACTGGGCTGGTAGGGTTATTACAGCAGTAATGATGGTCCCCCACCCCGCCCACACACACACAAGCTAATATAACCAAGAAGTGTGGAGTCGCCATACTCATTGCTAAATCCTTAGCCAACAGGGTACTGTGTACATGGACAGAAGATGAGGGGCACAATGTTTTTGATTTGATATATTCCCCTAACACTAGCCGCTCCTCCTTCCTCACACACCTGTCCAGACAACTAAGTTTGGGAATATGAGGGTAGTGACGGGAGGAGACTGAAACAGGAAGATCGACCCGATTACTGATCGCAATGCCCCACCTGGCAGATGCAATGCACATGACGGAGTGCTTTAGTAGGACGTGGCCGACGGGATAGACAAGGACTATGGGCCCGATGTAGGTAGGCATTTACCGGTCGGTGACGGCCGAATTCGGCCGTTACCGACCGGTAAATGCCTTTTCCAATGTAGGGGGCATGTATTTACAGATTCGGTATTTTTACAGAATCTGTATTTACCGAATCGGTAAAATTACCGAATTCGTAAATACAGACTCGGTAAAAATACCGAATCTGTAAATGCAGATGTAGGTGGCGCTTTAACCCCTTCGATGCTGGTGACGGAACCGTTCCGTCATCAGTTACGGCTGAGCTGTGCTGATGACGGAACGGTTCCGTCACGACCGCGCCCGGTTCTGGAATGTCCAGCACAGGGCGCGGCTAACGCGCCGCACGGAAGCGGTTAAACAGTGCCACAGGCCGCTCAGAATTCTTTATTTACCATTTAATACTATTACATGGTAAATAACGAATTCCTGTGTACATGCACATCTGTGCATGTACACCTGTGCCATGTGACACACAGACATGCCCTTAGGGCATGTCTGTGTGCCACATGGCACACAAGCCTGACATTGGGGTGCTACAGGGTGTCAAAGTGACACCCCGTTCCCCCTGCCAGGATTCGGTATTTACCGATTCGGTATTTGCCATTGATTCCTATGTGCTTCAAGGCCCATAGGAATCAATGGCAAATACTGATTGGGTATTTACCGAATCGGTAAATACCGAATCATACAGATTCGGTAATTTCAAATGAAATTTTACCTACATCTGCCTACTTCATATTTACCTACTCTTAAATACCGAATCGGTATGATTCGGTATTTAAGAGTAGGTAAATCGAAATTACCTACATCGGGCCCTATTCCTTTTACCCCCCAGTACCTCATCAAGGACAGACATTTTTTTCACAAGGGGGGTGCAGCTCCAATCACCCTTTGGAACCAGCATGCTGCCTAGGGAACTCTCAGACCATTGTCCAGTCACTCACACCCTTCCAAATGGACCGCTGCAAAGCAACAGGTGGAACTTGGTTGAGGCTGTGGGCTACAGGCAAGGCGACATGGCGGGGGTTATTAATGAGGGATTACGCAATCAAAAAAAGGAAATCTCAGACTAACCGACATCACATAGAAGACTCCATAATTAAATTAACAGCAAAATACAACACTACTCTTTCACCCAGTTCGCTGCCTCCAGGTAGAGGAATTTACCCTGAATATGCACTACATGTGCATGGCAAAAAGGGCATTAAGGAAACTTAAATTGCGTCACTATAAGGGAAAGAAGCCAGGAAGGATGCACACCATACTCTTAGGCGCCAACCTACGGCTCCATACTTTGCGCCCATCTGGCATAACTGTGGAATCTCAATAAGGTGAGCATCGCTATCTTGGTTGTCCTTAACAACCCTTGGCATAATGCATATTCAAGAAATGTTTTAGGGGGGTACATTTAAACTCTTCAAGACCTCCAAACCGAATTTACATTAACCAGTCCCAATCACTGCCACATCCAACTAAGGCATTGCCTAGGGAGTCAACTACGAGGCACGACACATGATATAGAATACTCATCTATATGTCACTTTCTAGAGACCTGTGGCACATATAAGGGAGTGGTCTCTGGATTTTACAGACTCCTATCAGAAGCACTGTTTTCCACCCCTTCGAAAGAACACACTAGAGAACACTGGCAATATAGAGTACACTTGAGAGGATTGGGAAGACCTCCTACCTACATATATCTTTCTCTGTGAGGCCTAACTGAAATCTACTTACTTCAATATCCTTCTCAACTGGTATACAAAATGCGGCGGCCCACCTGGTCTTGATGCTGCCCAAAAGAGCTTCTTCAAAGAGAGCACTGAAAACATTGCACTGGCTTCCAATCAAGGAACGTGTGACATTCAAAGCCCTCTGTGTTGGCCACCGAATCTTACTGGGGAAAGGAACCACATACCTTCATAACCTGCTTACCCAGTACCACCCGACCCGTCAATTGAGATCGAGCGGGAAGGGGCAGGTTCAGGTTCCGAAATTTAGCAGAGTGAGAATGGGAGGGCATTCCTTCCGTGTCCTGGCAGCTCAACATGGAACAGACTCCCTCTGAGGCTCCGGATGGAGAAGTCAGAGCTGGCATTCCGCAAAGAGCTGAAAACTCACTTGTTTCCCAAAGATTAGGGCCGGGCTAGGCTCCGGGTGGGTAGAAATAGCAGCTGAGTGGCTTTGGCTTGACCGTCCTACAGTGCGGGGACACACTAGTAAAGTGTAACCAGGCGCTTTACAAATTCAATCATTATTATTTATTATTATTGGACACCCAAAAGATGACACAAAACTGGCCTGCTACCTCATGGTAATTCCTGGAGATGCAGAAGGAGAGAGGCGGATGTGATCGCTCACATATTCTCTGGAACTGTACAGCACTTGGACCACACTGGGCTGGAATGTGGCCTGAGATGGAAAAAGAGCTCATGCTATATATTATTCCTTCAAGCTGACTCACACTCCTCCATGACCTGACGGACAATGTACTCCTTAACAATTGTGAACAACGATGGCTAGCAATGGCCCTGACTACTGCCAAAGTATGTATTCTAGAACACTGGCAGAACCGTCCATCTCCACACATTCTGAGGGCATTACAGAGACAGCAAGGGCAGTGGAATGTGAGCGAATCATATACACAAGGTCAAGGACCATGCTAAAACATTTGAAGCAATATGGAAACTTTGAACCCAGATAGAACAGATCAAGTGATCAATCATGATTTATTATGCAAATATGGGTCCCGCACCCCTGCAGAGTACTTCATAGGATAATGAGAAGAGGAGAGTGTGTAACCTCCTTCCCAAAAGGCCCCACATCTGGGGAACAACTTCAGAATACTAATCAAACAATACTGAGACTATAGCAAGGGCCATCTTGTGCAACTTGGTGGGGGGGGTGGGGGGGGGGGCTGGTGGTCCACCAGTTGGAAGGCTAACGTTAATGCAATCCATGGAGCATAACGAATGACAAACATTTTATTCAAGGAGTGCCTATGGACAGATCCTAATTGATCATGAGATTATAAGCACAATAGGATAATGATAGTGCTAGTGATCCAGGATCTCAGTGCCTTGAGACCCTTACGAGTGAGTAGTCGCGCTTTATTAGAAACCTGATTGATTGACCTACCTGCAGTGTTATCAATGTTGATGTTTTGTACCTGAGCAGACCCTAGGAAAGACTATGGGAAGAGGCCAAGGGACGTGAACATATCTTGTTGTTGTGAATTTTATAACGTTCACCATTTGTTTCGTTTGTTTTCTATGGTCTCCCAAGTTGAACAACAATAATACATTAGACACTTGCTTCAAATTAAATAAGCTCTTTCTGTATCTTATTATGTATCTGGTAATGCAAATGCTTAATCAAGAATTGCTTTAAAAAATTCTGGTATGGCTTGGCCATGTAAGACTGTTCAGAGGGCATTCTCTTCCACTTTACTAGGGTGTAAAGGGGTGGTGCGGGCGGTAGGGGTAGAAGTCACTGAGTAAGAGCCTTTGATTAAAGATTTCAAAGAAGGTTTTATTTTTATGTATGCCTTTCTTCTCCGGCTTGTTAGTCTTTCCCGGGCAAATACGGCTGGGTCCGTCTTGGTGTTCTTTGAGGGCTCCAGATTGCGTAAGCCGGGGATGGTTGGAAGGGCACTCCGTCAGGAACCACCAAAACGAAAGGAGAAATAAAGAGGGGTGATTAGGTGGGCGTCCGGTTTTGACAATGCAAGGGCCGGGAGTGAGGGAAACCAAGTGCACGAGTGCTATGTACAAATCCGTAACCGTGCTCAAGTGCTCGTGACGGGGGAAGGGTTACAGGCTGTACAGAGGTATCTACAAATATATACAGGCGGGCAATCACTCAGTAGGCTGGTGGCGCCTTCCCACCGACCCCGCTACTTTGCCCAGTACCTGGTCAAGCCACGCTCCTCCCACGGGAACGTGGCGGGGCGACTCATGAAGACGTTGTCCTCCTGGCTTGTCGGGGACGTCTCTGGTCTTCAGTACACGGCCCGCCTCGTCTTCTCCCTCCTCAGTCTCAAGTTTCTCTCCTCTCCTCCGCTCGCCTTCTCCTTCTGCAACCTCCGGGGAAACGCCGTCCATTGACTTCCTTTCTCCCTCTTTTGACGAACCTCGCGCAATGACATCCATCAGGGGAGGAGTCTCGTCGTAGTGAAATCCCCAGTTAAAGGATCCATGTCTGTTTTTCTCTGAGCCGTCCCACAACGATCCATCTTCTTCATACTGCCAATCCTCTCGAGAATACGGGGCGGAACGCTGTTGAGAGGGGACAGAAGCGGGTGAAAGGGGAACAGCTGACCACCACTCCTTGGCATATTCTGGTCCTTCGGAGGGACGTTCCACCCCGTTACATAGGGTCACAACTGCTTCCACTGCTCTCACAAGTGGCGCCCCGGTGGCTGACTTCTGCCGAGTCACCACATGGTCATCCCTGCATGTCTTTGCCAAACATCACTGCTGAACAGGCCAAGGACACCAGGGCTGTACTGCATGACTTTCTTCATTAAGCGACTACTCATTTCCAAACCACACCCCAGAGAGAATTGCATTGGAACTCATGCTTTACATGAAGAATGTGCAGCAGAAGTTTCCATCAGAAATAAAAGCTACTTACCCTCGGAAATTATATTTCTGGACGATAATCTTTCTGCATATTCTTCACCATCCTCTCTCCACCTCTAATGAGTCGGAGCCATATAGAATAGGATCCCGAGATATGCAGTGTTGACACTTTTGCTGTCACTGATGCCCTTTGGGTTCCTCTCTGCACACCTTGCAGGGGCACAGTAAATGTATCATGAACTGATGTCCACACGCACCTTGGCGTCTAGTATACCCGTGTGATATCACGTCCAGAGCATGGAGCCGCGGCCAGAGCCACATGGTGCCACCTTGCAACTCGGAGGAGCTACTCCTTGGAAAAGCTTTTCCAGACCATTCTTATTCTTCAGAATATCTTGCAGTAAATAATGTACAGAAAGAGTATGTATTTACGAGAAATGTTATTAAAAGGTAAGTAACTTTCTTGTATTTCATAACCACTGCAAGACTCTGAAGTTCAATAGCTGGGTTACTATCAAACGTCCAATGGTCAGCTTTTAGATACTGCCCATTTTGATGAAAGAGTGTCAGTAGTCTCACAGCCCAACGAAAGAATTTCAGTTCTGTCACTACGGAGACATGGACAGATCTCTTTTATCCGGATTTGAGTAGTGGAATGCCTATTTCAAGCCAGCAACGCAGACAGCCTCATTTGAGTTAAGTGGAGAACAAGGAGGATGTGTGTCGTGTGCATTATTCGGACACTAAACACTATGATCCCCATTACATTGTCTAGAGGTACCATATAAGCATTGACTGGGGGACACCTCATATTGACGAAACAGTGGATACTGTAAATTGTCCAAAATGGTTCTGCTAGATGTTCCCTTTCATCAAGGACTAAATCTTCTCCAAGACCCTGTCTTTAATTACCACGACCTATTTGCGGTAAATACGATGCAAAACATGGTCTGATGTGTCAAATCCAGGCGGCAGATTTAATAAAATCAGACCAGCTAGCCTACCACTGTTCCTTTACCAATGCCCATAGTGGTAATTTTTTCACCTTAATGGAGAGAAGCTAGATTAGAGGTCAGGACAAAGGAATGGTACCCTGGGACTTCTTCTACCTTGGTGGTACCTTAAGCTTTAAGCCTCATTTATGTTTTTAAATGGCAAATTGACATGGGTTAAAAATTTGCTGTGGGTTTAGTTTTTTTCCAAAAGTGGAGTACTATTGCCTGCTTTTCTTCATGAGGACAATGTCCTTTCTGATGTTATGCCTTAATTAAAAAGATAATGGGCCATATGTAGGTGGTCGAATACCGGTCGGTAACACCGAAAAAGGCCAGTTTTCGTTGTTACCGACCGGTAATTAGCCATGTGAGATGTACGTAATACCGAATTGATTCGTTAATAACGAATCGGTAATAAATTACCGATTCGTTATTTTCCGAATCAAAATTACCGAAACAAATATTACCTAATCGGAAATAACGATTCGGAACAATCCCCAAAAATGCTATGTAGCAAACCTCGGTATTACCGAAATTGACCGGATTCGGTAATAACGAATCGGTATTTACCACTTTTCAGGAGCATGTGGTAATCAGGTGGAGTGCATAAAAACAGGCCCAAAATGCATCAGTGGGAACACAATGGCAGGACTCTACCTCATTGCAAGGTGGCTACGCTTGAGAGCAGCAGGAGTAAGGATCTGGAGACGGGAGGAGCAGGTGTACAGATTGCGCATCACATTGTTCCACTTGACAGAAGCAGAAATTCATGAAAGATACAGACTGCACTCTGATACCATCCTGGAGCTAATACGGGACCTAAAACCCTATCTGGAGCATCAGACACCAAGGGCCCACGCTGTCCCCACCCATGTCCAGGTTCTCTGCTGCCTGCACCTCCTTGCATCAGGAAGTTTCCAGGGTGTGATTGCTGCAGTGGGTGGAGTGTCACAGAGCTGTTTGTCCCGTTTTTTCAACACTTTCCTAGATGCCATGATGGACAGAATGGAACACTACATTTCCTTCCCCAGTACACAGGCGGAGCTGCAGAGGACCAAGCTGGAGTTCTACCAAATGGCACACTTTCCACACGTCATCGGCTGCATAGATGGGACCCATATACCCATCTGCCCACCTGCAGCTAGTGAATACATTTACAGGAACCGCAAATCCACCCACTCCATCAATGTACAGGTGATATGTGATGCCAAGTTCTTAATTACTGACATCGTGGCCAAATTCCCCGGGAGTAGCCACGACGCGTACATCTTCCGGAACAGTGGCATCCATACCTGTTTGCTTGCAGGTGAATTTGGAGACGGATACATACTAGGTAAGTAAATGTGACACACTCTGATGTACACCCTGGCTAAAGCTATTGATCACACAACATAATGCCACTTACATCTGTACATAGGTGACAGCGCATATGCCCTCCGCCCGTATCTACTCACACCTTATCTCAACCCAACCACCCCGAGGGAGAGGAGATACAATGTGGCACATAGGAGCACACGCAACGTGGTGGAGCGCACGTTTGGAATGCTCAAAAGCAGATTCTGTTGCCTCCACAAAACTGGAGGTGCACGTCTCTACAGCCCCATCAAATGTTGCAAGATTATTGCTACATGTGCAATGCTACACAATCTGGCCATCAAAAAAGGAACAGCAGTGGAACTGACTGACTCAGATGACGAGGACGAGGACAACCCTCAGCCAGAGCCCAGCACAGCATGTGTTGCTATTGAACATGATGGGAGACAGAGACGGGCAGAGATAACGGCAAACTACTTCTGAGTGAGTAACGACACAGAGCCAGTTCCAGTTACATTTCAAGGTGTTTATTAGGCACACCCCCAGTAATGTGAGCAATCTCCAATTGGACATGGGTTACATCACCCATCTCATGCTTGGCAACAGCCATTGGTCCTTACTTCTTGCGGCCACGTGCTGCCCGTGACCGTTCCCTATCTACACTGTCCGGTGTGTTGGACTGTTCATGTGAAGGCACGTTACGTTCACTACGCCTTCTGAACTCGGTGGGTGAGGGCGTGATGCTACCACGGCTGGTGGCCTCCTCACTGTCCCCCCCCCCTTCCATTGTGGCGGCCTTAGCATTCTGCATTTGCTCTAGCACTGAGGTCAAGGACACCATCCCCCTGGCCACATCCCTGCTGCAATGCGCCATCTCCTCCTGCATGGCGATGGACCTGCGACACATCAGTGATGTTGAAGTGGCGAGCCGGTTAACCGACTTGGTATAGGCCTGGAGCCTCTGTCTCTCCCTGCGCCTGGCTAGACGGTCCTGCTCAAGCTGGCTGCAGAGGTTGTCCACCGAAGTAGCCACTCTTTCCATTCCTGCACTCATGTTCTCCCCCATAGCACTGATGCCCTTCTCCATCCTGTGCATATGCTTGTTCATGTGTGCCACCTCCCTGTGTATTGACTTCAGTTCTTTCCATTGCAGGCGCTGGACCTTCAGCATGTTGCCTTCCAGTCCTGCGAACACACTGTCACCCAGCTCGGCTGCCTCTGGACTGTCCGGCCTTGCCCTGCGGCGTCTGGATGAGATGTGGGCATCCTCGGATGCAGAACTACACCTCTCCATGTTGGATCTTTCCCCTATGGGACTTTGTTCGCCCCCTCTGCCCTCCTCATCTGACTCCTCCATCTGCTGGAGGGTGGCCACGGCATGCCTCCTGCCTGACTATGGGGGTGGTGGTGTTGGTGATCTTCGCAGTGGAGACTGTGTGAGAGGGGATTGTGGACTTCCCTGGCGCTGTGGTGATGGCTGTGGTGGTGGAATAGATGGCCGTGATGACGCAGAGCTTGTGGTCCCTGCAGGCCTGCTGGCGTCTTCATTTTGCCTCCCCTCCGGCCTGGCTGACTTAGCTCGGCTGCTCTCTGCTGCACTGCGAGATGACTCGCCTGTAATGACACAAATGTAGATATACTCACTGCTCTGTATGCCATGTGATTTCATTAAACAACATGCCTACAGAGCACAGTGGTTGTCCTGACATTGCCTATTACTTTACCATGCTATTGTGTTTGCTAGCCTGACTGTCCTGTTCATGTGTTCCCTCTGACTACATCACCCATAATGCATTGCAGGTATCCAGTAAGACATGGGGTGGAGTGGGAGCCCCTTTGCCACTATTGGGATTGGGGGTGGGGAGGGGGTAGCACAGCATGCTGGGCATGCTTCTTACCTTGTTTTCTAGCTGCTCTGGCGGAGCTGTCGGCGTCTCCCACGCCAATTACACTCTCCTGCTGGATGGTGGATTCAACCATCTGTTCAAGTGGTGTTGGTACTGGGGCTCTGTTTTTCCCTCCTCCGGTTTTTCCAGCCTGCCTCAGTCTCTCTGCCATCCTCAGTTTGGCTGTCTTCCTGAGGTCGTACCACCTCTTCCTGATGTCCTCTATGGTGCGCTGGGTCACACCTATGGCATTGATTTTGTCCCTGATGCCACTCCAGATTTGCCTCTTCTGTGACTCTGGCACTTGGTGGGACTGGGCTCCAAAGAGCTTGTGGTGCTCTTGACTGACATCCTGGATCAGGACCTCCAGCTCCTTGTCACTAAACTTGAGTTTTCTCTTTCTGTCACCTCCCTCCTTCTCCCTGTCCTGGCTTGCCATTGCAATGCTTGTTGTTGTTTTGCAGTCCTGCTTGTGGCTGTGTGGCTGTGTTGCTGCTGGCTCCTCAGCTCACAAGGCTGTCTGCCTGCCTGCCTGCCTCACTGTGAGCTCCAGGTCCTGTGTACCTGGCTGGGTGTGGCCACTTCCTGTTTGGGAGGTAATTGGGTGTATCTGGATTGGCTGATTCAACAAATTACGATTTTTTGAATGACCGATTCGGTATTTCCGATTCGGTAATGGATTCTGTAATACCGATTCGGTATTTCATTCTCATTTTTTACCGATTTGTCCGAAATCGGTATTTAATACCGATTCATAACGAATCGGTAATATTTAACGATTTTTTTATCTACATCGCGTATACCGAATCCTTAATACCGATTCGGTAAAATTCGGTATTAAGGATTCGGTATTCTCAATTTACCTACATATGGCCCAATGTCATCAACCAAAGCACGAACATGATCTTTAACTAAGAACATTGGGTATATCTCTGCTGGAAAATGTAAGCAACATTGGGGTGACTCAGATAAGAACGTGTTGACAAAATATATTATCAAATCAGAGGTATAGCTAGACAAGAATTGCAAGACAATGGTACATTTATGAAGTAAACTGTGAGCATCAGGCGTAAAGTTTTAAACACATTTTCACAATTTTCTATAAAAAATGCCACATAATTACATAAGTCCTGGGAAGGGAGACACTGAATAGGATACAAAACAGATATTTGAAGATTTACAGGATTAAGTAATGTATCCATAAGAATTATCCCTATTTGTGCCAGGCACAGCTCTCTTATATCTTTTAATATGCCTTATAGCACGTTTTATCTGTGTCCTTCTATCGTAGGCAAATTGCTGGCTATTTTGTTTTTATGTTAACAGGTTCAGGAGAGGTAGGCGGCCAAATACCACTTACATTAAGGTTGCAAATTCTCTTGTATCATCCTGGAAGGAAAAGGAACACTGTAAAACACAAACATCTCTCGGTTACGCTTCTGTGGAGCTCACGGTTGAATTGCAAAACCCATCAACAGTTCGAATTTAATTAATAAAATCCTTTTTTGTTTCCCCCCAATGAGTTATCAATCATCACCTAACACTCTTCAGGTGTTCTTACATTGCAGGTCGAAAATATACAAGGAAATACAACATAATATCATACTATTACATATTTCATAAATCTGCTCCCATAGAAATGCGTCCGGCGGCCAGAAATGTGAACGAAGATTACACACTAAATTCATTAGTGCACACTCTGTACTTTCAAGAGCCCGTAAACATTCATTTCTGTTTCAGCTGTACAAGTGCCATCAAGTGTTAGCTCAAGCAGTACTAGAAGTCAGGCACGGCTTTAGGGCAGTGCGACCGGTGCGGCCGCTCTGGGCACTGACCTGTAGAGTGGACTCTGACCTTTGGTGCTGTGTTTAGCAATAGCTTATAATTGGAGAGAATATAGGGCACTTTTGCCCGGTGGTAGTTAGAGAATCTAAGGAGGCTGTCATGGGGTGTGGGGGAGCGAAAAATGATTTTTGCACCGAGCGCCCTCATGGCTAAAGCAGGCCCTACCAGCAGTGTCTGCTTCAGGGAAATTGCTGTCAATATGACAAGATGGTAACGATCGTAGGGCATCTGTTATGTATGAGTGCATTGGAATTGTCCTACTTATTGCTACATCTTTTGAAAGAATCTGCGTCACAAAAACTGGAAGAAAAGTCTACACTGCTCTGCATTAGTTTCATACCATTGTCATACGCATCTGTGGTTGAAGACCCCCAAAGACCATCAGCTGTTATATTAGTTAGCGTTTTATCTTCCGGCTTGGGTCATTTGTGATCTGTTGTTTGCAAAACCTCTTGGTGCATGGTTCAGGCACAGTTCATAGGAAATGTCAAGTAGATTTAGAAGGCTTTATAGAGATTATTCCCATTCTCGGAGTAATGCACTGATGACCAGAGGGTACAAAGATTTCGAAAGATGTAAGGCTTAGACCAAGATGAAAATATCTTTAATTTGATAAAATAGAACAAAGTCAATTACTTTTCTGGCTTATTTCACTTTTCAGTTGACACACTGGCAATTGCAGGCTGGAAGTCAAGAAAAGCGAACTTCCAAGTTGTTTCTCCGTTTAGCACTATGTGCATGACTAACCATTTAGGCAAAATATATCCAGTAATATCTTCATCATACAATAAAAATGGGAATTATAACTCTAGCCATATCAAGAAATGACGGCAACATGATTCATGAAGGTTGCACAAGGTGAGCTGTGGTTGCTGGAATTGCCGCCTGCTGCAGCATCCCTCCAAAGCCTCAATGAGAAATCATGTTTCCAGCTGACCTTTGACATTTATAAGTCACCCATACAATTTGTGCTTGGTTGCCTTGCCAGCTTAAAAAATAGCAATGTAACCTAAGTAAGACCTAAGATGCCTAAGGCTTCAGCTGGTCCGTTCAGTGAAACCATCAAACATCCACCAAAACACAATAAACAGTGGCGGGCGTGGCCAACGGCCAACCAAGATGGTCGCATCTTGATGGGGCTCCAGCAGCCCATTGTGATAATTCCTGTATATCCAACACACAATCATTTTACCGCTTCAGAAGAACACTGTGGGAAGTTATGCAGTGAGACACCCGGCGGAGCTTTCTCCGATCATCTTTGCCCCTGGGGAGAAAGGGAGTGCTGTGGCCTAGAGAGAGAGGTGCGGCCTGGGAAACAAGTGATTTTGTCCTCGCGGTGTGCTGGTGCCCAAGACGGGTCACCCAGCGAGTCCCACCTGAGGAGTGTGGAGGTTGGCAGGAACAACAATCAAAAAGATGCCTCCAATGCAGATCGGGCATTCCGGAGGGGAGTGAGAGGCCGATCGTGTACTCGATCGGAGCCGGTGGCAGTTGCAGGATGAACTGACAGCTGCCAAAGTGAGGCCATCGGAGGAGCTGAGTGAGCCTGGGATGTGGCGGTGCAGTGCTGGTAAATGGGCCGCAGAACAGAAATCGTCTAATTTCGTGGCCCGACAGTGCCTGCGTCGTGTGAGGTGGCCGGGCCTCGGGTGCTGCCCTTATTGACCAGGGAGGCACCTTTAAGTATGAGGGCCCACCTCAGAGCCAGTTTGGGACCCGGGGGACAACAAGTCCTGCTCCTGACCAAGAAATAAGTGACTGCACCAGGCTCCGCCTCAATTTGGATTTCTGGGGGGATGACTAAAGGGGCTCTGCCATTCCATTAGTACTGCAGGGCTGCCCTCCCATTCGGACTGTTGCTTTGCCTACCTCCACTGAGAGGTCCACATAACAACCCGGAAAAGACACCTCGTATACATTTCGGATGGGACTGTTTTCTTGTTCTGCCCAGTAAGATCCATTAGGCCATCAGTCGTCCCATCTTGACAGGGGGGTGTTCCGGAAACCGATAGGCTACGGTTGTCTTTGTTGCCCTCAAGTAGGCGGCTGAAGATCTTGAGCCCCCACACCCCTCATATCTGGCCTTTTCTTGCTCTTCCTGATGCTATAGCTGCAGCGGAGTTTTGGGACAGATTGATCAAAACTGATGTCTGGAGGTAAAGGATCCCGTGTGACGCACCAAAGCAAGATGGATACGTTTGCGCAGCCTGAGACCGACACACCCACCACAATGGATGAAGAGCAAAAACAGTTACCATCCATGATGGAGGGTGAGCTAACACTACAAGACAACATGGCAGTGATACAAGCAATTTGGGTGGCACTGGAGGGTAAGATAGACACTGTCACTTCAGAAGTCACCCTAATATATGCAGATCTGTGTAACCTAGGCTCCTGCATCAAGGTTGTCGAAGACTTGATCACCATGCAGAAGGCTGCCACAGAGTCACTCGAGACTAAGGTCAAGGAACTGTAGACCACTACTTCCACTTTAGAGGCCAAAGAGATGGATTTTGAGGGACGCTCGCGCCAAAACAACGTCTGTATCCTAGGGGTACTAGAGTAGCGGAGGGCCAATCGACAGACTTATTTATGGAGGAATTGATCCTAAAACAACTCCAACCCCGTGGCCTTTCCAACTATTTTTCGGTGGAAGAAGCGCATTGTATTCCAGGTGGCTCATCAAGGCTTGGGTTGCCTCCATGCTCCATTGTGGCATGGATTTTTTTTAAGAAAACCATGTGCAACCAGAAACTGAAATATGCGATGCTGCTCCCTGTCAAGCTCCCCGTGGTAGCGGAGGGTAAAACATGTTTCTTTGAATCTCCGGAGGAGGACTAGACCTGGCTGGATGGATGGCAAATGGTCAAGGACAAGCGGTCTCATACCTGACAAACACAAATTGGAAAGAACCGAGTGAATCAGAGACAGCAACAGAGCCGAACTGATGATGATGCTGCAGAGAAGACGTCCGGAACAGACAAAACCGAGAAATACCCTTGAGCAGATTAGACATAACCTCATCGTGGCAGGAGGTACTTTTTAAATTCTTTCATGATCTTAAACTTACGGGTGGGGAGGGGTGGAGAGAAAACCCCCACCCGCCAAACTGCCTACTTGTGATGGTTTGCTGATGTAATAGTTCTAACAATGCTGCAGATTTGGACTACAACAGTGTAGTAACATATTCACATATACTATGTGGGGAGGAAACGGTGGGTGTCTGTTTCAGTTGGCTTACTTTCCCCTAGACTGGGGTATAAAGGTTGGGGCAAACAGGCGCTGTGCAATGTTGGGGGGGTGGGCAGTTTCAAGTCCACTGTGCAGGGAGGGGAATGGGGTGTTACATTTTGGGTTTACTAAATGTGTTTGTTCTCAATGTTTGTGGTAAGGGCAGCGTTGGTGAGTTGTGGCAGTTGCAGAGCCCAATTGGGTATAATAGATAGGTCCAGACCCAGACTCGATTCAGAGACAGTATAATAGATCTCCCCCATCAAATTTTGCGGCTATAACCCCACTCTCATGCATGTGTTGGGGCCCCCCTTGCCCACCCCCAGTTTACATGGTGCCCGTTGGTGATTCTTAATGAATGCTACATTAACGACATTCCATTTCAAAATTCTCTCCTGGAATGTAAATGGCTTAGGAGACATGATTAAAAGAGGAGTGGGATTGTAGTATTTGAAACTTCATTCCCCAGATGTGGTCCTCCTACAGGAAACACACCTACAGGGGACAATCTATTGTGCATTGAACAAAATGGATGCCCGTGCTGGCTACACAAGGGGCTCTAGGGGGGTAATGTAGTTCCTATATTCCCAATAGGCTCTGCGCATTGGAATAATATATCCTATAGATTTGACGTAGGACTGAGGTCAACTAGGTCTCTATCGAATATACTAAACTTAATTGTGTGTGTGCCAGCTAAATCAGAGGCCACTAGAAACGTTCTCGAATACACAAGAAGGGATTCTTTCTGACAACTGCATAAACATGACAACTTTGTGTCCCAAGAATACAAAATATATCTCTCAGGGTCGCAGAAACAATAGATAAGTATTTCACTCAGTCAATCGTGCATGCTTCGTTTCTACAGAGTTTGTAGAGAAATAGTGAGATGGGTGTTTTCAATAAAAAGGTTTATTGAACAGTCTTCTTTTTCATGCAAGAGAAGTGAACTGCTACAATCGTTATGCAGACTGCAAAGCATAATGCGTACAGCAAGAATAGTATTATAAAATAATACTGTACGAGCATTGTATGGTTTCTAAGCCAAATAAAAATACATACATAAATAACATTGACTAAAATACTCAACTGGTGTTTCTAAAATACGCCTATCCCAATGTACCTAACCTAAGTCTAGTACGAGGGAAGAAGTAAGTATTGAGTAGCACAGGTTTAGTTCTTTTTTGCCAAGAATCTACCATATGTTTCTCTAGGTTCTAATCAGCTCCATACCTTGGTTTAGAATGAAGGAGGACTGGTATCTCTTTCTCGGGACTCGATTTCCCAACACCCCGCAAGGGGAGCCGGAAACACTGGAGCTGGATTCTCGGCAGGAGAAAGGCAGCTTCCTGATCAGTGCGTCAGCTGGAGAGTCGGCTTCCTTCTGCACTTGCTGTAGCGAGCTGCGTCGGGCAAGTAGGCTGTCGATCTGCTCCAAACCACCGTAGTTTGCCATAGCAAGTGAAGGTATATTTATACCTTGAAGGTGTTTAGGAATGCCATAGTTTGATGTAAAGTCGGGCATATGAACGTCAGGAAAGAACCCCATGGGAATAGTTGTTCTTTGTAAAGTGACTGAGTTCTTGGACAAATCAATATTCAAGCAAGGGGAAGTCCCTGACTGCTTAAGCAGGTTTTCGAAGAAATCGTTGTGACGTTTGGTAAGGGTGGAAGTAGCCATGCCTGTATTTGGGTAGCATGGGCTATGCCTAAATAAGGGCTTGATTTCTATGCCTATATAAGGGCAATGTGAATTGTACCTATATAAGGGCATGAATCGGGAAAATTCAGTTGGAGCTTAAAATACCACACAACACGGGGTGGGCATCCTCCTCCGTAACTCTTTTCCATTTACTGTCCAGCATGTTAGCCAGGACGCTCACAGGCGATATGTGACACTCACGGAAAACTGGGAATGCCATTTGTTTCATATTATCTCACTCTATGTTCCCCCGCGACTCCATGCTGTAGCATTTGCAAACATAGGTTCTAGCATTGTCTGCCTCCCGAAGGGAAAATTGCTGCAAGGAAGTGGCTGCAATGCAGCCCTGTGTGAAGAGGTGGACCGCTGGCCCCCACACCAGGGAGAAACCTCTAGTAAAACCCTGGCAGACGGATGTATGGCATGCTCTTAACCCTACCGCCCGCCCGCCAATATACCTTCCATTATGGTGCCCACAAGTTTGTCCCGCATAGACTACATACTGCCAGCTTTTAGTGACATACAACATTTAGCGAAGGGGATATATCTCCGATCATTCCCCAATTTATGCTGTGTATGGTCGAAGAACTCCAGTGTAAGGGCATGTGATGGAACTCAATTCTTGGTACCCACAAGCTGTTGCTCATAAAGACTGGTCTTCAGGTGGCCACCGATCACTACCTTTAAGAAAATGATGGAATGGTAGACTCTGCCCGAGGACTCTGGTAGGAGTTTAAGGCGGTCATAAGGAGTCAGGGAATTTCATTGATCGAGGGTCATAAGAAGGAAACAAGCGTACATTTTGTAGATTTGGTGAAAGAGATCCAGAGGCTGAATTAATTTCAGCTGACCGGGAGGAGGTGCAACACCGCCTTGCCATAAAACACAAAGATTTCAAAGATATAGTGGAGGAGGCGGCCAGACATCGGGCAACCCAACATCGCCTGTATGATGTGGGAGATAGAGCAGACAAACTACTGCAGTGGCTAGACAGGAAAGAAGCAGCGTCGAGATGGGTGTTTGAGGTACTCACTGAGAAGTGGGCGCGAGTACGAGAAAGACAGGGTATAGCAGACACTTTTGCAGCCTACAATACAAAGCTGTACTCTCCGTCCGCAATGCCCACTATTTGATGAAGCACTTGAGCTATTATCAACCTTTGGTGTACCACTTGTTGAACCGGCTGATATGGACCAACATGAACAGGACCTCACTGACAGGGAAGTGGTACAAGCCATTCAGGTGTGGACACTGGAAAGGCGATGGGTCCGACAGGCTTCCCATTGAGCTATACAAGGTCACAGCAGTCAGAACTGCCCACTTCCTGGTGAAGATGTTTAAAGAGAGTCATGAGGTTGGGATCAGAGACTTGCTAAGATCATAGTGATGCACAAGACTGAAAAGCCGCCTGATCTCTGTACATTATGTAGACCGATCTCCCTGCTGAACGCAGAGGTCAAGATCTTAGCCAAATTATTAGCAATCTGATTGTCCCAGGTAATAGGTACACTGGTTCATCTGGATCACTCTGGCTTTATGCCAGGAAGGAACACTGCACTTGATCTGAGGCGTCTGCATGGGGTGTTGGGTCGGGCGACTTTTATCCAAGAGAAAGCTGTGGTGGTGCCATTAGATGCTCCGATGGCCTTCGGCACCATAGAATGGCCATTGATGCATGCAGTTCTGAAGAAGCAGGGGTTTGGACAAAAGTTCTTATCATGGAGTCAGCTTTTATATGCAAAACCTCTGGAGCACGTAACAGTGAATGGTGGGAGGTCAGCTTTATTCCAATTGCAGCGTGGCAGGAAGGCAGGTCTATGTTTTTTCTTTCTCTCTCTCTCTCGCTCTCTCTCTCACTCTCGTACCAGCCTGTGAATTCCTAGAAGTTGTAAAGCCCAGGTGGTGACTTAAGGGTTTCAGTACCTAGGTGTTTACGTCACCAGAGACCTGACTGTCTTCTATGATCGTAACTTAGAGCCTCCACTGAGACAATTGTGGGAAGGTTTGTAACACTGCAGAGCATTGCCCCTGTTCCTGTTAGGGAAAGCTTAATTATTCAAGATGATGGCACTGCCTCGTTCCTCCAAAACACACTATATCTGGGCCACCTCTCACTGGTTTAACCCACATACAGGATGGACAGGTGAAATGTGCATCGGGGGGGCTACCTCAGGGCCATTTATAGGGGGAAATATAGTACTATATCCCCCCCCCCATCTTCATTGACAATTAAACTATGGCACACTGCAACTGCGGCACTGGGCTGGCGGGGCAGGCTCACTCACGCAACACCACTATGGGTACATCACAGTTGGGCATACTGGGATTTAATAGGCTTGTCACGGGTGGGACACTTGTGTATAAATGGTGAGGTGAAGTCTTTTGGCGACCTGCAAAGGGAATACCAATTGGCATCCTCGGAAACATTCTGCTACCTCCAAATTAGCCATGCATTGAGGGGGGCAATACCAAGAGGTGAGGAGTCCTCACCATTAGAAGATAGGCTGCTAGAAGAATACATGCATGAAAAGGCAATCTCCTTAACCTACTGCAAGATCCTATATAACTCTCCTGATCTCTTGGTGATGCTTCAAGGAAGGTGGAGGAAAGACTGGGTAGAGAAGTAGCCATCAGTTCACAATTTAAGTTAGTGCAATTTAAGATCCTGTATAGGGCATATTATGCATGCCCAACACTGGTTAGGATGAGCAGGACTGAGTCATTGCTTTGGCATAAAGGAGGACACCCACTTACATATGTTATGGGACTGCCCGTGCTCCAGGCATACTGGATGGCTGTTTTTATCCTGTATTCTGTTGTTGTACAAGGAATCTATGACTGCTTCAGCAAAGTGGTGCCTATTGAATAAATGGGAAGCAACAGACCTGACTGCTATGGAGCACATCTGGGTCACACTTGGTCTTCTGGTAGCCAAACGCAATATAGCCAGGTTAGGGAGGGCTGGTTCTGCCCCAATGTTGAAAGACTGGAAGACAGATATGGACTGGTCTCTGCAGGTGGAGAGGCTAGCCTATGAAAGCAGGGGATGCCCAAGAAAATGGACTAAGATCTGGGGGGATGGAATGAATGCTTTGTGCACCTGTAGGCAGAACTGATTCACTGGAATTGGAGTGAGTGCTGCAACAGGGGTGTCGGGGTGTTGAACAACAGTGAAATTGTTAAAAGGGTCTAATATAAAGAAATGTGTAAAGAGCACAGGGGGCTCTACTGGTGCTACAATGTCTCTTCTTATCTCCTATGCTGAAAAGGATGATCGCAATTGCAGTGTTACGTTACTTATTGCAATAAAGAGAGTTTTATAAAAATAAAAATAAAACACACAATAGAGAGTAATCATCACACTTCTAACTGTGCACACAGAATATAGTTGGGCATCATCATGGTCAAAACAGGCACACCAACACCCCATATGAACAAACAAAAGAATGCACTTAAAACATAACTCCCAAAATGTACCCTCACACCGTGTACAGATGCCAGAAGATTGATTTCATGAATCTTCAAAAGCACCAACTAAATCCATCTAATGCACATAGTCAGTTGACTATTTTTCACACTTAAGAGCTCTGCCTTATCATGGAAACAGTATGATGCTCTACCTCTGAAGGAACCATCCCTTAAGTCTGAGAACTAATCATCCTGGCCTTAATAATTACATTTTGGAGTCTTGGAAAAGTGTTGATGTTAATCGCCTAACACTTGTTGGCCGTCAAGCATTTTTAACAATGTGGCTAAAATTGTTTTTTTTTTTCAAAGATGATTGTATTTGCCAGAGGACTTTTGAGTGCTCATTGTATGATTTATATTATTTAAAATGTTCGAGTAGATGATTTCTGTGTCTGTGTGTGTAATATTCAAAGCAACAGATAACATGGAGTCATTACTAGAAACCGTGGAGGGTCAACATAAACAAATAGTGTTTGATCTGGGGGTCTCTAGTTGGCAATGGTTATCACCTTTGTCCAAATAGGGACCCTTACTTCTAAGTCAGGACAAGGGGATTACTCTCTTTAATAACCCCTCCTCACCCCCTTGGTAGCTTGGTACGAGCAGACAGGCTTATCTCAGAGGCAGTGTGTTAAGCATTTGTGAATATACACAGTAATACAGTGATAGCACTACAGATGGACACAACACAGGTTTTATAAAAATAGGTATTCTTTATATAGACTTAAACACAAGACCACAAACAACAAACATTCACAATACTATACTAAAGGTTACTTAAAAGATGATGAAAGTCTCTTAATTCAAGTTGATAGTAAATGTGACAAAGTTCTCAACAAAGTTCTTGGATGCGGCATGCAAAGTAAACAAAAGGCTCGCAGAAGGGGAGATGCGTCGGTTCCGTGACCCGGGGGAATGGTTGCGTCCTTCCTCAATGCTTGCGCAGAGTAGGGGACTCGTCGTGAGCCTTACCGGTGCGGAGGTGATGCGTAGATTCTCGACCTGTTGCGGTGCGCAAGATGGCGCCGCGATGCGATGCGATGCGATGCCGATGCGATGATCCAGTTGCGATGCGAGAAGATGGCGCCCTTGATGTGGCGATGCGATGACGCCCTGGCAGCCTTGCGACGACTCTGTACTATGGAACCGCGACAGGCCCTGCGATGCGCTTCTCCGGTGATGCGATGACAGCTCTCTCGATGCGTTGCGCTTCTCCGGCGATGCGACAGCAGACAGCTTCGATGAACACACGCTTCCAGGGAGATGCGACAAACTCTCGCTTCTCCGGCGTTGCGATGATTTCAGTTGCGGCGGCGACACGCTTTTTCTGGATGCGTCGCGCTTCCAGCTCCCAGCGGCACGCAAGTGACTGGAGTCAGAATTCCCAGCAAGGAAGTTCAGGAGGGAGCTGGAGGTGAAGTATTTTGGCCCTGAGACTTTAGCAGGAGGCAAGCACAGTTCAAGCCCTTGGAGAATATTCTGTAGATGAAAGTCCTTACAAAGTTGCTTCTCCTTTCCCTTGGCAATGAAGCATCCACTGCAGGCCAACCCAGCAAACAGCACACTGGCAGAGGGGCAGTCCAAACTCCTGCAGCTTCCTTGGTTCTTCTCCTTGGCAGGAAGTTTTCTTGTTCCAGAAGTGATCTAAAGTCTGTGGGACTGGGTCCCAATATTTATACCAAAAAATCCTTTGTTCTCTGAAGGCAGAGAGACCTCTGCCTAGTTTAAACCAGTTCCTGGGCACTGTGTTTACATGACTCTTCTCTTCCTTTCACTGTGCAGGGCAGAAACATCAGACGCCCTACAGGAGGTGGAGCCAGCACAGGGGAGGGAAGATGCAGCTCTGGAGTACTCTGTTGACAGGATTCCCCTTCTCCTTTCACTGTGCAGGGCAGAGAAATCAGACAAGCCACAGGGGGTGGAGCCAGCATTGTGGAGGGAAGGCCTAGCCCTATTCAGGTCCCAGGTGCACTCTCCGCCTCCCATCTGGAGGTAAATCTCCCTAGTCACCACTGGGCTGTCCCAGACTGTCTCCTGGAATTTTCCCAGCCCTGTCACACACAAACCCAGACAAGGAATACACAAGTCAGCAGTGGCGGGCTCAAATGGTTAGGCAAGCAAATACCTACTTTCTAAAAGTGGTATTTGCAGACACAGAATACTAAAATAAACTTTACTAAAAGATGTATTTTATTATTCTGAGTTCAGGCATACTAAACTCGATTTCTTACCATGTTCCCTGAGTCAGTTAGGATTGTAGGGATGTAACAATCTTCACTGCCCATTCTAATCTATGCAACAGGTAGCCTTTAATAGTGAAAAACAAAAATGGCTGTAATTCACTACTAGAACATGCTACACACATCAGAGCATGTCCTACCTTATACTTACAATGCACCCTGCCCGTGGGCCTAACATAGGGGTGTCTAATATGAAGCAAAGGGAAGGTTTAGGGACTGGCAAGTGGGTGCACTTGGCCAAGTTGACATGGTAGTCACAGACTACACACAGGCATTGCAATGGCAGGCCTGTGACACACTTTACAAGCTGCTTCTGTGGGTGGCACAACCAGTGCTGCAAGCCCACCAGCAGCATTTGCTCTACAAGCCCTGGGCACACCTGGTGCACTGTACTAGGGGCTGACATTAGATCAAATAAGCCAATCATGGAATCCAATCAGTATATCAATTTAACATAGGGAGCACTTGCACTGTGGCACTGATTAGCAGTGGCACAGTGCCCAAAACATACAACCAGCAAAAATATGTCAAAACAGAGGAGGCAATCCGTCAAAAATAGAAGGGAGACTCACGCCAATGATGTCAGGTCTAACACGTGTCCCCTCCAGCTGAAATGTGGGGAGAACTACCCTTCCCCTTGGGAGTTCGTTTAACTAAGGCAGAAAAATCTGGATAGACCTTCAGCGTTGGCGTGTTCTGTACCAGGGCGATGCTCCATCGTAAAGTCCATACCCTGTAGGGAGATGGACCGCCTCAACAACTTTGGGTTCTCACCCCTCATCTGCATCAGCCATCTGAGGGGCCTGTGGTCGGTCTGAACCCGGAAGTGAGTCCCAAACAAGTATTGTCTCAACTTCTTCAGTGCCCAAACCACAGCAAATGCCTCACGCTCAATTGCACTCCACCTCTGTTCCCGTGGAAGTAACCTCCTACTGATGAAGGCTACAGGTTGGTCAAAGCCCTCTCCAGTAATCTGTGATAGAACAGCCCCCACACCATGCTCTGAAGCGTCTGTCTGTACAATTAATTCTTTTGAGAAGTTGGGTGACTGAAGCACAAGTGCTGTGCACATGGCAGTCTTCAGGGCATCAAAAGCTTTCTGACAGGTGTCAGTCCAGTTCACTTTCTTGGACTGCTTCCTCCTGGAAGTCAGCTCAGTCAAAGGTGCAACAATGTTGCCATACCCTTTGACAAACCTCCTGTAGGACCCCGTGAGTCCTAAAAAGGCTCTCACCTGTATCTGAGTCTTTGGGGGTTCCCATGCCAGGATGGTATCAATCTTGGGTTGTAGGGGCGCCACCTGGCCGCTTCCTACCTGGTGACCCAAGTACACAACGGTGCCCTGCCCGATCTGACACTTACTTGCCTTGATCGTGAGGCCTGCCTTGCGCAGTGCCATCAACACTTCCCAGAGGTGCTGCAAGTGTTCCTCCCAACTGGCGCTGAACTCTGCAATGTCATCCAGGTAGGCAGCACTTGACCAACCTCTGAAAGGTGGCAGGGGCATTCTTCATCCCAAACGGCATAACCCGAAATTGGTAGTGCCCATCTGGTGTGGAGAATGCTGACCTCTCCTTAACCCATCGGTCAAGGTGATCTGCTAGTACCCAGACGTCAAATCAAACGTGCTGAGGTACCGTACAGCTCCTAGCCGATCAATGAGCTCATCAGCTCTGGGGATGGGGTGTGCATCAGTCCAGGTGACTGAATTGAGCCCTCTGTAGTCCACACAGAACCGGAGTTCAGGTGTGGCACCCGGCGAGGCAGCCTTTGGGACCAAGACCACTGGGCTGGCCCAAGGACTGTTGGAGGACTCTATGACCCCTAAAGCAAACATCTTGGAGATTTCCTCCTTAATGTAAGCCCTAACCTTGTCAGTCACTCTGTAAGCCTTGTGCTTCACAGGAGGACTGTCACCAGTGTCCACATCATGGACGCACCAATCTGTGACACAGGAACCAAGGAAAATAGATCAGAGAACTGCCCCAACAGTTGGTGACAATCTTGCTACTGATCAGGGGTCAGTGTGGCAGAGTGGCTGACACCATCCACTGACCCCTCTTGCTCTGTTGCAGACAGGAGGTCAGGAAGAGACTCGGTCTCCTCCTCCATTCCATCATCTGTCGCTAGGAGCATGCCCACTTCGGACCTTTCTAAGTGGGGCTTCAGGCGGTTAACATGAAAGACCCTCAAAGGGTTCCTTGGAGACCGCAAGTTCACCAGATAGGTGACATCACTCTTGCGCTCCACCACCTCATATGGACCAGTCCACCTGTCTTGGAGCGCACAAGGCTCCACAGGGGCCATGACCCAAAGTTTCTGTCCAGGTTGAAGCTCAATCAGAGTGGCATTCTGATCGTACCACCGCTTCATCTCTTCCTGGCTGGCTTCCAGATTCGCCTGAGCGAGATCCCTGAAACGCATGGTTTGGTTTCTGAAGGCCAGCATGTAGCTACATACATCCTGGGGAGGTTTCCTGGTAGATTGCTCCCAGCCTTCCTTTACCAAACTCAAAGGTCCTCTTACCGGGTGACCATACAAAAGTTCAAAGGGGCTGAACCCTAGAGACTTCTGCGGCACCTCTCGGTAGGCAAACAGAAAGCATGGCAAGAGGACGTCCCACTTACGCCTCATTGGTTCTTCAAGACCCATGATCATGCCCTTAAGGGTCTGGTTAACTCTCTCAACCAGCTTATTACCTTGTGGGTGGTAAGGAGTGGTGAACTTGTATGTAACACCACACTCCTTCCACAGAGACTTCATATAATTGGAAATGAAGTTTGTACCTCGGTCAGACACAACCTCTCTGGGGAACCCCACACGGGAGAAAATCCCCATTAGTGCACGTCCCACCACGGGGGCCGTCACTGCCCTGAGTGGAATGGCTTCCGGGTAGCATGGTCCACCAAGACCAGGATAAACCTGTTGCCCATGGCTGTCTTGGGGTCCAGGGGTCCCACAATGTCAATGTCCACCCATTCAAAGGGGGTACTGACTACAGGAAAAGGTTGAAGAGGGGCCTTGTGCCTCCTTCCACTTTTCTCACTTGCCTGGCAAGTTTGACAAGTTCTACAATGAGTATCTGAACTCTTTCTCATCTGGGGCCAATAAAAGTGGGAGACAAGCCTCTCAAAGGTCTTGTTCTGCCCCAGATGACCAGCTAAAGGAACATCATGAGCCAAACCCAGTAGGAAGGCTCTGAAGTGTTGGGGTACCACCAGCACACGGGCTGACCCAGGCTCAGCAACCTTATGCTCGCTATACAGGAGACCATTCTCCCAGTAGATCCAATGTGATCCAGACTGATCACCTGCTGCATGGTTTGTGGCCTGTTGCCTCAAACCCACAAGAGAAGGGCACTTCTTTTGCTCTTCACAAAATTCCTCCCTGTAGGGACCCCCTTCTTGCTGCCAATGGGTCAGCTCAGGTTCCCCAGTTCAGAAACTTGCTCACCAGTGGGTTCCAGGGCATCCCCCTCAGGGTCTGTCTCCTCCTGGACCGTGGGAACAATAGGGGCTGGTTTCCCACGCCCCTGACCTCTTCTCTTTAAGGCAGATCCCTGGGCCATACTTTCAGGCTCCAGGGTCTCTTGAACACCCTTAGCTGCCATAGACCGAGTGGTCACACATGCCCACTCAGGCAGACCCAACATCTCCAAATGCGCCTTCCTCTCCACCTTAGCCCAAGGGGAGCTTTCTAAATCATTGCCTAACAGACAATCAACAGGCATGGACGGCCTCACAGCTACTTGAAGAGTACCAGAGACCCCCCACTCAAAGGAAACTTGAGCCACCTTGCAATGGCTCTCTGTGTTGTCAGCGGCAACAACTGGGAAGAATGCATGAGGGACTACCTGCTCCTCAGAGACCAAGTGACACTTGACAGCTGTCACACTTGCTCCTGTGTCTCCGAGAGCCTCCACTCTATGGCCATTGATGGTCAACCACTGCCTGTATTTTTTAGTGTTATCAGGCAGCTGAGTTTTAGGGACCATCTCAAAATCTCCTAATGAGACAAGGGACATTTCTGCGGGACCCCACCCACCTTGGGCACCCATCTCCTCCCCACCCAGGGCTACACTGGCCATCTGACGGGGTGGTGCACGGGGTGGCACATACTGTCCTTTCTGAGGACACTGGGGATCATACCAACGGTGTCCCACCTGCTTACACTGAAAGGAGGTAACAGGCCCCCTATGAACAGGTTTACCTGTTGGGGGTCCTGACTTCTTTTCAGGGGGAGGCTGGGAATCCTTACACTGGTTCCCTTGGGAATTACTTTGGGGACCTTTTTGGAACTCCCTCTGTTTACCCTTGTCCCCCCCCCATTTTTCTGCTGGGGACACTGCCCACCTTTGGCGGAGTCTCCCACAAGACCCTTGTGGACCCTGGTACTGACCCAGCGGTCCGCCTCCTCAGCAAGCTTTCTAGGATTAGTCAACTTGCTATCAACAAGGTGCTGACGTAGCTCTGGAAAACAATTAGCAGATAAGTGCTCCCTTGTAATCAAATCATAGAGAGCTGAAAAATTATCAACATTGCTACCCCTCACCCAACCATCCATGGCTCTGCAAAAGAAAGACACATATTCTACCCAAGTGGTTCCTTCCAGTTTCTTACAATTCCTGAACTTCTGTCTATAGAGCTCTGGAGTTAACCCATACCTTGTCATCAGTGCTTCCTTCATGTGGTTATAAGACATCCTATGCTCTTTGGGCAGGTGTAACAAAGTGTCCCTACCTTCAGTGACAAAGCGGCTCCACAACCCCGCTCCCCAATCCTTCTCAGGGACCCGGTGGGTCAACATTGCTATCTCATAGGCTGCAAACCACTGACCAATATCTTCACCTTTGTGAAAATCTTTGATGACATCCTTGGGAATATGTACCCTGCCTTCTGAAGGCACAGATGGTGCGCTGCCACCAGAGGAATTGATCTCTAAGCTCTTGGCCTTGATCTCTAACTCCCTCAACATTCTCTCATGTTCCATTCTCATTCTCTCTCTTTCCAAAGACAACCTGTTATTCTCTGCTTCCCTCTGACCCTCCATCTTAAGCTTAGCCAACTCCAGCTTCAGTGCTCTATTTCTCTCCCTGTCTTCCAGTTGTCTGGGGGACAGGTCTTTGGAAGAGATGCTGCTGCCAGGCGGGGACGGCACCCCTCCCCTGGCTGGTAATTCTAGCCCATCAATTTGCCCATCTGCATCCCCAACAGGCTCCACAACAAGATCAGGGACATTTCTGGCTTCTACCCAGGCCCTCAGCGCCTTTTGGTAGTCTTCCTTTTTAGAAATGCCGGGTGTAGCAACTTTCAATTTCCTGCAGAGATACTTGAACTGTTTCACAGTGTAGGTTTCCAACCTCTCTTCCTCAAAATCAAGATCCATAGATGCAACAGATGCTGGTTTACTCATGGTAGTAAGAATTGGGAGTCTTTAGAAAAAATAACAGTTCAAAGGAAAAAGGATTCTATAAAAAAAAAGTATGTGGTCGCGTTTGGTCTGCACTCACTAGTAGTGTACACCAATTACTGTATATCAAACACAAATACAAAGTCCAAATCCTCACCGCTGACCAACAATGTTAGATCTGGGGGTCTCTAGTTGGCAATGGTTATCACCTTTGTCCAAATAGGGACCCTTACTTCTCAGTCAGGACAAGGGGATTACTCTCTTTAATAACCCCTGCTCACCCCCTTGGTAGCTTGGCACGAGCAGACAGGCTTATCTCAGAGGCAGTGTGCTAAGCATTTGTGAATATACACAGTAATACAGTGATAGCACTACAGATGGACACAACACAGGTTTTATAAAAATAGGTATTCTTTATATAGACTTAAACACAAGACCACAAACAACAAAAATCCACAATACTATTCTAAAGGTTACTTAAAAGATGATGAAAGTCTCTTAATTCAAGTTGATGGTAAAAGTGACAAAGTTCTCAACAAATTTCTTGGATGCGGCACGCAAAGTAAACAAAAGGCTCGCAGAAGGGGAGATGCGTCGGTTCCGTGACCCAGGGGAACGGTTGCGTCCTTCCTCTATGCTTGCGCAGAGTAGAGGACTCGTCGTGAGCCTTACCGGTGCGGAGGTGATGCGTAGATTCTCGACCTGTTGCGGTGCGCAAGATGGCGCCTTGATGCAATGCGATGCCGATGCGATGATCCAGTTGCGATGCGAGAAGATGGCGCCCCTGATGCGGCGATGCGATGACGATGCGATGACGCCCTGGCAGCCTTGCGACGACTCTGTACTTTGGAGCCGCTACAGGCCCTGCATTGCACTTCTCCGGTGATGCGATGACAGCTCTCTCGATGCGTCGCGCTTCTCCGGCGATGCGACAGCAGACAGCTTCGATGAACACACGCTTCCAGGGAGATGCGACAAGCTCTCGCTTTTCCGGCTTTGCGATGATTTCAGCTGGGGCGGCGGCACGCTTATTCTCGATGCGTCGCGCTTCCAGCTCCCAGCGGCACGCAAGTGACTGGAGTCAGAATTCCCAGCAAGGAAATTCAGGAGGGAGCTGGAGGTGAAGTCTTTTGGCCCTGAGACTTCAGCAGGAGGCATGCACAGTTCAAGCCCTTGGAGAATATTCTGTAGATGAAAGTCCTTACAAAGTTCCTTCTCCTTTCCCTTGGCAATGAAGCAACCACTGCAGGCCAACCCAGCAAACAGCACACTGGCAGAGGGGCAGTCCAAACTCCTGGAGCTTCCTTGGTTCTTCTCCTTGGTAGAAACGTTTCTTGTTCCATAAGTGATCTAAAGTCTGTGGGACTGGGTCCCAATATTTATACGAAAAAATCCTTTGTTCTCTGAAGGCAGAGAGGCCTCTGCCTAGTTTAAACCAGTTCCTGAGCACTGTGTTTACATGACGCTTCTCTTCCGTTCACTGTGCAGGGCAGAAACATCAGACGCCCCACAGGAGGTGGAGCCAGCATAGGGAAGGAAAGATGCAGCTCTGGAGTACTCTGTTGACAGGTTTCCCCTTCTCCTTTCACTGTGCAGGGCAGAGACATCAGACAAGCCACAGGGGGTGGAGCCAGCATTGTGGAGGGAAGGCCTAGCCCTATTCAGGTCCCAGGTGCACTCTCCCCCTCTCAACTGGAGGTAAATCTCCCTAGTCACCACTGGGCTGTCCCAGACTGTCTCCTGGAATTTCCCCAGCCCTGTCACACACAAACCCAGACAAGGAATACACAAGTCAGCATAGGCGGGCTCAAATGGTTAGGCAAGCAAATACCTACTTTCTAAAAGTGGTATTTGCAAACACAGAATACTAAAATAAACTTTACTAAAAGATGTATTTTATTATTCTGCGTTCAGGCATACTAAACTCGAATTCTTACCATGTTCCCTGAGTCAGATAGGATTGTAGGGATGTAACAATCTTCACTGCCCATTCTAATCTATGAGAACAGGTAGCCTTCAATAGTGAAAACCAAAAATGGCTGTAATTCACTACTAGAACATGCTACACACATCAGAGCTTGTCCTACCTTATACTTACAATGCACCCTGCCCTTGGGCCTACCATAGGGGTGTCTAATATGAAGCAAAGGGAAGGTTTAGGGACTGGCAAGTGGGTGCACTTGGCCAAGTCGACATGGTAGTCACAGACTACACACAGGCCTTGCAATGGCAGGCCTGAGACACACTTTACAAGCTGCTTCTGTGGGTGGCACAACCAGTGCTGCAAGCCCGCCAGCAGCATTTGCTCTACAAGCCCTGGGCACACCTGGTGCACTGTACTAGGGGCTGACAGTAGATAAAATAAGTCAATCATGGAATCCAATCAGTATATCAATTTAACATAGGGAGCACTTGCACTGTGGCACTGATTAGCAGTGGCACAGCGCCCAAAACATACAACCAGAAAAAATATGTCAAAACAGAGGAGGCAATCCGTCAAAAATGGAAGGGAGACTCACGCCAATGATGTCAGGTCTAACAAATAGCCTCCCTAAAATAAGATAAACAGAGGTGACCAGTGTAATAGGAAAATGGATCTCATATCTTAGAAAGAAAATACAGTAGGTTTCATTAAAGTCCTTGGTGACGGAAGGTGTTCTGAAAAATATTGATTGAAGCTTCTGGGATGGCATGCTTTAAAAGCACATATCATGGTAGTGTTAAAGAGTAGACTTGCTGGGCAAATTGCTGGGACTAGTATTTACTATTAAAGACAACAAAGGTCCTCAGTAAATTTTTAAATGAACAGAAAAAATGAAATTACAGACCACAAACGGTACTATAATCAAGTTTCCAGACCCAGCCGGGTAAGGAAATGTTCAATTAAAGATAAAAAGGAATTTGGTTGACCTAGAGAGGGTCAAATACAAACATTTTAGATAGGGCACAATCCTGTACCTATCCTGCAAGAAAGAGAAATATAGTAGAAGAATCAGGTGAGAAAGGAGGGTTTTTCAGG
Organism: Lissotriton helveticus; assembly: GCF_964261635.1. Taxonomy (NCBI): domain Eukaryota; kingdom Metazoa; phylum Chordata; class Amphibia; order Caudata; family Salamandridae; genus Lissotriton; species Lissotriton helveticus. The sequence goes on along the minus strand of NC_136067.1, from coordinate 485,634,769 downwards.
CAAGAGGTTTGGAGCCAAATGTCGCTTGTAAATTAATAATCAATTCAAAACAAGTTTCTACATGCAGTATTTACAGAATGGCATACAATTGAATTTTCCGTAATACTGTTCAAGCGTCAACTTTTCGATCCCCTGGCTCCTAATAAACCGGGATCATCATCAGGACTATTTAAATCATTTGCCTGTATTAAGAATGCCTGCCGAGCAACGTGCTTGGTCCTGGTCAGGGGCTTTAGTGGGTGGTCAGGTTACCGTAATTGTACCGGTACCTGGTTAGGGGCGAGGTTAAATGGCCTCGCAGTCGAGTGATCCTAGCGGTCTTACTCGAAGATGGGGATTTTGTCCTTGTATAAGGACCAATGTAATTACAACACCCGGTTGGCTATAGTGGCCTTGTAAATCGAGGCGGGTTGACGGCGAGACTCGATAGTCTCTGTCCGCATCTCCTGCAGCGACGATTCGCTAGTATTTAGTCATTCATTGGGGGACAATGTTTGTGAAGCAGGAGCTTAGCACAGTAGAAGACTAAAAGTTAGTGGATCACTGAATATGCTTCCTCACGCATGGCATTCGCCAGAAGACTGATACTTGCAAATACTAAGCCTGAAGACGATGCAATATCTAATAACAGGCTGCCAAATGTACCCTGCGTCCTCTTTTGAGAGTGCCGAAAGTCTTCAGAGTTAATAATAGGGCATCAGTGTCCAATGAAGTCGGGACATCACTCACGTGATTACATGTAATGATCTTGAACAACTGTTATAATTTGGAGTTCGATTTAAGGATAGACTTCTGCTCGCAATAGAGTCAAAGTACTTTTCCTGCAGCAAGGGATTTCACCAGTCAGAGCATGTGGGTTAAAAGGTGACTGGGCAGGTCACACAAACATTTTGTTTAAAAATATTTCAACTTGTCTTCTGAAAGATACTGGGATAAGAACACTACTTCCAACCACCCCCGCCAGTCACCCTCCCTGAGGACTTGTGACTGAGTATCAAATCAGTCACCTAGCTGAGAATGTCAGGCTGTGATGCTGAAAATGAATTAGTCCAGTAACTGAGCTGTTCTAGCACCAATGAGTACCAATACATACTAGCTCCTCTCTCTGTTTCCAAGCTAATGTTTTATTCTGGTGACTTCAGTACTTTGGGGGCCATGCAGAAAGAAATCGTAAGAATGTCTAATTAAACAGTTAGGACATGAATATGCTGTTCATAATAAACAGGTGATTTCCCCTGCCCTGAGTGGCCAACTGAACGGCGAGTATATGGTATTCTGACTTTTTATTTTGGCCCTGGTGCCATGCTAATCTGAGTATATGCAAAGAGGTTTAAACCTGTCTCTAAATATGAGAGGCCTTGGAAGTGTCCTGTCACCTGGATGAACATACGAAGAATGCCCTGGTTTGCAGCTGCTGAATGCTGTTTCTATCAGGGGATGTAGTACATAAAACAGTTGTGACAAAATACCATGTTTTAAGGATCAGTAGTATGACCAGTCTTAGGTTAAGGCCTACTGGCTTGCTCATGTAAAGTTCCACTTCTACCCGCTTGCCCAGTCCATTATGCTAACACCCCTTGCATGGTAAGTTTGTTTGTGGGACCCATGTGGTACAAGCAGGGTGTATGTGAGTTACCAGACTAATGGAGGCCAGTGGGATCCCTTTTGGATGGTATCTGCCTTCTACAGGAAGGAGGGTGAGGATTGTACTCCCAGATCCTAGAAGTGTATTGCTCACATTTCAGTAGTTGGAGGGAGAACACCTCAACACAGAAGTAAGCAGAGTAGTGACATGGTTCCTTTAGATATTCTATGTGGGATTTTGGCATGCCCGTTTATCTTACCCTGATTATTCCTTTAGTTGGGCTAATGCCAGCCTGGCACAAAAACGTCATACCTCTTTGTGCAGTGTTGTGGGTGCTCCAGGAAGGAAACTACCTTCTCTAAGTAGCATCACTATACACAAAGGCTGTGTCTGGAGAACAGCCTTGAAAGGACATTTGAAAAAAAAACACCTCAAATCGGTTCTGCCATTTGAAACAGTGGATTCACATAAACCATCTGCCAGTTGAGTATGTAAGTGGGATCCAAACACACCCACTTGGTTCCAGGACCAACTCCTTCATGAGTAAGGAAGGGAGTGCTCATGCCAAAGCTGCTGGTTTCTGTGAAATGCCTGCTGCTCCCAGCATCTAAACGCCCTATCTATCCTGGGTCTATCCTGAGCCCCACCCTCTTTAATATCTATATGGCCCCTCTTGCGGCGGTGGCGGAGTCTTTTGGTGCCCAGATCATATCCTACGCGGATGATACCCAGCTTCTTTTTTCATGTGGCAAGGGGGAAAATGTTGACAGCGGGCGGATTCAGGAATGCCTTGAAGCCGTTTTTAAGTGGTTTCAGGGACATAGTTTGAAGTGCAACTCGGACAAGTCCGAGCTGCTGTTCTTTGGCTGCCCGCCCGATCCAGGCTGGAAGTCATGGTGGCCTGGTGACATGTCCCCACCTAACACTGTATCAGTAAAGGCGAAAAATCTGGGCTTCCTGTGTGATGTCGACCTTTCCCTTAGACCCCAGATCATCGGGTTGACGGGGAAATGTTTCGGCATCCTAAAAATGTTACGGAAGTTCCTCCCTTTACTGTCCCTCCAGCACAAGAAAATCACTGTGCAGGCCCTTATAGGGTCTCGGCTTGATTACGTGAATGCTCTTTATTTGGGTCTTCCTAAATATCTGATGGCCCGACTGCAGGTTGTGCAGAATTCGGCCGCCAGGGCCATTTTTGGACTCCCTCGTAGGGCGCGGGCCTCAGAGCTTCTAGAGCAACTCCATTGGCTTCCGATCGCCAAGAGAGTAACTTTTAAGACTCTGACTCTGGCTTTCAAGGCGCTGCATCGAATTGGCCCAATCTATCTGCGTAATCGGATCGCCTTCTATGTCCCCAGAAGAACTCTTAGGTCTGCCTTTGAGGCCAAAGCGGTGGTTCCTTCCATCAGGCGCATTCGAATCGGAGGTCGCTCCTTTCGGTACCTTGCGCCACGTTGTTGGAACGATCTCCCTCGATCTTTAAGAATGGCTACCAATCTGCTAGTCTTTAGAAAGGAGCTAAAGACCTGGCTTTTTTCTTTGTAAATTCTGCCCTTTCTTGGAGCTCTGCTATGCTGTATACTTTTCCTTGTTTCTCTCTTCGCCAAAGCGCCGGGACACTCCTTGGAGTAGCCGCGCGCTATAGAAGAGCCATTTTAACATTTTAACATAACATAAAAACCACTGGCAGCACTACCCACTAGCTGGAGATAAAAGAGAGAGGTCCCACATCCTAGGGGGAAGGACACCTAACGAGACTTTCAAGTAAAAAAACTTCCATTGGAAATTCAATGTCACACAATCCAGCATACATAGATACCTTAAATCACTCACACTTCATCAACATCCAATTTTACCCCCAGCGCAAACACAAGTTCGCACCACAAACGTATAAGGTTGGAAAGAGCTTTTAATCCCATATATGTTAAAAACACATTAATAATTCAATCCATATTGTTAGACCTGGCATCTTCGGCGTGGTTTCCCCTGTCTTTTTGGCCTCTACCTCCTGTATTTTTTATGCTGTGCTGGATTTCGTTTTTACTGGTTTAGATGCTTTGGACACTCTGCCACTGCTGATCAGTGCCAGAGTGTAAGTGCTCCCTGTGTAAATTGTTATTATGATTGGATATACATAATTGGCATATTTGTATCATCAAGAAGTCCCTAGTAAAGTGCAGGGCTGGTGATGACAAATGCTACTAGTGGGCCTGCAGCACTGATAGTGCCACCCACATGAGTAGCCCTAAAATGGTGTCTCAGGCCTGCCACCGCAGTGCCTGTGTGCAGTTTGTGAACTGCCATGTCCTCGTGGTCAGTGTCCCCACTGACCAGGCATAACCCTTCCTTTTTGTACACATTGGTCACCCTATGGAAGGCCCAAGGTACCCCCCCCCCCCCCGGGCAGGGTGCAGTGTATGTGAAAGGTAGAGCATGTAATGGTGCAGGTGACATGCTCTGGTAGTGAATTACAGCCATTTTCGTTTTTCACTATTGTAAGGCTATCTTGCTCCATAGGTTAACATGGGGGATGCTGGCTACAGTGGCTACCAGCATTTCGTCCCATAGGAACAAGATAGGACATAAGAGTCTGGTATGCCTGAACTAAGAATTTAATAACACATCTTTTAGGAAAGGTTGTTTTTGAATCCTGTGTTTGAGAACAGAACTTTTAGAAAGTTGCTGTTCTCTTGTCTGACCTTCCTGTGTGCCTTGGCCTGTTTGTGTATTGACTGTCTGGTTTGAGAGTGACAGGGGCTGGGGATTCCCCAGGAGGCTGGCTGAGTCAGCCCTAGGCTGAATGACTGCATTTGCAACTTCAGTGGTGGGAGGAGATAGCACATGGGCCTGAATAGGGCTGTGCCTGCCTTCCACAATGCTGGCTCCACCTCCTGCTGGGCGGCTGACAATCCTGCCCCTCACTCTGAAAGGAAAGGAGAAGCCAGGAAAACAAAGTGCTCAAGAAACACCCAGAACTGGTTCAGACCGGGCTCAGGGCTCAGGCCCCCCTTGCACAAAGAGAACAAAGACTTTTAGGGGTATCAGTACAGGACCCCTGACAACAGAAAATGAGATCATCCTGGAATCAAGAATGATCCTCTGCCAAGGAGAAAGCTGAAACTGAAGAAGGAAGATTGTCCAGCTGTTGCTCTGCTGGATTGCCCTGCTGTTGCTTTGCTGCCAAGGAGAGGGGAAGCATTAAGAAGAATGGGGTATGACCCAGACAAAGTCAAAGGACCTGGGTATCGTATAGTATAAAAAACAAAATGGTCCAAGACACAATTATTCAAAAACATATAGATGGATTATTCATTTTTATCTCTTTATAGGATTTGATCCTGGAAAGGAAGGAGACAAAAAACAACAAGAGAGGAGTTGGCCTAACGGTTAGGGCGCTCGACCTCGGACCTGGGGATCTGGGTTCGAGTCTCGGTAACGACGCCAAAACCTCTTGTGATTCTGGGAAAATCACTTAATCTCCCCGTGCCTAAAATGAATGTGTGTCCTCATGTAACGTAACTGGTGATATGTAAAGCGCTCTGATATCTGATTCGGTTCGGGTCTAGTTCGCGCTATATAAAACTCTTCAAAAAAAATTAAAAAGCCAAATGCGTTTGCAGTAATATCCTAAGTACCCAAATCAAATTGTATGACACTGAGTTTTTTATAGCAATATAAATTCGCAATTTATTTCACAATCATATGTACATATTTATTTACAAAAACCCAAAAAGTTGGGGGAATTCTGCCAGGCGCAGTAGAAAGTGCAAAGGTTTTTGTGCTCAAGTGAAAGTAAAGAAAAAGTGAGTAGAAAAGTATAATCGAATGATTTCGAACAAAAACTGAGGTTCAGTTCCCTTAGTAGTATGCCAGCCCCACGTATATTAATGATACTATTTGAGTATTAATTTTCAAAGAAGGCAGGGGAAGGGGTGCAGGCATCAAGGACTGGGGGGTCATCGACGTTTCGACCCTGACGCTATGGAGGGGGTTCAACACCTCAGCTACGAGTCTTCTTCAGGACGGAAGGGGAGAGGAGAAACCTATACTGCCGAAAGACAGCGCCCCAAAGAATGAGGGTAGCCACCAATAAATGGCGTGCTCTACAATTTCACCAAATGAAAACTCTATATAATGCTCTTCCTGTTCCTGGAGAGGGCAGATTAGGGAATAAATCCAAATCGCACAGGGTGAATCCTGATTCGAGCAGATCATGAAAATATAATTATACACCAAAAAGCGCCAGATAATTCCACAGGTGTGGTCCTGGTAATCCTAACGCTGAACTCCTCTACGGGTGCCGTCACCATAGACCTTTTTAAACTAAGGAGAGGGGAAGGACTTTGCTTTGTGCTGTGTCACCTTGCTTGAAGGAATCTCCAAGGGCCTGAGAAGAGCTGGCTCCCTGTTCTGAAGTCCCAGGAACAAAAGGACTTCACCCCCAGCTTCCCCTGAGCTCTACTGAGAGAGTTCTGTCCTTCCTGGAGTGCTTGGCCCATGTGTGGTGCCTCTGGAAGTTGTACCTGTGTTGGGAAACTGAAAACTAAGCTTGAGAGACTTTGCTACAGAAAAGTTATCGCATCGATCGCAGCGGAGCGCTTCCCCGACAGTGCGAGGAAATTCCCGCCGCTACGAAGGTCGAGATCGTCGCAGCGCCTGTTGCCGCTGTCAGAGCCGCCGCATCCTTCGTTTGCGGGACGCACCCGATTGGTGCGGGAAGTCTAACATCGCTGCGAGTGTTGTCGCAGAGCATGTCGTCGCTGGGTGAGATCGCCGCACCGCCTGCTTGCGGACCTCATCACGTCGCTGCGAGGGTCATCGCCGAAGCCATCGCATCGAGGAGCTGCGAGAGAGAAGATCACTGTGAGAGAGAAGATCACTGCTGGTCCGCGCATCGTCGCCCCGGAGATCGTCGCAACTCCAAAGATCGTCGCATCGGACCTTTGCGAGAACAAACTTCCTACAGAACCTACGCACCGGAATCTAGACAAGTGGCCTTCCTCCCCATACAGAACGGATTTGTCGCAACACGCCCGCTGCTGCAGCGGGGCTGTCGCAAACACCTCCCCAAGGTCTCAGGAGCAACGCATCGCTTGTTTTTCACCGCACCAGCTTCTGCGTTTGGAACTTTGTTGCAACTAAAGGTACTGTGAGCTAAACGTTCCTTGAACTGTGTATGTTGGATTTTTGTCATTTTGGTCTTGTGTAGTTTAGATTAAATACCTTTATTTTTCTAAACTGTTGTAGAGTCAGTTTGTGGTGTTTTCACTGTGTTACTGTGAGTGTTGGTACAAATACTTTACACATTGCCCTCTGATTAGCCTTGACTGCTCGTGCCAAGCTACCTAGAGGGTGAGCAGGGGTTATCGTAGAGGGTTTCCTCCTTACCCTGACTAGAAGCAAGGGTCCCTATTTGGACAGTGGTACCTACCTCTGCCAACTAGAGACCCCCAGATCTAACATTGTTGGTCAGCGGTGGGGATTTGCACTTGTATTTGTTCTAGACCCAGAGTGATTAGTGTAGATCACTAGTGAGTGCAGACCACTACACCACAGCATACTACTGTTTTTGATTTTTGATTCTATTTTTGAGTAACTCTTCCAAACATCATGTCTGAGAATGGGAAGGCACCCACTAAGGAGGCAGAAGTAGAGTTGGAATTTGTCATTGAGGATTTGTATTCCTACAAAGTTGAGGAACTTAGGATGTTCTGCCACAAGTTTGAGTGCCCCATAAAGACCGCCTACAGGAAGGATGAGCTGCAGAGAATCTTGAAGGCCCTTTGGGAGGCACAAGAGAAAAATGATGATGTGAATACAGGGAATGTTTTTCAAATCACAGATCTGCCCGTGGGCAGAGTGGGCTCAGGTGCAGGCAGTAACCATTCCGGTAGGGGTTTCACCCAAGAAGAGTTAGAGGAGAATCAAAGAGTCAGAGAACATGACTTGGAAGTCCTGAAATTGAAAATGAAGCAATTGGAAATGGAGAAAGAGATGGGCGGCGGAAGCTAAGAAAGATGCCCGTGCCCTAGAGGAGAAGACATTTCTTTTGGCTCATGAGTTGAGCATGAGAGAACTGGATCTTAAAGCCAAGGAGGTGGATGCCAGTTCAAATGGTGGCATCGCACAGCCAGTGCATGGGGGTAAAGTATATATTCCCAAGGATCTGGTACAGAATTACAATAGGAGTGGGGATATTTTTGCCTGGTTTACTTCCTATGAGATTATATTGAGAATGAATGGTGTGCCTGAACAGCATTGGGGGGCGGGCCTGTGGAAACATTTTGAGGCTTCTGGGAGGAGTGCTCTAGAGCCCTTAGAATTAGCAGGTGCCATGACCTACCCCAATATGAAGGAGGCCCTATGTCTCAGGTATGGACTTACTCCAGAGCAGTACAGACTGCAGTTTAGAAATTCTAAGAAGAAAGAATCTGAGACTTGGATGGAGTGTGTGAATGTGTACTCGCGTGCACTGGAAGGTTGGATGAAGGGCAGCAAAGTAACTGATTATAAGGGGTTGTTGCATTTCATTAGTTGGGAGGACTTAAGTAGTCTTTGTGTTCCAGAGCTGCCCAGCATCTTTTAGACAGCAAGCTGACAGACCCTATTGAGCTTGCTAAGGAGGCGGACCCCTGGACCAGTACCAGGGTCCACAGAGGAATTGTGGGTACCACAGCCAAAGGTGGGCAGGGTCCCCAGCAGAAGAGTGGGGGGGACAAGGGTAACCAAAAGGAGGCCTCACAAGGGCCACAAAATAATTCTCAGGAGAAGTTCAAGTTCAAGTTCGAAAAATTGTATAGCGCACTACTCACCCAGAGGGTCTCAAGGCGCTTGGGGGGGGTAATTTACTTATCGAATATCCAAGTTTTTAGTTGCTTTCTGAAGGAGAGGTGGTTCTGTGTAAGGCGGAGGTGGGTGGGGAGAGAATTCCAGGTCTTGGCCGCTAAGTAGGAGAAGGATCTTCCCCCCATGGTGGATCTATGGATGCGCGGAATTGCGGCGAGGGCTTGATTGGACGATCGTAGTTGGCGGGTGGGGGTGTAGAAGGACAGTTGTGTGTTGAGGCATTCGGGTCCTAGGTCGTAGAGGGCTTTGTGTGCGTGGGTGAGGAGACGGAATGTTATTCTCTTGTTGACGGGGAGCCAGTGGAGGTCTTTCAGGTGACCGGATATGTGAGCTTGACGGGGGATGTCCAGTATGAGTCTGGCTGAGGCGTTTTGGATGCGTTGGAGTTTTTTCTGTAGTTTGGCTGTGGTTCCGGCGTAAAGGGTGTTTCCGTAATCCAGTCGGCTTGTGGCCAGTGCGTGGGTGACCGTCTTTCTTGTTTCGGTGGGGATCCAGCGGAAGATTTTTTTGAGCATACGTAGGATGTTGAAGCATGATGATGAGACGGCGTTGACTTGTCTGGTCATCGAGAGGGAGGAGTCCAGGATGAAGCCTAGGTTACGTCCGTGGTTCGTAGGTATGGGTGCGTTTCCCAGGGCCGGTGGCCACCATGAGTCGTCCCAGGCAGCTGGGGATGAACCTAGGATGAGGACTTCCGTTTGTCTGAGTTCAGTTTTAAACGGCTGTTCTTCATCCACTCGGCTACTTCTTTCATTCCTTCGTGAAAGTTTGTTTTGGCGGTGTTTGGGTCTTTGGTGAGGGAGAGGATCAGCTGGGTGTCGTCTGCATAGGAGATGATGTTGAGGTTGTGTTGGCGTGCGATGGCTGCGAGGGGACTCATGTATATGTTGAAGAGGGTGGGACTGAGTGATGATCCTTGTGGTACTCCGCAGATGACTTCGGTGGCCTCTGATCTAAAAGGGGGGAGGCGGACTCTCTGGGTTCTTCCGGCGAGGAACGAGATGATCCAGTTCAATGCTTTTCCTTGTATTCCGACGTTGCTAAGGCGTTGTATGAGGGTGCTATGACAGACTGTGTCGAAGGCTGCGGAGAGGTCGAGTAGGATGAGGGCAGCTGTTTCTCCGTTGTCCAGTAGGGTTCGGATGTTGTCTGTTGCTGCGATGAGGGCGGTTTCGGTCCTGTGATTGGCTCGGAAGCCGGACTGTGAGGGGTCGAGGGATTTGTTGGATTCGAGGAAGGCGGCAAGCTGATTGTTGACGGCTTTCTCAATGACTTTGGCAAGGAATGGGAGGAGCGAGATGGGGCGGTAGTTCTTGAGTTCAGTGGGGTCTGCTGTGGGTTTCTTTAGAAGGGCGCTGAGTTCAGCATGTTTCCAGCTTTCCGGGAAGGTAGCGGAGTTGAAGGAGCAGTTGATGACGTCGCGGAGATGGGGTGCGATAATGGAGTCTGCTTTGTTGAAAATGTGGTGGGGGCATGGGTCGGTTGGCGATCCCGAGTGGATGGAGTTCATCAGGCGGATGGCGTCTTCAGTGGTGATTGGGTTCCAGTCGCAAAGGATGTTAGAGGGCGGTTTTGGTTCGGAAGTGGGTGGAGTGGACTGGTCTTCGGATAGGTTTCCAAAGCTTTTATGTATGTCGGCGATTTTGTTGTGGGAGAATGATGCTAGGAAGTCGCAGAGGTCTTGGGAAGGGGTGATGTCGTTGGTGCCGGCGGTGGGGTTGGTAAATTCTTTGACGATGTTGAATAGTTCCTTGCTGTTTTGGGCGTTGTTGTCAAGACGATCCTTGAATGCTGATTTCTTGGTGGATCGGATCAGTTGGTGGTGTTTGCGGGTGGCGTTCTTGAAGGTGGTCAGGTTGTCAGTGGTTGGGTTTTTTCTCCAGGCTTTTTCGAGGGAGCGACAGAACTTCTTGGATTTCTTAAGGTCATCGTTGAACCAGGGGGCTTTTTTGCTACCTTGCTTGGTTTGATGGTTTTATAAGGGTGCTAGTTCGTCGGCGCTGTGGGTGATCCATTGTGTGAGGTTGGTGGCAGCTTGTTTTGGGTCCGATGATTTGGTGGGAGGGTTTTGGTGAAGCGATGTGAAGAGCTGGTCGGTGGTAATTTTGTTCCAGTTTCTTCGGGAAATAGGTTGTGGGGGGTAGTGGGTCGTGGTCTTTTTGTAGTTGAAGTGAACGCAGCTGTGGTCAGTCCAGTGGAGAGCTGGGGTGTGGTTGAAGGAGATGTGCTTGCTGGAGGTGAAGATTGGGTCGAACGTGTGTCCGGCAAGGTGGGTGGGGGTATTGACAAGTTGTTCGAGTCCGAGGTTGGCTATGTTGTCCAGAAGGGTGGTAGTATTGCTGTCGTTTTTCTTTTCCAGGTGGAAGTTGAGGTCTCCTAGTAGAATGTAGTCCGCGGAGGGGAGGGCGTGTGGGCTGATGAAGTCGGTGATGTCTTCGCTGAATTGTGTGCGGGGTCCTGGTGGTCTGTAGATGAGGGTGCCTCTGAGTGTGGTCTTGGGGTCGGTGTGGATCTGGAAGTGAAGGTGTTCGACGGTTGCGAGGTAATAATCGGAACTGGTCGTGATGCGGATGGTGTTCTTATGGACGATGGCGATGCCTCCTCCTGTTTGGTTGGTGCGGTCCTTTCGGATGATCTTGAAGCCGTCCGGGATGGCTATGGCGATGTCGGGCGCTGATGAGGCGTTCATCCAGGTTTCTGTAAGGAAGGCGACATCCGGCGATGTAGTGTCGAGAAGGTTCCAGAGTTCGATGGCGTGTCTGTGGACCGAGCGGGTGTTGAGCAGGATACACTTTAGGTGGTTAGTGTCGGAGCTCTGTTTGGAGTTTGTGGGTTTGGTGTGGGTCTTGATGCAGTCGAACTTGCAGGAGTGGCAGGTGAAGGGTCCATGGGTGTGTCCTGGGACGGCTTGGTAGCACTTTGGTGGGCGGCCGGGGTTAAGGGCTGAGAGGGTTGCGGCGTCGTACGTTATGCGGGCGGAGTGGGTTTTGCGGGGGACAGAGGGTATGGCACTGGGCGCGGTCCAGAAGCGGACGGGCGTAGACGGGCTTACCTTTGGCGCGCCTTCGGCGCGCATGGGGCGCGTCCGCTGCGCGCAAAAGCATCTGTCATAAGTGGAGAGTGGAGGGGGGTGGGGCGAGGGAGGAGCAGCTGGGAGGCGGGAGCGGGGTGGAGAGCCGGGCAGGGAGGCATAATAACAAACAACAAAATGGCAGCAAGCCAAAAACGAAACAGGGCGAGATTGGGGCACGATCTTAATTAAGCGCTATGAAATGGGCAGCACAGTAAGGCAACAATTCTCAGAGCAGGCAAAGCGAGTGGCACAGCAAATAACGAAGGTACAGTAAATAACAAATCACGGTCTGATACTAAAGCGCTACGATGATATAATATTCAGCAGTGCGAGCAAGTCTGGCAATAAGCGCTACTATGACAGAAACAAATTATAGCAGTGTGAGCAATGCGTGCAATGCGTGGCAATCAGAGCGCTACGATACCAGGTGCGGATGAGCAGGGAGCAGCGAGGGGAGCGACCGCTTCTGAGAGGCTCAGGACGGTCACAGCGCTAATGCTGGAAAGGTAGAGCCTACACTCTCTGTGGGAGGGAGGAGCAGCGTGGAGGCGGGAGCGGGGTGGAGAGCCGGGCAGGGAGGCACAATAACAAACAACAAAATGGCAGCAAGCCAAAAACGAAACAGGGCGAGATTGGGGCACGATCTTAATTAAGCGCTATGAAATGGGCAGCACAGTAAGGCAACAATTCTCAGAGCAGGCAAAGCGAGTGGCACAGCAAATAACGAAGGTACAGTAAATAACAAATCACGGTCTGATACTAAAGCGCTACGATGATATAATATTCAGCAGTGCGAGCAAGTCTGGCAATAAGCGCTACTATGACACAAACAAATTATAGCAGTGTGAGCAATGCGTGCAATGCGTGGCAATCAGAGCGCTACGATACCAGGTGCGGATGAGCAGGGAGCAGCGAGGAGAGCGACCGCTTCTGAGAGGCTCAGGACGGTCACAGAAGGAATCCCAACCCCCCAGACCTAGACAGCCATGGCCCCCTCGGGGCAGGCGGGACTACAGAGATCCCAGGGACAACAGAGGTCCACCTACCTGCTTTCACTGCAATGAGGTGGGACATGTTATCAGCCGGTGCCACAAGAGACCCCCAGCACCCACTGGTGCTCCAGCCCCAGGGTCAGCAAGTGTAGCTCTGGGATGGGGATTTGGTTTCTAGTGGGGAGGTGGGGCTAGCAGTTATGTCCCTTGTCTCTCTAGGAGACCAAGAGATGGTCCAGGAAACTTTACTGCCCCTGAACACTAAGAAATATGGGCAGAAGGTGACCGTCAATGGGAGGGAGATAGAGGCTCTGAGAGACACAGGGGCCAGCGTGACATCTGTGAGGTGTCAGTGGGTGTCTGAAGAGCAGTGTATCCCTAATGTACTCCGCCCTGTAGTAGCAGCTGACAGTTCAGTGCGCCTCTGCAAAGTGGCACGTGTTCCCTTTGAGTGGGGGGAGTTTCTGGTCTTTTGGAAGTTGTTGTCAGTGATGCCTTGCCTGTAGACTGTCTGCTAGGTAATGACCTGGAGAGTTCTCCATGAAAGGATGTGGAACACCAAACTCATTTGGAGATGTTGTGGTTGCCTGCATTGATCTGTGTGACCACGCGTGCTATGGCAGCCAGTAGGGGTGATTCAGCAGAACTGGAGCCTTAAACAGTGGCCCAGAGACCTGCCAGGAGAGGACAGGGCAGAGGGCGCGGGAAACCAGCCCCAGCCGTTCTCACGGTTCAGGAGGAAGCAGACCCTGAGGGGGATGCCCTGGAACCTACAGGGGAGCAGGTAGCCGAACTGGGCGACCTACCTGAGCTGACCCATTGGCAGCAAGAAGGTGGGCCCTCCAGGAGCAGAAAGAGCGCCCGTCTCTCATGGGTATGCGGCAACAGGCTGCAGACCAGGCAGCAGGTGGAGCAGCCAGAGATCACTTCATCTACTGGGAAGATGACTCATTATATAGTGAGCCTAAGTTTGCTGAGCCCGGTGCAGCCCGTGTGCTGGTGGTACCCGCGCGCTTCAGAAACTTCCTACTGGGTCTGGCTCATGACGTGCCTCTCGCAGGACATCTGGGGCAAGACAAGGCCCTAAACAAGCTTGTCACCCACGTCAACTGGCCCCAGATGAGGAAGCACATTGGTTCCTTTTGTAGGTCTTGCCAAACATGTCAGGCCAGTGGTAAGACTGGAGTGAAGTGCAAGGCATCCCTCCAACCCTTCCCTGTGGTGAGCACCCCTTTCGAGCAGGTGGGCATCGACATCGTGGGGCCCCTAGACCCCAGGACTGCCTTAGGCAACAGGTTCATCCTGGTCTTGGTGGACCATGCCACCCGGTACCCGGAAGCAGTCCCTCTCCCCCGACAATCACAGCCCCCGTGGTGGGCCATGCATTGATGGGGATCTTTTCCCGTGTGGGGTTCCCCAGAGAGGTGGTCTCCGACCGGGGTACTAACTTCGTCTCTAGGTACATGAAGTCTCTGTGGGAGGAATATGGGGTACCTTATAAGTTCACCACTCCTTGCCACCCTCAAGGAAATGGGTTGGTTGAAAGGTTCAACCGCACCCTGAAGGGTATGATTATGGGCCTAGAAGAGCCCATGAGACGGAAGTGGGACGTCTTGTTACCATGCCTGTTGTTTGCCTACAGGGAGGTGCCTCAGAAGTCCTTAGGGTTCAGTCCCTTTGAACTCCTGTATGGCCACCCTGTTAGAGGACCTCTCGCACTGGTGAATGAGGGGTGGGAGAAATCCCGTGGGAAAAACCCCCAGGATGTGTTCAGCTATGTGTTGGCCATCCGCAACCAGACACAACGCTTCAGGAAGCTCGCTCAGGAGAACCTGGAAGCTAGCCAGAAGAAATGAAAAGATGGTACGACCAGAATACCACTCTGGTCGAATTTCAACCTGGGCAGAAAGTGTTGGTGATGGCTCCAGTGGAGCCTTGTGCGCTCCAAGACAAGTGGACTGGGCCATACGAGGTGGTGGAAAGGAAAAGTAAAGTAACCTACCTGGTTAACCTGAGCTGATGCTGCACCAGGAGTAAGATGACAGGGAGGCCGCTGGTTGCTAAAAAGACAACTTGAACTTAAAAGAAGGAAAATAAGAAGTTCAAAACCGAGTATCAAAATCGGAAATAGGAGGAAGTGATCAAAACCCTTCTAGACCCCATGAGGTGACCTTAAACTTCATAACGAAAGTAGAAGTGTATAGAACCTATCAGAACGGTGGTCATCCCTGGTGCAGCAAACCTATCCAACATACGTATTTCTGGATTAAGTGATTTAAAAAAAAAAAAAAAACCCGTCCTGAAGAAGGTGTGACACACTGGTCAAGACACCGAAACGCTGCGTCGACTCTTTGGTTTTTACTGTAATGTTTTTTTATAATGATGCAATCTGTGATGTACTGTAAAGTGATGAAAATTTTAATAAAGTATTGTTTTTAATATACCCAAATACAGTTAGATCCCCTTTTTTGAATGCCACAGGAACTATATCTGTTTTGTTTTAGTTTAGGATGTTTAGTTGACCTCGAGTAGTTAAGACTGTTTCTCACATTGTCATTGGGGTCCAGGTCGAATGACAGGACCAGGTGTGACACAACAATAGTGTTGAAGCCACGCTAGGTCTTTTGGGAACAAGGGGCCGTGACAGAGGGTATCCCCTGACAACTAGGGACTTTCTTGTGTTTTAACAATAACCTGAGAACCCCCAGGCAGCTCCTGAGGGTCCTGCACGTAAACCGCCTCAAGCCACACTTTGAGAGGTCTGAAGTGACAATGCTCATGGCTACAGATGCTGGAGGGGAAGAGGATAGTAATCCTCTCCCTGACCTCCTGGCAGCCAAGGAGCAAGATGGGTCTGTGGATGGTGTGGTCCTCTCGCCCACCCTGACCCCAGAACAGCAGAGAGACTGTCGCCAAGTGCTGGGTCAGTTTGCCCCCCTGTTCTCCCTGACCACAGGTATCACCAATTGGTGTGTCCATGACGTGGACACTGGAGATAGTTTTCCTGTGAAACAAAAATTTTACAGGGTAGCTCACAAGGTCAGGGCCAGCATCAAGGAAGAGGTTTCCAAGATGTTGGCGCTAGGGGTGATTGAGCCCTCCAGCAGCCCCTGGCCTAGCTCAGTGGTCTTAGTGCCAAAAGCTGCTGCGCCCGGTGCCACTCCAGAACTAAGGTTTAGCGTGGACTACTGTGGGCTCAATGCAGTCACAAAGACTGACGCACACCCCATCCCCAGAGCTGATGAGCTTGTGGATCGGTTGGGAGCTGCCCAGTATCTTAGTACATTTGATTTGACTTCTGGGTACTGGCAGATTGCCTTAACTGAGGGGGCCAAAGAGAGGTCTGCATTCTCAACACCAGAGGGACACTTCCAGTTCCAAGTCATGCCCTTTGGGTTGAAGAATGCCCCTGCCACCTTCCAGAGACTGGTTAACCAGGTACTGACCAGGCTGGAGGAATTCAGCGCCGCCTACCTGGATGACATTGCGGTGTTCAGCTCGACGTGGGAGGAACACCAGTAACACCTCTGTGAAGTGTTGAAGGCTCTGCAAAGGGCAGGCCTCACTATCAAGGCCAGCAAGTGCCAGATAGGGCAGGGATCGGTGGTGTATTTGGGACACCAGGTGGGGAGCGGCCAGGTGGCGCCCCTACAGGCAAAGATTGATACCATTCTGGCTTGGGAGCCCCCCCAAGACCCAGACAGAGGTGAGAGCCTTTTTAGGTCTCACCGGGTATTACAGACGATTTGTCAAGGGATATGGCACCATCGTTGCCCCCTTGACAAAACTGACTTCTAAGAAGTTGCCCAAAAGAGTGAACTGGACAGAAGCCTGACAGACTGCTTTTGATACCCTGAAGACTGCCATGTGCACAGCACCGGTGCTCAAGGCACCTGATTTCTCCAGTGAGTTCATAGTGCAGACAGACGCTTCAGAGCATGGTGTGGGAGCAGTAATCTCACAAATCACTGAGGAGGGCGGGGACCAGCCCGTGGCTTTCAATAGTGGGAGACTACTCCCCAGGGAACAGAGGTGGAGTGCGATTGAAAGGGAAGCTTTTGCTGTGGTCTGGGCCCTGAAGAAGCTGAGGCCCTACCTGTTTGGGACTCACTTCCGTGTTCAGACCGACCACAGGCCCCTCAGGTGGTTGATGTAGATGAGGGGGGAGAACCCAAAACTGTTGAGGTGGTCCATCTCCCTACAGGGAATGGACTTTACGGTGGAACACCGCCCTGGTACAGAACACGGCAACGCTGATGGTCTGTCCAGGTTTTTACGCCTTAGTGAAGAGAACTGCCAAGAGGGTGGGCAGTTCCCCCCACTTTCAGCTGGAGGGGACACATGTTAGACCTGGCATCTTTGGCGTGGTTTCCCCAGTCTTTTTGGCCTCTACCTCCTGTATTTTTGATGCTGTGCTGGATTACGTTTTTACTGGTTTAGATGCTTTGGACACTCTGCCACTGCTGATCAGTGCCAGAGTGTAAGTGCTCCCTATGTAAATTGTTATTATGATTGGATATACATGATTGACATATTTGTATCATCAAGAAGTCCCTAGTAAAGTGCACTGGGTGTGCCAGGGCTGGTGATGACAAATGCTACTAGTGGGCCTGCAGCACTGATTGTGCCACCCACATGAGTAGCCCTAAAATGGTGTCTCAGGCCTGCCACCGTAGCGCCTGTGTGCAGTCTGTGAACTGCCATGTCCTCCTGGTCAGTGTCCCCACTGACCAGGCCTAACCCTTCCCTTTTTGTGCACATTGGTTACCCCTATGGAAGGCCCAAGGTACCCCCCCCCGCCCCCGGGCAGGGTGCAGTGTATGTGAAAGGTAGAGCATGTACTGGTGCAGGTGACAGCCATATTTGTTTTTCACTATTGTAAGGCTATCTTGCTCCATAGGTTAACATGGGGGATGCTGGCTACAGTGGCTACCAGCATTTCTTCCCAAAGGAACAAGATAGGACATAAGAGTCTAGTATCCCTGAACTCAGAATTTAATAACACATCTTTTAGGAAAGGTTGTTTTTGAATCCTGTATTTGAGAACAGCACTTTTAGAAAGTTCCTGTGTGCCTTGGCCTGTTTGTGTATTGACTGTCTGGTTTGAGAGTGGCAGGGGCTGGGGATTCCCCAGAAGGCTGGCTGAGTCTGCCCTAGGCAGAATGACTGCATTTGCAACTTGAGTGGTGGGAGGAGATAGCACCTGGGCCTGAATAGGGCTGTGCCTGCCTTCCACAATGCTGGCTCCACCTCCTGCTGGACGGCTGACGTTCTCCCCTCACTCTGAAAGGAAAGGAGAAGCCAGGAAAACAAAGTGTTCAAGAAACACCCAGAACTGGTTCAGACCGGGCTCAGGGCCCCTTTGCACAAAGAGGACAAAGACTTTTAGGGGTATAAGTACAGGACCTCTGACAACAGAAAATTAAATCATCCTGGAATCAAGAAGGAACCTCTGCCAAGGAGAAAGCTGAAACTGAAGAAGGAAGATTGTCCAGCTGTTTCTCTGCTGGATTGCCCTGCTGTTGCTTTGCTGCCAAGGAGAGGGGAAGGACTTTGCTTTGTGCTGTGTCCCCTTGCTTGAAGGAATCTCCAAGGGCCTGAGAAGAGCTGGCTCCCTGTTCTGAAGTCCCACGAACAAAAGGACTTCACCCACAGCTTCCCCTGAGCCCTACTGAGAGAGTTCTGTCCTTCCTGGAGTGCTTGGCCCATGTGTGGTGCCTCTGGAAGTTGTACCTGTGTTGGGAAGCTGAAAACTAAGCTTGAGAGACTTTGCTACAGAAAAGTTATCGCATCGCTCGCTGCGGAGCGCATCCCCGACAGTGCGAGGAAATTCCCGCCACTACGAAGGTCAAGATCGTCGCACGCCTGTTGCCGCTGTCAGAGCCGTCGCATCCATCATTTGCGGGACACACCCGATCGGGGCGGGAAGTCTAACATCGCTGCGAGTGTCGTCGCAGGGTGAGATCGCCGCACCGCCTGCTTCCGGACCGCATCACGTCGCTGCGAGAGTTATCGCCGAAGCCATCGCATCGAGGAGCTGCGAGAGAGAAGATCACTGCTGGTCCGCGCATCGTCGCCCGGAGATCATCGCAACTCCAAAGATCGTCGCGTCGGACCTTTGCAAGAACAAACTTCCAGAATCTAGACAAGTGGCCTTCCTCCCCATACAGACCGGATTAGTCGCAACACGCCCGCTGCTGCAGCGGGGCTGTCGCAAACACCTCCCCAGTGTCTCAGGAGCAACGCATCACTTGTTTTCCACCGCACCAGCTTCTGCTTTTGGTACTTTGTCGCAACTAAAGGTACTGTCAGCTAAACGTGTCGCAACTGTGAACTTTTCACGCAACTGTGGATTCTTTTTTATCACAACCTAAAGAACTTCATCGCAACCTTAAGAACTCTTTTGAAACCATATTCTTGAACTGTGTATGTTGGATTTTTGTGTAGTTTAGATTAAATACCTTTATTTTTCTAAACTGTTGTGGAGTCAGTTTGTGGTGTTTTCACTGTGTTACTGTGAGTGTTGGTACAATTACTTTACACATTGACTTCTAATTTGCCTTGACTGCTCGTGCCAAGCTACCTAGAGGGTGAGCAGGGGTTATCTTAGAGGGTTTCCTACTTACCCTGATTAGAAGCAAGGGTACCTACCTCTGCCAACTAGAGACCCCCAGATCTAACATTGTTGGTCAGCGGTGGGGATTTGAACTTGTATTTGTTCTAGACCCAGAGTGATTGGTGTACATCACTAGTGAGTGCAGACCACTACACCACAGCATACTACTGTTTTTGATTCTATTTTTGGGTAACTCTTCCAAACATCATGTCTGAGAATGGGAAGGCACCCACTAAGGAGGCAGAAGTAGACTTGGAATTTGTCATTGAGGATTTGTATTCCTACAAAGTTGAGGAAGTTCTGCCACAGGTTTGAGCGCCCCATAAAGACCGCCTACAGGAAGGATGAGCTGCAGAGAATCTTGAAGGCCCTTTGGGAGGCACAAGAGAAAAATGATGATGTGAATACAGGGAATGTTTTTCACCGCACCAGCTTCTGCTTTTGGAACTTTGTTGCAACTAAAGGTACTGTGAGCTAAACGTGTCGCAACTGTGAACTTTTCACGCAACTGTGGATTCTTTTTTATCGCAACCTAAAGAACTTTATCGCAACCTTAAGAATTCTTTTGAAACCATACCCTTGAACTGTGTATGTTGGAGTTTTGTCATTTTGGTCTTGTGTAGTTTAGATTAAATACCTTTATTTTTCTAAACTGTTGTAGAGTCAGTTTGTGGTGTTTTCACTGTGTTACTGTGAGTGTTGGTACAAATACTTTACACATTGCCTTCTGATTAGCCTTGACTGCTTGTGCAAAGCTACCTAGAGGGTGAGCAGGGGTTATCTTAGAGGGTTTCCTCCTTACCCTGACTAGAAACAAGGGTCCCTATTTGGACAGTGATACCTACCTCTGCCAACTAGAGACCCTCAGATCTAACACATATAAGAGTGCAGAACATGCCACATCATATTCTATTCCATACCCGTGTGAGTTTTGACCCTGTTAGTATAATTAACCGTTACCTGTGGGTTGGGTTGGATAATGACATAGGTTATGTCCTGGGAATACTGCCCTCTAGGAGATTGCAGATTCTCATAGCTTTTTTATTTTTTTATTGTGTGTCTCCTTTGTGCCTCAAGGCTTCTAAGAATGCTGGATTGTGTGACATTGAATTTCCAAGGGGAGGTTTTTTGACTTGAAAGCACTATCCACTAGAACAAAAAACCTGTACTAATCGGTACCTGCACTCAATGGCAGAGGTACTGCATTTGCACCCATTGCATCTGTATCACACGGCATCTACCAGCATTTTCTCCCATGTTGCGCATTCTCCTACACCTACTGACTGCATTCTGTTGAACAAAATATAATCTGCAAGTATTTCCTTCCTCAAGTGGAAAAACGACTTCAAGAAAACCTGCAAAACAAGGCCACACCACTAGTAGAATTGTATTCCATGAAAACAAGCAACATATAATGCTTACCACCTTCCATTGGGTTCAGTACCCAGCTTGTTTGCCACCCTCGCTACTGATGCTTAGTACACAACTTCAAACCTGTCTCATCGGATTACATTTGTATAATGTGTGACACCTAACGCATTCTATTGTTACAAACGGCTTTCTTTTACCTTACTGTACAGACTGTCACTAGCTTAGAGATTAGGCTTTATAAAATCCGGTACATGCAACCTCCCTACGCACTAGTCTCCCAAAAATAGATAAGCCCCTCTCATAGAATTGCTAGATGCTTCAACCAGGTTCCTCACTAGGAAAAAAATGGGATCACATCAACTTGCACTTGCTTACCTTATATGTCTCACAATTAAGGCCAACTGTACCATGAGAATGCATGCCCTATACTTCAAAGCTTTGGACCACTAAACCCTGAAATGCCTTGCCAAGAAATGTCCTTTTCAGGAAGCTCTCACTCACTCGGCCACAAAGGTCGAATTTCGGCACTCCTTACTTCAGGAAAAAGCAACAGCATAGCCAGTCGTACCTCTCCACATTAAAAATATAGGTTTTTTTTCAAAGCTTCACATCATCCTCCAAAAAGTTTCGTCTAAATAACACCCTCTAGCTGAATCTTATGTGCTTTTACATATCTGCCACGTTATTGTTGGGTTACTAAAATGTTTAACTTAATACCAACTTCTTGATGATGTACCACTTACCTAATGCCACCATTCATAGCCTCTTTGACTTCCTACTACTGTTCATCTACCCTTACCTGTCAAATTTTGAATCCTTGGTAATCTAAATTATATCCAAAATTACACCCCCTTTATAGTGTCAATCCTCTTATATTGTTATCCCATACTAATTTCTTTATCATGATTATCAGTGAATGCACTATCATCAATGGAATTAAGATTAGATGACAGTACATAGGCTGGTAAATAATATGTCTGGGAACAGAGAGAGCCCAATTCTCAAACTGCATTTTGTAGTATGGAAACTAGTGCTACAGCTTTACAAAATGCTATTTGCAAACCTACGGCCGGAGACCTGCCCCATACCTATCTTTTTTGTGTGGAGGTCTCTGCCACTAGTGCGATGGTATGCATTTTTTTTAGTACATGTGAAAGAGAAAAGATGGAGGTCCTAGAAATGAGGAATACTTACCAGTAAATGAGAGAGGTTTAGAGAAAAGAAGGAGGGATTTAGGAAGGGACATGCTAATACATAAACAGTCCCACAAAAGAGTTTGAAAACTAAACTTTCCAAAATACACTTTCAAAGTTACTACAGTCTTCCAAAATAGGCCCAAAAGTACTCAATTTCGGCCTTGAAACAAGTAAAGCAAAACAGTCATTGTAAAGGTTCTTATAGAAAATAGTGGAGGTAGAGAATAAAATTAAAACCCTACAGGAAATAATATTAACTAAATTAAATGTGATCAATTTATAAAAATATCTATTTATCTATATCTATTTATTTACATATATATATATCTATATATATATCTATATATAGATATATATATTACCTACTGGCGGTCGCCAGTAGGTATATATAGTTAGGATTTTTTCTCTATGGGATTTTTGAAAATTCTATGTCTAATAACTTTGGCGTTTGTGGACGGAATTGGCTGAAATTTTCAGGAAAATGGAACATTTTGTTTCTGAGCAGTGAAAATTTGGGGGGGGGGTTCGTCAAGGGGGGGCTGAGAAAAAAGGGGGGTCCCAAAACGCGTTTTTCCCATGTTAATTTCCATAGGGCGGTTGGCCTCACTTTTAGCCCGAACGGCTGAATGGATTTGCACGAAACTTGGCAAAATTGTAGGGACTGTTAGCCCGATGTGCCTTTGCTAGGTCTCAAGATATGTGCTCCAGTGGATTTTGAGAAATTAACGTTCAAAAAAATATATATATCTGTAAGCGCGCTCCGGGCAGCGCCCCGGTTCGCGTACTTGACGCGTAACGGAACTTCGCGAAGCGAAGCTGATTGGCTCTCCGGTGTCTGTCAACATTCTAAACAGTCCGGAGCGGCTGCCATCTTGTCTCTCGGTAGGATCGAGAGACAAGAGGAGGCCAAAACAAAGGGGGAAATGACTATAAGGGGGCATAGTAGATCCTCCCTGACCCCCTAGGATGATGTGGAGGCTTTAAAAGGGCCCCGCGGGGCAAAAAAAAAAGCGTACTATAAGGAAAAAAGAATGATAGACTATGATATTTTGAAATATTGTATGTTTATTGATTGTTCTTTTTGTTTTTTTTTTATTTTTTTATTATTTAAGTAGCAGTATTAATGATTATTAAATATAAATGTATTTTGGGAATTGTGCACAGTATACTATAAGTCTGAGTTTACATTATAATCAATTTGGTACTAGTTTATGAATTACATATAAAAATGATTAAAGACTCAAACAATTTTTTAATATTAAATATAATTTTATTTTTCTGATTCTTTTTCAAAATTTAATAGAACGTCTAACATTTGACTGTCCGATATGTCCTCTTGTTGAGTGAACATAACTTCCCACATTTGACCGTCATCATAATGAAGTAAATAATCCACAGATTCTACACATTGTAGAAGTTCATGGTCTCGTGATTCATCCATGAATTCCAAGTCAATGGGTTCAATTATTTCCTCATTCTTCATGTCTAGGACAATTTCAAAGGAAACGTTCTGTTCTCCTTGCATTTTTGTGCTGAAATTTGAATAAAAAATAAATATATCAGTAGAGATAGGGCACTGTTGGGTTTAAGTTCAGACAGGTACTTTTGAGGCATGAAGTAGTACTATTAAAAAGTGCCTGTGAAAAAGCCTATGAAAATTCATAATTATACCACAGAAACCTAAATCAATCCATAATTATAATAAACAAGCCTTTCTCAATGTCTAACTCTTACAGAGGGATAGTATATAACTATCTGAAAATGTTTTCAAATTTATAAAATAATATCTTACCTTTTAAAAACAAGTTTAAGTTGTGAGTGAAAATGATCTTGCAATGTAGTTCAGGAAGTAGTAGTCAAAATGGCTGTGTTTCTCTCTCTTTTTTATATATATTCAGGTATATAACCAATCAAATGTCAGGTAAAAAAAGTAGAAAATGAAAGTAACATTTTAATTGGTTGTCAATTCCAACACTTCAGATGTGTTTTGTGAAGTAATTTACCTCAGGGTATTTAGAGAGGTCTACAGGCTAAATGGCTAAATGGAATTCCAACCAAATTTGTGAAAATGGTAGGGATTGGTATGTAGTATGAGTTAATCTATATTCGGTGACATTGTCTCCAGGGTTTCTTCTGTAAATTACTTTCCCACCTTTTTTAATGGAGCGCTTCCCGGTGAGCGCCCCGGTACGCGAACCGGCAGCGTTACGGGAGTCCACCATTTTGTGTTTCGGTCGAATTAAGATACAAGATGGAGGGCAAATAATGTTCAGAATGGGTAGAAGGGGGCACGGTAGACGTATCTTGACCCCCTAGGTTTTCTGAGGGTGGCTGAGGAGGCCAATATGTGCGAAAAAAACCCATTTTTTTAAAGAAATCGCGCGGTTAGCGTCCGGTGCGCGTACCGGGTAGCGCTCCAGAAAGCGTAAATTGTGAAAATTAGTAAAAAAAATTTACATTTAAAATTTGTTTAAGGTGATCATAGTTAGGGTAGCTCTGAGAAGAGCTTTTGGGTTTATGGTAGATTTAGGTACTTATAAGTAGGTACCAATGCACAGTCTTAAATTCAGAATGAAAATTCTGTTCCCCTCATCTGAGAAGTGAACTCCATCTCCTCTGTAGATATCTTGCATGTAGTAACGCAAGTTATTGTTGTACATGGAGCCCATTCCATGGTCTCTCATGTAAGCTGAAACAGACTTATTTACATGCTTCCTCGATTTCTCAATTTGTGGACAAAATTGGTTCGACCACCTCCATTTCTGTCTTTGGCATATATTTGAATATACCAAGGCAGTTTGAGGAAAAAGTGACATCAATTGCTCAAAGGTGTCCTTTAAAAGCATTTCCAGACCTACACCAGTCAAAGTGCCCAAGTCATTACCTCCACAGTGCACAATTAACAGGTCAGGTTTTGGCAAATGCAAAAAGGTTTTCACCAATGGTATCAATTGGTGACATTTTAATCCTCTGTGGCCAATCCACTTAATTTCCACATTTTGTAAATTGAGGTTAGGTAAATTTCTGTTATCAGCATACCTTTGAGCCCAGTGGATGTAACTATGTCCAACAATCCAGACAGAAAACATGGTGAGAAGAGGTTCTGCTGCAGTCAGATGAAGTGTGGCAATGAAATGGCAGTTGAAAAAATAAGAGTTTAAAATGAAAAAAACTGTGGAGTTTCTGTGTTAATGAAGCAGTAGCAGTGATTGGTGGATTTTGATTGCTGAAAACAGAAAGTTAGGGTGCATGGATAAGTTCTTTGAAAGATGTAATTTGAATGGTCAAGAAAAAATCATTTTATGAAAGATTGCACTGGATACGCAGGTGTACTGAGAGTTCAGAGTTCAATTGAAACATTGTTGTGTGAACTTGCAAACATGAGAGGTCTTTCAGGGGGTGGTTGCTATGCAAAAAAGGCAGAAAGGGCAGAGGGGGGAAGGGTGCTGATTTGAAAAAAGTGAGGGAAGAGTTTTGATTGGGTGACATGAGAGATATGTGTGATGAATTACAGCTTTTCTGTGCTTTTTATGGCTGCAGACTCTGGAGTGCATACCTTTTGCTCTGCTAAAGACAATTTGGTGTGTTTCTGAGACTGTTTTGAAACTCATAAAGTATTTGCTAAGGTGAGAAAAGATTCATTTAATTTAGATAGAGAATACTATGGTTTAGGGAGAAAATTATGAAGAAAGTTGTGTATTTAAAATGTTGCTTTGTGTCAAGTGTTTTACAAATAGATTTTGTTTCTTTGTGTTACATAGCCATGTTAAAAGTGACGCAAAAAAAGTGCAAGGGTCTTGCAAAAATGCTTTCATGTGTCTTAGGGTATTTTAACTCACTTCCCCATGAATGTATGAATATAATTGCTTTACAAGATGTGTTTAAAAACGTTTTTTGAAATCAATTAGGTTTCTTGATATGTACTGCTAGAGTTTCATAGGTTGCTTGGGGCATATTTTCAAGGCTTTTGAGTTCCTTTGATGTAATTTTTCCCATTTTAATTTAAGACCTTTCCCCGTGGTGCAAGGTCCTTGTAAATATGCCCCCATCTGTGCTTGGCAAATTTAGATTTTAATTCTTTGACTAACATAGCCATGTTAAAAGTGACCCAAAAATGTTGCAAGGGCCTTAAAAAAAACGCTTTCATGTGTCTTAGGCCATTTTAAGTCATTTCCCCTTGAATGTAGGTATATAATTGATTTAGATGATGTGTTTAAAAACGATTTTTGAAAACAATTAGGTTTCTTGATATGTACTGCTAGAGCTTCATAGGTTGCTTGGGGCATATTTATAAGGCCTTTGAGTCTCTCTGATGTTATTTTTCCCATTTTAATTTAAGACCTTTCCCTGTGGTGCAAGGTCCTTGTAAATACGCCCCCATCTGTGCTTGGCAAATTTAGATCTTGAATATTTGACTTACATAGCCATGTTAAAAGTGATCCAAAAATGGAGCAAGGGCTTAAAAAAAACGCTTTCATGTGTCTTAGGGCATTTTAAGTCACTTCCCGATGAATGTAGGTATATAATTGATTTAGATGATGTGTTTTAAAACGTTTTTTGACATCAATTAGGTTTCTGGATATGTAGTGCTAGAGTTTCATAGGTTGCTTGGGGCATATTTATAAGGCATTTGAGTCTCTCTGATGTTATTTTTCCCATTTTAATTTAAGACCTTTCCCCGTGGTGCAAGTTCCTTGTAAATATGCCCCCATCTGTGCTTGGCAAATTTAGATTTTAATTCTTTGACTAACATAGCCATGTTAAAAGCGACCCAAAAATGGTGCAAGGGCCTTAAAAAAACGCTTTCATGTGTCTTAGGCCATTTTAAGTCATTTCCCCTTGAATGTAGGTATATAATTGATTTAGATGATGTGTTTAAAAACGATTTTTGAAATCAATTAGGTTTCTTGATATGTAGTGCTAGAGTTTCATAGGTTGCTTGGGGTATATTTAAAAGGCATTTGAGTCCCTTTGATGTTATTTTTCCCATTTTAATTAAAGACATTTCCCCGTGGTGGAAGGTCCTTGTAAATACACCCCCATGTGTGCTTGGCAAATTTAGATTTTGATTATTTGACTTACATAGCCATGTTCCATACAGTTCTCACCTTCTGCGTAGTCTTTGATATGCTAGACTCCATCTGCACTATGAGATACCTAAGCAAAGGAAACACAGGTGATGTGATTGTAAAATGAGGAAAAGAAACTCCACATTTTTCAATTACATCACCTGTGTTTCCTAAGTTTACGAATGACATTGTGCAGATGAGGTTTAGGCCTGTCCACGGACACAGAAGAGGTCTGGCCTTTGTTCAAGAGTGAAGTGGACATGACTTACTTCATTGGTAGGCCTTCACATGTATTATCTCCTCTGTACTCTTCAACAAGCGTAAATTTCATCTGCAACCCTGAGTAGGCCTCACCTTAAACAAACCTCTGGATAGGCCACACCTTATCGTCATCCTGAATCAATCATTTAAAATGTTAGGGACAGATTTATGATAGGTGTATGCCTCTTTTGCGTCACTGTGCGTCACTTTTGTGACGCAGCGGCGGTGCAAAAGATTTGCTATGTGGCGACATATTTACAACTTGATGCATCTAGGCAGATGTGTCATGCTGTAAAGTCCCGTGCCACACGAAACCGATGCAGCAGTGATGCAAAAGATGCACCATGTTGCAAGACAGGCCTCACTTCATCTCCAACGAGATAAGAAGCTGAATCTTCTGTAAATGTCAAAATTGTTGTATACACTGCTGAACTTCTGTGTACTCTTTGATATGCTAGACTCCATCTGCACTATGAGATACCTAAGCAAAGGAAACACAGGTGATGTGATTGTGAAATGAGGAAAAGAAACTCCACATTTTTCAATTACATCACCTGTGTTTCCTAAGTTTACGAATGACATTGTGCAGATGAGGTTTAGGCCTGTCCACGGACACAGAAGAGGTCTGGCCTTTGTTCAAGAGTGAAGTGGACATTACTTACTTCATTGGTAGGCCTTCACATGTATTATCTCCTCTGTACTCTTCAACAAGCGTAAATTTCATCTGCAACCCTGAGTAGGCCTCACCTTAAACAAACCTCTGGATAGGCCACACCTTATCGTCATCCTGAATCAATCATTTAAAATGTTAGGGACAGATTTATGATAGGTGTATGCCTCTTTTGCGTCACTGTGCGTCACTTTTGTGACGCAGCGGCGGTGCAAAAGATTTGCTATGTGGCAACATATTTACAACTTGATGCATCTAGGCAGATGTGTCATGCTGTAAAGTCCCGTGCCACATGAAACCGATGCAGCAGTGATGCAAAAGATGCACCATGTTGCAAGACAGGCCTCACTTCATCTCCAACAAGATAAGAAGCTGAATCTTCTGTAAATGTCAAAATTGTTGTATACACTGCTGAACTTCTCTGTACTCTTTGATATGCTAGACTCCATCTGCACTATGAGATACCTAAGCAAAGGAAACACAGGTGATGTGATTGTGAAATGAGGAAAAGAAACTCCACATTTTTCAATTACATCACCTGTGTTTCCTAAGTTTACGAATGACATTGTGCAGATGAGGTTTAGGCCTGTCCACGGACACAGAAGAGGTCTGGCCTTTTTTCAAGAGTGAAGTGGACATGACTTACTTCATTGGTAGGCCTTCACATGTATTATCTCCTCTGTACTCTTCAACAAGCGTAAATTTCATCTGCAACCCTGAGTAGGCCTCACCTTAAACAAACCTCTGGATAGGCCACACCTTATCGTCATCCTGAATCAATCATTTAAAATGTTAGGGACAGATTTATGATAGGTGTATGCCTCTTTTGCGTCACTGTGCGTCACTTTTGTGACGCAGCGGCGGTGCAAAAGATTTGCTATGTGGCGACATATTTACAACTTGATGCATCTAGGCAGATGTGTCATGCTGTAAAGTCCCGTGCCACATGAAACCGATGCAGCAGTGATGCAAAAGATGCACCATGTTGCAAGACAGGCCTCACTTCATCTCCAACAAGATAAGAAGCTGAATCTTCTGTAAATGTCAAAATTGTTGTATACACTGCTGAACTTTTCTGTACTCTTTGATATGCTAGACTCCATCTGCACTATGAGATACCTAAGCAAAGGAAACACAGGTGATGTGATTGTGAAATGAGGAAAAGAAACTCCACATTTTTCAATTACATCACCTGTGTTTCCTAAGTTTACGAATGACATTGTGCAGATGAGGTTTAGGCCTGTCCACGGACACAGAAGAGGTCTGGCCTTTGTTCAAGAGTGAAGTGGACATGACTTACTTCATTGGTAGGCCTTCACATGTATTATCTCCTCTGTACTCTTCAACAAGCGTAAATTTCATCTGCAACCCTGAGTAGGCCTCACCTTAAACAAACCTCTGGATAGGCCACACCTTATCGTCATCCTGAATCAATCATTTAAAATGTTAGGGACAGATTTATGATAGGTGTATGCCTCTTTTGCGTCACTGTGCGTCACTTTTGTGACACAGCGGCGGTGCAAAAGATTTGCTATGTGGCGACATATTTACAACTTGATGCATCTAGGCAGATGTGTCATGCTGTAAAGTCCCGTGCCACATGAAACCGATGCAGCAGTGATGCAAAAGATGCACCATGTTGCAAGACAGGCCTCACTTCATCTCCAACAAGATAAGAAGCTGAATCTTCTGTAAATGTCAAAATTGTTGTATACACTGCTGAACTTCTGTGTACTCTTTGATATGCTAGACTCCATCTGCACTATGAGATACCTAAGCAAAGGAAACACAGGTGATGTGATTGTGAAATGAGGAAAAGAAACTCCACATTTTTCAATTACATCACCTGTGTTTCCTAAGTTTACGAATGACATTGTGCAGATGAGGTTTAGGCCTGTCCACGGACACAGAAGAGGTCTGGCCTTTGTTCAAGAGTGAAGTGGACATGACTTACTTCATTGGTAGGCCTTCACATGTATTATCTCCTCTGTACTCTTCAACAAGCGTAAATTTCATCTGCAACCCTGAGTAGGCCTCACCTTAAACAAACCTCTGGATAGGCCACACCTTATCGTCATCCTGAATCAATCATTTAAAATGTTAGGGACAGATTTATGATAGGTGTGTGCCTCTTTTGCGCCGCTGTGCGTCACTTTTGTGACGCAGCTGCGGTGCAAAAGATTTGCTATGTTGTGACATATTTACAACTTGATGCATCTAGGCAGATGTGTCATGCTGTAAAGTCCTGTGCCACATGAAACCTGCGTCAGGTTTCATATAGGTGTTTTGTTGCAGGGTGGGCATTCATTTGCATGAAAGCCCTGTAAAACTAACACAGTGAAATTTAGAAGATTTCACTGAGTCAGCTTTATAGCATTGCTGAATCAAATCCTTACGCCTGTTTGAAACAGGCATAAGGAGTGATGCACCATGCAATGTGAGGCTTCCTCCTGTGCATTGCAGTAGACATGTCGCGCTTACGACGTGATTCCTGCAATGTGCTGCTTATGCAGCACAGATGCGTGACGCATCTGTGCTGTTTTTGCTCAATGGTGCTCCACATTGTAAATGCGGCACATCATGGGTGGCAGAGCAGCGGTGCACGTTAACTGGTGCATCCCCGGGGATGTGCCAGTTAACATAAATCTGCCCCTTTACATTTAAGTATGAGCAGGGGACACAGAGTCGGTGAGGCTTATCCACGGTTAAGAAGAGATGAGTCCTGTTCACTGAAAACTTGGACATAGGCCTCACCTCCTCAGCATCGCTGGACATGGCTAAATAATATCTGCAAAATGTTACTCTTGTTAAACAATTTTACTATTATAGTCTCTGAGATTTGTCTCTTACTCTGCAACATCTCATTGTTGTTCTCTTTCTTTAAAGATAACGACAACATCAACCATGAGTGATAATGAGCAATCCGTTGATCTCGATATTATCATTGAAATTGTGATTGAAACATCAGTGGAAGTAGATCCCTTGGATGTTTTAAATCCTGAGGATGATGAAGAACATGATGAGGATGCCGATTTGTCAGAATTGTATGACATAGGCTGGGAAGCTGACCTGCTTGAGCCTATGGAACTATAAACATTTATTTTTAAAAGTTACTGGAAATGAAAAGTAAACATGTAAACCGTTTCATTTAAAAGTAAACACAACTTCAAAAACAGCTTGTGTGTAGTATCTTTAATAAAATACTCAAATATGCTCATAAAATTAGTTCAGATTCACATATAAAACAGCACAGGTAAAATGTAGAAGCATTCCATTTCTTTGCTACTATTTGTAACTACTAAATTTGCCAATGCACTAAAAATTATTCTATGTAAAAATGAAAAGTAGTGTGTTAAATCTTTGACGACTGTTATTGATTTACTGTTTGGTAATAGTGGTTAATAAAATTTTTTATTATATTTTACCACAGATTCGACTGCAGATCATTTCAAAATTAAAGAATGCCTTCGAAGGACAGAAGGCGAAAGGCTACCAAACATCAAAGACAGCAGCTTAAAAAATTATTGCAGCAGACCTCTACAATAAAAACTTGTCAAGTCACCAAGAAAGGTCCGGGTAAGATAAAGAAATCATTCATAAGAAACATTTGTAGAAAAAAAAGTAGTACTACAGAAAATGTTTTAGTCCAGAAAAAGAGAAGCAATTTAAATGGAAAGGGAAGGCCAATCAAAAATGTTACTGCTAGAGCAGGAGATAACTCTGTTCATGGTAGTAGAAGGAGAAATCAGTTTAGGGACATTCGTAGACGAATGTTCCGCAACAGGATAATTGGCAATTTGTTAAAAAATATTAAGAAAGGTCAGCAGAAAGTGTTTTTTTATAAGAGAAAAAAAAAATTTGAGAAAGTTATTGATCAGGCATTTGAAATTAAGCGAAAGTTATTTATTTTGATAATCAATAGAATTAGGAAGCTAAACAAGGCAATTTATGATTTCAAAAGAAATAGTAGATGGAAGAGAACAGTTAATCGTAGTAATTTTTGTGAAGTTTTTTCAGGAGAATGGATGCATAGTTCAAGTTGTGAGGCATTTTTTAATGAGGAGAGTTATTTCCAGGATAATGATTTGGTGCATGCAGTTGACATCAGTGGTCGAGCTTATGAGGTGAAAGATGGTTGTCCAGTTGAAAAAGAAAAACTTGTGACAACAGAGGCAGAAGAGGTGTTAGGTAATGAGGTTTTAGGAAGACGTTCTAAGGGACCTGTGTACACCTGGAAGTGTAGTAGTATTTGCAGTGTGTGACAGGATTCCATCAATTTGCTTTGTGATTTTGTACGGACATTTAATAAGAAAAGTTTGAAGCAGAAAATGAAGTTGTTGCAAGAATTAGATCCTTGCAGAGTGAGAGAAGTGACAGGTTTGCATGGTCATTCACTGGCTTGTCTTTCCAGGAGAGTATGCCAGAGTGTTTTTCATCATTTCAGGATGCTAGCAGTGCATCATAATAAAGTGAGGAAATTAGTTAGAATGTTGTATTATGCTAAGAGTCCAGCAGTTATGCTTAAACAATTATGCACTGCTCTTTTGCATGGTTCTGAAATAGATGTGAAGAATATTTGTGAAGAAATTGAGTTTTGTTACTTTGGAAGTAAAGAGGAGAATGTTGAAATTGACCCAGAAGAAGAGGGTAATGTGGAAGATAGTGTACAGGTTTCCAGTACAGATAATTTTCAGAAGGAAATTGCCACGTTTCAGGTGAAATCAAGTGAGAGGCCTAATTTCACTTGTGTGTGTTGTCGACGCACTTATTATAAGAATCAGACTAAGTTAGTGGATTTATATGCAAAAAGTGAAAGGGAAAATAATAGTGAATGGAAGGATTTTGCAACATACTTGATGGTAGAAAATTGTTTTGATTTGGGATTGGATCAACGTGTGTGTACTTATTGTTGTAACAAATTAAATCAAAACCAGATGCCTGCTAGAGCGGTTCATAATAATCTGGAATTGGTTGAGATTCTTTCTGAATTGAAGGATTTAAATACTTATGAATCTATTTTGATTCAAAGTATCCATCCCTTTCAGGCTATTGTAAGAATGGAGCCAAAGACAGGGAAATTGCCTCCATCAGATTTACAGAGAGGATTAAAGGGAAGAGTTGTTTATTTGCCTCTAGATTTGAAGAAAAACATTAATACAATTGGAGTAGAGAAAGTGGAAGAGGAACCTCTGGTTATCTTAGTTAATGGGGTTCCGACAAAGAGTAAGAAAATATGGCAAGATTTAGTGGATGTTAGGAAAGTCAAAAAGGCAACATTGTATTTGAAAAAAAACAATAAGTACTATAAGAATGTATATGTTGCAGAAGAGGAAGTAAGTGAAGAAGAGGATAGCGATTTGTGTGCTGGTCAAATTGAGAAAGTAGAACCCTCTAAAAGTGAAGAAATATATGAACATTATAGTGTTCATCCTTTGCATTCCAAGGAAGTCATGGGGAATGCTATTGAGTTGTTTCAAATGAAACAAGCCAAAGGGAGTCCCATTAGTGTTTGGGAGGAAAGTTTGGAAGCTCGGTGTTTCCCACAGCTATTTCCAACAGGTCAAGGAGGAAGATATGATGAGCGACCTCATCAAATTCCTGCTTCTGAATACCGGACTTTACGATTGTATGCAGAAGATCCTAGGTTTCGACAATGCATTCCCTATTTGTTTCATCTCCTGTTTGAAAGCGATCTGTCTGGACTGTCATATGCAGTGAACCACATCTTGAAAAGTGGTATACAGATGCAAAACATCTCGGCAAGTGACTTTATGGATAAAGTCAATGTGCAAGACAGTATTTTGGATTCTCACCTGATTAATCTCATGGCGTGTCAGCGTGGTACTAATGAGTACTGGTACCGTCGTCATGGTGATTTAAAATGTATGCTGAGGAACTTAGGAACTCCCACATGGTTCCTCACTCTCAGCTGTGCCGAGTATGGCTGGGAAGACTTACTTGAATTTCTACGAGAGGCAAATGGAAACATTGAAAATATCGAATTCAAGACACCCGGAGAACTGTGCTCTTTGGATCCAGTGAATGTATGCAGGTACTTCAATCATAGATTTGAAGCTATGATGTCTTTCATAACCACGGAAGCAGCAGACGAAGGACGAAGCACAAGCGTGCAGGGGGCTCATTGGGACCCCACTATACCCTTCTGTCTAAAGCTGACTCATGAGGCATTAATTCCTCCATTGAAAAGCATACTACATTATCAGTGTGGTAGCATAAAAGTGTTGTAATTATTAATTGTATTTACACACATATTTCTTTTTTCACTTTTTTGTATATACACCATTTCTACCTTTGTGGAGAAAACACTAGTGAGTGACAGGGGGATCTCCCCTAAGGTCCTGACGAAGAGGCCTTGTGCCTCGAAACATGTTGACCCACATAGGAGAGAGAGCCCATTAATCAGCTCCATCTCTCCGCTTCACTTTTCTTTTAACAATAACAGCCAGTGTTTAATAAAATTCTTTTTTCCACTAGGCCAGGTATTTTTTAACATCTCACCAATATTTCACTCCTGACCCCACTGACACTCACTCCATACACATAGCACCTCCATCTAAAGGTGCTCCGGCGTATCCGCTTGTCGCAGCACTGCCCCGCCCCGCAGCGGGACGGGAAGACCCCGATGATGAAGCATGACACCAAGGGCCCTTTTGGTGTGTGAGGGGTATTTTAACAAAGAAGGTGTATTCCAATGACATCCGGGTATACACCCACCCATTGCGAGGTGGCCCTTGTTTGATTGACCTTTATCCCTGTTAAGAGGAGGACGTGCCCACCTCGGTGCCCATCGGCACCACCTCTTCACTCCCCCCTTTTGATTTCCCTGTCTTTCATCATGAACAAGAGAAATCCACCTCTTGGAGAGGTGTTGGATTTCTTCTGGAGAAAGGAGTACCAAGCAAGAGGTGCTCCTCATATACATATGCTGCTGTGGATCAAGGATGCACCTAAATTTGGAACAGATCCAGAAGACTTAGTGATGAGTTTCATAGAACAGTATTCTACATGTGCTGTTCCAAACGCAAAGGAGGACAAAAGCCTAAGAGAACAAGTTCTACGCTTCCAAAGCCATCGTTGCGGAGAGTACTGTCGTCGTAAATTCAGAAACAAGGACAAGTTCTACACCAAATGTCGTTTCGCCTTTCCACGACCGGTGATTTCTAAAGGAAGAGTGAACAGTTTGATGTCTTCGCTGCGACATAATGTGATGAAGAAATCACCTAAAAACACATACAATTTGAAAAGGAACGAAGAGTCCAAGTATATCAACAACTACAACCCAGTGATTTTGTCCATGTGGAATGCTAACATGGATATACAGTTTGTGGCTGATAACTGTATGGCTGTGGCTCGGTATGTGACATCTTACATCACCAAAAAAGAAAAGACAGAATTGAAGGATATGTGGGAGGACATTTCCCATGAAAAGAGCCTCAGTAAGAAGTTGTACAGTTTCAGTCTGAAGATGTTGTCACATCGAGAAATCGGAGCTTACGAATGTTCTGACCGGTTGTCTTCAGCAAGTCTCTATGCCAAATCCAGGAGTATCGTTTGGGCGAGTCTTGGTCTTGCTGCAACGCGTAATCGAGTTCTGAAACCTGTGCGGGAAATTGAGTATTTGGCGGAAAAGGAGCCAAACAGTACGGATATTTTGAAGACCAACATGTTGGATACATATTATCCAAATAGAAGCAGACACCTCGAGAATGTTTGTCTGTATGAGGTTCTACAAAATTACATATTCAAGAGGAGTGTATGCTGTAATTGGAAGTGAGGGATGTCTCGTCAAGCAAAGAAAATGCCACTTGGTAAACCATCGAAAATTGAGTGGCGAATCTCCTGAAAAAAAAGAGTTTTTCTATTTAGCACTTTTGCAACTTTTCAAGCCTTGGCGTGCAGAAGAGGAACTGCTTGGAGATTTCCTCTGTTACGAAGACTCTTTCAATGCCGCCAAGGAGACCATAGAATGTCCTGTTTTTCTCAAATATCTAGAAATGTTGAATGCGGAAATCGAGCAGGAAGCAACGATTGCAGCAGAGATTGCTAGAGACAGTTCTCAGGACAGTCAGAGTTCTGTTTCATTGAGTCAGGATCCACTAGGAGGACCAGTTATCGAAAATGAAGCTGCCACTGCCATGATTGAAGTGGAAAGAGCCATGGCACATGCTCAGGAGGATGCGGTTAACTTAGAAGACTTGGAAAGACAACTCAACGTTGAGCAGAGGAAAATATATGACGAAGTTACCAACCAAATTGATCATGGATTAAGTCATGAGAAGAAGGAGTGCTCATGTACGTCGTT
This sequence comes from Lissotriton helveticus, assembly GCF_964261635.1. Classification (NCBI taxonomy): domain Eukaryota; kingdom Metazoa; phylum Chordata; class Amphibia; order Caudata; family Salamandridae; genus Lissotriton; species Lissotriton helveticus. Next base: position 485,598,767 of record NC_136067.1, on the reverse strand, counting down.
GAAACCTGTCCGACTGTACGTGAGTGGAGAAGCGGGAACTGGAAAAAGTTTCCTCATTAAAGCAATTTCATGTTATTTGCAGAAAAGGACTGAGTCATCGCTGTCTTGTGTTGTCACCGCTCCAACTGGACTGGCAGCTCATAACATTAAAGGTATTACTTTGCATCGTCTACTGATGCTGCCAGTGGAGCATGATAACAAATTACAATACCACAAGTTATCTGGAGATGCTTGTTGTGAAGTTTCAAGAGTCTTGAAGAAAATGAAACTTCTTATCATTGACGAAGTAAGCATGGTTTCCAATGTCATGCTTGCCTTTGTGCATTTGAGAATGCAAGAAGTTCTCAAAACAGAGTATGATGTGTTATTTGGTGGCAAACACATCATTGTTTTCGGTGATCTTCTGCAGCTGACACCAGTGAAAGGACAACCTGTGTTCAAAATGCTCACGCATGAAGATACCAGGAAGTGCCTAGGGAGCATTGGCAACGTTAATATATGGTTAAACTTCAATTATGCTGAACTGCATGAAAATATGCGTCAGGCGAAGGATGAAGATTACAAGAATATTCTACAAGATGTTAGAATCGGAAAAGTGACCGAGCATGGGAAAGAAGCTTTACATGCACGATTACTGTCAAATTTGTATCCAGAACAAGACGTTGTGCCTGAGAATATTTTTCAGAAAATTACTGAGAAGAAATCTGGAATATGTTTGATGCCAACTCTTGCAGAATGTGCCATCTTCAACAACAAAATGTTGTATTTAGAAAACCAAGATATTGTGAAACTGGAAGCTATTGACAGAGTAGAGCATATGGGATCAACAATTATTTTGTCTGAGAATTTGAAATCAAAATTGGATTCATTAGAAAAGAGTATATCTAAAACTGCGGGTTTTGAAAAGACTCTGAATGTGTGCTTAAATTGCCGTATAATTTTAAGAAGGAATTTACATGTTGAAAGAGGTCTGGTAAATGGATCAATGGGTAATGTTGTTGATTTTGTGAAATACAGAAATAGGGATGAAATTGAATTTTTAAAAATTAAATTTGATGGCATTGAGGAAGTACAGCTAATTGGTCGTTGCTCTGCTAGGTTTTTGCTTGTGAAAGACTTATATGTTCGCCGTAAGCAGTTTCCTGTTTGCTTGGCATATGCGGTGACAATCCATAAATCGCAAGGTTTAAGTGTAGACAGTGCATTGGTGAATATTGGCAGTTCTGTGTTGAAGGAGGGTATGGCATATGTGGCATTGTCACGAGTCAGAACTTTATCGGGATTGTACTTGATTGAGTGTGATGTCACAAACATTTGTGCGGATCTAGACTGTGTTAAGGAATACAATAGGTTACGAAGAGAGTATGCGCCACATTTGCCTCAATATCCTTTGTTTGAGAAACGTGTGGTAGGCCGGAAACGAAGAAATGTGACCAATAGTAGGGAGGTTGTAGCAAAAAGACGAAAAGTCGATGAACCAGAAATTATAAGCAGAAAGGAAAAGGATTTTGTTGAAGATGTTGTTGGTTTTCAATTTGAAAACAGTTCTGGTGTCAACTGCTATGCTAATGTAGTGGTTAATGTTTTGTTTTCTCTAGAAACTTTAAAACAAGAGATTGTGGTCAATTCGGATCAGAGATTTTGCAGTTTGTTGAATTCTGTGTTAGAGAAATGTAGCACTGATAGAACAAAAATAGAAAGTGTGTCTGAAATTCGAAATCTGTTAGACAGATGTTCAGGTCAAACACAATTCTCTCAAAATATTCAGCAAGATTGTCAGGAGTTTTTAATGTATATGCTTGATGTATTGCAAGATGAAGGTGTAGATGTAGATCACCTGTTTGGGCTTTCTTATCAATGGCAGCATGACTGCGAGAACTGTAGGGTATCAAGTACTACTAGTGTAGACTCAGAAAAATTTATATATTTAACTTTGCCAGACAGTAAATCAGTGTCCTTTAATAAGCTAGTAAAAGCAGCTGATCACAACATGGAGTGTAGCCAATGTAAGTCTGAAATGTTGTCAACATTATTTATACGAACATATGGCCAGTATGTCATTTTAATGTTCCAACGATGTAGGCCTGATGGAACAAAATTGACAACTTTGATTAAAAATGTTGTGGCTTCACAGTTGTCAATATCAGGAAGGACTTTTGTAACTGCAGCAATTATATATCAAGACGGTCCTTCAATAACATCAGGACATTACACAGCTTATTTAAAGTCTAGAAATGGCTGGTCATTCTGCAATGATTCTGTTTTAACTTTCAAAAAAAAATTGCCTTTTGACCTTAAAAATTCTTACCTGGTGTTTTTAAAACCAAAATTTTAGGGAAAGAATCTCGGGATGTGCTCTGAGGAAATTCAAGAGGTTCTAATGGCTCCTACACAATTTGGCCTTGAGGATAAGTGTAGTACAGAGTCAAAAGTTATTTTTGAGTTTTAAATAGTTCCTGGAAAAAAAGAAGGTTTTCTTACAGAAAGTGGTGGGCACGGATTAGTTAAAGGACAACAGAGTATTTCCCAAAGCAAACGGTGTTCTTACCATAACACTTGACGTCATGGAAAAATAACTGCACTTTGAATGAGTTCAGAAAAACTGTTTCTTTTTATAAGCTAATTCAAGCAGCCAATCAAAACATGGAGTAGAGGTAATGTAAGTCTGCAATGCTGTCTAGATTATTTGACCAAACTTTTGGTTATAATGTCATTTTAAAATTCCAACTATATAAACCTGATGAAAGTAAGTCTTCAACTTTAATTACAAATGTTGTGGCTACATAGTCGTTTATTTTAGGAAGAATATTTTTAACTGCAGCTATTATATGACATGATGGTCCTTTGACAAGATCCGCTTATTACACAGCTTATTGAAAATTTAAAAAAAGCTGCTGTTTCGTAAATGATTCCTATTTGACTACGATACAATGTTGCCTTTTTACTTAAAAATATTCTTACTTTCTGTTTTCAGAAAAGATAATTTAGGGTAGGTAACTGGCCTATAATGATTCTAGGGGTTGATATAATTTTATCTACTGTTTTAAATTGCTTTGTGATTAAAAGTGATGTAGAGAATTAAATAATTGTAGTAGTCATAGAGGTAGTGTAAGTCTGCTTCATAGTAAGCAGTATCAGTGTCATAGGAAATGTGGAACATGAGTGAGCAAGAAGGGTGAGATATTACTAGTACAGGATTGTGAAAGTGATCTTGAACATTTTCTTTATGAAAGTTGCGGAAATACAAAATGACGGGATTTGCTTAGAAGAATTCCAAGAGTTATAAATGGCTCTTACACGATTTGGCCTTGTGGAAAAGTGCGGTAGAGATCGAGAAGTCATTTATTGTATGTAACATATTTGTCAAAACGATGGAGCTTTTCTTTCAGAAAGTGGCGGGCTGAAAATAATAGCAGCACAACAGAGTGTAAGCTGTTCATAGGATATCCTTCGACGTCATGGAAAGTAAGTTACTTTTCAGGAGTTCTGATGTCTGATTGGTTATGTTATATGGGTTTTTTAAACACAATCATTTTGATTGTGTATTTTTTTTTCCCGCTGTTATATGATGAATACCTTCAACTCACTGTTTTTAGTGAAATTTGATAAATTCTGAGAACAACAAAAATAAACCATTTAACATGTATAATTAATTCTGTACTTTTTGTATTTATGATATACATTTAGAACTGTGTAGTAGGCATGGAGAAGCTGAGGCTTCTATAAGTGTCAAAGTTGTTGCATACAGTGCTCACATTCTACGTAGTCTTTCATATGATAGACTACATCTGCACAATGAGATACGTAAGCAAAGGAAACACAGGTGATGTGATTGTGGAATGAGCAAAAAAAATTGCACGTTTTCAATTAAATTACCTGTGTTTCCTAACATTACACATCACATTGTGTACATGAGGTTTAGGCCTGTTCCAGGAGACAGAGGAGGTCTCACATTTGTTCAAGAGTGCAGTGGACATGACTCACTTCGTTGGTAGGCCTGCACATGTATTATCTCCTCTATAGTCTTCAACAAGCCTAAATTTCATCTGCAACCCTGAGTAGGACTTACCTGAAACAAATCTCTGGATAGGCCACACCTTATCAGCATCTAGAAACAATCATTTAAAATGTTAAGTGCAGATTTATGATGGCCATACGCCTCTTTTGCGCCGCTGTTCCGTCACTTTTGTGACGCAGCAGCAGTGTAAAAGATGCACCATGTTGCAAGATAGGCCTCAGTTCATCTCCAGCAAGAAACCGTCAGTTTAAAATGTATATAATTAGGACTGTGTAGGGGGCATGCAGAAGCTGAGGCTTCAGTAAGTGTCAAAGTTGTTGCATGCAGTGCTGCACTTCTGGGTACTCTTTCATATGCTGGACTACATCTGCACAATGAGATACCTAAGCAAAGGAAACACAATTGATGTGATTGTGAAATGAGCAAAAGAAATTGCATGTTTTTCAATTACACCACCTGTGTTTCCTAACATTACACATCACATTGTGCAGATCAAGTTTAGGCCTGTCCAAGGAAACAGAGGAGGTCTGGCCTTTGTTCAAGAGTGAAGTGGACATGAATCACTTCATTGGTAGGCATGGACATGTATTATCTCCTCTGTACTCTTCAACAAGCCTAAATTTCATCTGCAACCCTGAGTAGGCCTCACCTCAAACAAACCTCTGGATAGGACACACCTTATTGGCATCCTGAAACAATCATTTAAAATGTTAGGGACAGTTTTATGATGGCTGTGCGCCTCTTTTGCGCTGCCGTTGCATCACTTTTGTGAGACAGCAGCAGTGCAAAAGATGCACCATGTTGCAAGATAGGCCTCACTTCATCTGCATCAAGATACTGTTAGTTTAAAATGTATATTTTTAGGACTGTGTAGGGGCATGGAGAAGCAGAGGCTTCTGTAAGTGTCAAAGTTGTTGAAAAACTGTTTGTCCTTCAATCTTTTCCCTTGTCTTTTCTAATTTTTAAATACGTTTTAATATTTTTCAAATGTTTGTTCTCTCTTTCACAGATTGAAAGTATAAAAATAACAAGTGACTAAGTTAACGACAATTATAAGGTAAATGTTTTGTACTCTTTTCGTTACATTTCTATCAAATTTAACTTCTATTAGTTTCACTACTTCATTTCTTTAACCCTCACTTTCCTGCCTTTGCTACTTCCCTCATTCCTTTCTCTATTACTTACTTACTCTACTCCTTCCACTATTTTTCTCAGTCCCTCTCTTCTCATACTTCCTCACTCTTGTTCACTCACTCCGTCTCTATTACTCTCACTGTCTCTGACTGATCACTCTTTCACTACTTGTTCATTATGCTTTCTCTCTGTAGTTCAAGCACAAGCACACTAAGGGGCATATTATCAACACAGGCAATAAAATTATCGCTGCTTTTATCAGCAGAAAACTGCCGCAAAAGTAGCTTTAGCGGCAGTTTTCTTCCGCAAAAGCGGCTTTAGCAGCAGTTTTCTGCCGATAAAAACAGTCATTATCGGCAGAAAACTGCCGCAAAAGCGTCTTTAGCGTCAGATTTCTGCCGATAAAAGCAGCAAAACTTTTATCGCCTATGTTGATAATATGCCCCTATGTTATTTATATTTCTTTGCTGTTTCAATCATTCCTTTTCTGTTACTTCTTCTTTTCTGCATTGTGTTTTTTCTCTCTGTTATTCCAATGTTTTAATCTTAATTTAATCATTCAGTCACATTCTCTACTCTCCTTTTTTTCTTTCACTTCCTTATCTATTTTGTTTTTCTCAATTATACCCTCTTCCATCTTTTCTTCGGTAAATAGATCTATTAAACAGTATCTTTGGTTTAGTCCCTATAGCTGTCTTTCTTTTAACATTACTCTCTGTTTCCTTCCCTTATACTTACTCTTCTTTTTAAAAAAAAATTTTTTTTTGGTTCGCTCCCGGTTCGCGTACCGGGGAGCGAACCGGGAAGCGAACCAAAAGAAATAGATGTTGGCAGATTGCTAAATATTCTACCAATTTTTTTATAAAGGGGAGGCAGTTCTGATAAGAACTTTTTTTTATTGTTTTTGTTGTTTTATATTTTTTTTATTATTTTTCTGAACATTTGTTTACTTTTTTTGTATTTTTTGAACGGTTTTATATTTTGTTTTGGTTTTTTTGGGGGGGAAACGAAAACGATTCATTATAAAGGGCTCAACAGGAGCAACAAAAAAAAAAAGAATTTATTCTCTGGGGCGTTTCGGACAATCATGATTGTCGATAGCTCTGTTGATCAGAGTGATGCTACTTTCTCTGTAGCAAATGAATTGGTTACAACGCACGCACACTTGTTTCACTTCCCCGAACCTCATCTGTATATTTGGGACCATCTCCCTCGCCTCTGGTCCCGTCACTTCCTGTACAACTGATCTTCTGGCCATAGAAGGGGGATTATCTTGCTGGTCACGTAACTGTGCAGCACTGTAGTTGATAGGATGCCACCTCTCCATATGGCGATGCATAGTATAATTCCCGTAACTGTACTTCTTATCTGTCCCTCTGGACAAATCCTTCTTACAGATCAGGCAAGTTACGTACCGTGCATTGACTTTTTTTTGGCCCCGAGGATATTTAAAAAATTGCCAAATAAAGTTTTCTTTCAGATGAGACCTCCTGGGCTCCTCAGGCAAAAAATGCCTCTCTTCCTGCTGTTCCTCTTCTTCCTCCTCTTGCTGAATGATAACTTCAGCAGGTGGTCCTCTCTTCCTTGAAGGTGGTGGAGGTGGTGGGGGTGCACCAGCTGAAGCTACTAATGCAGCCATTGCTCAGTGATCACAAAGGGTCTTCCTCTCACAAAGATGAGTCAGAGTGAGGAAAGAAGGAGGGGTTTTCATCATTTGGGAAAAACAATACTTCTAAACCAATGAAAAGTGTTACTTTTAGGTCACATGACCTAGTCTTACATCATTAGGAAACCAAAAGTGAAATGAACCAATGAAAAGTGTTATTAACAAGTCACATGACCTGTTGTGTTTACGTTACGCGCTTTGCGCCGCGTCCCGGATCGCTTCCGGGAAGCTGCGCTTCGCGCCTCGCTTCGCGTACCGGTTCGCTTCCGGGTACGCTAACGCGGCGCATCATATGACGTATCACGCGACAACGCGATACGTCACGCTGAGGCGACGCTTCACGATGTTGTTTTCTAACGCGGGAGTTGCGGAAACGGAACGTTTACCGGTTCGCGGACCGGGTCGCGGCACCAAATTAAGCTAACGGGAAGCTAACCGGTTCGCGGACCGGGAGCGAAACAAAAAAAAAATTGTATTAAAAACATGTAAAATATATTTTTCGATTTAAAGAAGAATACATTTTAAAGGTTTTGATATTTGCTATTAAAAAACCATTGAAATTCACTGAAAAAACCATAGGTTATAGACCATATATAGTTAGGAATTAGCATTTACAAAACCTTATTTTACTCACACAAAACCATTGAAATTCCATATATAGTTAGTTGTACTAACTATATATCGCGCACCCGCAATCCACTGCTGATCATGTCACATATTACATCATTCATGACATGGTCAGTGACATCACTGATGACATCTCAAATGACATCACTGATGACATCACTGATGACAACATCCAGTGACTGTATGTTTCTGTAAAGTTAAAATATGTCTTACATATTGAAGAATGAGTGGATTTATAAGTGTCTGGATGAAGGATTTATTAGGTGCATGACTGACTGTATGAGTGACTGATTAAATGTGTCTCACTGAGTGCATGGGTTAGTGACTAAACTGTCTTAATTTGTGCATCATTATGTCTGTTGTTCTGTAAACTGCTGCATGTGTTGATCAATAGCTATATGAGTAACTATATGGGTTATTGATTGGTTGCCTAAGTATTTGTATGGGAGACTGAGTGTGTGTGTGGGTGACTGGGAGGTGTATAACTCTGTGCATAGATGTGTGAGCAGTTGATTCACTAGATGTATGGGTTCAAAAGTGCATGTGGAAACAGCTGTATGGGCGGTTGACTGTGTGCATGAGTGTATTGGTGAGTGAATGGATATCTAAGTGCTACATGTCAAAGTAAGTACATATGTAAAACACAGTACATGTGAGAGTTGACATATATAAATAACTGTGCATAAGAGCCAGTGAATGTGTGAGTGGTTGTATGGATCATTGTGAACTTGTATCAGGGATTGTATAAGAGAGTAAATATGTGTTAGTATATGTTTGAATAAGTAAGGTGTGTATAACTCTATAGTTGAGGAAATGGAGGTGTGATTGATTCTTTGCATGACTGACTAGGTGTGTGAGTAACTCCATGGATGAGTGACAGTCTGTGAGTGTCTGTTTACACTGAGTGTATCTAAGTTTTTATTAGAGTCTGAAGAGATTCATCGTATTATCACATGAATAATGTCATCAGTGATGTCATCAGTGATGTCTTTTGAGATGTGATCAGTGATGTAATCAGTGATGTCATCTGTGATGTCATTTGAGATGTCATCAATGATGTCATCAGTGATGTCATCAGTGATGTCATTTGAGATGTCATCAGTGATATCATCAGTGATGTCATTTGAGATGTCATCAGTGATGTCATCAGTGATGTCATCAGTGATGTCACTGACCATATCATGAATGATGTAATATGTGACATGATCAGCAGTGGATTGCGGGTGCGCGATATATAGTTAGTACAACTAACTATATATGGAATTTCAATGGTTTTGTGTGAGTAAAATAAGGTTTTGTAAATGCTAATTCCTAACTATATATGGTCTATAACCTATGGTTTTTTCAGTGAATATATATATATATATATATATATATATATATATATATATACACAAACATACATCGAATAGCAATGTGGGTGCGACTCTCCCTTTGTCAAGAAATACTTTGGATTTTTGTTGCCTGAGCAGGATGGCGCAAGACCCGCTGTGAGTTGGCCCGCTTTGGTACTATCAGTTTTTAAATTAATTATATGTAAAACTTTTAACCATGTTTACTCAATATGAAATAGTCATCCTGCAATATTTTTACCACTGACAAATCATTCCTGGAGGCCTCTTTGTCTTTTGTTAAAAGACTGGAATTGGGGGTTTACACAGTGGCGTCACTAGGGGGGGTGCGGACCGCACCGGGTGACACCAACACATGGGGTGACACCAATCTGCACTGCAGCCTCGAGTCTGCTCTCACCTTTACTGTCGCCACCGGCATAACACAGGCCCCGCAACCCACGAGTTGCGGGGGGCCCCAAGCGCTCCTGGGCCCCCCTCCGCAGCCAGAACACACAATACATCAGTCTTGCTTGGATGTGACGGGTTACGTCACTTACGTGGTTACGCTCGCCGTCGTTGCACCTCACACAGTCTCTTTTTAAATTAAATGGTGCCCGGCGCGCAGTTGTCTCCACGTCTGTGCCAGCTCTTCATCCTTAAGGTGGTACTGGGGGAGCTCTGGTCAACGCTAATTAATCATCCAGCCAGGGAGAGCAGCAGGGTAAGTGGGGCAGTCTATCGGATTTAAATTCATAATTTAATTGAGGTCAAAGTCACGGGCGGGGAGAACAAAAGTCCTGCGCTGGGACCAAGACAGATTCATAGCAATATCTGGCAGGGAATGAGATACGAGAATATTTATTGTGACAGATTGTTTTACGGCTGTGGCATAGGGCTCAGGACAGGGGACCGCTAGCGCTCCTGGCTTGTTAGGGGCTTTTCGAAGAGCTCCACTGCACTTTTATTTGGCAGTCTGTCTGGGCAACTGTCTCGACTGAGAAATGGTGGGTAGACGGGGGTCATAGACTTGAATTGTGCATCATGCCCCTGACTGCTCTTTATAATGGGGAGAATAGGGTCGTTGGGGGTTACTTCAACAGGGGGAAGTAGGCCTCAGCATTGTGTGCTGGATGTCAGGGCGCCGGTGGAAGGAGCTACATGTGTTCGGTGGGAGGGCATGATTGTCTTGCTGGAGTAAATCTCAGAGCCGTCCACCCATTGACCTTTTCTGTTAGGAAGTTAAGAAGTTCTACGATGTATTTGCAGATGCTGTGTTTAGTGTGGGCGGTGTCCAACGAGTTGATTGCCACACATGAGGAAAATCTGCCCAATCCCCAGACCTGGGTTTAGGATTCTGTGTCTCTCTCTGTGTGCACTCCCTTCTCCACCAGCATTACCGCTACTTGTCTTGTCTAGCCTCACCTTCTGCATTCCGGATGTACTCCTGTCCAATTTTAATTATGCATGGACATGAAGAAAAAGAAACTAACTAAAAAGCCTCATGTTTTAAACTTTGCTTTGCCAGAGACTCGACCCCCACGAAGTTAAAGGCAAGGCCCCTAAATGAAGATTAAAAGTTACATTTATGTAAAGACAATTCAAAGGCAACATATTTTGTAGAATATTGTTTAATCAAACAGACCGTTCAGGTGGATTCCGTACATCACTTGTACAGTCCACATTCTATACGACTACTATTCCTAAAACGCCCATGCTTGGAATGGAAGGCAGCCCTCTGCGTTTTTGTGGGGAGTCTGCCCGGGCAGGCAGGGTATTATGTAGTGGTGTTTAGCGCCAGTTATGTGCAGAAAAATGTAATTCCAGTTATGATGATAGGTAAAATGTCAACACTTTGGTAATTTCAATAGAAACATTCACTTAATGTCAATAACCATGGCCAGGCCTCCCTCTCCAGATTGTATTACTACCTCGGATGTAAATGCAGCGTTGTGTGCTTTTCAGATGCCTACGTTTCAAACATTGTAACTTTGAAGGTGCATGGATTTTAATGTAATGTTGTTTTTTGTGTGTGATAGAATCACGAAAAGATGAAATCTTTAAATCGACCCAGACAAACGTGTATGTTGGGTAGACAGGGCTTTACTAAAATGAAAGCAGAGCTGAGGAGATCTTGATTGATATGGAATGTATTTCTATATCCGAAGTGCATGGATCGATCAACACAGGCTGTTTTTTTCCTCTCCACTTCTTTACTTTCAGTATGATGGTGCCCTAGTTGCGGATGTGCAGAGAGTTTCCAGAGACGGAGCGCTTGTTATCGAGATATGCATAGGTGCTTGTTATGATGCAGCTGGTTTTGAAGATAGTGCTGACCTAAAAGTGGAGCCAGTGGGTTTCCTTCGGAATGTAGGCCACGCTTTGTTACCCATGGCCAGTGTCATCCAGGATCTTAAATGTGACCACAAGTATAAAGGAATGCCCAACGGTAATCCAAGAAACAAGAGAGACAAATGTTCATTATAAAATCACCCCTGATTGATCCAGCCAGGTGTTGATGGTCCACAGCATTCGTGCCCACTATAAAGGTAATATACCTGGGAGAAAGTTGGCTAGCCTGCAGTCCAGAACTGGTTATTGCCCCACATTTTCGCCTTACTACTGTGGAAAAGTAAATTTTGCCATGTTCTGTGTCCCTACGTGTCATCCATCATATGTTATGTGTGCATGATTAAATATGCATATGCATTCCCCATGTCTGATTAATGACGCAATTACAGTTGTGTCCCCCTCTAGTATGCTAGTTTCCAGTCCTCGTGAATAATACGAATATCAGGCCTATGTAAAGCTACGTTGCCACGTTTCTCAGTGTGCACGTTATTCCATTATAAAGTCCCCGTTTTTAGGCCTCAAAAGGGCCCGGACACCAGATTCAGCTCCTGTCTCCTGAAGCCTCGCTGAGGAGGGATACAGCCCCCACCTGTATCCTCGACCTTTCACTTACTTCCTGCCTCTCAGTGCCCGGTGCAGCCTGGCTCTGCCTCTGAGTCTGCCAAGAGTATGTTATGAGTCCAGTTATCAGTTCAGCCCTCCTTCCCTGCATTCCTAAAACTACTGAATCGCATCAATAGTTTCCGTCATTGTCTAGCCTTCACGTCTCCACGTTAGAGAAATACTGCATTTAATGGTCATTTAATATTCTTCATCACGCACTACATGTAGAATAATGCATGGCCCAGTCTCAGAATCAAGTTAACCTTTCCCCTCCTAACTTCTAGTTCCTATCAACATGTTCCCTAAACATCAGATACTAGATAGGGTTTAGGTACATGTCGCTCCGACTCTCCAGACTTCAGTCTCTGCTCCTAGCACAGAGTTCATAGCCCCCAGCTTCTCCTAGTGATACGTCATTGCCAGTTTACGCGCACCATCAGGTTAGAGGTCCCGGCTCCTCAGGTAGCCCCCTCCATGGTTTCCGCCCCATTCATGACATATCCTGTTACGTCTGCACCACATGTCTATGTATACGCCCAGTTACACCTACTTTCGCCCTTATCTTTCGCGACTGCTACGCGCCACACCTTCTGCTCCACCCACTGCTACGCCTACTGCAATGTAATTCTATGTGTTCACGTTATGTATATATGCTCATGTATTGTTATTAAAAGCCAGCGCGCTCATCCCAGATCCAGCCCCAGCAGCTGCTGGGCCCTGTCATCCTATTCCTATGCAGGTTGTCCTGTTCCTGTCCTTATGCTGTATTAAACCTGCAAAAACTCCTACTACCTCGAATCTTGACTCTTATTTATTGAGCTATCTGTTATGATATATGTCTAGTCAAAAATAGGGTATTATTTATTTATTTACCACATAATGGCGCCCGAACAGGGACTTGCCCTTTCCCCACGCGTCGGTGAAGCCACGCCGACCCCCTGACCCTCTGCAGTCGTGACGGAACTCTTCTGCGCAGTGGCAGATATTTCTGCTCAAGTATCCCTCAGGCCCACGGAGGAGACGGAGGAGGCGGTCCAGCATCCAGACGAGACGGTGGAGGAACGCGGCGAGTCCCGACCAGAGCCCAAGCCAAGAGTCCAAGGTCCGAGGTATCCGGAGGTCCACCCGTAACTGAAGTCCGAAGCCCGAAGTTCGTCGTCCGTCGTCGTAGCAGTCCAGTCCAGTCCGAGGCCCTCCGTTCTTGCTGCCCGGTGAGTACCGTTACTGGGGTGGTATCTAGACAGGGTCAATTTAATTGACTCTGGTCTGTGGGTTGGTGGTACACAGTCCCACAAACGAAGTGTCCACTTCGGTGGATGCGGGTCCTGACGTGTCTCTTTATGAGACCGGTAAGTTTCGTACTGTTTCAGCAGTGCATCTAGTTTCTGTTCTAGTCAGTTTCTGTTCTCGAGAAAATTTATGTGTTCTGTTCTCAGTATTTCCAGGTAGTATTCTGTTCGAACTGTTATTTTAAATGTTTTTCATGTATTTTAATGTCGTGGTATGAATGGGGAATAAGTATCGTGTTCATTGTGTATTGTATTGTGTCTAGATTACAGTTCAGTCATGCCCATATTTTCCAAGTTACGTCAGTTAAAAACTAGAAAGGGTCTGCTGGAAGCAGCAGTTCCCGTCCCGCCCAGGGACAGTCCAGGTCACTTTATGTATCAGAAACATGGCATAAGTGCCATATTGTATCTAGATTTATGGGTAGAGTATACCAAACAGTTAGAAGAAAAGTATAGATGGCCCGTATCGGGTACATGGGATGCCGAATGCATCATGCGAGTAGAAGAAGCATTATGGAAAAAGAAAGCCAGACAGTCACAGAAAGATGCCATCGAGTTATGGCGTAAAGAAGCTCATAAAAGAACTGAAAAAGAAATCAGAAAGTCAGAATTAAGTAGAGAATCATTAGAGCGAGCCCAAGAAAAAGAATTAATCGAGATAGGTGAACAAGTCAAAGCCGAACAGTCAGACAGACAGAGGCATGCCCTTATTAAGGGTATGTATCCTCTTCTTGCCGAGGGCTTGCCAAAAGCGACCCCGGAGGCATCCAGTAATTTCCCGCCACCACTAGTTCCGACCAAGCTACGTCACAAACCGACCGCAGCTGATATTTTTATTTCGTCCTATCTGGACGACACAGTCCCTGAATATGCAAATCCTGTTCGCGCTCTGCCAGTCCCTGTAAATCAGGCACACCCTGCTCCTCCAGACACCGGGGCACCCCATGCAGTACCTGCTACGGTACCCCCGGTCCAGCCAGCATTTCAATTTCCCGCTCCGCCACGAAGAATATCAGTCGACGATTCTAGTCTAGGGGCCGCAGGAGGAGGTCCTCCTCAAACCCCGCCGCCACGCAAGCGTTTATCAGCACTCGAATTACATGCTCAAGCATCACAGCGTACTCCCAAGAGTAATAAGTCTGTTGCAGAAATCAGGCAAGCCCTTGGCGAATGTGCCTATGACCCAGTCCCAGGCGAGAATAATATGGTTTTATATTCAGTACGCGTAAGGAGGGTGACCGAGTATCTAGTCACCCTACCCAATATGAAAGAAGATCTAGACAGAATATATCGTTTCATCCGTACAGGGGATGATCCAGAAAGTATTAGTGATGCCATGTCTCAAAGGAAAGCTGAGATCCAGCGTATGATATTAAAGTTTTTAATTAACTGTCTAATAAGAGAACAAGATTACCCGTCTAAAGATCAGGCCGAAATGAAAATCCTGACAAAGTGGAGTGATAATATAGCCGAGGGTAAGCACAATACCATTAGTGCCATGGAGAGTATGTACAAGAAAATCCGTAGAGAAATAATAAAGATACACGAACAACGTAAAGCAGCACAAGTAAGCGAGAAAGAAAGTAACTCTGATACTGAAGAGGTAGAGGACGAGAATCCCGCCAGAATAGCGTATGTAGGAAAATCTAGATTTCCAGATCGCCATTTACGCCTAGAACACAAGTCAATTTTCCATCATTCAGCACCAGAACAAGGTTCCCTAGAACAAGTGTTCCAAGCTACCGATCACATTCTACAATCACGAATTGGTTACAGTGAGTTAAGTACCATGCATGAACAGGAACTAGCCCGATCAGCAGTCCGATGGATTACTGATTCTACCACTTTTCCAGACGAAATAGTGGCACAGATGTTTCTGAAATTGCCCCCAGCCGAGCAGCGACTGGTGGGTATGTATATGATCCAGCACCTCATTACTCTGTATGAGGGTCAGCATTCCGATCCAGGTCCGTTACACGATATCCTGAACGAGTTACTCCAGTATAGATGGAGAGGCCTAGGTACCGATTTAATTAGTGTCATTCTCGAACAGCGCCACAAATATAGAACGTTTCTGAACCCGCATTTTGTTCATGTCTCACCCCCAGAAAGTAAACCATTTTACATGGAAAGACAGAACCCGTTACGAGAAGTACACCCAGTTAAGACAGAGGACGGTGAAATGCAACGAGTGTTTGTTTACACCCCGATTACAAAGATGGAACTCCTCGAAATGAAGAAATTAATTCCCTGTCATGACAAAGATCCAGCAGGGTTCCATAGAGAATTAAAAGACATGCTCCGTATGGGAGAATACACTTACCCAGATATCATTAAAATGTTAAAGGTCCTGTTGCCCGCAGGGGTGTATGAAAAGCTAAAGGAAAAAGAATGGGAGGTGGGAGAGAAAAAGATAGATTGGGCAGTTCTAGAAGCTGAAGATAAGTCACGTGTACCAGGTACTGGTCTTGGGGATAAATGTAAAGAATTACCAGAATTATTAATACAAGTTTTACCCAGATTATTGACAACTAGAAAAGAAGACTGGGATGCAATCTCAGCCTGTAAACAGAAACAAGAGGAAGATATTAGTGATTTTTATTCTAGGTTCGAAAAATGCTTTAGCATCAATAGTGGCCTCAAGACAAGTAGTGAGTCATACCCTCACCTTTTTGTTACTAAATTAGTCGAGAATTCAAGCCCACAAATTAAAAATCGAGTTTTGAAAGTCGAAAGTACCTGGCAAGCTAATACCCCGTCCCAGATGCTCCAGATGCTCCAGTACCACCAGAATAGAATCAGAGAAGAGCAAGAACACGAGAGAAAACGTATGAAAGACACGAAAATGAAAGTACTAGTTGCACAATCTGTTCCTCAAGACAGTCAGAAGAGGGGTCCGAATCAAGCCAGTCATCCTGCAGCTCCCGTTAAAGGGAATTGCAATTATTGTAAACAGCCAGGTCATTTTATAAATGAGTGTGCAGTTCTGAAACACAACATAGCTACTGGTAAGACTAAAGAAAGACCACGTCCGCCTAGACAAGAGCAAGTTTCACAGACTCCTCAGCCACAGAATGCACAACAGACAGTTACAGTACCGCAGCCTATCGCTGCAACACAGCACGTTACATCGCAGATGTACCAGTATGCACAGTCTGAGTATCCAGAGTACCAGCAGTATTCATGAAACAGCCTGGAGAGGGAGGTAGGCTTGCCTCTCATCGAGATACCTGTAGATCAAGAAGGTCCCTATGTTCACAGTCAAGTATTAGGGAAAGACAGAAAGTTTTTGATTGATACAGGGGCAAGTAGGACCACAATTAGTCACGCCGAAGTTCCAGGGGCTCCGCTCTCAGGCTCAAGAAATGTTTCCCTTGGATTTTCAGGAAAACCTATCGTAAATGAGATTTCAAAGCCAGTTACTCTAGAAGTAGGTCCATTGTCCCGCACTACTGATCTGTTACTTACTAAGTCATGTCCAGAAAATCTATTAGGCATTAAAACACTGAAAGAGTTAGGTGCAGTTATATGCTGTTCCCCAGAGGGAATACGTCTGTTCCTGCGTGACTTCAAGGGTCACTATGTATTACGAGATTTTGATTCAAGACTGTCTAATGTTCCACAGCATTTATGGGCGCAAGGTCCAACTGATGTAGGTTATATGCAAATCACACCCTATCGTGTGACTCTCAAGCCAGGTGTAGTGTTACCACGAATCAGACAGTACAGATTGCCACCCGAGGCTGTAGCAGCCTTATCCAAAATTATTGACGAGCTCATGGCTCAAGGAGTGGTTGTAGAAACTGACTCCAACGTATGTAATTCTCCGATCATTCCAGTCATGAAACGTACTGATCCAAATGCACCCCCAGTATATCGATTAGTGATTGACCTACGAGAACTTAATAAATGTATTATTCCGCAGTACCCAGTTGTCCCAGACATCTCTTCCCTATTAACGGCCATTGATTCCGAAGCCATGTTCTTTACAGTAATCGACCTCAAGAACGCATTTTTTAGTGTTCCTATTCATCCAGACAGCCAGTTCCTTTTCGGATTTTGTTTAAATGGAAGGAGCTATATGTTTACACGAGCTCCTCAAGGTTTCACAGAAAGTCCTAGTATTTACAGTCAAGCACTTAAGAGACAACTTGATAATGTTCACATGCCAACTGACACTGCCCTGCTCCAGTATGTCGATGATCTACTGATCACAGCCCGTTCTGAACGTGATTGCGAGCGAGCGTCACTAACGGTTCTGTATTTCCTGGCCGAGATGGGGCACAAGGTGTCCCCTTCGAAGCTTCAATTCTGTGTCCAGCAAGTGGTATACTTAGGACACTTACTGTCCAAGAGGGGTAGGCAGTTGACACCAGACCGTATCCAGTTAATAGCGAGTCTTCCTCAGCCCAAGACCCAGAAGGAGGTACGTGCCTTTATCGGCCTTACTTCTTATTGTAGACAATGGATTCCTCAGTATGCATTTCTAGCCAAGCCACTGATACAGTTAACGACACAGGAGGCAGCCGCATCGACTGTTCTCCCTTGGACATCTGAACATACACTTAGTTTCAACGAGTTAAAGAAAGCTTTATGCCAAGCTCCAGTTCTAGCCACACCGAACTACAGTAAGCCTTTTACACTTTTCGTCACAGAACGCGAAGGTACAGCATTATCTGTTCTCACACAAGATCAAGCAGGACAAAACAAGCCATGTGCTTATTTTTCTAGCACATTAGATCCAGTCGCCCAGGCTCTGCCTGCGTGCCTCAAGTCAGTTGCAGCCACAGCACTAGCTATCAGACAAAGTGATTCCATAGTCTTAGGACATACCTTGACAGTACAAGTCCCACATTCTGTGGAAGTTCTTCTGAATCGAACACAAACTCAGCACTTGACAATTGCACGTTTAACAGGTTATGAATTGACACTGTTCCAGCCACACATAGAAATCAGACGCTGCAACATTTTAAATCCTGCTACATTGTTACCATCAGTTAATTCAAATTCTGCCACACATGATTGTGTGGAAGTAGTTAACATTACGACAAAGCCAAGACAAGATCTGACAGATACTCCGTTACCAGACCCCGACCTGACACTTTATGTGGATGGTTCATGTATGAGAACTAGTACAGGAGAACTAGTCGCCGCGTATGCAGTGACTACTGACACCGAAGTTATTGAGACACACCGTATTGACACTCTGTCCGCTCAAGCAGCAGAGCTAGTTGCTCTGACACAAGCCTGTATACACGCCAAGAACTTGAAAGTTAATGTTTATACAGATTCACGCTACGCATTTGGAGTTGTACACGACTTCGGAGTGCTCTGGCAGGAGAGAGGTTTCATGACTTCTCATGGAACCAAGATTCAGCACGGTCTCCTTATTCAAGCTCTGTTAGATGCCATACACTTACCGACATCTATCGCTATCATGAAGTGCAAAGCACATACGAAAGTCACTGACATTATTTCTCAAGGTAACGATCTAGCAGATCGCACAGCCAAGCTTACAGCACAGACTCCAGACATTCCAGTTAACATGACACATACTCCAGATCCGAATACATGCATGACAGTTAAGGACCCTACTCAAGATGTCATAGATATCCAGTTACATGCTACTCCCGATGAAATTAAGAAATGGTCCGAACAAGGAGGGGTCCAGACAGATCAAGGATGGTTAACAAAGGGTAGAGCCACATGGTTTCTCCCCGACTCTATGGTTCAAGTCATTATCAATACCGCACATAGTCCAGCACATTTAGGAGAAAAAGCTATGTTAGATAGTATCCAGAACATTTGGTTCAACAAGCACTTACGAGCTGCAGCTAAGCAGAAAGTCCGTACCTGTATGATATGTTGTCAGTTTAATCCAGGTAAAAGTGTCCCGGTGGAACAAGGTGGATTCCAGCCCCCTGACCACCCTTTTGAAGTCCTCCAGATGGATTATATTCAGATGGAGCGATGTCGAGGTTTCAAGTATGTCCTTGTAGTTGTATGCGCTTTGTCCAGGTGGACAGAAGCATATCCAGTCCCAGATTACACAGCCACGACCACTGCCAAGCAGTTGGTTCGTGAGTTCTTCCCCCGTTATGGACTCCCTAGAGTCGTATATTCTGATAACGGCCAGCCATTCTCATCCGAACTCATGAAGCATGTTTCCCTTTTGCTAGGGTACCAGTGGAAGTTCCATTGTGTACGCCATCCTGAAGCAGCCGGTCTCGTTGAGAGACATAACCAGACTCTGAAAATCCGTATTGCAAAAGTGTGTAAAGAGAAGGGTGTGGACTGGCTAGTAGCTCTGCCAGTTGCTTTATTTTATATGCGCATGGTCGCACATTCCAGATCAGGTCTGTCCCCGTACGAGGTCGTTTTCGGCCGCCCCCCTAACATGTGGGGTACTCCTAGACCCCGAAGTATTACCGATGTTTCAAGTAATATGCTGACAGATTACCTAGCTTCCTTGATGTCTGCCCTCAACTCATGTCGTTCACAGGTTGCTGCCGCATTTCCAGATAACACCGAGGTGACACCGCACGAAATCGTTCCAGGATCCATGGTGATGGTCCGCAACTTTGACAGATCAAGTCCGCTGGAGCCTCGATGGAAAGAGCCCCGACAGGTCCTCCTCACTACCCGTACAGCCGTGAAGTTGGAAGGACGCAAAGGCTGGGTACACCTTTCTCATGTCAAACTTTTTAATGGACTGAAACCCGCCTTAAAGAACATTTCCCAGGATTCAAAGGATTGCCAAAATATTGTTCTCAAGGACTGTCCCGCAAATGACATTGTTACAACCCCTCCCCTGTTAGAGAAAACTCCGCAGCAGGAGTATAAACAGAAACTACGGTCTAGTAAAATTAAGTCAGCCAGTTTGATTGTCTAAGTCCTCCCCTAGGTGAAACGGTTAGACTGTTTCTGACATGTATAAAATAGACCCCCATAGTGAGAGAGTTAGTCAAAACTCAATCCGATGTATCGTTTTTCTATGTTTCATATTATTTCTCAGCATTATGATTTCCTGCACCAGTTATGCATTTTTCCTATGTTTCCCAGTTTCACATGTAAATAAGTCTGCTAATGCTACAGTAGAGCACACGTTTAGTGATCTGCCTCCTCACGAACTGTCCTACCGCCTCGCCATGCGAAATAACTAATTTATCCGCATGTTACATTACTCACACCAGACCAGCAATGCCACTAATTGTTGGGTGTGTGGTCGACTCCCCCCTTTCCAGACCCCGAAGGGAGTTCTGCCACTCTTTCCTTATCCTTTTTCACATAATGGTTCGTGTGGAGCATGGTCCACGTTAACGTCATCCTCAACAGATATGTCTTTTCTTAACAGTACATGTTTCCCAGACAAGCAAGATCTCCCCCACAGAACAGGTTTAGATCTAGAAAATGAAGTGTATAATTTAGGTAATTATTCGTCGAATTTTATGGTCCTGAATGTTCAGTCTGATACTACTCCAGACTTACCTGCTATTTCAGTACTACCAGTCAAAGGCGAATTATGTGTCCGAAATAATGGTTCCGTACATGTAGGACATAGTGAATGTACTACTATTGTCAAGTATAGTGACAGTGGGAAATCTATTTTCAAAGCTTCACGTCATTCATATTTTATTTGTGGTCAAACTGCATATGTTCGTCTGCCCCTCGATTGGGAGGGAACCTGTTACATTGCCTTCCTACTGCCACCAGTTTTCCTAGCCCCACCTGATTATCATAGAAATACACATCTAGTACACGTTAGACATAGAAGGGAGTCCCCAATTGTCGATTATACTGAAACTGCTCTAGAACAATATACCGATTTCAATAAAGGTTTCTTCTTCTTTATAGGACCTGTCCAGAATAGTAAGTTAATCCGTAGATTAACCAGAACCCTTGAAGCTGTAGTAAATGAGACTGCCTCTGCTCTAGGTAACTTAACTGAAGAGCAATCTGCTATGAGATTTGTCGTTTTACAGAATCGTCTCGTCCTTGACGTCATACTGGCCGATAGGGGCGGGGCCTGTAGAGTCATCGGATCTAGTTGCTGCATTTTCATTCCAAATAACGCGCCGTCTGTTTATTCCGCTATAACCAGACTCCATAAAATTGCCCATCTGATACACCAAGATCCAGGCACCTGGACATGGTCCGGTTGGTTCTGGAATATAATTTCCGCATGGGGATGGAAAGTCTTGTCTTTTCTAGGTATAGCAGTAGCGATCATATTCAGCTGCTGCCTCTGTATACAATGTGGCCCTGCGATTTGCGGCATCTGTGCTACCTCTTGTATTCCTAGTCCCAAGCCCCGTTCTAAATCCCGTTCCAGGATAATTCGAGACGAGCAAATGATACTGTATGAAATGATAGATGGTATCATGAATATTGATGTTTCCTGATGGAAACGTAGTGACAAGGAGGGAATGTGGAAAAGTAAATTTTGCCATGTTCTGTGTCCCTACGTGTCATCCATCATATGTTATGTGTGCATGATTAAATATGCATATGCATTCCCCATGTCTGATTAATGACGCAATTACAGTTGTGTCCCCCTCTAGTATGCTAGTTTCCAGTCCTCGTGAATAATACGAATATCAGGCCTATGTAAAGCTACGTTGCCACGTTTCTCAGTGTGCACGTTATTCCATTATAAAGTCCCCGTTTTTAGGCCTCAAAAGGGCCCGGACACCAGATTCAGCTCCTGTCTCCTGAAGCCTCGCTGAGGAGGGATACAGCCCCCACCTGTATCCTCGACCTTTCACTTACTTCCTGCCTCTCAGTGCCCGGTGCAGCCTGGCTCTGCCTCTGAGTCTGCCAAGAGTATGTTATGAGTCCAGTTATCAGTTCAGCCCTCCTTCCCTGCATTCCTAAAACTACTGAATCGCATCAATAGTTTCCGTCATTGTCTAGCCTTCACGTCTCCACGTTAGAGAAATACTGCATTTAATGGTCATTTAATATTCTTCATCACGCACTACATGTAGAATAATGCATGGTCCAGTCTCAGAATCAAGTTAGCCTTTCCCCTCCTAACTTCTAGTTCCTATCAACATGTTCCCTAAACATCAGATACTAGATAGGGTTTAGGTACATGTCGCTCCGACTCTCCAGACTTCAGTCTCTGCTCCTAGCACAGAGTTCATAGCCCCCAGCTTCTCCTAGTGATACGTCATTGCCAGTTTACGCGCACCATCAGGTTAGAGGTCCCGGCTCCTCAGGTAGCCCCCTCCATGGTTTCCGCCCCATTCATGACATATCCTGTTACGTCTGCACCACATGTCTATGTATACGCCCAGTTACACCTACTTTCGCCCTTATCTTTCGCGACTGCTACGCGCCACACCTTCTGCTCCACCCACTGCTACGCCTACTGCAATGTAATGCTATGTGTTCACGTTATGTATATATGCTCATGTATTGTTATTAAAAGCCAGCGCGCTCATCCCAGATCCAGCCCCAGCAGCTGCTGGGCCCTGTCATCCTATTCCTATGCAGGTTGTCCTGTTCCTGTCCTTATGCTGTATTAAACCTGCAAAAACTCCTACTACCTCGAATCTTGACTCTTATTTATTGAGCTATCTGTTATGATATATGTCTAGTCAAAAATAGGGTATTATTTATTTATTTACCACACTACAGCTGTCAGAGAAAAATTGCATAATACTCTCTACCATCTATCCACTGACCTCCCAACCCACCAGTCTTCACCCAGCAGTGTCAGAGTTCAAGGAAGAGAAAACTTTCAATATACTAGCACAGATACAAAATTCCAAGGCCACTGTAGAAGGACAATTGTCAAGGAATTCAGTAACTATGATAAAGTATGTAGAAATTAGGGGTTGGCGTAACTCACATTATTCTGTGTAGCGTAATCTTTCCGAATTACCTAAAAATTCAGCGAGATTACACAGAATCACATAAGTGTAATTTAGAATTTAGCACCATTTTCTTTAGGCACAAATACCCACTCACCTTCAAAATGCACGCGAGGATGCACTTTTCTCTAAAAATAGAACTAACTGCAACAGAACATTAATTACAATGTGAGCTACCATTTGAAAATGTGAAAGTGGAGAAAGATTTTCCCCCCAAAGGACTCAAGGCATTTAGCGCCAGTTTCTTAGCATAAAATGCACCATCACTTACAAAATGGATGCATGGGGGTATTTTTCGCTAAGAAAATAGCAATAAATGCAACAGAACATAAACTGCGGTGCAAGCAGCTGCTCACATTCTCTAAATGTGCTGTCACCTAAGGATCCCCCCCTAAATTACTCTTAATTCCGTAAGTGGCGTAATCTAGTTAATTTTGGTAATTTCTCCTTAAAAAGTGTTGCAGAATTTAAATTAGTCTGATTACTCCAGCATGATTGATATTATTCCCAGGCCTCGCAGAAATAGCCAGTGTAAGCAATTCCCTATTTGATGCTTTTGAACTGTGTTTGGGTAGAGTTAATTGGTGCCAAGAAAACATTTGCACAGTAAAAACTCCACAATATATGGCATTCATTTAAACACCATAGAAGCACTTAAAACATTGCCTTAACAAAGTACACCACTTTGAAATGTGCTTGCATGGTGCTGGTAGGTGGGCAGCTACACAGTAGGTGGCCAAAATCTCAGGGTGAACATGCAGCTGGTCTTTGGCCATTAGTAGCCATTGCAGTTGTCAATGGAAATAATTTCAGCTTGCTCTTCACTACAGTGCCACCTGTTGCTCGCACTCTTGTTTATAAAAACCCAGGGAAGACAGATGGAGTAAGAGAGAGAGGGAGACAGAGGGCGCTAGAGGGAGTAATACAGAGAGAGGGAGCTAGAGAGAGCAAGACAGAGAGAGAGAGGGAGCAAGAGGGAGTAACAAAGAGAGAGAGGGAGCAAGAGGGCGCTAGAGGGAGTAATACAGAGAGAGGGAGCTAGAGAGAGCAAGACAGAGAGAGAGAGGGAGCAAGAGGGAGTAACAAAGAGAGAGAGGGAGCAATAGGGAGTAACAAAGAGAGAGAGGGAGACAGAGGGAGCTAGATAGAGTAAGACAGAGAGAGAGGGAGATAAAGGGAGTAAGAGAGAGAGAGAGGGGGAGCTAGGGAGAGTAAGACAGAGAGAGGGGGAGATAAAGGGAGTAAGACTGAAGACAGAGAGAGAGAGAGAGCTACAGGGAGTAAGACAGAGAGAGAGAGCTAGAGTGAGAAAGACAGGGAGAGAGGGAGCTAGAGTGAGAAAGACAGAGAGAGAGGGAGCTAGAGGGAGTAAGACAGAGAGAGGGAGACAGAGGTAGCTAGAGGAAGTAAGACAGAGAGAGAGGGAGCTAGACAGATAGAGGGAGCTAGAGGGAGTAAGATAGATAGAGAGAGAGCTAGAGGGAGCAAGACAGAGAGAGAGGGAGCTAGAGGGAATAAGCGAGAGGGAGCTAGAGGGAGCAAGACAGAGAGAGAGGGAGCTAGAGGGAGTAAGACAGAGAGAGGGAGCTAGAAGGGAGTAAGATAGAGAGAGAGGGAGCTAGAGGGATCAAGACAGAGAGAGAGGGAGCTAGAGGGAGTAAGAGAGAGAGTGGGAGCTAGAGGGAGCAAGACAGAGAGAGAGGGAGCTAGAGGGAGTAAGACAGAGAGAGGGAGCTAGAGAGAGCAAGACAGAGAGAGAGGGAGCTAGAGGGATCAAGACAGAGAGAGAGGGAGCTAGAGGGAGTAAGAGAGAGAGTGGGAGCTAGAGGGAGCAAGACAGAGAGAGAGGGAGCTAGAGGGAGTAAGACAGAGAGAGGGAGCAAGAGAGAGCAAGACAGAGAGAGAGAGAGGGAGCTAGAGGGAGTAAGACAGAGAGAGAGAGGGAGCTAGAGGGAGTAAGACAGAGAGAGAGGGGGAGCTAGAGTGAGAAAGACAGAGAGAGAGGGAGCTAGAGGGAGTAAGACAGGGAGAGAGGGAGCTAGACAGAGAGGGGGGGCTAGAGGGATTAAGATAGAAAGAGAGGGAGCTAGAGGGAGCAAGCCAGAGGGAGAGGGAGCTTGAGGGAGTAAGAGAGAGAGAGAGAGAGAGGGAGCTAGACAGAGAGAGGGAGCTAGAGGGAGTAAGACAGAGAGAGAGAGGGAGCTAGAGGAAGTAAGACAGAGTGAGAGGGAGCTAGAGGGAGTAAGACAGAGAGAGAGAGGGAGCTAGAGGGAGTAAGACAGAGAGAGAGGGAGCTAGAGGGAGTAAGACAGAGAGAGGGAGTAAGACAGAGAGAGGGAGTAAGACAGAGAGAGGGAGACAGAGGGAGCAAGACAGAGAGAGGGAGACAGAGGGAGCAAGATAGAGAGAGAGGGAGCTAGACAGAGAGAGGGAGCTAGAGGGAGTAAGACAGAGAGAGTGAGCTAAAGGACGCTAGACAGAGAGAGGGAGCTAGAGGGAGTAAGAGAGAGAGAGAGAGGGAGCTAGAGGGAGCAAGACAGGGTGAGAGGGAGCTAGAGGGAGTAAGACAGAGAGAGAGAGAGCTAGAGGGAGCAAGGCAGAGAGAGAGGGGGCTAGAGGGAGTAAGAGAGAGAGAGGGAGCTAGAGGGAGTAAGAGAGAGGGGGCTAGAGGGAGTAAGACAGAGAGAGAGGAAGCTAGAGGGAGTAAGACAGAGAGAGGGAGCTAGAGGGAGCAAGACAGAGAGAGAGAGGGAGCTAGAGGGAGTAAAACAGAGAGAGGGAGCTAGAGGGAGCAAGAGAGAGGGGGAGCTAGAGGGAGTAAGAGAGAGAGAGGGAGCTAGAGGGAGTAAGAGAGAGAGTGGGAGCTAGAGGGAGTAAGAGAGAGAGAGCGGGAGCTAGAGGGAGTAAGACAGAGAGAGGGAGCTAGAGGGAGTAAGACAGAGAGAGAGGGAGCTAGAGGGAGTAAGACAGAGAGATGGAGCTAGAAGGAGTAAGAGAGGGAGCTAGAGGGAGCAAGACAGAGAGAGGGAGCTAGAGGGAGTAAGACAGAGGGAGAGGGAGGTAGAGGGAGTAAGACAGAGAGAGAGGGAGCTAGAGGGAGTAAGACAGAGAGAGAGGGAACCAGAGGGAGCTAGAGGGAGTAAGACGGAGGGAGGGAGCTAGAGTGAACTAGACAGAGAGAGGGAGCTAGAGGGAGTAAGTCAGTACCTAGCGCCGTACATTTCCGACAGAGGTGGTCCATGCGGTAAGTCGTGAGGGGGTGACACCATGAGTTACCCGCACCGGGTGACACCAACCCCAGTGACGCCACTGGGTTTACATGAGGGAATCAGCACAGAGAAACGATTGTAGCTTGTTATTTCACTTTCTATATGGGATATAAGGGATCAACTTGCGAACCCAACAATATTACCAGGAAGCAGTGTTACCTACAGCTAACCCCACCCTCTTACCCCCAGTATGAGTAACACAGAGTGTAGAGGTACTACTTGTATAGTCCAGGCCACTCGAAACGCAGGCACTACTTTAGTCGAACACTTCACCATTATCACTCTACATGTAGGATTTCATGTCCATTAACTAAATGATGCAAAACGTCATAAATCTAAACATATACTTCCCCTCACTATACGCAACGTTTTGTCACAGCGCAAATGGCGTAGTTCTTTACAGCTGTACTTGAAGTCTTGGAGAGAGCAGCCATACTCCGTGCTAAGAGTGAGTAAAGCTAATCAGACTCCCATCACACTTAATTAGCACTACCTCTGCTGATTTATGACAGAGCACACTACACGTGGTAGCTGTGTTTAGCTGGCTCCTATAATGTGGCTTATAATAAAGCCACTATCAAAACAAGCATTATTTCAGCTGTCAAGAAGCAGTAAACACCACATTCTCGTTGCAGATTATCAGTTCCAAATCCCAGACGGGCCCCAAGGAATGAAGCTGCTATATTCTAGAAAGCAGCAAACCGTAGAAGAGGAGAGCTTCCCGTTACTGCTAAACGTTGAGTACCCAAAAAGTGGTGATGGTAGAGTTTACTCTTTAGTATCGGAGCTTGTGATCAGAGGAGAATGCTGAGGAACTCAATAGCAGTCCTGCCTCTCCCAGAGGGCCACTGGGAAATCACTACAGCAGAGACAATACACACATTTCATTCAATACAATCTGTTCTAACTCCTAGCCAACACAACTGTATTCCATCTTCTTCCAAGGCAAGGCGAGTCATCTCTCATCTGATAAATACGCTTGGAACCTCAATTTCAGTTGTGTAAAGCTTTCTTCCAAAATTTCAGAATCACCGCTGTGTCCAGTAGAGTTTGGGTGTCCAGAACTTCATGACATATAATCCTCCCTGGTAAATTGGGCACCACTTGTCCCGAAGAAGTGTACTCTAGTGAAGGGAATGAATGGCTGTCACAATACATGTCATGTGGATACTGTGTTTACAGCCCTGCTAACAAATGTGTTAGTCTAATTTGTTAAACGGAAGCAAATCAAAATCACTACACCAAAAATGCATTTGATTGTCACAGAAAGGCACAGGAAACACTAATTTCATGGTGACATGGAATGAAGCACCCCCCCCCTTAACTTTCGTCAGCCCAGCTTAGAATCAGTGTGGTTGCAGACAAACGCCCCCTCAGAAGTACAACAAGCATTAGCAATGCAATAGGTCTTGCATTTGTGAGAGTTTAAGTTATTGGCATTGTAAAGGATAATGCCTTTTATTTATGTTTTAGAAACCAACACATAAATAAAAGACATTGTCATTTACAATGCCAGGAGCTCAATCTGTTGCAAATGGAGACCTATTGCATTGCAAATGCTTCTTTACTATGTCCCTCGTCCCCTCTCCATTTCCGGACCTTCTCCTCCTCTCACCCATCTCTCCTTCATCATTATCTCACGGCTCCTCCTTTCACCTCCTATCCCCTTCCGGTCTTTCCCTCCACCACTTCTCTCCCTTTCCAGTCGGCCTCCCTCTCTTCCTCTATTACTTTCCCTTCTTTTCTTTTTTTTATCTCTTTCCATGCTACACTCACCTCCTCTTACTCTTTTTCCCCGGCCCTCTCCCTCCCAAAGTACTCCTCCCTCCTCTCTTTCCCAGCTCCAACTCCCTCCTTTTATGGCTCTCGCAGAATCCCTGACCCAGATGATCTCTCCCTAGAGATTTCATTAGGAGCCCAGAGGATTGAACTGGGAGTGGCAAGTGAGTAGTTGGAAGGACATAGCTTAACAAAGTTGAGGCTTTCAATAACAGTTTTGAAATGTTAGTGCATGTAGAATAGGGACTGTTTTGCCAATACAAGATGTATAACCAGAACATTAATTGGACAACAATGATGAAAAACGAGGAGCAGTGAGTCTGGTCATTTTAATAGGATTGGCTAAGGTCACGTCTGACAACTTAGCTTACCATCCAAAATACCCTACTTAACCTACTGCACTGGGCAAATGTATCACAAACTTAAGAGATGAGAAGTCTCCATGCCTTAACTGAAAAGGTCCTGGCTGCCGAATTGTTGATTTGTTTTCAGCTTTGTCTTGAGCTTTCTTCATCCAGTTTGCTCCTGAATAGGTAGAGTCTGTCTGCTGGGGGCAAGGCTCTGCCAAAGCAGTGTGTCACCCTCCTGTGGAACTGAGAGCACATATTTTAAAGTTTCGTTCATTGGGTTGGAGTTGTGCCAAGAGGAGCCTTGCAGAACGTACAGTTTTCAACCTCAGCCATGTGAAGGTCACATCCTTCAAAGCCTGTAGATGTCCCAAAATGTTGCTCGCAGATGCTAATTAGCATGAATGTCCACATCTGGAAGGAAGCATAAGTAAGGGCCATTGCACATACCCTCATCCCCGGGACAACAGGCAACCTGCAGTCCCTCAATAAGCCCCGCAATAGACAAGAGCATAAAGAGCCCGGTTGGTAAAATTCTGCTGCCATTTCAAATGTGTTTTTCACAGAGCAAGTTTTCCAGACACAATGGTAGAATGGTCCTTCGCGATTGAGCAGCTGATCCACAACCACGTTAAAATCAAATAGCACCTTACTGAGAGGGTTTAGGGATTCTGCCATTCAACAAGCTTTAAAGCTTTAAGAATAATCTGCTTTGGGCGAATTTTCTAGTGGCTTTGTTATTACAAGTAAACTAAGAGCACTGGTTTGAATACAGGGTTGACAACATTATTAGTATAAATTTGACTAAACTCACTTTCACGTACTAGACGAAAGCACTGGACAAAATTCATAATATATGAGCTCCGTGTGGTACTCCGTCTCATGGGCGCCGTTTATCATGGAGAAAAGGAACCTGACAGCTGTGCACTCGTCCCCAAAGTCGGTGGTAACAGCCATGTTGGTTTTCACTCTGCAATGGGAGTTACAAACATGTGGTCCTCATGCGGACCTCCTACTGTGGATCTCCTACCGCCGCAGCGTAAACGGTTGTGCCCTTGCCGTTAAACCGTCCACGAAACGGGAAAAAAATTACTTGCCCGAAATTTAAAAAAAACATTATATTTATTTATTAATAAAGTTTTATATAGATCGAACATGATCCCGAAGGATGTCAGAGCGCTTTACAATTTGAGGGAGAGGAAGGTAATAGTTGCAGTACAATCATCAGAAGGAATACCAATCCAAACAAATCACATATGGATATCAAACAAAATAACTAGAACATAGCGAACTGGGAGGGGAACAAGAGACTAGTAAAGCAGAATAACACCAAACACAGGACTTAGGGTGTATATATTAAGTAAATGCCCCTGACACCTACTAGTTTACGCAGTTCTTTTGTAACAGCATAGTTGGGGGGAAAACCTACAAAGAAATCTTCCTATAGACATTCTATGGCTCTCCAAACGCGCAGTAAACGGAGTCAGCGCAAGAATTCTTAGCGACGTTGTTTTTGACAACCAGAGCGGGATAAAAGTGACTACTTGATCGGTCCATTCTAAAACACGCCTTCATTCAAGAACAAAGAACAAAATCTGTACAATACAAAAGAATGAATAAATAAATAACTAAACAAGCGCGGTGAAGATAAAAATAAAAGAGTGCTTGAGTGCTTGCACACTTATGAAGGAAACCGTGTCAGGACACAAGTAAAAGATCCAGTCGGGATGGGCCGTCCTAAAAGGAGACAGGGCGGTAACCAGGAGGGACTAAGAAGCCTCCTTTTCAACCGTGAGCCAGCGTTTAGTCTTGAGGATGACGCTACCCAATCAAAAAGATGCGATGGGCTGTCCCCTTCGGAAAGCGTATTGATGACAAAAAACACTTGCAGAGCGATGAGAGCATGCGCGCTCCAGCGCTAGGTCTGCGCGACCTAAAAACAATGTGTCATGGATGGTACCGACAATAACCACGATTTCATGTGTGTAGCACCAACCAATGTTTCGTGGAGATTCCTTTCACATCTCTGATGCATAGCCCCGTCCTCTCATTATGGCTAGAGACTGCTACGTCTACTGAGGCCCTAAGATATATTGTCTACCTTGTTCACTTGGATGATGAACTTAGCCTGCCTTGCATGACCAGTTACTTGTTTAAAAAAAAAATCAATAAACACAATTTTATATAACAAAAGAAGTGCTGTTGTAATATATAAGTGGTGGAAAGAGGAACTGTGCACTTGCTATGAATGTTATGCCTGGTCAGCGTAGGTGGTTCTACGCCTGCTATAACCGTTAAAATGCATTTCCAGAGAGTTGTTTTTCGTGTAGGAGTCTGTACATCAGAGATTGTGCCCACTATCCAGCGAAGCAACATTAACTGAGCTTTTCTTTGAAGGACTTAATAATGGAACTGGTAATCACTGAGGTTGCCATGCATGTGCTTACCCACTGATAGGTTCATCATTGTACTATTGATGTATAGATTATCTCTAAAAGGGTTTAAAAGGCTGTTTTCTAACACCAGCACGGGTCTGTGCGATTAATTCTTTGCGCTTTTCGTAAAGAACCGGGAAGTGAATTGCTTTTCAGGACACTTTTCTTTATTCTTTAAAGGGCCTAGTAAATCAATAAGTGTTCACGGAATCGATTTTCAAAGCACTATTGGTGTGAAGCACCTTTCATTGTCACTTTCTTTGAAGGGCCTTTCCAGCAAAGTTTTCAGTACATTTTGGCTTACTGCACTAGTCTTCAAAAAGTCGCCCGTAGATGTGCTCTTGTCGCACTTAATCCCCATGGGGTCTCTAAATAGGTCCAGAGGAAAACTTCATTGTACGTAAATTCAAATTTACAGGGAGGATGGGTGTTTAGAGAAAGAGCAAACTAGTGCATTTGAAGTGTATCATGCTAGTGCCATTGACATAGGTACATAAAGACCACTCAACACGACGGTAAGGCGGCTTAGTTTGCAGCCAAAGTATTGGTGCACTGTGAACCATGCACTGTGAACATGCTCTGCTGACAGAACAGCGTGAGAAGTCATTGCTTCTTCAGGGTGATCAGAGCTGTTTGAGCAGCGAAGTGTGATCACAGACGTGTGTGAACGTGATGTGAGTGGCAGTGGTCGAAGTGGGGAAAAAAAGTAGGGGAACTGTGGGCGGAGAATCAGAGGGCGGGAATAACCTGAGGATTGGATCAGTGGGCGGAGTTAGAGGTGTGGCCAGGATGCGCAAAACATCCCACTCTTTAGTATTTGTGTGGCATTTCACTGACCAGTTACAGCTTATTATGTTATGTAATTCAACCAATGGATACACATGATTATTTAACGATTAATATGAGCTATTGACATTGGAAACATATTCCACTTTGTGAATTTATTTTAATCACAGAATGTCCCAAAAATGCTTAAAAGTGGAAGCACGAGCCATTTGTTTCCGAGTCATGGAGTTTCTGTCGTCAGCAATATACACAGAGACAATCAATTTTACGTGTGTAAATGACTGTATAGGAAATGTTACATAAGATAAAGGACTACAAGGTGTAGAAGTCACATGATAACCATACTAGTAGACAGTATAGTTTAATAGTGATTGGCCTGGGGAAACACAAACTCAGAATTTAAAACTTAATACAATGATTGGGGGGTCTCTTTAAAAATCATTATTGATTTGTATCAAAAATAACACTTTTTGCAACATTAGGATATTCAAAGGCTTAGGGAAAAACCCATAACGCCCTAGTTTATACCTTGCAGTTTGTATGCAGATCTTAGATGAAAGTTAATAGCTCACTGTTCTTTGTTAGGATTTTAACTTATACATTGCAAGTAGCAAAAGGATCTCACTGACAAAAGCAGTAACCCACTGACCTATTTACAATATGTGCACTTTGTGATGGGCCTGGTACATTTTCTTTGCAGCAGGCACATTAACCCTCTGCACTATCTTTCCATGAGTCAAAACTTCCACTAGACAAATCTCCGATCTCGCTCTAGGAAGAAGTTTATTCATCAGAGTTATCATGACATTTTTATTATTGCCGAAAATAGCTGGCGGCCAGGAAGGAGGCAGCAAGTGCTTTTAAAACCATAATATACGACGCCCCCACTCAAAGTCTGTGGCCATTGCGGTCACACCAGTCGCACCGTCCTAGAGCCAGCTCTTCTCAGGGGTCCTGTGACCTCAGTGACAGAGTCACTGTTGCTCTAGGGTCTGCTACTTCGTAGGCCTGCCCGCAAGACTGGAGGTGAACTTCAGTATGGAATGTGGTGGGCAAGCCTTCAAGGTGAACCCACACTTGCCACTGCTAGGGTCCACCTACTGGTGCTAACTCACCAGGGCTTTTCTGGTGCCTTCTAAGGTCTGGCATGGGAATGTGCTCCCTCAGGAGAGTGGTCTGGGGGACTGTTCATGAAGGCTGAACCTGGTTCCCTAGTTCTAAATTTAGCAGCTCTGCCCCCAGTGCTACATCTGCTCCCTCACTGAACACCATACTTCCCCACTGAAAGAAACTCATACTGCCTTCAGCTACAATCCAATTTGACCTGCTATAAATAACTGGATGCGACTCAATTCAAATTACACACTAGGCAAGAGCAATATGCTGCCTAAAAGAAAAGGTAACAACATCCTGGAAAAAGCAAACACTCATAAGGAATGAAAGATTTAATAAAGCATGTAAAATGTAAGCAGGAACATGGTGAACTTAACTCTTTTACAGTCATTATTCAGAAATCAACAAGTATTTTTGCCTGAAAAGTTAAAGACATAAATACAGGGCCCAGAAAGGACCCATTTCAATGTCCACTGCTTATATGCTTACAAAACGTAAGCAGTGTGGTTTCAAAAGACCACATTTGTGAACACAAAGCCGCCGTACACATTTTGTTTTCCAATCCACCCATCAACCAGGTATTGCAGTACCTCCAGGCAGGGCCGGTCCTAGGATTTTCGGGGCCCTGGGAAAAAGGGAATATGGGAGGCCCCTGAAATCTACATAAGTGACACCTTCTGGGCCGCAGCTCCTCTTCTCAGCCACCCCAAGCAACTCTTGTACAGCCCCTTTCGAACTGAAGGTGTGAGAATTGCTTGGGGGCTGAGTTAAACCTGTGTGGGCTAAAGTGCTGACAATGGGCGCCCTGCCGAGTCTCTAAACTGGCTGCCTGAGAGGTGTACCCTCCCCTAGGCCTTCCCACACCCTCCCTTAGAGGCCCCAGGAGGGGGACCCCCCTCCCATGAGCCCGTTTGTGAAGCATTTCTTTCACTCTGATCAGCAGACATACACGAGGACTAGTGGGGTGTTAATTGCCATTGTGGGGGGCCCCATCCTGGCAGGCAGAGTGCCAGGCCCTGGGCAGCTGCCCACACTGCCCATGCCTAGCGCCGGCCCTGCCTCCAGGTAGGAGGTACTGGAGGAAAACGATGCTGTTCAAAGAAAGACAAGAAAACAAAAGTAGCGCTTTACTGGCAAACTCTGTAAAGTGGTGCTAATGTGTTGGGGTTTGAAAAAAATGATCTGGCCTCTTTAAGAACACTTCATCATGCTTTATTTAATTATTTTTCAGAGTTTGAACATTTTATTTCCGAGGCTGCACTTTGGAATAGAAAAATTTCAAAACGGCATTTCCAGCAAAAGTGGTTTTCTTTTTTGCATCCATTTCACAGGGGTACAAATGGACGACAGGAAGAGACGGTGAGAACCATTTCTTGATTCATGATTTTTGGAAAAGTGAGAAGGAGTTAGACAGAAGAAGAGGGAATAGGAGTAAGAAAGGGGGGGGGAGCTGCCAGCGGCACAGCAGAAGCGGACACCTTCCTTGTCTTGTCTGGGCAGGAAGTAAGTGACAGAGACCTTTTCCGTCTCTGCTCCCCGCCCGTCCACGAACAGAATATTTCTGACGTCCAGGGAGGCATGTTAATAATAAAAAAGTAGGGGAATGGAATCTACAGAATTAAAGAAGTAGGGGCACGCCGTGCCCTGCCGTTCCCGCCCACTTCGACCACTGGTGAGTGGAGTGTAACCAGGTCAGAGTAGGTCAGGCTTCCCCAACAAGTAACTCGTGAGCCACAGGTAGCTCTCCAGCTACCTGCAAGAAACTCTCCTGTGGACAGGCTAGACGAACAAGTTAGTAGCTTTTGGTTGGCGGAATTAATATATGTCAACCAAAATTGAAAAGTGTGAATTTAAGATGAACATTTCAGAAATCATAAGCAGATGTTTGGAGAAAAATGGCTGAATTCCCAGAATAGATATAAAATTGATATTTGAGTTATAAATATGGTGGCGCTGGGGAGACTTATTACTGACACTATTACAGTGTTGCCAAGGGCATTGCAATTGCGGTTGTTGCGTTTACCCATGTAAAGGCATTTTAAATTGGAGAAGCCTTTTTTTACATTATTGTTGGCAACCCTGCCTTATGCATTGATGTGATTACTAGTCGTAAACAGGCAGAAGGTTGCCACTAGTGTTTTCTTTCCTGACATGGTAACTATTATGAAAGTATCATTAGTAGCTTAAGATGATTTTCAATGTGCTTAAGTGTTGGAAAGTGGACTATTAGTAGGGGCAAATGTATAACTGCCACTGGCAATAAGGCCACTAACACAGTATAGGGCTCAGAATAGGTCTTAGAATTTTTTTTCCCATGCTCAACCCTTGGTAGCTTGGCTGCGAGTAGGCATGCTTAACCTAATAGACAGGAATGTAAAGCATTTAAAAACACAATTTCAGTAAATAATTTAGACACAATACAAAATAAAAATCCAACACAAATTTATAACAGGAAAAATGTTATCTTTATAATGACACCAAAACGTCAAAATTCCAATGTAGAGAACCGGAGATATTAATTTTCTAAGATTTAGCACTTTCTAGCACATAGAAACCTATAGAGCCTTATCAGGACATCTGGTCGCAATAGACCAGGTCAAAGTCAAAGTTTCAGGCCGACCATGATGGAGCCCTGGACGGCTACCCCTCCCAGTAGATCTGGGTCAAAGTTTTTACCTTCTGACTTAGAAACGTTTCTGAAGCTTTTATTCCCGGGGTCTCTCGACGCTCTCAGCCAGTCCGGATTGGGTGAGGATTCGCCAGATTGCCTTGCGACGAGCTCCCGGTCAAACTTATGGAAGTCCGACCTCCGGAGCGTCCCAGCGGAGCAAACCAAGGATCCAGGCCGACACACGGTTGAAGGCAGGCAGCTTGGCTTTCACAGTTTCTCCCAATCACCTTTTCTTCGTTCCGTCTTAGAAACTTTTACAGAGCTTTTTCTCACGGGGTCCCTCGATGCTCTTCACCAGGTCAGATTCGGTGAAACTCTGGAAGAAGGACCGATGGAGTTTTTCAGAGGGGCAAACCTGGACGGCAGGGTGACTCGTGGTTGAAGGCAGACGGCTTGGCTGGTCAGGTTGAGTCGGTCCTTTTATGGAGCTTTTTTCTAGAGTTGCTCCAAAGTTCTCTAAACTTCTGGAACTTCTTCCTGAAAGTCCCCAAAGGGTCCAAAGTGCCTCAAACTCACTCCAAGGGTCTGGAAGCTCCAAGATGGTCCTTGAAAGTTGAGGACTTCAGTTCCCACAATCCACTTGGACAAAACCCTTACAAATACACTGGTAGTTCTCCAGGTTGAGGATTCTTGGTGGTGATATTCCAGGTGAGCTCTGTTAATCTGCATCTTACAGGGAGTCCACTCTTCAGTCCTTTTACAGCAAAGCAATCCACAGGCTGTAGTTGCAGATGGTGCAGAAGGTGCAATCTTCAGAATGCAGGCCTTTAGAAATGCACATCAAACTTCCAGAATGGCCGTCTTGCTTTCTTAGGTTTCGAGCAGTAGATCTAAGGGGCTCTGCCCTTCTCAGATACTTATTCTTATTCTCTGAGTCAAGCAGGAGGTCACTCTTGTCCAATGGGCTGCAGGGTTCCACCAAAAGGTCTGACCACTTCCTGCACAGTGTGGCACTATTTTGTCCCAGAGTGCACCAATTCTTCCAAATTCATAATGGCTGATTTTCCAGCAGGGAGAGAAGAGCTAGTTAAACACACCCCTAGGAGGGCTAATCTCCATAGTCTCTCCCCCTTGCATCTTCTCATTCCTTCCTTAATCCTAGAATCTGGCTTGGGTTCACAAGGGTAGAGTGGTAAATGACACTGGGGTTGTCCCTTTCCCTTGAAGTCCATTGTTTAAGACTCCTCCCCCTGCTCTGGCATACCTGTGCAACAAGACCCTGCTCTACCAGAAGAACTGTTCAACCCTAGGGGTTCTTTATCTACTCTTCAGAGAAGCTTGGCTAGTCGCCATAACTCTGACCAACCAGGACAGTCTGAATTTGGACTTACAACCTCACAAACAAGAAAATCTTATAACTTCTTATATGTACATTTTAGGAGAAATTCAACAATATCATATTGCTGGATGTATTAATACGATTCTGGGAGGTTTTTGAATGGTACTTTAAGCCTTCTCCTATCAAGAGCTATCAGTTAATAACTTTCTCCCATGTACACCTATGTGGCAGGGGGGTTGCAATGGGAAACATTACTTGGGCCATATTCCCAGCACCGGGGCTAATAAAAACATATTTTATAAGTACTCTGATAACATCTAAAGGACACCCCACCCCTGGTGTACCTAGGGGAGACTTTAGGGGTTCTGAATATGCAGAAATATTGCAGATCCTCCCTCCACAGTGCTCCTACCACCAAAAGTCGATTTTGGCAGCACTTTATCTCAATGTGGGGAGTGAAATGTGTAATTTCACTTAACACAGGGCATATACAATTCACTGTATAAGGGAGCACCTTATAGATACTTGACCCCCACCCCTGGTACACCTGGGGGAGACCCAGGGAGTAACTAATATGCCAAAACATTGTAGGTTATCCATTTGTAAGTGCCCCAAACACAAAAGTCGAGTTTGGGCAAAATGTAGCTTTTAAAAGCAGTCCTGCAGCACAGGGCTTCTTTTAAACTGACCTCAGGCCCAGCAGTGCACACATGCACGTGCAGAAAAGGGCCAATGGCCTCTAAACTACCATGTCCTAATATATAATAGGGACTGCCTCATTATGTACTAGTGTCCCAATGGGGTAGGTCATGCCAATCACAGGGGTACCCCAGCCCTTAGGGTACCCTAGTGTATGTTGGTGTTTTCACTGTATTCTAAGTGTTTTCAGCATTGCACTGGCCCTGGGCCTGGTTAGGCAGAGTCAGTTACCACCAGTACCAGTCAGCAAAATGTTTGGAGGTGCCCAGGGCAAAGGATGACTTTGCAACAATAAGTAGCTCTTATTACAGAAAAGGTTTGAGACCCCTGGTGTAGATGTTTTGATAGAAGAAAAGTCAGAGTGAAGCATAAGCTGACATCTTGACCCGCACTCTAATCCTGTTAATCAATACAATTTAAAGATATATGCATTTGCATCACCCCATATCTGACGAATCTCAGAATGTTTTCCTTGGAGTATGGTATTGACCCGGTTTCAGTAAAATGGCGACACAAAAAATATTATTTTTTGGAAGCCTCCTTTAAACACTCAAGTTTATCAAGGTTTTTTTTTTTACTATACCACAGCTTTGCCTAGAGTAAGAATGAAAGTACCTAATTATCTGCACAGTTGTAACATCTCCAGCACTTTCCTCATTGCTTTTTGACAAAAAAAATTGGGGCTCCTGGTCACAAAGGACCTCTCAGACTCCAGATCTGTTTGTCCTCAGATATACACTTAGTGTAACCTGAAATAAGGAGACACTGCATTGGTCTCTTCACCCTATAGACTCGAGAGGGAGCCCCTTTCAAACCTCTCAGCTGAATTCCCAACTGCCGGCACTATTGTAAGTTTTAGGATTACGCTTCTGAAGCTGAGGGTGCTGACTACTCAACTTCACTTCTAAATTAATTTG
This sequence comes from Lissotriton helveticus, assembly GCF_964261635.1. Taxonomy (NCBI): domain Eukaryota; kingdom Metazoa; phylum Chordata; class Amphibia; order Caudata; family Salamandridae; genus Lissotriton; species Lissotriton helveticus. The sequence continues at coordinate 485,560,574 of NC_136067.1, read as the reverse complement.
CCTAGGCCAGATGGGGTGCTTTTTGATTATGTTATTTTAATGTGTGCTTCCCACTGTGCACAACACACGTGCCTGCGTTGGCATATTAAGGATACAATGCCAGAGAGGTAGTTTGGAGCCAGACCGTTCATTACTTCGAGGCCCGAATATTGCAAGTGAGCAATTTGGCTTTATGATGAGGCATGTGTGGGAAGATTATATAGTCTTCTGGTTGCAAAATGTATGGCTGAGTTTGTCCAGAGGAGTAAATAAGTATTCGGGAAGACCGACTAAAGCCCTGCTGCATAAGTCCAATCTGCTGAATAACAATGAGTTGATTAGTGAGCTGGCTGTACTGAATGCTTATGTGTGCTCGTATTTTCTGTATATTCTGGTAATTGTAAACATGCTGTTGTGATCATACAGCCTTAAATTGTCAGGGTTTAACAGAAGAGAATCCCAAGGTTTCTAGTTGAGGAGGCACATTTCAAGGATTCGGTGTTACAGAGGATGGGATCTGCGAGAGAGATGGGAGAGGTTTAAGAGGAAAAACCTAGGACCTAAGCCTTTGTGAAGTTTAGCATTAGTGACCACAATTGTAATGACATCCAATGCTGGATTGCTGTTAGGCAATCAATGGTACATGAGTTGGTGTGTAAAGACTGGGAAGGAGAAAAAGATTTGGATGTCATCAACATAGAAGTGACATGAGCAGCTGAATGAGAAGATAATATCTCAGATGAAATGGAGAGTGAGAAAAGGAGGAGTCCAAGAATTGATCTTTGGGGGACACTGACACCGGGCAGATGCTGATGCTTTAGAGTTCCATGCAAGGGAGGATGAGTGATCGAAGAGGTATATGTACATATAGAATACTGAACATTACTAATTATTAGTAATGGCACACCCACCTTCCTTTATTCTTCTCTCCCTGTGAATTCTTCTTTGTTTGAACCCCCTGTATCCACAGTTTCATTTTCCCTCTTACTCCCATTGCCTTCAATTGCCGTCTTTCAATACCCCAAAAATATTTTGTCCCAGGCTTGATTTTTGCAAAACTGGTAAGAGGGCAGTTGCATGTGCTCTGATCAGTTTTATTAGTTTGTTTATTCCTGCGAGAAATGGCACTCTACGTGTTTCACTTCTTTTATCTTAAGTTTTTATCTCTCTTTGCTAAAAATCTGCTACATACTTTAAACCCTGAGATAGTTTGATTGTGTAATCCAACCTTTACCGTAATACAGATTGTGTTTTGCATTCTTTACATTCTAGTGTAAAAGTAAATACACTTTGATTCTCCCTCCAGCAAGAATGACTACAGCATAATTAATCTTATATTCTTTTGTCAACACATGAAGTATAGTGCTTGTTGGAGAAGATGTAACGCGAAGCATCTTTTAGAAACAAATGTATTTGTTTTTCCTAAATGTACCTTCGTTCTGATGTCCTCTGCTTTCACTGGGTTGTTTTGCAGCTCCAGGGTCTGGTAAAAAAAGCGGGAATATCAAAAACATCCATTTAGCTACAAGTAGCCTTTTCGGATCACAAAAAGAAACAAAATTCCTTCTCGTGACTTTCCTTCACATCTGGATTTCTGTCGTGTCCTTTTGCGTCCTAAGTGAACATTCTTGGAAATGAGATGCCTAATGGTTGTTTAATGTTTTCATTGTGAAGTTTCGCCTTGTGCACTGGGAACAGAGAGCCTAAAAGGGAATTTTGGTAGTTGTTTAAACAGTATGAAAAGGGGGGGCCCTCGGCCCCCCCGCCCGCATGGCGGCGCGGCGACCCCCCTCTCCCCTTGTCTCCCGGTGGTGGGGCGTGACCTCCCGGCGTCCAGTGATGACACGGGGGGTGTGCGCCGCACCACCGGCTGGCTGGCACCCGACCCCTGACCCGGAAGGCGTTGTGCAGGCTTCCGGGTCGGGGGGGGGCGGGCGGCTGGGTGGCGGGGGGAGGGTGCGTCCCTCCCCGCGACCCTAGGTTAAAGGAGGGGGGAGAGCTCAGGTGGCCCCTTGTCGCCTGGACACTCCCCCACACTGGTCGTGCCCCACGCACGGGGCCTCCTAATTTTCTTTTCTTTTAATTTCCTGCAGGTCTTGGAATTGGCGAACGAAGGCAGCCTCTGAGCCAGCGGTGGCGGGAACGAGACACGGCGGGCACTGCAATGTGTGCAACTATCAGGGGACTGAAGATGAGTGCAGCGCCAATGAAGAACCGAGGTTCTCCTTGTCGACGGATCCTGCTGGACTGGCGGCGAAATTAGGAGAGATCGAGCATTTTGGTAAGGACAAGAAGTAGCATGGCACTCTTCAACTGAGTCTCCTTTGTTCCCGAGTAAGCATGGGTACCGGGAGGTAGTGTTTGCGGTGGGCGCCCCCCCCCCGCAGCGTTGAGCAGAGTTGGGTGTTGGCAGGCAAGACAGCGCTCTCAATTGTATCGAGCTATTGCCTATTTAGGTTGTGTGCCCGAAGGGCTGGTGTTACAGGTCAATGTGTGGGCCTTTTATTCTGCTGCTTATTGGTTTGTTTTGTGGTGTGATGGGATGGTTTTCATTAATAGTTCCCTTGAACAAACATTACCTTCAGCAAGCACAACTCCTTGTAGTCTTCCAAATTTGGTAAAACACTTCTAGAGCGTGTCTTCTACAAATTCAAAACAATTTGAAAACATTAGCACTTTTACGTTATCCAATATACCAATGGAGCCACTTTCGTTGTGGTGCCTAGGCCTATTCTTAGTCCCAGTCTGACCATGGGAGTCTGCCATGCACGGCCTAGAGAAACGGTATCTGGCATGTGCAGGGCTGGTGGTCAATATCTTACACAGGATAGGAAGCCTTTTCAATGTACACAAGCGTCCATTGCACAAACAAAGGGCGGAGCGTACACAAAAGCAGTGCAAGCTTTCCTCGGGAACACAGTGCAGCTTAGGCGTCTGTTGCGCAAACTTAGAGCCTGGCCCATAACGGGATCGAGTTCGAAACGCCAAGAAAGAAGTTGACCTTACATGCAGGGCTGAAATGCAGGTGTGCAGGGAGGCCACAAGTGAGTGACGCATTACAAATAGGATTTGAAGCCTGTTGGGGGGTGAAATCGTATGCTCAGGGCATAAGTACTGGTCATAGCTCTCCTGTGACGGGGATTGGGAATACCATCGATGGTATGCTGTGCCCAGGGTGGTGGGTTCTGTTAAGAAGACTCAGCAGGCTTGGTGGAAAATCACAACAGGTTTCAACACCATAGTGAGCACACTTTGCGCTATTCTCTGGTACTAGGCAAGGGGCAAAAAGATAACTACTGGGATTGCCTGTGGAGCATGTATACATTATAGCGTATTACTATCTGAAGCTGCACAGTTGGTGGCTGCATTTACTTACGCTCTTGATGCCTATGTTGCGATGGTATTAATGTGTAAGCCTATCATACATTAACAGATAGATATGCAATTCTTATCATCAAATGCCTAACAAGCGTGTTTGGCATTTACACTCAGTGTTTTGGTATTGAGCTAACACATTTACCAATGGTCATAGGTAGTTAATAGCGACATTTGTCGCGATTACCTCTCGTAACTTAACGTCTGCTCTTGTGATCTGTTCTCGGGGAATGTTCTCATCATGTATCATTACTGTTCTTATCGTGAAGCGTTCTGACGCCTTCGGGTAAAGTCCGCGCTATATGTAAAGGCATAAATAAAGACACTGCGATTCCACGCGCAATGCTGCCCGGGGGGTAGGATCACTTTAGGGCATACAGCTGGCCTAAAAGCAGATATTTAAGATGGAGGGTATTACCACATAGGACCCCCCTTTTCCATTGCTCATTGTGAGGAAGGCTCGTAGGTAGCAATTTTAAACGCTGCACAGACTGACATGAGTTGATGAAGAGGTACGGAGGCAATCATAACAGGTGGTGAGATTCGTTCGGGGTACAATAGATTGGATTAAACTGGCTATGCTGCCATCTAGTAGGCCACTAACGCCATCACTCGTAAAGCACATCTTTCATATGCGTGATGTGGTCCCTGGCATGGGCCTGGGAGATTAACTCCTAACATTTAGAGATGGGTGGTGCACAGTACTGGTGTTTGATTTAGGCAAAGGTACATTAAATATTACATAGTGTCTCATTTTCCTAATGAACAATAATGGTAAACTTGGCTAGCCACAACACGGTCCATGCTTGAAACAAAACACAAACCATTTGCTTGATTCATAATTGCTCCGCAGTGAAGTTTCTGTTCGTACATTAGTGGGTAATGATTATCCAGTTTTCTTGTTTCATAATTGCTCCTCAGTAAGGTTTCTGTTCATACATTAGTGGGTAATGATAATGAATATAGACTCACCTTTGCATTCCGGTCAGACATGTTGCCTTTGTATTAGTGGCATGGTTTCCCACACGGTCCTGGCGGGTACCCAGAGGGGAAATTTAAATATATTATAATGCAACACAACTAGCGGGCTGGGTGTGTCATGAAATATTCTGTTTAGAATTTTAAGTAAGAGTGAAGAAGCGAGGCAGCAATTTCACACCCTTGTGTGGCCTTTGCATCGGTTCTTTCGACTATTTTAGAGGGGCAAGGCAAGTTGCTTTTGAAATAAAGTGGATACCCCACCAGTTTGTTTAATTTAGGTGTTCTTTACAACGGGGCTCCTCTCTCATTACATATATATTATTTGCTGATGCTAAAAGAGATATGTCCATTATTGCACAGGTTGGCCCAAATTTCACTATCATTCACGCAGTGCAGCATGTCAAGCCCAGCGCTGGTGGGGGCAATGGGTGTGGCTAACTGTTATGGCCGCCTGACTAGGCCAAGGCCCAAAATGTTTCTATTTTGACAAATTAAGCACTGGATCTAACTAGCGTTACCCAGTAGAAAGCCCTGGTACACTATTCAAGTGTATGTGCTGCTGTATGCGATGCTCCCGTTGGCATATAAATTTAATCTGTACAGTGCCGCCACCTATGGCGGCTAGGAATGCACTCTACCTACCAAGCCAAATATAAACTTTTGATCATGGGAGAGAGAGCCAGGTGTAAAAGAAGGTCTAGGCAGCACTTTGCCTCTGGATAGGTTTTGTGTAGATCTGAACTGGGTGCTCCTTCGGGCAGGGAGGGAGCTATACTTCTATGAGGGCACTAACAAGTTGAACAAATCTAGTGTGCCACTAATGTTGAGGGTGCTCTATACGGGGGCTGCTGCCCACCTCTTAAATTGGGGGCTCCCGTGGGTAGGGGCGGAGATGTACCTCGTATGTTATTCAATTAAGGGGAGGAAACCTAGGGTGCCGCTGATGTTGAGAGTGCTCTACATGGGAGCCGCTGTCCAGCTAACCTGGCAGCCTACCAACATATGTCTGTTTCTTTTATAGCATAATTCTTCCAGCACGTTATTTCTTGTCCCTAAAGTTTGTGTTTTCATAGAGGACAGGTCTTGTGTACACGTAAACTGGGTGCTACCTTGGGTAGGGACAGAGTTTTTACCTCTCTGAGGGCTTTAATGAAGGCGGGTTGGCTTGGAGTGTATTTTACCGAAAGCCAAAGCCAAATGTCATACCGGGAGGGATACCGGGATTGATAGTTATAAGCAACAGTGGAAACTTCTCTAAGCTAACCACGTTCTGTGCAACCAGAAAACCAAACAAGGGACTGGGGGATTTCAATTAGAAGAAGAATAGTACCATGGCCTAGCGAGGTAGTCAATTCGGGAAAGCAGGGATACGTAAAAGACTCTTGTTTCATTGATTATTAAGGGGGAGTCCGAAATGCAGTGTGATTCTGTTGTTGAGAGTACCATGTACGGGAGCCGCTTTCCATAATGGACATGGTAAGTGAAGGCAGGGGTAGGCAAGCGAGGCTATGCCATTAGGAAACGCTTGTCTATATCCCACGCACTTTGCAGGTGCAAGGATAGGATTAGTTCCCTTAGTAGGGTGCCTGTTTTTAATCTCTGGGACGATCTTGGGAAGAGTCATAGGGACTTCGGTTCACCAGTAGATTCCTGCACGTGCTGCGGCGTAATTATTTGTAACCATGAATGCGCTGTGTCACCGCACTTCACACTGTGTCCAATTTTAATGAAGGTCATATTGCTGGGCACCCTCTCCCTAACACTAATTCACATCCCGCATGGGACACAGACTGATGCTAGGTGAAACGCTGGCAGTTGGAAGTGTTACTGGATATGCATCTGGCACTAGTCTTAGCTAGGACCTAGCATGTGAGGGCAATGTAATACAGGCATGTGTACTGTAGTTATCGCAGGAGGCCAGATAACACTAATGGTTGGTGTGTGTCTTTTTTCCATTTATGTATGGCCGGGTCCTTGGCGGGGACTTGGGGAGTGTCCACGCCGCAACAACCGTAACAGGTGGACAGCCAAAGGGTCGCAGACGTCAGCTTCTCAAACCTGTCACGCGGGGGAGGAATTCGCCAAGGAACTACAACAGCTCAACACAAGCGGAAGAGGATCAGCAGACATTGGTGACTGGGATTGTGGGCCTCTCTTGTGTGAAGAGCGCTAAACATAACTTTCTTGCAGGTGATTGTAGGTAAAGGGCGGAGCAAAAGGGGGTTTTCTGTTTTCTTCTTCTGTAAGGGGGGGGCTTATGCCCCGGCCAGTTCAGTAATTAGTTTCAGGAACCTTATCTCAGCAACGCCCCCTCCCCGTCAGTGGTGATACTTCACCTGGGGGAGAATGATTTAGCCAACTAGGCAGGCGCATCCTTATGGAGGACATCATCTCCGTGGCAGGGTGGGTGGCCATGCCGAGTGGCACGGTAGGTTGGTCGCAACTTATACCTCGGTGGCAGTGGCGAGGGGGGGGGACTCGGCCGAGGCGTTGAATCACTCGGTAAAGAGGATCAACGCGCAATTGGACAAATTACTTCGAGCCCCCCCGGTTGCAGACGATCCCTCATGGGTGCATTTAGGGGTGAACATTCCTAGCTACGAGACTGGGTATACTTAACCGAGGCAGGGAACGTCCTGTGATCTAATAACATGGTGCCATGGCTAGAGGGATTTGCGAGGTGATCATGACCTTTCTAGGAGTAGGAAGGGGGAGGCCAGATCGTCGGTCAACAATGCTGGCCTGTGGCGGTAAGGTCATGACCGGTGAGCAGCTATTTTAAGGTCTGAGGGGGCGGCATCATCCTTTGGAGGTGTCCGCCCAGGGGTAGGGGTCACTGGCCCCTCCCAGAACTTCAGAGGGCAGGTACAACTGGTGCTGCAAAGGGGCGCGGGTAGGAGAGTCACGCTGTCCTTATGGCTGGTAGCCACCCCGCGCGTACTCATGACATCAGCGAATGGCGTGAGTAAGGGCCCTCCTTCAGTGGGTAAATGGAGTTCACGGCGTGGACCGAGTAATTAACGGGCTCGGCTGCGCATGCGCACCTGCGGTAAGGGCGCAGCTAGTAGGACCTGACACCGGTTAGGCCCTCGCCATATGGCCAGTAATCTAAGTATGCAAAAAATTTCAGAGGAGGATGTTAGATTCGGTTAGGAAACAAGCTGTATTAGAATCTTGTTAAGGTTAGCATATCATACTTGTTGATATGGTTGTATGTAATGTCCCTGAATAATTTTTGCATAAAACGGTATCTTTTGTTTAATAATTTTATTATTTTGTATCTTAATAAATACAGCCGGGGGGTCTTGCGATCCCCCGCCTTCCAAAGACAGTCATGTTTCGTGTCAGTGTGTCCTGGGTTGATCTGGGTCCACAGGGAGGGGGGCGGTAGCCGTCGCTGACCATGTGAAAAGGGGGGGCCCTCGGCCCCCCCGCCCGCATGGCGGCGCGGCAACCCCCCTCTCCCCTTGTCTCCCGGTGGTGGGGCGTGACCTCCCGGCGTCCAGTGATGACGCGGGGGGTGCGCGCCGCACCACCGGCTGGCTTGCACCCGACCCCTGACCCGGAAGGCGTTGTGCAGGCTTCCAGGTCGGGGGGCGGGCGGCTGGGGGGCGGGGGGAGGGGGCGTGCCGCCCCCTCCCCGTGACCCTAGGTTAAAGGAGGGGGGAGCGCTCAGGTGGCCCCTTGTCGCCTGGACGCTCCCCCACACTGGTCGTGCCCCGCGCTCGGGGCCTCCTAATTTTCCCCACCCACCATCCCTGGAACATTGCAGTGTTTTTGTGCATATGGTATACCTCTCTTATTGTGTGTATTGACGTGTATTAATTACTTATTTTCCCGTTTAGGAAGTGGTTTTGAAAGACAAATGTCGGTTGCAATGGTATCTCATGTATATTGTATACCTGTTTTTATGACGTGTATTGACGTGTATTAACTATTTATTTCCCATTTAGGAAGTAGTGTTGACACATAAAATGTCGGTTGCAATTTTGTTTAGGCCTTTTTCCCTAGTAGCCTGACGATGGTATGTCATGTCGTGTTGATATAGTTAGTGTAGTTGTCCTTTAGTTCTTTTTCCACAGGTCGTCGTATTTATTAGGGTTTGGACATGCGGTAAGGTCATGACCAGTGAGCAGCTAATTTAAGGTCTGAGGGGGCGGCATCATCCTTTGGAGGTGTCCGCCCAGGGGGAGGGGTCAGCTGTCCTTATGGCTGGTAGCCACCCCGCGCGTACTCATGACGTCAGCGAATGGCGCGAGTAAGGGCCCTCCTTCAGTGGGTAAATGGAGTTCACAGCGTGGACCGAGTAATTAACGGGCTCGGCTGCGCATGCGCACCTGCGGTAAGGGCGCAGCTAGTAGGACCTGACACCGGTTAGGACCTCGCCATATGGCCAGTAATCTTAGAATGCAAAAAATTTCAGAGGAGGATGTTAGATTCGGTTAGGAAACAAGCTGTATTAGAATCTTGTTAAGGTTAGCATATCATACTTGTTGATATGGTTGTATCTAATGTCCCTGAATAATTTTTGCATAAAACGGTATCTTTTGTTTAATAATTTTATTATTTTGTATCTTAATAAATACGGCCGGGGGGTCTTGCGATCCCCCGCCTTCCAAAGACAGTCATGTTTCGTGTCAGTGTGTCCTGGGTTGATCTGGGTCCACAGGGAGGGGGGCGGTAGCCGTCGCTGACCATGTGCGTTTTATCAGGCCGTGCCAGAGACAGTTTAATGAAAATTTAACATAATCGAGTATTATCGACTGCGGTTTGTTAACAGAGATGCTTTGTTACCATTGCTATCCTTCATAAGAAAGGATCCGTGAATCGACGCTTTATTCCACAAATCACAAGGAGGTTTGGTAACTGTTGACTGGTTTGGTGTATGACCATCTAGAGAACGAGGCCCAGTGCTTAATTAGTAGAACAATAAGTGCCTGAGCCGCTGTCGTACACAAAGGCGGCCTCGTATTGATTTCACTTCATACCTTTTCATTCAGCAACATGCACCATGTGCTCCGTTAACAACTCACTTTTTCCCTTTGTCACTGTTTACCTTTCTTTTCTCTTCCTCCATCTTTCCCCCTTATCTACCTTTCTTTATTCGGGTTAATAGTGATGTTGAAAATGAATGCCACTGGTGCCAGATGAAACCAACAGCGTTAATTAACATTTTTAGGTGACCGATGCCACCGTGCGACACATTATATCAGCTTCCATCACACAGTCACCCCGTGAGGAGCTAATATCACACGGTGGCAGGGAAAACAAGCTGAAAACCACTATAAATAGTAGATTTCCAGCTCGTTCTATGAGGCTTTGAACTGCCAACGTCCATTAAGGGGGGTAGGACACACAAGGACACAAGCACCAGCCTCAGTAAGCTTTTTGTTTTTGTAGGAGGGGTCATGTTGGGGCCAAAAGTGCCTTATAGATACTTTTCAGCAGGAGTTCCTGCCCCCTCCTCACACAGTGAGATTTTTGTTCAAATTGGCAGGTATGAGACGATTGATGAAAGGGACACTTGCATCATATTTGATGCTAAATGCTTCTTGCAACATTGTACGCCTGTGGGCAGATCATGTGCATTTAAATGAAATTAAGATTTCTAATGGAGTGTGTTCTGAGGTTTCAGATTTTTTGTTGGGCCTTCAGGATGAGAGAGATATGCTTGCTCTTCATTAAATTTAAACACACTTACGCTGCCCGTGGAACTATCTGACGTGCGTTTAGGGACACCGGTGTAAACAATGTTTTAGTAGACCATTGTTCATAGAATTGAAATCAGCAATCAGCCAGTTCGATTTGGCGAATGAAAATCAGTAGTGGGTGGACCTGTTAACATATTCAGCTAGTGATTGAGGACCATGATCACCACATTCCCATGGAGAATGAAGGTTGGCTTTGCTTTTAATGTGATTCCGATGATCATTGGTGAATAAGTGTCATCCAGCATATGTGACCAAAGTTAAACAAGCATTTGCAATGCAATAGGTCTCGCATCAGGAAAGTTTGAGCTATTGGTATTATAAATGACAAATATTTTATTTATGTGTTGGTTTTAAAAATAGCGAAATTAATAGCTTTGTCATTTACAATGTCAATAGTTTTCGCAAACGTGACACCTATAGCATTTGTAATGCAATATGTGTTGTATTTACATGACTTCGATGTATTAATATTACAAATACCAATGGCTTTTATTTTTTTAATAATTAATACATAAATAAAAGTTATTGGAATTTATAATGGCAATAGCTTAAACTTTTGTAAATAACTTTTGGGAAGATTATGTTCAGTGTATTTTATTGTGATAAAAATCCAAGAACAGCAGTGAAATATTAACATCTTTTTGTGACATTTGTAATAAAGCTTGAAACATTGAGAGAACATATTAGAACCAGTTGTTGTTAAATGGTTGCACAGAGTGATGCTGTGGCGTTCAGTGGTGCTGAGTGATGCTGTGGCGTTCAGTGGTGCTGAGTGATGCTGTGGCGTTCAGTGGTGCTGAGTGATTCTGTGGCATTCAGTGGTGCTGAGTGATGCTGTGGCATTCAGTGGTGCTGAGTGATGCTGTGGCATTCAGTGGTGCTGTGGCATTGAGTGGTGCTAAGTGATGCTGTGGCACTGAGTGATGCTGTGGCGTTGAGTGATGCTGTGACGTTGAGTGATGCTGTGACGTTGAGTGATGCTGTGACGTTGAGTGGTGCTATGGCATTGAGTGGTGCTGTGGCATTGAGTGGTGCTGTGGCATTGAGTGGTGCTGTGGCATTGAGGAATGTTGTGCGCTGAGTGGTGCTGTGGCATTGAGTGGTGCGGTGGCATTGAGTGGTGCTGTTGCGTTGAGGGGTGCTGTGGCATTCAGGGGTGCTGTGGCATTCAGTGGTGCTGAGTGAATCTGTGGCGCTGAGTGATGCTGTGAGGGCGTTGAGTGATGCTGTGGCGTTGAGTGATGCTGTGGCATTGAGTGGTGCTGTTGCGTTGAGGGGTGCTGTGGCATTCAGTGGTGCTGAGTGAATCTGTGGCGCTGAGTGATGCTGTGGCGTTGAGTGATGCTGTGGCGTTGAGTGATGCTGTGGCGTTGAGTGATGCTGTGGCGTTGAGTGATGCTGTGGCGTTGAGTGATGCTGTGGCATTGAGTGGTGCTGTGGCATTGAGTGGTGTTGTGGCATTGAGTGGTGTTGTGGCATTGAGTGGTGCTGTGGCGTTGAGTGGTGCTGTGGCGTTGAGTGGTGCAGAGTGATGCTGTGGCATTGAGTGATGCTGTTGCGTTGAGTGATGCTGTGGTGTTGAGTGATGCTGTGGCGTTGAGGGATGCTGTGGTGTTGAGGGATGCTGTGCATTGAGTGGTGCTGTGGCGTTGAGTGGTGCTGTGGCATTGAGTGGTGCTGTGGCATAGAGTGGTGCTGTGGCATAGAGTGGTGCTGTGACATAGAGTGGTGCTGTGGCATAGAGTGGTGCTGTGGCGTTGAGGGGTCCTGTGGCGTTCAGTGGTGCTGAGTGATTCTGTGGCGCTGAGTGATTCTGTGGCGCTGAGTGATGCTGTGGCGTTGAGTGGTGCTGTGGCGTTGAGTGGTGCTGTGGCAATGAGTGGTGCTGTGGCAATGAGTGGTGCTGTGGCAATGAGTGGTGCTGTGGCAATGAGTGGTGCTGTGGCATTGAGTGGTGCTGTGGCGTTTACACAGCTGGGAGGAAGGAACACATTGGACGAGGGATGAAGTTGTCATGTAAGACATTTAAATCTGCCGTGTCCATATCAGGGCTAGCTACAAATGGGAAAAGTGCCCATCATCGTAACAAAGGGGATAGCAGGACCAGGCAGAGCACAACCGGGACCCGCGTGCCTTCTTAGAATATATTTGTTGCATGTGCTGTTCCGTGTAAGCATGAAATAACAAGAGCTCAAACACAAGCGCGGCCACAAAAGCAATACTGAAATAATAGAAACAGGCCGGGAAGCACTAAACGTATACACAATATTCCATTTCAGAGGGAACACTCAAAATAGGTTTCCCTTGTGTCTCCCAACTAAGCTGGGCTGTTTGCAGCACCGACACTTGGCCCGAGATTGTTGAAAACTCCGCCGGGACTGTTTACACCACGGAAGGCTCAATCAGAAGAAAAGCTACAACAGACGTAACTTTGCCGATCAAAAATTGTAAGCTATACTACTCGATGGTGCTGGAGAGAAAAGTCAATAAGGCCAGCCGCGGAGCATGAGGCAAGTTACATGCAGCAGTGTGTAGGTCTGTTCGCTGCAGCTTACACTCGTGACACACATATTTACCCCTAAAAACACAGCCCTAGTTTACATTTCATTGGAAATTGCGAGGCTGCCTCAATTGTCAGTCCAGCCTTGGGTGGGGTGGGGGGAGCGGGGGCGGGGAGAAGGGGAGCGCGCTAGTGGCAGGAAGGACTGGTTGCAGACTGAAGGAAAAAAAAAATTACAACTAAAATTGGATTTGCACTCGGAAAAGATAAGAGAAAAGCTCAGGGTGCACCGTGATAGATGTGAGGTGTGCTGAAAAACGCTATGAGTGTGACCATAGAAAAGAATGTAAGTAAAATGGCTCTTGATTCAGAGTAATGAGCCGACACCCGCATCAAACATGATGACGTGTATATGGTAAAGACCATGCATTGAAAGGAGCCAGACCGGGCTGCTTACAGAGTCATAATAGTTGACTATTGAACAAACAGATGTCACAAAAGTGATCTCAACTGAACCATATGTTATTAGTTGCCAATGCTAAGAATGTGTTCTTCACAACATCTTTATGCGTGTCCCAAGCTCAAACAAAATTCCTAAGCTCATGCTTGCGCATGTGTGTCATGTAGTCACTGATTGCCGAGTGACACAAAGCAAAAATAAAAACAAGTCTTCACAGCTCGATGCTGTTTGGGAGGTGAAGTAGGAGAGGGGGGAGTGATAGGGATGAAAGCGCTAGGCAAATGGTGACCTGCAGAGCACGTGAAAAACAATCACTTCAGAGCAGCACATTGCTTTGAAGTCTCATGGCGGGGGACAGGGGAGCAGCTTGGGAGGCCTTCCATTGAGGTCTGGTGCTGCGAGGCTTATGGGTTTGACGTGGAGGCGCGTCTCACACGACTGGGTCACATGAACTGCATGTAATCCGCTTGGAATCCGCTTGGTCAAAGAGTTTGTTTCAACTACTATAGATCTCGACATCTGCAATGCGCAAGCGCATTGGCAGAGGTCGAGACCTAAAAAGGACTAGTTTTTCTCCGTATTTACTTTGAAGCCTTTACGGGTAGGTATTGCAGACATTTCAAAATGTTATCCTGATTCCCAGAGCTAATCAGCAGCTAGAACTAGCTCTTGAATTTGGGGCAGTAGAGCTTGATATGCTGAACTATACTGTGCATGTATATTTTGAGTAGTATGATGAACTAGTAGTATGAACTCCTGTGCAGTTCAGCAAATAACCTTCACAGTGCTTGACTAGGTTACGCCAATCCCAACTGAGGAGTTGCTTTAGAAGGAATTGTACCCATTTAAGTGCTGTTTCAGTGACTTCTACTCATTCCAAAACAAATTCAAGAAGAATCTGGTGGTGAACTATATTGTAGGCAACTCAAACCGTGGCAAAGTTAGAGGTTGGGTGTCCAGCGGGGTGAAGTATTAAGCGCACAAATCTCAAGTCACCTGCCCTAATAACCCTGTAATCTGCTGAAACCCATCAGAGAAGGCGGCTCCTCGGCCCTGAATGTCAGAATTTGAACAGAAACTGACATGGCCATCCTGAACTGTTTAAGTAAAAGAATTACGAAGCCCCACCAGTACCGCTGGAAAAACCTATTGTGCCATGTCTCACAGTGTGTGACAATAGAAGGCAACAAGCATTCAAAAAGCATAGCACTAAACTTCCAGAGGAGAAATCTTTCTTGCCCATTGCATCAATATGTTTAGATTCTTTGTCTGGCTGAGTTGTCGGAAAGGACTAGTGGATTGGCCATGCAAAGAGAGTCCACAGGTGCTGACATATCGTGCATAGTAATGGGAGGACTCATCGCAAAGGAAGAAACAGGTATCAAACAGGCTGCCAGATCCAATAAAACCTCATTTATTAGTAACAGAGGCCCATGCCAGGTAGGTCAGTTTTAAAGTATATCTGCCAATATGTGAGGCTTAGTCTGAAGGGGCAGCTGTCAAAAGTGGGCTGTACTCAGTCCCAATACAGCAAATAAAGCACTTTTATTGGTTGGGTCCTTAGAAAAATCTAAAGCAAATTGAGGTGAAGAATCCAGCTGTTAGAAATGGGGTCTCTAGTTGGCTGAGATAGGTACCTTTGTCCAAGCAGGGACCGATCTTCCTAGTAAGGGTAAGGGGGATACACTTTTAAAATAACCCCTGCTCACCCCCTTGGTAGCTTGGCACGAGCAGACAGACTACCTCAGAGGCAGTGTGTAAAGCTTTGTGAACACATACAGTAATGTAGTGAAAACACTACAAAAATTGACACCACACCAGTTTAGAAAAATAAGTAATATTTATCTAAACCAAACTAGACCAAAACAAAAATCCACCATACAGTAATCAAATTGACTTTTAAAAGGTAAAAATAGTTCTGTTCACTGAAAAATGCAGATGCAACACTTTTCACACAAAGTACCTTAGATGCGTTGCGCACATAAACAAAAACTGTTGCAGAGAAGGTGATGGGTCGGTTCCTTACGCCCAGATAAGGTGATGCGTCGGTTCCTTACTTCAGGAGAGGTGATGCCTCGGTGCCGTACTGCCACGGAAGGACGGTGATGTGTCAGTTCCTTACTGAAGAGGAGGTGATGCCTCAATTTCTTTCTGTGCGGGGAGGTGATGTGTCAATTTCTTACTGCGACCCTGGTGTTCTTGCCGGCGTGGCGCCCAGATGCGATGCATGAGGATCGGTTCTTTATGCGGCGGTGGCGACGACACCGTATTGTTCTCTCCAGCCGCATTCCCACAATGCTTTGGTTCTTGCAGTTGCACAGCAGGGCCTGTGTCGGAATCAGTGCGGTGATCTCCGACTTCGGAGATTTGTGCACAGGATTCGTAAGTGCACTAACAAATTTTTCAAAAAATAATGACAAAAAAATCAAAATACGTTAAAATGGAAAAGAAGGTAACAGCAACCTATCTTAATATGACGACAGTCTCATTTGGGATTTCATGGCTAGAGGAGATATATATATATATATATATATATATATATATATATATATATCCTGCTTAACCATGAGAGTCCTCTCCCCTTCCATGTCTGTAGGTCTAAGCAAGCCGTGACAATGAGATCAATGTAATTACACTCATTGTTTTTTCTGAAGATGGAAATACTTTGAGCCCTATGTGGCCTGCCCACGGCAAATGGAACTGGCGCTACTATCCTGTTGCTGCACCATGAGATTAAGGGCCTGTGATTTCTAAATGTTTACTTTAAAACCAGAAATGGCACCAAATGCCTCAATTTTGGGCAGTGGGTCTGAAAGGGGATATCGTGACACAGTGGTACATGTGTGAGTAACTACATATGTCAAAGGCAGTATAATGGAGTATAGAAATGACTATATGTGAGAGTGAGTGATTGTGAGAGTGGCTGTATGGATGAGTGTGTACTTGCATCAGTGATTGTATAAGAGAGTAAGTATGTGTTAGTATCTGTATGAATAAGTGAGGTGGTGTTCGTATAACTGTATAGGTGAGTAAATGGGACTGTGATTTATTCTTTGCATGACTGACTTGGTGTGTGAGTAACTCTATGGATGCTTGGCAGTGTGTGAGTGTCTGTATAGGTGTATGAGTGCAAAGGATAGTACTGTATTGATGAGTGACTGCATGTATGAGTGACTGTTTGGGTGAATGAGTGGATGTGTGCGTAGACCTAAGAATCAGTGAGTGGGTATGTAGTAACTGGTATTGGTGTGTCTATGGTTTAAAAAATGATAGTCTGTATTTTAGAGTGGGTGTAACAAAGGTTATATTAGGTGTGAGGAGGTGCATCAGATTCTCACGTGGATGATGTCATCAGTGATGTCACTGACCATGTCATGAATTATGTAATATGTGACATCAGCAGCAGTGCATTGCGGGGTGCGAGTTATAGTTAGCTCAACTAACTATAACGTCCAAATTTCTCTAGTTTTGTACGAGTGAAATGACCAACTAACTATAACGTCCCTGAAACCTGTGTTTTTTTCAGTGAATTTCTAAGGTTTTTGAAATGCTAATTTCTAACTATAACGTCCCTGAAACCTAAGGTTTTTTTCAGTGAATGTCAAAGATTTTTTAAATGTTAATTTCTAACTATAACGTCCCTGAAACCTATGTTTTTTTTCTGGGAATTTCAAAGGTTTTTTAAATGCTAATTTCTAACTATAACACCCCTGAAATTCTAAGTGCATTTCTAGGGTATATTAAATGAAAATTTCTAACTATAACATCCCTGAAACCTGTGGTTTTTTCAGTGAATTTCTAAGGTTTTTTAAATGCTGATTTCTAACTATGCCTACAAAGGTAGGACGTGTGCAGAAAGAGGAAGAAAGGCACAGAAAGAAGCAAGAGAAATGCAGAAAGAGGCAACAGAAGTCCAGAAAGAGGAAGAAAGGTGCAGAAAGAAGCAAGAGATATGAAGAAAGAACCAACAGAGGTGCAGAAAGATGCCTTGTTGCAAAGTCATCTTGTGTCCTGGGCACCCTCCAACTTTTTGCTGACTGGTACTGGTGGTAACTGACTCTAACTGACCCTGGTCTCTGCCGAACCAGGCCTGGAGCCAGGGCTATGCTGAAAGACACTTAGAATACCGTGAAAACACCTACATACACTAGGGTACACTATGGGTTGTGGTACCCCTGTGACTGGCATGACCTCCCCTGGGGATTAAAACTACCTCAAAGTACCTAGCATGTAATAGGGCATGGCAGTTTAGAGGCTAGCAGCCATTATCTGCACTTGCATGTGTGCACTGCTGAGCCTGAAGTCAATTTAAAAGCAGCCCTGTGTGTGCAAAAGAGGCAAGAGAGGTGTAGAAAGAGGCAAGAGAGGTGCAGGAAGAAGGGTGCAGAAAGAGGCAAGAGAGGTGCAAGAGAGGTGCAGAAAGAAGCAAGAGAAGTACAGAAAGCAAGAGGTGAAGAAAGAGGCAAGAGAAGGTCAGAAAGAGGCAGCAGAGGCACAGAAACAGGCAGAAGAGGTGCAGAAAGAGAGAACAGGGGTGCAGAAAGAGAAAAGAGGGATGCAGAAATTTGAAAGAGAGGTGCAGAAAGAAGCAATAGCAGTGCAGTAAGAAACAAAAGAGGTGCGGAAGGAGCCAAGAGGGGTACAGAAAGAGGCAAAACAGCAGAAACAAGCAAAATAGATGCGGAGAGAGGCTAGAGGGGTGCAGAAAGAGGTGAGAGGTGCAGAAAGAAAGAAGAGAGGTACACAAAGAGGGGAGAAGGGTGCAGAAAGTAGCAAGTAGGGTGCAGAAAGAAGCAAGAGAGGTGTAGAAAGAATCAAGAGAAGTGCAGAAAGAAACAACAGAGGTGCAAAAAGAGGCAAGATGGGTGCAGAAAGAGGCTAGAGCAGTGCAGAAAGAACCAGTCAGATATCTGTGTTGAATCTATCTTCGTTCTTTAGCTCACTTCACCACACACAGCTATTTGCAAATCGGCCTTGACCCTGTGCCTCATGGGAACAATCCAGCCCAAATTGCCAAGCCATGTCTTCTCTGGACCGGAAACAAGCATCCTGGGACTGTTTATGGGCTAATCAACAAAGAAGGGGACTGTGGGGCTTTTTATAGAGGTCCAGCATAAGTGCCCAGTCAGATCCTACTATCTAAAGGTATGCAGTTCCTCTTGTTGTAGTGCCTAGGAGAAGATCGAGTCAGTAGACCAAGCCACCGTCGTTCGCAGTTACAAACTTGGTGGTGTCTGGTGCGAGAAAGAGAGTGGGAGGAATTCCTTCTTTCGGAACTAGGGTCCTCACACATCCAGAGCTAGGTGTCATGCTTCATCTTATGGAGCTGCTCCTCATTGGGATGGCGCTGCAATACCCAACAGGCACCCGTAAAGGGGCTCTTTAGCGGAGATCTTTTGTTCCTTGCCGTTTAATGGAGTGGGGCTGTGTGGCCTATAATGTGAAGATATAGTGAAATGGTGATTTAAAAGAAGTAGGATAGTCCAAATAAGACTTTTATTCTGGCTGGCTATCCACCTCTTTAAAACAAACAGAGTGGCAGCTTATCTGACATAAAGGTTCAGTTTAGGCTATGCTCATCTCTCCAGGTCAACATGTTTCCTGCCTATAGGTCAGTTGACCCGTGGGAATTCTTGTGAACCTACTTAGTGAATCTATCTACACCTAGTGCTGGAGTTAATTACAACCTACCATGTGTATACACTACGGGTCAAGTTTTCTGTAGTGTCGTGCAGTAACCTAAAAAAGAAGAAGAAGGGGATATAGAAATGGAAACACAACTGTAACACCAGTGTTTGGGTCACACAGTATTCATCACTCTCTCTCCAATCACCTCCTTTTATTTAATGACATCATGAAGTGAGTTAAAAACTAAGGAGACACAAATCAAAATGGCATGCTGTAAGGCTAAGATTAATGGGATTTTGTGTCATGAAATAGCGGCCCAATATAAAATGCATACAGAGGAAAGGTATGAATTTGGGGAGGCAACAGGCCAGTGTTTGGCCCAAAGGTTACGGGGCAGGCAAGCGGCACAGAAAATAGAATCACTGGAAGATGGGAAGGGGGGTTTGGCCGAAACTATGGAAGGAGTATTGGAGGTGTTCCATTCCTTTCATAAAGAGCTATACACACAAGGATCAGTGGACCAGGCCAACATAGAGAAGTTTCTGCAAACAGTGGATCTAATAGGGCTTGGACAAGAAGAGCGAGAAATGTGAGAAGCCCCGATTACAATGTTAGAGCTTGAGGAAGCATTGGGTTCACTATCTGGGGTGAAAGCAGTTGGGCCAGATAAACTCCCATTGGAGATATATTGTATACTCTTTCAAATTATAAAAGAAGACATATTGGCTCCATTCCTTGAGGCTCAGGTTGGAAATCCACCACCCTCTTGGGATGAAGCCAACATTGTGGTTTTTAAAAAGAAAGACAAACCAGCGAGACTCCCAGGATCGTACGACCTATATCATTGATAAATTGGGATGGTAAGCTGTACTCAAAAATTCTTGCAGCTAGGCTGTCTCAAGTTGTTACTCCACTGGTTCCTAGGTATCAACACAGTTTTATACCAGGTAGGGGCACGGTTAATCACCTAAATAGAGTGATTGCAATGATGGACTTTGCTAATGTACTGCAAACCAATTTAGGAATAATTCTCTTAGATGCTGAAAAAGCGTTTGACCGCGTGTCATGGCTGTTCTTCTGGGCCGTCATGCTCAAAATGGGGTTTGGACCCTACTACATTACGTCTATACAAACTATGTATAAATGTCCTTGAGCTAAAATATGCACCATGGGAAGAGAGTCATCCCCGGTATGCATTAGCAGGGGAACAAGGCAGGGGTGTCCTTGCTCGCCCCTGCTCTTTGCTATTTATATTAATCTGTTGTTACTATTGTTGGAAACAACCAATGGGATTAAGTCTATGATCTGTGAGCATTATCAAGTGCGAGACCTTTCTTAAGCTGACGACATAGCGGTAGTAACATCCGATCCAGAGCAAGCGGTTTGGGAGATTGAGAACTTGACTCAGAAATTTGGGGAAGTGGCTGGGTATAAGCTGAATGCATCCAAAACCCAGATTGTTTGCACTGAAAGACTTTGTCCTGGAGAAGGACGGGTTACGGGTGAAGCCAGGTATCTGGGCATAAACATTAGGATGTCAATTCAAGCAGTAGTAGAAGTAAATTGGGCAGATATAGTGTCTTTGGCCAAGCAGCAATTGGAGAGGGTTGAATGTCTGCATTTGTCAATGGTAGGGAGACGTAATGTGCTCAAAATGTGTAGACTCATTAAGTCAATGTACTATTTCAGGGCAGTTCAGTTGGAGTTGACATGCCTACAACCCTCGAAGTTACAATTACTCTGCAATAGGTTTATTTGGGCTCAAAAGAAAATTAATCGAGCCGCGAAGTATATTACGTTACCATTAGAGCGAGGGGGATGGGCAGTACCGAATTTTACATTTTATTATTTAGCCTGCCTCTTACAAAATATGCGGTATCTTGTGACTGGAGAGGAAGGTCAATTAGCAGAAGCACCTAATGTATATCAAATGTTGATGGGAACACAGACAACATTTTTGGAACCCAGTTATTTTAAAAGTACGCAATTTAAAGTCATGAGTACAGCAAATAAAGCTTGGAAGATAATATGTAGAACAGCATCAATAAACCCGAATAAATTATTGTACACCTTTGCATTCTATAGACATATTCCCCGCTATCTTTTGGGATGCAAAGATGGATATCTGACAAGATAAGGGGATCAGACATATAGGGGATATTTATCGTGGCGGGTTAATCGCTTCTTTCTCTGATTTAACAGAACAGTATAAATTGCCTAAAAATGACTTCTACAAATTCGAGATTTTTTAGGCAAACAATATAGGCAGCTAGCGATTGCTCCCAACACTCTAGTAGAGGCAGTTAAAAAAAGAGCCAAGATAGGGATATTATATGGAATATTGACTGAATCTCAATTGGATGATATAGAGAATCAGGATAGTAAGTGGAGGGAACGATTTGGGACGATTGACACATACGTGCAACAATCAATAGATACGGCAGCTAAAGTTATTTTGACAGCGAATCTACATACCCAACACTATAAAACGTTGTTTAATTTGTATCATACCCCTGTACAAATGATGCCGTGGGGGGGGCCATGATGGGAAATGCTTCAGATGTCAGACGGAAAGAGCAGATATTATACATATATTTTATGAATGTACCGCGTTAATCCAGTTTAGAAATCATATTGCACAGTTTTTAACAGGGATTACAGGGGCTGATGTATGTATTTCTAGAGAGGTAATGTTAACAGGAGTTGGTGAGGGTATTCAGCCTGGTCAGGCTTGTTTTCATTTAGGTACCTTATATTTATAGCTGCTGCTGTCACTCGATTATGTGTTGCTTCTGTGAGGCTCCAGCCCGAAGCCCCATCGTTGGAGATGTGGCGAGCAAAGTTCTACAATGTATTCAATTTGGAATATAGTTTGTACTATATGAAATCACTAAAGAAGAAAAAACTGGGGGCACAGATCTGGGGACCCATGCTACATCATATGGAGAAGTCGATGTGAATATAAACCACTTTTTGTTATATTGTGTAATTTAATATCAGCATTAATGGTTTGAACAACTGATTGTGTATGTATTACATGCTATGAATTGAACAATAACATTTTCACAAAAAAAATGAAGTGAGTTAAAATCCTAAGTACGTGATGCTAAAATGGGGGGGGGGGGGCATTGCTTAGATACCTGGTTTTGCGGCAGGTTAAAACACTATACAAAAAAACAGAGGACTGTCCTTCCTAGAGGGCTTCACTGAAGGGAAATAGTGAGTCACTCATACATCATAATCTTGTTACTAGTGAGGGTAAAAAATCCCTTCATTGTGACTAAATGGTGACGTTGGAACAGCTTGTTGCACAACTCACCTCTCTAGAGTGAAAGTGTCACCTCAGTCAGTGCATGGCGGAGCAAGTGGACAACTGGAACACGGTGTCTTATAAGACATGTGAGGTAAGGTAGGTGAAGTTTCACGAGTCGCCGAGGCAATGGTTCAAATCCCCTTCCCACTCAAATCACCTGCCCTTGTGTGTGTTAAAACAGAGAGCACGCTCATTAATCAACTGCTCCTAATGGTATCCAGCAGGCATCCCTGTGGGAGGACCTCGATGGAGTATAGCTGAGGTATTAACCAACACAGCGTCAGGCACCCGCTGATTTGAGATACGCCCTACAGCTGTCCGGGATCGTTATCTCAGTCCAACGCCTCCTAGTCCGCTTGCGAGCGCACTGTAAGGTCAATCGTTTATGTGGTATCTTACTTCTTGTGTTCACCTGCTCAACCACCCACATAGCGAGCCCGGTATAGTAAGATCTCTTGCCCAGCCCAGAGGTCCGTTTGTACTCACCCTCCCGTTGGGGAAAAAAAGCCGAATCACCTACCCCTCCTCACTGGCACCGGATCAGTGTGACAGTCCCTCGTAGGTGCTGAAATACTCTTCCGGGTCACGTGCGATGAGGGGCAGAACCCGGATCACGTCATTACGTGTTAGACTTCAGAAATTCAACAGTAATGTTTCTGGTGTTAGCGACAGCCATCTTGTAGTGGGGTTGGTGGAAAGTATTGTATATGGTGTTTTACGACCGTAGTAAATCTGTGTGTAGGGGCACAGAACCCACATATCAATGTTGTAGTTTGGCCCATCCCTCATTATTAAATGTTGGGACCCAGTATGATGTTCTAAGGGGTCAATTCTCATACGTAATGTATGTACTGTCGTGCCATCGATGTACATTATAATGGGTATATGGTTGTGTCATTCAAGTATCCACTCCACATCCATACAGTCTCGTCATATTTCAATTGTCTGCTCATCTCATTGCACAGTGTGGTGGTGTACACAAGGTGTAGTTCGTACGCTGACTTGAAGGGTCATGCATATGTATGAGGACCCTAGAACTGTCATTTAAAGAAGCCCAAGGTATGTCATCATTCAGGCCATGATGAGCCGTGGACAGACGGTGTACCCATCTTTGCCCTATTCTGAATAGTGCGTGTTGGGTCATTTTGGGATGGGTTTCAAGTAGGGGTGGGCGGAATTTGCGTAATCGTGCTATGCAAATCTCCGGGAAAAGGTAAAAAATCTCTGCGAACACGCAGAAATTCCACAAACACGCGGAATTGCTTGTTCGCGATGCTTTTTCGCTGTTTGTGTGCTCGCGGGGAAATATCTCACGGACACGCATTTGAGAACGCGAACAAGCAAAAACATTTCATGAAATCGCGGAACGCATATTTTTTGGCAATTTTGCGTTCTCCGCGGAACGCGAAATTACCCAAATTCTGCTAATTTCGAATCTGCCGCCCAGGCCTAGTTTCAAGAACAAGCCACTGTAAAGATTCTGGGCTATGTGTCTGTTCTTTGTAGTGGGCGTACATCTTGGTCGTAACTCTCGGGCATCTTATGTTGCTCTTGTGTTCTGTAATGCGCGTCCTGATTGCTCTCATGGTCTCCCCTATACATCTCTGGTTTTGGGCTAACAGCCCTCATCAGCCAGGCTAGCTTGAATTCAGTAGAAAAGTGATAAAGGGACCGATGTCTGGGAATACCCTGCCAACTTAAAGCAAACAAAGCAAACACAAGGAGATGATGGACGGCGCACTGAAACTTTTCAGACACTCACCCCCAGTTACAGATCTGGGTTTAATCCATCATCGTTCTTTAGCTCAAATCGCCACCCCACTTCAGACACAGTTATTTGCAAATAAGTCTTGACCCTGTGCCTCAGGGGAACAGTCCAGTCCGAACTGCCAAGCCATGGTAGTCACGTTTGCAGAGTGGTGGAGAAAGGGGGCTGGGCCTCCAACAAGCGCTCTGGAATTCCAGGAGTAAAGTGGACTTTATTTTTCCACTGAGGGGGACGCACGGCCCACAACTTAAATCGCGCCACGGGCATTTGCAAAGTGGTGAAGGGAGAGGGCGGGGCTTGAGGGCAAAAGTGTGCAAAGTTGTCCCGTGGCGCGTTTTAAGTTGGGGGATTGAGTCCCCTTGAATCCTGAGGGTCCATGGGGGCCAACTAGCCCATCAGGTACCTCCAGTAAGCGCCACAGAGTTGCGATGCAGAGAGGTGTGAAAAGGGGCATGGCCTCGGACAGTGATGTCATTTGAGATGTCGTAATTGCTGTCATCAGTGATGTCACTGACCATGTCATGAATGATGTAAAATGTGACATCATCAGCAGTGCATTGTGGGCGCGCGAGTTATAGTTAGCTGAACTAATAATAACGGCGGAATTACTATAGTTTTGTAAGAGTGAAATGTCCAACTAACTATAACGTGCCTGAAACCTATGTTTTTTTCAGTGAATATATATATGTACACACACATATATATATTCACTGAAAAAACCATAGGTTTCAGAGACGTTATAGTTAGTTGGACATTTGACTTATCTAAAACCAGAGAAATTCTCCTGTTATAGTTAGTTGAGCGATCTATAACTCACGCGCCCGCAACGCACTGCTGATGACGTCACATATTACATCACTCATGACATGGTCAGTGACATCACTCATGACGTCTCAAATGACATCACTCATGACATCACTGATGACATCTCAAATGACATCACTCATGACATCACTGGTGACATCACCCAGTGAATTTGTGTTTCTGTAAAGTTTAAATATTTTTCAGATATATCTATGCCAAGGTCAATTTAAGAATGAGTGGATGTACAAGTGCCTGAATGGATTATTTAGTAGATGCATGACTGTCTCTATAAGTCACTCATTGAACGTATGTTACTGAATGCATGGGTTAGTGACTAAACTGTGTGGATGCTCTATTGGTCTCTTAATTGGTGTGTAAGCAGGTGCATGGGTTGGTGACTTGTTACATCAGTGCCTATATGGGTTATTGATTGATTGCATGAGTATCTGTATGGGTGTCTGAGTGTCTATGTAGGTGGGTGGGGGTGTTTGACTGGGCATACATGTCTAAATGGCTGATTCACTAGTTGTACACATTCAAAAGTGTATCTCAGAAGGGCTTTATGGGTAGCTGACTGTGAGTACAGGTGTGTTGATTAGTGAGCTGATGTATATATGTGAGTAACTATATATGTTTTTAGACAGTATATGTGAGTGTCGGGGTGTATAATTGACTATATGGGAGAGAGTGTGAATGCACGAGCGTCTATATACATGAATGTGTACTTGTAGTAGTGATTGTATAAGAAAGTAACTATGTGATAGTGTCTATATAAATAAGGGTAGTGGTGTGTGTGTATAAATAAGTCAGGTGGTGTGTATATATCTGCATAGGTGAGTACATGGGTGGGTGATTGATTTTTGGCATGACTGAGTAGGTGTGTTAGTAACTCTATGGATCAGTAGCACTGTGTGAATGTATGTATAGGTGTATGAGTGGCTATAACCCTGATGTAATGATGAGTGACAGTATGTATGAGTGACTGTATCAGTGTATGTCTGACTCACAATATATAGATAGGAATCAGTGGATGGGTATCTAGTATCTGGTATTGTGTGTCTATGGTTTCGAAAATGGTAGTATGTATTTTAGAGTGAGTATATCAAAGGTTATATTAGAGTATGAGGAAGTACGTCAGACATTCAGTGATGTCACTGACCATGTCATGAGTGATGTAATATGTGACGTCATCAGCAGTGCATTGCGGGCACGCGAGTTATAGTTAGCTCAACTAACTATAACAGGCGAATTTCTCTGGTTTTATAGTCAAACGTCCAACTAACTATAACGTCTTTGAAACCTATGTTTTTTTCAGTGAATTTCTAAAGTTTTTTAAATGCTAATTTCTAACTATAACGTCTGTAAAACCTATGGTTTTTTCAGTGAATTTCAAAAGTTTTTTAAATATCGAACTACTATTGTGCTATTTCTTATTAGTACTGATTTTCTAACTTTTCAACTACATAAAATAAACAGCAAAACTGCTATGTAATGTAATATAATTCACAAATTGCAGCGAGTTTTTAAATAATACAAAATAATTTAACATTCAGTAAAAAAAAGTCTCCTTTTTTTGCTGTCATCAGCTACTACTTATCTTCACTATTCACATTGATGTCAGAGTAGTTTCATCATAAACAGCTGGGAAAAAAACAATCAACTAGATTGTTAAAAAAAACACATCTCTAATTCTCGCAAATGTAATACAAAATCAACACAAATAACACATCCAATACGGTTTCCAATCTTCAAATCTTACCTTTACTTTGTAGTTTCCCTTAACATTTTCCCAATATGCCAAATAATGTATTAAAAATTTCTCTTTGAAAGCATCCAGTATGAATTCCTTAAAGTATCCGTACACGTTCCCACTAGGCCGAATGGTGTATCTAAAATCTTTGTTTCAGGAATTTCAAGTATGAGTTGGATAATTCATAAGGCAATCTCAGTTTCATTTCCAGGTGTGTATTGTTGCAGTGACTTCAACCATTATTACACTTTAAATAAACTGTATAATGTCCACTTGTAGTAGTACTTCCAGCATGAAAAACAATAGCAAGTGTTGCAAAAGTTCTTCCAGAAATAGATACTTGACTAGCAACAAAAATTTTAATTTTGGTTTCCACTTTTCTTCCATTTGGTCTACAGCGTTGCAGCATTATAATCAAATATTTTCCATATCTTTGTAGGCATAATATAGATAGTATTGATGATTTACAAAGAGAACAGATCATCTCGTGATCAGCTTCTTTTACTAATTTGAAAAATGGTACAGATGTGCAGTCAAGTATTGTTAAATATTGAAATCGTTCTCTGTTAACTATAGTGCTTGAAGTTAATGAACAATGTTCACATTTATGTTCCCATTTGTAACTGAGTCCAAATAAACTCTCAATCTGAATTCCTTCATCTTCTAGTACTCCAAGCATAACCATCAGAAATTCTTGTGTATCTTGAATATTAGGGCTGAACGTTAAAGATCCAGTACTTGTATCCATTGGCGAATTCCAGAAGCAGAATGGATCTTACTTCTATCGGTTCTCAATTCTTGAAATAAAGGATAAAGTGCCGAACATAATCTTTTTTCCTGACTTTCCATCATTTCACCATAAACATCTTCAAGATAAAATATAACGTGTAGAATAACATTACCATAGCAGTTGACACCAGTAGCATTTTCTAATTGGTATCCGACAACATCATCACTTGTTTGTATTTTCTGCTTCTTTACATCTTTCCTTTTCTCTTGATTTTCTTTCTGCTTTTCAACCATAGTTCATTCTTTAACATGTTTCCGTTTTGAACACACAACGCGTTTCTCATAAATAGGATATTCACCTAAACTTGGGGCATAAAGCCTTCTCAAACGATTATATTCTCTCACACAATTAACATCAGCACTAACCTTGTTCTCATCAAAATCAATTAAATACAGACCAGACAATGTTCTAACTCAAGATAATGCAACATATACCATTCCCTCTTTAAACACATTTCTTCCTACATTTACCAAAGCATTATCTACACTTAAACCTTGAGATTTATGAATAGTTATTGCATATGCTAAACAGAAGGGAAACTGTTTTCTACGAACATACACGTCTTTTACAAGCAAAAAACGTGCAGCAGAATGCACAATCTGTCTTTCCTCTATAATCTGATCATAAATGTGAACCAGTAGTTTTTTTGAAGATAACTGGTCAAAACTTTAATTAAAAAACTTTTACCTGTCCTAGCTTGACCACTGATGTACATCAGAAGTGGTTTAAATGATGAACACACAGATTAATTTTTTCATGCAACACACCATGTTCTATCCTTTCTCTCACTTGTACAGATATTGCTTTCTGTTCAACATTTACTTGTTCTTCTAAGTTTTCCAATGTAATATTCTCCTCATGTGCTTGTTGCATTGCAACTTCAACTTCATGCATAGCAATTTTCATTTTCCAGTAATGTTTGTTCCAGAGGATCTTGACTACATGGATGACAAATTTGACTATCTTGAGAACTTTCATTAGCTATTTCAGCTGCAATAGTCTTTTCCTGTTCAACTTCATCAGTCACCATTTTTAAATATGTAGGGAAATACTATTGTTTACATGCATTAAAAGAATCTTTGTAGCAGTCAAAGTCTCCAAGTAATTCACTTTCGCTACGCCATGGTTTAAAAAGTTAGAGAAGTGCTAAATAGTAAAATTCTCGCTTATCTGGAGTTTCACAACTGAGATTCTTGTGGTTTATAAGATTACCCTTTGCATGTTTTACTAAACAACCATGGCATCCAACTACTGCATATTTTACTTCTTTTAAATCCTGTTTAACATTTCTTTTGAAGCTGTAATATTGAAGTACTTATGTTCCAGATGTCGACTCCTTTTCAGATAGTATGTGTCCAACATATTAGTTTTAAGAATGTCTGTACTGTCTGGTTCCTTTGCTGCTAATTGTTAAATTTCTTCAAATGATTTCAACACTCTATTTCGTTTGCAGGCAAGACCTAAACTTATCCAAATGATTCCTCATGACTGTGAATATAAACTTGAAGAGCACAAACGGTCTGAATATTAATAGGATCTAATTTCTCTGTGGCAAAGCCTTTTCAAAGTAAAGCTGTACACTTTTTTTGCTAAGGCTTTTCTCTTGTGCAATTTCTTCCCACATTTGTTTCATCTCTGTTTTTTCAGATTTTGTTATGTATGATGTAACATAACACGCAACAGCAATTGAGTTATCTGCAACATACTGGATGTCCATGTTCGCATTCCACATTTTTGACACTTCTGCTCTTTTTAAGTCATAGGTATTCTTTGGAGATTTCCGAGTTATTGTGTGCCTTACAGAAGAAAAAAAATAATTTACTCTTCCTTTACAAATGACTGGACGTGGAAAACCAAACCGACATTTGGTGTAAAATTTTCCTTTAGACTTGTATTTTATTCTGCACTTCTTTCCACAAAGAGGACTTTGGAAACGTAAAACTTGCTGTCCCAAGCCTCTATCTACTTCTTCTCTTGGAATCTCACATGTCACATACTGCTCGATGAAAAACAATACTGTTTCATTTCCAACTTTAGGTGCATTCTTGATCCATAGTAGCATATGTATATGAGGTGCACCTCTTGCTTGATACTCCAAGAGGTGGATTATTTTTATTGCAGATAAAAGACATCATAGCTTGAAACCTATGATTAAAATATCTGCACACATTTACAGGATCCAATGAACACAGTTCACCAGGAGTCTTTATTTCAACATTTTTTTATATTGGAATTAGCTTCTCTTAGAAACTCAAGCAAATGTTACCATGCATACTCTGCACAGCTAAGTGTGACAAACCATGTTGGTGTACCTAAGTTCAGTAACATACACTTGAGTTCTCCATGACGACGATACCAATACTCATTTGTTCGACGTTGACATGCCATCAAATTGATTAACTGTGCTTCTGTTTCTTGAACTTTCTCCACAAATTATTTTGCAGAAAGAAGTGATTGATGAACTCCAGTTTTAGGTATGTGATTCACTGCATACAACAGAGAAGACAGATCACTTTCAAACAAAAGGTGTAATATGTATGGAATGCACTGTCGAAATCTAGGATCTTCACAATATAATCTTGTTGACCGATATTCTGAAGCAGGAATCTGTACAGGTCGGTCAGCATATTGTCCACCTTCTCCAGTAGGAAATAGCTGTGGAAAACAACAAGCTTCCAAGCTTTTCTCCCATACACTCATTGGAGTTCCCTGTGCATTTTTCATTTGAAATAACTCAGTGATGCTTCCTATTACTTCTTTTGATTGCAAAGGACATATTGTGTAATGTTTATAAATCTCTTCAGTCCTTGACTTGTCCACTTTGTCTATTTGACCACTTTAAATTTCAGATTCATCTTCTAAACTTATAACATGTTCATCCGCATTTACATTTTTGTAATAAATATTGTTCTCTATAAGATATATGGTAGCCTTTTCAACTTTATTAACATCTACAAACTATTGCCATATTTTCCGACTCTTTGTTGGTACACCATTTACTAGAATGACTACTGCTTCATTTTCCTCTTTCTCGCCAGCAATAGTTTCAATATTTTTCATAAAATCCAAAAGTAAGTACACCACTCTTCCTTTCAGCCCTCTTTGCAACTCTGTTGGTGGCAGTTTACTTGTTTTAGGCTCCATCCGAATTATAGTTTGAAAAGGATAAACAGATGGAATTAGAACAGACTCATATGTATTCAGTTCTGCCAGTTCCTCCGGAATAGCTACTAATTCTAAGTTGTTAAGTACCGCTCTAGCAGGCATCTTGTTCTCTTCTAATTTGTTGTAACAATATTTACATATACATTGACCACTACCTAACTCAAATCGACCTTCCACCAACAAGTACGTTGCAAATACTTCCCACTTACCATTGTTCTCCTTTTCACTTTTCAAATACAAATCAACATTCCTAGTTTGACTTTTATAATGAGTACATCAACAACAAACACAAACATAGTTTGGTATTTCAGAGCACACAATATTAAACTTTCCAATTTCTTCTTCAAACTAATCAGTGCTAATCACATTCCCAGCTCTTCCAACATCTGTAATTGTCAAACCTTCACTTTCTATGGACAGCTCTTCTGAACCAAAATATCTTCACACTTTTTTTGAACATCTGATAAAGAACCATGTAAAAAACATGTATTCAGTTCACCTAAACATCACGCAGGACTTTTTACATAGTACAGTTTCCTTTCAAACCTCTGCATTTCTGAATGGTGACCTGCTAACGTCCTCAAGTGATGAAAAACACTTTTACACACTTTTCTTGAAAGACAAGCCAAGAATGTCCATGCTTCTCAGTATATTTTCTTACATTACATGGATCTAGTCCTTGTAACAACTTAATCTTCTGTTTAATACTTTTCTGTGTATATTCTCGTAGCAAATTTTGCATTATATCAATAGATTCCTGTTGAATACTACAAATACTGCTACAACCCCACTTATACATAGGAGCTTGTGTATGTTTCCTTTGCACTTCTTCTGCACTTTCACCAACCATTTCCTCTTTTGGAAGGGGACAACCATCCTGAAATTCGTAGCAACGACCTCCAGTATCAACTGCAAATGGCAAACTATTTCCCTGTAAGTAACTTTCCTCATTAAAAAACGGCGCACTAGTAGAGTATGTTTCTAATGCCCACTAAAGAATTTGCAAAAGTTGGTTCTGTTCACAAGTCTTTTTCTTCTACTTTTCTCTTTCAACACTTTCATTATTTTATCCAACACTTTGATTCTCTTCAAAATCACAATGAATAACTTCTGTTTTAAATTGAAAGCAGTATCCACTATACTTTCAATACGCTGCTGCAGTTTGAATTGCAACACTTTCTTTTTATATTTGCAGGATGTTTTCATTAAATTCTGAATCACTCTAGTTCGAAAAAGTCTCTGACGAATTTCTTGAAATTGTTTTGTCTCCGGTTAACACATACTGTTTCTTTATCATGTTTTCTTTTCCTGGTATTTGAAATTGAAGTCTGCTTCTCCTTACTTGAAAAATTCTTCTTTTTGCTTTTTTACCAGAAGAAACTGTTTGTGTAGTACTCTAATTTTTTTCTAACTGAAAATCTTTCCTTTTGTTCAAATATATATTTTTTTCTCTTTGCTTTTTTTCAGTTCTTGTAGGCATTTTCAAATTTTAATCCAAACGAAATAATTTTCTGAAAAAGAAAAATAGATTCAATTATTTTTTACATCTGTTCAATATGTTAAAAGAATAACTTACAATTACTTAACTTCTACCTACAGCTTCCAGAGGCAGTGCTGCAACTGGATTGAACACGGCGGGGGAGCAGTAGGATGATGGGTAGTGCCATATAACATACACCAAGTATTTATTTAATTATTTACATACACCTTTACACTTTAAATGTAACTGCACTACCTCGTACTTTTCACCTCTCCGCCTCACCCCACCACCCCACAGAATAGAATAGATGTAGAATAGATGTAAACTTGTAAAGCGCGATTTGCTGCCCGGAGGCGTCCAAGCGCTAGAGTAACCAGAATGTACCAGAGAACAGAGGAGGAGGAAACTAGGGTTAAAGGGGGGAATTAAAAAAGAAGGTCTTTAATTGTTTACGAAACACAGAAAGGTCGGGATTGGCTCGGAGATGTAGTGGCAGGATGTTCCAAGTTCTGGACGCATTGTGGGCGAACATCCTGCCGCCGGATCTGGATCTTTTTATTCTCGGAGCCACTGCTAGAAAGGTCTGGCTGGAGCGGAGGCTTCTGTTGGGAATGTAGTGAGTAACTAGGTCGCGGGTAATGCTGGGGCCTGTGTCCCAGAAAGCTTGGTGGGCTATGCACATTGCCTTAAAAAGAACTCTCTGCCGAACCGGTAGCCAGTGAAGGCTAACCAGTCCGGCCCTCACTGATTGTCTACGAGGGATCTTGAGCAGTAAACGCGCTGCGCAGTTCTGCACTATCTGCAGTCTGCGCAGGGTGTACTCTGGGGCACCGAGATAGAGCACATTGTTAAAATCAAGGCGTGAGTGTATAAGACCTTGTATAGCTACCTGTTTGGCTTCCATGGGAAGGAGGGGAAAGATTTTATTTAACATCCTCATGATGCCAAAACAGGTGGCAGATAGTTTTGTGGCCTGAACGTTGAAGGACAGAGATCTGTCCAGCCACACTATAAGGCTCTTGATATTGTTTTTGGGGGCAGGAGGGGGACCCAGACACGGAGGCCACAAGGAAGGGGGGAGGCCAAGATCTGAGGGGCCTAGGAGCATCAGCTCCGTTTTGTCCCCATTCAACTTGAGGGATGATGAGGACATCCAAGTCTTCACCTCCTCTAGGCATTCTCTAAGCCCACCTGGCGCAGGCCGGCTTGCCTCCTGCACCAGTGAGACTACCAGCTGCGTGTCGTCCGTATAAGAGATGATCTTAACCCCGAATGGGCGGATGACCTCAGCCAGTGGCCTCATATACAGGTTGAAGAGTGCGGGGCTCAGAGAGGAGCCCTGCGGAACTCCGCACTTTAGAGGTCTGCTAGAGGACACAGACTCACCCTCAAAGACTCTAAAGGATCTGTCCTCCAGAAAGGACTTAAACCATAACCAGGCTTTGTCCTTAATCCCGGCGCAGGACAGACGGTCCAGTAGGGTGTCATGACTGACCGTGTCAAATGGCGCGCTTAGATCAAGGAGGATCACTGCCACTGATCCTCCTTGATCCAGGATTTTTCTAGCTTCCTCGGTGACCATGAGGAGAGCGGTCTCAGTCCCGTGTTTCGGTCTGAAGCCCGTCTGGGTGGGGTCTAGTAAGTGAGGATTTTCCAGGAAGTTCACTAGCTGTTGATTGATATGTTTTTCTAAGACCTTGCTCACCCATGGGAGTAGGGAGATGGGACGGTAGTTACCCAAGTCAGATGGGTCTAAATTGGGTTTCTTGAGTAACGACCTGACCATAGCCTGTTTCCAGACGGTCGGAACAGTGCTGGAGGTAATGGATGCATTTAGTACCTCCCTAATATTAGGCAAGGTGATCTGGGAGGCAGCCATTATTACGTCAGGTGGAGCAGGATCGTCCGGTGAGCCGGATTTAACACTGTGCGCTAGTGATTCAAGGGTAGTGGGGTCTAGTAGGGGAAAATGGGTCAGGGTGGGTTGAGGTAGATAGGGGGGGAAAGCCGGGGGGTTGATCGGCTGGATTGAGGAGTTGATTTTTTTAGGGGGGAAGGCCGTGTAAATAGGTTTTACTTTCTGATAGAAGAACTCAGCAACGTTATTGCAATGAGTGACGGATTTTTCGGCATGCAGCGCAGGGGGGGGATTCGTTAGCTTTTTGACGATCTGGAAAATCTCCTTAGGTTTAGACTTGGCCCGAAATATTCTATCGGAGAAATAGGTGGCCTGGGCTGCTTTTATTTGAGCTTTGTACTCGCCGATAGATTCTCGGTAGCGGGTTTTATTGTCTGCCGAGTCATCTAAACGCCAGCGTCTTTCCGACCTTCTACATAGACGTTTCTTGTCCCCGAGAGCCTGCGTGTACCAAGGGGCAGTTTTGTGGGAGCGCTTCAGCGTAGTCTTGCTCATTGCGAGAGTTGCGTCAAGGGTTTGAGTGACCCAGTTGACATAGGCCTGATTTGCTAGGACAGGATCCTCCTGATCACGGGGTTGGGAGCTGGCAAGTTTGATAGACCAGTTATCAACCTCGAGACGGGACCAGGCTCGCCTGAGCCTAGAAGTAGGGGCGGGTGACACTGGTTTGAGCGATGTCCAGCTGATAGGGACCAGGAAATGGTCTGTCCAAGGCAGAGGGATTAATGGGCCGGCTAAGAGATCGGGACAGTTGCTGAAAACAGGGTCCAGCAGGTGGCCTTTAACGTGAGTAGGAGTAGTGACACGTTAGGGTGAGTTGCAGGGCTGCTAGATCGTCTGCCAAGGTGGCGGCTGTGTGGTCAGAAGGGGAGTCAAAATGAAGATTGAAG
Source organism: Lissotriton helveticus (assembly GCF_964261635.1). Lineage (NCBI taxonomy): Eukaryota > Metazoa > Chordata > Amphibia > Caudata > Salamandridae > Lissotriton > Lissotriton helveticus. The sequence goes on along the minus strand of NC_136067.1, from coordinate 485,526,062 downwards.
TCGCCTAGCAGAGTAAAATTAGAGGTGGTGCTGACTCTATCGGCCACACTTGAGGGTAGTTTTTCATGGAACTGCTTCGAGGGGCCGGGCGGGCGGTAAATAAGAGTACCTGAGAAGCAACTATTGGGCGAGAGTTCGATGTTAAAGCCAAGACTCTCACAGTCCGGGATGGTTTCAGAGGCGATTCGGCAGTGATATTGTTCCTTATAAATGATGGCCAGGCCTCCTCCTCTCCCTTTTGGTCGGTCTTGCCGTGTGATTTGGAAACCTGACGGGAGAGCATCTACTACAGCGGGATCTGACTCAGAGGTAAGCCAGGTTTCTGTCAGGAACAAAATGTCAGGAGTGTGTTCCTCTAATAAAAGTGCCATTTCAGCGCTGTGCTTTGGCAGGGAGCAACAGTTCAGTAGGAACATGCGAATGTCGTGTGTAGGTTCAGAGCTAGGTTTGGGCTTAACGGGGAGAAGGCAGTTGGGGCAGATTTGTGGCAGAGCATCGGCTTGAAAAATATGCCGAGTGCAAAAGCTGGCAGAAGGCCTAAGGCCATAGAGGGTTTCCATGTTGTAGCATCTGTGCTCTAATGGCTGAGATGCACGGGAGGTGGCCCAGGGCCCGGACGAGGCGCGGACGAGCGCAGACGAGCTTGCCTTATGCACGCCTCCGGCGCGCAATCGTCGCGCCCGCTGCGCTCGTCCGCTGCGCTTCCGGAACATGCACATTTTTGTAGGGAGGGGACAATGCAAGGGGCGTGGCCTTGAAGTGGGCGTGTCCCAGTCAGGGCGAGGGGAATGGAGTTGGCGGGAAAACGGCGATTTCGCCCTTACCAGCGCTCGTTTTTCAGCAGGAAAGGGTGCCTGCACACTGTAGTCGTGTGACAGAGAAGGTGAGTGATTTTAAAAGCAAAGTGAAATTTTACATTTTTAAAACAAAAAGAATGCTCAGTCTTTCTTGCTACTCCCGGCTGTGCCTCAGGAGGGTTCAAAGTTATCTAAGCACTAGTAACTCAGCGCGTCTTTTATAACTTTGAAGAGGGGGGGCGTGGCACTCCCCCTGCAACCCACCGCAGACAACTTTATAGATAGTATTTTTAAAAATTGTAATTGTTAGAAATGGGATCCCCGGCTGGCCAAGGCTTGCGCCAGAACCAGTCAGAGACCACCACTCTAAGTCAGGGCAAGGGAGTTACACGCCAAGATAACCCCTGCGCACCCCCTTGGTAACGTGACACGAGCAGTAAGGCCAAACTCGGAGGCTATGGAAGTTAAGTGTTTGCGCACGCACCCCCAGCAACAACACCCAAGGCCCACCACAAAGGAAACTCCACACAAGGTTATACATAAAAATAGCCTTTGTATTGTAGAAAACACATTAGATAATAAATACACACTTTACAATGTGCCATAGGCACGGGCAGAATTTACAGGGGATTAGGTGCATGGGACAGGGCCACGGGCGCCACTGTCAGGAATAAACACTTTTAGAACTAGCACTTGGTTGAATTAGCACTTTGTAGGGATAACCCTTAGCACATAGAACAATTGTAGAGCCAAACAGAAAATAAAGCACACAACCAGAAGCCACTGGTAACAGGTAAGTATCACCTACGCAACCCTAACCAACTTAGGAAAATATTACGCAGGGAACCAGGACCTCACTAGCAACACTGTACTAGGCAAAACAACCTCCTAAGTATCACATACATTCAGAGGTATAAAACATTACACATGATGCAGAAATCAGATTAGGCAGGTACTCATAAACTGCGCAAGAATCACATAGGTCAGGACCCCATAAATTGTCCCCAGGCCAACTGTCCTCTCTGGGTCTGAAAGCCCTGTCCCAAATGTCAGGGCAGGCTGCGCCGGCAGGGAAAGAAGAATTGCGCTAAGCCTAAACGGACCAACTGCCAACTAAGTGCTGGGCAGCTGGCGGACCTGAGCCTGGCACCAGCGTGCCTCCTGGCTCTATGTAGGGCTCCTAATGGACAGTAGGGCCCCAAGAGCAACGTGGGAGTCTCCTGGACTCTGGCACAGCTGTGCCCAAACCACATGGGAGCCTCGCAGGTTCTGAACAAAAAGGTGCCCGGGAGCCTCGTGGGCTCTAAAGAATAATAATGCCCTGGAAGTTGGAGTTCCCCCCCGGGGACTCAGAAACGAAGAAAATGCCCCTGAGCCTCTTGGACTCTACCAGGAATGCCACGGGCGTTGTTGGAGTCCCTCTCGGGGGACTCGAAATCACATAAAGGTCTCCAAGAGCCTCATGGGCTCTAACCAAACAAAATGTACCCTCAGCCTCTCGTGGGCTCTTCAGAAATGCTGGCGCCTTCGGTGGAGTCCCCCTCTCTGGGGACTCAAAAAGAAACAACTGCCCCCTGAGCCTCGACAGGCTCTACACCATGCTCTGCACATTGAGGGAGCACCGGCAGGAGGGGCGGGCACCGGCAATGTGCCCCGACGCCCCCTCCATGACACTGAACATCGGGGCCCCACTCCCCGGTTTTGGAGGACTCCACCCGACTCCTCTCCAGGCTGTCGGGCTGCACACGGGGATCTTGCTCTGCCCGCGAGCCCCATATTTCACCGGGTGCTGGTGGAGAGCTCCCGCTCCTCGGGGCTCTCCTCCCACACTCCGCTTCCTGCTTCCGAGTCAGGTCCCGAGCCGGTAGCCAATCACTGCGCGGCCGGGGGAGTGACGTCACTGGGTGTCGCGGGCCAGCAGCCAATCACGGCGCGGCCCGGGGAGGGACATCACGGGGGTGTCCCGGACCGGCCGGCGGTGATTTCCTGGTGCCCCGGGCTGCGGCGGCAATGCGGGGCTGATGAGGAGTAGGCTACCTCTTAAATTAAATAATAAAACGGAGTGGCGCTCGTATTGCAGTCGAGCCAGCACACGAAGACGCAGGGTGGGTACCTGCACACAGGGGCAAGTGAAAAGGAAGAGCTCCCAAGCGCTAGTGGGGATCAGGGAATAAAAGCAAAGCGCTTCCAAGCGCTAATGTCCCCAAGAATTTCTCAACCTGACCACACGTGACACAGGTACCAAACTCTGGGAGCGGGGCAGGGAACAAATGTACTGGACACAATTACGCTGCTACCACTGGATCCCACCCTCTGGTGACTCAAAAAGAAACAACTGCCCCCTGAGCCTCGACAGGCTCTACACCATGCTCTGCACACTGAGTGAGCACCGGCAGGAGGGGCGGGCACCGGCAATGTGCCCCAACGCCCCCTCCATGACACTGAACTCCGGAGCCCCACTCACAGGTTTTGGAGGACTCCACCGGACTCCTCTCCTGGCTGTCGGGCTGCACTCGGGGCTCTTGCTCTGCCCACGAGCCCCATATTTCACCGGGTCCTGGCAGAGAGCTCCCGCTCCTCGGGGCTCTCCTCCCACACTCCGCTTCCTGCTTCCGAGTCAGGTCCCAGGCCGGCAGTCAATCACCGCACGGCCCGGGGAGTGACATCACAGGGGTGTCCCGGGCCGGCCGGCGGTGATTTCCTGGTGCCCTGGGCTGCGGCGGCGATGCGGGGCTGATGAGGGGTAGGCTCCCTCTTTAATTAAATAATAAAACGGAGTGGCGCTCGTATTGAAGTCGAGCCAGCACACGAAGACGCAGGGTGGGCACCTGCGCACGGGGCAAGTGAAAAGGAAGCGCTCCCAAGTGGTAGTGGGGATCAGGGAATAAAAGCAAAGCGCTTTCAAGCGCTAATGTCCCCAAAAAAAGCAAAAAGTCCTTCAGGAGGTGGGGGGGGCAAGGCTGGGCCCAGGGTCCAGCTCATGGGGCCTCCAGGCAGGGAGGCTGTCCCAGTGGCGGTATCCTCCTGGCGCCCAGCAGCAGCAGGCCCCCCTCTTCAGATCAGGAACAAGAGAACATTTTGCAAGGGGACACAGCCCCTTTTTATACAGTAAATCTCTTTGTCTGTGTGCAGGGTGGGGGGAAAACCAGTCGCAGCTGGTTTTGGAGCACTGTGATGTGCCCAGCCACCCTTCCTATTCACTGGCCAGGCTGGGGTAATCAGTCGCATCACAGGGGGCAGAGCCGGCATTGTGTGGGGAAAGCCCAGCCCTGCCCTATTCAGATCCCAGGTGCACCCCTCCCTCACATCAGCATGCTAATCTCAACACTCACAACCGGGGCAGACCCATACTGACTCCTGGAGCTAGGCTCAACAGCCAGCTCCAGCCAATCACACGCCAGACACAAATTACACAAACATGCCAACTTCTAGAAGTGGCACTTCCACACTAGACACAATCACGCCGCATACATCATTGCGCAGCATTTAATCACACGAGTCCGCACATACCAAACTCGCACCTGCACTCCCCACGCATCAGGAACTAACATGGTCACACACATTTCCCATACATTCCTATGGGAGGGCAGGCCAGCCTCACTACACACACGCACGCACTTTACCCTGGGACAAAGGGAAAAAGTGTGCAGAAACCAAAAATCACTACCACCAATTCACATTCATAAGCAAAAAGTTTAGGGGTGAACCTGCCAGAAGGGCCAAGTCCAACACAACCCCCTTCCAGCCAAAACGCAGGGTAGACCAATCACCACTGTGATGGGCTTCCCTGCTTGGGGCGATAGAACACGGACCCGCAACTGCAGGGACACCCTCCTGTTGTACGCCACGGTGAACCCAGCGGGTTCCTTCTAGAAACACTATCTGGAACAACTGGGCTACCCCTCTGGTACTCCCAAGCTGTCCGTGGCCAGGACCAGGCCCTAAGCCACCCAGGTGCCACTGGTCCCTGCCTATTCACAGAGCGGGGGGTAGTAACCCCTGGTACATAGTAGGCATGCTCCACTCTTCCTGTCTGTAAGACAGGGCTAGACTGCCACTGGTTCTCCAGCCTGGGGTCTACACCCTCAGGCAGACCAGGAGTCTCAAGGGAGGCTCTCCTCCCCCTACCTCTCCGTCTAGGGTTCCTCCTCCTCCTGCGAGGGGTACCCTTAGAACGCCATTCTCCCAACCTAGGGTTTAACCCCTCAGGTTGCACTGGGGTCAGAGGCGGGCTCTCCCACCATCTGCACCCCCTTCCAGAGTTCTGCACCCTCCCAACTGGGGTAGTACCCCAGGAAGAAGCACTGGTCAGGACGCTGGTTACAGACGTCCCACCCTTCAGGTCAGGCGGGTCCTGAACCTGGCCTTCCAACCTCTGGTCTAGAACCTTTGGAGAAATAACTGCCTGGCACTCCAGGACTTCTGGGGATTTACACAGCATCCTCCTGAGGCTGACACATGACCCATATGTCGTGTGACTGTCTATCTGGCGCAGATCTCCCGTCCCCTGTCCATCTGACAGTGCGCGAAGATCCCCCAGAACAGAAGTGGTGTCACCATGGCCACTACACGGGAACTTAGCCCAACTGGGTAGTCCCTGACCCACTGGTTCTTCCACTGGGGAACTCATCCCCCAATCACTCCTCACTTCGGACTCCTGTGCCCTCCCAACTGGAGTAGCATTGCCGGACACTGGAACCCCTGGAACTCTATTTACATATGCTCCAGGTTCCCTAGACACTAGGTGATCTTCCTCAAATGGACTAACAGGACAGCCTAGGTCCCCAACCTGGTGTTCCCTAAAGAAACCACACTGGTTCTGCGATAGGGCTTTGGGCATCTGGGGACTCTCAGCCACCCACTCACTCCTGCTCCACTGAGACAGGTAGTAAGCCCCTACACCCCCCTCGCTATACTGGGACCTAGCTGGGCTACTCTGAACCTCTTCCACCACGCTGGGCTGGAAGATACCTGAACTACTACTTTTGGAATCGCTCACCAATGACTCCTCAGAACCATAGCACTTTCTAAGCGGTCTGCTTCCCTTGCAAGGAGCTCTGAATTAGTAGACCCATATTCCAACAGGTGCTGGCGCAACCCTGGCGAACAACAACTGAGCAGGTGCTCTTTGAGAATCATTCCAACCAATATGTCAGAATTATCTTCCGTGCAAACTCGTACCCAATCAATCAATGTCCCATAACATTCACCTTCAAACTCTTCCCAAGACTGGTGAGACAGTTTCTTACTGCCCCTGAATTTCAACCTATACTCCTCTTCTGGGGGAACAGGTACCAGACTCTGGGAACTGGGAATGGGACTTCCTGCACTGGGCTCTATATAGCTGCCACCACTGGACTCAACCCTCCCTTGGGAGTCCAGAAAATTAAAACTGTGCTCAGGGGACAATCTACCCTCCTGAGCTAATCTCTCTCTGGCAAAGGCCCTCTCAGCCTCCACCATCCTCTCCTGCACACCCAGCTGCACTTTTTCCTTGGCATGCTCTAACATGAGCTTTTCCAAAGCCAGCTGGTGCTCCCTTTCTTCCCTCCTATCTACCCACTCCTCTGGGGACAGGGACCGGGAAAGGGATGAGGTACTGCCTCTGCTACTGGACCCAGCAAGGGACTCCCTATCTATGGGGTCTTCGCTATCTGCTGGCGCCCATTCACTGTCATCTTCTTCCTCCTCTTCAGACTCTTCAGGGCTCCCCACAGACCCACCACCCTCATGGTGTGAGGACCGGACCCTCTCTTTCTCACTGTGCTCACATTCCCAGTCATTCTTCTGCCATTGGATTAGGTTATCCCTAAGCTTGGACTGGGTGTCTGACTCATTCACTGTGATGTCTCTCTCCTCACAAAACTGTACCAACTCATGCATACTGTACCTAAACAGACCACAGAGGTTAAAAGAAGATTCCATCTTGGCAGGATGCTCACAGACACGTGCAACACAGGGGACTTAACTGTCTGAGCTGAAGCAAGAGTACACAATTCACAAGGTATTCAGCAAGCTCCCTATCCCAGAGAACTCACACTCACTTGTCCAGTGCAACACACCATTCATCCACACACAACCCCCCCCTCGGACTGGTAAGGCAGTTTCTACTGCCCCTGATTTCTCAACCTGACCACACGTGACACAGGTACCAAACTCTGGGAGCGGGACGGGGAACAAATGTACTGGACACAATTTCGCTGCTACCACTGGATCCCACCCTCTGGTGACTCAAAAAGAAACAATTGCCCCCTGAGCCTCATTAGGCTCTACACCATGCTCTGCACACTGAGTGAGCACCAGCAGGAGGGGCGGGCACCGGCAATGTGCCCCGACGCCCCCTCCATGACACTGAACTCCGGGGCCCCACTCACCGGTTTTGGAGGACTCCACCGGACTCCTCTCCTGGCTGTCGGGCTGCACTCTGGGCTCTTGCTCTGCCCGCGAGCCCCGTATTTCACCGGGTCCTGGCAGAGAGCTCCCTCTCCTCGGGGCTCTCCTCCCACACTCCGCTTCCGGCTTCCAAGTCAGGTCCCGGGCCGGCAGCCAATCACCGCGCGGCCCGGGGAGTGACATCACGGTGGTGTCCCGGGCCGGCCGGCAGTGATTTCCTGGTGACCTGGGCTGCGGCGGCGATGCGGGGCTGATGAGGGGTAGGCTCCCTCTTTAATTAAATAATATAACGGAGTGGCCCTCGTATTGAAGTTGAGCCAGCACACGAAGACACAGGGTGGGCACCTGCGCACGGGGGCAGGGGGAAAGGAAGCGCTAGCGGGGATCAGGGAATAAAAGCAAAGCGCTTTCAAGCGCTAATGTCCCAAAGAAAAGCAAAAAGTCCTTCAGGAGGTGGGGGGAGCAAGGCTGGGCCCAGGGTCCAGCTCACGGGCCCTCCAGGCAGGGAGGCTGTCCCAGTGGCGGTATCCTCCTGGCGCCCAGCAGCAGCAGGTCCCCCTCTTCAGATCAGGAACAAGAGAACATTTTTCAAGGGGACACAGCCCCTTTTTATACAGTAAATCTCTTTGTCTGTGTGCAGGGTGGGGGAAAACCAGTCGCAGCTGGTTTTGGGGCACTGTGATGTGCCCAGCCACCCTTCCTATTTACTGGCCAGGCTAGGGTCATCAGTCGCACCACAGGGGGTGGAGCCAGCATTGTGTGGGGAAAGCCCAGCTCTATTCAGGTCCCAGGTGCACCCCTCCCTCACATCAGCATGCTAATCTCAACACTCACCACCGGGGCAGACCCATCCTGACTCCTAGAGCCAGGATCACCAGCCAGCTCCAGCCAATCACACGCCAGACACAAATTACACAAACATGGCAACTTCTAGAAGTGGCACTTCCACACTAGACACAATCACGCCGCATACATCATGCGCAGCATTTATTCACACGAGTCCGCACATACCAAACTCGCACCTGCACTCTCCACGCATCAGGAACTCAATCGGGAGTTTGTTAAAGCGCAACTACTTACCCGTAAGGGTCTCAAGGCGCTAGGGGTGGGGGGGGTGCAGGTTCCATTCCATCAAGGAGGGGGTCTATCGAAGAGCCAGGTTTTGAGGTTTCTTGCGAAGATGGGGAGCGATGTTGTCTGTCTGAGGTGGAGCGGAAGGGCGTTCCATGCTTTGGCCGCGAGGAAGGAGAAGGAGCGGCCTCCCGATCTGGTCTTTCTGGTGCGGGGGACCACGGCGTAGGAGAGCTGGGCTGATCGTAGGGTCCTTTGGGGTGTGTGGAATTTGAGCCGGCTGTTCTTGTATGCTGGTCCGGTGCCGTGGAGGGCCTTGTGTGCGTTGGTGAGCATCTTAAAGGTGATTCTCGCCTCGACGGGGAGCCAGTGGAGGGTGCGCAGGTGCTGGGAGATGTGGCAGTGTTTTGGCAGGTTGAGGACCAGTCTTGCGGCGGCGTTCTGGATGTTCTGTAGCTTGCGGATGAGGTTTTGTTTATTCCGGCGTAGAATGCATTGCCGTAGTCTAGTCTGCTGGTGACCAGGGCGTGAGTGACTGTCTTTCGGTGTTCGAGGGGGATCCATTTGAAGGTCTTACGAAGGAGGCGGAGGGTGTGGAAGCAGGAAGATGAGACAGAGTTGATCTGGCGGTCCATTTTGAGCTCGGAGTCCAGGATGATTCCCAGGAACTAACATGGTCACACACATTCCCCATGCATTCCTATGGGAGGGCAGGTCAGCCTCACTACACGCACGCACTTTACCCTGGGACACAGGGAAAAAGTGCGCAGAAACCAAAAATCACTACCACCAATTCACATTCATAAGCAAAAAGTTTAGGGGTGAACCTGCCAGATGGGCCAAGTCCAACAGTAATCTATATACTTAGGATGATATTATCAAACAAACGGCACACACAAAAATTACCATTATTAGCCTAACAATTTTATCTACAACTTCGCAAACATAACACTGCACCCAAAGCTTTAAGTAGGGGGGATCTGTGGGGGTCTGAGCACCTGCAGTTTATTTTTGGGGGCCTCGAAATGGTTCTCTATGGGGCTCTATTTTCGAGCCTCGCAAAAGTAGTCCATTGTTTTTTTTTTTAATTGGACTGCAGTGAGACTGTGAGAGCATGCACATTGCTCACAACTGTGAAGTGGAGACATCATGCCAGGTGAGTCGCTTTGTACGAGAAATGAAATCCTTTAAAGAGAGCCGTTTTCTCTCAGGATTTACCGCGCAGGAGCAACATCATCGTTGGGAGATTAGCAGAGAGACCACCAGGCGTGCCCATTGAGACAGTTTCCCGTGCGCACACACAGACGTGCACCCAAGTACTTCCCAGGTCTTCAAAAGACCATTTGCTTGTAAATGAGGCGCTGTTCTTTTTCACCCCTTTTTAGAGCCCCTACTTCCCCACTCTGCCTATTGCTGAAATAATTAGCCTCTTCCTCAATTTCGCTCTGGTTGCGCCTCTCGAGACGACCACAGGCCAACACAGCCAACTCAGCACGACCCTGCTCTGACCTTTCACAGTGTTTTATTTTAGTGCTACGAAAACACACGCTTTGCCTGGCTCACTTAGTTCTCATACCCCTTCTTGAATATGAAGATAGTAGCTTTGGAATTATCTTTATATCCCTATACTGTGCTTCACATGGAAATATAGAAGTGCAGGTTCTCACCACCCCAAAATAGGTGTCTAGTATACTCTCTCAAATGTAAGAACTACAGGTATTCAGTATCTGTCAGTTACGGCCAGTTTAAATCATTTTTCCTATATAGAAATGGACAAAACATTTTGCTTCTAATTTAACATCTTACACTGAAAAGCTGCTTTACATTTCTTTCACTGGATCAACCTTTGTTTAAAACACTACCAAAAAAGGGTGGTGAACTATGGACCACAAAGAGCAACTGAAAGCTTTCTTGTTCTTTATCAGAAACATCTGCCTGTCAATGCTTATCGCCAGCTTTTTCAGCCCCTTTAGGAGGCTGGGTGGATGACTATAATATGCTGTATTTAGGATCGGGGGCGGAGTACACAAGGAAATAAGGATGGATAGTTGAATAAAGGACGAATGGATGGATGGCCAGATGGATGAATGGATAGCTAGATGTATGGATGTATGGATGGATAGAAGAATGAATGGATGCATGGCCAATACTTAGGATAGACGGGTGGACTGATAGATGGTTAGAATTGGTTCTGGAACAGATGTAGGTATGGATATATGGGCGTATGGCTGGATGGATGGCACAGTGTTTACCATAGGCGAGTGGGCTTATAGATACTTAGCATAAGTGCAGGGACAGATGTATGTATGTAGGTAGGAATGTATGGTTGAATTGAAAAATGGTTGGATGGCGCAGTGCTTAGGATGGATGGATGCAGGGCTTTAAGTGGGCCGGGTCTCAGCACCAGCAGTTATTGTCAGGGGGCCTCAAAACGGGTCTCTATCGGGCTCTATTTTCAGCCCTTGCAAAGGTAGTCAGTTTTTTTTAATTGGACTGCAGTGAGAGCATGCACATCGATGTGCGCCGGCTTATTTTGCTCACTACTGAGAAGTGGAGACATCATGCTAGGTGAGCCGCGTTGTAGGAGGAAGGGAAATCCTTCAAAGAGTGTATTTTCCGATGGTAGGATAATTGCAGGGGATTTTCTTAAGCACACAATGCTAGTTATCTTGATTTAGACCACGCCCCTACTTGGATAGCCCACACCCCTTTAAGAGGTTTGCCCCGCGCCTTTTAGAGCACCCCCATTATTTTTTCTCCCACTTAAAGCCTTGACTACACCATAGTACAGTAACAAAGAAATGGTCAAAGCTTCCATTTAAATCTACAATGGCACCAAGTTTCATAATTTGCCATCAATGCTGGCAGCCTTCTACCACAGTGCAAGAGTGTCTATCAGCACGAAGATTTGTTAACCACAGAAATGTTCTGTGATTTGCTTAGCTGTCTGCTGGAACACTCATCACCAAAAGGTATTAAAACATGCAAATTTGCGAGTAAAACATTTACCATACCATAAAGCGGTTCATAAAAGAGCCCACTGCCACTACACCACCCTCATCCCCATCCTTCCATAACCTTACAAAATAAAGAAAAAGAGCCCCAGCAAACCTGGTAGAGCCACAATAGCACTACAGAGACTTCATTTCAACAAGTGTCTGCTGGAACGCTTATCAGCAAAAAGTATTCAAGCATGCAAATTGGTGGGTAGACCATAAACCATCCCATAGCACGGTTTTTAAATGGGCCCAGTGGCACTATATCACCTTTACTTGCTACACATGTCCACGTTACAAATGTCCATGTAATAATCAGCAATATACCCAACTCCCCCACCTCCACCCCCGCCCTTGCTTAACCTTACAAAATCAAACAACGAGCCTCAGCACTCCCGTTAGTGCCACTATAGTCATACATAGACTTAATTTCAACAAATGTCTGCCGGAAAGCTCATCAGCAAAAGGTATTAAAACCTGAAAGTTTGCAAGTAAAACTTACACCATACCATAAGGCGGTTTATTAATAGTCCCAGTACCACTACACCACCTCCACACCTGTCCTTGCTTAACTTTACGAAATAAAAGAAAGAGCCCTAGCAAACCTGGAAGCGCCACTATAGCCATACAGAGGCTTCATTTCAACAGATGTCTCCTGAAACGCTCATCAGCAAAACATATTAAAACATGCAAATGTGCGGGTAAAACATATACCATGCCATAGGGCGCTTTATAAATATTCCCAATGGTACTACATCACCTTTACTAGCTCAACATCTGCACATTACTAAAATCTGTGTTTTAATCACCAACTTACCCACTCCCCCACCCCCGCCCTTGCTTAACCGTACAAAATCAAACAGAAACCCTCACCATTCCTAGTAGCGCCACTATTCCCATACACAGGGTTAATCTTAACAGGTGTCTGCCGGAACGCTTATCAGAAAAAAGTATTCAAACATAAAACTGGCGGGTAAAACATAAACCATCCCATAGCACGGTTTATAAATGGGCCCAGTGGCAATACACCACCTTTACTAGGTAGATATCTGTATGTTACTCTGTCAAATGTTTAGCAGGGAATGGGGAGAGTAATCAAAGTTGTAATTCCCAAACTTTTGATATACCGTCCCTTTACTCTATGTATGTTAAGGACATTAAATGGAATGAAAAAACAGACAAGTGTCTCAAAAGGGATAGTGAAGCTGAGCACCGGTTAAAACCGGACCACTTAAAACATATATTCAGCACAGGGACACAGCCTGACAATTACTATCACTTATAATCACATGTAGTTTACTAATGTCAAGAAAGTCAAACAGAAAATTTACCGAACATTTTCATATCTTTTTTATCTCTCACACATTTATAAAACATCTCTTCTAAACAAACACTCTCTAACCACTTCTATTTCATAAGAACAGACAATCATTAATACGTTTACTACCATATATTTTAGTATATCAACCTTTTTATTACTCAGTAGTCAGAAGCTACTAAAACTATTAACTATACCCAAATGCAAAACAGAAACCATGTTCATACAATATCTCAACCTATGATCAAATGATCCAAACTATGTGTACATATAAAAGGAACGTATCACTTTTACTATCTCCATCTCCTCTCCATGTAATCTCCAAGCACTGTAGACGGCCTCACAGTACAACAACCTACCTCGACTTATATTCAAATATACCTCTCAGTGTCAAAAATGAGACCACAACCTGTCCACATAACATTTCTGGGTTTGATTTGTATCACTTTTAACTTAATAACACATACATCTCCTACCCCCCCCCTATTTCCACCAAAAGTATAATTTGCAAACGTGGGGCATTTTGTTTATCTCGCATGAGTACATTAGCAAACCAAAATGAATGTTGTACCTCATTTTTAAAACCATACAGTCCTTTAAGGATGACAAACTACACTTCTTTTTTGTGAAAAATTTGTAAACATATATAAAGTACTCAATTAACAACAGGTCAAACTTAATGCATATGTTATAACCAATATGAAACACAGCACTTTACTAACAGTATATTATTTAAAAAAAAATACTTTCAAAATTAAAAATATCACCTGAAATACTTACTCACTTCTACAGAACACATAACACACCTTGTTCATTTCTACCTCACCTTTGTAGTTGGTATGCAGATCGCAAATGTCACACATGCAGGCAATTCTTGCTTTGTCACACACTACATATAATGCACCGCTTTCACCAAGAATGGAACCAGTAATGGCACAATATCTCTGTCGATCCACATATAAATACATGTAAAGAACAAATCAGAACACTTTATTCCTTCCACGACATTCCAAAACTTATTTTCATTTGTTATTTTTTAATTTTCCATATGAAAAGCTACTTAATATTCCGCACCACATACAGGTCAGAAGTTCAACCTATTTTGTCACCACACTTTATGGAACATTCTACGACACCTACAGGTTAAAAGTTCATCTTTTTTTTAAACGTAACTTTTTCTTTCCAGCACATTCTCAAACATTTAACAGCACCTGCGGGTTAAAAGTTCCCCATTGCTTTAAGTAACAAATGTACCTTCCAAATGCAAGTAGCACGTGTGGTTGAGCTGAGCACATTTTATCCTATGGTATGTACTCCACGTTTAGACTGCTCTTTATTAACCAATGACAAACATGCTTTTTCACGCAATTAGTATGCACCCTAGATTTTAGGACCCAACACTTCTTATCTTCCAATCAATTATCGTTTACTGTGGAAAAAAAATGATTTTTCCCCATCTTCAAACATATCTCTTACACTACGAAGGAACTGCATGAGCTACAGACATCTTTCCATACCTTCCAGCCATACCTTCAAAATGCTAGTGTGGATCGTAGAACATAGCTATGTTTTCTGGTGCAAGAGGTATGCACAACAGAGACGTATTGACTTAGACCTAGGTTTACAAAATGTGGACATTAAATGGTTTGCACAGAAAAGATTAAAGTGGCACCAATTGTTGTCTTTGGTTAAAACCTCTTTGCATCTTCCACACCCTGACCTCATGATTGTGCATCGTGGTGGAAATGACCTAGGCACATTGACTGGGGTAGGTTTGGAAATGCTTATGAAGGACACCTTTGGACAATTGATGTTACTTTTGCCTCAAACTGTCTTTGTATATTCCAATACCAAAGACAGAAGTGTAAATGGTCAAAATCATTTTGTCCTCAGATTGAAAAATCTAGGAAGAATGTCAACAAAGCTGTGTCGCCATACCTCAGAGACCATAGAATGGGTTCCATCTACAACAACAACATACGTTTTGATATGGCTGATATCTAGAGAAGTGATGGAGTACACTTCACAGATCAGGGAAATCACGTTTTTCTGAATAACTTGAAGCTGTGCACCCGCACGTATATGTAGCTCTAACTAATGAACACAAGGGCTCTTTTTAGAGCCACCCTATAACTGACAACTTAGGCCCGCTATTTTAGGGCCAGGTAACGGAAACTCCCAGGCTCTCGCCAAAATGTATTCTCCACACAGCTGTGGTGCAGCGGCCAGACCATCTGACTTTGCAGCACAGAACTCTCGCTTTGATCACCGGCTTTACTCACCCATAGGGGTGAGTAGTTTGCGCTTTACAAATACCGTATTGATTTACCTTCGCACTCGCTGTACAACACCACTCAAGCGCCATATACAAGTTGGACAGGTGTGGCACAGCGCCCAGAGCACATGACTTCACAGCATAGGACACACAGTTTGGGCTCACGGTTTCATCCCCGAGTCCAGCAGCATCTCAATTTAGCAGTATGACACTCTACGCAATACCTCACTTAATTTCCGTACCCTGCGCTTTCGGACCGGTAGGGGTCAGTAGTTCAGCGGATTTACCCCGAGTCCATCAGTAGCTCAGCCTACACCCCCAGCGCCATCAGACCCGTAGGAGTGAGTAATTTGCACTTTACATATACCGAATTGATTTGATACGTGCAAATTTACCTTCGCACTCCCTGTATAACACCCCCTAAGCACCATACACAAGTTACAATGATCGAAAAAAAAGGTCCTCCGAGTAGGTATAACTACATGCTGACACTACTTGGACAGATGTGGCAGAGCGGCCAGAGCACATGACTTCACAGCATATGACACACAGTTTGGGCTCACGCTTTCATCCCAGAGTCCGGCAGCAGCTCAGCTTAGCACCATAAGACTCTAGACAATACCTCACATATTTTCCGTACTCCGGGACTTTCAGACCAGTACGGATCAGTAGTTCAACCTAGCAGGTATAAACACATGCTGACACTACTTCCACAGGTGTAGTGCAGCGGCCACGGCACATGACTTCACAGCATAAGACACACAATTTGGGCCCACGCTTTAAACCCCGGGTCCCGCACCAGCCCACCTTAGCAGCATCAGGCTCTAGGCAATACCTCTCTTAATTTCCGTAGCCAAGCACTTTCACACCGGTAGGGGTGAATACTTCGCTTCGCATCCCCTGTATAGCACACCCAAAACACCCCACAAAGGTTACAGTGCTCCTACCCTCCTCTTTCCTACTTTTTTCGCCCTTTTTCCCCTTACTCCCTTCAACGGAATCACAAAATGGCGGCCAACACTTCCTAGTTGCAACCACTCGCTTCGCTCACAGCCAATAGGCAGCAAGCTCGTGCTCATAACGCCTCAGCCAATCAGATGGCAGAATTCCCAAATATCGATATCTGTAAATCTCAATATTTCTCCAAAACTACTGAAGGGATTTACACCAAATAAACAAAAGCGTGCTTTCTAGACCAAGACCCTTCTCCCTGCCAAATGTGGGTTAATTCCATTCACCCGTTCGACCTGTAACCTTGTCTAAAGTTTCCTACGGAAATTGCATTGAGAAAACACGTTTTGGGATCCCCTTTTTTTCTCGGCCCCCCTTGCCGAATCACCCCAAACTTTCAACATAGGAGCTGATATGAACAAAGAATTAGTTTGGAGAATTTCATGAGGATTCATCAAACGACGCCAAAGTTATACGTTATAGCTAGGAATTAGCATTTAAAAAGCCTTTGAAATTCACAAAAAAACATGGGTTTCAGGGACGCTATAGTTAGTTGGACATTGGACTCATATAAAACCATAGAAATTCACCCGTTATAGTTAGTTGAGCTAACTATAGCTCGCGCGCCCTGATGACATCACTGATAACATCACTGATGACATCTCAAATGACATCACTGATGACATCCTCCAGTCAATTTGTGTTTCTGTAAAGTTTAAATATTTTTTATATATATCTATGTCAAGGTGTATTGAAGAATGAGTGGATTTACACGTGCCTAAATGGATTATTTAGTAGGTGCATGACTGACTGTATACGTGAGTGATTGAACGTGTCTTACTGAATGCATGGGTTAGTGACTAAACTGTGTGAAAGTCTATATTAGTCTCTCAGTTGGTGTGTAAGCGGCTGCATGGGTTGGTGAGTAGCTACATGAGTGTCTATATGGGTTATTGCTTTGCTGTCTGAGTATCTGTATGGGTGCCTGAGTGTCTGTGTGGGTGGGTGGGGGTGTGTGTGACAGATGTCTGAGTGGGTGATTCACTGGTTGTATGGATTCAAAAGTGCACCTTGGAAGGGCTGTATGGGTGAGTTAGTGTGTGTATGGGTATATTGGTGAGTGAATGAATGTTTTAGTGGTATATGTGTAACTACATATGTTTTAAGGCAGTATATGTGAGTGTCGGAGTATATAAATGACCATACGTGAGAGTAAGTTATTTGAAGAGTAGGTGTATAAATGAGTGGCTTGAGATGACGGATTGCACCACTCTGCAAACGCGCCCCTGGCGCGTTTGCAGAGGGGGAACTAATTGCCCTTGAATACTGGGGGTCCCTGGAGGCCAACTAGCCCACCAGGAACCTCCAGTATGCGCCAGGGGGCTACGTTGCAGAGAGGTGTAATGAGGCCCCGCCCCTTTTTACACCTCTCTGCAAGGCAGCCCCCTGGCGCGTTTGCAGAGGGGGAACTAATTCCCCTTGCATACTGGTGGTCCCTGGGGGCCAACTAGCCCAGCAGGAACCTCCAGTATGCGCCAGGGGGCTGCGTTGCAGAGAGGTGTTCTGAGACCACACCCCTTTTTACACCACTCTGCAAGGCAGCCCCCTGGTGCGTTTGCAGAGGGGGAACTAATTCCCCTTGCATACTGGTGGTCCCTGGGGGCCAACTAGCCCGCCAGGAACCTCCAGTATGCGCCAGGGGGCTGCGTTGCAGAGAGGTGTAATGAGGCCCCGCCCCTTTTTACACCTCTCTGCAAGGCAGCCCGCTGGCGCGTTTGCAGAGGGGGAACTAATTCCCCTTGCATACTGGTGGTCCCTGGGGGCCAACTAGCCCAGCAGGAACCTCCAGTATGCGCCAGGGGGCTGCGTTGCAGAGAGGTGTTCTGAGACCACACCCCTTTTTACACCTTTCTGCAACGCAGCCCCCTGGCACACTTACAGAGGGGGAACGGATTCCCTTGCATATTGGGGGTCCCTGGGTGCCAACTGGCCCACCAGGAACCTCCAGTTGGCGCCAGGGAGCTGCATTGAAGAGAGGTGTAATGAGGACATGCCCCTTTTTACAACATTCTGCAAAGCAGCTCCGTGGTGCTTACTGGAGGTACCTGGTGAGCTAGTTGGCCCCCAGGGACCCCCAGTATTCAAGGTAAATTACTTCCCCCTCTGCAAAGGCGCCAGGGGGCGCGTTTACAAAGTGATGCAGGGAAGCAGGGCTTGAGGTGACGGATTGCACCACTCTGCAAACGCGCCAGGGGGCAGAGAGGTGTAAAAAGGGGCGTGGCCTCTTTACACATCTCGGCAAGGCAGCCCCCTGGCGCATACTGGAGGTTCCTGGTGGGCTACTTGGCCCCCAGGGACCCCCAGTATTCAAGGGAAATTATTTTCCCCTCTGCAAACGCGACAGGGGGCGCATTTGCAGAGTGGTGCCTTAATTTTTTTGGGGGGGGATCGGCAGGGTACGCGTACCCTGCGCGCATCCCGGGATTTAAAAAAAATATATATATATTTTTTGGGCCTTGGGGGTCCTTGTGGGACCACCTGAGCAGGCCTAGTGGGTAAGGAACCTCCAGTATGCGCCAGGGGGCTGCCTTTCTGAGAGGTGTAAAAAGGGGCGTGGCCTCTTTACCTGTCTCTGTAAGGCAGCCCCCTGGCGCGTTTGCAGAGGGGGAACTAATTCCCATTCAATACTGGGGGTCCCTGGGGACCAACTAGCCCACCAGGAACCTCCAGTATGCGCCAGGGGCTGTGTTGCAGAGAGGTGTAAAAAGGGGCATGGCCTCTTTACACTTCTCTGCAAGGCAGACCCCTGGCATGTTTGCAGAGGGGGAACTAATTCCCCTTGAATACTGGGGGTCCCTGGGGGCAAACTAGCCCACCAGGGACCTCCAGTATGCGCCAGGGGGCTGCTTTGCAGAGAGGTGTAAAAAGGGGCATGGCCTCTTTACACGTCTCTGCAAGGCAGCCCCCTGGCACGTTTGCAGAGGGAGAACTAATTCCCCTTGAATACTGGGGGTCCCTGGGGGTCAACTAGCCCACCAGGAACCTCCAGTATGCACCAGGGGGCTGCCTTGTAGAGAGGTGTAAAAAGGGGCGTGGCCTCTTTACACGTCTCTGTAAGGCAGCCCCCTGGCGCGTTTGCAGAGGGGGAATTAATTTGCCTTGAATACTGAGGGTCCCTGGAGGCCAACTAGCCCACTAGGAACCTCCAGTATGCGCCAGGGGGCTGCGTTGCAGAGAGGTGTAAAAAGGGGTGTGGCCTCTTTACACGTCTCTGCAAGGCAGCCCCCTATCGCATACTGGAGGTTCCTGGTGGGCTACTTGGCCCCCAGGGACCCCCAGTATTAAGGGGGAATTATTTCCCCTCTGCAAACCAGCCAGTGGGCGTGTTTGCAGAGTGGTGCCTTAATGTTTTTTGGGGGATCGGCAGGGTACGCGTACCCTGCACGTATCCCAGGATTTTTAAAAAATATTTTTTTTTGGGGCCTTGGGGGTCTTTGTGGGACCCCCTGAGCAGGCCTAGGGGGTCAGGAACTGCCAGTATGCGCCAGGGGGCTGCCTTGCAGAGAGGTGTAAAAAGGGGCGTGGCCTCTTTACACATCTCTGCAAGGCAGCCCCCAGGCACGTTTGCAGAGGGGGAACTAATTCCCCTTGAATACTGGGGGTCCCTGGGGGCCAACTAGCCCACCAGGAACCTCCAGTATGCGCCAGGGGGCTGCATTGCAGAGAGGTGTAAAAAGGGGCGTGGCCTCTTTAAACGTCTCTGCAAGGCAGCCCCCTGGCGCATACTGGAGGTTGTTGGTGGGCTACTAGGCCCCCAGGGACCCCCAGTATTCAAGGGGAATGAGTTCCCCCGCTGCAAACGCGCCAGGGGGCGTGTTTGCAGAGTGGTGCCTCAAGTTTTTTTGGGGGGATCGGCAGTGTACTCGTACCATATGCGTATCCCGTGATTTTTAAAAAATAAAATAAGAAAATGTTTGGGCCTTGGGGGTCCTTGTGGGACCCCTTGAGCAGGCCTAGGCGGTCAGGGTGTTTCTACCCTGCCCCCTTTTCTTCGTTTTCACCTTTGTTTCCCTGTTTTCTTGTGACTCGGTTCTACCGAGGCACAAGATGGCTGCAACACTTCCTGGTTTGGAATGTTGACAGACAGTTGACAGCCAATGAGCATGCAGCTCGTTCTCGTAATTGTACGGATTTCCGTACGCGTGTAGTACTTTGTCTCTAGATATCACTATTTATTTATTTATTTATTTATTTATTATAAAGTTTTGTATAGCGCGAACAAGACCCGTAGGTATCAGAGCGCTTAACATGAGGTAGTAAAAGTAAACACGGTTACATATGTATACGTCGTTAGCAAGCAATCGCAGTGAGGTAGATGACATATAAATTCGTAACACATGTGACGTTAGCAAAAGTAAGTAAGCTATGATTAAATAAAATACAAGACATGTATATATAACAAATATG
The DNA here is from genome assembly GCF_964261635.1 of Lissotriton helveticus. NCBI lineage: Eukaryota > Metazoa > Chordata > Amphibia > Caudata > Salamandridae > Lissotriton > Lissotriton helveticus. The sequence continues at coordinate 485,505,794 of NC_136067.1, read as the reverse complement.
AGGTAGCACGGTATAGGTTCATGTATGAGGTAGCACTGTATAGGTTCATGAAAGATATTGTTCTTCTGTTCAATCCAATCTCCATTCCTGTTGACTTTGGGTTGTTCCCATATCCTAGGATACATATTCCATTATAGTATTGTCTGAGCCTCCTATTTTGATAGCGTACATGATCTGTACTAAGGCAGTATTATAGCAGATCCAAGATCAGTGATCTTCATTAAGTAATGTATCTATTCATCAGCAGGCTCTTCACTTCCCGTTTGAATGTTACCAGATTCTGGATCTTCCTGATGTTTGGAGGGAGTGAGTTCCATATTCTGGGGGCCGCTCCTGAGAACGCTCTGTCATAAGTTTTTTTCTTTCGGAAGAATGCTGGTCGTAGTAGCAGCTCCCCAGCACTCCTAGATGTTCGGTTGCCACCGGACAACTGAATTTTCTTTGTAAGATATCTTGGGGTGTTGTCGTGTAATGCTTTATGTGTGATACATGCTAACTTCATTTGGATTCTTGCTTCATATGGTAGCCAGTTTAATGCTTTCAGGTGTGGGGATATATGGTCATATTTCCTAGTTCCGGTGATAAGTCTTGCTGCAGCGTTAAGGCAGGCTTTCAATGGTCCTGTGGACATTTTTGGTAATCCAGCCAAGGTGGTGCACCCATATTCAATCCTCGAGATAACTAAGGATTGGATTGCCAATTTGAGGTCTGACTCTGTGATGAAAGGTTTCAATTTTCTTAGGTAGTTCAAGTGAAATCGGGCACTTTTCGCCATTGAGTTAATGTGGGCTTTCATGTCTAGATTCTCATCTAAGATGATTCCTAGTGATTTGGCTGAGTTGACAAGGGTAGGGGTACAGTTTAGCGCAGTCACGACTTTCATCCATTCCATTATTTCTATATTCCTCTTTGGTGGAGAGATTAATAGGAACTCTGTTTTATGTGCATTCAGCTTCAGGTGGTTTGCCATTAACCATTGAAGTGTCATTTTTAGTGTCTCATTCATTAATTCCAATTCTTTTATGGATCCAATCTTTACGTATATTTGCGTGTCGTCTGCATACATGTGATAGGATATTTGAGATTTTTGTAGAATTTCTGTGAGTGGCTCGACGTATAGGTTAAACAGATCTGGGGATAATGTCGATCCTTGAGGGACTCCAATTGTGGTAGGGCACGGAGGGGAGATTGATTGGTTAACCAGGAAGCGCTGTGTTCTGTTCTGTAAAAAGGACTCGAACCATTTCAGCACTGTTCCTGATATTCCCATCCTGTCCCGTAGCCTGGCCAGTAATGCTTCATGATTTACCGTATCAAATGCCGATGACAAGTCCAGGAGAATCAGTAAGCATGCTTGATTTTGGTCAAGGGCCTGTAATGCGTCATCAGTAATGTGGAGAATCGCTGTTTCAGTGCTGTGCCCTGCTCTGAATCCTGATTGGCATTCATCTAACAAGGAGAATTTGTTGATGTGTTGGCACAATTGGTTCTGCACACATTTCTCAGTCAACTTGGCCAGTAAAGGGATGTTGGTCACTGGGCGAAAGTTATTTGGATCTGATGTATCTGCTGTGGGTTTTTTGATTATGGGAACGACTTGACCTGTTTTTAGGCAGTCTGGAAGGATCCCTTGTGACAGTGACGCATTTATTATTTCGGTCCATATTGGAATCAAGATGTGATTGATTTCTTTTACGCATTTTGCAGGTAGAGGGTCTTGGTGGTGGTTGTTAGGTTTGATTCCTGAGAGCGTCTTGGCAATCGTGTGTTGGTCGTACAGTTCAAATGTTTCCCAGCTCGCCTTGTTTTTAGCCTTAGTGCAAACTGTTGTAGAGTTGGCATCGTTAGTAGCACAAGGTTCGTTGGGAAGATTTAATGCCGAATTTTTAAGCTCTATTTCGAGTGCTTTGGCCTTTTCCATGAAAAATGTGGAGAAATCATCACAGCTTAGAGATGTTTTTGAATGTTCTTGCACTGTTTTGGCTAGTTTGTTTGATTGCTCCTTTAGGATTTCAAATAGTTTTCGTGGCCTGTTTTTGGCATTATCCAGTTCTTCTCTTATAAATTCCTTTTTTGAGTTGATGATTTTTTTATTATATTGTTTCCTTGTTTTTCTGAGGGCTTCCAGTTCCGGAGTTGATGGGTGTTGCCTCCATTTTCTTTCGGCCATTCTCAATTTGCGTCTATCTTCATTTAGTCCTTCGTTAAACCACGGGTTTTTTGTCTTTTCTGAGATTCGTTTCAATTTTAGTGGCATGGTGGTATTAACGATATTTTCGACAGTTGTTATGTAGTGTTCCGTCAGTTCGTTAACTGTTTCCATATCGTTGGGTGGCTTTAAGTCTCTTTCACAGCTTTTGACCAGTAGTTCCATATTTGTTTCTTTTGTGTCTCGAGTCCATTTTTTGGTCTTGACAGGTTGCCTGGTTCTACCTTTTCTCGTTGCAGGTATCATGAAAGTTATGGCGTGATGATCCGACCAGTCACATGGAGTTATGGAGTGGATTGTAGCAGCTTTGTTTCTTGAGATTATCCAGTCTAACGTCCCTCCTTTCGAATGTGTGGGCAGTGTGCACGCTTGAGTGAGGTTTAGTTCAGTGAGGAAACCTTTAAGCATGTTGACCAGTTTGTCATTGCAGTTCTCCCAATGCAGGTTGAAGTCGCCTAGGAATATGTTATTGGCAGCGTCATTCGAGTTGGCTGTTATGATCTCCATTAACTCTGCTATAAACTTTGTGTTATCTCCTGGTGGGTGGTAGAAAGTATGCAGGTTGCACCATTGAGTGTTGGATGATCTTATGTTAAGACCAAGATACTCACATGATTCCAGCGGGTCGGCCTGAATTTGTTTAACCTCTATGTCAGATCGATGAATGCATGCTATCCCTCCCCCTAGCTTTCCGTGTCTATCCAGTCTGAGAACGTTGAATTGCGGTGGTATCAATAGATCCATGGTTGGGGATGAGGATTCCGTAAGCCAAGTTTCTGTAAGGATTGCCAGGTCGATGTCCTTGTTGAGGATGAGGTCCGCTATGTCCGATGCATGTTTGGTAGCTGACCGGCAGTTGAGTAATAGACAGGATAGGTGTTTTTCTTTTTTACTGGCGATCACATTTTCCGCTTCGTTTGGTGTTAGCTGTATGTGCTGTAGATTGTGGGGGTTGGAAGTTCTCTCGTTTTTCCTCGCTGTTCTGTTAGCGTCTAGCGGGACTGTTTGGATTCTCTCTTCCTCCTTGTGGTCCGATAGGTCATATGTTCGGATTAAGGCCAACGTTTCCTCTTTAGATAGTGACTTCGCCCTGTCTGGTCGGTTGTCTCTCTGTATTAAACGCATGTTCGCCTCGATGCTCTTTCTGTGTGAGGACTGTACGAGATTTTGGATATCCGTGACTTTGGCGTCAATGTTCTCCGTCCTCTCTTCGATTTTTTCTATCGCCTGTACGGTATTCATAGTGGCTTGTGTTAGCTTGCTCACAAGTTTCTGAAGCTTAATAAAGTCCTTCTTGTTCTGGTGGGGTTTCTTTGGGGCGGCCGATCTGTACATCCGCTCAACTCTTCTCCTTTTTGGCACGAATCTTCGTTGCGCTGCCATTTTCTTTATCTTCTCTTTTTGATTGTCTATTCCATCTCCATTCGGTGCATCGTTGATGTTGGATATGTTCTGAGTTGGTAGGATCGTGTTAGAGGTTGAGGGTCTGTGCGCCGCTGGTGTTGTATTAGCGTGAGGTGTGGGGAGGTTGCTGGAGTTAGATAGGTCCTGTGTTGTTGTGAGTTCGTTAGTTGATGTGGGTGTGTACGAAGTTGGTATGGTTTTGACGAGGGTTTGGGATGTAGGAAGGCTGATGTCTTCTGTCTCAACCAATTCCTGGTTGTTGGGTGGCGCTACCCTCACTGTCTCACCATCCTCAGTCTCATCCCACTCCTGGTTGTTAGGTGGCGCTACCCTCACTGCCAGTGTATGATCTGTTTGAGAGGTCTCATGGTTCGGGAATAGGGGCGATTCTTTTCTAAGGTGCTGATTTTGTTCTTTGTTTGTTTGAGAGGTAGGCCCCTCAGTTCTTCTAGTCGTGTTCTCTGGTAGAGGCCTTACTAGTCCAGTTAACTCTACCCGGGTAGTCGCTAGAGTTGATGCCGGCGTATGATGGCTCCTGGTTCTAATTGCGCCTCTGATTGTGGCCTCATGGGTGCCTGGAGTGTCTACTGGTGGGGTTAGGAGAGGTTGATTACTCGGGTCGTCCAATGCGTCTTTTATCGATGGGAAAGTCTTGGCAAATCTCTCTAGATCATGGTTTGCTGCTTGTATCAGCACTGTTCCGGATTTATATATCGTGATGTTAAGTTCGGCTCTGCATCTTTGTGATGGTGCGGTTGACATTTTTAATCCGTGAGGAATGTTTTTCGTAGTTTTTATGGTAAGCATCCTAGCGAAGGCATTGCGCCATTTAGCTGTTTTGGATGTATAGAATATGAGGTCATTCATTTTCGTACCAGTAGTTGCATTAAAGTATAGGTCTGCGAATATTATGTCCGGGTTTTTTCTCAGGTAGTCGTGTTTAAACTTCTTAGCTGCATTTTTAGTTAAGTTATTGGGGTATTTTATACTCTGGGCACTCAAGCCAGTAACTTCTGGGTATCTTTCGCTCATTTTTGCTCCGTTCTGCATTTGTTATGGTGTTTCTTTTTCAGTTTTATTCCAGGTAGCCTCCCTGCTGATGTTAATTTTGTTGTTGCTTTTAGTTTCGGATCTAGAATTTTTTTTTTTTTCTTATCGTTTCACTGAGTAGTGCTGGGAAAGGCTTCTCTTTTTCCTAATTATTCCACATTTAGCTCTCGTAGTCCTTTCAGAGTGCTTATTAATTAATTAATTAATTAATCAATTAATTAATTCGCCAGCTGACATTTGTTCAGCTCTATGCTTGGTGTAAAAAACAACCCTTGTAAGATGGCTGCCGTTGTGTTTGTTTTTATGTTAGCAGGGAGTCCTTTCTCACTTTCCATGTCCTTATTTGTTAGCAGGGAGTCCTTTCTCACTTTCCATGTCCTTATTTGTCTGCAGGGAGTCTTTTCTCACTTTCCACGTCCTTATTTGTCTGCACTAGCCGCCATCTTAGGGTCAGGCATGCCGTATCAGTCTCCCAGCTTCTGTTATGTGAAGGATTCCCCGGTAGCCGTGTGTAAATAAGTGAGATGGGGAGACCTTTTCTGTCCTGCCTTCCCTTCTGCTGGAAACGCCGACTGGGAGATCCAGAGCCTCTATCGTGACTCATTCTCCTCTCAGCTCGCCGTCGCTTGTCCTTCCTTTATGTCCATGCTCCTCACCGGGGCCGGATTCCCGGTAGCATAACCAGGGTTTCTCCCGCCGCTCTGGTTGGCGCAATCACTCTTCCTCGCGTCGCTCCCCTGATTGCTCCCGCGCAGCCGCTCCAGTCATGAGCCTCGCTCCAGGTCCTCCGACGCGGCCTCAAAAACACTGATCTATTTCCTCTGATCCCGCTTACCGGCACACCGCAACCAGCATCGCAGATGCATCTGTGGTCCGACGCCAAGTCCCAGAACCGCTCCTCAGCACTACACTCGGGTGATCCACCGATCCCAGGAAACTCGCCGCACGCCGAGCTGCTCAGTGACCAGGCAGTGACCAGACAGGAGAACGCAGTAAGGATCGTTCCAATTTCCAATTTGAAGTCACTATGATTTTACTTTTGATTTTCTCAGGAACTACTGAACGGATTCACACCATTTAACAAAAAGCACAATCTGCGAACCAAACTCTACCTCTCTGCCAAATTTGGTGTGATTCCGTTCAGCCCTTCGGGCTGTAGCCCTGGCTAAAGGTCCCTATAGAAAATTGCATGGGGAAAACACATTTTGGGCCCCCCCTTTTTTCTCGGCCCCCACTTGACGAATCACCCCCAAACTTTCAGGGAAGGAGTGGAGTGGAGCAGGCCATTTTCTTGGAGAAATTTGCGAAGATTCGTCCACCAGCGCCAAAGTTATTCCAAATAGAATGTTGTGGATTTCCTATGGAAAGTGGGTCCTAACTATAACTACCTACTGGCGACCGCAAGTAGGTAATAAATATATATATATATTTATTTTTTTCCCTCAAGTTATGCCCATGCATCAAGAGGCGCACTCCTCCAGTCGTAGATAAACATATCTTTATTTCAGGACCACAACTACCACCTAACCAGTCCATCTGCCTGATGCGTTTCAGAGCATTTATGCTCTTTCCTCAGAGGCAGTTTGAATAGCAATCACGGGTTCCCACAGTTCCTTGCGTTGCAGTTGGCCTCCGGTGTGCCTTTGATAGTCAATTAATTTCTATGCACGCTGGGACTTGTGGTTTAATTCCCTGCTTCCTGCCTCTAGTGGCTGTGTGCCTACCAAACCATTATATGGACCAATTATAGCCCTCCAGTGGGCCTCGGGGTTATAGTTCTGTCTCACTGATGAAGAAACAGCTGCGCCATCCATTTCCGAACATTTCAGGTAAAACAATCCCCCATAATCTTTGAGGGTGGTGTGATCTCCCACGCAGCTTTAACTTGCCACGGTTTAAATCTTCCCAAATTATGCCCATGCATCAAGAGGCGCACTCCTCCAACCGTAGATAAACATATCTTTATTTCTTATGAGACAGGACTAAAACTCCGACCTTTCCTGTCCATATGCCTGACGCGAATCAGAGCATTTATGCTCTTTTTCCTTAGAGGCAGTTTGAATAGCACATCTCGGAGTTGCAGTCCTGTCCCGTAAGAAATAAAGATATGTTTATCTACAGCTGGAGGAGTGCGCCTCTTGATGCATGGGCATAGCTTCGGAAGATATATATATATATATATATATATATATATATATATATTCACTGAAAAAGCCAAAGGTGAAAAAGACGTTAAAATTAGGTATGGTAATAATACCTTGCTTTACATTATAAAAAAACACAAATTCACTGAAATTTTTTTAAAGTTACGTTATAGTTAGGTGAAAATGTCAGTTAAAATATAACAATTTAAACTCAAAACGACACTGAAATTCACCACTTTTAGTTTAATGAGCTAAATAATTTCAAAGCCCCACCATGCCCTCACCTAACTATAACATTAATTTAATCTTTGTTTTTTACTGTGAATTTCTAGGCTTTTATTGACATAAAATAAGATCTCATTACCATATCCAAGCCTCTGTGTTCGGCCAACTTCCCGCCGTGCACAACCTTCAGCAATGCATGACACATGAACTTGGGTGAAGGCCCATTTATAAAGGATTTTTAAACATTTTCAGGACAGAGGACCAAGTCTCCGAGTCTTGTAATGGCTGCTATAACATTTCTGTTCATGTTGCAATAAGCCAACCTGGATGTTCATTCCAAAAAGCGCTTCAGCCATTCAAAAGGCATGAGTTTTTTAATGCCAGCCCATCAATATATCTATAAATTTTGAACTTTTATTTTTCCAAAACTATGGAACGGATTTACACCAAATCACAAAAAAGCATGGACAGATTTAGGCTTTGTCCAAATGTTGGTGTATTTCCATTCAGCTGTAGCACTGCTTAACATTTCCATGGGAAATTGCCTGGGGGAAAATGTTTTGGAACCTTCCTGCCCTTTTTCTCTGCCTCTGTCTTGACAGAGTACCCCAAAACTTTCCAGGAAGGAGCTGAGGTAAATGAACTTGTTCTTTGGAAAGTTTTATGAAGCCTCTTCAAACAACGCCAAAGTTATTAGCAAGACAAAGTCAGACTTAACTATAACTACACAGTGGCTACCACCACTGCTGTGTAACATATCATATATATATATGTGTATTACCTACTGGCGATAGCCAGTAGGTATATATAGTTAGGATTGTTTTCCATAGGGAAATCGCAACATTCTATTGAGAATAACTTTGGCGCCGGTTGAGGAATCTTCCTGAAATTTTCCTTAACTTTGCCTCGCGGCGCTCCGCTCATTCCCTGAAAGTTTGGGGGGGATTCATCAAGCGGGGGCCGAGATAAAAGGGGGGTCCCAAAACGTGTTTTCCCCATGTTAATTTCCATACGGCGTTTGGACTCACTTTTAGGCTGAATGGTTTTCCATCAAACTTGGCAAAATTGTAGGGACTGGTAGCCCGATGTGCCTTTGCTATGTCTCAAGATATGTGCTCCAGTGGTTTTTATGAAAAGTAACTTTGAAAAAATATATATTGGGCTACATTGGGCTATATATATGTTAGAGCCCAAATGTAGCCCAATGTAGCCCAAAGATGGCCACCAGAGACAAAAAAAAAACAAATGTAGCCCAAATATCAGCCAGATGTAGCCCAACTATAGCCCAATGACAGAATGTCCCAGAGTGTTCTAAAGAACAACTAGAGCGCTAACAGTCTTACTTATGACAAAAGTATGGCACACCTGAAGTCATCTTGATTGGAATAAAGTGTTAACACTTAAAACATTTAATTTGCAAAGGAACAAAATGAGGGGGTTCATTTTGCCATAGAAATTATGATTAGTGCTGAAGAAAGAAAAATTAGGGCACATTTTGAGTGACTTCTCAAATCCTCTTATATTTCATTAAAACAATTCTGATATTCAGTCTCCCAAGATGGCCACCAGAGACAAAAGAGCCCAAATGTAGCCCAAATATCAGCCAGATGTAGCCCAACTATAGCCCAATGACAGAATGTCCCAGAGTGTTCTAAAGAACAACTAGAACGCTAACAGTCTTACTTATGACAAAAGTATGGCACACCTGAAGTCATCTTGATTGGAATAAAGTGGTAACACTTAATACATTTAATTTGAAAAGGAACAAAATGAGGGGGTTCATTTTGCCATGGAAATTTTATATATATATTCACTGAAAAAAACATAGGTTACACACCAGTTATAGTTAGGAATTAGCATTTAAAAAACCTTTGAAATTCACTGAAAAAACCATAGGTTTCACACCAGTTATAGTTAGCTGGAAATTTTACTCGCATAAAACCATTGAAATTCCCACGTTATAGTTAGTTGGACTCACTATAACTTGCACGTCTGCAATGCACTGCTGATGACGTCATATATTACATCACTCATGCATATATTTAAATATTTAAACATTACTCGCTAATATATGTATTCACTAAGATACACTTAATAAGCCAGTTAACCAATCAATTTTATTTTTTTTAAACACTGAAAAAACCATAGGTTTCAGGCCTTATATAGTTAGGAATTAGCATTTAAAAAACCTTTGAAATTCACTGAAAAAAACCATAGGTTTCAGGCCTTATATAGTTAGGAATTAGCATTTAAAAAAACTTTGAAATTCACTGAAAAAAACATAGGTTTCAGGCCTTATATAGTTAGGAATCAGCATTTAAAAAACCTTTGAAATTCACTGAAAAAACCATAGGTTTCAGGCCTTATATAGTTAGGAATTAGCATTTAAAAAAACCTTTGAAATTCACTGAAAAAACCATAGGTTTCAGGAGTTATATAGTTAGGAATTTGTTTTTAAAAAAACCTTTGAAATTCACTCAAAAAACTATAAGTTTTAGTGGTGTTATACTTAGCTGGACATTTTACTCATACAAAACCAATGAAATTGCTCCTATATAGTTAGCTGTACTAACTATATTTCGCGCACCCGCAATCCACTGCTGATGATGTCACATATTAAATCATTCATGACATGGTCAGTGACATCATTGATGACATCTCAAATGACATCACTGATGACATCACTGATGACATCATCCACGTGACAATCCATATTCAATCTTTATTTCGGCCATTGGCCATCAAAGATATACAGTAAAACATGTATAGTCACTATAAAATCAACATACATAATCAATAACAGTATAAAACCTTAAAATTACATGCTAATAAAACTACTTTAAAAACTGTGAACCTTAAGATTAAGAGGGAGCCTGCATCTTCAAAATGCGAGTGCGAGTGTGCCAAACATTAGTGAGGAACTTTGCTAGTGCAAATACAGTTAAACTGGAAACATCGGTTTTTAGGATTCTATACATTGGGAGGTACTCCCTGCCACCCAGATTTCTGATCAATGGTAAGAGCCAGTATTTCCTTGCTGCCTTATAAGCTGGGCAAAACAGAACCACGTGTAAATCACTTTCCTCTGCCGCAGTGCAAGCCGGGCACTGCTTGGTGGAGGGAGGCGATGACCAGGAACTGGTAAAGGATCGTAAAGGCAGTGTGCCGTATCTCCATTGGAGGAACAGCTTCCTGGCCAACACGGGAGAGACGGCATCTAAAACTCTCTCCTGCCTGTACAAATCCTTGCTTAGCACAAAGACAGAAGTTAGTGACCCTTCAGACTGACTGTCTAAGGCCGTGGCTAATTTATGTTCATGATAAGCGCTAGCCAGACCTTTCCTTGAGATATTTAATGAGGCATTGGCAGGGTTAGACCAAAGGTCGGGAAACCCCAGTACCGTACAAGAATTTTGAATGTATTTTATCCAGGGGATCAATAGCGCTTTCGGGTGGGTCAATAGCTCCATTAGTTCCGCCCTATAGGCGAGAAGTTCGTTGCTACTCCACAGCCTTCGCCAGAAGGCTATAGGTCTCAAGCCTAGTTCGTCGGCTATGGGGCGCAAGCCCAGATCTAGCCTCAGAGGGAGGAGCGGGGTGCTGGGTGGAAGTGCGACTATCTGTCTGATAAATTTGTTCTCTGTCAGAGACAGACTACGACATGATGTGTGTCCCCACAATTCCGCCCCATACATAGTAGCACCCCTGGCTTGCGCTTTGTAGATCTGGATAAGCGACCCCATGGTCAGTGACATCATTGATGACATCTCAAATGACATCACTGATGACATCACTGATGACATCATCCACGTGACAATCACATACACCTTTTCACACACTATTACAAAGTTTCATCACTGTTTGTAAAATACAGAGTATCATATTTAAATCCATTGTCACAGCAATACAAGTATCTAAAAATCCACTCAGTGATTCATAGATGTATACACACATCTTATCACTTACCTATGGATTCACTCATACATGCTGTCAATGAACAATAGAACACTATCAAAAATACTTATACATCTATATCGACATTAAACAACAGCACGCATCCTATTCACATATGAAGTCATCCTACTCACTTATGCATACAATGGATCATACTTACATATTTACTTAGCAAAACACTTATACAAACACCACTTCTTCTATTCATTTAGATAGTAAGTCATACTTAGTGAATTATAAAATCATTATTACAAGTAAACGTTATCCATACAGTCACTCACACAATCATTGTGTCTTATGTATACTTATTTATATACAACTGACACATACACTGCCTTTTATTTTTCTAGTTTGTTGGACCTGTACCTTTGAGAAATATATTTGCTCATCACCACACCCATAAAGAGATTCCCTCACCCAAACTGTTAGAACATGTAGTTTTAACTTCAGAAATCTACTGAATCAACTATTCACACATCTTTGGACAGTCACACACCCCCCACCGAACCACACACACTTTCACACTCCCATACAAATACTCAGTTAACTAATCAATAACTAATATAGACTTTCACATGGCTAGTAACCAACTGTAGAATCAGTTTACACAACAACTGACAAAGTGATACAGATATTCACACAGTTTAGTCACTATCCACTATATTTAGTGAGACATTATAAATTGGTCAAGTAAACAGTCAATTACACTGCTACTAAATCCTCCATCCAAATATTTATTTATATATATCTACTCATTCTTCAATGTAAATTGCTATATATATATAATGCATATTTAAATAACGAAGCAAACCACATTCACTGGATGATGTCATCAGTGATGTCATTTGAGATGTCATCAGTGATGTCACTGGCCATGTCATGAATGATCTAATATGTGACATCATCAGCAGTGGATTGCGGGTGCGCGAAATATAGTTAGTACAACTAACTATATAGGAGCAATTTCATTGGTTTTGTATGAGTAAAATGTCCAGCTAACTATAACACCACTAAAAATTATAGTTTTTTGAGTGAATATATATATATATATATATATATATATATATAAAAAAAATTATATACATATTTATATTATTATTTTTTCTTGTGAAAAATAGCTGAATTTTTCATCTTTATTCGGCAGCTGTGATGTATCTGCATAGATGCCATACACTGGCTTTATGAGACGGGAGTAATTTGTTTGATAAGGGAAGAAGCAGAGAGGAAATATGATAACATGTGATTGTTTAAAGACGTAGGGAGTGGAAAAGTAGCACATACTGACTAATAAAACATGGGTAATAATGGTAGTTTTTAATGTAAGGTTTCATTAACCTTTAAGATGATTTATTACAAAAGATTACTACATCCATTAATAAAGGATATTTCAGCATAACATCCATGAATACTTTAACCTAGTCACAGATATCAAGAAATAAATGAGCATGAGCTTTTAAAAGAATTGAGTGCATCTTTGCTTTTATATGCAGTTTTTCAGGCGGCTACTTTACTTAGCTTGTAGAACAATGTTTGCTTGCTTTTTAATGCAATTTATAGCTCTTACGTCTCTACTGCAATTGCTAGTGCAAAGAATGTTTTTCTTTATTCTAATATTAACTGCAGCCTGTCAAATGTTGTTATCCAAATAAACGTTGCTCTGGGATACAAACATGAAACATGTCCAGTAGTTGCAGCTCGAGACCCACTTTTTTGATCCGATGAGATGTTTATTGTGTTTACAGCAGCGTTTCCTGATGTGCCCCTCAAAGTTCAATTCAGTAGAAATTATTCCTATATTCAATATGATTCTAGTCAATTACCTATTAATTTCTTGTGCGTCTAATAATTTCTTTTATATTTTCAACAATTGATCCTTCTAGCATGAATAGCCGAGTATACACTGGAATCAGGTCACACGGGTATGTTCTGGGCAGGAAGGGAAGTGACCTGGGGTTGTGCTCATGAAGGCCCCCTTAAGTGACATTCTTACATGTGACATAAAAGGGGTGGGATAACCAATTGTTTCCACTGGCAAACTCAAGGTTGTCAGATATGATCCCTTGGCAGGGCTGAGCTGTCAGTATGCATGATAACTGCGTGTCTGGCTCTCTGCATGAGGCATAGTGTGTGTGTGAAGTCCTGCATGAGGCATAGTGTGTGTGTGAAGTCCACATTGGGAGAGATCGCTATGGCATAGGAGTCAGTTGGTTTTGGAAGTTGTTGTCTGAGAGCCGGGCAACAGCCTCAGTGGTGTATTTCATAGGCAGCAAGGTTGAGGCTGTCCAGAATTCCACCTATAGCCAAGCACAGGCACAACAGTCCACCAGTTAGTTGGACATCTGGAAATTAGTAATACCCCAAGCTGCTGGAAGATGGCCCAGTGTAGCAGTCTCAGCCCTTATGTTGCAATGGACTAGAATGACATACGAGGGTCACCATGTACAATTTCCAGTTAGGCACCCAGTAATCCCCAATATTTATCCAGGGTGGGTGCTATCCCATTAGCATCCATAGTGGGGTGAAGTTGTGACTTGATGACCCCTGATTATGATTTCCTGAAAACCTATTCCATTACTGTGTGTCACGATAATCTGAGAGGTCTTCATAGTTCACCCACAGACTTCCTAGCATTTTTCCATGACACTAACTGCTCTTGTAAAGGGAACGGACTCAGCTAAAGATCTAGTGGGACAAGGAACGTTTGCCAGTAGCAAGGGATGTTTGCAAGTTGCAAACATCCCTAGCTACTCACAAGAGTGGAAGTGTCTGGTGGGGTTGTGGAAGTTCATGCAGTCATTCAGGTATGCTGAGCCTGGGTTTTGTGTAGAACTTTGAAGGTGTGCATAAGGAATTTGAACAAAGCTTGTTTGTGGTTGGGAAGCCAGTGGAGCTCTATGAGATGCAGAGTGATGTGTGTGTGATGTGGTAGGTTAACTGTGAGCCTGGCCGCTGCTTTGTGTGTGTTTTGGAGTCGCTTGGCCAGCTGCCTGTTGATATCAGCATAGAGGGCATTCATGTAGTCAATTTTTCTGTGATTAGGGCTTAGGTGATGGCTCTTCGTGGTGCTGGTGGAAAGCCATTTCAAAATAGTCTAGATAATAAAGCATAATCCGAAATATGGATTGAGAGGAATAGTCCTATTACTATTATCTAAAAATGTTTGTTGATGTGTCATGCAGTGTGTGTGGATGTGTGAGTGCGTGTGTGTATGTGTAAGAGGCAGGCTAGACACTGATGGGCAGGGTACACTTAATCGCACTAACTGTCATTCCCCTATGGGAGTGAAACCCATTGCCATATGTATAGATACCAGTTATTAATTATGGTACCCACAGTTGGGGTCAGTAATTTTGGCAAAAACAGACAGTTGCTGAACGGAGTAAATCTAGATATAAGCCACAAGGGTTAGGGAATGGCTGTCCCCACCTAGACCAGATACATGAATGGGAACAATGCCCTACCTTTTTGCACCCATTTCCTTTGGTGGATATTGGCCGATGCACCAAGGGAGACAAGAATGTTTTACACTGTATCCATCAAGAACGTTTTTACTGAAATAATTTGCGTTGGCCTCTTATTTTTGGTCAGATTCCATCTTTTGGCACAGACGTTTCTTTTCTTTTGCTGATCTGCTTCACTGAGGCAGTGTCTCTTTTAACGGCATATAATTGTTCGTTCTTAGTTTCTAATGTTTTTTAAAGTGTTTTATTCGCATTTCAAAAGGGACTACACGGCCAATCTATGTCTCCCTATACGTAATACTCCAATTTTCAATAACTGTCTTCCACATTAGTGTTACACAGAGGATTTTAAGTAAGTCCATTTTCAGCATGTTCACAATTGAGGTATACAGAGATTCATTGTCAGCTGACTTGCTGGTGTGTTTCATATATTAACGGGGCAACGGTGTGCATATATTTGAGTAGTCGAAGTCTGGGGTCCTGTTTTTAAGGCATCGGTACCATTAAAGACGTTTCTAAACGTAACTACTTCGATTCCTCCTCCAAGTTTTCTCCAAATCTGATCTGAGCAATTTTTATATTTGGTTTAAAATAGTATTGTGTGTGGCATAGATTGTGTGCCATGCAGGGAGATGTGTGATATGCCCCAGCATGTATCAAGTGATTTAATTGAGGGGAACCAGACGAGTAGATATTAGAAGTTTCTAAATGACAAATCCTAACATTAAAATAGTACTGGCTTGTTGTAGATGTAATGTTGCTTGTTGTGTTATATATCTGGAAGCAATGACAGAAGTAGGAAAATACCAGTCGAGCGTCACACTAAGCTAAGCAGACTTTCGGCTTACTTACATACTTACTTTACATAAGCCACACCCCTCTCCCCAGGGACCCCCTAATTTGTTCATCCCACTTAAACCTCTGCTCACATGTTAATGGATCTCTCTCCACTGGAAATTTTTTCCTCCGATGTCACCATAGGGGAGACATTATCATCAATACGCGACATGGCCCAACGAGTTAAGTGCTCGCTGCTGACATCCGGTTTGAACTGCAGGCCATGAGGCGATGTGTTCTATTCCCATCAGGACCAACTTGGCCTTTCTATCTTTCGAGCTCGATACACCGAGCATAGTTTAAGTGGTTTGGTTTTAAAATTGCACAGCTGCTGAATTAGGCCCTATATCTAATAAAGCACATTGTTCAGTACGATTATGAGTTAAGAGGACATTGTCTAATGGCTAGATGATTTTTTTATTCCACAGTGGACATTCCTAAAGGAAGAATTTTGTTTTATCAAGTTCCATCTTTATCACTGTCCTCTTATGTTTTCGAAACGTCAATACTTCTCATGAATGCAGTTACAAAGTTATGTCACAAGTTTCGCTCCTCCTTCCTCTCACTCATTTTTAGAAGGAGAAAAACTGTTCATTCTCTATCCCGCTTTCTCACATATTGTCAACAGTTCACACAAACGGGGCAATGATTCTATTTTTGCAAACAATAACTCATAACAGCTGCGAATCTTTCCCTCCCATCTGTCAAAATACTCAAAGGGGGGCCTTCTGCTACTTACTTGATTACATCCTCATACACAAACGTTTTCCCTGACCCCTTCAAAATATTTGTTTAGACATAAATTAATTCACACCGCGCAAACCCCTCGGCGGCTGTGCTTTAAGATGTGCAAAACCATGCAAGCAGTTCGGCTTTAAGAAATGTCGACTCCAAAGCAGGAAATGCTTTTTGGCCATACACACAATATGACTGGGATCTTTTTCACAGGGGTCACGGTGTTCCCCGCAATCACAGAAGCCAACCACGGAGGTTTCTGTAAATTAACTAAACAAGACCAGGGGAGGAACACGAACAATGATTATGTCTTCAGAAGAGTAAATATAAAACATACTTAACGGATGTAGAAAATAGGCCACGTGCAGGCTGAAGGAAACTAAACCAGAGCCCTCAAATTATCAGTTCATCACACTTTCCAGGACTAGCTCCAAGTTTTCCAGATTTCATTCATATTCTCATTGACATTAGCAAGCTCGGTTTTGGATGGGAACCTAATGCGGAAGCACAAATACACGAAAGAAAGACACAAAATGAAGGCAGGCATTACAAAATGCAGTCATGCCCATGTCCTCAGAGATTCCTATCCTAAAATATCAGTAGTGTGGTTAAGATTGTAAGGCTAGCAAAGAGGAAGGCTTCCAACATCTAAACTTCTAACATACATTAAAGAATGTTTTCAATACTCAACAAAAATACCTTAGAGGGGACGATTCTCCCCATTAGGAATGCACTTATTAAAAATAAGATTTTTTTAAAACAGGACAGTTCGAACTCTGGAGCATTTGCCAGGTTACCCGTTATTTATATCTATATATTATATTTACTGTTTTTGCTATTTCACTGAAACAATCCGATAGGACTTTACAGACAGTGGATGAACATGCTACTTTCACAACTTATATTTAACATGATCATTAGTAGTGTAAACTGAAAAGAAGCACAATCATTGGGAGATCTTGTTACAGCATAGTGTTTCAAGTTGGAGACTCTCAGTTGTACCAAGATGTTCACACCCGCCTGCCATGTGAGGTTTACTTTCAGATAGTGGGGCATGTTATGTTTCAAGACTTGAATATAATACAGACAGAGCTGAACCTACAGCTGGCTTGGATGGAAGCTGTTTGAGTTTAGTTAGTACTGGAGTAATATGAGCAAATGCTTTCAAGTAAGTGTGCAGGTGCATGGAAGACTGCGACTGAGGGAGGTTTCTGGTCTGCCCTGAGACTAGGGACAATATAAATCCCATATTTCAGTTGTGAGATGACCATTGCCTGAGCTCGTCATGAACAATGGGAATCAATGAGTTCCAGCGCTGAGGGAGAATTGCTGTAGCATTGATGGAGTTAATAGGTTGGCTGGTTTCAGTAAGAAATAATCTCGTCCAACTTTCTCCTTCTAGATAGTCTGCTTCATCTAGGAAGGTGACACCCGGAGGCTCAAAAACAAAGAATAAATGGCGGTAAGTATATCTGTTTCCTCCGGATCTGGCCAGGATAGATACCTTCACCAAACGCATATGGCAACGCGCCCTGAGTATGTGTCACAAAGTGAAAAGAATAATAATATTAAAAGCAAACAAATGGCAGCACTCTCCCAGTTTGACGGCTCTTCTAGCTGACTCTTCTTTCTTTTGGTATTTTCAAGTGTAGGGGAAAAACCTACACTGACCTTGAATGGGCGACCTCTAACTACTTTTATCAGGCTCTAGTTTCATTGACCCAATCTTTTGACCTTTTCCATGACACCCTCTGTTCAGGCATTATTAATAATGAGGCACACACCAAAAAATATAGTACTTGTCTGTTTTGGCCTAACCATAGTCTAAACCACTTTAGGCCTGCTGAAACTAAAACATCAGTTTTTACAAAAAGTATTTACAAAATTGATTACAAAACAACAACAGCATAGGAAATCAATTCGATTTTTTGAGAAATTTTGTGTTTTTAGAACGACCCTCCTAATGCTGTACAAAAACGGTCTACGTGTTTCGAAAACCCTTTGTTCAAGGGAATTCTCTTCAGGACCACGTAGCTCAACGATGCTCGTTTTGGAGTGTAAAATGAGAAATGTGTATTATGGCGTGTAGATAAATCCCACCGAGCCCTCCGCAAACAAGACGTGGAGGAATACGGCGTCAGCAAATGAAGAACCCAGTCTCAGACTAGAAAAGACGAGTACGGGTAGATTACTTCACCCGGTCGCACATCTCCGGTGGGATTTATCTACACGCCATAATACAAATTTCTAATTTTACACTCCATAAGACACAAGTCAGTTGATAACGGCACATAAACCCTGACTTTAAGAAAACGAGCATCGTTGAGCTACTTGGTCGAATCGAATTGATTTCCTATGCTGTTGTTGTTTTTTGTAATCAATTTTGTAAATACTTTTTGTAAAAACTGATGTTAATTGATTCTAGTTTTGGTATAATGTGTATGTATGGTTGAATGATTGTATTGAGTGAAAGGAATGTTGTCGTGAATAAATGTGGAGTGTAATAAGCAATGTATATAAATATGTGAATTTGTTCTAAACATGTATTGACAAAAATATGAGATTAGGGGGAGGAGCCAAGCTCGCGTCCGAGATGGCCGCATTTTAGCTCGGCTCCGATCACTCTCCTGTCTGCAACAAATATCCTGTACTTTATCCTGCCCCGGGAAGTATTCCACGATGTGCAGTGGAACGACGATAACTCACAGGCACTTACCGTTTGCTCCGGTGATTCCTGGGTGTCACGGATCCTGAGTTACGCCCCTGTCTGCTTCGGGGCCTCCGGAGCGGCCGGGCCTGGCACTCCTTGGCGGCGCCCGGGCTGGACGGGGTGCGGTGGCCGGCCCTTGGTGGTGGTGTGCAGTCGGTCGGAGGGGCCGATGTGCTAATAGACCGATTGCGGCCTCCCGGGCCTGGTCCGGCAGTCCTGCGGCCTGGTGTTGGGGAGCTGACTTCCATGGACGGGGTTAACCGTACATCTGGCTCGTCTCCCCTTTGTTCTCCGGCCCGGCCATTTTGAGTTCCTCCGCCCAGACTCGGAGAACGGTGCCGGCGGCGTGTGGGGTGCCGGCGCATCGCCTTCTTCTGGTGGCTCTCCTTCCTGCCCTGGTGGCACTTCCGCGGGTGGTTGCCGGTGTCCTGTTTTGCCCCGCTGATATCCGGGCGGGGGTCGGTGTTTGCAGCGGCCCCGCCGGGCTTCTAAGATGGCGGCCGGCCCCATGATTCTCGGCCTTGCGGGGACCGGCCATGCGGGTCCGCCGCGCGGCACGTTTGCTGAATGCTGTAAAGGTGAGCCTACGCTTCGCGACATCCTCGCCGCCCTGCGCTCCTGGGGGGCACCCATGACCGCACCTACCGCTATCCTGGAGGGGGGTCCCTTTGTTGGGCCTGCCGGACCCCCCTCGGTTTGTGCGGCTTCATCTCTGTTGTGTGCTGCTGGAACTTTCCTTGGGGTCGTGGACCTGGAGGCTGCTGTTGGTGTGGATGTGCGGAGGCCCGCTGCCCTTCTTCGTCCTGTGCCTCCTTCTGCTTCGGAGGTTCCCCGGCTGGATCCCGTCTGGATCGACCTCGATGGGTCTCCTTTTCCTCTTTTGCCTCACATGGCCGTACGAAGATCCTGTGACGATGCCGCTGGACCGGCTTTCTCCGTATTCTCATCGGAACTTTGCCTGCTTTACCTGAAGTGGTTACTGTACTTTCTGGATCATCCGGGTCACGATCGCTACAACTTGAGTGTATTTTTGATTCGACTCCCTGTTATTCACCTCCTGTTTTATGTGATCTGGTTCCTGGTACGCTGGACGATTACAGTTTGCGAAAAACGAGGACAGGGTTGAGCTGATCTTCCCTCTGTGGACTGTTATTTTGTGGTAATGTTGGGTGATCCGTTCATAATTGTATGATTATGTTTGATACGTCTTTACGTTCCTGGAGCTTATCCGTGTGTTTATTATCTTCCCGTGGGCTCTGAGTATTTTCGGGCGGGGGGGTGGGAGCTGAAGGGGTTTTGATTCTGTGGCTCCTCTCCCGCTGTTTTTTCCCTGTTTTCCCTTCCCCCCCCTTTTTAATCTAAGTGATTCTTTCTTTCTTATATTTCTCTATATTTCGGGTTCTAATTAGGGCGACAGGCACGCTGCTGGGGGGTAGGCCATAGCCTTCTGCAGGGGTGCAGGGTGGGCTGTGCGGGGTGGTGGGGGGGTCTGTTTATTGTATCTTTCCTTGTTCCTCTTTTTGGTTCTATGGCTCTTATGTATCCCCTAATTTCGTGGCGCGGTGTCGGCACGTAGCCCCCCGGGGTGTTTGTGCTGGCATGGCCCTTTTAGTATGTCTGCTGTCACGGTTTACTACGCATTCATTTCTCCTGTTGCCACTAGTTCCATGTGCCGAATTAGTATTGGGTGCTTTGTTAGCCGTGGGGGGCGTGCACTGACGCTGCGCCCTCACTTTCCCCCTCCCCTTTTTTGATGTCCTCTTCCTCCCCTTTTTTCCCTTTCCCCACCCCATTTTTTTTTTCCTCCCCTGGGTTGTTGTAACGGAGGGCTTTTAGTTTTGTAAGCGTATTTTTCGCTGTTTTATTATTATGTGCCCTGGTAGTGGTGGGTGGGTGCTGAGCAGCGATTGTGATTGTTCTTGATGTGGGACTCACGTTCTGCCTTTGCCAAAATGTATTGTTCTGTTGGGTTTTTCCTGTATTCAAGACTTCGGCTTGCTCACGGCCCACCACAGCCCTCTGGACCTTACAGATGGTCATTATCCTGTGACACCCTTTCTTCTATTATAAAATTAACCTACGTTTATCCTGTCCGTGATGGCGACTCAAAGAAGTGTTGCCTTTGCCTTTCATATGAGCTATTTAGAAATCCTGTTGTCTCTCCTGTATTGCCTCGTATGTCTCTTTATTGTGGTGGCCAGCCCGGTGGGTTGTAGGCCCGTATCTGTGAGCGCCTTCTGTACAATAAAGGTTTAAAAAAAAAATAAAAAAAAATATGAGATTAAAATAATTGATTTACTCTGGACTAAAATATTTGTCTCAAGACTTACTGTTCAACTCAGTAGGTTTCGTGGTCACTACCAGGGCCTTATATTGATAAATTGGCAATATTGGTGCTCGTTTTGGTTTTTGTAGTTAGTGAGACTTGTCCTTATTGCCCGTGAGCCCAGACCCAGTTTTGGTTACGGATCTTCGGGAACAGCACCTCCTCGTCGAGCGACTTGTGGTGGCCTTCCGAACTAGGACCCTAACCCACTCCGATAGACCATGCCCGCAACCTTGGCATTATCCTGGACAGCAAGCTTACCATGAAAAGTCAGATCAACGAAGTCGCCTCAGTCTGCTGCCTCACTCTTTGCAAGCTCCCTAAGATCTTCAAATGGCTCTCCGTCAACCCCAGATGTGCCATCACTCAAGCCCCAGTCACTAGCTGCTTGGACTACGGCAATGCACTCTACGTAGGAATCTCCAAACACCTCCTGAAGAAACTTCAGACCATACAGAATTCAGCAGTCAGACTCGTCCTTGATATCCCACAATGAACCCAGTTCACCCCCTAAACAAACTCTACTGGCTCCCCATTAAGAAGAGATGTCAATTAAAGATGATGATCCACAACTACAATGCCCTTCAAAATCAAGGGCCAGCATACATCAACCACCACCTGAACTTCCATCAACCCTCTAGACACCTGCGCTCCTCCTTCCTCTTCCTCGCACACACACCATGGATCTGCTGAAGCAACAGTGGAGGATGCTCCTTCTCCTACTTCGCCGCAAAGTCTAGGAACAACCTCCCCCTCCACCTCTGGACCTCATACTCCCTGTTGGAATTCAGGAAAGGACTTAAGACCTGGATGTTCAAATGAATACTCCCGAAGAAGCAAGGTCCTCAGCAACTGGATAAACTCACGGGTGTTTAGCCGTGCTATAGAACTCCTGTATCATTTGATTTGACATTGTACGAGTAAAGAAAGCATCATTTCAAAGTTGGTAGGGAGTGAGAGATCACATCCATGGGTGTGGAATCCATAGGATTACTGTGAAGTTGGTAAGAAAAAGTAATTTATAAATATTGATCATAGAAGCATATTCATAGTTATGTTGAAATACCTTCTCATAAAGTAACAGACTGTGTGTCTGGTGACTTTAGTTTAAGGCAAATATCAACAAAATATATACTTAGAATGAGAAATGTGCTTTGCAACATTTGCAAGCTAAATTTGGAGTCTGAAAAAGTTCACGTTCTGATATGTAAGGCATTTATAGTGAGCGATCTTATACAAGAAACTTTCTTGGCACTGTACATAACGAACCAAAAAGCAGGCATGAGGGTAAAAAAGTTACACAGGCTTAAAACAAGGAAACATGTTTTTAAACTTTCTCAGAAACCTATCAAGTTATAGGCGAATCTTGGGCAAAATCGAAAACTGGTTCATAAAGAAGAGGCCAGGTATGAAAATGACTGAAATATCCACATTTGCATTACCCACAAATCCTGGGAAGAACCAGTTTGCAGCCCTTTAAAGAGTGCAAGGCTGTGATTAAAGGAATGGGTGTTATCTACCCCTTCAGCAAAGGAGCATTACCATACAAAACTCTAAAAGCTTGACTAGAATACTAAGATCTGTACTACAAAGTATAGTAGTTCTAGAATGTGAATCAGGTGGCAGACAAGACAGAAGGGCCATGTTTTGCATAGCATAATATAGTCCTTCTATTATGTTTTTGACATTTTAGAAGGACTATATATGGCAATGCAAACAATGATTTACCATAGTCTGTCCTACCCGCTTATGTTGGAAAACATAAAGCACTTTTGTGGTGGTGTCAGAACAGAAGCCAGTTGGAGAGAAGATGCACCCAGAACTGGATTGGAGTGATCAAAGAGGAGGGGTTGCTAATTTCCCTGGCCACACCTCTGGGGTGGGCACACAGTTTCTACACGGAGGAAGAAAGACTGTGACAAGTTGACAGATGGGCACTGGGGGACTGTTTGCAGTTGGACACACAGGAACTGTTGCCAAAGTGCATTGAGTTACGACTGGGAACTTGTCCCCTCTTTGGTTATTCAAGGGCCATGAGTCACGCTCACCCTTAGCCTAGGACCAGACAGAAATATGGCACCCATGGACACACTCTCCAGAACATTATGGACCTGTAGAAGACAGAAGGCCTTCTGCTGTTGGGACCTGTGAGGAGACATGAACGGCTGGACCAGCTTCCACTTCTACCAGGACAAGGAAGTGGACTCCAAGGATCAATTGGTTGCACCTCCTCTTAAGCTACTGGAACACAAAAAGCTGCAAGAACCTACTCTTTCTGAAGAGCCTACCTGACCAGTTCCAGCTGGACCTGCCATGGACCCTGCTGGTGGCTTCTGCTGGAGTGAGTCTTTGATCCTCAAGTGCTGCTCCTGAGGTCCTGGAACCCTTGGCTGTGTCAAAGTGTTCACCTCCTAACAACTGGAGAAACCTGGGATTTAGAAATGTCTTTGGTTAAAAAAAACCCTAGAGGACCTGGACAACCAGCCAAGTCAATTTGACAAATGTGCGTTGCTACTGGGCCAAAGATTCAGGTTACTTCTGCTACAACTACAGTTTCATCCTTGCACCACTAGAGGAATCCGAGCTCAAAATAAATAACTATGGGCCTTATTACAACAACTGCGGTCCATTGGACCACCGTAGTCATGGTGGTGGTCTGTGGACTGCCAGACAAAGGGTCCACCTGCCATATTTCGACTGTGGCGGTCAGACTGCCACAATACCAGTGCCACCACCAAGGATTCACGATCCCTGGCGGTCTTGCAGCATTGTGAGTTTGGTTATATACTGGTGGTGCTGCTGAG
The DNA here is from genome assembly GCF_964261635.1 of Lissotriton helveticus. Lineage (NCBI taxonomy): Eukaryota > Metazoa > Chordata > Amphibia > Caudata > Salamandridae > Lissotriton > Lissotriton helveticus. The sequence continues at coordinate 485,481,935 of NC_136067.1, read as the reverse complement.
GCACTGCCAAGCATATAACTAGTTTCCTCACCACCACAGTTTTCATTATGGTGTGACTGCCATGAAAACTGTGGTGCTGGTGAGGAAACAAAGGGGGCCTTATTGGGCCCTCTGTTGCCTCTGCACCAGGGGATACATGCAGGGGGGCACATAGTGAGCCCTCCTGTCTGCATTCACCCCTGATTTATGCAGGGCATTGACTGGATAGTCTATGGCCTGCAGGAATGTGCAATGGAATTCCCATTGCGGTTCCTTGGTAAGGCTAATGTATGAGCCTTCACACTGCACTGCACTGTCATGGGCCAGCTGCCGCAGGACCTCCCAACCTGGATTCCAGTTGGAATCTGGCGGGCGGTCTATTTATGGCCTATTTATGGCTTTGGCTGTGTGGCCGCAGGGCGGTGGAGTGGAGGCCCGCTGCCACACAGCCAAAATCATAATAAGGCCCTAAATCCAAAGGTAGAATGTGGACTAGGGGCTCGGGCGGACCGGAATAACAGGCGAGGAGGCCGGATGAAGTGTGCAATGATTAGCAGTATTTATTGTCTTGGACAAGATGGTAAGAATGTCAGAGATGCAAGAAGCAAAGTCTGTTAGGTTGTTTTGAAGTCTTCTCCCGGATGGACGTCTTCGGAAGGGGTTCCCTGCGGGATGAGGGTGTTCAGGTCCTGTGATGTCCAATGGTGTCCCTCGGAGGTATGAAAAAGAGAGAAAGTACAGGGCCGTTAGTCCTTTAGCGTAGGACGAATGAAGCACTGCCACCGACACCGGGGATGTGTAGGACCGGAAAACGAACTGTGAGTGTAGGACGGAGGGGAGGGCTAAGAAGGAGAGGATCAGAAAAGGGGGAGGGGAAGAGGGTGATAGTGTGAGGGCTGGCACAGGGGTCTTTCTACAGGTAATGGTGCAACTATATACAGTGAGGCGGTGAACTATCCGGTGCTATTACTTTTACACTATTTACAACTACGTACACAGGGGACACGGAGACGATGTAACTGTGTACTCACGTGCCCCGCCGTAACTCTCCTGTGAGTTACGGCCGCTCTCCAGCCACCTCCTGAGGACTCCACCAGTCTTCAGACCAGACGTCGTCTTCCTCGTCCTCGCCACGATTCTTCTCCTTGTCTCCGCTCTCGGTCTCGGGTTCTTCGCTTGCTTCCTCCTGCCACGGGTCTGCTGCTCGGAACGCTTTCTCTTCCTGATCGCTGTCTTTTCTGTGATCCAGGGATGTGCTTCCGGGGTCAAGGGGAACTGCTTCCGGTCCTGCGCACGCCGCCACTGGTTCCTGTAGAGGGAGAGAGAGGGGAGGAGTCCGGGTTGACAGGGACACGCCATAGCTGGGTTCGTGAACCAAGGATGTTAGGCTTGCACGCCGCCCTGCCGAGGTAAGGGCCGCTTACTTTCCACATAGAAATCTTCAGGGAGCAAAAGCCACCGATAGTATTTGGCTGGTGAGTGTCTTCCTTGGGAGCATATTTTGAATTTCTCCCAAAGTAAACTGCTTCAGACCTTGTGAAGCCCTTCTGGGCCACAGCCTGCTGCCATGTCCCTCTGACAATATTTGACTACCACTTCAGAGACTAAGTCAGAATGCGAAACTCTTCATGACCGGGTCAAATCTGGTTTCTGTTTCCAACCCAGGCTCCATCGTATTCAGCCTTAAGTTGCACCTAGGTCACAGTGAGGTGCAACCAGATTACTGCTGTTGGTGCCTAACACTTTTTAGTGCAATTTGTTTTATTGAAAAATAAATATTTTTCTTGTGTTGGTATCATTTTGTTCATTAGTTAATTCTCCATTTTGATAAATTAGAGTGGGGTTTTTATTGTGCTGAATTTTCAGCTTTTTAGCTGTTTGGTACTTCTAAATGCTTTGCACATTTTCTGAAGTTAATTCTGACTGCTCTATGCCACAGCTACCAGGGGTTGATCTCTGGGTTAAATTGCTGAAACCTTTTACATGATATAAAAAGAATAGTGACCTTAGTACTTGTTGAAGACTACCATCCACCCCAACTAATAAACCACTTTTTCACAACTTGTAATGGCAGCCCCTTATATACTAATAATGATGTACAATGTAAGTTCCAAACGTGGAGTGAAAGATCTTGTCAGGTCATGTTCCCTCTCCTTTTGAACACTCCGTACTGCAATCCGTTCTAGACCAGACCTGCTGAAAGTTCATAAACAACTAAAAACCTGGCTTTTCACCATTTAAGTCTTTTAAATTATTCAACTATTCATTCCTGCAAGAGAGCCAATAGACTCTACTTAAGGGAGAAAGTGTGCTTTACAAATACCCATCAAAAACAATAAATAAACAATTTCCCCATCTATATTTAGGATCTCCAGATTGCGTGCAGCAAACGTGGTCAGCTTAAATTGCTACGATGGCAAAGAGAGAACATTTTAGTATGTTACTGAAACTTGTCACATGAATAAAAGGATTGTGCCTTTTAAAGATTAAGGTTATGACAAGACCTGGGCAATATATTGTTTGGCTGCCATTTACTTGTTGACTGTATCTCAGTTTCTAAACCACAGGAACCTTCAAAAGTATGCCTTGACTTTTTGCCTGAAAGACTAAAAATTTAGGTTCATAGCATTTAAAAAGCTTATTGTAAGTTCTAACTCCTGAGATTCTTGGATAAAAAGCAATACTGGTCATAAGCATTGCCCAGTTGCACCTGACTTCACTGAGTCCTGAAACACTGTCTTGACAACATCTGCCCAACTACATTTGTAGGAGAATGTAGGGCAACACTGTTAACCATAAAAAACCTAAACAGTTCTTCAAACAATAAGTATGAAGAATTACATATGTTACTTGGATTCAAGGTTGTTTATTGATCAGTCTTTGTGTGTACAAACAAGATACCCCTTAAAAAGCACTTAATAAGGTCTAGGACAAGGGGGAAACAAACAACAAGGATTACAATGTACTGTCCCACCTGACCAGTATTGCTTCCTATGGGCCACAATTAGCTCCCAAAGCTTGCCATATGGAAACAAATCTAGGAAATTAGACCATGTTTTCAATGCATCAATTTCTTTTTATGATTGTTATCAATTTCTCTTATTTTGATTTTTTTAAATTTCTTTATATATTTTGCTCAATAGAAAAAATGAATACAAACAATATATATGGTGCTGTTCAATTTTATTTACAATACTATACAACGTAGATAGAACAGATGATATTGATTCATTTTATTTCATACATAAAAACCTTCTTCTCAAACTTTGAGACACAAGGAACCATTTCCATTTATATACATTTCAAACAATATTGCACCCCCACTCTAACCGAACCACTCATTCTTCATGCTCGCACTCATTCATTCCCTCATTTTTACCACCCATGCTTGTTCCAATCCCTATTTCCAATCACCGCATGGGAACAACTGGGAAGTGACTATTTTTCTCATCAGTTGCTGTGTTAGAAGTCGGAATCTTGTATAGTCCAGTCTACGATCGTTTTGGTGGAAAGTATGCAAGGATTCCACCTTCTTTAGGATCACCTGGGATAGTACCACCTGGAATGGCAAATCAACAAAGGGGGTATCTTATAGAATCTTGTCTAGTCTACAATGAGCCCATGCTCTAGGCATGTCATGAACCAGAATTTGGTTTTAGTCCACATTCAGAAGACTACAATTTTGCTTTGATTTTTTTCTGTGCTTTGTGCACATTTAGCATATTATGTGCAGGGCATTTTTCTGTCTGTGTGGGTTAACAACTTCGTTCCTAATCCCCATCATCTTATTTAGGGCTGGCATTCAATCCTTGATGCCACTTAGGTCTGGCTCTAAATAGCTTCAGTCGGTCGGACAAATCCTTATTTGTCAGTGGCATAACTTATGAAGTTATCCAAATACATGTGCATAATTCTTAAGTATGGTGTTATATAACATGTCCAGACAACATAATGTTCAGTGCAAGTTCAGCTGACAGACTATACACAGGAATCAATCTGAACCTGCAACACATAAAACAGTGCTACACTGCGGATAAGTAATTCAGAAGATCCCAGGGCAATGTATCAATTAGTAGTAATGCTAAAGAGAACAGCATCAGACACTAAGTAAGCCTAAAAACTGTAAAAGGTTTACCCTCCTACGTAATTTTCTGAGTCTTCATTAGGGCAATCAAAGATAATATTTCAGCTGATAGACACCAAAGTTTTAATGAGAAGGAAAGATGTCCTTTAATCAGCAATAGAAAATAAACATACTCCATGGATATCTACAAACACCTTGTAACTTCCTGATTTTTAGTTCTAGTCTGGAGACAGTTTTAGCTGTTTTGCTAGGCTCCTGTAATCAAACAAATCTTAATTAGAAATACAGAGGGGGTGTAGGTTAGCCTTTTTCATCCATTGATTCATTCAGCTTTCTTCCACATTTTGCCTTTCCCTCCCAAACAACGTACAACATAGGGCAATCGATCAGCACACTTAAACCATTGGCTTCCTGCACTGCGAGTGACTGCATTTTGCCTACTAACAAATGTATATCGATCTAAAATGAGTGGACATCACCACCAGAGCAGACAGGTCAATACTTCACTTTGGCAATGCTTTTTTCTTTCAATTCTTTATCATTTTTATTAGTCATTCTCATGTTTTTTAAATTATGCCTTCAGATTACAGTAATTCAAAACCAATAATAAATTACCTTTGTATCAATAAGAATAAAGTCTTTCTTAGATGTGAATTAAAATTAAAAAGGGTTTCTATACCGGTTGTAAGTACATTTCCCTGCTAAAAAATACCCAATACTTTGTACTAAATTATATGAGATCCTTTTTTATTTTTAAAATGTTTATTGCTAGCATATGGCTGACACAACAATTTCTTTTTTCTTCTTTTTAATTTTGTAACATATTTCTATTGTAGATTTTTGTACAGCAAATCCCACGTAACGGTTAACCAGAAACAAAAAAACGTAGACATATCGTGTCCATTCTCAATACATTACATGTTGCCATTGTCATGAATATGTTGCTAGAATATGAATTTACCTTGAAAAACCAAAAGACAAGAGGAGTTTGACAAAAGAGGAACAGTTGGTTTAATTAAACGCTTCGGCCAGAAAACATCCACAGAAATGGGTCTGAGGACTGTCTCAACATACATTCGCCATTATATACAGTCTTTGGAGCATCGTAAAAAAATGTGATCTTATTTTAGAAAAAGGAATATAGGCCTAGTCATGGAGTGCAAATTAGGCCACCTGATAGTAAATGTAGGTGGGCCTTGGCCTTGCGTAGACACAATAGGGGCCAATGGGTGAAGTATCTAGATGTCTGGTATGGGGAGCGTGTGATCTCTGCATGTACTGTGTGCGTTTTGCTCTGATTGACTGAGTGTTCCTAACTTCATGTGGCATCTAACTTTATGGTGTTTTGGGAACACGGCTACCCTCCGGCCATATGTGCTGTACCGGGGTCAATCTCCTGGAACTGTTGTGGTGTTGCTTCCTATCTGTGGAACTAATCTGAGTTTGTCCTCTTCACATGTTTGGCCGGCTGGTTACGTGTCCCCTCCCACCTGTGATCTGTCAATAATTAGCATCAGGCCTAGGCCGCTGTGCCTGCCTGACCACCTATTTCTTACTTGGGGTTGATGGAGAGGTCATCCCTGGAGATTTTGACAACAGTGACTTGATCTCGTTATTGAATTTACATGTGTTGTTGCGTAGATTGACCTCAATGTTAACATTCCCCTCCCTATTTGAATTTTCAACTACCTCATTTAAGCCACACTTCATGACAGTCACATTGTTTGGGGCTTGATGTGTTTCTGTTTCTGTTTTGATTACTACTACTTCTCTATTTATTGCATTATATCCACTTTGAGGACTGCGTATTTACAACAGGAAACCCCTAATTGTAGGAAATCACACAAAACAGTACAAGAATGAGTACCGACAGCAATGAAGTACACAGTCCTGCAAACCCTTTATACCATTCCTGCTTTGGGCCACTAACTTCCTTTGTTTGTAATTGATGCAGTGGTTGGATGGCAAGAGTGAGCAACTCGTTATCCATGTCATTTTCTGGGATGAAAGTACAGCAGGATGCGCCAATCTTGGCACACACCCCTCCCTCCATTGTGGTCATCAAGCCTAATACATTTCGGTTTGCATCACCAGGAGGCGGATGGCTCTTAGTTCTTCCTCGATTGTGTTAAGGCAAAACTCATGACTGCCCATCAATTTCAGCAGCTCCCACCAGGTTATTTGTAACCAGCGGGCATTTGACCTGCACAGTAAAAAAGGTTACAGACCCTCCTGCATTTACTTGTGTGTCAGTAAATAGTCTGAATTGTTCCAGAATGTCCTTGTACTGATCCCAACCAAAATAATTGGCAGTTCTTTTTATTCTCGAGCCTGATGCAATAGAGTTGTTTTCAATGCTTAATTTGTAAAAAATGAAGTGCAGGTGCTCAAATGTTTTTCGGAGACCACACCCACTTTCCCAACTCCACCCACTTCTCCGCTGGCCCCACCCACTTGTCCTATTGGCTCCACCCACAAACCCAACTGGCACTGCTGAAAGCCAGATGTAATACTGGATCTTAATTTCAGCAAGAGAACCTTGTTCAGGTAAGGTTTTGATAGGAGTTTACCCCGCCCTGCGGAAAATTTTGAAAAAAGAGTGGACAAATGGTGCATTTTCAAGCAAATTTGAGAAAGCAGGAAGGTTATTAAAGCAATTGTGAAAGTGCCGTTATTACATTAATAAAGAGATGTCATATAACATAGGTAGCTGCTTATTCAAGCTTTCTTTCACCCCATAGTCCAGCAGGGTCTTGATACAAGACAGATAAGGGAACAAGCATTGCATAGCCAATAGGTCTCGCTTTTGGGACCTTATAAGTATTTAGTTATGCAGCACAATATCCTTGGTGCAACAACATCAACTGTTGCATGGCTAAACACTTATAAGCTCCCACAGGCGAGACCTTTTGGCTATGCCAATGCTTGTTCTTTCTCTGACTGCAAAATGAGAGGATTTTGTAACATGAACTATATGACAATCGCTATCTCGTAGGGGTATGACAACAATCTCAATCTTGCTAGGGTACAGGGAATGTGAAAGGAAAGGATGTAGGGTCTCATTTTTTTCCTAACATACAACAAAATGTAAATGCCTGTAAATGAACTGTATAATTATTTCATAATATATCAGCAGTTAGGAAAGGACAAATGAAGCACCTTTTTTTGTAATTCTGAAGTGTGATGGAAACAAAGATTTTAATAGAATTAAAAAATAACCAAGCCACTGCACTTGGTGATGCTCTGTGATAAATGTTGGCTGAACTCCAATTTCCACACATTATCGTTCGTGCACATTTAGTTTTATCAGTAAAACTGCCTGTCTATGCAAATGTAGTGGCTAGTCAAATGTAATATGTACTGTGCACTACCAAACCATGCTTAAGTAATATATTTGGGCAGTGTGCTTCAAAATGCACCACTGGCTTCATACCACACAGCCTTACCACTCTCCTGCTGACATATATATACCACACTTGTTCTTTGTCTGACACTTGGATATTTCACAATCCTTATGCGTTCAGAAAAGTAACACTGATGGCACCACATTCAGGCACAACATTATTCCAGCATTAATCCTGAGCCTGGGTAGGCGGCAGCAGGTCGCTAACTAAAATACAGCAGACTTACACCGAGGCCTCGCTGCTTTGATTCATGTTTTGACCAGAACATTGAGGTGAAAATGAGTTCCGACGGACCCACAAGATAAAATCAACCGCTTTTCAAAGGTTATCGAGGGCAGTGCCATCTGTGGGCTTGATACACAGCCCTGCACAGCATGGTCAGCTCAGCATGGGTCTGAGAAAGCAAGAATCCCCGGGAGCCGCGCGTGTGACGCTCGCAAATCATTCACAGCATCCACGGAACCCTACAAAACTTACATTTTATTCCACTGCAGCGCCTTGTGCCATCAGAGGTGTGTGCGGAGGTGCATTGGCAGAGCTGCGTGTGGTATGTCAGGAGAAACTCCAGAGATGATGGTGGCGCAGCTGTGCAAGGGTTACAGGCGCTTAAGCGCGTGCTGTGTACAAACACGTGCCCCCTGGTGGGCCTGTGCTGCCGAGATGGAAAACAAACCCTTGTGAGGCCTTCTTTGTGCCGCGGTAAGTGACTGAGGGGTTCTTAGGCCTAGTTGCCATGACTCTTTTGTGAAACAGCCAAATGATCTGTAATAACAAGAAATTGAAAGCAATACTTGAGTTGATTGAGTAATGATTGTAGGACCCGGGAGAAAAAAAAACAAGTTTGACGAGAGGCAGCAGGGGGATGGAGAGAGGAGGGGGCCTGCACCTGTTTCCTTTGCGGGAGCGAGCAAGAACCATCTGTTAATTACTGGGTTGAAAGCTCGCCCCCGCAAGGGAATTGCCAAACGTGCACGCATTGCCATTCAAAGCAATGCAATGCGTGCACGTTTTTGATTGCAAAACTGAATCGATTTCTAAAGGTCTTTTTCCTAAACAGTGTTGTGTAGGCGAGACCTAAAAACAATTACCAGAGTTAGGGCCACCTCATGTTTAAGAACAAGGTCAAAAGCAAGGATTGACAGCAGGCACAGGTGCTGGAACACGTGATGGTGCATACAGAGCCGCCCTTTGCTAAGATAGCACCCTGGGCGTGGGCAGAGAGTAATTTGGGGCCCCAGCTCTTGATAGTGAATTAAGTGAGGCAGCAGGGGGTCATTTTAGTGTTCCCTGGTCAGTACCTGGATGAGCAGGGACTGACCCCTGAACACGAACATCCTCAGACCTCCCCCATCTCACCTAAGGCACCGACAGCTTAGCTGCCTCATGCAGATGAGGATTTTGTTGATGTGTGTCAGCGGGGGTCAGGGGGTGAAGGGAGGGCAAAGAGGGGGCTAAAGGGTGTTAATGAAGGGCTAAAACCACTTTAAACCGGCATATCAGACAGAAACGAACAGGCAGGGACAAGGCTGGAGCAAGATGATAAGGGCGCTGATGTTGGCACAACCTTAATGCACACAACTCCAGGCACCTCTCGGAAATTCAGCGCCCTGGGCCTGGGCCCAGCTCGTACAAGGGAGAGCGCATGAGACAGAGCAATAATTGAAGGAGAAAGGGATTGAATCTCAGAAAATAAGAAAATAAATAACGAAAACTAGACTACGCACCGAAACACGAACAAAATGCTCCTAGCACGCCTCCATCTAGAGTAATAGCAGGTACATGGCAGATCTTCACGCAAAGGCTACTCTCAATGATAATTATTCATCAACTATCAACTCAGTCTGATAATAAAAATGTTGGTGTAACTATGATCACTGAGAGCAATGACGCTAGTTAATTTTTATAAATAAAAAAAGTGGAGAAGTGTGGCTCACTGGTTAGAGGAGGCAGACCTGGAAGCAGAGGTCAGCCCGGGACCAGGGTTCAATTCCCGGCTCGGTGGGGTCTTGAGTCCTAAAATGTCCATGGACTCGACAATTCTCGTTCCGGTGCCTACTCGATTCACGGGTTCACACTCTGCGACTCTGGGCAATAGCTTGCTTAATCTCCACAACGGCCCCTCGCGGCGGGATGCCTGGCTTTCACCTTGCGGATACCCTGCCGGGGTTATCTCACAGGGGAATACCAGGACGGGTTCCCTAAGCAAGCGCTTAGAAACCGCTCGGTGATTTGCGCTATATAAATTCCTGTACATTTACATTTCCTCTGGGTCAAAATATGATGATGAGAAATTAGTCTAAATGTCCAAAAACAAGTGCGAGTACCCACCACGGGCACAAATTAAGCACTGCTTCCTGCACACCCTCGAGTGTCTGAGTAGACTAGCAGGGGAGACTGATGCAGCCATTTTACAGTTGTCCATGTTACCCATTGTACAGGGCTAGCGCAAGGATTTTTGATGAATTTTGAAGAGGCTGTCTACAACTGCATGGGATTGCTGTACCATTGAACCGGACATGCCCCGGTACTTTTTACTGTGCTGCACTTTACAAAGAACAAAGTATATTATTGTAGCAGAAATATCTTAATCATGAGGTGCTGTACTTAGCATGGTGGTCAGTTCAGACTAGATCACGGAAACCAAATTATGGTGGGGGTGGAGGCGGTCGACTGCAATTGGGATTTGGGGCCGTCACTGCAAACCTGTGTTTTCCTCCAAACATATTTACAATTTGAGGTACAAAGGGGCAAAAGTGGTTGGCTCAGAGTCACACAATTTCTACGGTCTACTAGGTCGCTCAATCTGAGCTGGACATTAAAATGGAGTGGTAGTACCAGGCCCATAGTAGTTGCATCGGTACACCTCGTCCCACAACCCTCACCACCCAAATGATACACAGACAAGCATGTTGGAAATAAGAAGTTGCAGGTTTATTTGTGATACAAATAACAGAGCGGGTTAACTGACAGGTGACCCCATATACCCCGCAACCCCTTGTTGCAGGGCGCCTGAAGTTGAGCCAAAGAAGCGGACACCAGCGGCCATAGCCCGGTGTGTAACTTGGGAGGAAAACCACCCACCGGTGGACCTATCGTCCACCTGCACCACCCTCCGGACAAGGGAGAGTCAACTCACACCTTGCCCAGTCAGGCGGAGCATTATTAGCAAACCCCCGGTTGCTCAGGCTTACAACCGCCCTAAGGACTAACGGGGTGCCGTCGGAACCAAGTCCCCAAGAAGGGCCCCTTGGATTATGTATGACTCAGCAGTGTGCGTTTCGCACTGGGGCCTCAGGTCCTGTTCCTGCGCCTGTCCTGTATGGGGGTCACCTTGTAACTCCTCCTGCAACCTAGAAAACACAAATACATCGTTAATGTTCCCCCCTCCCCACTTCCCCCCTTTCAGCGGGTGAGCGGTAGGGAGGGGAGCGGAATGCGCGGGCCTCGCGTCCGGCGTCGGGGGGGAAGTGAGAGAGGGGGGCTGGGGGACCTAATGGCCTGAGGCTGGCGAGGAGCAGCCTGCACGACCGGCTATCGGATGGGCAGCAGCAAAGAGGGCGCCAAAGGGGAGGGGCTCCCCTATATCAGGCCCCGAAAAGGGGGGGCGGCCTTCCCTTGTGTGACCCCGCCCCTCCCTGCCCCCCATCCCTCCACTGTCTTGGCCTCTGGTTCCCCACGCCCTACTACGGGGTTTGCCCTCCTACGGGGTCCCCTGCAGGGACCTCGGGCATCCCGCATAGTAGTTGCATCGGTACACCTCGTCCCACAACCCTCACCACCCAAATGATACACAGACAAGCATGTTGGGAATAAGAAGTTGCAGGTTTATTTGTGATACAAATAACAGAGCGGGTTAACTGACAGGTGACCCCATATACCCCGCAACCCCTTGTTGCAGGGCGCCTGAAGTTGAGCCAAAGAAGCGGACACCAGCGGCCATAGCCCGGTGTGTAACTTGGGAGGAAAACCACCCACCTGTGGACCTATCGTCCACCTGCACCACCCTCCAGACAAGGGAGAGTCAACTCACACCTTGCCCAGTCAGGCGGGGCATTATTAGCAAACCCCCGGTTGCTCAGGCTTACAACCGCCCTAAGGACTAACGGGGTGCCGTCGGAACCAAGTATCCAAGAAGGGCCCCTTGGATTATGTATGACTCAGCAGTGTGCGTTTCGCACTGGGGCCTCAGGTCCTGTTCCTGCGCCTGTCCTGTATGGGGTCACCTTGTACCTTTTCCACAGCCCTGGGCGTGGCACCCACTGCGCCCAGAGCCCCCACTACCCAGTCCTTAGTTCTCTCCTATCTGCATCCGGCTGTTTCTAGCGCCTCCCCTAGGTCTAATAGGAAAATCGCCATGCCTACTTTGGACAAGTGTACCCCGTCAGATTCCCAGCATCCAATGGATTTGGCGTGCAGCAAGCCATGCCTAATGAAACCTACCCCTCTCTGCTCGCTGAATTTGCGCATTGCTGCGTTTACGCGCCTGCGCGTGACTTCTATTGCCTCCTGCGCTATTGCCCCATGCCAAATCGGTCTAGGGGAAATTTCTGACCAATATATGTTGCACTGTCCCAATTCGCCGCTTAAGATGCTCAAATCTTTTCTCATTGCGTCTAGCAATCGCCTCTTGCCTAATGTCACCAGGTCGTTCCCCCCTAGGTGCACCACCAGGATGTTTGGCCTTTGCCTGTTTTCCTTCAGTAATCTACGCAGCGTCCCTATCAGAGCCACCCAGCGCATCCCAGGGAAACCAAACCATGATATATTGGTGTTGTTAAAGCCATGCTTCCAGCTGTTGGCGTACACCCATCTCGCCAGTCTCGTGACATAAGAGTGCCCCATCACCCATACCTCTGTCCCTGCAATGAAACACAGTATGTTGCAAGATTATAGTTTATTGACAGACTTAAAGGCACTGCAACGACAAACAACCACTGAGTGGCAACAGAAACTTGAACACACATCGTATTAATCTTGTCACGGCTTATGAATTATTTACTTCATTTACACGTCGTCAACCGTATGTCTGCTCACAGGGCGAATTACACTCATCGGTCTCACATATCTTCTGTAGCAGTTGGATTCCCATCGACCTACTTTTTTAATTGCTTCGGCTGGGAGCCCTACCCTATAAGCCGTGGTAGCCGCACCTATCCTGAAAGAATGGGAGCTAAACTTGGCCCCTTTTGTTGTGTATCCTGCCAGGAATAAGCACCCCTGCATCACATGGTCCACCTGATACTTTGTGACTGGGGAACCGTCGGAGTGGATAAGTAATAAACCATCATTGTGCGGGCGGCAGGACAGGAAAGTGGCCATCAGTGCCACCGGGCAATAATTGTCGTTGCCCAGCCGCTGTAATGAAATGTTCCTACCCTTGCCTATCTGGTCTGTCTTGGAGGATTGTAACAGGATCTCAACTGACTCCGCTGTCAAGCGAACGTCCTCCATCAAAAGTGCCCTGGAGTTGACCTCGTTTTTGGACCGAGCTACCAGTTCGCCTATCCTAAAAGCTCCAAAAAATGCTAAGCTAAAAGTCACTGAAAAGAGGGCCGCCTCATAGGCGGAATGTGTAACCTTAGGCAGGGCGTCTAGCATGTTTTTTAAAGTCTCATAATCTATGGGGGCCCTTTGATCCGCTGGTTTAGGCATCACTCTTGCCCAGCCTTTGAGTGCCGCCCTTGTTGGGAATAACGTCGTTGGGTCCTTCTGACCTAAAAGCCGGGCATGGTGCCCGATGGCGGACAAGTGCCCGGCCATCCATGAGTGGCTCTTCCCCTCATCCTTCGCCCAGACCATGAATGCCTGCACTTTTTCAACTTGTCTCACAGCCTCCCGCTCCCATGGGCCCATAATTTCGCAGAATGTTTTTACACAAGTCTGGTATCTCCTCATAGTCCGAGGTGCCAAAGACATCTCGCCTAGTTCTCTGATACGCTGCGCCACCGCAGCAGATGCCAAAGCCGGGCCGGGAAAGGCGTCATCTCTTCCCTCGCTCTCGGCCACGCCTCTCGGAACCTCTGCCAATGGAAACGTGAAAGTGCGTCAGCAGCCGTGTTTTGTGCTCCCGGGATGTGCCTAGCCTTGCATTCCACATTATTGTATAAACATACTTTGACAAGCTCTCTGAGTAAGCATAAGACAAGTGCACACGAGGCCGACTGGGTGTTGATGGCTTGGACTACCGCCATGTTATCAGACCATAGAACCACTCTTTTCGCAGACAGCAGGGCAGGCCAAAGATGGAAAGCCACCACGATTGGGAACAGTTCTAACACCGTTATGTTGTTGGTGATCTTTTTCTTCCTCCAAGCATTGGGCCACCCCGCCGCGCACCAGTCCCTGTCGAGGATTGCCCCAAATCCCTCCCTGCCAGACGCGTCTGTAAACAATGTCAGCTCCTGGCTGCTGGTCCAGGGTTCCCTCCATATCACGGAACCATTAAACTGTTCGAGGAAGTCCCCCCACAACTTAAGGTCCTCTTTGACCCCAAAACTCCACCTCACTTGATGGTGCCTGCGCTTTATCTTTGCTGCTGTCCTGGCCAGCCTGCGCGCAAAGGCCCTACCAGCTGGAATTACTTTGGTGGCGAAGCTTAATCTCCCATGAAGGCTCTGTATGTCGTCCAATGACACCTTATCCTGCCCCCGCACCAGTTTGATCTGCGCTGCTAACTCTGCGACCTTGTCTGCTGGGAGCCTGGCCTCACGCGCTACCGTATCAATTTCTATGCCTAAGAAAACTAAAGCCTGTGCTGGACCCACAGTCTTCCCCGGAGCCAGTGGCACACCCAGATAGTTTGTCATTTTTTGAAATTTTTCCAGCGCCTCAGCACAATCTACTGTCTCTGCTCTGCCTACGAAGAGGAAGTCATCCAGATAATGGGTCACGTTCACAACCCCTTCCACGTCTTGAAGTACCCATTGCAAGAAGGTGCTAAAAGCTTCGAAGAATGCGCAGGAGATGGAGCAGCCCATGGGCATGCATCTGTCATAGTAATATTCATCGCCCAGCCTGAAACCTAGTAAGTTTTGGCTGCTAGGGTGCACGGGCAGGAGGCGAAAAGCAGATTCGATATCAGCTTTAGCCAGCCAGGCCCCTTTGCCAGCTCGTCGTACGAGGTGGTCCATGGCCACATCAAATGAGCAATACGAGACAGAGCACACCCTTCCTCTAAGTTGTGATTGACTGACTCTCCGTCTGGGTAGGACAGGTGGTGAATCAGCCTGAACGCCCCGGGCTCTTTTTTGGGTACTATCCCCAGTGGGGATACCACGAAGTTGTCTAGTGGTGGACGTGAAAATGGGCCAGCAACCCTCCCCAGCTCAAGTTCCTTACCAACTTTCGCTCTCACCACCTCAGGATTGTCCCTTGCCGATTTAAGATTGTCTGCATCTCTCGCGGCAGGAACCCCTATGTATGGTATAACAAAACCTTCAGCAAACCCCCCCAGAAGCAATCTCCCATCCAGTCTGTTGGGATATTTGTTCAGCAGTGGAACAAGTCGTTCCAACTTTATCGGTGAGGGCCCTTTCACTGCGCCTACCTCTAGTGGAATTGGTGACAATGCTTGAGAAGTAGAGGCAAGGGGTTTCAGCGGGGTGCAGGGGGGGTGGCATGGGCATGGGGGGGTAAGGGTGTGTGGGATGTAGACGCGTTACTTATTCTGCCAGGACCCTCCCCTCCCCCCTGATAACTACCTTGCTTTTGACCTTTGTTTGACCTACACGTTCCTGCCTGGTGCTGCCCTCCACAATTGCTGCATGTATGCGTAACTTTGCAGGATCTCCCCCAATGGCAGTGCCCACCGTTAAATAATCTGCAAGACCCTGGGGATGACCTCCCGCCTCCCCTCTTTTGGCCTCTCCCCCTCTGGCCCCCCCGAAAGGGCGGCATCCTTTGTTCTGTCTGGGCCGCATTGCTGCTTTTATCATTAGATACCACCTGTGTTTCTTGTGCTTTACTGTTCGCAGTTGTGCCTTGGAGCGCCCTGGACCCCATATGGTCCATCCACGGCTGTACCTCTTTGTGATCCCAGCGCATCTTGGGAGATCTTGACATTTTCTTCCTGAACTCCCTATCATATTCTAGCCAACCTACGCCTCCCCACTTTTTCGCTTCATTATGAATGAGTCTCCCGTACTGAACTAACCCTGGTCCTTGATCGCCAAACTTCTCCATGATAACAGAGGACAGTATCGCAAACGCTTCCAACCATGTGTCAATGTTCTTTTCTGGCCAGGGCTGAAATCTAACCTTCTTTTCGTCTTCTTTTAACCCTGCCTTGCGTACATCAGCACCTTGTTGTCCTAGCATGAGTAATGAAAAAATATCTATAAATTCTCGTTTCCATATTAATTCCTTAGCTGCCAGCGGGACCTCCCAGGACAAGGAGGAACGACCTGACAGTAAAGGAGCCTCATGCACCACTTCTTCCTCGTCGCTTGGCAGCGCTGGAGAAGGAGCTGGTAACGTGGGAGCAGGGATCGCTGTATTTGAGGGTGGCACAGCCGGGGGCGCAGGGTTCGTTGGCTGCGATGGCGCAGCGGCGCAAAGTTCGGTGGCTGCGGTGCCGTAGGGGCTGGCAATGCCGGAATAGCTGGCGTCATGTGCGGTACCAGGGGTGATGCAGGTAGTGCCGGCCCGGGCCCCGGTGGTGTAATTGACAGGTTGGACAGGTCGGTACCATCTGGCCCACCCCTTGGTGTTCCGGATGCGCCAGGAATAGCAGCGCCGTTTCCCCATACATTGGAAGGTGCTACCCCGCCATTGGCACCAGGCGTCACACTCTCCCTCATCTCCCTCATAAATACTTCCAATGAGGACATGATCTTACCCAGATCGCTTCTAGTAGCATATTCCATTGTTGGTTGCCCGTTAGCAGGCAAGTTTGATGGACCAGGCAACTCCTGAACCACTGCCGACAAATTCGAAGTGCCAGGAACGTCATGTACTACTGCGACCGTGGTTTTAACGCTGCCCTTCTTTTTGGGCGGCGGCAGGAAGTCTTTGTTCGTAGGCACCTTTGTCCTTTTAGACGCTCTAACGTGTCCTGCACTACTTGTGTCCTCATCATCCAATGCCATGATGTCATTGTTTACACAGGAGTTCGCCGGGTTGCCCTTAAGCAGATTGGTAGCCCATGCCACACCGTTCGTCTCCACTAGTTGTAGGAAAATCGCCGCATGTGCTGCTTGAGCTTCCGAAACCCCTTTTGCTCCTGCGCCAGCTGGTCTCATTTCTGACATCTTGTGTGGTTTCCCTGCAAGAAAAAATTATCGTGACTACTGTGCGACTTCCCCTCCTGTATCCTTTTTTTTTTTTTTTTTTTTTTTTGAAAACCTTTATTGGTCATAAACACATGAAATACAGCTCAGAGCCTACAACCCACATTCCTGGGCCGGCTTTCACAGTGCCTCGAAAGAGGATGGACTTGTAGTCCTACTAAAGTTATGGGATGCACACAGCAAGCCGCCTACAACCCATCCGGGCCGGCCGCGTTAGTATGAAACATGGGTCATAGAGGAAATTGCAGGAAATCATCTTGGTTACACTGTGAGTCCTGAGCAGCAAAGCAATGAGGTTACTTTTTACATTTATAACAACTTAACAACATAACATTTCCATTTCCTGCCCCCAGCGACTCTTCCATACCGGGGCAGTGGAATGACGGAGCTTAGTCGCGCGGGGGGCGCAGGGTCGAGGTCACTATCCAGCATCGGACGCCAGTCAATGCTGGCCGTGTCTTTACTACTGCTATAATGTTGACTCAACCCCGGAGAAGGTAGTTTGCTCGCTTGCCATGTAGAGAGTGCGATATTGTGTCTTGCTATGGATGTGTTGCAGTGGATGATCGTCTGAATGAGAATATCAGTTCCGAACCAAGTCCGAATAATACAAGAGGTGAGAGGGGGAGGGGGGGACGTTCGTCACCCCGCAATCCCGTCACACCTCGATCCGTATGTTATGTACCAGGGGGGGCGTAACAGTATGTGCTGCGCGTGTTCACTTACGCAGGCCCTAAAGTAAGCCATGTCCAGCAGGGGGTAGCATATGTTGGGGGCGCGTGTTGGGGTAATGCCATTGAAAGTGTGTGAATGGGCACAGCCCCCGTGTGTGAACGGAGCGGTTATCGCTGCAGTCCACCCCTCAATTATCCCCCTCCACAGAATGCTCATCATTGTGTAAGTGAAGTAGGTACGAAGTAAGAGGGCCCCATAGATCTTTGGGTCGTGATTTAGGTGGTAAGAGGTCAGCATAGTTGTGTAATTGTTCTTGCCAGGTAGCCATGCAACTCAACCAGTCCTTAAATTTAGGTGCCCGCCCTCTGCCCCATCTGCATGCCACCTGACGTTTGGCCAGAAGGAGGCTCAGTGCAAAATTTTTTCGGTTAGTCTTAACAGCAGGGTGAGCTAGTCCGAGCAGCGCTATCCTAGGACAAGGGTCTATGGATAGTCCGAGCATTTCCGAGAGAGCTTCAAACACTTCCACCCAGTACGTGGCGACTGCTTGGCATCCCCATGCTAGGTGTATAAAATCTGCCCCCGGGATGCCACATCGGAGACATCTATCGTTGTCTTTGAGGCCCAGACGGTGCAGTTTTGCCGGCGTGAAATAGAGCCGGTGCAAGAATTTATAATGGATCAGTCGGAGACGTGTGTTTCCGGTTACAGCATGTGTGTGAGAGCAGCTCGTCTCCCACTGCTCGTCTGATATGGGTTCGGGTAGGTCAGCGTCCCAGTCCTGACGGGCTTTAAAGGAGGGGGGCGATGGAGCCACCTGGACGTGTTTGTACAACATGGAGACTACATGCTTCGGGACCGTGGCCTGGAGCAGGGAGTGCAGAGGCGCCATGATTTCTGGTTCGTCCGGAAAATTGGGCGTGACGGATTTTATGTTTTGTCGGAGGCGGACATAGAGGAAAGTATCCATCATCGTGGGGGTGTTGTCCCCAAAAATCTGCACAGCAGTGCGGAAGGCGCCCTGCAGGTAAAGATCTCCCCATGTGTTTATAGCGTATTTGGCAAGGAATTTACGTCCCAATTCTTCTCGGGCGATACTCACCCTGGGGTCATTAGCCACCGCCATTAGAGGCGAGTAGGCGAATAGTACTCCCATATGCCCTGCAATGCGCTTCCAGGCTCTGACAGTACAGTCCACCGTAGACGGGTCTCTGTCGGTCATACTGACCGTAGTGTAGAGATACCCAGAGGGTTTTTCTGGTCTCATATAACCATCCTCAACCGCCAGGTGGGCCATAAATGGAGGGGGATGGAACCAGTACGCCGCAAAATGGCCCTGGGCACAATCGTAATATTTTCGGAAGTCCGGGACTTCAAACCCTCCCTGGTGGTAAGGTAACATCAGGGTTTTTAAACTAAGTCTAGTTTGCTTGCCTCCCCAGATCAGTCGCGAGAGCTGGGAGTTGAGGGCCCTAAAAAAGCAAGACCCCGGGCTATAGGGAATATTCGTAAAAAGATACAATAGTTTGGGGAGGACCACCATCTTAATAAGTGATATGCGGCCCGCCATGGATAGAGGAAGATGTATCCACCGTGTAACGCTGTCTGTCAATTTGTCCAGGACCGTCCCATAGTTAGCTCGGATAAGGTCCTCTCTATTCCTGGTGATTGTGATGCCTAGATACTTTATTTCATCGGATTCCCACACCAGGGGGTAGTCAAGGGGAAACTCCGAGGTCTTGTCTGTCAAGGGGAACATAGCAGATTTCGCCCAGTTGATCTGTATCCCCGCTATAGCCCCAAATTTAGTAATCTCGCGCAATAAGGGATTTAGATTATCTCGTGGATTGTCCACGTATAGGGTCATGTCATCAGCGTATAGTGCAATCAGGAGTTGCCGTTCCGGGTAGACTAGTGCACGATGTTTGTGGTGTTGTCTAAGCTTCGCGGCTAGGGGTTCGAAGGCGATAGCGAAGAGTATCGGGGACAGAGGGCAACCCTGTCGGGTACCCCGATAGATTTCAAACGGAGCGGAGCGCGCCCCATTGAGTAGCACCGTAGCTTGGGGTTTATAGTATAACAGCCGAATCCAGTCAAGAAAATTAAAGGGGACTCCCATCCTCTCGAGCAGTGTAAGAAGGTAGTCCCACTCCAGGGAATCGAACGCCTTTGTAGCGTCAAGGAAAATGGCAGCAGCCTCGCACCTGGGGTTAATATCTTGCAGTACTGCTTGTAAGGTACGCAAATTATGGGACGTGGCACGGTTCGGAACGAACCCCGCCTGATCTGGAAGGACGAGTCTTTCCATAAGGAGGTTAAGACGTGTAGCGAGAACTTTAGCTAAGATCTTGCTGTCCGTATTCAATAGCGAGAGGGGCCTGAAGGAGTCGCAATGTTCGGGTGGTTTACCTGGTTTCAGCAGCGACGTTATTAAGGCTTCCCGCATCGTGAGGGGGAGTGAGCCTTCTTCCAATGCCGCATAAAAGACCTGTTTCAGTATGGGTGCTAGTACATGTAGAAAGGATTTATAAAAATCTATCGGAAGGCCGTCCGACCCCGGTGCTTTCCCTGACTTCATGGACATGATGGCATCCTTGATCTCATCAAGTTCGAGCTCATGATGAAGGAATTTTTGCTGGGACGGTCCCAGCCAGGCAATAGCAGTGTCCTCCAGATATTCCTGCAAATTGAGCGTGTCGTTCCTATGTGAGGTGTAAAGCGAGGTGTAGTGTTCAGTTAACACTTGGAGCTGTGTCTTGGTATCGTGGTGCGGTGTGCCATGTTTGTCCAGTAAAGTCGGGACATAATTTTGATATTGAGGGGTTCTGACTGCATTGGCAAGCGCCTTGCCAGGTCTGTCTCCCTCACCATATATCCGAGCATTAAAGGGCTTACCCAGAAATTTGCCTTCCCTATCCGCCGCTTCTGAGTATTCGTTCAGTTTGTCCCTGATCTGAGCATGTACTGCGCCGTCCCAATCTCCATTCGCCATTTCTCGCTCCAGCTGACGGAGCTCCAATTCAAGCTTGTGTATGTCTGTTCGCAGCGCCTTGAGAACTCCCCCCCCTTTGGCGATACAGCTCCCCCTCATTGTCACTTTAAAGGCCTCCCAAACTGTAGTGAGACTAGAAACTGAATTAATATTTCGTTCAAAGAACTCTGTGATTTCCTGCTCCAATTCAGCAGTGAAGGCAGTGTCAGTCAGGTGTGCGGGATTTAGGCGCCAGTTCAGGAAAGGGGGAGTTGTAAGGGGAATGGTGAGGGAGAGAAGAACCGGGGAGTGGTCCGAGTATGTACGCGCCAGGTGACTTGCTTTGGTTAACCATAGGGATAGACCTGCTGAGACAAATATATAGTCAAGGCGGGCCCATGTGGAGTGGAATGCAGAGCAATGAGTACCCTGTTTGGCAGTGGGATGCATATGTCGCCACGCATCCACCAGGCGGTGCTCCTTCAGTATTCCCATTAGTGATCTCTGAGTATTAGTATAATGAGAGGCATGTGGGTGCGATCTATCCTGTGCGGGTATGAGGGCCGTGTTGAAATCTCCCCCCAGCACCACGTGATCTATCCCCAAAGCCTGTATTTTCCCCCATAGGGTGAGAAGAGCATCAGGGTCATCCGTGTTAGGACCATAATAACATGCAAACAGTATTGTGTGTGAGTGTAATTTCCCCCATAGCATACAGTAGCGCCCCTCAGCATCTATCTCAGTTCCAGCTGGAGTGAAATGTATTCCCCGTTTCACCAGTATTACCACACCTCTAGCGTAATTAGAATAGGAGGAGAACACCCTGCTCACAGCCCATTTAGAAGCGAATGGAGGGGAACCGCTAGGCATCAGATGAGTTTCTTGCAGCATAGCTACAGATATCCCGTGTCTGTCAAGATATCCCAGTATTTGTCTTTTTTTCTTTGGGTTGTTCAGCCCCCGTATATTCCAGGAGGCTACTCGGAACTGCGAAGCGGGCAGTGGTTCAGCTACGTCTCCCATATTTCTAACGGAAAAAGTGAGCGCCAATCATCCACAACATCCATGCACAAATAACAAATGGCAGCAAATATAGGAATCGAAACCCAACTACCCTCTCGGTATGCCCAACTGCTAACGTGGACAACCAACATTTCTGTCCCGCAGGTAACATGTCGGAACATTCCCCCACCCACTCCGGCAACCCCAACTCGCCGGGCATCCTGAACCCACCCAATCCCCATTATCCCTCCCACTCCCCAACTTAAAAACCCTAGAAATGTCACATATCCCTCCATTCTACCACAAGAAGGGGGGCTTGGGGCTCGCCCATTGGGGTACCGCACTAGGGGCACCAAACCTGCCATCCACCTCCCTACTCGCACCCACTTGGAACCAGGCAAAGACCCGGTCTCTCGGCGTGGGACGGAGGTGGGCGATCGAGCCTGCCAAATATGTGTACCAAGTCAAGCAACAATATCGATTTGTATCTCACCGTGGTGTAGGCTTCAAGTCCGTCACCACTTCTTGTCCATAGAGCGGTCACTGTGAATATGGATTATTCCTGCTGGTTCATAGGCGAAGTGGATCTGGAGTGATGGGAGTCAGCGCCTCCTCTGGTTTCGTCCGCCCTGTGGTGCTTAAGAAAGTCCTCCACCTGTTGAGGATTTTGAAAGAAGTGTTGTTTGCCCCCGTAGGAAATCTTCAATTTAGCCGGGTACAACATGGCGTATGTCATCTCTCGATCCTGGAGCTTTTTCTTTACACCTATGAATTTCCTCCTGGCTTCCTGTACTGCTTGGGTGAAGTCCGGGAAAAATGAGAGTGTAGTGTTACAGTAACTCACCGTGCCAATCTCTCTCGCTCGTCGGAGCACTGCGTCCCGGTCTCTATAATTGAGAAATCTCGCTATGATGGGCCGAGGTTGGGCACCTGGCGGTGGGCGTGCGGCCAAGGATCTGTGGGCTCGCTCCACTATTAAGTGCGAGGAGAACGATTCTTTACCAAAGAGTTCGACGACCAGATTTTCAATGAACACCTCCATTTTTCCAGTGTTGGTGGACTCTGCAAGGCCCAGGACGCGGATGTTGTTGCGCCTGGACCTGGCTTCTAAATCCTCGTTTTTCTCCGCGATGATTTTTAAGAGCCTGTCCATTTGGGTCACCTGCCTGGCGTTCGTAGTGGCACCATCTTCCAGATCTGATATTCTATCTTCCGCTTCTTTGATTCTGGTGTTGTGCTGTTCCAGTTTGGTAACCACACTGTCCATGCGAGTATTGATCGTGTCAACCTTGGCGTCAATGCTTGTCAGACTCTGCTGCATGGTCAGCAGCAAGGCTTTCCAATCGTCCCCCGGTGGTCCACGGGCAGGAGGGCTACCGTCGGGTTCGTGCATGGTTCTGGAGGCCCGTTTAGATTCAAACGGTATTTTGGTCTGCTTGGCGTCATTGCGGCCCATGTCGTGTCTAGGTGCACGCGCAGCCGGCGTGGTAGGAGCAGCCAGTGTGTGGTGACGCGAAGTAGCGTCTATGTGACAAGGCGGAGTGGCAGGGCGAGAATGAACACTTGTGGAAGTGGCACTATGGGCGCAGTGCAGCTCAGAGGTGACGTCTGTTTGAATTCTACGGCTCACGAGCCCAAAGTAGTGAGGCAGGGCTAGTGAACAATGTCTCCCCGGCCCCCGGTGAAGCAGGAGAAGCAATCAACTTTAACTAGATCCGCCCATCGACACATCAGCCAGGGTCCCTCTGTGCGGACTACCACAGGAGAGTAACCAGAAGAGCAACCAGGAAAGCAGTACCTGTAAGGGGGGCCAGATCACATCGCAAGTTGCGTCCTGTAGCAGAGCAAGTGGTTTTGGGCAGATATCGTCGGCCCTGTGTCAATGTTCAGCGTAGCCGGAGGGCAAGGTCACGTAGGCATGCGAAGGAGCAGTGAGGCGGCCTCCGCGCCCCGCCAGTGTGCGCTGGGAACGATGTGCTCTCTGGGCCGGTGTGTTGACAACCCCCCGGCAGTGCACCTCGTGTGTTGAAAGGCGGGAAGGACGCTTCAGGAGAGCAGGCGGGTGCAGAGAGCGCTGTATGAGATGCATGCAGGGTCACACAAGCAGCATGAACGAGCCCACAGCCCTAAGGGAGCCAGCAGGTAGACCACAGTGCTGTGAGGGCGGCGGGAGGGTCAGAAATAGCAAGTGGGACTAGCGTAGCTTCAATGCGCTACAGCGCAGGATATATGGCTGCTCTCTGCAAGAGTTCAGTAGTGCCCCAGCCGTATCAGCGCCTCTGCAGTCCCTAAAGTAGTGTGGGAGGCGGCTCCTGATATTGCGTCCTGTCACTGCTCGCTGAAATCCGCTCCGCCGCTAATGGCCGTGTTCGCGCCTTTTTCCGCCTTTAACGGCCGTCCGCAGTCACTCCCAGGACGCGGCAGTAAGAGGAAGGGCTCACCTTCAATGCAGGGAGGTCTCCATCCAGCAAGAGGCAGGCGTAGAGGAGGCGGCGGTTGAACGTGTGCTCCGCAGTTGATTTGTCCGCAGCCCCGATCAGGCCGCAAATCCCCGGAGTTTCCTGGCCAGTCGGTCCCGGAGCGGCGGGTCACTGGCAGACAACTCGAGCCGCCTCCGAGCAAAGCCGCTGATATCTCCGCTTCCAGGCGGGCGATTTCGACGCTGCTGGCACCGCCGAGTGCAGGAAAGCGCTGCGGTCACCACGGTGGGGAGAGAGAACAGGTATCCTCGGTCAGGATGGTCAGCAGGATCGGTCAAAGGCTCGATCTGGCGAGAGCCTCACTACAGTGCGGCCATCTTGGTTTGGCGCCACCTAGCGCCCCCCCCCTCCTGTATCCTTCGCCTTACTCTTCAAATTAGCATACTTTTGCTCATTCTGATACTTACTTTGAGCCACGCGAACTCGTTACAAGGGGGAGAGGGGGGGCTCGCTATTCCACGAACACGTTGCGGCGATGTCGGTTCTGTGCCACGATCCTGTATTGATTGATATAAAAATCCTTTAGGCTTAGCCCTACCCCATGCCCTAATAAACCGAAGACCTAGGTGGACCAGACCTTAAACACCGGTCCCCCCAGTCAAGGGCCCAACCCCTCGTCCCTACCATACCGTAGGCCCAGGGGGACCAGACCATGAACACCGGCCCCCCTGGTTGCAGTACCCGAAACCCCTTCAATGGCCAACCCACCACCTTTTAGTTCTTACCTTCCACTTGAGGGGGTGGCACCGTGCTCTCGCTGCTTTATGTCGCAATCCTTATTTGCCTAAAATTGGGGAACCCGTAGTACAATCTGCAGCAAGGAGACGTAACCATGAAGTCATATTATAATCCAGACCTACGTGGCCAGTCCAACTCCAACCACCAGCGTTGCAATAGCTCCAATACTGTTCACAAACATTACAATTTGACTTTGCAATTGCACCACATGACCTGTTCTGTTGTGTAAAATCAACGTTAATATTTCATCAAATGCACAAATTGTAGTTGTAGAACCGGGCCTAGGAAGCGGGTGTGTCCTTCTGAACCCACAAGCATAATTTATATTATGGCCCCTGAAACGTGAGCTTGGTTTAAAATTAGAGGCCCTCATGCGCCCAAACTGCCCTCCGCTTCCCTAAATTAGTTGTCCCTTGCAAACCAGCAACTATAATTAAAGCGGTGCTGTAATTGTAACCCCCCTGCACCCGGATGGCGTAAGACACTCAGCGACTGATCATCCCATTCTGCAGGCGCTTCCGTGAGACGGCCGCCATTTTGTCGCTCATGACCCTTTGGGGGCCCATTAAACTTTTTCAGCCTACCCCTGTAGCGTGGCCTCGGACATGATGGATCCGACGCCTTCCCCGGGCTAGTAGTGTTAGACCCAGTTTCCATGGCCGGGCGGTACCATCAGCGCATCGGCACGCCTCGATAAATAAATCGCTTCCCTGATACAGGGGGGGGGGGGCGTGCACGTTCCCCGCCTATCGGGCGTCTCCCAATCCGGCCGGGGCGGGTGCCGCGCTGCGGGGCATCCCTTCTAGGTGGAGAGTGGGGGCACCGGCCGACACGTGGAGCGCGAACCCTAACCCACGCCTATGTCGCGGCCTACCAGCAAGGGGTAACGCTCGCGGTGCGCTCGCGATCCCGGTGGAGCCTAGATGCAGGGCCGCAAGTAACCCGGCCCTTATTTGCTGCTGCGCGTTACTTGAGCATGCAGAACTGCCGAGGCGATCTGCCCCTATCCTTGCTGATGCTCGCCGTTTGCTCACGAGCCCGGCAAAGCCTCGCATGCAGGGCCGCCGAAGGCAACCCGGCGCTTCTCTTGATGCTGCTAAAACCAATAAGCTGCTCCAGGAGAGGCCCAAACTCACAACCTCGGCATGCCTAATGCAAGTACCGCTGTATAAGTACCGCGCGCTAACCGAATGCGCAACTGGAGCTCACTGTTCTCATATCTCCCCGCTGTGCCGGTGGTGCCACATGCCGCTCCCCGCCACCCTTACTCTTCTGCCCTGGAAGCATGTTGCGTGGCTGCCTGCGAACCGCCTGGGCAGCCTGCCTTATTCTTACATGTCCCTTAATCTGCTTACTTATCGTTGGCGGTGGCGGCGGATCCACATGTCGATCCCCGCCAACCCCGACCACGCTAATCCTCACTCATCGCTAACGGGCGGTGCAACCCGTCCCCATCGGCGCCATTTGCAATGCCTATCCCTCCGCCCGTAAAACAGACCCCGCACGCCAACCAAATGGCTCTCCGGAGGCACCCGGCGCTTCGCTTGGTGCTGCCCGCTGTGCCGGTGGAGCCACATGCTGCTCCCCACCACCCCTTGTCAGTGGACCTATACCCGCCCTTATGCTTATTTTTCGTTGGCGGTGGCGGCGGACCCCACGTCCACCACGTCCTTGCCAACCCTCACTCTATCCCTCCGCCCGCACAACGCACCACAGACCCGCACGCTAAAAGAATAAAGGATTTTAGGGCTCCCCCGTGGCAAAACCACGGAGCCCTGTCGACTCGGTTACTCCCGAGGACGGGGCCCGGGGGAGGCCTGATAATCCCTTACCTCGTCAAGAGCGGAATGCGCGGGCCTCGCGTCCGGCGTCGGGGGGGAAGTGAGAGAGGGGGGCTGGGGGACCTAATGGCCTGAGGCTGGCGAGGAGCAGCCTGCACGACCGGCTATCGGATGGGAAGCAGCAAAGAAGTGGTTGGCTCAGAGTCACACAATTTCTAAGGTCTACTAGGTCGCTCAATCTGAGCTGGACATTAAAATGGAGTGGTAGTACCAGGCCCAGTGCCACGGATTCTGACTGGCTTCTCCATCCCACATACCAGTCATCATGATTGTTAGGCCCGCAATTCAGAATAATGTGCAGGTTCCTGGATTACCGGGTTCATAATCGCTTTCCCTGTCTATTTCCCACATATATTGTGCACCTATTTTTCACAGATGAAAAATGTGTTCAAAAACGCACTCGGTTTTACCAGGTGTCTTCCGCTCTCAGGTAAAAACAGCAATTGTGAGAGATTTTAATGAAGCAGAACATATGCAGCTCGCACTCCTCACAACTCCATGTGATGGTCTAGGTCGCCTTTTTATTTCCCCTACACTTCCAACAATAATACACCTTTCATAGCTCCGTCTGGCGTTATGTTCAAGTTTCTATAAATTGTACGTTGCATTATATTAGTAAAACTACAGGGAAATAATTCTATAAACCTCTAGTCCCATTCGTGCTGTTGGACATATCCCAGTTCTGACGTGTAGTTCTGGGGCCTAGCGCAGTGGTACCTGCCTCTGAGTATAGTTGCTATTGGCGACTCTCAGGCACACGTGACACACTGCAGCATCCCCCCTGCACCGAGAGGCTTACTGCAACCTCCCTGGGCCTCTCACAGGTGTGGAAATCCTCCAGCCTCGGCTCAGCTGCCCGGAGCCAGTCACACGACCCCGTTGATATGACTGTCACTCACGAAGGGATCCTGAGAGCACATTAGCTTTGTGCACATGGGAAACCCGTGCTCCAAGCCGCCATCAAAGACAACTCAAACATTGCAGAAAAAAGTATCATCTACTAAAACTGCGCATACACCAAATGAACTGTGATGGAGACGGAGTCTCATTTCTTTTCAATCACACGTCATGTGAGGACCTGCTCATTAAATGTTGTGTCTTTTAAAGTTTTGCAATGGATCGGCTGCCAGCAGCAGGGCATCGAATCCAGACTCTGCTCTATGTATAAAAGTTCATCGAGGAAACCATGATCTCACTCACACTGCAAAGAGGTGAGTGACGCGATTATAGCAAAAGTAAAGAAAAAAATGTTTTTTTTCTAGTTCTTTACTTTTGCCATAATCGCTGCAACCGCGCTTAACTTTTAACAGTTGGCAGTGGCAATCTGGTATAGACCCGGCCCTGTTAAATAAGTGCCGGTGCTAAGCACCGGCACAAATTAAGCCCTGGTTGTATTCTTCTGTAGCGCATGTTGGTACTACTCTGACAGCTCTTCTACAGGAATGACCATGGTCGGGTGTGCATGATGATGAGGGAGCAAAGGTCACACCATCTGGGGATGAGCTGAGCATATGCAAATTTCCCAGACTGCCAGTACAGATCCACCAGCGTGGAGGTGCCCAATTGCATGTCCGGTATGTACAGTTTTGTTCGGCAGTTCTCATTCCTGCCAAGTTGATTCGTTTCTTTGCCTCTGAACCACAAGGAATACAGTGAAAGTTTCCGCACAAGTAGTGGCTGCCCTTTCCCCTCCAACCACGTGTAACTATCTATCTCAGTGTTCTGTACTTCCTGACAGGGGTTATATATATGCTGGAATTTAAACCTCCCCTACATGACTCATTTCCCTTTGTATCGAGGTGGATTGCCCTACACTGGAACTCCATGTTTGACGTCCATTTGTCATTAATAAAGACTGCACCACACATGCTAAGGGCCACTCTGGAACTACAGCCAAAAGTGGGAGTGGATGTGTTTGTACATTGGTTTTGCTACCTCCAAAAATCTATTTTTCAGGAAATCCTTGGGGCCAAACAGTATCCTCCCCTATGATGCCCCACCTACGCATCCTATGTAGCTCTGTTTGATTCTCACTAGGCTTAGTGTTAAGGTGGGTCGACTGCAGACCTGTTGGATAAGCACTGTTGTTTGTAGGTTAGTTTAGAAAAGCATGCATCCTTATGTATTATCCTATTCCAACCTTGGGGTTTCCTGTGTCATTCCTTTCTAGGGTTTTGCTGTCTTTTTTATTTTATTTGCACAATTTTAGTGGGGTGCCGGAAGGTGGCCCCAATTGTGGTAATTATTTAAAAATTCAGTTGTGAATGGTTATTCATGGGTTGCCTGGATCTTTTACTTATGAGTCCTCATCTCTCCCTTCTCACCACAACAAGAAGGGACATTTCAGTAAGTGGGTGTTCTCGTATTTTAAGCTGCTTATTATGGGTGTCACCAGTCTTCTAGCCTCTTACCTTCCCTAAAGTGCACAGAGAAATTTTTTATTGATGCTGGCGGTGTCTTTTGACCTATGCATGAGCAGGCGATGTAGAAGAGGGGTCGATTGAAATTGAGTGTTTGTTAATGCTCGCACCGTGCTCTGAGGTCATGTGTCTGCCCCTTTAGCTCTGGCACATGGCGTGCAGCGTGATTCTCCCTAGTGACGCCAGGTGTCCTGGTCACGCCTTTTTTCGAGCAAGTTGTTTTGGGCTTCTTTTTGCAGGTATTTTGGGCACTTCCCTAGGCTCTCATGTGATTTGGTTATTTCAATTGTTTACTGGAGGGGGTCAAAGAGCAGCCCCGCAGCCCTCATGTGTTTCTGCAGTGGCAGTGTCAGAGAATGGGCTTACTTGTTCCTCTAGACAGTGTGTGTAAGGCCTGGTGTGCTGTCAGCTTGGTTGCTTGGTCGGTTACAGTGGTGAGCCTATTTTAGAGTACCTCTCACAGAGCTGTGATAGATTTTTCCGGCATTCCCTCTCCCTTCGACTACGCCCCACTCAAGATTTGTGGGCCTGAGCAGGGGACACCCTGCTCAGACTAGGATGCGCAGTTGTTCTGATAAGCTTCCTACTGACTTGGCGCCATGTGGGGTTTGTGAATGGTCAGAGTTTTATGGTGGGCACAAGTAGCCCAATCGCGTGGGAACTCTGGCTCCTGGTACTGGAACATCGTCTCATTTTTTAACTAAAAAGGGGCCTCTATTAGCCTGGAGGCAGTTGAGGTTTAGGGTCCGTTCGACTTAGGAGCCTTCCTAGTGACTTGGGTGAGGGCACCTTGGTGCCTGTTTTTATGCACTAATTGGAGATGCCGCCCTGTCCCCTCGTCAGACTGCCCTCCCCCCAGTGCGTTGCCAGCCAACCCAGGCCCAGGGGATCAGCAGCACAGTGGGGCCTAGGCCTTTGTGAGCACCCAACTGGTGGACTCTAGTGCGAATTCCCAATAAACACAACGTACAGCAGCCTTGAGTTTCCCCAAACACAATTAAAAACTTGAAATTCCTATTGTTGTCTTGCTAGTCTTTATTCTGAAATGTGTATTGAGGTGTGCGTGAAGTGTATGTTCTGCATTGGGGGTTTGAATCTACTGCTTATTTGAGTTTTGTGTTGGTGCAAAGGCATTTCCTCCAAGGACAGTTACCTCTCTGTGCTGTGGTTACAGCCACCGTCCCTATTGGGCTGTTTTCCCCGCTGGTTGCTGCTGCGGCCACATGTTCCACCAGCCACCTGGTCCTTGTTTCAGTGGTGTGGTGATTGTGCTGTAGCTGAATGTAAGGTGCGTTCAAGTTGGTCTTGGCTTCATTTTGTGAATCGGGATTTTGCAGGGACTTGCCTATGTTTAGAGGTTATTGCTCATAATACACCTTTAACCTGCATCGGATGGTCATGTGGCCCATTCTGTGGCAACAGAAACATTCCCTGAGATTTGGTCTGGCTGTTGCCAGTCTCCCTGACCTCTGCCGAAAGGACTGGGTAAGAGCCCTCTGGGGTTCTGAGACAGAGCCCCCTTCAAGACTGGTGCCATTAGCATGCTTGCGGCCACGGCGGCCCTCTAGAGGGTGGTCTTTTTCAATTTGTGTTGGACCAGCTTAGGGGTGTCTTTTCGGGCCTGCTCCTGCTCCTGTTATTCCTTGCCTTTTTCTTGTTTCTTTTTGTAATAGTGTAATATGTGGGCTTGCATTTCTCGCCTGGGTTTGGTGTCTAATTCTACTACACTGTCGAGTCCACTCTGAATTTCTGTTGGCAGCTACTTTTTGAGGATGTTACAGAAGAATGTGACCTGAGGGCCTGTGTCGGACCATGGCTCTCCTGTCTCCTGTCCCAACCGTTCCCTCATTCTGTCCAAAAAGTCAGTTACAGTCTCCCCAGGTTTGATGCTTTCTGCCATCAATCCTCCTACATCTAGGCAGTCAGGGAACATTTCCCTTAGGGTGTGCCTTTCAGACTCTGCTTGCGGGGAGATTACCGACGCTGGATTTACCTGCAGCTTTCCCCTGACTGCTGTTTCCCTTGCTCTCCTTGACCTCGCCGCGCATCGTGCGTCAAGGGAGCCGTGTGCGGAGAGGAACTTGCCGGTGGTGTGCAACAGGGCTGCGAGTGTTGCAGGGACTCCATCTCCCAGGAGTCCCTGCCTGACCAACACCTACCACCTGGTCCGCTCTCCTTGTTGCCCCGCCCCAGCCCACTGGAGTGTATTTTAACAGCCTGCTCCTCCTACATCGTGGGTGTGCCTTTCAGACTCTGCTTGCGGGGAGATTACCGACGCTGGATTTACCTGCAGCTTTCCCCTGACTGCTGTTTCCCTTGCTCTCCTTGACCTCGCCGCACCCGCTCTGCGGGTGCCGCATCGTGCGTCAAGGGAGCCGTGTGCTGAGAGGAACTTGCCGGTGGTGTGCAACAGGGCTGCGAGTGTTGCAGGGACTCCATCTCCCAGGAGTCCCTGCCTGACCAACACCTACCACCTGGTCCGCTCTCCTTGTTGCCCCGCCCCAGCCCACTGGAGTGTATTTTAACAGCCTGCTCCTCCTACATCGTGGGTGTGCCTTTCAGACTCTGCTTGCGGGGAGATTACCGACGCTGGATTTACCTGCAGCTTTCCCCTGACTGCTGTTTCCCTTGCTCTCCTTGACCTCGCCGCACCCGCTCTGCGGGTGCCGCATCGTGCGCCAAGGGAGCCGTGTGCTGAGAGGAACTTGCCGGTGGTGTGCAACAGGGCTGCGAGTGTTGCAGGGACTCCATCTCCCAGGTGTCCCTGCCTGACCAACACCTACCACCTGGTCCGCTCTCCTTGTTGCCCCGCCCCAGCCCACTGGAGTGTATTTTAACAGCCTTCTCCTCCTACATCGTGGGTGGGCCTTTCAGACTCTGCTTGCGGGGAGATTACCGATGCTGGATTTACCTGCAGCTTTCCCCTGACTGCAGTTTCCCTTGCTCTCCTTGACCTCGCCGCACCCGCTCTGCGGGTGCCGCATCGTGCGTCAAGGGAGCCTTGTGCTGAGAGGAACTTGCCGGTGGTGTGCAACAGGGCTGCGAGTGTTGCAGGGACTCCATCTCCCAGGAGTCCCTGCCTGACCAACACCTACCACCTGGTCCGCTCTCCTTGTTGCCCCGCCCCAGCCTGTCACCACTCCCATATATTGGTCGTAGTACCCCGCTGCACGGGAGCGCGCGGGAGCGGCGCCGGGCCAAGACCGGGCCAAGAGCGGGCCCGTCTGTGGCCGTCCGGGGCCGAGGGAGGCCAGGCTGGGCCACCCCTCCTGACATTTGGACTTCGGGACAGTCGTAACGCACCCTAATATTGCATACAGCTCTTTACCTTTTCACACTAATGTAAGTTGTGCGTTACATGCCTCGTATCGCATAACCGTGTCTATTGTGATTTAATTTTTAATTTATTTTTTACTTCTTAAAGGACCTTTTTTTTTTAAATTAACGAACGTTTTTTTTTTTTCCTACTTCTCCATACCCAAGATGTCTTCATCAGATTTGGACCCTTTACCTAACACCGTAGGGGTATCTATTCTTGGTCCATTGGATAAATATTTTTCTAAAGTTAAAAGTGGGTTTATGGAGAGATTACACTGGCGGAGAAGCGTGCCGAGCGCCGTTTCTCTATTGAACTCTTGAAAAAACAACCTCTCCCTGCTCTTCAGAAGGTTGACATGTGTTCCTTATCAGACTTAGCTATACATAAAGAAACTGATGCTGATCTATTCAGCACAGAAAACATACCACTAATATTCCAAGAGATCCAATCAGCTCAAGATGCCATTATAGCCCTTTCTGCTTCAAATATTATTGAGTCAACCTAAATATCCAATTCCTTAATTGACCTTAGTACACCTTTACCTATTGATGTAATTCCCCTTCATAACATAAACGTACCTTCTCCTGTGTTTACACCCTTAGCATTAGACTTACAACCGATCATTGTATCTGATAAAAAGTCTAAAAAACCTCTTACTAGGGGGACCACTAGCGTTTTTCGCTCCCCGCCGAGAAAGAAGAGAAGAAAGGGAGGAGTCAGAAAGGGGGATAGATTTCTCCCCATGGCTACTAGTAACATGTATTCCCCACACAAGACAATTAAAGATGCAGGGAAGGCAGACTCTGTAGGGTATCCAACCGTTACTTCGAAACTTGCCCCTAACTATAAAGGGCCTTTAGAGGATATTGAGCGTATCCTAAAAGCTTTAATACTCCCTCTAACTGAAAGAGTCAAAAGGTTGGGGGAGAAAATGGATCAGATCCTGCCAGCGAAAAGTGGGACAGATCATCATTTACCTACTAATCAAAGTAAAATGCCCTCTGCAGCTAAACAGCATTCCAAACACTTACCTAGGCAACAACTTGATACAACTATAACTAACAACACGCCAGCTGCTACAAAACCAAATGAAGCAGCGGGCGTTAAAATTGCCACAGTCACGGAAAAAATATACAAAGAAAAAGCCCATATAAGTGTATCAAAAAGAGGCCAAAACACAAAGGATCTCACAAGTAAGGCTACCAACATAACCAGAACTAAACCTAGTACTGTAGCTGACCTACCCCCGGAATCTTTAAACTATGTTATTATTCTTACAGGTGTTCCGGCAATGTCAGTTGGAAACATAGAATATAATTCCAGTCTTAAAAACAAAGTCATCCACTGGCTGCGTAAGAATAGACCACTCCCTCCACACTTAAATGGAGACATAGTGTCAGTGAGACGCTGTAACTGGATAGGCTCACGACCCAAGGATATCGAAGGGGACGTGATAATAGTCAATTTCAAAGACCATAGACTGGTCACGTATATTAGTGACTGGTTTCCCGGGAGATGCGAGGGGGGCATTTCAACGCGGAATCTGAGTTACTTCTACCCAGAAGCCCTGATGACGTCCCTAAACAATCCGCTAACGCTATCTATGAACTACCCTCCAATGAAGCATAGATCTGATGTATCATATAGAACTAATACAACTCGGAATCAGGCTGTACATAGATATTACAGCGAGTATGATACCCCTCTCCACCAACCCATGTCCACAAATCATCCTTCTTTGACGCGTAGACCTGATCCAATATATGGACGAAATCTCACCCCGAAACCGACTGCTCAAAGATACTATAGTAAGAACGTTAATTCTTTCTTCCAACCTATGTACCCAAATCTACAACAACCCTCGGTTGATAATAATCATCTTCACATCAATAATCCCAGGGAATACTGGGACATACCATTATCTAACCTATTCTATCCCCCGGGAGAGGTATATCCAGGTGGACTCCAAATAATAACATTCCCCTAAGAAACCGTTTTGATCCACTAGTGGGAATGCAGGGATTAGATTGACCATTAGTCAGTCAAAAGGAAAACGTAGCTCCCAGAGGAGAGGTGAAGTTGAGGGAGAATGAGGGTGAAAGATGGAAGGATACCTTTGTGGAGGATGTCTCAGCCTGTGACCCACTGATTGTTAACCCACTAGAGCCAGAGGTTATTATTATCTCAGAATGTGAGTCGAATTTATCAGCCACAGGACAACTTTTGGCAACTCGACCAGAACCTGTGGGTGACAATTTGGGGGAACCAAGGCTGCGCCTAATCTCCTGGAATATCGCAGGTCTTGCTGGTAGATTAGAGGATGAGGCTTGGTTGGATTATGTGGGCGGTCACGATATCCTGTGTTTTCAGGAGACATGGAGCCGAACGTCCCAGGATATTGATGGCTTTCAACCGTTTAATGTTCTGGCAGTGCCATCACCAGCAGGGAGGGCAAGGGGCGGGATAATGACAGCAATTTCCCTTAAATTGAACAATGTGGTAACTTCTAAGATAGTGGA
The DNA here is from genome assembly GCF_964261635.1 of Lissotriton helveticus. NCBI lineage: Eukaryota > Metazoa > Chordata > Amphibia > Caudata > Salamandridae > Lissotriton > Lissotriton helveticus. Next base: position 485,447,216 of record NC_136067.1, on the reverse strand, counting down.
TAACCCATGGTACCAATTGCTTTTGTTGGAAAATCTGTTCCCTGAGCCGCTGTTACTGATAAACTGGTATCACAATGTCTTTGATGATAATGAGATATCCGTAATTACGAGCCTGGAGGAAGTAATATGTAAGGCACGCAGTGACCGGCCGCTATTATTCGTCATTTGGGTTGGTGATTTCAACTGTTCGCTGTGTAAATTTGGTGGCTCAAATGTGTGTGGTTTGGAGGATCTAAATGAACAACCCCTGATACACTTAAAGCACACACCACAGGGGAACGCTCTATATAACATAATTGTTTTAAATGATCTATGCATAGTGGAGCCTTGGGTTGCCCCTAATTCATTACCAATACCAACTTTTCAGGGAACTAGAGGTTCGATGAGTGTCATTGATTTTGCCATTGTGTCCAGTAGTTACTTCTATTATGTTGACAAGCTTGAGGTAATTGCAAACGCTGCAAGTGATCACAACCCCCTAATGTTATCTTTGTGTTGTCCTTTTACTATAAAACATCCAGTTTGGGAGCAACCAATAAAATATAACAGGAACCAAGGTGTCATTTTGAAGTGGGGAAAAATAGATGCTGCAACCGCGCTTAACTTTTAACAGTTGGCAGTGGCAATCTGGTATAGACCCGGCCCTGTTAAATAAGTGCCGGTGCTAAGCACCGGCACAAATTAAGCCCTGGTTGTATTCTTCTGTAGCGCATGTTGGTACTACTCTGACAGCTCTTCTACAGGAATGACCATGGTCGGGTGTGCATGATGATGAGGGAGCAAAGGTCACACCATCTGGGGATGAGCTGAGCATATGCAAATTTCCCAGACTGCCAGTACAGATCCACCAGCGTGGAGGTGCCCAATTGCATGTCCGGTATGTACAGTTTTGTTCGGCAGTTCTCATTCCTGCCAAGTTGATTCGTTTCTTTGCCTCTGAACCACAAGGAATACAGTGAAAGTTTCCGCACAAGTAGTGGCTGCCCTTTCCCCTCCAACCACGTGTAACTATCTATCTCAGTGTTCTGTACTTCCTGACAGGGGTTATATATATGCTGGAATTTAAACCTCCCCTACATGACTCATTTCCCTTTGTATCGAGGTGGATTGCCCTACACTGGAACTCCATGTTTGACGTCCATTTGTCATTAATAAAGACTGCACCACACATGCTAAGGGCCACTCTGGAACTACAGCCAAAAGTGGGAGTGGATGTGTTTGTACATTGGTTTTGCTACCTCCAAAAATCTATTTTTCAGGAAATCCTTGGGGCCAAACAGTATCCTCCCCTATGATGCCCCACCTACGCATCCTATGTAGCTCTGTTTGATTCTCACTAGGCTTAGTGTTAAGGTGGGTCGACTGCAGACCTGTTGGATAAGCACTGTTGTTTGTAGGTTAGTTTAGAAAAGCATGCATCCTTATGTATTATCCTATTCCAACCTTGGGGTTTCCTGTGTCATTCCTTTCTAGGGTTTTGCTGTCTTTTTTATTTTATTTGCACAATTTTAGTGGGGTGCCGGAAGGTGGCCCCAATTGTGGTAATTATTTAAAAATTCAGTTGTGAATGGTTATTCATGGGTTGCCTGGATCTTTTACTTATGAGTCCTCATCTCTCCCTTCTCACCACAACAAGAAGGGACATTTCAGTAAGTGGGTGTTCTCGTATTTTAAGCTGCTTATTATGGGTGTCACCAGTCTTCTAGCCTCTTACCTTCCCTAAAGTGCACAGAGAAATTTTTTATTGATGCTGGCGGTGTCTTTTGACCTATGCATGAGCAGGCGATGTAGAAGAGGGGTCGATTGAAATTGAGTGTTTGTTAATGCTCGCACCGTGCTCTGAGGTCATGTGTCTGCCCCTTTAGCTCTGGCACATGGCGTGCAGCGTGATTCTCCCTAGTGACACCAGGTGTCCTGGTCACGCCTTTTTTCGAGCAAGTTGTTTTGGGCTTCTTTTTGCAGGTATTTTGGGCACTTCCCTAGGCTCTCATGTGATTTGGTTATTTCAATTGTTTACTGGAGGGGGTCAAAGAGCAGCCCCGCAGCCCTCATGTGTTTCTGCAGTGGCAGTGTCAGAGAATGGGCTTACTTGTTCCTCTAGACAGTGTGTGTAAGGCCTGGTGTGCTGTCAGCTTGGTTGCTTGGTCGGTTACAGTGGTGAGCCTATTTTAGAGTACCTCTCACAGAGCTGTGATAGATTTTTCCGGCATTCCCTCTCCCTTCGACTACGCCCCACTCAAGATTTGTGGGCCTGAGCAGGGGACACCCTGCTCAGACTAGGATGCGCAGTTGTTCTGATAAGCTTCCTACTGACTTGGCGCCATGTGGGGTTTGTGAATGGTCAGAGTTTTATGGTGGGCACAAGTAGCCCAATCGCGTGGGAACTCTGGCTCCTGGTACTGGAACATCGTCTCATTTTTTAACTAAAAAGGGGCCTCTATTAGCCTGGAGGCAGTTGAGGTTTAGGGTCCGTTCGACTTAGGAGCCTTCCTAGTGACTTGGGTGAGGGCACCTTGGTGCCTGTTTTTATGCACTAATTGGAGATGCCGCCCTGTCCCCTCGTCAGACTGCCCTCCCCCCAGTGCGTTGCCAGCCAACCCAGGCCCAGGGGATCAGCAGCACAGTGGGGCCTAGGCCTTTGTGAGCACCCAACTGGTGGACTCTAGTGCGAATTCCCAATAAACACAACGTACAGCAGCCTTGAGTTTCCCCAAACACAATTAAAAACTTGAAATTCCTATTGTTGTCTTGCTAGTCTTTATTCTGAAATGTGTATTGAGGTGTGCGTGAAGTGTATGTTCTGCATTGGGGGTTTGAATCTACTGCTTATTTGAGTTTTGTGTTGGTGCAAAGGCATTTCCTCCAAGGACAGTTACCTCTCTGTGCTGTGGTTACAGCCACCGTCCCTATTGGGCTGTTTTCCCCGCTGGTTGCTGCTGCGGCCACATGTTCCACCAGCCACCTGGTCCTTGTTTCAGTGGTGTGGTGATTGTGCTGTAGCTGAATGTAAGGTGCGTTCAAGTTGGTCTTGGCTTCATTTTGTGAATCGGGATTTTGCAGGGACTTGCCTATGTTTAGAGGTTATTGCTCATAATACACCTTTAACCTGCATCGGATGGCCATGTGGCCCATTCTGTGGCAACAGAAACATTCCCTGAGATTTGGTCTGGCTGTTGCCAGTCTCCCTGACCTCTGCCGAAAGGACTGGGTAAGAGCCCTCTGGGGTTCTGAGACAGAGCCCCCTTCAAGACTGGTGCCATTAGCATGCTTGCGGCCACGGCGGCCCTCTAGAGGGTGGTCTTTTTCAATTTGTGTTGGACCAGCTTAGGGGTGTCTTTTCGGGCCTGCTCCTGCTCCTGTTATTCCTTGCCTTTTTCTTGTTTCTTTTTGTAATAGTGTAATATGTGGGCTTGCATTTCTCGCCTGGGTTTGGTGTCTAATTCTACTACACTGTCGAGTCCACTCTGAATTTCTGTTGGCAGCTACTTTTTGAGGATGTTACAGAAGAATGTGACCTGAGGGCCTGTGTCGGACCATGGCTCTCCTGTCTCCTGTCCCAACCGTTCCCTCATTCTGTCCAAAAAGTCAGTTACAGTCTCCCCAGGTTTGATGCTTTCTGCCATCAATCCTCCTACATCTAGGCAGTCAGGGAACATTTCCCTTAGGGTGTGCCTTTCAGACTCTGCTTGCGGGGAGATTACCGACGCTGGATTTACCTGCAGCTTTCCCCTGACTGCTGTTTCCCTTGCTCTCCTTGACCTCGCCGCGCATCGTGCGTCAAGGGAGCCGTGTGCTGAGAGGAACTTGCCGGTGGTGTGCAACAGGGCTGCGAGTGTTGCAGGGACTCCATCTCCCAGGAGTCCCTGCCTGACCAACACCTACCACCTGGTCCGCTCTCCTTGTTGCCCCGCCCCAGCCCACTGGAGTGTATTTTAACAGCCTGCTCCTCCTACATCGTGGGTGTGCCTTTCAGACTCTGCTTGCGGGGAGATTACCGACGCTGGATTTACCTGCAGCTTTCCCCTGACTGCTGTTTCCCTTGCTCTCCTTGACCTCGCCGCACCCGCTCTGCGGGTGCCGCATCGTGCGTCAAGGGAGCCGTGTGCTGAGAGGAACTTGCCGGTGGTGTGCAACAGGGCTGCGAGTGTTGCAGGGACTCCATCTCCCAGGAGTCCCTGCCTGACCAACACCTACCACCTGGTCCGCTCTCCTTGTTGCCCCGCCCCAGCCCACTGGAGTGTATTTTAACAGCCTGCTCCTCCTACATCGTGGGTGTGCCTTTCAGACTCTGCTTGCGGGGAGATTACCGACGCTGGATTTACCTGCAGCTTTCCCCTGACTGCTGTTTCCCTTGCTCTCGTTGACCTCGCCGCACCCGCTCTGCGGGTGCCGCATCGTGCGCCAAGGGAGCCGTGTGCTGAGAGGAACTTGCCGGTGGTGTGCAACAGGGCTGCGAGTGTTGCAGGGACTCCATCTCCCAGGTGTCCCTGCCTGACCAACACCTACCACCTGGTCCGCTCTCCTTGTTGCCCCGCCCCAGCCCACTGGAGTGTATTTTAACAGCCTTCTCCTCCTACATCGTGGGTGGGCCTTTCAGACTCTGCTTGCGGGGAGATTACCGATGCTGGATTTACCTGCAGCTTTCCCCTGACTGCAGTTTCCCTTGCTCTCCTTGACCTCGCCGCACCCGCTCTGCGGGTGCTGCATCGTGCGTCAAGGGAGCCTTGTGCTGAGAGGAACTTGCCGGTGGTGTGCAACAGGGCTGCGAGTGTTGCAGGGACTCCATCTCCCAGGAGTCCCTGCCTGACCAACACCTACCACCTGGTCCGCTCTCCTTGTTGCCCCGCCCCAGCCTGTCACCACTCCCATATATTGGTCGTAGTACCCCGCTGCACGGGAGCGCGCGGGAGCGGCGCCGGGCCAAGACCGGGCCAAGAGCGGGCCCGTCTGTGGCCGTCCGGGGCCGAGGGAGGCCGGGCTGGGCCACCCCTCCTGACATTTGGACTTCGGGACAGTCGTAACGCACCCTAATATTGCATACAGCTCTTTACCTTTTCACACTAATGTAAGTTGTGCGTTACATGCCTCGTATCGCATAACCGTGTCTATTGTGATTTAATTTTTAATTTATTTTTTACTTCTTAAAGGACCTTTTTTTTTAAAATTAACGAACGTTTTTTTTTTTTCCTACTTCTCCATACCCAAGATGTCTTCATCAGATTTGGACCCTTTACCTAACACCGTAGGGGTATCTATTCTTGGTCCATTGGATAAATATTTTTCTAAAGTTAAAAGTGAGGTTGATAGAGAGATTACACTGGCGGAGAAGCGTGCCGAGCGCCGTTTCTCTATTGAACTCTTGAAAAAACAACCTCTCCCTGCTCTTCAGAAGGTTGACATGTGTTCCTTATCAGACTTAGCTATACATAAAGAAACTGATGCTGATCTATTCAGCACAGAAAACATACCACTAATATTCCAAGAGATCCAATCAGCTCAAGATGCCATTATAGCCCTTTCTGCTTCAAATATTATTGAGTCAACCTAAATATCCAATTCCTTAATTGACCTTAGTACACCTTTACCTATTGATGTAATTCCCCTTCATAACATAAACGTACCTTCTCCTGTGTTTACACCCTTAGCATTAGACTTACAACCGATCATTGTATCTGATAAAAAGTCTAAAAAACCTCTTACTAGGGGGACCACTAGCGTTTTTCGCTCCCCGCCGAGAAAGAAGAGAAGAAAGGGAGGAGTCAGAAAGGGGGATAGATTTCTCCCCATGGCTACTAGTAACATGTATTCCCCACACAAGACAATTAAAGATGCAGGGAAGGCAGACTCTGTAGGGTATCCAACCGTTACTTCGAAACTTGCCCCTAACTATAAAGGGCTTTTAGAGGATATTGAGCGTATCCTAAAAGCTTTAATACTCCCTCTAACTGAAAGAGTCAAAAGGTTGGGGGAGAAAATGGATCAGATCCTGCCAGCGAAAAGTGGGACAGATCATCATTTACCTACTAATCAAAGTAAAATGCCCTCTGCAGCTAAACAGCATTCCAAACACTTACCTAGGCAACAACTTGATACAACTATAACTAACAACACGCCAGCTGCTACAAAACCAAATGAAGCAGCGGGCGTTAAAATTGCCACAGTCACGGAAAAAATATACAAAGAAAAAGCCCATATAAGTGTATCAAAAAGAGGCCAAAACACAAAGGATCTCACAAGTAAGGCTACCAACATAACCAGAACTAAACCTAGTACTGTAGCTGACCTACCCCCGGAATCTTTAAACTATGTTATTATTCTTACAGGTGTTCCGGCAATGTCAGTTGGAAACATAGAATATAATTCCAGTCTTAAAAACAAAGTCATCCACTGGCTGCGTAAGAATAGACCACTCCCTCCACACTTAAATGGAGACATAGTGTCAGTGAGACGCTGTAACTGGATAGGCTCACGACCCAAGGATATCGAAGGGGACGTGATAATAGTCAATTTCAAAGACCATAGACTGGTCACGTATATTAGTGACTGGTTTCCCGGGAGATGCGAGGGGGGCATTTCAACGCGGAATCTGAGTTACTTCTACCCAGAAGCCCTGATGACGTCCCTAAACAATCCGCTAACGCTATCTATGAACTACCCTCCAATGAAGCATAGATCTGATGTATCATATAGAACTAATACAACTCGGAATCAGGCTGTACATAGATATTACAGCGAGTATGATACCCCTCTCCACCAACCCATGTCCACAAATCATCCTTCTTTGACGCGTAGACCTGATCCAATATATGGACGAAATCTCACCCCGAACCCGACTGCTCAAAGATACTATAGTAAGAACGTTAATTCTTTCTTCCAACCTATGTACCCAAATCTACAACAACCCTCGGTTGATAATAATCATCTTCACATCAATAATCCCAGGGAATACTGGGACATACCATTATCTAACCTATTCTATCCCCCGGGAGAGGTATATCCAGGGTGGACTCCAAATAATAACATTCCCCTAAGAAACCGTTTTGATCCACTAGTGGGAATGCAGGGATTAGATTGACCATTAGTCAGTCAAAAGGAAAACGTAGCTCCCAGAGGAGAGGTGAAGTTGAGGGAGAATGAGGGTGAAAGATGGAAGGATACCTTTGTGGAGGATGTCTCAGCCTGTGACCCACTGATTGTTAACCCACTAGAGCCAGAGGTTATTATTATCTCAGAATGTGAGTCGAATTTATCAGCCACAGGACAACTTTTGGCAACTCGACCAGAACCTGTGGGTGACAATTTGGGGGAACCAAGGCTGCGCCTAATCTCCTGGAATATCGCAGGTCTTGCTGGTAGATTAGAGGATGAGGCTTGGTTGGATTATGTGGGCGGTCACGATATCCTGTGTTTTCAGGAGACATGGAGCCGAACGTCCCAGGATATTGATGGCTTTCAACCGTTTAATGTTCTGGCAGTGCCATCACCAGCAGGGAGGGCAAGGGGCGGGATAATGACAGCAATTTCCCTTAAATTGAACAATGTGGTAACTTCTAAGATAGTGGATAACCCATGGTACCAATTGCTTTTGTTGGAAAATCTGTTCCCTGAGCCGCTGTTACTGATAAACTGGTATCACAATGTCTTTGATGATAATGAGATATCCGTAATTACGAGCCTGGAGGAAGTAATATGTAAGGCACGCAGTGACCGGCCGCTATTATTCGTCATTTGGGTTGGTGATTTCAACTGTTCGCTGTGTAAATTTGGTGGCTCAAATGTGTGTGGTTTGGAGGATCTAAATGAACAACCCCTGATACACTTAAAGCACACACCACAGGGGAACGCTCTATATAACATAATTGTTTTAAATGATCTATGCATAGTGGAGCCTTGGGTTGCCCCTAATTCATTACCAATACCAACTTTTCAGGGAACTAGAGGTTCGATGAGTGTCATTGATTTTGCCATTGTGTCCAGTAGTTACTTCTATTATGTTGACAAGCTTGAGGTAATTGCAAACGCTGCAAGTGATCACAACCCCCTAATGTTATCTTTGTGTTGTCCTTTTACTATAAAACATCCAGTTTGGGAGCAACCAATAAAATATAACAGGAACCAAGGTGTCATTTTGAAGTGGGGAAAAATAGATGCTGTAGGTTTAGAGGCAGAGATCTTAAACGCCCATAGCTCTGAATTTGAGTCATGTTTAGCGCCTACATCTGATCCTGAAAAGGTCATTAGGAATTTTGAAACTTTATGTGGGCATGTGGCCGAACATCTTAGAAAACCAATTGGGAAAAATAACCCAAAGGGTTTTAGATGGTTTGATGCCGTGTGCTCTGCATCACATAAATCCCTAAAAATGGCACTACAACAAAAACCAAGGAATAAGGAGTTGGTAAGAACGACTAGAATGGCCTATAAAGAGGCTATCAGAAAAAGAAAGCAGGACCTAAAAAACCTTGCTTGGGAAGATCTAGAGAAAGCATCAGAGCTAAAAGATAGTAGGCTTTTTTGGGAAGTAGTGAATCGTCCCCTTTTTAAGAGTGATAATAAAGATAATATAGTGATGCAGATTACTGGTGAATCGCGGGAAGCCCATTTTGGAAAAATCTTTAACCCAAACGCAATATTATCTTTGGGCTTGCTGGATGACACTAGGGAGTTGGTGGCCTCATCCACAGCTTTCTCTTTAAGTTCCTCACTTGCATTGCAAGAGGTGGAGGAGGCCTTGAGGAAAGGTATACTATTAAAAGCCCCTGGTCCGGATGCTGTGCCTTTGGACTTTTTTAGGCATAACATTGATGTGTGGGCACCGTTGTTGCTAAATGTGTTTAGGGCAGCTGTTATTGTCCGTATCCCTGCATCATGGAAGGAGGCAGTGGTGGTGCCGATCTTTAAGAAGGGTGATAGGTGTGATCCCCGATGCTATCGCCCCATATCTTTAATTGATGCATCATGCAAATTGTTGGGAAGGGTTATCCTGGCCAGACTGGAAACATGGGCAGATTCTGTGGGCCTTATTGTGAACTCTCAATACGGATTCAGAAGAGGAAAGGGGACGGTCGAACAGTGTCTGAATCTGGCACTAATTATAGGCAAGTACATGAAGGCAAGGAGTTCATCCATCTACCTTGCCTTCATGGACTTGTCAAGTGCTTTTGACACTGTTTGTAGAAGCAAGCTGTGGCAAATGATGGATGACATGGGTTTCGAGGAACCTCTGGTTACATTGCTCCGCAGATTGCATGCAGCAACAACTGTGGCTATAAGGTTCGGACCAGGGGGGGAAAAAACAAAATCTATTCCCTCAACCGAGGGTGTGCGACAAGGTTGCATTTTAGCGCCTTTCTTGTTTTTAGTATACACAAACGGCCTGGAGAAGTACTTGTTGGATCACTGTTGTGACTTTCCAAAGATAAACAGTAGGAGTATCCCCATGCTTTCTTATGCCGACGACACGGTACTAATGACCCTTAGAGGAAATAGTATGCAGATTTGTCTTGATGCCATTAATATCTTCATGCTGGACCTGGATCTGAAGGTAAATTTTGCAAAATCCTTCGCAATGGTCTGTGGCCCAAAAGGGTCAAAATCCAGGAAGTTCAAGGTAAATGATTTTACCATTGAAAAGGTGGACAACTTTAATTACCTGGGAAATCTTTTTAATAACAAACTGAGCTGGGCACCACTAATGAAGGCTCGAGTACAGAGTGCCAGTCGATCCATAGAGGGCCTGTTCCGCTTTTGTGGTAAGCTGGGTCAAAAACCGGTGGCACACCTAAAAACCCTGTATAGATCTAAATGCCTATCTGTGGCCACTTATGGGGCAGGGGTATGGGGGACCGAAAGTCCTGTCAAAATACAGGTCATGGAAAATAAATTTTTAAAACGCGTATTATCCATTCCATTGGGTTCATCAAGTATTTTCTGTCATGATGAAATGGGAATGAGATATGTGACCGATATCATTCGTCTCTCGCCTTTGTTATTATGGGGTAAAATATGGCTATCTGAGGACCTCCAGTTTTCTAGAGATATTCTCCTAGACTGTAAGAGTCTTGATAAGGCAAAGCAGATCCCTTGGCTGTCATATGTCAGCGATATGTTGCATAAAATAGGTTTGGGTCATGTTTATGACAACCCTGAAAATATCCAGGGAGACATTAAAACCCAAATTAAAACAAGTTACAGGGAGGGGCGTGGCCAGGCGCCAACGAAGATGGCCGCCTAGCTCCGGAGCTCCGCCGGGACGACTGCTGTCCCCGACGATATCCGCCTTGATATCCTGGCCGGAGCGCCCTCAGCATAGCGCACCGGCCCCCAGAACAGTTCCGCGGCTGCTCCGCCTCTTGAACGGCGACCGCGCTCCCTGCGGAGGCGAATCGCCGCAGCGTTCGTTTGGCGGGCAGGCTCGCGGTGGCGGCTGGAGCCTGAGCCCGGATCGGCCCAAAATCGAGGCCCCGGCTTGCGGCCTGCACAGCGAAGGCCGGAATCGGACCTCATCTCCGCTGTTCCGGAGGGGGGGTGGCCCCGAGCTACACACCGCCTGGACGAGCGTGGCACGCACCTGCACTGTGGAGAAGCGGAGGGCCCGACGCAGACGCTGTGACGGCCTGGGGCTGCGGCGCTTCCCGCTGCTGAGTGCCACCGACCATCAGGCACACTCCGGAGGTGAGAGCGCGGGTGATCCGGAAGGGGCCGCAGCGGCGGCCGGTGCGAAGGGGAGCCCACCGACCCACCCCACGGCCGGGAATCCACATACAGTGCCACCATCAGTGGGGGAGACGATCGCCCCCAGCCCGTCCGGGGGTGATCTCGCAGGGCCCAGCCGGGCAGTCTGACGCGGCGAACTACAGTCCCCAGCACTCTCCTACACTGCATACGCGACACAGCCTGCCGGAGCGGCCGGACTCAATCGCCGGAGGGTTCAGGTGGGCCGGACGGCTACGACAGGCCGGAGCTGTGGATTCTCCGGTGTGTAAGCCAGACTGCATAATCAATACACGCCTGCCCGAAACACAGGTGGCTGCCGCCCACTGTTGGCCACGGGAGAAGAAGCCCGGATCCGCCATGAGGCCCAGAGCGGTGGTCCCGACCCAAACGAATAAACTGGACAAGTACGCGGTGGCCACAGGACCCGCGCAATCGGGAGCAAAGGGTGGAAGCACCTCGGACGCCACCGAACCCTCACTGACGTCCATCATGGCCGCAATACAGACGCTCGGCACCACCCTGGAATCCAAGATGGACAAAGTCACAATTGAAGTCAATCTGCTGCGTACTGACCTGGGCAAGACCACTGAAAGGTCCAAGGCCAACGAAACTGACATAGCGACGCTCCAGGCCTCTTCGAAGCAACTGGAAGGCCGGGTAAATGAACTCGTCCACCGACACCGGCTAATGGCCCAGAGACTCGAGGACCAGGAAGGGAGGGCCAGGCGCAGTAACATTCGCGTCGTAGGTGTGCCGGAGGATTCGGAGAAGCAAAGCACGGAGCTGTTCTTGGAGGACCTCATCCTGAACCATCTTCGGCCGAAGCGGCTCTCCAAGTTTTTCACCATCGAGAGGGCCCACCGAGCCCTGCTCCCCAAGCCCAAACTTGGCGCCCCGCCGCGTACGATTATCGCGAAAATACTGAACTTCCGCGACAGGGATGCCATCCTCCAGGCAGCCAGACAGCAAGGGGACCTGCAGTATGAGGGGACCACCATCAGATTCTTCCCTGACTTCACCTTGCAGGTTCAGCAGGAGCGTCGCTCGTTCATGGGGGTGAAGGCGGCACTCAGAGAGCGAGGTATCAAATACATGATGTTCTTTCCTGCTAAGCTCAAGATCATATTTGGTGGGAAATCCCACTTCTTCACCTCGCCGGAGACGGTCCAGGAATGGCTCGACGAGCAGGCGCCGGAGGCACGGACAGCGCAGAATCGAGACGCCTGGAGGGAACCGGGGGCCCCCTCCCCCGGGTCGGCGGATGGGGGAGCTGCAGGGGGCGAACAGAGCCAAAGGTCGTGGCGCTCCAGATCCAACAGTCCTCGCTGGGATTCCCCTCATGACAACGCAGCACGGTGAGGCGTCGAACAGTATCTACCAGCCGCTTGGCCGTGACTGCGCTGGCATCCACAGCGGTAAGACTCCTACACTGCTTTGGGATGCGGGCACACTTACCCATGACTATTGTATTACTGGGCTAAACGCCGCATCTCCGTAAACTACTGGGACTTCTGTGTCGGGGACACGGGAAGGGCGGCTGGAGTTGGGACTGGCACACGCGCCTACTACCAGAGTTCCTCGGGGGGGAAGTGGTTTACTCTCTCCGGGGTGGGATGGGGACGACAGGCGCTCTGCTAATTGGGGTTGTGGGTAGTTTGAAGCCTACGGAGCAGGGGGCAGGGTGGGGGGCTAGTTCATTGTGGGGGGGGGTTCTACGGACTGAGAAAGGGATTGTGCAACACTGTTCCGCACACGATTGTTCTGTTTGCTTTACAAATCACTGTTGGGGAGGCAATTGGGGGGGGGGGAGTGTTTTCTGGTCATGTGTAGTTCTCCTTGTCAGACTTGGCCTGAGCGCCGTAAGGCGGCCACAGTTTACCTCACACAGTCACGGTTATGGCTAGACGCTGGGAGAAAAGCCTCAAGATCCTGAGCTGGAACGTGAATGGGCTTGGGGATAAACTCAAACGCACCATAGTCCTCCAGTTCATTAGACGACACCAACCTGACGCAGTACTACTGCAGGAAACTCACCTCCTGGGGAACACATGTCAGGCCCTCAACAGGTTGGGGTACACCCTTGTAGTGCATGCGGGCTTCACGTCAGGTTCCAGGGGGGTGGGGATTTTGGTACGCCGGTCACTTCCAATCCACATCACAAACACTGAGACGGACCCGCAAGGCCGCTTCGCGGTACTGTCCGGCAGATGGGAAGGACAGCACCTCAACCTGCTATCGGTATATATCCCACCAGGCCTCCAATCCTCATCATACGCGGATCTGGGCAAATTGCTCCTCTCTCTTCCCCATGGTCGACTCGTGCTGGGGGGGGACTACAATGCTGTTATAGCGGGCACTTTGGACAGGCACCCTCCCAGAGACACACCGCAAGGGCAGCAATGGCTATCCTCCTTCCTGGAAGCTTTCGGGCTTACAGATGCCTGGCGGTTGCTGCACCCGACAGACAAACAATATACCTTTTTCTCCGGTCCCCACGGCACTTTCTCCAGACTGGACCACATCCTCACCCTACTTACCCAAGACATGACGGTACACGACACGACGCACCTTCCACGCGGCATATCTGACCATTCACCAGTGCTTGCACACTTTACATTTGGGTCTCGACGGGAGGGATGTGTGGCGCCCATCAGCGCATGGCATCTTCAATCGGAGGAGACTAAGAAGGCGCTCACGAAAGCGATTACCCAGTATTTCGACAGTAATGAGGGGTCAGTGGACTCCCCGGTCATCCTCTGGGAGGCCTTCAAAACTGTGCTCAGGGGGGAGGCTCTGTCACACATAGCTGGGAAACGAAGGGAGAAAGAGCGCCAGGTCACTGCAGTAGAAGCGGACCTGGCGGCCCTGGAACAAGAGGCGAGTACGACTAGAGCGCCTGCTGTGCACCATAGGCTACGGCTTAAGACGGCTGAATACAAGGAGCTAGTCACACAAGACGCTCAAAGGGCAGCCAGACACACGATGGGCAGGATATACGACCAAGGCGATAAGGCTGGGAAACTGATAGCGTGGCTGGAAAAGAAGCAACAGGCTACCAGGGTGGTCCCCGAAATCCTAACGACCGGAGGGGCGACGGTAACGGAACCCCGGGAGATAGTGGCGGAATTTGCTCGGCACTACAGGCAAGTGTATAGCCGGGTCTCGGACCGCCCGGAAGAGGACTCTTTGGCCCTCTTGGCGGACATCCAACTGCCTTGCTTGTCGGAGACGGAAAGAGAAGCCCTTGAGAGCCCGCTCGCTCCCTCGGAACTGCAGCGCGCAATAGTAGACCTACGCCCAGGCAAGGCCCTGGGGCCGAACGGCCTTCCGATTGAGCTCTACAAATTGCAACCGGACGCCCTCAGTAAGCGCCTTAAGCCCATGTTCGACGAAAGTCGAGAGAGGGGCATCCTGCCCAAAGATCAGCGGCTGGCCACTATTGTGGCGATCCCTAAGGAAGGGAAACCTAGGGACCAGTGTGCCTCCTACAGGCCGATCTCGTTGATCAACGCTGAGCCAAAGATCCTTGCCAAAGCGCTCGCAAATAGACTCCAGCCGGTCCTGGCTACTCTGGTTCACCCGGACCAGTCGGGGTTCATGCCCCGCCGTAATACGGCACTCAACATCCGCCGCCTGCACGGGGTGCTCGGTCAGAGACATAAACTGCAGGAAGACGCGGTGGTGGTCTCCCTCGACGCCACCATGGCATTCGACACCCTTGAATGGCCATACATGCTCGCAGTGCTGCGCAAACTGGGATTCGGACCGAACTTTATATCGTGGGTGCGCCTCCTCTACACCGAACCTTTGGCCCAGGTGGTAGTGAACGGAAAGGCGTCGGCGGTCTTCACCCTCGAAAGGGGGACCCGGCAGGGGTGCCCTCTCTCTCCTCTCCTGTTTGCGCTCTCGCTCGAGCCTCTCGCGGCCTGGATAAGGCAGGATGTATACCTTAGAGGTATAGCATGGACGGAAGAATGGGAAGACAAGATTTCCCTCTACGCCGACGACATCCTCCTATACCTGACCAGACCGCGTAGGTCCATCCTGGCGGTGCTTGACATCCTCACCAGCTTCGGCCGGAATTCAGGGTTTAGAATCAATTGGAATAAATCACATCTGTATGTGCTACGCGGGGACCCCCCAAAACTGCCGGCCACCTGTCCCTTGCAAGTGGCGACGGACGGCTTCACCTATCTGGGAGTCTTCGTCTCCACTGACAAGACGTTGCTATATGAGCGCAATCTACTCCCTCCCCTCAGACGGCTTCAGCGAGAGGCGAAATCCTGGCAGAGTCTTCCATTGTCATTGTTGGGCCGGGCGGCCCTGTTTAAGATGGTGGCGCTGCCTAGGTTCCTCTACGCGCTACAGAACTACCCGGACAGAGTGCCCAATGCGTACTTTGTAGCGGTGGAAGGGGCGCAGCGTGAACTACTGTGGGCGGGTGCGCCCAGGATCGGACTGCACAAACTCACACTGGGGTGGTACGATGGTGGGATCGCCCTCCCTGACATCCGTAAATACTATTGGGCAGCACACCTTGCCGCCATCAACCAAGGGACATACTGTGATGGGGGCGACCCTGGATACGGGATGGACAGGTGGCAGCTCCCTGGGGGAAACTACGAGGCCGCGCTCTACTCCAGGCCGGGGAGGTACCGACTTACCGGACCGACCCAGCACTCAGTTCAAATTTGGCATATAGCTCACAAGAAGCTGGGATGATCCAATGTCCTCACCATGTCCACGCCTCTGTGGGCCTCTGAAAAGCTGGGCACGCTGGGACGCACCAAAGGGTTCCGCGGCTGGGACCTGATAGGGATTTCACACATTAGAGACCTATGGGGACCGAAGGGCGTCCATACGTTTGCACACCTACGGGACACATACGACATGGCGCGCACGGAGTACTTCCGATACATACAGGTCAGGCATTCACTGCAAGCGAATATCCCACCAGACACCACCCTGCCCCTAGCCTCTCCGCTGGAGGACAGACTACTCGACGGGCACCTTCCAGAACACGCCATCTCCCTCACATATCGTAAACTAATTAATAACCCCCCTGACTCCTTACTTCCTCTTAGAGACAAATGGGTCACTGATGGGCTTGAGATAGATGAGGAGGAGTGGTCTCACGCGCTAGCCTCACCTAGGGAAGTAGCGATTTCGGCCCGACTAAGGCTAGTCCAACTAAAAATCCTTCATAGAGTCTACATTTCCTGCACTAGGCTGGTGGCGATGGGGAAGGGTGGTGAAGGTCTCTGCAGAAGGGGTTGTGGGGGGGATGGCACCTTTTTCCACATACTATGGGAGTGTCCCAAGGTGCAACGATACTGGAGGAAAGTGATCCACTGCATGCGGGAGGTTATGGAGGTGGACCTTCGCCCCGAGGCCAAGCGATGCCTCCTAAATATATGGGAACCCACGGACCTGACATCCAAGGGGAGGGTCTGGGTAACACTTGGTCAGATGGTGGCAAAGAGAAACATAGCGCGACTCTGGGGAGCCCCTCATTCCCCGACACTGAGAGAGTGGCAGAGCGACATGGACTGGTGCATGCTGCAAGAAAAGACAGTCTATGTGACAAGAGGTTGCCCCCGCAAATGGAACGATATATGGTCCTGCTGGAATGAGTTTAGGGGTAATATCTGTGAACCCCCCCTGGCCACGCGGGATGGGCAGGAAGACATAGACTAAGATCCCTGAAGGATGGGAATGTCAGGCAGCGTTGTTCATTGACACTGCGCTCGTGGCGCCGACACTGTGCTGAAGGAGATCTAACTCACTGACCAAGGTTTCTTGTTTCTAGGGTAGGAGTGGGTGGGGGAGGGGGGAGGGGAAGTTTAGAAGTTTGGTTCGTTACGATACCCACTTTGTTCCACTGCACGACATCCTAAATGCGCTACTTCTCCGATGGCACAGGTTGATACTTGCTCCTCTCCTATCTTCATCCTATCGCCACCGGGCCTCAGGGATGCCGGTTTAAGGCTGTGTCTGGATAATTACGTACTCACTGCTGACTGCAGGGTAGCCGCCGGCCTCCGGGTTGTAGGCGTGCGAAACAGTGTATTGAAGTCAACATTAATAAAAGCAGTTGAACAAAAAAAAAAACAAAAAAAAAAAAAACAAGTTACAGGAAATCTTTAAACACATTATGTTCGGATAAAATACAGCACCAGTTTTATTTAACTTTCACAACCCATGTGCAATGGCGGTTTTATCTTACAAGGTTTAGGCTAAATATTCTTCACATTCTTTTCGCCTTTCCAAAACAAGGGGGTTGGTGTGAGAGGCTGCCCCCTTGCCCATGCAATAACAGAGTTAGTCAGAATACCCTACACGTTGTCCTCTTTTGTTCTTTATATCAGGAACCAAGGATTAGATTTATCAAACCTATCCTGAAGAGGCGGCAACCATGTAATTATAAAGAAGGTTTTGACTACTTGTTATCGCTATCAACTCCTGGAGTATGTTCCGCCATGTTAAATTTTATACGAGTGTCACTCCAGATTAGGAAACGGTATGGCTAAATTTTGCCCTTAGACTGATACATTGTTGTGGGAACCTGTATTTATCTGTTGCTGTATGATGGCCACTTGATTATAATTATTGTGTGTAATAATACTGGCTGGCCTAGGGTGATTAGTATGGATCCTATTGTCTGTATGTCCTTATTCATTCAAATGATTTCTGGAATGTATTAGTTTAAGCTTTTAATTTTCTAAATGTGTAAATTACAGATGGTTCATTTTAAAATTGTAATCATGTTTTGTAATTTAAAATGTATACTTTTATGATTCTTTGTATGAATCGAATAAAGTTTTTGAACCGAACAGACTGTTCATATTTGGTGCCTGAAAGAATGGAATGCGGCCCCATCATGATCGGTGTTGGTCAGCGTGACTGCTGAGATGAGGGCTCGGGTGAACACTGTGCTGGTCTGTTCCCCAATGAGGCTGCTGTCTTTAACTTCTCCGGTCAAAATAATAAAAAATGTCTACTCTAATCGTGGGGAAATATGTACAGAGCATTATGCAGGCAAGAACTATATACTATGAGCTCAGCTTTCGACAAAGATGCATCAAAAACAGACTTTTCACACAAAAAAACCCAGCAATGCATATGAAGGGTTACTTCTTGAAATAAAGTGCAATGGTTGAAATCAAAACATTGTGAATTTTTAGCAGCGGAATAGCAGATATGGAGCAAAAGTTTGAGAGAATGGCGACTTCTTGATACGTACATCAGGAATTAACAAGTCACAACGTTCAACATAAAACACAGTTGCAATAATTTACCAGCACCACAACATCAATACCCAAAACATTGATAATGTAACATCTGAACACTGAAATGACAAGAGAGAGCAATAAAAACTGACAGAATTGTTTTGGGGCTCTGTTGGAAAAAAACCTTAGGCAGCTCTTTATGCATGCTGCCCAATGACAAGGGGAGACTTTGCGTGAAACACAGGACTAAGTGAGCCCAATAGTCTGTCAATTTCATCTCTGGGCCAAAGTTAGCAACAATTTTGGAGATGAAGGAACAACTTCACATCCACAGGCCCTCCTTGGCCAGGCACAAGCTACAACTAGTCTCCAAGATCCACATTTTCCCTATCATTTGAATTAGACTCTATGTCACATCAAGGGGTCATGCATTCCTTCTGTGTCACTCCCAGTGGTCCAAGCAAATAACACCTCTCACTTCTTTCAGATACTACCTGTGTTAAGAAACCGGCAGTAATGAGAAAACACTTTAGACTAAAAAATAAGATCATGGTGTTGGCCCTATATCACACCCAGGGCCTTTATGTGCCTTCTGTGTTACACCCAGTGGTACAAGCAGTGAGGCCTCAACCCTGTATCACACTCAGGGGTCAAACATACTGACTGTGTCACGCCCAGTGGTCCAAACGAAAAACAACCTACACCTTTCCTAGCTTGTTTGCTGTCGAAGAAAAGTGACCTCCACAGGATCGCCTCAGAGGCAGCCTTGCGACTATTCAGTTCGGACACATGAAGTGGGCAATATGTCAGATTCCTGTTAGTGGCAGGGCACTCAGGTTACATTTTTTCTGCTTCTTCCTAATTTGCTATATGCCAAATGCTGGGGCTAAGGTTCAGAAGTAGTCTCCTACCCACTGACGGCGGTTTCAGGGTAGACCTCTGCCCCGCAGATTCAGTATAACTTTCAATCAATTGCACAGTCTGCTCATCTGCCTTGCTGAGCAGATGTGAATCTGCTCTGGTGGGGTCTTTTTCCTTCAGCTGCAGTCGGCTTGAAGAACCAATCTAGTCTATCTGGTTCACCAAAATGTTGCTGGAATATGAATTCACCTTGAAAAACAAAAAGACAAGAGGAGTTTGGCAAAACAGGAACAGTTGGTTTAATTAAACGCTTCAGTCGGGAGAAAGTCACCAGACCAGTTTCGGTGGATGTTTCCCAGTCAAAGCGTTTAATTACTCTAACTGTTCATTTTTTGCCAAACACATCTTATCTTTTGTTTTTTTCAAGGTAAATTTATACTCAAGCTGCAGGTATCGAAGATATTGAGTACCCATCAGTTTACATTGCTCATGGCGTTCGGAGAATAGGATCATCTTGCCATCTTACCACACATCCCCAATTTTGGATATACCCAGCCGGTCCCATTTCAATGCACCTTAATGACTCGCAGGTCCTTCTAGATATCGGAATCCTATAGTGCTGTTTCCAGTGTCCTTTGACCTTCCAACCCAGAGAGTCTGTCGTACACTTTCATGTTCTTATGAGCACTAATGTTGGAGGAGGAAGTTGTGGCAGCCTCTGCCCCCAATAGAGGCATCATATGTAGCCCCCCGGCTCTATCGATCTCCGGATTGCCATCAGTGATGGCAGACCGGAGATCTGCTCGCTGCCGCCCATATGCCGGCCATGCTCAGGGTGCGGTGGCATGACCATTTTGGATACTGCGGTGGTCTAGGGGCATCGAGCCACAGACGAGCATGGCTGCACCACATGTCTTTTATTTTGCTCCACAGGTATGTTATCGAGGTTCCTGGGGGCCCCCCTCTAGGTCAGTCACCTCCAATTTGGGCTCCAGGACCTCAGGAGAAACCTTCCACTCCACAGGGCTTGGCGCCAGAGTTCAGGTTTAGGATGAGCATAGGAAGCACGCATGCGCTGTCTTTTGACATGCTGTATCTCCTCTGTGGGCGTTTGGCACGCCCATCGATTTCCATTTGTTATTTTGTGTGCTGTTCTGAAATGCGGGATTTTGATTGGTGCATTGGTTGTAATTATTCCGCCTTTGTGAGCTTCGTTCCTTTCCAAGGGACTGGCCCTTTACACGTAATCCTCCCCTCCCGTCTACTCGTATTAGTTTTGGCACTATTTGTTCTCCCTGTTTTCTTTTGCTTTCACAGTGGCATGGGAAGGCTCTCCTCAGGCACAGCTGCCCCCCGTACCTTTCCATTTTGAGCACAAGTCAAAATTGGCCAGTATATCTTGTCACTCGCCTGCCCAGTAATAGTGTTTTGTCATGTACACTAATGTTTTCACTTTTATATTTCCCGTATGTCTTTTTATCAAGGTAGCAGCAGTTATTTCCATGCAGCATCGAGGAAACTGCCATTTAGAGGTCAGGTGCCTTTGTCCACACTCTGTGCGGCATTTTTATTAATCGCGCGCAGGTTAATTAATATGCAAATCTAGATAAATTGCTTTCTGTAAATTATGCCTGCCCCAGATCAGCACCTCCTGCAGTTAGGTACGTTTATGGCTCTAGGGGAGGGAGTGTGTGTATTCTGGAGGCATTAACACAAAATGTAAGCCTCTTCCTGAAATGAAACACCTTGTTCGTCGTTACTAAGAATGAACCCTTCTGGAGAATTCTAGCTTCTACTGCAACAGCCCGTCATAGCCAGGGCTAGGGCCCAGGAACCGCAGCAAACGGCACAGATTTCCGAACCTACAGGAGTCTGGCATTTTCCACGTAGGTCAGAAGCTTAAAAACGTTTTATGTAGCTTACCCATTCAGCATGCGCAGCTTTTGTTTCATCAGCATGTTACTTTCATTGACTTGTTTTGCCTGTTATTGATTTCCCCTCCCACAAACCGTTTCTCTGTGTGCGGTCTCCTTCACCTCAAAGCCTGAACCCATTCTCGTTCTTCTGTCTATCTCATTTCTGGTGGACACCGGATCTCTTATCAGCCCACCATCTAACACTGGCCCCAGGTGATTAAAGGAAGTAATCGGAACACTTAGTTTTAATTTGATATAGTTCTACCTCTATTTAAAACAATTTTCACCTGTTCCAGTACTTTTCTTAACTTTACATTAGATTTTGGAGTTTCACTTCTAATGGGCTTTCAGGCATCTACATCTATGTTGCATACCTTCCCTGCAGGTAATATTTGCACTGCTTCTTTTGTCGCCATAAGCCAAGCCAGTACAAACAGTTGCTTGGTTTGTAGACCGAGCCTCATGACCAGCACTCGCTTTAAAGCCCCCAAAAAGAAATTACTTCAATACACTGCACTCAGTATTAATCTCAGCATAAATCAAGTAGCGATGTACAGTGCAGTAAGCCCTCATGTACAACTGTAGTTACTGGACAGACCCTTTGTCTACCGTACAATTATGTGCCACGCAATCTAGTTTAAAAACTTTAAAACAGTACAAATTTAGTACTTTTATGGGTCTGCATAATTACAAACACACGGTTTAACGCATGACTCCAATGAATAGTAGTTATTAGAACAACTGCCACTAGATTATCCCTTCCAGTTTGTTATTTCATTTCTTTTTTTAATCCCACATCGAGCTTTGTTTATAAAGGGGCAAGACTAAGGCCGTGCTTTCTTTAACCTCTGTAATATGGGGTGGCATTCATCAAAAGGTATACTGTTGCCAGCAGCAAAACTTGCATCAAGAAATAGTTGACCACTTTCCAGTGTATGATAATATACCTTGCATCTTCAAGTAATATGAGAGTGATTAACAAAGCATAACAGTGCACAACTCTGTGTACTACTGTCAAAGCTTCTTGGTTAAAGAAATAAACGTACACTCACAAACTTGAAACCGCAAGCCAGACAAGCACACCACTGTGTGATTGTGACGCATGTCCCCACAAGACAATCTCCCAAAAAAAGAGTCCAAAATTGTGAGTATTATAACTCAAACGGTGTGCATCTCCACTTCATCCGCCGTCTCCAAGGAGCAGTCTCTAAGACCAATATCACCTTAACACCAAAGTGGAATGCAGCACCAGCATCAGAAAAATAATTTTGTCCATCCAATGGAGATATTATACAAATTGTTCTTTTATTCTTCTTGGTCACAAAACAACAGCAGACGAGCTTCGTCCAACAGGTGTGGACTTCATCAGGGCTTAAAACATAGAGAGAGTCTGCAAGGGTAGTGTGTCTTGATATAAAAACAGAACAGTATTTTTAGCCTGTAAAGGTTCTCAGATGCAACTGTACCCTTCTGGATCCAGGGACACTTTAAAAATAAAGAGGCTTCTGTGCCATAGTGAGTAGCGGCGAAGGACATCCAGAGTTCCGTCCTCTCAAAAACTCTGAACGTCCTTCGCCGCTACTCACTATGGCACAGAAGCCACTTTATTTTTAACCTGTCCCTGGATCCAGGAGGGTACAGTTGCATCTGAGAACGTGTACAGGCCACAAATACTCTTCTATATGTATATAAAGACCCACCACCGTTGAAGACTCTATCTATATTTCAGGCCCTGATGAAGTCCACACGCGTCAGCTGTTGTTTTGTGACGAAGAAGAATAAAAGAACAATTTGTATAATATCTACATTGGATGGACAAAATAAATGCACTTTAAACACCCAAAGATACAGATCTGGAGCTTAGCTCCTAGCGATTTGTTTTTTTCATCACCAAATGGCAAAGCTACCCACAGTTTCACGCTACACAACTCAAGTTCACACATTTCCAATATTCACCACATAATTCAACACCAAACCACATAATACAAGTCAAAAACACAATTACACAACTCACCACATACGTCCTGTCATTACCTCAGAATTCCACACCATGCCACAAAATTCAACATCACACCACATAATTAAGTAAACTCCACTACATAACACTCCACAACACAGAATACCATTCCACATAGTTACACAACATAACACACAACCCCACTCTACATAATTTCACTCCACTCAATAGTGCATAATTATTATCCACATATTTCTACTGCACACAATGTCACATAATTCCACTACACAAATCCACTCCACACTACACAATTCCATGCCACAGAATTCCAATCCAACCCACATAATT
The DNA here is from genome assembly GCF_964261635.1 of Lissotriton helveticus. NCBI lineage: Eukaryota > Metazoa > Chordata > Amphibia > Caudata > Salamandridae > Lissotriton > Lissotriton helveticus. The sequence continues at coordinate 485,424,189 of NC_136067.1, read as the reverse complement.
CCACCACACTCCGCATACATGGACTCCATAACACATAGGTAAAAAACAGTCATTTAAAACACCACTAGCTCTAACTCAAGCAAATGCGAAACCTATTGTATTTCCAATGCTTGTTTCATAGGGTTGTTCAGTTGTACATATTGTCTACTTGGTTATACATAAGGTAACAACAATGTTTATAACACTTTTTCATTATAACTTTTCAACATGCTGCACAGCAGCCACAATGCTCTATAACATAGCTTAAAGCCATTAGCTCTGGCTTAACACTTATAATTTATGCCAATTCTCATTAATTATGAGGCATATACATGCCAGAAAAAAAAATCAAATAACCTCACCAATTTATCATGGTTAGACCTACTGGCTTTGCCAATGCTTGTAGTCCCGCTTTCACCCTAGGCCAAGCTAAAGCAGCAAGTATACACGTTTCCAAATAAATATTTACATTTTCTTTAAAATAATCACGTCAGAATATAAACGTTTATTAAACATGCCTTAAACGGCACTCAAGGATATTCAAAAATCAGAGACATAATTAACATGCATTCTTGGTAATGTTGGTGTTGTAAATGAGAGGTGCGAAATTCGTGTAATTTGCTTTTGGGTAATTATGCAAAATTATGGCACAATTACACCTAATTACGCAAAATGAAATACTATCATTTTTGTGCTATATTTTAGCACAAAATGCATCCTCATACCAATTTTGGCATGAATTTAAACAAAATCACTGCAAACAACAGCTGCATGTGCTCTGCTGTTCCTGTGCATTTGCAGTCAATTTTAACCACAAAATACACCATTTGTGGTAATTGTTTACCGTGAATGGTGCATAATTATGCAGAGTAATTAATTTCAATTTCGCTTAGGCCCAGTTTTAAAGTGGTCATTATCTAGTGAAAGAGTGCTTTGATTCTGATGTTGATGTTTCAGGTCTGTTTTGTGTCTAAATCATAATAGAGGTTTTCAGGTTATTGTTACAAAAGACACTGAATAAAATACAAAAATACGTCTTGTTGGGTTTTGGTTCAGCTTAATAAAAAAGTAGTCAGGACCAGGCTATTCTTCCGAGTTAAGAGTTAATGAGTTATGTACTATCCACACACAGCTGTTAACAGGCTTACTGTGGTCTGGAAGGGGAAGGCGATTCCATACGGTTACAATTTGCACAATGGGACAGTCTGAAGTTGTTGTAATTCTTGGTCTAACATTATATAATTCAAGTGCGGTAGAAATGGATTTGACAAGAAGAACCCCAGGGGCAAGGGTAAGCAAGATGATCGGATACGTCTAGGTAGAGCTGGTAGATGCCGTGAATGAGTACCGCAAAATCAAGTCACAGAAGGCATCAAGATGGCAAGGCCTAGGTTGAGAGAACCATGAATATTAGCGAACAAGACTATTTCTTTGGAGGAAGATGCTACCTAGTTGTAAGCATCTCATAGGGCATATCACAATATACCATATACCCAGGTAGTTTATTTTTTGATTTTTTTTTACCAGTTTCAGAATGAAAACAATATATTGTTCCAGATCCAGTTCCATGATAGTTAAAAGAATACAGTACATGTTACATAGTTTGTGCAATGTATGACATTCAGTACCACAAAAAGTTAGATAGTCTGTTCAATCGGAGTTACATTCGCATATTACATTCCCTCATTTACCACAACCTTCAGTACCTGTTCCAGCGATGTAATTAAAACGCAATATGGGAAACCGTCATGTTTTCAAAATTAAAATAGCACAGATCTGTGTGCATTGTGTAGGTGGTGTTGGACCAACTGTGATATTCTCCTGCAACTAATTTTATGCTTTGCTTCTGTTACCTTAGCTACATAGAATCTTCATAGATGTTCTGTATTCTGACTTACTCCTGATTAGAATATGTTGATTTGAAATGAGGCTGTTGCATTCACCTGTTTGAGTTGGGACTTGGACGGGTTCCTCTTCTAATGGAATAAACCTGGATTTATATTCAACTTTATGGCTTTCTCATGAGCTTTTAATTGACAATAAGGAGATCTTACACTGGCGTAGTTGGCAGTTTTCCATCTCTGAGGAACTCAACTTGCCTTTCTTGAAGTGATATTGCCCTACAAACAAGGTACTGTACATTCATTCATTTGGTTTGTGGGTAGTACGGGCTAGGAGCTTTCGCCGCAGATTTAATTTGTTGTGGGCTTGCCCATTTCTAATCTTATGCTACTTCAAAATTGAGGGGCTGAGAGCGTTCGCCGCAGTTTTTAATTTGTTGTGGGCTCGCCCATTTCTAACCTTCCACTACTTCATAATTGAGGGGATGGGAGCGTTCGCTGCAGTTTCAAATTCATTGCGGGCTCGCCCATATCTTATTGCATTGCTTTTCTAAATTGAGGGGTTGGGAGCTTTCGCCGCAGATCTGGGTTTGCTGCGGGCTCACTCATATATAATTACATCACTCTTCTTAAGTGAGGGGTTGGGAGCTTTTGCCGCAGATCTGAGTTTGTTGCGGGTTCGCCCCTTCGTGTTGTTGGTGTTGTACATGGAGAAAAGATCGCTAGAATTTGGTGCGTGATTCTTACTACTGGTTTGGACTGTGTGTTTGTCATGCTGCACGCTGATTTCAGATTTGGAAAGCCTTAGGAAAGGTTTCACGGTTAGCTGGTGGCTCTTGTCGGAGCTCGCGCTTCAAGCTGGAAGTGTTGCGCTCACTTATTCAAATCAGTTGTACGGGCTGGGAGTTTTCGCCGTGTGTTATATTCGACGCGGACTCGCCTGTTCAAAGGATTTCTATTATCTCATGCAGTGTCAATCAACATGTTGACTTACTGATCTTTGTTTACTTTTTAATTGCCAACTGAATCATCAACGGTGAACTAATTTTGTTATTGGAGTCCTCACTCCTTCCACACGTCTTCATAGTTCGCGTTCTTTCCTCTAAGGATGAAGCGCACAACGTCATAGTGTAGCACGTCTCTGCGTGTGTTTTTATTTGTACTCCCCACGTTTCAACCTCGGATTGTAATTGGACTATCGTTCTAAAGGAAACAAGTAGTTTCGCGCAAGTCTCATGTTTAGTCATTTTTAGCTGTTCCCGATCTCATCTTAGCAGGAACACTACCCGGTTACAATTAAATAGAAACAGAAGTCTTTATACATGTTCTTCTATCTGTTGCACAGGTGACTTTATATGCAATTGAAGATTTCAGCATGATTTGTTCAACTACCTCACGTAATAGTCATATTTTCATATTAATTTCACTTTTTTCAAATTATTTTAATTTTTCTGTGTTTCCCTTTTACAACTGTAATGACTGTTTTGTGCTCAATATTATAGGACTACATGTGCACATTAACAATTTAAATATTTTAGAGTTTGGTAAACAAACTATATCTTTTTTATTTCTCTTCATAATGCAAAACGTCACAGCTCCTCCATTCTTCCTTATGTCACCTGGTGAACCAACAATTAAATGTAAGAAATGGAGGAAAGTTTTTGAACATTATGCTAGGGTTTGTGGTATTAGTCATTCTGCTGAACACAGAACTTCAATTCTTCTTCAAAGTCTTAGATCATGATGGGAAAAGACGTTTTTGACCATTTGCCCCATCTCAGTGATGAGGAGAGTTCTGGACTTACTGAATATGAAATTTGTGTTAAACAGCTTGATAAACACTATTTGCCCAAAATTAGCACAATACTAGAAAGGTACCAATTTGCTAAAAAGATGCAAGACGAAGGTGAAACTGTTGAGGGGTATGTCACTCAATTGAGGAAACTAGCCTCTTCTTGTAAGTTTGGGAGTTTATGTGATGAGAGGATAAGAGATCAATTCATGTTTGGGTGTAACATCAAAAAAGAAAGGGAAGAACTTTGTTTGAGAGACGAACCCTCGTTAGATGAAGTTCTTCAAGTTGCTAAAAGAGTGGAGCATTCGCTCAAGTGTGTAGACACTTTAAAAAAAGATAAACAAGTTTCAGTTCAGGTCATTAAAGAACCTGAAAAACCTACTCCTAAGTTATATTCTTCTGGAAAAACTTTAAAAAAAACCTTTTGTGTCAAAATGTTTTAGATGTGACAAAGTAGGTCATTTAGCGAACGACAGTAAATGCCCTGCTTTGAATGTGATTTGCTCCAAATGTAAAAGGAAAGGTCATCTTTCTGTTGTATGTAAAACGAAGAATAGTTCTTCTAATGCGAAATCTGTTGAAACCGAAATTTTGGAGGAAGATTTTGTCTATGGACAAATTGTGGTTCAGGTTGTGTCTCATGGAGAAGTCAAGTATTGTCCTTTTGATTTAGTTCTGGTTGAAGGTGAGTCAACAAGAGTTTTATTCGACTCAGGGGCAAAAATCACTAATATTTCTAGAAGTTGCTTTGAATCTAAACTATCTCACAAGATCCTACTTCATAAACCAGACATTCATTCCCTTGGCATATGGTGGAGAAATCATTCCCCTAAAAGGTTATTTCACCAGGGTCATTGAATATGAGGGACACTATGTTTCAGGAAAAATGTATGTTCCTTTAAAAGGGGACAGCATAATAAGCTGGTTCCACCAGGGTGATTTGGGTGTAATGTTAGACCCTAGTAGTGATTGTCCCATTAAATTGAAAGACACTGTTCAAACTATTAACATAAGCACTGACAGTTCATTAGAGCGTAAAGTTAAAGAGACATTTCCTCATGTTTTCAGGAATAATTTCGGATGTCTTAAGGATTTTTAAATAAAAATACCACTTCAGTCTAACTCGCAACCATTTTATTGTAAAGCAAGAAATGTTCCTCTAGCAGTGAGGGAGGAAATGAAAAAAAAACTGTGGAAACTTAAAGATGGAGGCATTATTGAGGAGGTAACAGCAACTAATTGGCTTTCTCCAATTGTAGCTGCCCGCAAGACTGATGGGTTTCTTTGTCTATGCGTGGACTTGAGGCAGTTAAATAAATGTGTAGTTGTGGACCGATATCCATTACCCAATATTTCTGAATTACTAACATTGTTGGATGGGGCTAAGGTGTTTAGCACCATCGACTTAACCTCAGCCTATCATCAAATTGAGTTGGATGAAGCCTCTAGGGATTTTACTTCCTTCATTACCCCATTTGGGTCCTTTAGGTTTGTTTGTATGCCCTTTGGTCTCGTATCAGCAGCAGCTATCTTTCAACGCATGATGGAAAAGACTTTGGAGGGTTGTAAGGGCTGTTGTGTTTACCAGGATGACATTCTGGTTTTTGCCAAAAGTCACGAAGATCATGAAAGGTACCTTGATGATGTATTGGGTAAGTTGGGGAATGTCAATCTCCCTATCAAGTGTGAAAAATGCAAATTTGGTACCTCGTCAATTCATTTTTTAGGCCACACTGTCTCACAATATGGTATCACTCCAAAGTCAAGTCATCATCATCATCATCATCATCATAGTAAACTTTATTTCGATTCGTGAAAAACAGAATCATAAAAGTATGAGCATGACATATTACACAATTTAAAAAGACCATACAATTAAGTTTACATACATAAGCATTATTATATTACCATAAAATGTTTTACAAGTACATTTACAAAGATCACATATATTAAAAGAAAGAATTTTAACAGTGCAAATGCAATTGATATTGTTACCAGTCCATACACTGATCCCATAGATATAGATCAACAAATATTCCATGATGATAATCAATATCGGTTTCTAATGGTGAGTGCCACTCTGATAAAACTAAGCACAGAGTTACATATTGCTGGGGTTGATAATGAGAGTAAATGTTCGTATCCCTCTTTATAATAGCGAGATCCAAAAGTTACCAAAACCGGCCTGATAAATCCATTTCTTGGATCTTTGTACAAAGAACAAAAAAGTACAAGATGGACAGTGTTTTGTGAAACTTTGTTATTACAGGCACAAGGGGGTAGACTCTCACACAACCCCACTTGCTTTGGGAAAGCAAATAAAAAGTGCAGTGTGTTAAGACGGAACCTAGTCAAATAAAAGCGCCATTGGGTATGCCTTATATATGAAAGGTATGGTTGCTGCAGCAACCTTCCCCTGTGGTATACCGCGCTCTCGCTATTTCTCAGCACACCTAGCATGGTACGTTAAGTTTCTTTAATTAATAGCTTTGTCTCACTCCCAGCGGTTTCAACATTCGAAAACATATAGCCCAAACCTATCTTGAAAAGGTTTCCTTAACATATAGTAGCCATGGTATCTTCTCAAAATACTCAAGCTTGAGACAGTCTTGTAGAATTTCCTTTGTGAGTTTCAAATCATCAGAACTCCATACCTTGCTCCATAACAGCAAGGGGGAGACGTGGATGATGTCGCTCACAAATTCAAAACCCACCTCAGTATGGCAAAGGATGTTGGAGGTACCTGATGATACACATAAAAGGCACTTTATGAACTTGTTTTCCATAGTTTGGATTTTGTTACAGGATTGCGTGCCCCACACGCCCGCCCCGTATGTTGCAACTGGGATACATTTTGCTTTATACAAAGATTTTAATTCTGCAACCGGCTTCTGGCCCAATTTGCTGGAAAAACTGAAAATGGCCTCTATGGTTTGGGTAGCCTTTTGCACACGGGCTGATATTAGAGGCTCCCAACTCAAGGTTTTGTTAAATAAGTTCCCCAGGTAATTGAAGCTATCAACTTTCACAATAATTGAGTCCTTCACCATAAGCCTGCAAGATTTAGACCATAGTGAAGGACTTTGTGAAATTGACCCTTAAATCTAACCCCTGCATAAAGGTTTCAAAAGCATTTAAACAAGTTTGCATGCTATTAGCAGTTAGGGTCATTAGGACTGTGTCATCTGCATAAGATAACATCAGTATCCGTTTACGATTAACCTTGGAAAATCTACACAGCTTTCCAGCAGAAAAGCTTCCACACCAGGAACAAAAAAGGGGCCAGTATACACCCCTGGCGAACACCCTCAGTCGATGGAATGGACTTTGTCTTCTCCCCGGCAGGGCCAAATCTAATCCTTACTGTTGTGGCAGCATGTAGTCTACGAAGGAGGGTGACCAATGGCTCTTCAAACCCCATAGACTCCATCATTTGCCAAAGTTTATTTCTACATACGGTATCAAAGGCACTGGATAAGTCCATGAAGGCCAAGTGGATACAACCACGCTTGGCCCTCATGTACTTAGCCATGATTAGTGCCCAATTTAGGCACTGCTCAGTAGTGCCTTTTCCTCGCCTAAACCCGTATTGGGATTCAACAATAATGCCATTTGTCTCGGCAGAGTTTCCAAACGGGCCAGAATCACCCTACCCATTAGTTTACAAGACGCATCTATTAGCGATATTGGTCTGTAACAACAGGGGTCACGTTTATTGCCCTTTTTAAATATCGGGACCACTACCGCCTCATGCCATGAAGTCGGAATACGACCTACCACAACTGCTTTAAACAAAAGTAATAAGAGTGGTGCCCACACCTCTGTGTTATGTTTAAAAAGGTCCAAAGGCACTGTATCCGGCCCTGGAGTTTTAAAGAGGTGCCCTTTCTTAATGCAGCCTCTACCTCAGAAAGAGTCAGTGAGAGGCTAAGCGTATTTGCTGACTCCAACTTGAGGTTGCAAATCCCTTCATTACTGATTGCGAGGGGGGCCCCTTTTGGATTAAAAATATTCCCGTAATGTACTTCCCAAATATCCCCTGGGATGTGCATCTGTAGGGTATCCTTTTCTTCACTTCTTAAAAAAGGGCGATTTATTACCTCCCAAAAAATTCGGCTGTCCTTTAGTTCTGAGGCTTTGCCTAAATCATCCCATGCCTTTCTTTTTAAATCTGTTTTACGCTTAATAATGGCGTCTCTATATATTTTCCTTGCCCTTCTAACCAAATCCCTATCCCGTGGCACTTGACGTAATGCCTTTGTTAGGCTAGATTGCGCTCTGGAACATTCTGCATCAAACCATTTACAGGTATTTCCCTTTTTTCCTCCCACAGGTTTTAAGAGGTGGGAAGCCCATTATCTAGAAGAGCCTCGAAGTTATCGATTATTACCTCTGGCTCGTTTGAAGGGGTTAAGCAAGCATCTAACCTTTGTTTGTTTGTCTTAAAAATCTCCACCTCTAAATGACTTGCATCTACCTTGTCCCACTTTAAGGTAACCCCCTGATTCTGACTAAATTTGATCGGGTGCTCCACAATCTGACTCCCCAGATCAGTGCAGTGGTGTCCGCCAGCCACTTCCAACTCAGGAAACTCCGGAAAATATCCCGCCTTCTTACCACCGAAGCGCTCACGTTAGCACTCCTGGCGTTAGTGATCAGTCGACTCGACTATGCTAACGCGCTGTACGTCGGCATCCCTGAGTACCAACAGAGAAGACTCCAGCTGATACAAAATCAGGCTGCTCGCCTGATTTTCCACCAGCCAAAAGATCAGCATGTCCGTCCACTCTTAAAGAGTCTTCACTGGCTGCCGGTATCCGCCCGCTGCAAATTTAAGCTAGGCTGAACTATCTTTAAATCTCTTTCTGGTCTTGGTCCCTCTTTTATTTCCTCCCTCCTCCATTCTTACACCCCGTCCCGCAACTTACGTTCATCCCAAACGGCCCTGCTATCCGTCCCCAGGTTCAAGAGGAAAAAACACGGGGGCCTGAGGTTTTCTCTTCTGGCCCCATCCCTCTGGAACTCCCTTCCACTTTCCCTCAGACTTGCACCTTCATACTCTGGTTTCAGATCACTTCTTAAAACCTTCCTCTTCACTATCTCATATCCTTAGATCCTGTTTCTTTCTCACTTCTTTTCACCACGCCCCAGCACAGCGCCAAGAAACCTAATGGTGTTAGCCGCGCTCTATAAATTTTTTTCAAATCAAATCAAATCAAAATCTTAAAGGCGGGACGCAGACTCAAAATTAGTGGATTGTGGTCACTTGCTAGATTTGCCTCAATCTGGAAATCATTAATAAGATGGATATATTTTCTAGAGACCCAGGCAAAATTAATCACACTCGTCTGACCTCCCGTGCCATGGAAGGTAGGGATACTCAAGGGTCTTGAGAAATTAGACATATCCAGGGGACAAAGATCATTAATTATTATAATATTGTTTCAAGCCTCTACTTGTTTTGAGTGCTTAAAGTGTGCAGATGGCTGATCATTTAGGTCTACTAGGCCACAGGCTCTTAAACCACTAAATGTACACAAACTACAATTAAAATCACCTACCCACATAATAAAAAGAGGAAATATAGTATTAATTACTCTAGCAATCTCGTCCTGTAATTTTTGTATGACCACTGTAAGTTGGGAATCGAATATATTATAGTACCAATTAATTAAAAGCAAAGGCACCAGAAATAGGTCCATAATCACAAGCAATTGGTACCAGGGAGATTCCGCCAGTGTAACAGTTTTTATCCTAGCATGCTTTACAGAAATAGCTGTCATGAGACCACCCTTGGCTCTTCCAGCATGTCAGGGTTCAGCAGGAACATTAAAAGATTGATATCCATCCAGACCAAGGGCCCCTCTGCTCCATGTCTCCTGGAGACAAATTTTATCAAAGGATTCGACAAATGTTAGCCAAACCGGATCCTCTAACCTCCGTGAGAGACCAGCTATGTTCCATGAGATCAGGCGGAAGGGATAACCCTCCGCCAGACTCTCTACCTCCCCCAAATCCGTCGTAGCTTGCGACTGAAGTGCGTCATTCACACTCGGGATTGCTAACATTAGACTAATGTCTACATCCAGTGGGACAGATTCTACCTGTCTGGTAATAGCTCTCTCGCCCTGTGTTGAAATACAATCAGTTTGTGCCCGATCCCCTTTCCGACGTCCAGTTAGCGTTGGTGGTCAATCCACCATTTCCAGACAGCTGTACCTGTTCATAATTGGGATTCCTCTCCAGGTGTCCCTGGGAAATGGTTCTTTGGTAAGATATCTGATGGAATTTCCACCCCATTCCTTCCTGGTAGGGTATCTGATGGAATTACCTCCCCAATCCTCCCACTCTCTTCCTAGCCCTCGGTGGCCTACTCTATTCCAGTTCTCTTCGTTGGATAAGTCATTGCGGATCCCAGGGGGATAGAAAAAGGAGAGTCATTTTGTATCTATGCCTTCGTTCTTATCTCGGGGGCCCCATGAACAGATATAATTCACTGTACGAGGATCCTTAAAATTAACTAATATACAGTCGCCTTGGATTGACTTCTTTCCATGTCCCACCCAGGGAACTCTACGAACCATTAAGATCTGACTCGACCAGTAGGGTGGTAATGGTCGGTTCTTATTAAGCCAATAATGTACCTTGTTCTTAAGTGCCCAGGTAGGTTCCTTTGTGGTGTTTAGCAGCTCCGGCACGCCAGTCATCACTACCACAAAGGGACTAGCCTCGGGAGGGAGGTTAGCAGGGAGTCTGCTATTAGAAGCTCCCCTATAGGAATCCCTATTGGCATCTCTCGGGGGTACTTTGGGTGTATTACTGGCCACCCTGACCTGCACAGCCGGTTCTTTGGGTTTATCAGTGGTTTTCTTCTCTACTGCTGCAGGGGTTTTTGATATTATATTTTGCCCTGCTGCCACTGATTTTGTTACTTGTGGAACCACTGTTTTATCGGTAAATAATTTATTTCCCCCAATCTTTGGTATCCCAGGAGTTAATGGGTTTTTTCTTTTGGAAAGGGTAATTAATTCAGCTAGATGTTTTTCAATATGCTGTAATCTAGTTTCTAGTGGGGAGAGATAAGATTTAAGGAACTCTCCCAATTTTATTAGGAATTGATTATCTACCACTTTGTCTTTTGCTCCCCCTACCGTAATAGTGAAAACATCAGTCCTTTCATTACCCAAAAGCGTATTTATAACAGGATTTGGTAAGTCATTTTTTCTATTCCCCCCCCCCCTTCTGGGCGATATGGTTTGAATTCTCCGAAACACAAATTCTGCAGCACACTTATAGGCACATTAAAGTTAAAGCGATGTCCCAATGGACATAAAATACAATGTTCAAGGGCGAAGAAGTGGTCCACAAAAGTATCGATTCTTCTTTTATTGGTCATACATGAGCCAGCCGACACGTGTTTCTACAGCCCTGAGGAGTCGCGGAAACAGTGTGGTTTCTTGCGACGAAACACGTATTTTATGTCCATTGGGACATCGGTTTAACTTTAATGTGCCTATAAGTGTGCTGCAGAATTTGTGTTTCGTTTACTTGGTGTGTCCCCAAAACACACCTTGAGGGGTTACAGGGCCTTGCCTCTCATCTGCACGCACCTTCTGTCTTAAGCATCCAACTGTGCGTTAACCTAGCAGTGCGCCCAGAATTTCCCTCACATCTAAAACCCTGTTTCTTTTAGTTGGTTTGAATTCTCCACCTGGTGTTTGCCTAGCTCCTGTGTCCTCTTATCCCTTTTGGTTTTCCGTTTATCCCTTTTTTTCCTTACAGCACCCTTCCTCTTTCCTCTCAGCTGTCTTGTTACCTCTGGTGTAGTGTGCAAGGATAAATCTGGAGTTCTTTCCAGTTCTAGACTAATTTGGGAGTCAGACAGAAGTTCTGAGGCCGATAAGTCCACCACATTTGGTAGGCTATGCACATCAGCGCGAACTTCTGTCGAGGGGGGTTTCCTAGTCTGCTCAGGGGTTCTTACAGTCGCAAGGTGGCCCAAGGAAGATCATTTTGAGAGCAAATGCTAAGTCTTGGGATACTCTACGTTCCAGGTCGACAATACCCTGGTCTATAAAAGAGTTCGCCCTTATGAGGAAATTGTCTATAGGACCTACTATCTGACGCCCTTCTGCTGCAGTTTTACTCCTACTTCCTCGTGTAGTCATAATTCTACAATAAGGATATACTATCCCAAACAAACACTTGGATTAAATATAGACAAAGTTCAGAAACAATCACTACAAGTGTGAAGCATGAAGCATACACACTGTTCGTTGGGGCGTAAGATGGACAGAGTTAGGGAGGGGGCCCGGTCCGGTCTTACACGGTCTCTAACGGGCTACAACGGGCCCGGGCTTTGCCCGGGCGCGTCCGCGTGCGTCCCGTGGGCCGGAAGTGGTGGTTGAACTATGTAGAGGAGGTAGTGGGCGGGAAGAGGGTGTGGAGAGGACCAGGTGCGTCTCGTTACCTGGCACACTGGCCTTCTGGTCCTCGCAGTCCCGCCTGATGCAATATGCCCCGCTACTCCAGGTCGGCTCTCAATCAGCGTGTCCCTCTGAGTTCAGGCAAATCGCCAAAAGGATGGCAGGTAAAATCCAAAGGTTGCTCCCACAGTAACGGCTACGAGCGGCACCCCAAAGTCAAGTCTTATTGATACTATAACTCGGATGCCACCTCCGACTTGCAAAGAAGAACTAGCCAAGTTGTTTGGTATGGTTGAATACTACAACAAGTTTGTTGAAGGGTTTGCAGAGTTATCTTCTAATATGGGATGTTTGTTAAAGAAGGGTTGTGAGTTCAATTGGGATAATGCTTGTGATAAAGAATTTATTTCCATCAAGGAGAAACTTAAATTTGCCCCTGTGTTAACAAGTTTCAACCCTGGCAGAACTTCTGTTGTTACAACTTATGCAAGTCTAAAGGGGTTAGGGTCTGTACTCCAACAAGAAGGTGAGGATGGTATGACAACCATTATGTTCACATCACGTGGTCTAAGAGATCCTGAGTCTCGGTACTCTGTTATTGAGCGTGAGAATCTGGCCACTTTTTGAGCCATTAGAACGTTTAAGAAATTTCTGTGGGGTACCAAATTCATAGTAAAAACTGACCACAAACCTTTATGCGAGACATTTTCAAAGAAAGGTATTGATCTTATCTCAAGCAGGATTACTAAATGGGTTATTGCTTTGCAAGAGTACGACTTTGAAATTAGGTACATTCCTGGGGTTGACAATAATGTTGCAGACACCCTCTCAAGGTTGGTAAATGATTGTCAAGATGAGGTCTCCTTGGATGAGTGAGATGATCCTGAGGTTCATGTTTGCCTTGTTGATGAAGAGATTATTAGTCAAGACCAATGGAAGGTCTTATTGGCTTTGGATTATGTTTTGTCAGAGGTTATTTCGCTAATTCATAGGGGTTGGCAGAGTAAAAGAAATTGCTCTAGTGAGGCTTCCAAATTTTGGAGTGTCAAGGATGAGTTAGCAATTTGTGATGTATGCTGTTACGTGGTACTAGGCTTGTGCCTCTAACTTAACTTTGTGGAAAATTGATTGGCTTTGCACATAAGTCACACTCAGGTATATCTAAAACCAAAGAGACACTACTTGCTTGTTACTGGTAGCTAGGTATGGATATACTAATTGAGAGAGTTGTCAGGGAATGTCTTGTGTGTGCTCACAGTGATAAGTCTAAAGTTGTGAGGGTTCCGCCTATTGTGATCCGAGAGCTTCCTAAGGAACCTTGGAGTGAAATTGCTTTCGACATTGTATGTCCTGTTCATCATGAGGGTCAGCAAACTTTTATATTTGTTCTTTTGGATTTATACTCTAGATGGCCTGAGATTTACTTCACATCCAATATTGAGACCTCTCAAGTTATAAAATTCTTAGAGTCTCTCATAGCTAGAGAGGGATATCCAGACTCAATTCTCACAGACAATGGATTACAACTAGTCTCAAAGGAAATTGAGTGTTTCTTGAAGAATAGAGGCATTTGCCATAAAAAGTGCTCGCTCTATCACCCAGAAACCAACGGAATGATACAAAGTTACTGCTAACTCCTTCAAAGGAAAGTTCAAACCCCTCCCCATCCTCCCCACTGAAAATGTTGAAGTCGCACTTGAAAAATTTGAAAGTGCAACTAGGGATGCGATAGACAAAATTGCCCCTATGAAGCTATTCAAACCCCGACCTGCAAAGAAACAGGAAATCTGGTTCTCGGACCATCTAAGGACGCTAAAACTAACTGCCAGGAAGTTAGAGAAGAAGTGGAGAACCTCTCATCTGGCAGAGGACAAGAATAAATATTGGGATTCACTATCCATCTACCATAAAGCCATCCGTGTAGCACGAAAAACCCATATTGCTTCACAAATCACAGCTGCAGGGAACTCACCCAGGGTCCTATATCAAATTCTTCAAACATTTGTTAAACCAACAGCATGTGAATCATCTGAGTTAGCATCACAACAGCTGTGTAATGAAATATCCCATTTTTTTACCGACAAAATAGACAAAATCTATGAGAAAATAATTAACGCTAACAAGACTGCCACTACAGATATAGTGCTTCCCCAAATAGACGCTGAACTGAAGCAGGATACTCATTCACTTGATATCTTCCCTCCTATTTCTTCCGGAAACATCCTCTCCCTGATATCGCAGATCAAAAGTGGTAGCCCAGATGATACCATCCCAGCTAGAATAATGCCCGCCCTAGCTGAACAGCTCTGCCCCATGATTGAAGAACTGGCAAATCTCTCTCTTAGCACAGGCAATGTCCCTAGAGAATGGAAACGAGCCATTGTTAGACCTATTATGAAAAACACTGCGACTCCGTGGACCGAATTAGCAAATCTTAGGCCCATCTCCCTATTACCTTTTCTAGGGAAACTGACTGAGAAGCATGTCAACCACCATCTGTCCAGCTATATCGAACTTGCTGGGGGCCTGGACTACTCTCAGTCAGGTTTCAGACCTAAACATAGCACTGAGTCCACCCTTCTGTCAGTCACTGATGACTTGCACATGTACCAGGACAAAGGCTTCTCAGTGATCTTGGTTCTTTTAGACCTGTCAGCAGCGTTCGACACCGTGTCACATTCCATCCTGACTGAGCGGTTGTCGAACGCTGGTATCAAGAACAAAGCCCTTGCCTGGTTAGGGAGTTTCTTATCCGATCGCACCCAGAGTGTCACCATGGGTGCATATCGTTCAGCGGAGGTGGAGATATCAAAAGGGGTGCCACAGGGCTCCTGTCTAAGCCCGACCCTTTTTAACATTTATGTGGCACCCCTGGCTAGAGTGATGCGCAAGTATGGTTTCATCCCAGTATCTTATGCTGATGATACACAGCTCCTCTTCCCCTTCAAAACCCTCTCCGCTGAAGTAAAAAACTCCTTCTCATCAGCTATGAAGGCAGTGGCACACTGGATGTCCTCCAACTGCCTTCAGTGCAACGTCAGCAAGACTGAGGTCATGCTGTTTGGAGAAGCCAGGATGCTATGGGCCCCGG
The DNA here is from genome assembly GCF_964261635.1 of Lissotriton helveticus. Classification (NCBI taxonomy): domain Eukaryota; kingdom Metazoa; phylum Chordata; class Amphibia; order Caudata; family Salamandridae; genus Lissotriton; species Lissotriton helveticus. The sequence goes on along the minus strand of NC_136067.1, from coordinate 485,409,057 downwards.
ATTGGTGGCCACAGGACCTGGGAGCAGCCCCCGAACCCAAACAGATAGTGAAAAACCTAGGAGTCCGTTTGGATCAAGAACTATCACTAAAACAACACATTAACTACATCTCGGGTTCTTGTTTCCACACCATCAGCCTGTTGCGTAAGGTTTTCCCTCTGCTGCCGGATTCCTTTAGGAGAACGCTAGTTCAGGCACTTGTTCTAAGTCGGATCGACTACTGTAATGGCCTGCTGCTTTCTGCCAATGAAGGCGTGTTGGCTAAGCTCCAGGTCATTCAGAACACGGCGGCCCGCCTAGTTCTTAATGCTCCGCCGAGAACTCCATCTAAACCCCTTCTTGAGCAACTGCACTGGCTCTCAATCCGGCAAAGAACGAAATTTAAAATATGTTGCCTGATCCACAAATGTCTACATGGACAAGGGCCCGCATATCTTGAAAACAAATTTATTCCCTACATTCCAACCCGACCACTAAGGTCAAGCAATAATCTGCTCCTAGTGGTGCCCCGTGCCAGGAAAGCGAGGCATGGGAATAAAGCGTTATCAATTGTAGGACCCACATTATGGAACAGACTCCCTCTGTCCCTGAGACAGTGTACCGAACATTTAAAATTCAGAAGACAATTGAAAACCGTTCTGTTTAAAAATGAGATCTAACTTCTGCTCTAATTACACCTCCTGTTTAACCGGCACCAAAAGCGCAGAGATACTCCATCTGGAGTCGATTCAAGCGCTAAAAAAACCAGCAAATAAATAAATAAATAAATAGAAAGATGTAATAGAATGTTAAAGGAATCAATCTCATGGGCCAAGTCTTTTGGTCTTAATTGGAAGCAAGGAGTTCTTAAGAAAATTGAGACTTATAGATTGACTCCGCACACATCTACTGGAAAATCTCCTTTCTTTCTTTTCAAAGGAAGAGATCCTAGTGCCTATGTCGAGCCTTCTTGGGTGAGAGATGTGGGTGAGTCTCTCTCTAAGTCTTTTTTACAAGAAGAGAAGCGTGAGTGTCAAAAGAGAAAAGCATCTTTTGAGTGCAGAAAGTCAACAAAGAATACAGTAGTGAGAGTTGGTGATTTTGTAGTTATCAAACTTCCTGGTTCTAAGGTTACATTTTCGAAACCTATAAAAGTTAATAAGGTGTTCAAAAATGCTGTGAGGACCCAAGATCATAGGATGTGGAACCTTAATAGGGTTTCTGTGTTTTCGGGTCCCCTGAACTTAGAATTACCTACTGTTTCAAAGAGGAGTAATGATGCTGTTTTGGGTACTTTGCGCACATCCTCTAAAACTACAAAAAAAAAACATGTATTTGAATGATTATATAGCTTGATCTTTTGCTTTGTTATTTTGGGGGGAAGATATGTGATATTCTCCTGCCACTCATTTTATGCTTTGCTTCTGTTACCTTAGCTACATAGAATTTTCATAGATGTTCTGTATTCTGACTTACTCCTGATTAGAATGTGTTGATTTGAAATTAGGCTGTTGCATTCACCTGTTTGAGTTGGGACTTGGATGGGTTCCTCTTCTAATGGAATAAACCTGGATTTATATTCAACTTTATGGCTTTCTCATGATCTTTTAATTGACAATAAGGAGATCTTACACCAACCAATGCCTGCAGGTACCAGTCCGGCGTCAAGCCATGCGGCAGGGTGAGAATATGACATTTTGCCATGTAATATACCCTGGGAGTTTGTGGCCCTTTGTCCTAGGAAAATGGTCTGGGATGCAGTCCTAAGTAATTACCAGTGGCTGAGATTAATCCAAGCATTCCATCCATCACTTTTTTGTAAATTTTAGTGTGTCGCCCGAAGTGGGGTGGTGACGCCCAGACATTGGTCACATGGTCACTGTGTCACTAGAATCAAGCTATACCTGGTTGATGAGTCCTAACTAGGGGGAAAACGGTCCTGGGTTGCTTGTGATCCAGTTCAGGGAAGATCTGGCCTGACATTTCAGGCTGGACTGTTCCCATGAGGCACAGGTTGAAGACTGATTCTCATATGGCTGGGTCTAAGCTGAGGTGGCATGGCGTGCAAAGTAACAATAGACTGGGATGTGCTCTGAGTACCTACCAGATAAATTCAAGAATTCCGTCCATTACTTTTTTGTATACTTCAGTAAAATGGCTAGCATGGAAAGCCGATGTGCATGATGGCCATCAGTCTTTCTAGTTGTTCATCAGGGAGGGTATTCCATAGTTAGAGGCTAGGAGTGCCAGAGATATGCTGCTGAAACCACCCATCTATGGAAAGAAGAAAACGTATGACAGAGCTTTCTCCGGAGCAGCCCCCAGAATCTGGAATTCACTCTCTCCAAACATCAGAAAAATTCCAAACATAGCAACATTCAAAAAGGAAGCGAAGAGCTTCCTAATGAGCAAGTTCCTTCCATAAGACTAGACTACCCTTTAACACTGAATTCCAAACATCGATCATGAACCAGTCTTGTGATAAAACCCACAGAAAGCTCCTCAGAACCATGTACACAAAATACTGTTGTTCAGCTGAAACGGATAAGAATATCTCGTACTGGAATATTACTTGCTGAATCAGATAAGAATGTCTTGTACAGGAATATGAATACTTATATAGGAAGGCTGACGTGTGTTGAAAATGATAAGAAAATATTGTACAGGAAATGTTTTATAAGGCCAATCGAAATGTATCACTAATGTTCAATATGCACCTGTGAAGCGCTCTGATACCCAAGGTTCTAGTCCGCGCTATACAAACCTCTATAAATAAATAAAATAAAAATACATGTAGTAATTTACCTCCAAACCTTTCAAATCTGCCTCGAAGAGTGACACGCTTTTTTAGGAATACATTAACAAATGGCATGAATACTGATAGGCATATATTAAAATACTTACCCATTCAAAGGAAACAATCCAGCAGCCACGGGCAATCCCCAACATTATATTCATGGTGCGGCGCGGGTTCCCAACTACAACATGGGTGGTTGTTTCACACACATTGTCCGAAAAGAAAAACCCACCAAATGTGTCCACCACTTGGATTACAGTTTGCTGCTTTCTGCCAAGACAAAAGATAAAGAAAGGCATCTAAAATCAGCCAAGCGAGCAGTTTTCTAGAGGTAAGTTTATCCACTTAGTCTGAAAAGAAAGAATCGCTGCACATCTACACCTTGACAAGTGTAAAATTCGGACATTACACTCATCAAAAGGTAACAAGACGGATGTAAACTGTAAGCTGTAAACACTTTCTATGAGAACAATTCATGCAGAGATGATTTTTGAACACTGGTACAAAATATTCTTCTAATTTGACGTGCCTAGGTATTTTCATAACTCACTAAAATCTAGGCTTTTAATGAGATACAACAGATATGCATACTTAAAAGGGTAAATTAGTTAGATTTAACATAAAATTAGCAACCTCAAATGGCAAATGACATACTGTGAGAAATCCTATTGGTCTAGGGTGAATTCTCATATTCTCTCTTTTTGATTTTCGTACAGTCAGATGTTTTATTTCCGCACTTAGAAATTTCTCTCATTTTAAAATATGGATGCATTTTTCAGTTATATATGTGGCAGCTTGTCTACCAGCCACTGGGAGCAAGATGCCTGCTGTGTTTAAATGCAACACTTTGAAATGGGAGAAAATTCAACGAGAGTTAACTTTATGCTTATATGCATTACATAAAACTCAGAATTTTAATTTTTTCCCCATGTCAAAGTGTCTTTACAAACAGCAGGCATATTACTCCCAGTGGTCTATAGACATGGTGCCATATATATAACAGTAAAATACAGTCATTTGTTTAAATATGAGGAATTTAAAGTGAATAAACATGCTTTATAGAACATCAGGACTTAATTGGCCTAATTTAAGGTAGAAAAAAAAATTAAGACAATGTTTCATAGAAACATTTTTCTTTAATTAAAATGTCTTCCATTTAAACGTAAATTACTGTATTTGTCAGTTATAAACTATGGCACTGTACCTGCCAGCCACTAGGAGCAAGATGCCTGCTGTTTGTAAACATGACACTTTGAAAAGGGAGAAAATGAAAATAAAGGGTTAACTTAACAATTAAGTTAACTCTTCGTTTGAACTTTCTCCCATTTAAAAGAATTCAGAAATATCATTTTGTTCACATGCTCTAATATTGAGTTGAGAATTTAAGAGTTAAATACCTCAGTGTTTCAGTTCTGAACCTGTGTGACCACATGGGTCATAAATCTGAGTGGAGCTCTGCTCGTTATGAGGCTCTGCAGCCTCTTCATAATGTGAAATAAACATAGTCTTTCCTTAACTTTAAAAGGAAAGCACAACATTTATTTATTGCAGTTCTTAGTTAAAAATGAACTCATGGCTGGAAGCTACTTTGAAGGTTTCTGTGAGCTACTGGTAGCTCACGATCGACTGGTTGGAGAAACCTGGACCAGGTGATCCAGCACCTGGCCAACCCTCTTACTGTTGGTTATCCAATGGGTCTTTCTATGCGACTGAGAGGTGAAGAGAGTTAGAACTTGGTCAGATACATATAATTAACAGTGTAACCCATTTGGCTACACAATAAGAACCAGAAATCAGTAAATAAAGTCAAGACATTTTATTACAAGCTAGCGGTCAGGTTAATGTAAGTCAATCTGAATACCATGCTGTAAAGGTACAGAATGACAACTGGATAGCCAGACCTACTAAAGACATTCAGGCGCATCAGCATGAGACCTCCAAGAAGTTCAGAAGGACAAGTTACTTACCTTCGGTATTGCCATATCTGGTAGAGACATGATCTAGCTGTAGATTCCTTGCCTTTGAACTTCCAGGCGTCAGGCTGGGTACGGAAGATTTATGATATTTGTATCCATGTGCGCCAGTTGGTGGCATCGGTTGACTCCGCGTGACGTTGTAGGCGTCAAATTCGTCATCGTCAGGCGGTCCACGTCGTCTATATAGGCGCCACACTGGCGCACTGACATCAGTACTTTTCACGGCTTTCCACGCCAGAAGCGCGGAACCATAAATTAACAGACAATGGTGTGTAAAACCGCTGCTGCGTCCCCTGCGCCTGCCGCTGCGTCCCCTACGGCCCCACCCCCCTCTGCTCCCATTCGCGGTTGGAGGCCGCGTGGTGGTGAGGAGAGCGACCTTTGACCCTGTCACCAGGCAGGTCGCTCCCCCACACCACCACCCAGCCCTCCTGTGTGCCCTGAGCCACTGCTGCCTCTTATACTGGTTTGTGCCTGCTTGTTCTTTTTTCTGTGCTCTCTGTACTTGTAGTTAGAATTGTTGTTTTGTACCCCTCTGTGCCCACTTTTTCCTTCTGTATCCCGCTGTGTGCCGGCTCGTCCCCGTCCACGCTCTTTCCCGCTGCTGCATCCCCTGCGGCCACGCCCCCTCTGCTCCCATTCGCCGCCCGGCTCCCGCCTCCCAGCTGCTCCTCCCTCATATGGGGGCACGCCTAAGGTAAGCCCGTCTGCGCCCGTCCGTGCCAGGACCGCACCCAGCGGCAGGACCCATGGCCCCCGCACCCACCACGACGCACACCACGGCTACGACTCCAGCACCCTCCATCCACTTAACGCCAGATGGTCACGCACCTGCTGCCTGGCCACCCCGAAGCGCACACAAGGACCCTTCTCCTGCCGGAGCTGCAGCTTCACCAGCATCGGGCCCGCCAACCCACCCACCCACCGAAGAACCCAACTTCCTCAGATGCATCCTGCTCAACACCCACTCCGCCCGCAAACACGCCGTAGAACTCTGGGACCTACTTGACACCAACGCCCCAGACATCGCCTTCCTGACGGAGACCTGGCTGACCCCCACCTCAGCGCCAGACATCGCCATTGCCACCCCAGAAGGCTACAAGATCACCCGCAAGGACTGTACCAGCGGAATAGGTGGAGGAATTGCCATTGTCCACAGAAACACCCTCAAAATCTCGACAGACGCCAACGACACCCTCAGCACCGCCAAACACCTGCACTTCAAGATCCATACCGACCCCAACACCACCCTCAGAGGCAACCTCGTCTACAGACCCCCGGACCCTGACCTCAGTTCAGCGACTCCATCGCCGGCTTCATCAGCACACACGCCCTTGCCTCCACAGACTACATCCTCCTCGGGGACCTGAACTTCCACCTCGAGAACAACAACGACTCCAACACCTCCACCTGACCGACAACCTCGGACTCAGACAACTCGTCACAACACCCTCTCACTCCGCCGGCCACACACTTGACCCCATCTTCTCAGCAAGCACCCACGTCTCCTTCGACCGCACCACCGAACTTTACTGGACCGACCACCACTGCATCCACTTCACTTTCCGGAAACCCACCACCCACCACCGCACCCAGCCGATACCTCACCGCAGCTGAGGCAAGATCACAGAGGACCAGCTAACCACCGTCTTCGCCCAGAGCCTACCCGCAGACCGCACTGACCCCGACACCGCTGCCTGCAACCTCAGACAGTGGATCAACGACTGCACTAACACCCTTGCCACGCTCAAGAACCCCCCCCCCCCCCAACACCCAGACCAGCAAGAGAGCCAGCTGGTTCACCAAAGACCTCCAGGCCTCCATGCGAACCTGCCGAAAACTGGAAAAAAAACTGGGCTCGTGTAAGAACACCGGAAAGCTACACAGCCCACAGGAACGCCACCCGCCGAAACCACCAACTCATCAGATCCGCCAAAAGGACCATCTTCAGAGACTGCATAGACAATAACGCACACAACGGCAAAGAGCTCTTCAGCATCATGAAGGAACTCTCCAACCCCAGCTCCAACACCAACGACATCCCACCGTCACACGAACTGTGCAGCTCTCTGTCCACCTTCTTCTATCGCAAGATCGCAGACATCCACGACAGCTTCGACACCGTCATCACCCCGGCAACCACCGGCACCCCCAACCCCACGGCCACCGCCCGCACCAACCGCCTGCTCGCATGGATCAACGATGACGACACCATCAAGATCATGAACACCGTCCACTCCGGATCCCCAGAAGACCCCTGCCCACACCACATCTTCAACAAAGCCAGCAGCAAAATCGCACCCCATCTCTGGAATACCATCAACATCTCCTTCGAGACAGTGACCTTCCTGGAGAGCTGGAAACACGCAGAGATCAACGCCTTACTCAAGAAACCCAAGGCGGATCTCAAGGACCTAAAGGACTTCCGACCCAACTCCCTGCTCCTGTTCCCGGTGAAGGTCATCGAAAAGGCCATCAACAAACAACTGACCAGCTTCCTCTAAGAGAACAGCATCCTGGATCCATCCCAATCCGGATTCCGTAGCAACCACAGCACCGAAACTGCCCTCATCGCCGCCACCGACGACATCAGGATCCTGCTCGACAACGGAGAATACGCGGCCCTCATCCTCCTGGACCTGTCAGTCGCTTTCGACACAGTCTGCCACCGCACGCTAAAAACACGCCTCCACGACGCCGGAATCCAAGAAAAGGCCCTGGACTGGACCACCTCCTTCCTCACCGGGAGAGCCCAGAGCGTCCGTCTCCCCCCGTTCCGCTCCAAAGCCACCAAGATCATCTGCGGCGTACCCCAAGGATCATCCCTCAGCCCAACGTATACATGGCACCGCTCGCCCACGTCACCCGACGACATGACCTAAAGATCATCTCCTAGGCTGACGACACTCAGCTGATCCTCTCGCTCACCAAGGACCCCCACACCGCCAAAATCAACCTCCACGAAGGAATGAAGGCCGTTGCCGACTGGATGAGGAACAGCCATCTGAAGCTGAACTCAGACAAGATGGAGGTCCTCATCCTCGGTCCCACCCCCTCAGCCTGGGACAACTCCTGGTGGCCGATGGCACTAGAGCACCCCTACACCCACTGACCACGCACGAAACCTGGGGGGTCATCCTCGACACCACACTCTCCATGACAAAGCAGGTCAACGCCGTCTCCTCCTCCTGCTTCAACACCCTCTGCATGTTTCGCAGGATCTTCAAGTGGCTCCCCACCGAAACTAGAAGGACGGTCACCCAGGCCCGCGTCAGCAGTAGACTGGACTACGGCAACGCACTCTACGCAGGAGCCCCGGCCAAACTCCTGAAACGGCTCCAACGCATCCAGAACGCCTCTGCATGCCTGATCCTCTACATCCTGTGCCGCAGCCACATCACATCCCACCTGAGAGACCTGCACTGGCTCCTCATCAACAAGAGGATAACCTTCTAGCTCCTCACCCACGCACACAAGGCACTCCATGACACCCGACCAGCGTACCTCAACAGCTGACTCAGCCTCTACACCCCATCCCGCCAGCTCCGCTCTGCAGACCGCGCCCTTGTCACCGCGCTGCGCATCCGAAGAGTGACCGCTGGCGGCAGATCATTCTCCCACCTCGCCACCAAGATGTGGAACACCCTCCCCATCCGCCTACGGCAGGCCGAAGACCTCCTAACTTTCAGGAGACTCCTCAAGACCTAGCGCCTTGAGACCCTGACAGGTATGTAGTGCGCTTTACAAATGCTATGGTTGATTGATTAAAAAAGCCAGTGGGGACCTGAATGTGAACAGCTCTTGACACTAAAGCTAAACTGCAGAGCAGGGAGGCTGGGTGGGTCATTAAGGATTCTGCGGCTAGATCTATCTCTACTAGATAAGTTGTTACAGAAGGTAAGTCCATCTGATAGAGACAGCTAGCCGCATATTCCTTACCTTTGAACAGATACCCAAGCAATACCTTTCCCAGAGGTGTGACTGCGGAAAAGCTTTAAACAAGGAAATCTTGCAAGTCAGAGCGGCCAAACGGACCTGCCCTGAGAATCCAGGCAGCAGCGTCTGGCGAACATGTGCAGAAATGCCCAAGTGGCCGCTTGGCAGATATCTGCAATTGGAACACCATGCTGGATGGCTATTGTGGCTGCCTTTGCCGTGGTGGAATGGGCCCCAAGGCTTTCAGGAGGCAATTTCCTTGCTAAGGTGTAACATATTTTTATCCCACGTACCCTACAAAGAGTTTGTCATCCACCCGGAACTCTTTTGTGTGATTAAGATAGAACGACACCGCTCTTTTGGATCCAGATGGTGGAGACGCTCCTCAGCCTTGGAAGGATACAGAGGTGCATAGAAAGTGGGCAGGGTAACAAACTGTCCCAGATGGAAGGGTGTTAACAACTTAGGCAGAAAAGATGCCCTAGTGCGGAGCACAACTTTTTCCAGAAAGACGGTCAGGTAAGGAGGCTTCAATGACAGTGCCTGATGTTCGCTTACCCTCCTGGCAGCTGTTATCGCCACTAAAAAGGCTGTTTTGAGAGTGAGCAGCCTGAGAGGACAATTGTGCAGCAGCTAAAATGGTGCCCACATCAAGAAGGTAAGGTCCAACTTAAGGTCCCAGTGGGGCATAATAGAAGGGGGAAACAAATGGGTTAATCCCTTCAGAAGTCTCTGCCCAAGAGGAAAGTTAAAGAGTGATGACTTATCTGGTATCTGGAGAAAAGCAGATAGGGCTGAAGGGTAGTCCTTCAGAGTGCCCAGAGCAGAGCACTGCTGGGCCAGAGGGAGAATGAACAGAAGGACATCTGACAGAGAGGCAGACAAGGGGTTATCAGACCAATCTGTACAATATTTACAAAATTGGCTCATCGGCAAGCGTATCCCGACTTTATGGAGGGACGCCTGGCTGCCAGAATAACTTTGCAGACTTCGGGAGGAAGGTCAAAGGCTGTCGACTGTTGCTCCTCAATCTCCACGCAATAGGCGTAGAGTGGACAGGATCGGGTGGAGGACACTCCCCTACTGCGACAAAAGATCCTCCAGAAGGGGCAACCTGATTGGAGGATCGAGGCTCATTGCCAGACGTTCAGGATACCAGACTCTACGTATCCAGTCTGGAGCCTTAAAAATGATTTGTGCCCAGTCGCTCCTGATCTTCTTGAGTACTCTGGGTGGGAGTGGTATGGGTGGGAAGATGTACAGGAGGCCTGAGCTCCACTCGCGACGAAAAGCATCATCGAACGAGAGCCGCCTTGGAAACTCCAACATGCAAACCTGCTGACATTGCGCGTTCTCTTCAGAGACGAAAAGATCTAACCAAGGCTCTCCCCATGGCTGAAGGAGTCCTTGTGCCACCTCCAGATGGAGATACCTCTTATCATCCACAAGGCACCAGCAGCTCAATGTCCTGGACTCGCCGCTCGGGAGGATAAGCCCGAAACTGCACCGTGTCCACGATTGCTCCGATGAAAGGAAGCGTCTGAGTGGGAGTTTGGTGTGACTTTGGCAAGTTCATAGTGAACCCCAGCAATTGCAGGAGCTTCAACGTAGTCTGGAGGTGGGAGACGACTGCTTGGGACGAGCCCAACCTCAACAACCAGTCATCGAGATAGGGGAAGTGTATGCGGCTGGTATGATACACACTTATTTAAGTGACGCACCCAGCACTAATCCAGGCAACCCTTATTGTGATTTTAGTGGTCTTAGACAACCATAAAAGCTCTCTAAGTGCTAGCTGTGGAGAGAAGCCTTCAAGCTTAGTCCAGAAGAAGTGTTAGGCAGCTTGTTTTATCAGAACTAATCATATTGTGTGGATGAAACAACAAAGTACCACACAGTGTAACTATAAAATATTTCAAATATAATCAGGTAAGTAAGCACAAATACACAGTGGTCTCCAAGGGGACACCAAACCATATACTAAAGAAGTGGAATGCGAAGTGCAACCGAAGTCGGGACTTGAACCAGAAGACTCAGAAGAGCTAGGGACACAAGGAACCAACTGAGGTAAGTACACAGGAACCCCACGGAGGCTGTGTGCAGAGTGGAAACACAGCCACGTACTCATTGCAAGTCAATGGGAAAGTCACTGTTGCAGTTTTTAAGAAGAAGGACCCTTTCTAGTGGACCCTGAAGAAACCCGTTGGAAGGTTGGAGAGTTACCCCACCCGTCGATACCCCAGGAACTAGGATATCTACACAAAAGTGTGAAGTGATGACGGAAACCGCTGTTGACCACAATGGAGGACTTCAGTAAAGATGCCGCTGGCGAAGAAGGTGAAAGAGTCTCGTTGAATCCAAGGGTGAATTCTTGAAAAGGAGTACCTGCAAGCAGAGGGGATAGTCTATGCTGATCAGTAGTGACCAGGAGGCACGGAAGCTGCAGCAATGATGACCAGGTGACACTGTGGAAGACCAGGAGCAGTTCATGAGCTGTCCCACATCGGAAGTTGAGAACTAGAGGGTCGGTGCCCGGCGGAAGCACCATCAAGTCTTGGAAGCAGCAACAGAAGGGGTAAACGAAGAAGATGCAGCATTGGGACCAGCAAGGTCCAGGAGAGTCACCAAATGCAGGAGAGTCAGAGCAGGCCCAGAGCAAGCAGGGGAGCCCACTGAAGCCAAACAAGACCCTCAAAAGAACCTACAGGCTGAAGGCACAGGAGTCGCAAAAGGACCTCGAGCAGCTCACCAAAGATGCAGGCCCACAGTTCAGGGGATGTGGTGGGGACAAAGATCTTGGCAGGGAGAGAGGCTGGAAGCTGGAACTTCTTGCAGGCCAAAGATCTCTGGAGGACAGAGTAAACAAACCTTGGCAACAGCAAGTCAAGGTGGTGCCCAGGAGTTCGGTTCCAGTTGTTCAGACTTGGGATACTGGCCTCAAACTTGCTGAGAAGACAGTGTAGACCTTGAGGGCAGTGCAGAACCACCACCTGTGTTGCTTTCCTCTCAGAGTCTGTGGGACGTAAGAAGCAACAGACCGGTTAGATTGGCTGTGGTGCCTGCAAATGCAGAGGAGTGACTCCTTCTCTCCCAGGGAGATTATTTTGGGTGTCTTTGATGTCCACAGGCCTCGAGAAGAACCTGGATGAAGCACTGGCGACGAAGAAGTCTGGCAGGACGATGAGACTGGGAGCAAGGGAATCTTCCTTGAGCAGTCTCAGTTCCAGGCGAAGCACAAAGAAGTCCAAGGGGCCCAGACGGTTGAAGTGTAAGTGGTTTTGGATATGAATCTTGTTCCACGACGAATCAAAAAAGCCACTCACAGGTAAGCCCTTAAGTACCTTAGGGAAAGGGTTGGGACGATTAAAGGACTCCCAGAGGAGGGGCTGAACAGAGGGGAGGATACCCCCATGTCCCTTGTCCAGTTTCATGCCAGAGCTGAAGCCAAAAGCTCCCTGAACTGGCTCAAACTGGAGTATGCAATGAGGCACCCAATGTGCCCTTCAAAGCAGTCTGGTGGTGTTGGCAAGCACCCCCCACCCCAACTCAATACACTAAGTCCTGTCTGGAAGGTAGTCACACCTCCATGTGACAGGAAAACTATTGTTCTACCCTCTCCTACTGGAGCTCAGCAGCAAGAGGGCACAATCTGTGGTCTGCAGCAGCACTAGCTTACTGTTAGACCCTAAACGGCTGGTACCAGGAATACAGAGGGCACCCTAGGGGAGCCCCCAGTGAATGGAGTCCTACATTCAACACTGAAATCGGTGTTGGGGTGGATTCAAACATGTTTGAACCCAAACAGGACTGGTTTAGGTGCAGCAAATATATAGTTAGACAATTTGTATTTGACTTAATGTCCACTATATGTATTAAATGCCTGACCACACTTACAAAGCCTGGAGAGTCGGCTCCGGGATTTGTAGAGGGGCTCTGCTCATGCAGGGGAACCCTCACACTTGTAACCAAGCATCCTACCCTCAGGACTGAAGAGCATGTCATAGAGGTGACTTGTAGATTTTAAGTGCAGTGACCTTAGATGTAAGGAAACTTATATCTGCTGTAGGTGGTGCTAGCACCAACTTACACAGGCTGCAATGGCAGGCCTGTAGTCACTGGTTGAGTGGTCTCTCATGGGTGGAATAAGATATGCTGCAGCCCATGGAAGAGGCGTGGTGTACCTATGCCCTGGGTACCTCAATGCCATATACTAGGGACTTACTAGGTGTTGGACTTGGCCCTTCTGGCAGGTTCACCCTTGAACTTTTTGCCTGTTGTTATTAAATAACGCACCTTTTAATGATGACCTTTTTTATATCCATTTAATGCATACTGTATATTCTGATTGAACACTTCATGTATTGCATTTTGAGACACAAAGATTTTTAATCTTGCTTTTTTTAATACAAATTTCTCTGTTTTAAAAAAAACATACGATAAATCAAGAATTTTTGCATTTAGTTTTGTTTGTTTGACAATTTACTTGCTAGGCTTCTGCGTGACACATCCATGTATTGTTTAGACCGTCTAGGGAGATACCCACACACAGCCAATGCAGGGATAACAGACGGGACGGGGTACGTCTGGGCTTGTTCAGAGCCAATCTTGCAGCGGTGTTTTGCAATATCAGATGGAATGTGGCCGATTATCACACTACCTAGGGAGAAAGGACTAAATGTCTGCCACAGCATTTTATCATTCAGTGTAGATCAAGTGAGCAGCTGTTTGGGTTCAATTGAGCATTCTGTGGCAATTCCAGTGCAATACCAGCAGATTAAGAAATTAAGATAATCTCAAATAGAGGTATTTTGGGTCTACCTGTAAAGTTACATTCAATATGAAAATTACATTTGACATGTATGCTAATTGCGTCAGAGGAATTTTCCTCTTCCTTTGCGGCAAAATCACAGCTTTAGGAACTGAACTCAGTACCGCCTCCTACTCACAACCCCTTCCGGACCTCCCCCTTTCCCCGCTCCACCCCCTATGGCCTCTCCTAAAAAGCAAGCCCGTTGGTCTGACTTTGAATATTATGACGAAGACTCCATCTCCAAAATCCTCTCTACCCTAAAACCTAAAAATCACTTTAATGACCCAGTACCTTCCAACTGCCTCACTGTTGCCTCCCAATTCATTGTTCTTTGCTGGACTACAATAATAAATGCCTCTCTCCAACAGGGTTCGATTCCGGACCCCTTGAAAGCCGGCCAAGTCCTCCCATTTAAAGAAAAACCAGCACTGGATCCATCCTCCCCCGACAATTCCAGACCCATCTCCAATATCCCGCTACTAGCCAAAGTACTTGAGAAATGTGTTCAGCAACAACTAACTCAGCACATCAGTAACTTACACCTACTAGATGACTTCAAATCAGGGTTCATACTGGGGCATAGCACTGAAACCACTATGCTCCACATAGTGGATGATGCCCTCCAAGCCCTAGACCAAGGCAAAACCTGCCTGCTAATCCTCTTAGATCTATCCTCCGCCTTCGACACGGTCAATCATGATAAACTTCTTGAACGCCTCAATCTCAGGATGGGTCTGGATGGTGGGGTCCTAGAATGGTTCAGGTCCTTCCTCCATAATGGATCACAGAGATTCCTCATTAACGGCAACCTATCAGCTCCTTCTCCGGTTATGGTTGGAGTCCCCCAAGGCTCAACCCATACCCCCACCCTCTTTAATCTTTACTTAGAGCCATTCACTGAAGCCCTTCGTACCGCCAACATTTCCTACCATATGTACGCGGACGATACCCAAATATACATCAATATCTCTTCGCTGGAGGAGATTCTCTCCCTGAACGAGACCTTAAAACTGACTGTCCAGTGGCTAGCCGCTAACCCACTAAAACCAAAAGCAAAGAAAACTGAATTTCTCCTAATCTCCCCTTCTAAAGCCAACCCTGAGATTCAGATGTGGACAAGGCCATCTCAGCTCTAAACTGCCCGCGGACCATTGTGCCAAATCCCTGGGCATAATTCTAGACTGTAATTTGAACATGCGGGACCACATCAACTCAATGGCTAAAGCAGCTAGATTCCACTTGAGCTATCTTTAGAAGCTGAAACCTTTCATTGAGGCTGCTGACTTAAAAATGGCAGTGCAAGCACTAGTCATCTCCAGACTGGAATATGGAATAGGAGAAACTTACTTTCATGCACCACGTTAACGCAGTAGTTTCCTTCTCATTCTACACCTTGAGAATGATAAAAAAACTTCTACCATATCTTCCCATGAACATGACAAAAACGCAGATCAGCGCACTCATCATGGCCCGCATTGACTACTGTAATGGTCTGCTAGTCAACGCTCAAGAAGGTGTTTTAAAGAAATTACAACTGGTGCAAAATGCGGCGGCCAGATTGATTACTGGATGTCCTAAGTATGCCTCCATCTCTGGGACACTCCGAGAGCTTCACTGGCTACCCGTAAAAAAGAGAACTAAATTCAAGGCTCTCTGCATTGCCTATAAAGCAATTCATGGGCAAGGTCCAGCGTATTTGAAAGACTCCTTCTGTCCTTACAAACCTGCCAGATCCCTAAGATCCTCAACCGCTGGACTCATGCAGGTTCCCAGGACTAAGAAAGTCTCCTGGGGAGACAGATCCTTCATAGTCACCACCACAAAACTATGGAACAGTCTTCCTCAGCACATTAAAGCCTCCACCTCTCTTCTCTCTTTCCGCAAGCAGATAAAATCCTGGCTGTTCACGCAATAACTCCTCTTGGACCAGTTCTTTCACTCAGCGCCGAGACACCCACGGGTAATTGAGCGCTTAACAAATCGCCTAAATAAATAAATAAATATGGTTGCTCCACCCACACTGGTCTACCCAAGATCTCCCTTGCACCCCTAAAAGCTTGCCTCAACGCGGCCGCCAGACTACTCACCGGCACCAGGAAATTCGACCACATCTCTCCACATTTGAAAGCACTGAACTGGCTCCCCCTAGAGGCCAGAATTCAGCTGAAACTGGCATGCATCACACACAAGGCTCTTTACTCAAACTCCCCTGCTTATCTGGCACAAAAACTAGTGGTATCTGGAGGAAGCAAGAACTCCCGGTCCGCCAGAAACCTCTTACTCCAAACCGCCTTCTTCCAGAAAAAAGGAACCTATAATAGGGCATTCACCGGGGCAGCTCCTAGAATCTGGAACTCCTTCCCACCCACCATCAGAAGAATCCCCTCTCTTGCACTTTTCAAGAAAGAGGCCAAAGCCTTCCTCATGGGTAAATTCCTCGTCTAATGCCTGCAATGCCTGACCACAAGTCTGATGTTTCTAACACTAGTACTTCTCCCTCAGACCACCAACTCTCCCCGCAGAGAATTTTCGGGTCCCTTATTTTTACTTTTTTGTTTTATTATTTTATTCCTAATTTTTTCCGACTTTAAATATGATTGTAATCGTATTGTGTATCACCAGTATCCCTATGTTCCCTACATCCCGGCCCATCGCCCTCCCCTTGTACAGTTTTCATATGTATATTTTGCACCTAAACGTTGTTAGTACTCCTCTGTATATCTTGTAAAGTGCTCTGATACCCTCACGGGTCAAATTCGCGCTCTATAAAACACTAAAATAAAATAAAATAAAATAAAATAATTGCACACCCTCTTATGACTGGTGGCTATTTTTAGGTCGAGCCTATCCCATTCCACAGGAGTGGATATGGGAGAATTTTAGTGTGCAAAATAAGTTCTCAAACCATCGGGCGGATTTCAAACAGTTCACGTGAAATCACGTGAACACAAGCACGCACATTTCCCCACATCAAAGCCATCAGCCTCCCTCCCACAGGCTTCCCCAGCGTGCGCAGTGTGCGCTGGCCTCACTTCTCCTCCCCCCTAATTGCTTGCACTTTCAAAGCCGCCAGGCCGTGAGCTACATCAAAGGGTTCCGCTACCCCACCCCCTGCTTCACGGCCGCTTCTCATTTCTCCTCCCCTAATTATTCACTGCCCACGGCGGCCAGCCGGCGGTATTTTCACTTTTTTTTCTTCGGAGACAAAGTTACCAAAAAAATGTGTCACATTGCATTTATTAATTTTCCTTTTCCAACATCACTTTTTTTCTAATGCGTATGTTGAATTTGCTTGCTTAAAGGACCAATATGGCAGCCTTAACTAAACTCCGTCTGAGTATTCATGAACGAAGTGTTCTGGTATCAAGAGATTTAACCAAATATGAGTCATTTACATCCCAACGCTAGCAATCGTTTAACGCCCCAATCTTGTCCGTTCTGGAAGTGGTAAGTCCTTGATGTTAGCATATCTTTGTGTTTATGTGCTTCTCGTCTCTTCAGGTTCCACACGTCTACTGTCAGTGGGTATTTTGGCACGTTTACCTCCACCCATAATACAGGACACTGGAAGATGTGGCCAGTTTACCTTCCCCCAATTATACCGGTCACTTGTTTTATTTTATTTTCCTTTAGCTACATCTGTCGCCATCTGCCCCGTCCTCTTCCTCTTGCCCACTTCCCTAGCCATCTGCTACCTGCTTGCGCTGACATATGCTTCGGGGGCAGGTCACGACAGGCATTGCAATTGTTTGTGATGTTCAGGTGGATTTGTGCACTATTAGGCGGCGATGCTTCCCCTCTCCTCCTCCCACAGCATTTGCTGCTCTGTTCGACCTCCTCCCTCCACTCCACCATGGCCACTCTGATGCACATGTGTTTTGCTTAAAAGAGCTCGCGGTCTCGCACACCAACAGTGTGAGACCGAGACAAGCCTACAAGCCGCGCTCCACTGTCCCTACCATCAGCCGGACTCATGTCTCTATTTAGCTCTCTAAACAGCGCTTCCCACCCTGTGGCAGGTCTGTTAAGTGCTACCGTCGGCCCGGCCCCGCTGTTATTTGCAAGGCATCATATTAACTCCTGTACCTGGCCTCGGAATTATGAAAGGCGGAGTGCTGCCGCACTACCAGACACCTCTATGCTCACGCCGCGGGCACGTGTGCCTACAAGCCGCACCTCTCTGTCCCTACCATCAGCCAGACTTGTGTCTCTATTTAGCGCCCTAGACCGCGCTTCCCGCACAGTGGTTGGTCTGTAAAGTGCTACCGTCGGCCCGCTGTTATTTGTAAGGCATCATAGTAAGTCCTATAACTGGCCTCGGAATGATGAAAGGCGGAGTGCTACCGCACTACCAGACACATCCATGCACACGCCACAGCCGTGTGTGCCTACAAGCTGCCCCCTGCTGTCCCCAACATCAGCCGGACTCGTGTCTCTATTCCCGGCATGCTGCCCTTCATGTGATTGACTCAGGTGCGTGTATTTTTAGGAGCGGTTTTCTGTAATTTCCGCCCGTTCACGCTGTTTTTTAGCGCTATGCAGTGGAGCCAGCCAACGCACACACGGGCACTGCCGGGCGTGCACCGCTCTCGGGTCCTGATTCACTTGCACACATGTGTGTCTGGGTGCTGTATGTCCCTGTGTGTCTGAATGTGTACTGTGTCTGTATTTGTGCGTTGTGTATCTGTATGTGTGTGTTATGTGTCTGTATGTGTGCGTTATGTGTCTGTGTGTGTGCGTGTGTTGTGTGTCTATATGTGTCTCTGTAGGTGTGTGTGTTTGAAAATGCGTGCAAGTGTGTCTGTGTGAACACATTGCTAGGCTGCACCAGTGCGTTTTAATCGATTCAGCTGTACAATGTCTTCGAGGCATGGACAACGGCTTGTAGGCACATATGGCCATGCCATGTGGTTGAATGGCTAGGACGGTCTATCGTAGGGATACTAATATGCCACACAACACTGCACTGAAGAAAAAGAACAAGCAGGAAATGTGGCCCTCCACTAGCTTCATAAACA
This sequence comes from Lissotriton helveticus, assembly GCF_964261635.1. Lineage (NCBI taxonomy): Eukaryota > Metazoa > Chordata > Amphibia > Caudata > Salamandridae > Lissotriton > Lissotriton helveticus. The sequence goes on along the minus strand of NC_136067.1, from coordinate 485,390,541 downwards.
GCCAACACCATGCCAGCCTCTGGTAAAACAACATTCCGGACTTGCTGGAAACTCGACCTCCTTGATACCCTCCCTAAACAATGTACTCTTAGTACAAAGTCCTGTTCTCCTCTTCCTCTGTACTATCTCCACTAGAAACACCTACTATTGCTCTTCCTCTCCAGTGCCCTCACTACAGCTCCTACTGCTGCTCTTCCTCTCCAGTGCCCTCACTACAGCTCCTACTGCTGCTCTTCCTCTCCAGTGCCCTCACTACAGCTCCTACTGCTGCTCTTCCTCTCCACTGCCCTCACTAGAGCTCCTACTGCTGCTCTTCCTCTCCAGTGCCCTCACTACAGCTCCTACTGCTGCTCTTCCTCTCCAGTGCACGCACTACAGCTCCTACTGCTGCTCTTCCTCTCCAGTGCCCTCATTACAGCTCCTACTGCTGCTCTTCCTCTCCAATGCCCTCAAAGCAGCTCCCTCTGCTGCTCTTCCTCAACATTGCCCTCAAAACAGATCCCTCTGCCGTTCTTCCTATCCAGTGCCCTCAAAACATCTCCTACTGCCGCCCTTCCTCTCCAGTGCCCTCAAAACAGTTCCTTCCCTCTGCCGCCCTTCCTCTCCAGTGCCCTCAAAACAGTTCCATCCCTCTGCCGCCCTTCCTCCCTAGTGCCTTCCAAACATCTCCTACTGCTGCTCTTCCTCTGTGTGCCCTCAAAACAGCTCCCTCTGCTGCTCTTCCTCTCCAGTGTCCTACACTCCAAATACCACTCATTGTCACATAATTACACTCCAAAAATTACACTGCACTCAATGCAACATACACTCAAAATACCACTCAGTGCCACATAATTACACGCCACATAATTACACTGCACTCCATGCAACATACACTCCAAATACCACTCAGTGCCACATAGTTACACGCCACATAATTACACTGCACTCAATGCAACATACACTGCAAATACCACTCAGTGCCACATAATTACGCGCCACATAATTGCACTCTACTGAATGCAACACACACTCCACACAGTACCACTCAGTGCCACATAATTATATGCTACATAATTACACTGCACTCAACGCAACATACACTACAAACAATACCACTCAGTGCCACATAATTACACGCCACATAATTACACTCTACTGAATACAACATACACTCCAGACAATACCACTCAGTTCCACATAATTATATGCTACATATTTACACTGCGCACAACGCAACATACACTCCAAATACCACTCAGTTCCCCATAATTACACGCCACATAATTACACTGCCCTCAATGCAACATACACTCCAAATACCACTCAGTGCCCCATAATTACACGCCACATAATTACACTCTATCTATCGCATCACCACAGCATCACTCAGCACCACCACAGCATCACTCAGGGGCACCACAACATCACTATGCGTTACTACAACATCACTGAATGCCACAGCATCACTCGTCGCAACCACAACATCACTCAGCGCCACCACAGCATCAATCTGTGCAACCATTCAACAACAACTGGTTCAAATATGTTCTCTCAATGTTTCAAGATGTATTACAAATGTCACAAAAAGAGGTTAATATTTCACTTCTGTTCTTGGATTTTCATCACAATAAAATACACTGAACATAATCTTCACAAAAGTTATTTACAAAAGTTTAAGCTATTGCCATTATAAATTACAATAACTTTTTTTATAATAAGTATTAATTATAAAAAAAATTAAAAGCAATTGTTATTTGCAATATCAATACATCTAAGTCACGTAAATACAACACATATTGCATTACAAATGCTATAGGTGTCACATTTGCGAAAATTAAAAGTATTGGCATTGTAAATGACAAAGCTATTAATTTCTCCATTTTCAAACCCAACACATAAATAAAACATTTGTCATTTACAATACCTATAGCTCAAACTTTCCTAATGCGAGACCTATTGCATTGCAAATGCTTGTTGTTGACAGCAGTAAAACTTACTTTTTTGTGGGACTTTCATCGGAGCACTGCAGGCCCTGTGCCCCAATCCAGAAGCAATCTAATCTCCTTGGAGAGGAAAGTGCTTTGTCTTGCTTTCAGAAAATTCAATACTACAGTCAAGGCTACTGAAATTATACGGCAGGAGAGGGCCAAATAATGTGACATCGTTGAGTAAATTATGCGGCAAGAAAAGGCAAATTTTACAGCATAACGCAACACATTTTGCAACAGTATTGCTTCATTAGTTAGTCATTTTATTTTTTAAACTTGGTAACACTCTGGGCATTGGTTGTACATTATTAGTACCCACATATAGAAGGTGCCCAATCCATCTTAGCAAAGGGCCTTCCACTGAGTGGCAACATCTGTTATTTCATTTTTAGTCACTTTTGAACCAACGTTCGAGCTAGTAGAGACAAATTATTTAGGGGGTTGAAATCTGTGATTATGCGACAGATGTAAGATTATGTGGCAAATGCAGCAAATCTATAATTACTAAAAAATCACCACTACTGGAAAAGCACGTAATTCCAGGGGGCCTGAATTCAGTACATGTTCAGCATGACCTCCGAGAAAAACAGGTTGACCATGTGGAGCTCTTGAGTTATCAAAAAAAAATGAGGTATCAAAACGCACAAAATTTATATCATGCAGCATGCACGAAAGCCCGTGCCCTGTATATATCTAATACCATCATGGAAGCAGCTAATAGAGCGAAAACACTGTTCAACACGGTCAAGGAACTAGCAGGGGCGCAAACCACAGCAACTGCCCGCCCGCTAAATGAGCAACAACCACCGATAAAATCGACAAACTAATTATAGAAATCAATAGTAATAAAAATGACACTCCCTCTCAGGCTGACATGGAGTATGCCCCCATTGTCAAGCAGACCCTAGAACACTGGCCGCCCATTACGATTGACACACTTAAGTCTATCTTCAAGACCATTAAATCTGGCTCCCCTTGCGATCCTATTCCTATCAATATAATGAAACAACTGGACACCCCCTCCCTTGGAATTATTGTCGACACATTAAACTCTTCCTTGGAACTCTCTATAGTTCCTACACTTTGGAAACACGCCATGGTGAGCCAATTGCTGAAGAAACCCACAGCGGACCCCGAAATATTGTCTAATTACAGACCCATCTCACTTCTCCATGCCTTTTTGAAACTTCTGGAGAGACACGTTCACTCCGCTCTCACTCATTTCACTGAAGAAAATTCTCTCCTCCACCCGTCACAATCAGGCTTCCGAGCTGGTTTCTCCACGGAAACTGCACTGCTGGGAGTCACCGAAACCATACGGAAACTCCTTGACGACGGTCAAACGGTCGCCCTCATTCTCCTCGACTTGAGTGCGGCCTTTGCTACCGTGTCACACGAAAGGCTACTAACCACGCTAGGAAAAAATGGGATCGGTGGCGCTGCTCTTGAGTGGATCAGGTCCTTTTTGGAACAACGGACGTTTCAAATTACATCGTCCATAGCGTGCTCTGGACTGTTTAGCACCCCCCATGGAGTGCCTCAGGGCTCTATCCTGAGCCCATTGTTCTTTAATCTTTACCTTAGACCTACGCTGACGATTCACAGATCGTTTTGTCTCTGTCAGAATCCAGCCCACTATCTCCGTCTCTCCTTAAACAAGGTCTCCACAACATCTTCAGCTGGATGACCAACAACCAGCTAAAATTAAATGGAGAAAAAACAGAGATCCTCCTTCTGGGTAATCAACGAGACCTGTGGAACGCCTCCCACTGGCCTTCCCAGATGGGAAACCTCCCAACACCAGTCACCCAAACACGTAACTTGGGAATCATTGTGGAAAGCTCCCTCTCCATGAAACAACAGGCCAGTAAAGTCGTAGGCCTTTGTTTTACCATCTTGAAGTGGCTTAAAAAAATCCTATGGATGCTGCCCATCTCCACCCAAAAAAACGTAGTCAATGCCCTCATCACATCTCGGCTTGACTACGGAAACATTTTATACCTGGGTGCAAATAAAGCGGTCATACAGCGGTTACAGCTTGTCCAGAACTCAGCTGCCAGGCTTCTATGTAAAATTCCAAAAACCGCCAGTGTTTCATCTTATCTGCGTGATCTGCGCTGGCTCAGGGTAGAAAACCGAATTTGATTTAAAGCCCTGAGCTATATGTTCAGGATAAAAGCAGGCACCGCACCTAAATACCTGCAGACATTAGCTCATCCCTACACTCCCAAAAGAAACCTACGATCACAATCAGCAGCCAACTTCTGTGTGCCTAGGTTCAAACTTTCTAGAATGGGAGGCAGATCCTTTTCACATCAGGGTCCTACCCTTCGGAATGCACTCCCGCCCCACATTCGAAAGGAGGTCAGTTACTCTAGGTTCAGGAAAAACATTAAAACATGGCTGTTCGAACAATAAACAAGTTCGACCCCGCGAACCCTTACCACTCTTCTGTGTTGTGTCTCGGCGCCGGGAAACCCTTTTTGGGTAGCTGTTTGCGCCTTACAAGTTTAAACAATAAAATAAAATAAAATAAAGCCAATAGCTGTGCCCAAAGGAACTACAAAAGCTCTAGGAAACTGGTAAAAGCATAACTGGCTGGGGAAATGTCACTATGCCTGACCAGTATAGGTGCAGAATACAACGAGCATTGACAAATCCAAATGTCGCTATGAGACCTATTCACTCTGCCCTTGTCTTTTGTTTAAGTTGTACAGCATCGGCAAAATATGCTTGAGAGAATATAACACAACACTATGAATTGGGATGAAATTATTTTATTATGCTTTTAATAAGAAATGTCTTTGATGTACGATTTGGAATCACACTGGCACTTCTATGCTATTCATAAATACTGTCAATTTCCCAACCCTGGAAGGATGGCACTCTTCTGGTTTTTCAAGACTGGGGTCACGATCTGAGATTTCGATACATCTCAGCTGCACAGAATTAAACCAGTAAACCGTTCCCCGGGCTAAATGATTACGCTGGTCGGAAATACAGTCCTTCAGATACATTAAAAAGTTAGTTTGAATACTACGGCGAGAAACTTTAAATAATCAACACCGGCTCTGTACCTGCTCACACAACATTGAATGAATGGAGTCTTCTAAAGCGCAACTTAGCCCAAGGGCGTCAAGGCGCATAAACAGGTCAGGTAGAGGATAGTAAACCAGGGGAGATCTTACAGATACGCTTCAGAGAAAAAACAGGTTTTCAGTGCTCTGCGAAACTGTGCAAGAGAGGTTTGCCTCAAGAGCTCGTGGGGGGGAAGGAGTTCCTTAATCTGGGTGCGACCATGGAAAACGCTCTACCTCCCCATTTGGCCTTATTGAACTTAGGTACCTCAAGAAGATTTTTGCTAGAGGAGCGAAGAGCTCGACAAGGAGCATACGGATGTATAAGTGACCTAAGACCCTCAGCACCTGTACCATGGAGAGCCCCGTGGGCAAGGCAAAGAATCTTAAAGGAGATCCTAGACTGAATAGGAAGCCAATGTAGGCTTTTACGGGCTGCCGATGCAGAGGCACGTCTTGGGAGGTTAAGAACCATATTTGCAGCCGCGTTCTGAACCATCTGAAGGCGATAAATAAGACTCTTATTGATGCCCACATAGAGGGCATTACAATAATCAAGGCTCGAAGAGATTAAGGCCACAGTGGCCAGTTTCCGGGCATCAGGGGACAGATAGTGAGCAATTTTTCTGAGGACCTTGATGATGCCACAACAGGTGGAGACAGTCTTGCGGTCAAAGGAGAATGCGGAGTCCATCAGAACCCCTAGGTTCTTGGCACACTGATGGGGGGAGGGCAGTCCCCGAGAGAAGCCAGCCACCAGTCGTTGGACCAGACATCCCGACTGCTCTTGAAGATCAACACCTCCGTCTTCTCCCCGTTCAGTTTCAGGAAGTTCTGAATCATCCACTGAGACACCACCTCCATGCAGTTCCTGAAGTTCGAAGCCGAGTCCTTAACAGGCTGCGAAAGAGAGACCATTATTTGGGTGTCATCCGCGTATGAAAGTACTTCCAGCCCGAACGATCTAACTATCCTGGCAAGTGGGGTCACATAGATATTAAATAAGGTAGGGCTCAACGAGGAGCCCTGAGGGACCCCACAATGTACAGGCTTCGGGGTGGAAAGAAACTGTCCCAGCTTCAATCTCTGTTCTGTTTCAGTGAGAAAGGAAGACAGGAGGCTCAGGGCAGGGCCTCCAACCCCAATCTCCCTAAGGCGAGAGATCAGAATAGAGGGAGACAGGGTGTCAAAAGCCGCCGTCAGGTCTAATAGGACCAGAAGGGTGGTGTGGCCTTTATCGACTTGAGAACGGATGTTGTTAACAACTGCCGTTAGGGCCGTCTCAGTACTATGGGAGCTCCTGAAACCATGTTGGAAAATATCAAGAAGGGCCGAGTCCTGAAGAAAGGAGCTAAGATATCGATTAAGATGGAATTCCAACATCTTAGCCAGGGCAGGGAGTGAAATGGGGCGGAAGTTTTTCAAGACCCCTGGGTCTAGAGTGGACTTCTTAAGTAGGGGTTTAACAGCCGCCAATTTCCAGGAGGATGGAAATATTCCCTCAGATAGCACGATTCATGACATTCATGAGGGGGAGAGTCACAACATCCCGGCAGGATTTGAGAACTTTAAGCGGGCAGGGATCCAGGGGGGACCCTGATTTGATGTTGTCCAAGAGCTGAATTGTCAGCTCAGGAGTGAGTAAGGGGAAGGACAGGAAACTGGGCGGGGATCCAACAGATGTGCTCGGAGCTCTGGGTGAAGCCAGTGTGTCAGAAGGAATCATACTCTGATTAGATAATTCAAGGGAGCTATGAAAATCCACGATGTTAGAGTGGAAGAAGACCGAGATGTTATCACAAAGATCTTGAGATTCCACTATAGGATGGGCTCCCTGAGGGGAGGGGAGGGAAGGGAATCTATGATTTTAAAAAGATCCCTGGAAGAGCTGATGGAGACGGTAATCTTAGAAAAGTGGTCCTTCTTTTCCTCCATAACAGCTAATTTATAATCTTTAAGGAGGAGTTTATGTAATTCCTTCTCTGGGGGATCCAACTTAGTTCTCCAACGCCTCTCCTGTTTACGACACCCTTGTCTCAACAACATAAGTCTATCCGAGAACCAGGGGGCTGAGGGGTTCTTTCTCGCAGAGTAATGTTTCTTAAAGGGGCCAGGATCTCTTACACCCCTGAGAAGGTGGTTGCCAGTTCAAGAGCAGCAGAATTGGCATCCTGCAGTTCAGCGGGCGTAAGTTTGTTAAGGTTAAGATAAGGGGAGAGGGATTCATTATTAATGTTTTTAAGGTTCCTCCTAAGTTCCCACTTCTTAATGTGCAGGAGAGGGGGAGATAAGTCCAAAAGAGACAGCTCCAAAGGGGCAGCCAGGTGGTCAGACCAGGCTAGGGGGGCTGGAGAGCCCACCTTCAACCTGGGATCATTAGAGAAGACTCCATCTAGAGTGTGCCCAGCCAGGTGGGTGGGACCTGCCACCCGCTGCGTGAGGTCACAGGAGCCCAGTGTGTCCAATAAAGTCTTAGTATCACTCGATTACATATTTTTCAGGTGAAAATTAAAATCACCAAGAAGGGTGATGTTGGACCTCTCAACAAATGGCTCTAGTAGCTTGAGCATGTCCTGACTAAAGGGGCATCTAGGGCCCGGAGGTCTGTAACACAGTAGGCCAGAGAAAGAAATGGACGGGGTGGAATTGATAGAAAAATAAAGAGCCTGAAAGGCATCAGAGGGAGAAGACAGAGCCTCAGTACGACATGTGAGAGTATCTTTATATAGGATCCCTAAGCCTCCTCCACGACGACCATCCTGAACAGCCTAGCGAGGGCATACCCAGTGGGAATGGAATCTATCGGATCATGTCCCGAAGAGTCAGACGCCCAGGTCTCTGTGACAAAAACCCAAGTGGGTTTCCTAGCAGAAACAAAATCGCTAAAGGCAATATTGTTTTTTATTAGAGACCTGGCGTTGATAAGAAAACCTCTTTCCGAGATAGTATTCGAGCCGAGCATAGGGACGACTAGACAGGGCGAAGCAGACCGACAATTACCATCTCCATACCCACTGCTACCACATCCACAGTCAGTCCCAATTAAAAGAGCCTCAGGTGTAAATGTAAATGTAAATGTTTTTGTAATTGTATAGCGCACAGCTACCCGCTGTGGGTTTTCCCGGCGCATGTACGAATACTGCAAGGGAACCCTTCCTGGCTTTCCCTGTGAAGTGTCCACTCCTGGGCACCCCCATGGTGCAGACCAGGCATCCCTCGCGTTGTGGGGCCCGTTGTGGAGACTAAGCAAGCTATTGCCCAGAGTTGCAGCGTGGGACCCTTGATCAGAATAGGCGCTGAGGCGAGAATATCCGGTCAGGGGAATTAATGAGCCCGTGACCCGCCGAGGAGGGAATCGAACCCTGGTCCCTGGCCAGAGCTCTGCATCGAGGTCTGCCTGCTCTAACCATTGAGCCACACTTCTCCTAAATGAATGATGGCAGGGCTTTAGAAATGGTTTAAGGGCATACATTAGTTGTCTAGAATAGCATACACCTACTTGTGTGTCGACCATACAGGGTCCAGCCTCCCAAGCCCCAGGCGCAAACTCAGCACAGACGGGCTAGACTTTGGCGCGACTCTGGGGCGCGCCCGCTGCGCGCGTCTGCTGAGCGCGGAAGAAGTCATGAGGATTAAATAGGGCGGTGCCTGTAGGAGAGGCTAGCGCGTGACCCTGAGTCTCCAATGAGAAGGAGAACAACAATCTGTGCCGGCGCCCTCCACAGCAAACGGGAAAACCCGCGGTGGAACGGGGCGCTGGCAAACAAAGTGATCAGTGCAACAAGCGAATTTTGAACAGGTAAGTGCAACAGAGCAAAGATTTAAAATTAGGTGGTAGAGCAGCAACGTTTTAAAAATGCAGCAAAGTGCAACAAACAAAGTTTAAAAATGCAGCGTAAAATGCAGCAGACAGTGACTACATGTGCTGGGTTGTTAAATGATGACTCACTGTTTCAAACAGTCGACGATTCAAACCGGTGCTATTTGTGCTCTTGAAACAACTTGCAAGAGTGACCGAATTTACTCGATATTAACAGCACTAAATCCTGAAGCATGTACTTGGTCTTTTTGAGCGTACGTGTTGCCTTGACAGTGCCCGTATGTGGTAGGAACAACACGCATGGACATGGAAAATGAAATTATTGTCTTAAAACGGAGAGACTGCAGTGTTAACTGTGTAGTACTGCACTTCTCTGTGCTGTGAGAAGTGTGCAGATAGTACCATCCGTACAGGCTAGGTTAAGTTCATCAGGCATTAACGTGTGCTCGATGGTCTAGCACCATATCTCATACTGAAGCAGGACACACAACTGTGCTAAACTGCACTGCAGAAGCACACAGGTAAGAGCAATGTGGAGCGGGGATGGGATGGTGTGAGCTGAAAATCACATGGGAGAGAGATAGCAATACAGATAACCAGGGGAGTGAATGGGACGAGGGACTAGGCAAACCAGCGCATTGGTGGCAGGAAAATATGAGGGAGACTGCTAGACAATTAGTGTATTCTCATGGAATGCTTTAGCAAAGAAAAAAGCAGTTACCAAAAAGTGAGCAGTGGAAGGACACTAGTAAAAAGGCTATGCACCAGGGGATGGAAAATACAAGGTGGTCAGGCATTAAGTCCACAGAAAGTTTTTGGTAAGCTGACAACAGTTTGCTGTCTAGTAGGCGCAACCTAAAAAACAGCAAAGAGGAACCCAAAAGCAACTTCTCATATTTGGGCATGTAAACTATTTAACTCAGTGCTCAATCACATTTAATTTCAGTAATGGGGCAAACCAAATTGAATAACCTGTTTGGTAAGAAAATCCAGAAACATAGCTGACCCCTATTTTAGCAATAAAAGAGGTAAGTGAAACTTTTACTTAGTGCAACAGACAGAACAGCTGGAATCTTGTGTGCACTTCCCGTTGTTTGCAAAACAAACAACCCTAGTAGAAAAAGTCTTTGCATAACTGATCAGAAAACAAACAACATCAAACTTGTTAATAAACATCTACATCAAAAAGACGGCAACAAGACTTCTGGCTGTAGATTAAATTCTCAAAAAGTTTGAAAAAAGTAATGTCTAGAAGAGACAATTTCAATATTAATTCAAGATAATCAAGTACTATAAGTCAAGGATTCTACAACTGTTATTAGTCACACATTATCCATGGTACAAGAAGAATCCTACATTGCTAGAAAAATAAACTCAAAAGCAACTTCAGCAACAAGTAAAGCCCAGATTAGGCCAGCTTCAACCAACAAATAGTCATTCACTGACACAATCATAAGAGAGAATCATACACTCAGCATCAGTAGTATGACCACTCCAGCCCAGACAACCCAATGCCAATAAGCAAACAATGTTCCACTGTCTTCAGTTCACTGTCTCCGGAACACTGATGCCATTATATGGGAGAGTGTTGGAACTGGAATGCCCCCTGCATGGTGTACAATTGTGCGCCTTGCATGCCCAACTGCGAGTATCTGGTATACCAATTCTTGGATCTTTGGCCCTAGGCTCATGCTAACCTAGAATGTGTGTGGGGGTCTAGATCTGCCTTTGACAAAATACTAATCCTAGACTTGTGCTTGACCTGTAGGGGTGCACCTAGCAAGCCCTCAGTAGTGACAGAGGACAACTGTCCCTGTCATAGGTTCATGTATATAGTGCGGCGGTGGCATAAAGCATACCATGATTCGTAGTGATCTTAGTGTGATAAGGCCTTTTTACTTCTGTCACTAAGGTAGAAACCTACTGATTCACAGCCGTAGATTTCAGTTGCCAATGATGAACCTGGAATCCTAGCACAGAGATCCCGACCGCATGGAGGAATGCGTCTGGTGAGCAAGAGGCATGTTGCACACTGCATGAGAATATAAGTGAACCAGAGTGACACAGGCCTGTGGGTTCCATTTTAAAAAAACCTGGTCTGTTCCGCGGACAGGTGAAGTGTATTGATGACATTCCAGAGACTTTGGGTAGGAGGTGGTAAAGCAGATACTTCAAAATTCAGTTGGTGAACAGTCTTCCTGAAATTGCCATCTGGTAGATGGTAGGACTGAAGGGTGGAACTGCAGTTCCTGTTGTCTGGGTGTGAAAAGTTCTTTAGAAGGGGGGGGGGGGTGCTTTCTTCCTGCTGACTGTCAGGTATGGCTGTTGATAGGTGCAGACTGCTCACAACTATTTGGGCCTCTGCTATGGGTGCTAAAGAGAATCACTCACAACAAAGATTTATGGCCTGATTTACATGTTGGCTGTAAGGATACTCCTTCTCTATGGCAATAGGCTAATTGTAGCACCAACCTAATGATCCACCTCCCGATTTAAATGCGGACCGGCTATAGGTTTAACTATGACGGCGACTACTCTGTCATAGCCAGAGTCAAACTTCTCCGACGGCTCTACGGAGTAAGGGCAGTCAGAGAAAAATCCACCCACCCAATCAGGGTAGGCAGATATGTAGCCATTTTTTTCTGGTTCTTCACCACCAGCAAACCCTGCTAGTTAGGGACAGTAAAATGCTAATAATGCTCCCACTGCAATGGGAGATGACCTTCATGGTAAGGGGAGCATTACTTATTTTATTTTCAAGAAGAAAATCCCATATTAGAATTCCTTTTTGAAATAAAAAATAAAACGGTTTGGTGCAGGGCAGCATTATGCTGATGCAACCTTGCACCAAACAGCGAAATACATTGGCAGGAACTGCCGTAACGGTGGTACCTGCCAATGCATTATAGATGACCAACTGCTTAGCGGTCATTTATTAATTTGGTGGACGGTCCCGCTGCCATGGGGACAGAGTAATTCAATCCGTCCCCATGGTGGAGCGATTGGCCATCTGCCAAATAATAAATCAGGCCCTTAGTTTGAAAGAAAGACTGAGGAGGACATATAAAAATATAACAAAAATAGTCATAAAAGGGCAGACTGACAATCCACTTCCCCGAATGCCTCCCTGTATAAGAGAGGGAGCTGCTGAACTACCTGTTGTTCCAGTTCCAAGTTGTGAATTACAGAGGACTACTGCGCAACCAGGACTGGTGTCTGCTGTCAGCCAGCTTCCGATAAGTGAGGGAAAGCTCATCTGGAGTCAGATCTGGAGGAAGAAATACCTATGCTGTTCTGAAAACCTGAGCAGTCCTGCCTGAGTCAGAGCGAAAGAGCGACTTGACCCTACAGGAGGACCTGACTACTAGTGTGTACATAAGCATTTTACCCTGGTCTTGTGGTCCGTCCAACAGTCTCAAAACTAGGGCAACTGGTACTGTAGCCTGGAAGCCAGTCACTGAACTCATTGAGGGGACCACAGCATTTATGGAGCATGACTGAGCAGCTCCTGCTGTCATCACCATTGTCGCAGTTGTGGCACTTGCTCATGTGTGTACATTCAGACTGCCTAACTGAAAAAGCAATTGGCTTGCCCTGTGACATCTGTTTATTGACCATGATTGTGGTTGACTTTACTGAGGCATAACCAACCCATGCCCATGGCCGGACTGGCCAGCCGGGCAAGAGAGCAACCCTCTGGGAGGCTGGTGCCACAGGAGGCCGTATTTGACACTTGGAGGCCATTCCTGCATTTGGAAGGAGGTACTGTGACACCACCACATTCCAGGGAGGCCCAGTGTATCCACATACAAGATTCACCAGATTGGAGGAACCGGACCCGGCACATCCTGCGAGGCACACCTGCTGCTGATGCCGTCAAAGCCCGGAAGGTGGTCACTACCAGAAGCCAGATGCCCACACTGCTATATTCAGACCTGAGTCACTGTGCTGATATTCAGTTTATGTTTTGGTACACAACCTGCTTAGCACTCTACAGGTTTAAGACAGTAAAAATAAAGACTAACTGAGACAATTGAAGGTCAGATCAGAAGCATAACTAAAAGGCAGACAACAGACCAGTTGGTGGTTTTAATGCCTATGTATCATAATAAGCAGAGAATAGGTGTTTATGTTTTTCTGTAGATTTCTAACAACAGGAGGCTATGTTCTGTTCAGAGGTGTACTGGAAAATAATTTTAGGGTATTGTTAGAAATGAGGGTCTCTAGGTGGCAGAGGTAGGTACCTTTGTCCAAATAGGGCTTGTTGCCTCTAGTCAGGGTAAGGGGGATACAATTCTAAAATAACCCTTGCTTACCCCCGTGGTAGCTTGGCATAAGCAGACAGGCTTATCTCAGAGGCAGTGTGTAAAGTATTTGTGAATACATACAGTAATACAGTGAAAACACTACAGATGGACACCACAACCAGTTTAGAAAAATAAGTAATCTTCATCTAAACCAAGCAAAACCAAACAACAAAAATCCACAATACAATAATAACAATACGCCTTTAAAATGGTAGAAATAGTTCAGTTCAAAGCAAATTGCCGATGCAACACTTTTCACACAAACTACCTTGGCTGGGTCGCACACACAAACAAAAAGGGCCTCAGGGAAGATGATGTGTTGGTTCCTTACACTCAGGGAAGGTGATGCATTGGTTCCTTGCTCTGGGGGAGGCGATGCGTTGATTTCTTATTGCTACGCAGGTGAGTTGATGCGTCGGTTCCTTATCGGAGAGGAGATGATGCATCGATTTCTTACTGCGTGGGGAGGTAATGCTTCAATTTCTTATTGCATCCCCCAACGGTGCGACAGACCGGGAGCCTCGCTGTGATGATCTGGGATGATGCGTGGTTTCTTGCCGCGGCAGAGCAGGGCTTACGTCAGAATTGGTGCAGTGATCTCGAACGATGCGACGTGCCGCAAATTCTCGAGCCGCAGGCAGACGCTGTCAGTTTCTTCCGCGATGTGCCGGAAACAGGCACGGATGTGTCACACTTCTCATTGTTGAGTGGCTTTTCCAGCTCCCAACTGCCAGAACAACTTCCAGAACAGCTACAGGTGCCTCTTGGCAGGTCAGGACTCACAGCAAGGAAGTTCAGGGGAGCTGGAGGTTAAGTCTTTGTGTCCCTGAGACTTCAGAACAGGAGGCAAGCTCTTCTTCAAGCCCTTGGAGATCTTCCTCAAGCAGGGGACACATGAAACAGCAAGGTCCTTTTCCCTTTCCTTAGCAAAAATTAGCCACAGCAGGCCAACCCCAGACAGCAAACAGCAGAGGGGCAGTACTCCTCCTCAGTTTCTTCAGCTCGTTTCCTTGGCAAAGGTTCTCCTGATTTTCCAGAAGTGATCTGAAAGTCTGGGGTATAGGTCCCTCTTTTTATACAGTAAATGTCTTTGTTCTCTCCTGGCCCAGGGCTCTGAGCCCAGTCTAAACCAGTTCTGGGGGGCACTTTGCAAGTGCACAACAACCTCCATTAACAGTGTGAACCCTGGCTCTAGACACACCATAGGGGGCGGAGCCATCATTGTGGAAGGCAGGCACAGCCCTATTCAGGTGCAGGTGCTACTCCTCCCACCACTCCAAATGCAGAGAAGGCCTATTCAGCCTAGAGCTGACTCGTCCAGACTCTCTGGAGCCACAGCAAATCCCCAGCCTCTGTCACTCCAAAGCCAGGCAGTCAATACACAGAGGCACATTGGATGGCTAAGCAAGAAAATATCTACTTCCTAAAAGTGGCATTTTCAAATACAGAATGTAAAAATCACCCTCACTAAAAGATGCATTTTAACATTCCGAGTTCAGACAGACTAAACTTTAGTTTCCTAGCTTTTTCCCAGGGGTAGTTATGTTTATAGGATGGTATAAGCAAACTCCCCATTCTATCCTATGGAAATAGGTAGCCTTGCAATTGCGAAAAACAAAATTGATAGTATTTCACTATCTGGACATGCCACAAACACCAGGGCATGTCCTACCTTTCACATACACTGCACCCTGCCCACAGGGGTACCTTGGGCCTATCCTAGGGGTGACTAACATGTAAGAAAAGGGAAGGGTAGGGACTGGCAAGGGTGTGTACATGACAAGTCGACATGGCAGTACCAGACTGCACACAGCCTCTGCAATAGCAGGCCTCAGTTACATTCACAGGCTGCTTATGTGGGTGGCACAATCAGTGCTGCAGGCCCACAAGCAGCATTTGATTTACAGGCCCTGGGCACACACAGTGCAGTGTACTAGGGACTGACTAGTAAATCAAATCAGCCAAGTAGGAAAACACCTATCCATACATACCTATTTACAAGGAGAGCAAATGCACTTTAGCACTGATTAGCAGTGGTAAAGTGCCCAGAGTCATAAAACCAACATAAACAGGTCAGAAACAGAAGGCCACAAAGCAATAAATCTGGGGGTAAACCTGCAGTAAAAGCCAGAATTTAACAGGTATTGACTCTTGAACGATGGAAGAACTTTCATAAAATAGTTTTTGTTAATTTTGGTAGGCCAACAGTGGACACCTGAGTGGCAGGTGAAAAGGGAGCCAATTGATGATGCTGCTGAGGTAACTGAGCAGGGGCTAGAAGGCAGTGATTTCGCAGGCAGCCAGCTTACGGACTCCGCAGACAGCATGAAGTGCTTAAGGCTACATAGAGGGAAGGCTCTAGCTAAGATGTTTTAAGTTTTTGAAAGGAAGCCAAATTTGTCTACTGTGCTGCTGTAGCAAGCGAGGTCACAACTATTGGAAGGGTCCACTCAATATTGTAAGCCGTGAATAGAGTGGGGAGCAGGGTCGCAGCTAGACCCAAACTTCAGGGGGGACTAACACTCCCAGCCAGGGCTGGCTATAGCACTAGTCGCACACAGGGCAACAGTCTTTTTTGGCACCACCTTCCCCATTTCCTCCTTCTCCATGAATTCCCTCACTACCTTCACCAACGATGCAACTCATCTCTCTATGGCACCTTTCTGACAAAAAGTTCATTTTTTATAGCGCTACTCATAGTTTACTCACACTCAGTTTTGTGATCTACATGGTACACATTCTTTGAGCAGGCACATTAACCCTCTGTGCTGTGTGGGTGGCAGGAGTGCCCACGTGAGTGCATGGTGAACGATGTGACAGTGTGAGAGAAGGGTAAGAGGAGTGACTGCAGGGTGAGTGAGGTGGACATATGAATTTTGGTGTGGATGTACGTGCAGAGTGGGAAGAATTAATGCATGGTTAGTGATGGGATTGTTTGAGTGAGATTGCAGATTGTGAAGTGAGGGGTACAGGTCAGTGAAGTGTCACGAGTGCAAGGTGAGTAATGTGCTCATGTGACTGCAGGGTGAGGTACACGGTGAACAGTGCAATTCCATTGTGAGTGCAGGTGATTACTGAGAGTGCAGGGTGAGAGGTGTGAATGGTGTGGGTGCATGGTGAGCAGTGTGACAGCATTGTGATCGCTGTGAGAGCAGGTGAGCGTGAAAGTAAAGGGCAAGAATGAGGAGTGAGTTGTCTGAATGCAGGGTTTATTCCCAGACACTTGAAGTAACTCAGCACGTTATTGACGGTGGCATAGGGTTTCATATATAAGTTAAACTCTGCTATTGTGGCATTTTTCAGGGATCGAGGGTGGAGGAAATAAATGATGTGCTGATTCTGTAACCAACTTCCAGTCTTATGATTAGGGTTGCCAGCTCATTATTTTGATGTCTCAGATGGTACAAAAATAAGCAGTCACCTAAAGCTGTATTTTCAGCACTTATATGTGCATACTTTGAACAGCAAATATAAATAGAAAGCACTTTTGATTGTATTCTAGGGCTGCCTGAATGATCCATGACTGATAATTAAAGGGAACAAAGACAGAAACGTCACATTACAAATGAATACATACTTTTTTTATTTATAACCCTATTTAGTGTCAAGAGGAGATCTTTACAGGCTCTTTAAACACATGGCAACCCTACTTTATATTCCTTTTCATGAAATGCATTCTCACACTAGGGCAGCAAATGTACAATACAAATGTAAGGAATAGGCAGAGTGGGGGCCCAGAGGGTACTGGACCCAGAAAAAAAAAATAAGCCTCAGTAACCAGTTTACAAAGGTATGTAAATATGCAAATGGTCTTTAAAGACCTGTGAAAAACTCGGATGTGCCGGAGATAAGACTCCAGACACTGCCCAGCCGAGCCAACAGCAGCACGAACTGTATCAGCCCGGGCTGAGACACATGACAGGGGTTATTAGGGGGGTGTATTAGGGGTATGGTGAATTAAAGTGAAGAAGGAGAATGCACACAAAATAACTAACTCCTTCAAAGGCAATTATAGTTAAATTATAAAACACAATTAACAAAGATGCAAAATCTCAGGGTCCCCAAACTAGAAATCAGTTTGCCTAGTCAAAAGCAAAAGCAAAAAAAAAAAGGAAGCATCTACAAAGCTGCAACAGTAACTTTCTACTGCAGTCACATCTACTGAAAGTAGCACAAGCACTTAAGGTGGAAAGAGACAGAGTAACAGAGATGCAAGGACATGGAGAAAGAGACATTGCAAAAGTAGTGATATTACTTTTAACTTTAAGAAATTGTAAAAATCAGAAAAGGTAAGGAGTGTGCAGGCTCACACTATTGCCAGCACCAAGCTACATGTTAATCCGCCCCCCACCCCACCCCGCCCTCCAAGAATTTGTGGTAACCAGCACATTGTAATACTCTTAAAAATATCTATATTATTTAATGGTATTCCAATTCACTGACTACCCATCAAAAGCCTCCCTTATCATTGAAGCACTCAGGGCAAGTTATCAAGTCATAGCAGCCAGAAACCAATGCACCTCACCAGCCATGGAGATGGAAAAACTAAATCAACAGTTCGGCAACAAGCATAACCAAAAATGAAAGTATGTAGCACAAAATGTTTAATTTTATCGCTACACGACTAATGACAAAAAGTAACAAGCATTTGCAATGCAAATGGTCTCGTCTTTGGGACTTCATAAGTATTTCAGCCATGCAACATATTACGTGCAGCTGGCCGTCTGCCTTTGGGCTCTATTTATTTAGTTTTATAGCATTTGTGGCGCACCAAGCTTGAACTTTACATGCTAAAAGCTAAAGCACAGAGTGCCACGACTGGTTAACAGTAAATAAATAGAAAACAAAGGTGGCGGTAGGACCATGCCTGATTTCCATTTGGTTGGTCTCTGTTTGGAGTAGACTAGTGGGCAATTTCCTGAAGGAAACATTTGCATTAAAAACACCTCTTTATACAATGAAAAGGCCCTTATGTCATGTATGTTTTAAACTCGCTTTACTCGCTCCTTGGTTTAAGGTATATGTATCTACGTTTATAGGCAAGACCAATTGCAACCCCTGTTGATAACCTACGCCGCAGGGCAATCTGAAAGGGTGGTGAGGTGTTGTGAGGTGGTGGGTATAAAAGTTAGACTCACCGCTTTTGGACTCTGCAGTCCCGTGGACGCCCTTGCATCATATGATGGGCTAGTCTGTGCTCGGTGCCTGGGGGGGGCACAAATAGAGGGTATTTGAAGATGGCTCCGAAGGGATTCGGGGACTGTACCTCCCGTGAGTAGTCTGGCACGCGGGAAGGACAGGGAGCATGATACAAGTTGGAACTGTCCAGTGGTGGTTTCTGCAACCCCGGGGACTCCACTGGCAAGGTGGTGAAAAGTATAAGACAATATAACCTGAATTTGACCGATGTAGCCCACCCTTCACCTCGGAGCTGCAGGGGTTGGTTGGGGTGGTGCTGTGAGTGTTGATGTGTGTGTCTGAACTTTGACTGAGCACGGCCTGGCCAGTGAGTGACTCCGCCATGGACCGGCTGTATATATGCCTCCATGGATTCTTACGTGCTTCCGGTGTCTCAGGAGCGGGTAGTGTTTTGGGGCTATGAAAGTCTCAGTAGCAAAAGGTTCCTAGCGTCCTGGGAGCAGGCAGCACCGAAGGTGTTAAAAGTGAGTTTAAGGTTCTCAGTGCCTCGGATGCACTAGGTGTCTCAAGTACTAGGATTTCCTCAGTCTCCAAGGTTCTGGTAGGTTTTTAGGGCTCTTAGCACCTCAATGTCTTAGGTGCTTTTAGAGTCCAGGGTCGGCAGTGTCTCGGTTGGTGCTCTCAATGTATCAACTGCTCTCAGTGTCTAAGGTGATCTCATTGTCTTAGGTCCTCCCAGTGTCATAAGGGCCCTCAGTGCATCCGGTGCTCGTAGTGTGTTAGAGGCTTTCAGTGCCACGGGTGCTCTCGCTGTCTCAGGTGACAGTCTGCCCAGAATTAAATAGAGCTTAGCAGCTGCTGCAGGGGGGGGGGGCTGCAGACAGGGGAGTTTGACAGGGCGGAAGTGGCACACTGGCCCGGCCAAAGCTCCTACGCTCTACCCCAGGCGAGCAAGGAGCATGAAATCTACCTGAACGGAGTCATGAAAACCTTTTCCTCTGGCGGTAATGAGGGGGCTGGGATGACACTTCCTTCCAGGCAGCCCTCCCCTCTGGTTAGTGGTGACATGGCACAGGAGTCCTGGTTGCTAGGCAACCCTCCGGCTCCACTCCAGCTGCAGCGCGGCTCCTCTCCTTAGCGAACCCGGCCTCGAGTAGCGGTGGTGAAATCAAAGCAGGCACTCAGCACTTCTGGGGGTAGTGGGCAGGTGGTGATGAAATACCAGCCCTTAGTGCTTCTTTCTGGTCACGGGCCTGCGGCGGTGATACACGCAGTGCTCTCTGTGCTTGTTGAGAGCAGATAGGTGTGCCGGCACCGCAGTGAATTGGGAAAATACTACTGTTTTGTCACGCATGCGTACGATGTATGATGTAAGGCATCGCTCGCATGCGAGACAAAGAGCGCCAATTCACCCACCAATGAAATGACAAACAAGCATTTAAAATGCAATCAGACTCGTATATCCACGAGACCTATTGCATTTTAAACGGCAGTGTGCACAGAACGGGAGGGGGTGGGCGGATGGTGGCGGTCCAAGAAGTTACGGACTACGGGAGGGAACAGGGAGAGGCAGGGAAACAAAACTGTTTAAGTAAAGGGGCTGGTAGCCATGGAAGGGCAAAAATGACGTCATGGCAGTCAGGAGGCGGGACTAATAAGCTGGCAACCAGTCAGAATGCAGCATTTCAGATTTGAGCCAATCAAAAGGAAAGTGGGTATCTCTCGACAAGACAGCGCATGCGCTGCCTAAGCAAGACCTAAAAACGTATAAAATCATGACTATAGCAGCTTACACCATATCCCGACTGATGTCAGCAAACATGCTAACAAACTGCATAAAATGTGGGACATAACCAACATAGCATTTTCCCAGATAAATGCCTAGAATATTCTGAATTATTTGTCAAACAAATAGATTCAAATTAGAAATACAATCACCTCTTCTACCACAGCAACATCTCCTGGAGATCCTCCACAAAACACCAAAGCTATGACTGTATTACAAACTGTCACCAGCTTGTCAAGGTACAACAGCAATGTGGTTTTCCTCCTTCATAATTCAAAGTACATTTTACGTCCGACCCTCCTGGGCTTCACCGAGCTTACTTCCTATTATCTTTAACACCAGTATGAGAGCTTCCCTTTATCTCTTTAGCGTCCGCACATCACTATCGTCCATGTCCTCATAGTACTGCTGTATTAAAATCTGACTTCTATCAACTGTGACGTTACTAGGAGATACGGATCTTGGACAATATTTTATGTATGTACTTAAGGTTGCTAAGCACTAGAATGTTGTAAAAAGCAAAACAGTAGGCAGCATCAGAGTGATGAGAATTGTTGAGTAAAACAAAGAAAATATAAAAAATATAGTATAATTTTTTTTTCTCGGGCACAGTCAATTGCTATGGACTAGGATGGCCGAAATTTAATTGAAGGTAAGGCACAGTAACAAAATTATTCGAACGCGTTTGGTTAGCCCAGCGTGGTAAGCATTATCATCTCTAGGTGTGACATAATCCAGGGATAGGGAATCCTGGTGAAAAGCCCTACGGGGGAACAGTGGGTTTAATCTTCTTGCATGTGTACAGTTGAAAGAGGACAGGTTTAGTGATCCTAGCAACAAAAACTGGCTTGTTTAAATTAGAGATGGTAAAACTAAAAATAATAGTGACAAGCGACGGCAATAGCCTGAATTGTTTATTTGGCTAGAATTGGACTTTCCTGGACGAAAGGAAACATGTTTGGGGTTTTAGCTCCAGAAGAGACTGAGTCATTCAGGCTTCCAGATCACAGAGAAGGACTTTCGTCTAAGCAAAATGGAGGACGAGAAAATACCAATGAGTAGCCCCGCCAGACAAGAAAAACACAAGAGGTGTTACCCTTATCCAAAAGTCAGCCACATTCCCAAGTCTTAAACTCAAAAATATATCTAATACTGTATCTGCATTATCAGAGTCCGAAGACCTTTCAATCATGACACCCCAATGGTTGAAAGCAACAGGTCGAACTAGGTCACTGTCCCTGATGACACCAGCTCATGTGCAAAATCCAACTGCTCGATGGTGTTACAGTCTTCACTCAGTTGCTGCGGCTTCTTTGGGCTTGCACTCCCCTCCGGATGTCTCAGTCAATGCAAGACTGGTTGTTTGGTCCAACTGCCCACTAATGACATACCTTTCTTTTCGAGGTTGGTCATGCATATCATGTTTCTCCAACCCAACCATCTCAGTCTGCTTTAAGCAATTCACAAGCCCGCCATTACTGCTTAATCATGTAACACTAGTATGAAGACAACTGCACAGGATTCATATCTCAACGTTAACTTGTGGAATGGTTTTGCATTCTCTTCTAATTATTTTATGTATATCTTGGTGTTTCTAAGTTAGCACAACATGACACCAAAATAAATAAATTTTACACAAGACCTGAAAAGGAGACACCAGCGTGTTCTTTCCACTTAAAGGATATGTCACATTTGATGAATAGTAAACACAACGGAGAAGAAGGGTCAGAGGGAAAATGTTTAAAGACCTACCCAGGGTGGAGTCCCCCAACCAGTAAATGCAAGAAACAAAAAAGCACACACTGGGGGTCTAAAGCTGGGCCTAATACGCTCCAGACAACCAACTAACAAAAAAACTGCTCAACAAGTCAGTGGACGTTTGCCAGTGCTGTGTAACAAAGGAGTTTACGGGGTATTTACAAAAAATGACCTATGCAGAGGGATTCACTTCAAATATAGATTAGACCCATACAGAGAAGAATAGGATGTCCATCAACGTCAGATGTAGATCATGTATTCTCATTTGGCCATCCAAAAAGGAATGGTGTGTCCCATGATCATTGGGACTAAGCCATAACCTAAACTTGTCTGGGTCTTATCTCCAGATGCAGTGAAGACCATATGAGTGAAAGGATCGTAATGGAATCCCGTGCAGTGCAAAGAAAATGTGTGGTGAGATTAAAAAAGGGTAGTGAATCAATACAAAAACTTTAATATCACTTGATCACTCCTTTAGTAAAAACAACAGGAACAGTGCAAAAATGCAGTCTAAACAAATAACTGCATATATTCGGCCAACATGTTTCAGCCTTGAGGGAACCAAATCCCGCGGCTTTCTTCAGGGCCACAGTCCTTAACGTTTGCTACTGCGTAACAAAACAGTGAAATGTAACTGAATCAATTAAAGGATACAACTGTGTCGTGATAAATATCTTTCAAACCTCTGTATCAACCAGTGTCTGTTTTATCTGTGTTGTACAGGGAGTAAACCTCACCTCTCCTGGAACCTGGGTCAGGATAACATGAGGCCCCGCTCTGTCCGTCTTTGCATCGAAGCTTCCGACTGAGCTTAGAGGGAGCCGATGAATGCCTTCGCAGATCTTATTAATATCTAGAATACTCCAAGAACGACGACTTTTTATTGAGGGAAGAAACGTATACAAAGAAGAGCTCAAAATATGCCACACGTATGACAAATGGACAATTAAGATACAATTTATAATTGGATGTGGCAGCCTTTAACTCATTTTATTTCTGCTTGGGGTCGTTCATCAGCTAGTTTATGAACCCATCAACACCCCTACAACAATCTAGAGGTGTCCTTACTTTCTGACAGGAAGTGCAACAAAATATCGAATCAAATGCCTAGGAAGCTCAAGGAGGAGCTATACCACATCCTGGGTGTAAGAGACAACTGGCTCTTCACAAACAAGAGTGAAGGGGTGCTCAATGACCCAAGCCAAGTATGTTCTGTAGTAACTGGGAAGCAGGCTACAGTTTCATCTTCATGAGCTAAATCACTTATCTGGCACTAGTGACCAAAGCCAATGAGTTCAACACACCCATCCTACAGGAAAATAGGCACTGGATATAAGAGAGATACTAGAGTTTGAAGGGTTTATCCAGTTAAGTCATTTCCCTGATTCATAGACCAGAGCATACTTAGGACCTATTTCCCCCTGCAGTCTTAATATTTGGAATATGTCAGGCTCACTCGCCACCCATACCTTCAGCCTCGGACAGCCAATATATTCAAAGCTGGGAGTGGGACCAGAGAGGACTCTCGATATTTGATGGAAAGTTGGTCTTCTGCGCCTCTTTATGGATAGATGTAGATTAGTAGTTAAGGCCTATTTAAAAGGAACCAGTGCAGGGATGAGTCAAGGTAGAGTAAAACATAATTATCGCTGCTGTAAATATAATGTGATTACGCAGCCAGGATTGTGCATTTCGGTACACACAAATCTTGGACAATAGCTCAAGAATATATTGGAACCGGCTTGCTGACCCTCCATCATCTTTGAGAAGCATTTGATGAGGCGACTATGGAATTTTAGTAGGGCATCCACAAGATGTTGCCAGAGTGAAAACTGGTTCACCTCAGCATAGAGGTCAAATGAGTGCATTTATGCCCCTAAGGCGTCCTCCTATTTCCCTGTTTGTTTCAAATATATCTGATGCCACTAATGAATATCACAAGACACTACAATTTGAAATTATAGCTGTAGCCATTGACACGCAAATCTGTTGTACAGACGTCAATTGAAGGCACTTTTTCAATGTTTGGTTGAGAAGTAACTCCCTCCAACTTAATCGGAGCAAAAGAGAAAATATTCTATTTGGAATTAAAGCAAACCTACGGAGCACTGATCTACTCACTTTGCTTATACTCCTCAACGAACAATTTAATCCACCAAAAGAAGGTAAAATACATTGAGTTTTTTCTATATGATCGTGTGTCACGTTGTAAAGAAAATCATCAAATGAATTCCTCCCTGGACTTACAACCTTCCTAGATGGCTAGATTATTAACTCAAGACTTGATTATCTGGATGCCTTATATAGATAGGGATTTCGGAAAACTGGCTAGCCTTTTTACAGAAATACTAGAACATTGGGGTTTATCTGGCTACTTGTCTCACACATATACACCATGTGACCAAGGACAGAATAGCTCTTCACTGGCTTCCCAGGAAGGCCGAAGCCGTGGTCAAATGTCTTCCCATGTTATCTAGGACCGAAGGAAAGAACTGAAGACACATCCCTTTAAAGAACACCAATAGTCCAATTTCGCTCCAAGAAACCAACTATGCTTCCATTCCTAGCTGACTGTGCCTCTGCCTTGTATCCTGTACAGCGCTCCACTGCCAGTAGGCTGGAGTCACGATATATAAGTTGCATACTTATACATTTAGAAGTAAGGAAGGAGTGTCTCCTGGCACCTCTTAAAGAAAATTAACCTCTACTCCCTGCTCAGACGTATGTCCAGCTGAACCGAGCTTACTTGCAAAACAGCCTGCAGCCTATCCGCGGTGGGAGGCCGATGCTTAGGGCATTTGTTCCTGCAATAATTTTCTGGAGCATAAGAGGCCGGAAAAAAAACACCCTAAATTTCAGAAAAAAATTAAACCTTCCTACTCTAGTTCATCTCTCTGTCAACAATGGCTGACACTGAAATACAAGTTTAAAATGTTGTCATATTTTATTACTCAAGTTTATTTGCGGTTTTTGTGAAGAGCTGCCTAGAGTGCCTAAAACATTCATTCATGCGTGTAAATTGTAGTAAGATGGAAACAAAAAGTGAGCTTGTAATTTGTAGCTTGAAACTAAGGAATGCCATTAATTATGGGGTTAAAAACTACAACTCCCGCGAGTCCACCAACAGCAAAGGAAAACTAGGAAGTCAATCTGTTTGGAGTGCTTACTAATTTTGTAGGAAGATTCAGTTCTAGAAATATATATATATATATATATTCACTGAAAAAACCATAGGTTTCACACCAGTTATAGTTAGCTGGAAATTTTACTCGCATAAAACCATTGAAATTCCCACGTTATAGTTAGTTGGACTCACTATAACTTGCGCGTGCAATGCACTGCTGATGACGTCACATATTACATCACTCATGACATGGTCAGTGACATCACTCATGACATCACTGATGACACCATCCTTGTGACAGAGTGACAGACCTCCTTTCACTGTAATGTAACCCTTGAAACACATATTCAAAAATAGAAACTAAAATTTTCAAAAAAATGGAGATACCCATACCAGTTACAACAACCAATTCAATAATTCCACCATCTATATACACATCCACTCATTCACCAACAGTTCTATATAGTCACTCATACATATACTGACTCATCATATGTAGTGATACACCTATACATCCTGTTACACACCGACAGTCATCTAAAAGATACTCTGACACATACTCACACATGCAAATAAACTATTAAACATCCATTTATTTGCATATACAGCTATACACACACTATCACTTTACTTCTAAAGAAACTTACACATACTTACTCTCTTAAACAATCACTTATAGAAACACATACTAATTTAAACAGGAACTCTTACAATCCCTCACTCTCACATATACTCGCTTATATACATCAATATTCACATATACTAGATTAAAACATATGTAGTTACTGATAAAGAAACTAGTGAGCCAGTCATTCACTCACTAACACAGACATATACACACTCATCCACCCATACAGTCCTGCACATATGCTGTCTTTAAAACACATACAAAGAGAGAGTCAGTCATTCATGCATCTATGTGCTAGGTAATACCCCCACCAAACCATACAAACACTCATACTGATACTAAGAAAAACATCTAATAACCCATATACATACACATGTAGCTACTCACCAACCCATGCAGCCACTTATACACCAAGTGGATCACTAATACATATATGTACATATTTAAACATTGCTCACTAATATATGTATTCACTAAGATACACTTAATAATCTAGTTAACTAATCAATTTTTTTTAAACATCCATGTAAACACTTATTTAAACATGTATTCTTTCATCAATTTTTACATATACATATATAACATAATTATTTTTTAAAAAGACACACATTCACTGGATGGTGTCATCAGTGATGTCATGAGTGATGTCACTGACCATGTCATGAGTGATGTAATATGTGACGTCATCAGCAGTGCAGTACATTGCACGCGCAAGTTATAGTGAGTCCAACTAACTGGTTGGTGAGTAGCTACATGTGTAGGTATATGGGTTATTAGATGTTTTTCTTATTATCAGTATGAGTGTTTGTATGGTTTGGTGGGGGTATTACTTAGCACATAGATGCATGAATGACTGACTCTCTGTTTGTATGTGTTTTGAAGACAGCATATGTGCAGGACTGTATGGGTGGATGAGTGTATATATGTGTGTGTTAGTGACTGAATGACTGTCTCAGTATCTTTATCAGTAACTACATATGTTTTAATCTAATATATGTGAATATTGATGTATATAAGTGAGTATATGTGAGAGTAAGAGATTTGTAAGAGTTCCTGTTTAAATAAGTATGTGTTTCTATAAGTGATTGTTTAAGAGAGTAAGTATGTGTAAGGTTCCTTAGAAGTAAGGTGGTAGTGTGTGTATAGCTGTATATGCAAATAAATGGATGTTCAATAGTTTATTTGCATGTGTGAGTATGTGTGAGAGTATATTTTGGATGACTGTCGGTATGTAACAGGATGTATATGTGTATCACTACATATGATGAGTGAGTATACGTATGAGTGATTATATAGAACTGTTGGTGAATGAGTGGATGTGTATATAGATGGTGGAAATATTGAATTAGTTGTTGTAACTGGTATGGGTATCTCCATTTTTTTTGAAAATTTTAGTTTCTATTTTTGAATATGTGTTTTAAGGGTTACATTACAGTGAAAGGAGGTCTGTCACTGTATCACAAGGATGATGTCATGAGTGATGTCATGAGTGATGTCACTGACCATGTCATGAGTGATGTAATATGTGACGTCATCAGCAGTGCATTGCACGCGCAAGTTATAGTGAGTCCAACTAACTATAACGTGGGAATTTCAATAGTTTTATGAGAGTAAAACTTCTAGCTAACTATAACAGGTGTGAAACCTATGGTTTTTTTCAGTGAATTTAATAGGTTTTTTAAATGCTAATTCCTAACTATAACTGGTGTGAAACCTATGTTTTTTTCAGTGAATTTCAATGTTTTTTTAATAGCAAATCTCTATAGGTATAAAAAGTAAAAAATGTTATAACGAATTTTATATTGTATAATTATGTAATAGTTTTTTTTTGCCCCGGAGCGCTCCCGGGGCACGTACCGATGCGCTCACGGGTAAGCGCAGTGCTACGGCGCGCACCGGGGCGCGTACCGGTGAGCGTCCCGTTAGCGCTATTGCCGCGAACGAAAACAACATTGTGACGTATCGCGTAGCCGCGTGATGCGTCATATGACGCACTGCGTAAGCGCACCCGGAAGCACGCGAGCGCATACGATCGTGCAACGGCCTGACGTGCCATGTGATCTGAAAATAACACTTTTCATTGGTGCAGATCAGTTTTGGTTTCCAAATAATGAAAACTCGGATCATGTGACTTGAAAATAACACTTTTCATTGGTCCAGAACAGTTTTGTTTTCCAAATGATGAAAGCCCCCACCTTTTTTCCTTATTCTGACTTTGTCCTTTGACTGAGGAAGACCTGTTTGGAGATCTGTCTCTAATCTTTTCTACTTTAAAATGGCTACAGTAGCAGCAGCAGCTGGAGCATCTGCACAACCACCACCACCACCACCACCAAGAGGACCACCACAACATCACATTGGTGGTCAAGAAGAAGAAGAGGAGGCGGAGGACGAGGAGGGGAGAAGGACATTCCTCCCAGAAGACAATGCCCCATATAGGCCAAAGGAACATATTGTATGGGAGTTTTTTTCCATCCCAGAGGGCAAGAAAAAAGTGAATGCGCAAAAGGTGACTTGCCGAATCTGTGGCATGGAACTTTCAAGGGGGAACCCTAATAGGAAATATTCATTTGGTAATTGCACCATGAGTAGGCATATGCAGCGCAAGCATCCCAACAACTATGCTGCTGCAGAGATGAGAGAAATGGCCAGTAACCTTCCCCAATCTTCACCCAGCACCTCCAAAAGAAAGCAACCCACTCCATCGGGACCAGACACAAGGGAGACGATGCCAATCATACAACCACGGTTTGGTGAATTCAGGGTCACTTGTATTTTTTGTGGTAAGACCATCAGCTATGGTGAGCAGAGCGTAAAGCTCATCGTTCTTGCTGGTGACAACCACAATTGCCCCAAAAAACCCTAATTTTTCCTGATTTTTTTTTGCTCCAGTTGAGCCGTTTACAATTCCCTGTTTTTTGTTTCTCCCCATAAAAAATACAAAAAAAATATAAAACTGTTCTGAAAATATATTTATTTAATCATGCAGACACTATTTATTCCTTCCCAAAAATCTGAAAGTCAATGATTTGCACCAAAATCGTTTTTTAAATAACATTTTAGACACACAGTGCAGGTCCTATGTACAAGCATTCAGTGTCCATGAGTCCAGTGGAGAGGACTGACCTCCTCTGACCCTTGGACAAGCCTTACCTCATCTGTGTCCTCTGGACAGGCCTCAATGTATTGAGTATAATTGATGGTAACTGGGTGCCGATGAGGTGACATGTCCAAGGGTGTAAATAAGCTAAGCCTGTCTAAGGATGCAGATTAGTTGAAGTCTATTCAGGGTTGCAGATGAGGTGAGGATTGTCTAGGGGTGCAGAAGAGGTGAGGCCTGTATTGAAGAGTGTAGTGGAAGAGAGGTCTGTCCACGGGTACAAAGAAGGTGACACCTATGTCTAAGAGTGCAGTGGGGGATAGGCTTCATGAAGCCTAGTCCACTGCACTCTTAGACACAGGCCTCACCACCTACGCTCCCCAGGAAAGGCCTCTCTCCCACTACAGTCTTGAACACAGGCCTCACCTCCTCTGTCCCTCTGGACATGCCTCACCTCATCTGCACAATCTACTTCCTAATCTGAGGTAACACAGGTGACATTATTGTGAAAGATTCAAATATATTTATGTAATCATGCAGACACTATTTATTCCTTCTGAAAAATGTAAAAGCCATTCATTTTCCCCAAAATCGTTTTTCACATCACATTTAAGAAACACAGCACAGGTCCTATGTACAAGCATTCCTTGTCACTACTGAAACTTCACAATTTCACAAAATACAAATCCCCTATCTTGCAAATATTCATACCAAGAATTATCAAAAAACATGACACAAACCAACAGCAAAGAAGCTCAATGTGCTTCTAGTATGAGGTAACACAGGTGACATCATTGTAAATGGTTCAAATGTATTTCTTTAATCATGCAGACACTATTTATTCCTTCTCAAAAATGTAAAAGCCATTCATTTTCCCCCAAATCGTTTTTCACATTACATTTAAGAACCACAGCACAGGTCCTATGTACAAGCATTCAATTCAACTACTGAAACCTCACTATTTCACAAAATACAAATCCTCTTTCTTGCAAATGTTGATACCAAGCATTATCAAAAAACATCACAGGAACTAATTGCAAAGAATCTCAATGTGCTTCCTAGTATGGAAAATACAGGTGACATAATTGTAAAAGGTTCAAATGTATTTCTTTAATCATGCAGACACTATTTATTCCTTCTCAAAAATGTAAAAGCCATTCATTTTCCCCAAAGACGTTTTTCACACCACATTTAAGAAACACAGCACAGGTCCTATGTACAAGCATTCAATTTCACTACTGAAATTCAACCATTCTCAAAAAACATGACACAAACCAACAGCAAAGAAACTCAATGTGCTTCCTACTCTGAGTTAACACAAGTAACACCATTGTGAAAGGGTCAAACGTATTTCTTTAATCATGCAGACACTATTTATTCCTTCTCAAAAATGTAAAAGCCATTCATTTTCCCCAAAATCGTTTTTGACATCACATTTAAGAAACACAGCACAGGTCCTATGTACAAGCATTCCATGTCACTACTGAAACTTCACAATTTTACAAAATACAATTCCTCTATGCAAAGAAACTCAATGTGCTTCCTACACTGAGTTAACACAGGTAACATCATTATGAAAGAGTCAAATGTATTTCTTTAAGCATGCACACATTATTTATTCCTTCTAAAAAATGTAAAAGCCATTCATTTTCCCCAAAATCGTTTTTGACATCACATTTAAGAAACACAGCACAGGTCCTATGTACAAGCATTCCATGTCACTACTGAAACTTCACAATTTTACGAAATACAATTCCTCTATGCAGTAAAAACGTTTTACCAAGCATTAACTAAAAGCATGACACAAAGCAACATTAAAAAACCACAATATGCTTCCAAATATTCTCCATAGAGTATACAACTCTCTATCTATATTAAATGAATCATTACTCACCTTTACAAATGCTTTGGGAGATTGAGAACAGTGTCAGACACACACACCAATATTTCTTTAGCAGAGCAAAAGGTATGTACTCCAGCCACTGCAACCATGAATGGCACAGAGAACCTCTAATTCTACACACATATTCCTCATGGTAACCAATCAAAACTCTTCCCTCTCTATTTTCAAGTCAACACCCTTCCCCCCTCAGCCCTTTCTACCTGTTACCATAGCAACTCCCTCCTCACTGAGCTCTCAGGTTTAAAAGTTTATTCTACAATGTTGCAATTCAACTTAGCAAGGATGTTTGACCTCATAATACCCCAGCTTATCCAGTGCAATGTTTCTTTAAATGACTTTTTCTTAACCCTTCAAATGGCTTATTTCACAAAACAGAACCATGCACCCTAACTTTCAGTTTTCAACTATCTGAATCCACCAATCATTGCTTGTGATTCAAGAGCACTGAAACTCCACAGTTTGTTTTTTGCAAACTCCTACTGTTCAAACTGCCATTTCATTCCCACACTTCATCTGACTGCACCAGAACCTCCTCTTACCATGTATTCTGTCTGGATTATTGGACATAGCTACATCCACTGGGCTCAAAGGTATGCAGCTACCAGAAATTTTCACAATCTTGATTTACCAAATGTGAACATTAAATGGATTGGCCAGAGAGGATTGAGATGTCATCAATTGATACCATTGGTGAAAAACTTTTTGCATCTGCCACACCCTCACCTCATAATTCTGCACTGTGGTGGAAATGACTTAGGCACTTTGACTGGGGTAGGTCTGGAAATGCTTTTAAAGGACACCTTTGAACAATTGATGGCACTTTTTCCTCAAACTGCCTTGGTATTTTCCAATATATGCCAAAGACAGAAATGGAATTGGTCCAACCAATTTTGTCCACAATTTGAGAAAGCACGGAAACATGTGAATAAATCTGTTTCTGCTTACATGAGAGACTATGGAATGGGTTCAATATACAACAATAACTTGCGTTACAACATGCAAGATATCTACAGAGGAGATGGTGTGCACTTCTCAGATGAGGGGAATAGAATATTCCTCCTGAATATAAGACTGTGCATTGGAACCCAAAAGCTCTTTTCAGGGCTACCCTACCTCTGATCACTCAAAACAATTACTTTACTCTAACTTTTTTCACTGTTTTTCACCAAAGTACGGTCCCCGGTACGCGTACCGGGCGCTTCCCCCGTGAATTTATTATTTATTTTTATTTTTTTGTGCCTATATGGGCCTCCTAAGCCCCCCTCAGAAAACCTAGGGGGTCAAGGGGTGTCTACCGTGCCCCCTTTTACCCATTCCCAATGTTGTTTGTCCTCCATCTTGTGTCTCAATTCTACTGAAACACAAGATGGAGGACTCCCGTAGCGCTGCCTGTACGCGTAATGGAGGCGCGCACCGGTGAGCGCTCCCAATTTTTTTTTAAAGTTAATTTACATAAAAACCTCTGTAGAGATGTTCACCAAATATAGAATAGGCCATACTACATACCAGTCCCTACCATTTTCCCAAATTTGGTGGAATTCCATTGAGCCATTTGCCCTGTAGCCCTGTCTAAATATCCTGAGGTAAATTACATGACAAAAACACATATGAACAGTTAGGATTTACAACCAATTAAAATGTTACTTTCATTTTCTACTATTTTTTCCTGACATTTGATTGGTTATGTACATGAATATAAATGTAAAATGAGAGGGAAACACGGCCATTTTGACTACACCTACCTGAGGTACATCTTGAAACAATTTTCTCCATTTATCTTCATCACCTTTCAATAAGGTAAGTTGTTAATTTGTAAGCGGCACTTTAAGGTAATTTGTAAAAACGTTTTGTGATAGTTATTTACTGTCCCTCTGTTATATTTATAGATTGAGATAGGCTTCTCTGTTATAGTTATAGATTGAGTTAGGCTTCTCTGGTATAATTATGAAATTACTTAGGCTTCTTCACATACAATGTTTTATATTTCTACTTCCTGCCTGATACCATACACTGCCCAAAGATAACTTCACTGTTAAAAACTCAGAAGTACCTGTCTGAACTTAAACCCAACAGTGCCCTAACTCTACTGATATATTTATTTTTTATGCAATTTACAGCAAAAAAATGGAAGGTAAAGAGGAGAGCTATACAATTTCTTTTGAAATTATGAATAAAGATATTCTTAACGAAGACTTGGATTTCATGGATGAGTCTGAAGATCAACAACTAATTGACTGTCTTGAATCATTTGAATCATGTAATGAAAATTTGGAGGACATTCGGGATGATGTAATGTTAGAAGTGTTATTAAATTATGAACAATCTCAACAATAAATGTATATTTAATAATTAAAAATTGTTCGAGACATTATTCATTTTTATATGTAATTCATGAAATACTACCAAAATGATTATAATATAAACTGAGACTTACAGTATACTGTGCAACTTTTTTGTGTAACATAGTAAGTTTGCTCATAGTTACTTCCTTTCTCCCACTATATTATCTCCAATGTGTATTTGACATCTCTTTTTCATCTCCTGCCTCCATGTTGTTTCTGCTTTCCTGAGAGACTATGGTATAGATTCCATATACCACAATAACTTCTGTAACAACATGCAAGATATCTACAGAGGAGATGGTGTACATTGAATTTTAAACTCTATTGGTACCTACATGCTGGTACTTAAATCACCCACACAACACAACAACTCTATTCAGAGCTACCCTACCTCTAAGCACTTTAAATTATAATTTTACTGTTTCACTGGGTTTTCCCCATGTGTGAGGGGGGGGAGAGGAGGTGTGTGTGGGGGGTGTGTGGGGTGTGTCTGTGAGGTGTGTGTGGGGGGGGGGGGGAGGAGGTGTGGGTGTGGGTGTGTGAGTGTGGGTGGGGGTGTGGGTGTGTAAGGTGTGTGTGTGTGGGGTGTTTGGGTGTGGGTGGAGATGTCGGTGTGTGAGGTGGGGGTGTGGGTGTGTAAGGTGTGTGTGTGGGTGTGTGGGGTGTTTGGGTGTGGGTGGAGGTGTGGGTGTGTGAGGTGTGTGTAGGTGTGTGTGTGTGGGGTGTGTGCATGTGGATGTGTGTGAGATGTACTGATAGGTACCTAAATCAGCCACAGAACCCAAAAGCTCTTTTCTCAGCTACCCTACCTCTGAACACTCAAAATAATTATTTTACATTAACTTTTTTCACTATTTTTCACCAAAGTATGCTCCCCGGTACGCTCCCCGGTGCGCGTACCGGGCGCTCCCCCCGCGGGGCCCTTTTATGGCCCCCACATCAAACCTAGGGGGTCAGGAAGGGTCTACCCTGCCCCCTTATGGTAATTTCCCACTTTGTTTTTGCCACCTCTTGTGTCTCGATCCTACCGAGACACAAGATGGCGGCCGCTCAGGACTGTTTCGAATGTTGACAGACACCCGAGAGCCAAGCAGCTTTCCGCGCGCGAACTCGCGTTTCTCGCTGGTACGCGCCCCGGTGCGCGTACCGGGGCGCGCTTATAGATATATATATATTTTTGAACCTAAATTACTCAAAATCCACTGAAGCACATATCTTGAGACATAGCAAAGGCACATCGGGCTACCAGTCCCTACAATTTTGCCAAGTTTGGTGGAAATCCATTCAGCCGTTCGGGCTAAAAGTGAGTCCAACTGCCCTATGGAAATTAACATGGGGAAAACACGTTTTGGGTCCCCCCTTTTATCTCGGCCCCCGCTTGACGAATCCCCCCCAAACTTTCAGGGAAGGAGCGAAGCAGAGCTGGCCATTTTCTTGGAGAAATTCAGCCAATGCCGTCCATCAACGCCAAAGTTATTCCCAATCGAATGTTGCGGATTTCCTATGGAAACTAGGTCCTAACTATAACTACCTACTGGCGACCGCCAGTAGGATGAATGGATATATATATATATATATATATATATATATATATATATATTCCAATCAAAGTCGCCCTGAAGCGAGAACACGCCGGTTAGCAGGCATGGATCAATAAAACCACAGGCTCGTAGTGCAGAGTTACAATGTTCTGTCCCTAACGCGTTTCAAAGCACTTTGGCTTCTTCATCAGAGGGAAATCACTGACTCACGGGTAACATTGCTTCAAGAACTTTATAATGCATGCGCACATCACATTTGCCACAGGTGAGTAAAGTTCAAGGCACGCTGGTTCTTGTAGTTTCAATTCACAAGCATCGTATTTCCTCAGTGGGTTCCGTTTGTACAGTGAATGATAAAATAAATACACACACCCAAAGTGGGCCTCCGTCCCAGGAACCGTGGTCATGTGTATGTATCCTGCAGTACCTCAAAAGGACACGGAAAAGTTTTCTGTCGAGGTCCCGTGAAAACACCACGGTGGCGTGTTCTCTGCGGCCAGGCTGCCGCATTCAATTCCAATCAAAGTCGCCCTGAAGCCTTTTGAGGTACTGCAGGATACATACACATGACCACGGTTCCTGGGACGGAGGCCCACTTTAGGTGTGTGTATTTATTTTATCATTCACTGTACAAACGGAACCCACTGAGGAAATACGATGCTTGTGAATTGAAACTACAAGAACCAGCGTGCCTTGAACTTTACTCACCTGTGGCAAATGTGATGTGCGCATGCATTATAAAGTTCTTGAAGCAATGTTACCCGTGAGTCAGTGATTTCCCTCTGATGAAGAAGCCAAAGTGCTTTGAAACGCGTTAGGGACAGAACATTGTAACTCTGCACTACGAGCCTGTGGTTTTATTGATCCATGCCTGCTAACCGGCGTGTTCTCGCTTCAGGGCGACTTTGATTGGAATATATATATATGTATATATATATTCACTGAAAAAACCATAGGTTTCAGGCCTTATATAGTTAGGAATTCGCATTTAAAAAACCTTGCAAATTCACTGAAAAAACCATAGGTTTCAGGAGTTATATAGTTAGGAATTAGCTTTTAAAAAACCTTTGAAATTCACTCAAAAAACTATAAGTTTTAGTGGTGTTATAGTTAGCTGGACATTTTACTCATACAAAACCATTGAAATTGCTCCTATATAGTTAGTTGTACTAACTATATTTCGCGCACCCGCAATCCACTGCTGATGATGTCACATATTAGATCATTCATGACATGGTCAGTGACATCACTGATGACATCTCAAATGACATCACTGATGACATCACTGATGACATCATCCAGTGAATGTGGTTTGCTTCGTTATTTAAATATGCATTATATATATAGCAATTTGCATTGAAGAATAAGTGGATATATATAAATAAATATTTGGATGGAGGATTTAGTAGCAGTGTAATTGACTGTTTACTTGACCAATTTATAATGTCTCACTAAATATAGTGGATAGTGACTAAACTGAGTGAATATCTGTATCACTTTGTCAGTTGTTGTGTAAACTGATTCTACAGTTGGTTACTAGCTATGTGAAAGTCTATATTAGTTATTGATTAGTTAACTGAGTATTTGTATGGGAG
Source organism: Lissotriton helveticus (assembly GCF_964261635.1). Classification (NCBI taxonomy): domain Eukaryota; kingdom Metazoa; phylum Chordata; class Amphibia; order Caudata; family Salamandridae; genus Lissotriton; species Lissotriton helveticus. The sequence continues at coordinate 485,354,451 of NC_136067.1, read as the reverse complement.
TGTGAAAGTGTGTGTGGTTCGGTGGGGGGTGTGTGACTGTCCAAAGATGTGTGAATAGTTGATTCAGTAGATATATGAAGTTAAAACAACATGTTCTAACAGTTGTTTGGGTGTGTGAATATCTTTATGGGTGTGGTGATGAGCAAATATATTTCTCAATGGTACAGGTCCAACAAACTAGAAAAATAAAAGGCAGTGTATGTGTCAGTTGCTGTATATAAATAAGTATACATAAGACACAATGATTGTGTGAGTGACTCTATGGATAACTGTATACTTGTAATAATGATTTTATAATTCACTAAGTATGACTTACTATCTAAATGAATAGAAGAAGTGGTGTTTGTATAAGTGTGTTGCTAAGTAAATATGTAAGTATGATCCATTGTTTGCATAAGTGAGTAGGATGACTTCATATGTGAATAGGATGCGTGCTGTTGTTTAATGTCGATATAGATGTATAAGTATTTTTGATAGTGTTCTATTGTTCATTGACAGCATGTATGAGTGAATCCATAGGTAAGGGATTAGATGTGTGTATACATCTATGAATCACTGAGTGGATTTTTAGATACTTGTATTGCTGTGACAATGGATTTAAATATGATACTCTGTATTTTACAAAGAGTGATGAAAAATTTTAATAGTGTATGAAAAGGTGTATGTGATTGTCACGTGGATGATGTCATCAGTGATGTCATCAGTGATCTAATTTGAGATGTCATCAGTGATGTCACTGACCATGTCATGAATGATCTAATATGTGACATCATCAGCAGTGGATTGCGGGTGCGCGAAATATAGTTAGTACAACTAACTATATAGGAGCAATTTCAATGGTTTTGTATGAGTAAAATGTCCAGCTAACTATAACACCACTAAAACTTATAGTTTTTTGAGTGAATTTCAAAGGTTTTTTAAAAACTAATTCCTAACTATATAACTCCAGAAACCTATGGTTTTTTCAGTGAATTTCAAAGGTTTTTTAAATGCTAATTCCTAACTATATAAGGCCTGAAACCTATGGTTTTTTCAGTGAATTTGCAAGGTTTTTTAAATGCGAATTCCTAACTATATAAGGCCTGAAACCTATGGTTTTTTCAGTGAATTTCAAAGGTTTTTTAAATGCTAATTCCTAACTATATAAGGCCTGAAACCTATGGTTTTTTCAGTGAATTCGCAAGGTTTTTTAAATGCTAATTCCTAACTATATAAGGCCTGAAACCTATGGTTTTTTCATTGAATTCGCAAGGTTTTTTAAATGCTAATTCTATTAGCGGATAACGTTTTTATATATTAAAACATTTTTTAAATCTCAAATGCCTGCTTTGCTAACAGAGTTTTTAAGCACAGGCTCTTTTGTCTCTGGTGGCCATCTTGGGAGACTGCATATCAGAATTTTTTTAATGAAATATAAGAGGATTTGAGAAGTCACTCAAAATGTGCCCTAATTTTTCTTTCTTCAGCACTAATCATAATTTCTATGGCAAAATGAACCCCCTCATTTTGTTCCTTTGCAAATTAAATGTTTTAAGTGTTATCACTTTATTCCAATCAAGATGACTTCAGGTGTGCCATACTTTTGTCATAAGTAAGACTGTTAGCGCTCTAGTTGTTCTTTAGTACACTCTGGGACATTCTGTCATTGGGCTATAGTTGGGCTACATCTGGCTGATATTTTTTTTTTTGTCTCTGGTGGCCATCTTTGGGCTACATTGGGCTACATTGGGCTACATTTGGGCTCTAACATATATATAGCCCAATGTAGCCCAATATATATTTTTTCAAAGTTAATTTTCGTAAAAACCACTGGAGCACATATCTTGAGACATAGCAAAGGCACATCGGGCTACCAGTCCCTACAATTTTGCCAAGTTTGGTGGAAAACCATTCAGCTGTTCGGGCTAAAAGTGAGTCCAACCGCCCTATGGAAATTAACATGGGGAAAACACGTTTTGGGACCCCCCTTTTATCTCGGCCCCCGCTTGACGAATCCCCCCCAAACTTTCAGGGAAGGACCGGAGCGCTGCGAGGCAAAGTTAAGGAAAATTTCAGGAAGATTCCTCAACCGGCGCCAAAGTTATTCCCAATAGAATGTTGCGATTTCCCTATGGAAAACAATCCTAACTATATATACCTACTGGCTATCGCCAGTAGGTAATACACATATATATATATGATATGTTACACAGCAGTGGTGGTAGCCACTGTGTAGTTATAGTTAAGTCTGACTTTGGCTTGCTAATAACTTTGGCGTTGTTTGAAGAGGCTTCATAAAACTTTCCAAAGAACAAGTTCATTTACCTCAGCTCCTATCAAGAAAGTAAATTTGAGCTCATAATTATATGTAAAACAAAGTGCAAGGGGGTTATGTGAAGGGATGGCGCAGAAATGACTGTTTGTGGGATTCTCAGAAGCCATTAATACCACAGCAGATGGAAGGGCATGAGCATATTCAGTACTTACTCAGATGGCATGCTTGTCATGACCAATGATCTTTTTGGCTAAAAGGTTAAAAGACAAAGAAACAATAATTAGTGTTTTGATTCGCATCCTTAAAATAAAATTATACACAATATAACAAAAATAAATGCAACAACAATGCAATAAATACAAGCATGGCTATCTTTTATAGCACTAGCTTTGGCATAGACTAGAGGTTAAGCATGTCAACAGAATAAGCAAAATATTTCAGAAATGCGCAATCTAGCAACAGTGTGGCATGAGAGGTAGGATCTTATCATTTGCTAAGTTATTTTTGCCACTGCTTCTTTAAATCCGCAGGAGTACATCAAGTTAACTCCAAGGCCTCTGTAGCACAGTTATAAAGAGATATCACAATCCAATACACTTATGTTTGGCTTACTGCTTTTGAAAACCAAGCCTGGCTCTTAGCATTGCCTCCTGTAAATTTTCAACACAGATAACAAACTGACAATAAAAAACAGTTTAGAAACTCTTAGAGGAACACATAAACCACAATACCTAAGTGACGGCTTTTGAAGAACAAATATCACACATTACCATAGTTCAAGCTGTAACCAATTATTTCAATATGTAAGGTTTCTATTCACGATTAAACAAGTGCACACCAAAGTTCCTACTCAAATAATAATGCCCCCAACATAGACTGTAAAAAAACTACAAGCCCATCGCTAACCTCCTCAGTTCTGATCCTTAAAACATGTTTTATAACCACTAGTGCACTCACCAACCACTGGATCTCCAATGGCCTGGCATCGCTCAGTACAAGAAACTGAAACAGTTCTTTTGAACATCTGATACAAAGAACCTAATGCTGCTGACAAGGGGGTGGTACGAGCCAGTCTCATCATGGCTTTTGATACTGTCACCATCTACATTTTTTTCATTCACTTTTGAGTACATATTGGTTCTTTTCACTGTATCTAACTTACCGTGAAACCCATTAGCATCAGACAACAATCATAGGTGTTGTTAGCAAGGTGCTTTTAGAAGAATGCATACTGGAAGTGGCGGGTCATTAGGATTTTGGAGGGATGAGCACTCCTCATTGCATGCTGTACATTGGTCATTCTGCAAAAGACACTCATGCAAACCCTAAACGTGTGAAGTTGGCAGAGCAAGAATTTAATTTTAATATCAAATGTTTCTATTACCTGTAGTATATTGTTTATTAAAATATAGGTTGTACCCAAAGAGCTAGTCATTTTGTAAGATATTTTTAAATCCACTGTTCATGCCCCAGCATCAATTTACTGTACATTTTGCATTAGGTAAAACCAAGCCCTAAGGGATCCGTTCTCTCTGTTCCCCTTGGTGAACAAGTAGCAGAATCACCTGACTGACTGTGGGGATATCATGTTGGAATAATAGGCTGTGTGAGATGTACCTCAATCACTTGCCTTAAAGAAATCAGATTGCCAGAAGCCATCAAAAAAGGCCAGCCAACATATTAATCCATCATCGCTGGTTCAAACCAACACAGCAAAGACGTGAGAAGAAAGAGGGTGCCAGAAATGCCAAAGGCATTAATGGCCTTGTGGTGTTTGCTCAAAGGTGGCCTAAGAAGCAACCTTTTCTTAAGAAACAATGTCGTAGATTCAAGAGTGATCAATGGGTCACTACTTCAACTAGAATAATCAAGAATAAGTCTGATAACCCAAAGACATGCAACTCATTTGAGATTCTTAATCTTGGATCCAATAATACTCCAATAAAACAAGAAGTTCATTTTGAGATAAACAGTGGTATCCTTTTTGTTTGTTTTTTGCTTCATTTGAAAAATCAAGTCTAAAATGGCCAATGGGCCCCATCAGCAGTACAGTATTTGTTTGCTTTCCTTGAATCAACACATTGTTTTCATCTGAGCCGAACACCAATCATATTGGAAGCACAAGAATATACTACAATATAGCAAATTACTCTCAGAAATAAAAGGCAGTTGTTTGGGACACACACGTTGCTTTGCAAACATTTGTACAAACACCTCACGTTACGGATGCCTCCAGGATTAGTGCTGCTTCAATCGGCCTCTTACTTTTTTCAGGAATATCTTGAAAACCAGATATCTGTGTATTATTGGGATCTAAAGTTGAAAGGTAATCTTTATAAATGATACTTTGTGCTGCCGAGATGGCTAGCGGGGGGCAGGGGAGCATCTGTTCTGCTGGTTTTTAATTCTCTCCTATGGTAGTAGCTAACATTACAAGTACGGATGAAGTTGTGTCCCTAAAGAAAACAATACAGCAACTTCTAAAGGCAGAAAGTTTGTTGCGGCTCATCATTGAAACACTTGCTGTGATACACCATATACAAGGGGACATGACCCAAGGCATCACTAAGGACCAGAGCAACAGCCTCCCTTTCCACCACAGAACATCAAAAGAGGCCCTAGTGACAAGCTTTCACCAAGACAGTCACTAAGACATCGTCTCTGACCACAGCAACGGGCCATGGGCCAGCCCCCCTGATCCCCGCTACTCGTACTCCGTGGAGGAACTCCTGACCTTAGCTCAAGGAGCAGTGCCACTTGAGAATAACATAGCTATCACACTCAGGGCAGAAGGTCTACTAAGGACACAAATGATAGTAGGCAGCACAGGTTTCATACCTCATCTACCTAGGGCGTCCTGGCCCAACGACCCACAGGGACTACGGGTGGCTACCCTTAATACCCGCTCCTTGCAGAAACACAATCTTGAGATTTTCTCGCTCCTCCAAGATGAACCCCTGGACATCCTATGAGTTACAGAGACCTGGTTCGAGGAGTCCTGAGCACCGGACCTAGTAGCAGCCATGTCCCCAAACTATGCCTCCCTCTGCTATAACAGACCAAGCAGCACTAGAGGGGGTGGAGTCGCGATCTTGTATAATCAACAGCTAAAGTCAGAGGCCTTATGTGCAGAAAGCATTGATGTGTTGGGGGCTAAGTTCTGCTCCCAGACCACCTGTTTAATCGTCCTGATAGTTTATCGCCATCCGCGAACGCCACCCAAATTTGTTGAGCTCTTCACCGAATTAGTCAACGATATCCGTTTGCGGTATCAGTGTATCCTGGTGATGGGGGACTTTTATTTCGCTGGGATCAGATGACCAAAGATAGCCAGGTCAAACAGTTGGAAGAGGCACTAGTCTCCCTGGAACTGAGGCAACTGGTGAATGCACCTACTCACGAGAAGGGCCATACACTTGTTTTGGTCTGGACCTCCCATCCACTAACTAGTCCAATAGATATCAGACTCTGCACCTGGTCCGATCATCCATTTAATTAGAGGCCTGTTTCCACCCACGAGACAAGCAATCCATCCCCACCCGGAGTGGAAAATGCTGAGGGGATGGAAAAAATGATAGAAGACAACTTGATTAACACTCTACATAAATGAGCCATCCCAAGTTCAACACAGGGAAACCTTGACCTAGACCTAGAAAGCATCGCCCTTTCCACGAGGCTGAAAAACGCCGTTGACATAGTAGCCCCCACGCACAGGGAAAGAGTAAGTTACAAAGGAAAAGGGGTCCCTGGTTCAATGAGGCTCTAAGAAACAAGAAACAAACCTTAAGCCAGTGGGAGAGAGCCTGGCGTAAAGCTTACGACCCAGGTGCCCGGCTAGAATACAAAGCAATGTTTGTAGTTTACAAGAAAGCGATTTTGACAAGGAAAGCAGAATTTTATGAAGCTAAGATCCTGAACGCTGACAATACACAAAAACAAACCTTTCAGATTCTAAAAGAGCTGAGACAGGCTCAGGAACAGAAGCCCCCCTTCTGTCCTTAAGATTGTAACAAATTCCAGTCCTCTTTCTCAAGGAAAGTGAAGTGTTAGACCTGTCAGCCTTTGGGTGGTCTTCCCCTATTTTTTCTCTCTTTTTGCCTCACATTTATTTTTCCTCCAATTTTTTTGTGTGGCCTTAGGTTTCCCGGCGCCTCGCCACTGCCAATCAGGGTGTAATAGGTGAGCTTCATAAAATGGTCGCCTGTCAGAAATTACCTCAGAGCTCTAGCCCATAGGATAGCATTAAGGGGTTCCAGAACCTTCCGGACCACTTTAGTGACCTGGGCCCAGGTTATATAAGGGAGGGTACTGGGCGGCCATTTTGTCACACTGCTGGGTTGGCTGGAGTGCTGACTGCGGTGTCAGGGGGCTTGTGTCACAGGCTAAACTGACTGCTCCCAGGGGCTGCGGTTTGGTCTGAGGGTGCTGCCCTCCTACCTGTTGATCTGGCCCTGTCTTAAGGAAGAACAGAGAGAACAACGCCCCAGTGTTTCCACACGTAAAGCGGACTGCTCCTCTTGGTCAGCAGGTGAGAGAGACCTTGAACCGGCCCTGGGAACCTAGGAGGGTTGGCGCTGAGGGGTCCTTGGACTGTCCAGGAGTGGGAGGGTGAACACTGTGCAGAGGTCCCTCTCAGCGACCTCTGATGTGAGGCTGAGACCCAACCTTTGGCCTTGCCTCCTTGCTGACACTTGGTGCTAGTGTGCTGTTATTGCCCTGCGTGACTGCCGCCAGCCTGGTGCCCTGAAAGCGCACCTTATAGCTAGCGCTTCTCTGATTAGCTCTTCGCCCTCTCCTGAGCGCTGAAGCGCCGAGTCTGTTGGTCGCATCACCGCCGCTGGCCGGAATGCTGAGTGGGGCCGGGCTGTTCTGGAGAGGAACAACGCGAGGTCTGAGGGAGACGCTGGACAGGGTCGCCTAGCAACCAGGAATCTCGCCTAGCGCGTCACCTCCCTGTCTCAGAGTTAGAACTTCCACAGGAGAGGGGAAACCACCGCAGCCCTTCAGGAGGTCGGTCCAACTGCACTCCACCAGTTCCTGAGGGCAGGAGAAAGAGCGAGAGGAGGCCCACAGGCGGTGGGACCGCCATTTACAGCGGCGTCACAGCTTCACTGCAGGCCCCTACCCCCGCCCCAGGCGAAGTGCTGTGAGGCCTGAGCGGGAGGAAGGGGAACATTTGTGCTTCAGTTTCCCGACCCGAGGAGGTTATCAGAAGCGCCGGACGGGCGCAAAGGTATCGGGGAAGGCCTGACTTAGGGTGGTGTTGGTGAAGCTGAGTTCCCCAGAGAGAAGGGGGAACTGCTATGAACGGGGTTACTAGGAACTGAGCCCCTAAGTCGGTCCTCTCTCCCCCAAGGCCCCCTGGCCAGATCCTATAAAGAGAGTGAGCACCTATCCCCTGGAATTAAGCATATTTGAGCACTTCCTTGCGCAGGAACTGGGTCAAGACAGCGCACCCTTACTAGGGAACTACTAACTATCTAAGGTGGCACTTACCTGCTTGGTTTAAACTGTTGCATATACCTGCTGATTCCATATCTAATGCACTTACCTGCTTGGTTTAAACTGTTGCATGTACCTGTTGATCTATGCTTAATGAATTTAGCAGCTAATTGCCTGTTTAACGTGTTTAAATACCTATTTTTTTTAACTACTGCGAGGTAATGCAATGCAATGTACTGTTTAATTGATGCAGATAATCCAATAATGAAAGGCCCGAAGTCCTAATTTATTAACTATTGAATACCTCAACCCTATTTAATGCAAAAGGATAAAGCATCTCTATTTCCTTTTTAACTAAGACGGTGTGGTGTCATTTTTGGTGGGTTTGCGCTGGGGTGTTGTAGTGTGTGCTGCGCAAGTACCTCACAATTGCCTTCAGGATTTAGCCTTCCCACTCTGTGCCATGCTACCCGAAGTGGGCCGGTGGTCCCAGTTCTAACATTTGGTGTTCCGCGGTGGGATAGGATTTGTGCTTGCGTACACCCTACAGCAACTCAATGTGCACCACGCACCTTACACCTAATTTTTGTTCTTTCTCTGACTGGCAATTCTGTTTTTCTCTGGTTAGTCTCTTCAATTGGTATTTTTGGTTTTTCCAACATTTTCCCTGAAGTGGTGGTTGCAGGTAGCTCCTATTTAACGTCCTTTTTATCAAGTGTCCCAACAATTCCATGCAAATGTCTGAGGGCCCATCTGGCAAGATGGAGTTTGAGCTGGCTGAGATGGAAACCTACTCAGTGACACAGCTTGGAGAATTTTGCCAGGAAAAAGGGGTGTTCTTTAAGCGTGGCGCAAAGAAGGCAGAACTTCAAACCAGCTTGAGAGCATGGGTAACAGCCCACCCGGACGGGGGAAGGGACGAGGGGGGACTGGAGCCTAACACCACCGAAGAATAAGAACCACTGTTCCAAACGGAAGGCGGCAACCTGCTAGCAGGGCCTGGGACACCTTCTAGGGTGGGCAGTAGTGCTTCCGGGAGGAGCCTGTCTTCAGTAGAGTTAGCGGACAGGAGGGAGGAGAGACAGCTAAAATTGGAGCTAGCACGGTTGGAGAAGGAGCGGGAGGAGAGGAGATTAGCCTTGGAGGAGAGGAAGCTTGTCTATGAGCTTACTTTAAGGGAACTGGATCTTAGAGCCCTGCAGATAGGGACCCCCAGCAATCCCACTGGTGGCATCATACCTAATGAAGTTACTGGGGAGCCCAGACTCTACCTGCCCAAGGATGTGGTAACCAGTTTTAGCATAGGGGACGACATTGGCAAGTGGTTGGCTGCCTAGGAGGTCTCGATTAGAGCCCATGGGGACCCTGAAAGTCATTGGGGGGGGTGGCCTGTAAAAGTACATGCACCCGGTGGGGAGGGACGCCCTTCTGGCCCTAGAACAGGAGGATCAGACCAATTACCCCATAATGAAGATCGCCTTAGTCTGGAAGTCTGGGCTGACCCCTTAAAAATACCGGCAGAAATTCCGGAACAGCCACAAGCTTCCCACGCAAAATTGGGTGGATTTCTTCGACTATGCTGGTAAGGCATTAGAGGGCTGGGTGCGGGCAGTGAGGTCACTGATTACGAGGGGCTGTACAATCTGTTCCTAAGGGAGCACCTTCTTGAGAAATGTTTTCAGGAGCTGCGCCAACACCTGGTGGACTGCAAGCTGACTAGCCCAAGGAAACTTGCAGAGGAGGCGGACCCCTGGGCCAGTACCAGGGTGTCTTCTAAGGGATCTGTGGGGGACTCCCAAAAGGCTGGCCCGGGTTCTTCCCAGAAGAAAGAGGGGGGGGGCAAAAAGAAGGATTTCTACAAAGGCCCCCAAAATAGCTCGCAAGGGAAGGAGTCAGGTTCCCCATCCAAATTTGGCCACCAAAAACCCACTTATCCTGACCGTAGTCAGCAGCCCAGAATTGTCCGGTGCTACGAGTGCGGCGAAGTTGGACACTATAAAGGAGATCCCAAGTGTCCAAAGACAGCGCACCCTCCTACTGGAGGAAAAACCCCCGGGGAGGCGAGCGTAGTGCTTGGGGAGGAGCTGCCCCTAGATAAGGGGAGGTGAGTGGGCAGGGCTGACCCTAGTGTCCCTGGGAGACAGCGAGATGGTTCCTAAGACCCATGATCCCTCAAATACCACCAAGTATAGGCATTGGGTCACCATCAACGGCCAGAGGGTGGAGGCTCTGAGGGACACAGGTGCCAGTATGACTATGGTAAGAAGACAGCTGGTGTCCTCAGAGCAGGTGGTTCCCAACGTAGTCCATCCAGTTGTGATGGCTGACAACAGAGAGGGTCACTATCCCGTGGCTCAAGTTCCCTTTGAGTGGGGAGGTGTCGCGGGCCTTCTACGAGTTGCGGTGAGCCCTGCCATGCCAGTTGACTGTCTGTTGGGGAACAACCTTGAGCACACTGCCTGGAAAGAGGTAGAGTTCAAGGCACATATGGAAATGTTGGGGTCACCTGAGTGGACCTGTGCGAACACGCGGTAAGTGACTGCCCGGAGGGGGAGTTCACAAGAGCTGGAGCCTGGAGCAAAGGCCCAGCCAGCTGCCAACAAGGGGAAGATCCGGGGACGGAGGAAACCTGCCCCGGCATCCACACCCCGTGAGATGGAGGGGGCACCTGAGGTGGTGGTCCTGGAGTCCACAGAGGGGGATGTTGTCTCCCTGGAGGACTTACCTACCACTGCGGAGTTGCAGGTGGAGGGAGGACCTACCAGGGAGGAGTTTTGTTGGGCGCAGAAGGAGTTCCCTACCTTTGAGGGCCTGAGGCGACAGGCCGAAGCCCAGGCAGCAGGTAATGATTCAGGGAACTTTCATATTTACTGAGAGGATGGTCTCCTCTACAGTGAGCCCAAGGCTCCAGTGCACGGTTCGTCCCGGGCCTTCGTAGTCCCCCAGCGTTACCAAGCCGTCCTTTTGGAGTTGGCTCATGAAATTCCTTTGGCAGGACACCTAGGCCAGGACAAGACCTTTGCCCGGCTTGTCCCACACTTTTATTGAGGCTATTCCTCTGAGGACCATCACTGCACCTGCGGTGGCCCGGGCCCTGATGGGGATTTTTACCCGAGTGGGTTTCTCCAAAGAAGTTGTGTCCGACAGGGGTGCCAACTTCATGTCGGCATACATGCAGGCTATGTGGAAGGAGTGTGGAATTACTTACAGGTTCTCCACCCATTACCACCCCTAGACCAATGGTCTGGTGGAAAGGTTTAACAAAACCATGAAGGGCATGAGCAGTAGTCTGCCTGAGAGCCTGCGGAGGAAATGGGACATCCTCCTACCCTGCTAGTTGTTCTCCTACAGGGAAGTACTGCAGAAGGGGGTGGGCTTCAGCCCCTTCGAGCTTCTGTAAGGGCACCCTGTTAGAGAACCTCTCAGCTTGTTGAAAGATGGATGGGAAAGGACTCCCAGGAGGCTTCCTCTGGGTGTGGTGAGCTACATGCTGGTCTTCCATAGCCAAATGGCTAAGTTGTGGAAACAAGCTTCTGGCAACCTCGAAGCCAGCCAGGCGGTCATGAAAGAGTGGTATGACCAAAACGCTCACCCCGTGGAGCTGGAGCCTGGACAGAAGGTGTGGGTTATGGAGCCTGGAGAGCTTAGTGCCCTCCAGGATCGCTGGACAGGTCCCTTTGAAGTGGTTGAAAAGAAGGGCAAGGTCACTTATTTGGTGGACCTTAAGACCCCCAGGCAGCCCCAGCGGGTGCTCCATGTCAACCACCTCAAGCCCCACCATGAGAGGTCCAATGTCACCTTAATGATGGTGACTGATGGGGCAGAGGAAGAGGAAAGCGAGCCTCTCCCTGACCTCTTTGCGTCCCAGGAGAAGGATGGTTCGGTGGAAGGAGTGGTCCTCTCACCATCCCTGACTCCCGAGCAGCAGAGAGACTGCCGCCAAGTCCTGGAGCAGTACTCCTCACTGTTCTTCCTTATCCCGGGGAGGACCCACCTCTGTACCCACGATGTGGACACAGGGGACAGCCCACCTGTGAAGTACAAGTCCTATCGGCTGTCAGATAAGGTGAAGGCCAGCATCCACAGTGAGGTCACCAAGATGCTGGAGCTGGGAGTGATTGAACCTTCCAACAGCACCTGGTCCAGTCCGGTGGTACTGGTACCAAAAGCTGCCCCACCGGGCACCACACCGGAACTCAGGTTCTGTGTGGATTACAGGGAGCTGAACTCGGTGACGAAGACTGACGCTCATCCCATCCCAAGGGCGGATGAGCTCATTGACCGGCTGGGAGCTGCCCAATACCTGAGTAATTCGACCTCACGTCGGGGTACTGGCAGATCTTCCTTACAGATGGGGCGAAGGAGAGGTCCGCCTTCTCCACCCCTGAGGGCCACTACCAGTTCCGAGTGATGCCCTTTGGGCTCAAGAACGCCCCTGCTACCTTCTAGCGGCTGGTGAACCAGGTCCTCTCCGGTTTGGAGGCCTTTTTTGCTGCCTACCTTGATGACATCGCTGTCTTCAGCAGCAGCTGGGAGGACCATCTGTTTTAACTTTCGGGAAGTACTTCAGGCCCTGCAGCAGGCAGGCCTGACAATCAAGGCCAGCAGGTGTCAGATCGGGCAGGGGTCGGTAGTGTACCTAGGCCACTTGGTGGGTCAGGGTAAGGTGCAACCCCCCAGGCCCAGATTGAAACCATCATGGCCTGGGAACCCCCAAGACTGAGGTCCGAGCTTTTCTGGGCCTCACCGGCTACTCCCGCCGCTTTGTCAAGGGATATGGTACCATCGTGGCTCCCTTGACTGAGCTTACATCCAAGAAGCAACCTTGACAGGTAGTCTGGACCGAGACGTGCCAACAAGCCTTTGACACCTTGAAGCAAGCCATGTGCACGGCCCCTGTGCTCAGGGCCCCAGACTTTTCCAAATAATTAATCGTCTGAACATGGCATTGGGGCAGTGCTAACGCAACTCAATGAAGAGGGTCTGGACCAACCAGTGGTTTTCCTTTCCAGGAGGCTACTCCCCCGGGAACAGCGGTGGAGTGCGATAGAGCGAGAAGCCTTTGCGGTGGTTTGGGCCCTGACGAAGTTGTGGCCATACCTGTTTGGTTCGCACTTTCTTGTTCAGACCAACCACCGGCCCCTCCGGTGGCTTATGCAAATGAGGGGCGAGAATCCTAAGTTGCTAAGGTGGTCCATCTCCCTACAGGGAATAGACTTTAGGGTGGAACACCGGCCTGGAGTGGACCACGCCAATGCTGACAGTCTTGTGAGGTTTTTCCGCCTTGGTGACGAGAACTCCCAATTGGGTAGCTCTCTCCACTTTCAGCTGGGGGGGATGCGTGTTAGACCTGTCAATCTTTGGGTGATCTCCTCCTATTTCTTCTCTCTCTTTGCCTCACAATTTTTTTTCCACCAAATTTTTTTGTGTGGCCTTAGGTCTCCGGTTGCCTCGCCACTGCCAATCAGTGCTGAGGCGCAGGTGCGCCGTTCTAAAATGGTGGAATAGGTGAGCTTCATAAAATGGTCACCTGTCAGAAATTACCTCAGAGCTCTAGCCCATAGGATAGCATTAGGGGGTTCCAGAACCTTCCGGACCACTCTAGTGACCTGGGCCCAGGTTATATAAGGGAGGGTACTGGGCGGCCATTTTGTCACACTGCTGGGTTGGCTGGAGTGCTGACTGCGGTGTCAGGGGGCTTGTGTCACAGGCTAAACTTACTGCTCCCAGGGGCTGCGGTTTGGTCTGAGGGTGCTGCCCTCCTACCTGTTGATCTGGCCCTGTCTTAAGGAAGAACAGAGAGAACAACGCCCCAGTGTTTCCACATGTAAAGCGGACTGCTCCTCTTGGTCAGCTGGTGAGAGAGACCTTGAACCGGCCCTGGGAACCTAGGAGGGTTGGCGCTGTGTGCTGAGGGGTCCTTGGACTGTCCAGGAGGGGGAGGGTGAACACTGTGCAGAGGTCCCTCTCAGCGACCTCTGAAGTGAGGCTGAGACCCAACCTTTGCCCTTGCCTCCTGGCTGCCACGTGGTGCTAGTGTGCTGTTATTGCCCTGCGTGACTGCCGCCAGCCTGGTGCCCTGAAAGCGCACCTTATAGCTAGCGCTTCTCTGATTAGCTCTTCGCCCTCTCCTGAGCACTGAAGCGCCGAGTCTGATCTGAGGGTGCTGCCCTCCTACCTGTTGATCTGGCCCTGTCTTAAAAAAAGAACAGAGAGAACAACGCCCCAGTGTTTCCATCTGTAAAGCGGACTGCTCCTCTTGTTCAGCAGGTGAGAGAGACCTTGAACCGGCCTCGACAACCTAAGAGGGTTGGCGCTGTGTGCTGAGGGGGCCTTGGACTGTCCAGGAGGGGGAGGGTGAACGCTGTGCGGAGGTCCCTCTCAGCGACCTCTGAAGTGAGGCTAGGACCCAACCTTTGCCCTTGCCTCCTGGCTGCCACTTCGCGCTAGTGCGCTGGTATTGCCCTGCGTGACTGCCGCCAGCCTGGTATCCTGAAAGCGCACCTTAGTGCTAGTGCCTCTCTGATTAGCTTCTTTCCCCCCCTTCTGAGCGCTGAAGCGACGAATCTGTTGGTCGCATCACCGCCACTGTCCGGAATGCCGAGTGGGGTCGGTCCGTTCTGGAGAGGAACAACGAGAGGTCTGAGGGAAGACGCTGGACAGGGTTGCCAAGCAAAAAGGAATCCCGCCTAGCTCGTCACCTCCCTGTTTTCCGGTTAGAGCTTCCACAGGAGAGGGGAAACAACCGCGGCCCTTCAGGAGGTCGGTCCAACTGCCCTCCGCCAGTTCCTGAGGGCAGGAGAACGAGCGAGAGGAGGCCCACAGGCGATGGGACCTCCGTTTACAGCGGCGTCACGGCTTCACAACAGGCCCCTACCCCCGCCCCAGGCGAAGTGCTGTGATGCCTGAGCGGGAGGAAGGGAAACATTTGTGCTTCAGTTTCCCAACCCGAGGAGGTTATCATCAGAAGCGCCGGACGGGCGCAAAGGTATCGGGGAAGGCCTGACTTAGGGTGGTGTTGGTGAAGCTGAGTTCCCCAGAGAGAAGGGGGAACTGCTATGAACGGGGTGAGTAGGAAATGAGCCCCTAAATCGGTCCTCTCTTCCCCAGGGCACCGTGGCCAGATCCTATAAAGAGAGTGAGTACTTGTCCCCTGGATTTAAGCATATTTGAGCACTTTCTTGTGCATGAACGGGGTCAAGACAGCATACCCAGGCTAGGGAACTACTAGCGATCTACGGTGGCACTTACCTGCTTGGTTTAAACTGTTGCATGTACCTGTTGATCTATGCTTAATGTATTTACCAGTTAATTGCCTATTTAACATGTTTAAATACATATTTTTTTAACTACTGCGCGGCAATGCAATGCAATGTACTGTTTAATTGATGCAGATAATCCAACAATGAAATGCCCGAAGTCCTAATTTTTTAACTATTGAAAACTTCAACCCTATTTAATGCAAAAGGATAAAGCATCTCTATTTTCTTTTTAACTAAGACGGTGTGGTATCATTTTTGGTGGGTTTGCGCTGGGGTGTTGTAGTGAGTGCTGCGCAAGTACGTCACAGTTGCCGTCAGGATTTAGCCTTTCCACCCCTGTGCCATGCTACCCTAAGTGGGCCGGTGGTCCCGGTTCTAACATGAAGGACCTATTGACGCAGATTCACCTTACACCTACTGTCCATTGTCCCTTAGCATCAGAACCCCTGCCCCCTGCATATGATAAACAACTTACCGTCTTTCCCCATGCTCACTCATGACTTCCTGTCTCCCTTAATGGATCTGATTAAGTCAGGGTTACCTGTGGACCCCTGCCCACCGAGGATTTTCAATTTGGCACTACCAGGTATAGAAAGCGAGGTCCTCAAGCTACTAAATCAATCTCTTGAATCAGGCCATGTTCCCACCGATTTTAAGGAAGCACAAGTCATCCCACTCTTGAAAAAAACAGGGGCAGGCGTGAAGAACCTAAAATATTTTGGGCCAATCTCCCAACTTCCATTCCTGGCAAAAGTGCTGGAACAGCACGTGCTGAAATCCCTGTCGCACCACATAGAAGCAAACCACCTCCTGCAAACCAATCAGGCAGATTTTAGGGCCCATCATTGTACGGAAATGGTTATGCTGGCAGTGCTGGGTGAACTCAGGCTCAGGGCAGATAAGAAAAAGCCATATGCCCTGGCTCTGCTAGACCTGGCATTTGACACGGTCAACCTCGGCCAACTTCTGTCGCGGATCTCGGAGTCAGGCATCCAGAGTACGGCCCTTAAATGGCTCACGTCCTTCCTCACTGACCGATCTCAGAGAGTACAGCTGGCTGACCATGTGTCTGATTCCGGCAAACTCTTGTGCGGGGTGTTACAGGGTTCGGCGTTGTCTCCCCTCCTATTCAACACCTACCTCCAGCCCCTGATAGCCACACTGAACCTCATGGAGTGCCAGATCTATAGCTACGCTGACGACACCCAAATTATCATCCAGATAGACAACTCCCCGGCTACTTACACACGAATGCAAAACATTTTAAAATACACAGTCAACTGGATGACGGCCAATTCCCTCAAAGACTGAGGTATTGGCCATCACCACAGACTCCAACCCCTGGAGCGACCTCTTCTGGCCACAAGAGCTGGGCGCAAATCCCGAACCGGCCCAGGCCGTAAAAAGCCTGGGCATCAAAATCGATGCCAAGCTCTCTATGACCCAGCAGGTATCTGCCATAGTAGGAACATGTGTTGGCCTGCTAAGACAGTTATGGAAACTTGCCCCCCTTCTCACATTCGCAACACTCAGAACGGCAGTATCAGCCATGATAGTTTCACGACTGGACTATGGGAACTTCCTGTAGAGCGGCCTCCCAGAAAAATTGCTT
The DNA here is from genome assembly GCF_964261635.1 of Lissotriton helveticus. Lineage (NCBI taxonomy): Eukaryota > Metazoa > Chordata > Amphibia > Caudata > Salamandridae > Lissotriton > Lissotriton helveticus. The sequence continues at coordinate 485,337,881 of NC_136067.1, read as the reverse complement.
GCCATACTACAGGTCATCATGAATGATGCTGCCAGACTAATCTTTAGACTACCTAAGAGGACACACACTACCCCCTCGTACGTCAGCTACACTGGCTCCCTGTCAGGCAGAGAACTAGGTTTAAGGGTCTTTGCATCGCACACAAAGCCATTTATGGCCAAGCCCCAACTTACATTAAAGACCGTCTAGCAACCTACACACCTAGCAGGTTACTACAGTCCTCGGAGACCGGCCAACTGGCCTGCTCCTGCTTTAGCATGACCTCTACAGAAGGTAGAGCCTTCTCAGCCTCAATTCCTTTACTATGGAACAAGCTGCCTGAGAATCTGCGTAAGAACACGCCCTCCTCCCATCTAGGAAGAAGTTAAAAACACTCCTCTTTGTGGAAGCTTGGGGCATAACCTAATCAATTACATCTCCACGTGCTGGGGAGGGCTCTCTCCCACAGCGCTTAGAGACCTGACGGTGATTATGCGCTCTAGAAATGACAATTACAATTACAGTAGGCGGGGAAGTTGTTTCTAGGTCAGGAAGATAGGGTGGAAGTTCATTTCTATAGGGATGTATGTGGAAGATGACTTTGCTCTCCTGAGAGGGGAGATGACTTCTGTGATTTTGGATAGAGGTTACTAGGAATGTTTAAAGTCAAGCAAGACTGGAAGGGCAAAAAAGAGTTTTGGTGAAACTTCTGCTAATATTCGTGTTACAGATGGTAGCAATCATTGGCTAGTGAACTGGATACAAAAGGCACCAGAAAACATTTGTGGATCTGGAAGACAAGAGCAGAAAATAACAGAAGAATCCAGACTGACCAACTGTGAAGAAGCCTGAGATAAGGCTACCTCTCAATTTACAATAATTGACTGAGAACTGCTGCTCTTTAGGAAATTATATGTAATTTACATGTAACTATGTTGCCATGCTCTAATAACTGTGTAATCTTTGTAACAATGTAACCTGCAACTATGGTCTGATACTCATGTAAAGCGCTCTGATACCTCCGGGTCTAGCCAGCACTATATAAAACCTTTAAAATACAAAAAAGAAGAGTCTGGGTCTTCCTCATAATGCTAAATCTTTCTTCTCAGTGCGTAGCTAATAACTGCTGTCTCCAGAATTGAATCAAGACACCAGATTGTGCAGATAGCTGGGCTTATACTGAAAGCAGATTCCAAATCTTGGAAAGGAAAAAACTGAAAAGTCTTCCAAGAACGACAGCCGAAATTGCATTAACGTGGTGGAAAGTTCTGGAAGCGGAGTTAGAACAATCTGGAAATAGGAAAACGAACAGGGTCCTCTGAGCAACCAATGACATGGTGACACATTAAACAACCAACTCAAGCTCCTTTTACAGTAGGTAACAATGAAGGAATTTTAAAAATAAAGAGTAAGCAAAATTCCATCATTATGCTTTGGGATTCAGCGCGTGAGAAAAACCAGATCTCAGACATAACCGAAACCTAAAATCCAGAACTGGATTTTTCAAGTAACTTTCAGCCGCACTATAACTCGCAGATCTCATAGAATGTCCCCAGTCCTTTAGCACCTGATCTGGAGTGAAAGCATACACGTTACAGAGCCCTAGTATCCAAGTCATACTAAGGAAGGCGAGACGTTGCACACAAAAGGCAGAAAGAAAGTGTCACCTAGGAGGAGAGTAGTAAACCGTCAGTCTGGGATGTGCATTCAGTCGGTGTTACCTTTCTACTAAAGCCTTCAAAAATCTACTTTCACCAATTATTCGAATGTTTAACAAATAGGAAATCATTTTCATTTAAAATGTTATTGTTTTCCCTGGCAGAGAAACAAATCTGGATGGTTCACATGAAATTTAGCTTTAGCTAAACAGCGGCAGCAGTTTATTGTAATTGTTCACTTTGGGGACATATTTTTACTTAATATCTAGCATTCACCACTTTAACATATTAAGTACCAAGCCCCGCGGGGTTACCATTCACAGGTGACTTGGTTAACTTAGAAAAGTAGTTTTTTCTACATGACAAAAGTATGTTTCTTGCTTTGTGACACAACAGTGCTTTTAAACTGCAGTCGATGTAGAACATAAAAGTATTCTGTGGAGCAATACCCTTCGGCTACACAAACTGCAGATCACATATGAATATTTAACTTGCACGCCACACAAAATTCTTGTGCCAACTTACTAAGGCCTCAGTGGCGATGTGAACAAGCCAAATGGGTGGAACTAATGTACAGTACATGTTTTAGGGGAAAAGCACGTGTGTGATGGTGACATAATGCACAGGGTCCTACAGCCAGCAAATTCAAAACAAGTAAAAGTGGGGTGACCACCCACAATTGATGTCCTTTCTTACAAAGATTGAATTCCATAAGGCTGTTGAAGCATGCTATTGAAATGGAGAAAGGTCTCCCAGCATGCTCGCACGGAGCATGTGCCCCTGGTTTGAATTTGTAGATTAATATAGCACACCTTATCACCCGTGAGGGTTTTCAGGCGCTGTCTATGGGCACCGGGAGATTAAGTGATTTGCCCAGAATCTTGAAATCACCAGGGTCAACTATTATATCTTTCAGCCTTACCCAAGCAAATGCGAAATGACATGTGCGCACTCAAGGCAATTTTTTTTATTTGACTTGCACCCCACAGCAAAGTTCTGTGGTCAGAGGGGCACACTATGTGTACCGTCTGAGCCAAGCATGGCTGCCATTAGCTTGCCAGACTATACAGAAGGGATAGAGGTGGCAGCAAGATAATTAAAGTAGCAAGACAGGCCTTTTTTACCTGTAGACCACTAGGAAGAGTGTCCCATTGGACTCTCCTGTGCTTGTCTAAATTCTTCTGCCAGACCTCTGTAACCGGGTCCTTCCCCTTTCATCCATCCACGTGGAATATGGATGTCGAATGTATGTATATTAATTGCATTTTTAACAGGTGCATCTGGAGACAACATGAAATGTGTTGGTGGCACACTGGTTCCATTTTGTTCTTACTGTATGTTAGAAATGGGTCTGTCTCTAGTTGGCAGAGGTAGGTACCTTTGTCCAAATAGGGACCCTTGCTTCTAGTCAGGGAAAGGGGGATATACACTCTAGATAACCCCTGCTCCCCCACCCCCTTGATAGCTTGGCACACGCAGACAGGCTTATCCCAAAGGTAATGTGTAAAGTATTTGTACCAACACTCACAGTAACATAGTGAAAACACCATAAATGGACACCACACCAGTTTAGAAAAATAAAGTGTTTTTATCTAAACTCAACAAGACCAAAATGACAAAAATCCAACATACAAGTATTAGGAAAAATGTCTTTCAAAAGGTTTTAGCAACTGAGCCCATAGAAAACTATGGGTGCGTGATTTCCTGCAAAATACCTTTTGTTTCGACAAAATTCACCAAGCTAAACAGCTTCAGCGATGGGAAGCGTCGAAAAACAAAGAGATGCGTAGTTTCCTGATACCTTTGCGGATGCGATGGGACAGTTCCGTGGGTGATGCGTCGGGGAAAACTAGCAGCACAGGGACGATGCATGGAAAGCCGGGAAATATCGGCAAACAATGCGGCGGTGGCGAGCGGCGCTGCGTCGATTTCTTCAGCCGCGATGTGTTGATTCTTGCAGTGGCGACAGGCGCTGCATCGGTTTCAGTAGCAGCGCGGCAGTGCAGGGAGATTCTTCTCGCACCACGGTGTTGCATCGGAAAAACTGTCGCAAGAAGAGCGGTTTGTTGATTTTCTTATTGTTGCGTTGCTTTCCTTCTCCCAGCAGCAGAAACAACCTCCAGAGGCCCCACACAGTCATAGGCCCTTCTTGGCAGGTCAGAACTCCCAGCAAGGGAGTTCATGGGAGCTAGGGGTAAAGTCTTTGTGTTCCTGAGACTTCAAAACAGGAGGCAAGCTCTAATTAAGCCCTTGGAGACTTTCTTCAAGCAGGGGACATGACACAGAGCAAAGTCCTTCTCCTTTCCTTGGCAGAAACAACAACTGCAGGCCATCCCCAGACACACAGCAAGGGCAGTACTTCTCAGTTTCTACAGCTCTTCTCCTTGGTAAAGGTTCATCTTGATTCCAGAAGTAGTCTAACGTTTGGGGGTTGAGCCCCTCTTTTTATACAGTAAATGTCTGTTCCCTGAAGGCAGAGAATGTCTGTGCCCAGCCAAAACCAGTTCTGCCCTCTCTGGTTCAGCTCCCTGGCAGGGGGTGGAGACAGCATTGTGGAAGGCAGACCAGGCCCATTCAGGTGAAAGGAAATTTCCTACCCCCTACTCTAAATGCAGCTCAGGTCTATTCAGCCCAGCCCTAACTCATCAGGCTCTCCAGAGCGACCTCTCCTCCCCAGCCCCTGACACTCCAAACGCAGACAGTCGATCCACAACCTAGCAGAGGTTCACTGGATGGCTAAGCAAGAAAATACTTACTTTCTAAAAGTGGTTTTTGTAAACACAGAATGTAAAAATAATCTTCACTAAAAGATGCATCTTAACATTCTGAGAAATCTCGATTCCCTTGCTTAAGGTCCAGCAATTCATTGTCGGTAGCTTGATTTGCGGTTCTTCTGTCAAATAGTCTCAAAAATTCCTTCTTGAAAATTTCAAAATCATACAAGGCGGGATCGTTACAAGAAATTAAAGGCATTGACCAGGCAGCAGCATCACCGCTCAAATAGGACAGCATGAATGCAACTTTTGCCTGATACTCTCTGAACACTACAGATCGGCATAGAAAATGCAAAGAGCACTGGGTAAGAAATATCTGGGCTTTATGTGGGTCCCCACTAAACCTCTCTGGATTAGCTAGAGGAACAATCGGCGCCACCGAATGTATGACTTGAGTGGCAACTTCCGCTGCTGATCTACGGGTTGGATCTATCCCAGGCAAAAGAGTAGTACCAGCAAGAAACTCATCCATCCTCTGCTTAATCTGATGAGTCTCCTGTAGGGACCTTTTAACCTCTTCTCTCAAACTTCTGTTTTCCTCAGCGGACTGCGCCAGTTGGTTTTGCAACCCTTCTAGGATGCCCGCTAGGGCCTTTAAGTCTAAACCCTCCCTCATATCGACTCGGGTGGATGAACTGGAACTTCAATCTGTCAAGATGTCGTGAATCCACAGGAGCCGATGATGGTCCCACTGCCCCTTCACCCTGACCACCACCCAAAAATATATTTCTGAGGTAGCGTACAAAGCAGGGGGGAAAGGGGAAGTGGAAAAAAAAGAGAGACAGCCTCTATCAAAGGGTTGAATCTTCTTCACTGGTCTGTATGTATGTAACTCCTACGACCTCTCCTGCAGGGGAACACAAAATATAAACATACAAGTAATTCTACACTCTTAGATAAACTATTATTCTGAAATAACATTTACCCTATTGACAAAGGCTAATGCTTCTCTCTTGTAGGTTGTTTTATATTCTGCTTCCTGCAACAGCTGCTGTACTGAGAGAACAACAACATTTAAATCTTACTGTCTTTAACTTATTACTGAATTCTAATACACTTTCTATAATTTTCTCTTATTACCTGGTACAGCCATTGAGGAGCGTTGAGAAGATTAATCAAATCACTTTTCTACTTAGGGTATTATGAAGTCTTTTTGATTCTAAGAGTTACATATGAGTAATTATAGCACAGTGATATATACTACACTTGCTACCAGAAATATTGTTAAATAGTGACTGTGTCTAGTTCCCTGTAGATTAATTGAAAGCTGCGATACTGGAAACTGGCACGTCACTGAGAAACTCTCACAATCGCTGGAGTTCTGATGCTCTTGCTGAGGTTACACTGTATTTGCTACAAAATATGCTCTGAATAGTGTCTGTACCTTGTCCATTATATTTTAATGGAAACTGCAATACCGGAATCTGGCTTGTCACACTGAGCCACTAAGAAAATCCCACGACGCTGGTTTTCAGACGCTGTCTGCTAAGGTCACTGGTCCCATGTCGCGCATGCGTATTTTCAGTCTGCCAGGAATATGCTAGTTGATATTTATGCCTCCGAAAAACAAGACTTCCAAGCGAATTATTGTTTCACACGAACAACCATGCGCGCTGAGGAGATGCTGCTCCTCTACCAACTTCTATAGTTGAAGTGCGCAGTTCCTAAACGGAACGCGCAATTTGTTTTCCACAGCCAGTCGCGAGCGGAGAAGGACTAGACCGCCTACCGATCACTGGCCACGTCCTTCCCGCACCGCCATTTCTGGTACTCAAGTCTTTTATTGTGCACAGGCATTGTTTTAAGAGGAGTTGTGACCCCTTATGTCTTCTCCTCCAACGTAGATATTTGGACTGTCCTTTGTAACGTTTGGAACTTTTCTTCCTTTGTCCCACACAAAGTACTGTTGTCCCGGAGGGCGTGACAGTTTGGGACAAGTTACAATGGAACATTCAACCCATCTCCAGGGGCTGCCTGGGAGAGAGCTGAATTACTGACTACTTAGGATGAACACTGGAAGTGCACTTGCATGAGGAAGGTGCTATTCTGAAGGAGAGACTCTGTGAGAAGCTGAGGCTGTATGAATCAATACGATTGCTGCGATACAGGTAAGCAAGCTGAACCTCTGGGTCAAGGACACGTTCCTCAGGCTGCGAGATATCCTCACAATGTAAGCAGCCACACAGATGCCTGCGGGTGTTGTGGGACTTAGTTCGTATGAGGACATCTAGCGCTACACAGCATCCACGTGATAAAAGACTTCTGATCGCAGTCGGCAGTTACACAATAAAGAAAATCCAAGAATTCAGCGAAAGCTACGAGAAACTGCAAAGACTGCTGTAGATTTAACAATGCGAGCAGGAGTGGGCTCCTGGCTTGATAAGTTAGTGGGTTTTTGCAACTGGGTGGAGCAAAAACACACGTTGCAGGACCGCAAGGACCCTGACCCCAGTGCAATCTACTCTCAGCTGGTGCAGGCACTGCTGCTGCGGGTCTAAGGCCGTGCGCACTGGTGCCCGCTTCACCAAATGTGACCCCCACAATTGCTCAGAGGGGTTCTGCAAAGACCAGTTGCTTACAGGGAACGTGGCAAATGGAGGAGACAAAGGGCGGCCTATCTTCCAGGCCGTAGGAGAATAGAGAGTAGGAGAGTCTCTTGGGTCTCTTTAGACCTCGGTGTTGAGGGAGAACTCCAGGGTAGCAAACACTTCCTCTTATGACGTAACAACAGTGAAAAAATGTTTGTTTTCCACTTGCTACTTCATGACAGTGGAAAACTGGTTTGATATGTTCACACTTAAGGCTCTCTATCTGAGTGACACCTAATCCCACTATAAGCAGCTAATGATCAACTAATCCTGTATTGTTGCAATTATCTAACTGAATAAGCAAACTTTGAACTAATATAGCGCCTAAAGTGGTGCTATTTGAAATCTGATATATTTATACCAGCAAACTCAGTTAGAAAATATTTCAAATGAGCAAGTTCTCTCTTGTTTTCTTGAAGGTTTCACTGGAGGCATCCTGCAAAAATGCTGTGGCTTCTAAATTTCTAGATGGAAACTGATTTTTAAAATGAACCATATATATAATATTTTTAAATAGTGCATTTTATTACGATAGCCCACTAGCTCAGAAGCAATTTAGTTTTCTAAACTGGAATATATAATTTGAAAAGTGCACATGATTAGCCAGCGATGCATCAAATAGGCAAATTAGTCTTCTCAGAAGCTGAAATATTTAGGAAAAAATTATACTCATAAACAAACACCGGTGTGGGAACAAACATCAGCACCTGTGAGCATCAAATGGCCCAAACTGCAGTATATGCTAATTAATACCCTGAAAATAACCAGTTTGCCAAGTCTGGTGGCATAAAATGACAAGGGCCACTTCCTGTGCTACCTGGGAGAAGGGAAAAGAAAAGTACAAACTTTTTACCTCGACAAAGTACCCCCGGTGTTATTGGCTTTCAAGGAGGCTGGGGATAGTTAGCAGGTAAATATTGCTTTTCAAAGGGAACATCAAACCTCTGCACCTGGGGCTCCAGCGTTTCTCCAATCTTTTTAATACTTAGTGAATTTCTACAATTGGGGCTTTATTTCCCCACCCAAGGCACAGGGAGATTGTACTTTTCTGTATGGAAGAGAGCTCTAGCATCAAATGGTTATCACAAACGTCTCTCCAAGCCTAATTCCCTGTACCTTCTATCTTCGCTGCCTATCTAAGTGTGGTAGGAGTCCATAAACGCTCTTACCAAGACAGACTCTGTGGGAAGAAGCCTACAAAACTACATTGCCTAGAAGGAAGGAATGCCATAAGAAGGATGTTGCTTATTTAAGTGTCTGGCTTGGGTGTGGAATATATATCTCCTCTAGCCCAAAGCAGGACCTGAAGCTCCAGATCAAGAGACAGACTGTGAAGATAGCCTTTAAGGAGATCGACCGCCACTACAATTCAATTCAAATCAGACCCTCTGATTCAGGCTGGGCTCCTCCTGCCCAACTTCCATGAACTTTAATTATGAGCCTGGTTTAAACAATGCGAATACTTACACTTCGGAATACTTACACTTTAGAAGATAGAAGTGGACATTCGAGGGCTTCGTCGGCATGGTGATTTGTGCACGGCCTATTTCCTCTAGACTTTAACAAAGCCTAGAGGGCATCTGCTGTCTTACTTGTTTACATGAGGTTTCATCAGTGACACAGCACATTGCTGTTTGGGATGGTCACCCACACATGCAGCAGTCCTCCAGCGATCAATTCTGCAGAGATGGAGTAAAGATACCCCTTGTTGGCAATGTGCAGGTGAGGTGATCCTGGACGTGGTGACTAACCTGGCAAGCATGCTTCAGAGCACCACCAATAAGGTACAGTACAGAGGGGGGCACACAAATTTGTCACTGTATCCACTGCCCCCTACCATCTGCTCAGTGATGTGATGCTCAAATGCCACTCTACTGACTTTAAGCATAAGGAAAGGGGTCAATGAGCCGCACGAGGAATTGCCATGACCCTGATTGCAGAAACTAGCTGGCTCTTTGCAGCACGTCCTGGAGCTTGAAGCCTGGAAGTGAAGGGATAATAGTGGCTTTGCTTCCAGGCTGGGATTACACATTTTTAATTAAGGCACAGACAGACGCCTAACCTCTTCCACCACCAAGAGGGACTTTGCAACTACACAAGACCAGATGTATGTTGACTGTTGGGGGTTATGGAATCTGTAACTTTAAGTGCCATGTCCTGTAGTGTCAGGCGTCTGATGACGTTGTTCCAACCATGACAGGTGTGTCAAAGGATATTGTGTGTCTTTTAATGTTGGAATCTCAAGGGGCTAGCACTGTACCCCAGCACTGTAGGTGGATTGAATATTTTAAACCTCAACCAGTATGAACCAACATTACTCAACAGTGATTCTTAACCACAAGTGTGCAGTACTAGGAAACCTAAATAATTAGGGGGGGATGCTAAATATTTTGACTGTGACCAGAAAAGACGGAGCTAATTGGACTTTTATCATACGTTAATACTATTATATTTTAATTTGGCTTGATTCAAGAAAACATTAATATGTAGTTTATATTCTGCATACACCGAAGGTACTATGAGGCGTTACTGCCTGTGGCTCTGGAGTATAATTCTGCCAGGCTCTCTCCATTGACTGCTAATAATCTCAAATCACTCTTAACAAAAGTGGAGTTGTCCATGGTTATAAACTATCATAAAATAAGATTGCTTCATTTTATTTTATGAGCTGCCTTCAGCAGACCCAATTTCTCAAGACAGGGAACACGCACAAGCCTATGAACTGAGAAAAAGTGGGCTAACCTTACAGTTTTTTCTTAAATGTTTCTTCCATAGTTACGACTGGAAACTTGACACTTGTAGCATTCTTTCTCATTCTTGATGTACTGTTATTCGAATGTGTTTACCAAAGTAGTACTATTTTTTTAAGTATTAACCGCACCAAGACAATCATATTTTGTATATGTGTATATATATGCCACTAAAACCTAGACTGAGTACTTTACAGAGGTTTAAGTAATAGCTCGCGCACAACCTTAGTTAAACTTTGAGGTGTATAACTTTAATATGCTTTCGGGGTGCTCCAGGGGTGACGTTTCCACCCTTTGCGGTACGTCTAGTCTTCAATTTAAAATTGTGCTTCAAATGCTATTGGTTGCATCCCCCTGTATGCTTCTTGGAGGATGTTTAATAATTCCAACACTTTCAGTGACTGTTTCACTTGAAAGTTTTTAATGAAATCTTCATTGACATGTAATTCGCTTCATTACAAATCCAATGTTTTGTTGATTTGTAATCTCTTATTGTGAAACATTATTCATCTCCGTAATGCCCCATGCGCCAATGCATTTCGAGCTGTGATCGCTCTTCATGAGAGAGCTATTCTGTGAACAGAATCATTACACACTTTTTACAACATTTATATACAAATATGAAATTGTAAATCTGTACATTGCTCTTTTTTTTGCTTTCATTTGACACACGTGATATCTGTAAATTGCACCTGGTGTTACCGGATCTATGGTAGCACCTTTATAGTGTGACCCCGTGTTGTGGATTTTGTGTATTCAAGCTGTTGCGTGCTCAAATTTGTGAAAATTATTATTGTGAAAAAACTTGATTGTGACCGGTATTAGAACCTGTTTACTCACAAGTCTCGGAAACTCGTCTTTTTTATATCGAGTCGGACGAACGGTAACAACAAATAAAGAAACGTTCGTGTTAGCTAACCGCTAGTTAATACCTTCTTAGAAGGGAAAACTATTAGATGATGAGATTACAGTCATGCAGATCGAACGGTCTTAATGAACTAATCAAATACGCCTGTTATCTAACATCTCCAACATGTGTATGGTTCTGTTCTCAGGAAATGTATAGTTGCCATGAAATACTTATCTATACAGCCACATAAGTCCATTATGACTGACCAACAGGCACCAAATCTTACACAGATGTGACTCATACATGATACAAATTTCTTATTATTATTTCTATTTTTATTTGTATTTTTCAATGAATTTTTTGCTACTGAGCACATGGTACATGTTTAACAGTCATCACATACATCTCACACATATGCAACAGTTCTACCAAAATTGATTATTGCTCACGTTCACTTTTTACCCCGAGCACATCTAATATGTCCGCAGCACTGTTTACGGCATTTAGCCCGTCATTTATTTCAGTAGTTAAACCGACTTTGAGTGAGAGAATTCTCTTCGGATGAAACACAAACGCCATCGTAAACATGGCCGCCACACGCGTTTAACAGCAGAGTTAGTTTTCACCATTTATATCGGAAGTACATGCAAGATTCTCAGTACGAGAATCAAGAGGAACGTATGCGACATAGGAGAACATTACGGAGTCTACACAGCAGACAGCAGTAAGCGTCTCTAAAGCGCCAGATCGCTCGGATTATTAAACAAGGATTTAACTAGCGGTTAGCTAACACAAACATTTCTTTATTTGTTGTTACAGTTCGCCCCACGCGATATAAAATAGACGAGTTTCCGAGACTCGTAAGTAAATAGGTTCTAATACCGGTCACAATCACGTTTTTTCACAATAATTCTTTTCACAAATTTGAGCACGCAACAGCTGGAATACACAAAATTCACAACATGGGGTCACACTATAAAGGTGCTACCGTAGATCCGGTAACACCAGGTGCAATTTACAGATATCACGTGTGTCAAATGAAAGCAAAAAAAAGAGCAATGTACAGATTTACAATTTCATATTTGTATTTAAATGTTATAAAAAAGTCTCACCATTGACACTACTAGGTAGTTTCTACAATTCTTGCCACACAGTTGTGTGAGGGTACGTCAGTCAGTCATCTGAAGGTGTACTGTTTTATGGAGGCTCAAAATGACTTGTAGAAATATCAAGTGAGTTCCCATATCGGTCTTTGTGATGGGCGCCAAGTGGAGAATTGTAGAGCAATGTTATCTGCACATCTTACGAATGTGAACCATTCACGCCACATGTGGACTGAGACTATGCCAAAGTTCTCCCAGTTATTGAGGATGAGCTTACAAGCAAGAGTTATCATTAGATCTAGAAAGTCTCTGTCTGCTTCATTATTTATGTTGGGATCAAGTGAGCCCAGACGGATACAACAGAATGCATGCATGGGAGAAATATGTAAAGTTTGTTGATGAATGCAAAGACCGAGTCCCAGTAAGATTGAAGAATGGGGCAGTCAAAGAGTATATGTGCAAGATTGCCCATTCGTTCATTACTGTTCCAGCACTTGGGATCTTGTGTGAGATTAAGCTTTTGTGGGGTCCACTGGCATCTGTGAACAATCATGTATTTAGTTTGAGATCGCATTGGAGAGATCTTGTTTGAAAAAGTGGATCTATATATGCAGTCCCAGGCAAATGGTAGATGGTTATTTGAGGGAAGTGCTTCTCATTTCTGTTTGTTGCGAGTTTTTGACCTGTGGGATTTTGGTTAGAGTAACTTATATACTTTGGATACTATGTGTCCTGAATAGTTGAGGTTAATGATGACACTTGAAAGTGAGGGGATGCTTTTTAGCGATGGATATTTCGATATCTGGATTCTCAATCTCAGGAATTTATAAAAGTTCAGACCATCAAATCGAAAACAAGACTGTAACATGGAGAAAGGAAGAAGTAAGTTATCATCAAAAATGTATTTGATCAAGTTTATCTACTTTTCCGACCAGTTGAACCACAGTACCATCAAGTTTAATTTTGGGATTCAGCCTAATACATACAGGTTAGAATTACGGATTGTTATTTTCGAGAGGTAGTCCACCCTGAGGATAGATCTCTTGTTGTTATCCGTTATATATTTGGAGTGAGGAAGGTGGAGGTTGTGCATTGTTAGGTATGCATTAATAGGTTTGTTGTGTAGGATTGATTTTTCCTGATTTGCCCAGACAGGAGTGTAGTCTGCATCCTCAAGAAACCAGTTGGTACCCTGCTTAAATAAGAATGCTGTTTGGTGGTTTCTAAAGTTAGGAAAGATTATTCCACTATTAACTTTCAAAAGTCCAAGTTTTTTTGAGTGATATATTTGGATTTGTGTCTAGCCATAGACATTTATTGAAACTGTTGTCTATTTTAGATAAAATGTCTTCTGAAAGGGACATGGGGAGCATACAGTTTAGTTACCTGACTAGAGGTGTAAACATTATTTTAGAGTCTCCATCCTACCCCACCAGGAAAGAAATTTAGGTGACCAGCGATCCAAGAGGGTATTGATCTTCTTGAGTAATGAGTCTTTGTTGCTGTTAGAAATGGGGTCTCTAGTTGGCAGAGGTATGCACCATGTTTAATTATGGGCCCTTCCTTCTAGTCAGGGTAAGGGGATTACACTTCTAAAATAACCCCTGCTCACCCCTTTGGTAGCTTGGCACGAGCAGTCAGGCTTATCCCAGAGGTAATGTGTAAAGTATTTGCACATAATACACAGTAATACAGTGAAAACACTACAAAAGGACACCACACCAATTTTAGAAAAATAGCCAATATTTATCTTTGTAATACAAGACCAAAACGATAAAAATCCTCCATACAGTAATCAAAGATGAATACTGCAAAAATAGACTTTAAAATACAGTTTCTTGAAGTAGATAGCTCTGTCCAGGGCTATCACGGTGTTGTGAACAAACAAAAATCCAACAGTTCAGGCTGACCATGGCATCAGGTTCCAGCTACAGTGTCAGGATGACCCGCAAACAGTACGTTGGAAATGCAGGGTGTCGAGGACAGTGCAATGAACTCTGGAGATGCGTGTTGGCAAGCGTCAGCTTCGGAGGTCAGTGCAGGAGTCGTCGGGCCCTTGAAGTTGCATGCGTTACAGATCAAACTCCATCGGTGAGACCAGGGCTGCAATGCGAAGCTTGTTGCGGTGCTGGCAGGTCACGGTGCAAGCAGCAGCGTCATCGGCGACGCTGAAGCACTGTCATTGGTAGACGATCTGGAGTCGATGGCACAGGCGTCAGTAGGCCAAGGTTGCATTGTGGGACGGGATGGTACGTCGAGTGACGAATGGTGCCCTCAGGCCACGGTGCAGGCAGCAGCATCAGTGTCAGCGTGAGAGTTGTCATCAGGGATACCAGGGCGACGATGTGAAGCGCGGTGGTCCAAAGTGTGGTGACCTCAGGTCACTAGGCAAGCAGCGGCTCTGTGACGGCGGTGGGCTTCAATGCTGGTGAGACCAGGGTTGCGGTGTAAAGTGGGGTGGTGCTCTCTGCAGTGCCAACAGGTCACAGAGCCAGCAGTGGCATCAATGACAGAGTCAAGTTGCTTTTTTCTCTGGGGCAGCTGAAGCACGCAGTACCAGAAGCGGGTACCCAGAGGATGGCGAAGTCTTTAGTGTGCCTGAGACTTCCAACAGGTGGCAAACTCTACGTCAAGCCCTTGGAGAAACTTTGGAAAATAAGTTGACGAAAGTTCAGTCCAGTCTTTTCACTGCCCAAGACAGAAGAAGTCACTGCATGTCAACACAGAAAAGTACACAGCAAAGTGGTAGTTCCTCCTCACAGCTTCTCCAGCTCTTCCTCTTGGTAGGCTCCTTAGTCCAAACGAGTTCTAAAATTCCGGGGTCAGGGTCCCAATATTTATACTACTTATCCCTTTGAGGTTTTAGACAGAAAGTTTCTGAGCTTAGTAAAAACCAGTTCTGTCCTCCTTGGTCCAGATTCACTACAGGAGGTGGAGACAGCATTGTGCAGAGCAGACACAAACTATTCAGGTGCTAGTGAAAACGACTCCCACCACTCTAAATGCAGAAAGGTCTATTCAGGCTGGCTATGACTCACCCAGGATAGGCAGGACACACCTCAACCTAGTGCGAATGCGCATCTCTGGCTCCAGTCAATCCAAAACCAAACAGTGAATACACAAACAGGCAGAGGCACACAGGATGGTTAATTAAGAAAATGACCATTTTCTAAAAGTAATATGTTTATTTGTAGGGGTGCACACCTGTTGTACTCCTTCTTAACCTCAAAAATTATGGGGTGCTGTAACATAAAAGAGCTGTCGACCCTTGTTACTAATAATACCTGGTTATCACAAGCATGGAGGCTTGACTTAGTTGCGCACACTCCACCTGGTGTAATAACACCACACTATAAAAACCAATTTTTAACAGTATGTAGCAGTATTTATTTATGATCATTATAAACTTTCATCTACATGTACAAAAAACAAAACTCATGATAACAATCATGTCCGCAATTCCACTTGCTGTTCAATGTTGGCACCCAATGCATTTCAGAACTAAATACAGTTCCTTCTTAAGGGGATAATCTGTAAATAAAACATATGATAAGTACTATCAGTG
Source organism: Lissotriton helveticus (assembly GCF_964261635.1). Taxonomy (NCBI): domain Eukaryota; kingdom Metazoa; phylum Chordata; class Amphibia; order Caudata; family Salamandridae; genus Lissotriton; species Lissotriton helveticus. The sequence continues at coordinate 485,322,614 of NC_136067.1, read as the reverse complement.
ACCATGTTTGGCTCAAAAACACTTTTCATGTCCATTTTCACAACCAAAAACACCACTCTGTGTGTTATTTAGCATGCTGACACCCAATGTGTGTGTAATGTGTACCCTACCTTCCTCTAATGTAAGTGAGCCTCAACATTCAGTGTGTATGTAGGAAAAGACTGAAAACAACAAAAAACACCCAAATTCAATGCCACTATACTATAAGTAACTGTTCATATCATGTTTTTTGTGACACTCGTATTTCAATCGCTTACCTCAACCTCCTCATTCAAACACCATAAGCTGCAAAATAATTGCCAGTAACTAGCGTTAGTACCACGTCAAAAAGTCACTAATGAATGTCACTTAGACGAACATTCTAACCCAAACATGTCGCCGCAGTTCTTACCTCAAGCTGTTTCCCCTAAATGATATCCATAAAAAAACAGACTGACAGGATGGACATAAGTAAAACTCTACAGTATCACGTTGAACTCAAACGCTTTCCTTCGTGAAACCTACTAATATTCACCACACCGTTCACATACCTTATAGACCGTTCAAAACAAGCGCCGCAACCCGACTTCCGTGCTTTCCCGTGTTTACCACAAGGGTATCGCGGGAATGCTAAAGGCTTTTATTTGGGGATACAAGATACTGAAAACGGACTACAATGTAAGTGTGGACGATCTCCTTACTTTAGGCGGCCGCCATATTTAAACAAACTACTGGTGCTTGGTAGCGTTGAAGATGCGAGTTCTCAACTGGATGTAACTACGCTCATATTGCTGATGGTGATATACTATACCGCATGTATAACTACGTGCGGCAAGCCAATATAAAAACCACGTTTGAAGCCTACTGCGAGGCCAAGATTGAAATAAAGACTGACCAATCTCAAATGTACTATAATACACTAGTGTACAATAGGAGAACTCTATGATGCATTCATCGTGGAAACCAATTCCTAAAAAGTCAAAACAATATCTGGTTATCCTGTCCTGACGCAATATATAAGGATCTGAAGTAAAAAATGTCTAACTATGACTGTTAAAGAGGCAGCAGTCTACTAAAATTCCAACTCATATATATTGTAACCTAAACGTAAGCTGTGTGAAAATAGATTCTGTGAGAGTGAATCTGCATATTTATACATATAGCATACTTGCTCGGGAGATAACCCTGGTTCCTAGAATATGACAATTTTGTAAATAGACATATTATGACCCTATTATTGGTCCTACATGAAACATGACATGTCCATTCTATCATTTAATCCTTTAGGAATCATGGAATCTAGGCTTTTTATCCAATTCACCTCACAGTGAAGCAGTTTCTTGTGGTTATCTGTACCTGGTCCAAGTTGTACCTGTTCAATAACCTGAAACCGTAACTGTGAGATCGAGTGGTTCTCCTCTGACCTGTGCGCTGCTAGTGCTGAGGTAACATTCTTTGTGCGAATTCGACTTTTACGTTCAGTGAGCCTCGTTCTAATTTTGCGTTCAGTCTTTCCAACGTATGTCTTTCCAAACTGGCATTTTATACAATAGATCACATTCTGCGTGTTGCAATCACTTGTGTGCCTTAATGGTATTTGATCTCCTGTAGTAGACGGCTGCCTTGTTTAACAGTCATAGTTAGATATTTTTTACTTCAGATCCTTATATATTGCGTCAGGACGGGATAACCAGATATTGTTATGACTTTTTAGGAATTGGTTTCCATGATGAATGCGTCATAGAGTTCTCCTATTGTACTCTCGTGTATTATAGTACTTTTGAGATTGGTCAGTCTTTATTTCAATCTTGGCCTTGCAGTAAGCTTCAACGCAGTTTTTATATTGCTTACCGCACGTAGTTATACATGCGGTATAGTATATCACCACCAGCAATATGAGTGTAGTTCCATCCAGTTGAGAACTCGCATCTTCGACGCTACCGAGCATCAGTAGTTTGTTTAAATATGGCGGATGCCTAAAGTAAGGAGATTGTCCACACTTACATTGAAGTACGTTTTCAGTATCTTGTATCCCCAAATCAAAGCCTTTATCATTCCGGCGATATCCTTGTGGTAAACCCGGGAAAGCACGGAATTGGGGTTGCAGCGCTTGTTTTGAACGGTCTATAAGGTATGTGAATGGTGTGGTGAATATTAGTAGGTTTCATGAAGGAAAGCGATTGAGTTCAACGTGATACTGTGGAGTTTTACTAATGGCCATCCTGTCGGTCTGTTTTTTTATAGATATCATTATGGGGAAACAGCTTGAGGTAAGAACTTGCGGCGACTGGTTTGGTTTAGAATGTTTGTCGAAGTCACATTCATTAGTGACTTTTTGACGTGGTACTAACGCTAGCTACTGGCAATTATTTTGCAGCTTATGGTGTTTGAATGAGGAGGTTGAGGTAAGCGATTGAAATACGAGTGTCACAAAAAACATGATATGAACAGTTACTTATAGTAAAGTGGCATTGAGTTTGGGTGTTTTTGGTTCTTTTCAATCTTTTCCTACAGGCACACTGGATGTTGAGACTCGCTTCCATTAGAGGAAGGTAGGGTACACTTTACACACACATTGGGTATCAGCATGCTAAATAACATACAGAGTGGTGTTTTTGGTTGTGAAAATGGACAGAGGAAGTGTTTTTGAGCCAAACATGGTCACTGATAGTATTTATCATGTTTTATTTACAGATTACCCCCTGAAGAAGGAAATATATTTAGTTCCGAAATGCATTGGGCGCCAACATTGAACAGCAAATGAAACTGCGAAAATGATTGTTATCATGAGTTTTGTTTTTTGTACATGTACATGAAAGTTTATAATGATCGAGTGATCAATTCATTGATATATTGACAATGTAATTAACAATGATGAAAAATTGTCTTTGAGTTTAAAAAATATTTCTGAAGATACAGAAATTAATACTGTTACATACTGTTAAAAATGGCTTTTTATAGTGTGGTGTTATTACACCAGGTGAAGTGTGCGCAACTAAGTCAAGCCTCGATGCTTGTGATAACCAGGCACTTTCTAAAAGTGCCATTTTCAAACACACACTTTAAAACCCATCTTTACTAAAAGATGCGTTATCAAATTCTGAGTTTAGAGAGCCTAAACTCCATTCCTCTATCTTGTCCCAATGGAAAGTTACACTTGCAAGATGTTACAAGGCAGCTCCCATGTTAACCACTTGGACAGTATTTCACTATCAGGACATGTAAAACCCACTACTACATGTTGGTTTAGATCCTTCTCTTCCGGTGGCGTTAGAGAGCAGCTCTGAAGGAGAGAGATCAAGTGAAGCAGCAAAAGTCGCAAAAACCGCGGTTGTGACACCCGGAGAAGCCGGGAGAAGCCGAGAGAAGCCGCGGGAAGCCCGAGCCCGAACCCGAGCCTTAGCCGAGCCTGAGCCGGAGTCCAAAACCAGCAGTCCAGAGCAGGGGGCAGAACAGCGGCAGCGGGCCCACTGGCACCCGGCATCCAGCATTCGGCATTCCGCATCCAGCGCGGTGGTCTCCAGCGGTGGAGAGGAGAGCTGCGGCAAGAAGCGAAGGCGGGCGGGAGGAGAAGAGAGGAGCGAGGTGAGAGCGCAGCCCCACGCCAAGGCCCCGCCCCGCCTTGTATTCACCTCAGACTGCTTGCACTGCAGCCGGATTATAGAAGCGCCCTCCAGGACTCAGTGGGTCTTGGGGGGGGCAAAGTCAGCAGGTCACCTCTGCCCTTGCTTTACGAGGGTGACGCATGGCGGACGGCAGCCCGTTGCTCAGCGAGCTAGCTAGATAGCTAGATATTTGAAGAGCCAGGCTCACGGGCTCACGGGCGAGCACGATCTGCGGAAGGAAGAGGGAGCCCAGCTTTCCCGCCTGCTGGCTCACAAGCTCACCGTTTGTCGCCGTTTGCTGCCGCTTTACAGACTGGCAGGACAGAGATCCAACAGTGAGCTGAGTTTTTGCACCGGAGCCCTGTCCTAGCAAAGAGCTCTTTGGAAGCACCTTTGGCAGCGATCCAGGGCTAACTCATGAGGTCAGGCAGGACCAGGGGGTCTCTGGGGCCAAAGCCGAAACCGAAGGCAACAACGGGAAACAAAACGGGAAACAAAACAAAACCAAGTGCATCCCCTGGGATAGAGCCGAACCTCATTACAACAGAGCAGGAACCGGTCCCAGCCCATGAGACGCCAGCAGTAAAACCGCAAGCTAAGTACATGAACAAGTGCAATTAACCTAAGATTTACACAAAATGTAATTTTCGAAAGGACGCAGGGTCAGCCATTTTTTCAAGCAACGAACAACTACACGGCCTACAAACTCCACTGCTACCATTGTCACCGCAATCATCAGATCCGCCACCTTTAACGCCAGCAACGATCACAAGCCCTCATCCCCCAGAAAAAACCATGGCGCAACCGCATCAAGGCAGGATTTCGAATCATAGGACCTCGAGCACAGTTCAGAGGGTCCCATCTGTCAGCGGGAAGCCCCACGATCTTATCCCTATCCTTACTCCGCATTCATCTCTTGGCCACCTGGCGGGACAGGACACAAGCAGTTGGTGCAATACCCAGAGGTCCTTACTGGCCGAACTTACAGGCAGTGAAAAACCAACTTTAGCATCAAACCTAGGTGACAAATCAGGGAATTGGCCAAACCGAAAGGGTATCAGGGGCCGACCCACACACAGAAGCAGCAGTACTTCCTAAGGAAACATACTCCAGCCCTACGTCGAGTAAACAACTCATGACCCACAGCCACAGCACACCTATTAAGTTTGCAAATTTAACGCCTGTAAGCGCTCCACCACCTACAGACCAGGATGATCAGGATGACCATGGCCTAGCTGCTGCACTGTCCAACTCGGGGAGACTAGGAGCTGGTTGCCATAATCTCAGCCAGAAGGCTGATGGCAGGGCTACGGTGTCTCATCTTAACACACTTGAACGGGAAGATATGCTTGCAACCTATAACCAGGATCATAAAGAGCACCTTCACCCACCCCTGGCAGCCAACAATGCTAATAATAATACCAACAGCAAAAATGAGAAGGAGCTCAGAAAAGAACAAAACATCGGTACCTGGAATTCATTGCTAAATACAATCCAGCTAGCTGTCGAAGCTCTGCAATATCAATCAGATAAAATGGACCTACAACTAACTCTCCTCAACACTCTGGCAGTCTTCACAGTTGGTATTGATGATAAGCTAGGCAAATTGAACAATCTGATAATGAGAGCACAAACAAATACCTACCTTAACTGCAATTGCAGCCAGGTAGTGGACAAACTAGTGACACTGCCCTCAATGCTATCTGTCCTTATAGGCGATATAAGGAACCTACACAGAGAAAAAACAATAAAAGATCTTGGTTCCAACAAAATCGAAGAGGGAGCTCTTAGAAGGGAAATATCCGTTAAAAGGCTAAATGACCACCTTGCCTCTGAAAAAGAAGAGATAATACAGACGGGATTGGGGATCCCGCAAAAACTCAATGCAAAACAACGTCGACAACAAAAAAGGAAAGGGCGCAACCAAAAACAGATACAATAAAATAATTCTCAATCTTCACCGGTACAAAGGAAAAACACGCGGCCAATACAATTAATGCATATCCAACAGATCGGGCAAACCAACCCGCAAACAGCTTTAACCGACAGCTAAAACTAAACAGCAGTCTACTGGATCAAGACAGGAAACGGACCCAAAACCCTCCAAAAAGAGACCAAACTAAACAAAATGACGCACACAAAAAAAGAGGCAACGAACGCCCAACCGCCAACACAAACTGGCGACAACATGTTCAAACAAGAAGACGATACTCAAAGACAAGCTGGAAAATCAGTCCCTTCAAAAAAGGAGTCTGCTACCCTAGGGCAAGCAGTCACACAGATTGAAGCACTCCACTTATAACAGCTCCAAATAGCTTAAATAATTTAACATCCAAAAGGCTCTTGAAGATTTTCTTCTTTTATTCCAGTTCCAATTCCAATTCCAAACCAACGCGTTTCGCCGAGGTTATTAGACACCTATCGGCTTCAACAGGGCTGGAAATGATACAAAACGTTTCCATCTTAGCATTATGTACACTTATTCTAATTTAAGTTAAAACAAAGATAGAGCCCCAATATGGCCCATAAAGAAAACCTGTGCCATTCAGAATTCTTATTGTTCAGTCAATACATGCAAATCACTCTTGGTCATAACACTCTGTTATGACACTATTAAAGCAAATACATCTGAGACAACTTAGTTCGGGTGAAAATATATAAAGTCCCAACATACATCGCAATGGTGGCTTGGAATGACCACTACAAAGTCATGCATAAATAAAAGTGAACAGCCTCATGTGAGATTGCTTGTGTAAGTCTGCTTATAGCCCCGAAATTGAAAAGTTTATTTTAACAGTATTTTACCTTGTCTTCGTATATATATTTTTGCCTGAAGGGAGAAACATTTCCTTACTCTTAAGTTACGGCATGAGGGGAAGATCTCTGATCATTTGCGCAATATTTCAAACGCTCCATTCCCAAAATAGCAGAAAATTCCTACCTCTTATCTTTACGGAGAATGCTCGTTATATTTGTTTGCTGTTATCTTCCGGTTGGAGAAAAAAGCCTCTTTTGTGCCCGTAATTTCTAAAAGAATAAATTATATCTACGTCTCAAGACACTGCATGTATTACTCTTTTCTAACTGCCCATTTCCAACAACAACCAAAAAAAAAAAAAAAAAAAAAGAAATATAACCATTTCCAACTTAACTAGTCTCACCTGGAACACTATTCAGTCTATCGATTGAGTCCAGTTTTCTTTACTTTTTATTTCAACTTGCTTTTATCCCGCCTGAATATCTGAAAATTAAAATTCAAAGTTGAGCCTCCATAACTACTAAATAAACACTACCTATATTTCGCGCATCTAAAACTTAAAATCCGTACCTTAGTTATTTGCTTAACCTCATATCTCCTCGCTTTCACTCCTCCGCCATTTAATTATGCACCTCTCCCTGTTGAACAAAAAAACGTGTATCTTGCCATTACTTATCCGAAATTCATACTATCCTATTCAAATCCTTATGCCTCTCCATTCTGAACGCTTACCTCCCACGTTGTCTTGGCGTCCCGAGTACAGGCGACAACTCCAATACTTCCTGGTTCCATTTAATTCTTTAGCTCAAAAGATGGAAAACGGACTCACCACTGACGCTCCCTCGGCCGCCATCATTGAGTGGGGTTTATTTTAGTTGCAGTCAAAGTAAAGCATTACCCCAACCTCTACATCATTCTACGCTAATCCGTATTCTCTACTTATCTTAACTCTGATTTGAATAACATCTGGAACATTACATTAACGGAAAATCCGAGCAACGTAATCAGCATATTACACCGGCTATTTCCCGAATAAAGTGTGTTTACATCATGTTTCTAGGTACCATACCTCTTAACCTCTTAATCACCCAGGAAAAATTCCAACTCCCGATCACAATTTAGGCCATCCTCCACAAACGCATGATCCATCTTGCCTCCTGCCGCCTTAATTTCAGTTCTCTGTTTCCCCCTCGTGGATCACTCTACACATGGTCTATTCCATAGAATTTAAAGCTTTTGCTCTGATCTTGCTTGTCACATGTGTGTATATGCTCCGCTATTGGATATCGCATATCATTATTTTTACAAGAATCAGACACACCGCTAGAAACTAAAAAAGCATTTTGCTTTGAATCCTAAAAGCAATAAAGATGTGAGCTTGCAAACAACTAGCGTGTGTCTGATTCTTGTACAATAAGCAATATCCAAGTTACGGTTTCTCTCTTATCAATTACAGAATAGGAGGAGGATCCTGTAACAATGGCTAAATTATTGGAGGATTTAGAGATTAGGCCGGATTTATCAATATCTAGTGGTCTTAAGAGTATGTCCAAATGGTCACCAAATGTAGCAAGTGGCAGTAGCGTGGAGATATTTCACAAGTTAGTAATTTCTGACTTGGACAAACAAGCGCAAAAAGCCTTACCAGGAGGTTATTTAAATGACAATCTAACACGACATGAAAGAGATGCCTTGGATACTTTAATAAACAATTCAGAATTAATTATCAGAAAAGCTAATATGGGAGGGAATATAGTGCTAATGAACAGGGATGATTATGAGCATGAAATGTATTCTCAGTTGAGTAACAAAACTTGTTATGAGAAAGTAGTGCATAATCCAATATTCTCGCTCAGCAATATGATCAATACTCATCTTAAACAGTGGCATGATACGGGTTTACTGGACGATGATGAATATTTATTTTTGAGAGTAAATCGTCCGAGATACCAGTGCCTATATACTTTACCAAAGATTCATAAGGGCCTGCCATTTCCACCAGGGAGGCCAATAGTATCTGGCATAGGAGGACCAACGGAACGACTTTCACAATTTGTGGATGTCTTTCATAAACCGATTATGACTAATTTGCCATCTTTCATAAAAGATACACGACACATCCTGTATATTCTGAGTGATATCAAGTGGGAACCAGGGATGATATTGGTAACCCTGGATGTGATCTTGCTGTACACGAGTATTAAAAATGAATAAGGACTGAAAGCTTTGGACCACTTTTTTTCTAAGAAACCAGCCAGTCATTGGCAACATACACAAATGACTTTGGCCATGACGGAATTAATTCTGGATAATAATTATTTCCCGTTTAAAAATGAGTGGTATAAGCAGAAACAGGGTGTGGTCATGGGCTCCAAATTTTCTCCAGCATATGCAAACATTTTTATGGGGTGGCTGGAAGAAAAAGTTGTTTGGGGTCCAGGAGCAAGTGAATGGACTGGATCCATTTTATTTTGGGGAAGGTTCATTGATGATTGCATTATGATATGGACTGGGTCAAAGCAGTCTCTGAATGAATTTTATGAGTATCTTAACAGTAATGATATGAATATCAGATTCACCACCAATGACAGTACAACTAGCATTGTATTTCTGGATGTGGAATTGTACATAAAAATGACTGTATAGAGAGTAGATTGTATCGTAAACCGACTTCGTGCAATACGATTTTGCATGCGAAAAGTGCTCACCCGCATAACCAGATTAAGGCTATTCCATTTAGTGAAATGCTAAGAGCAAGGCGGAACTGTAGTGAAGCTCAACAATTTAATGACTGTATCTGTGATATGGAAAAAAGATTTATCAGAAGGGGTTATGATAAAAGAAATGTCTATCTAGCAAAACAGAGGGTAATGAATGTAGAAAGAAATATGACATTGAAGCCCAAAATTAAGGATACAAAGGAGGAGCAACTGGTTAGACTAATCACGAATTATACTCCAATGAGCAAGCTACTGCAACAGAGTATGACTAAACACTGGAATGTGCTAAGAATGGATAAGGTACTTTGTAAATATGTGGGAGGAAGACCTCAGATAAGTTACAGAAGGGGCCAGACTTTAGGCACCCTACTGAGTCCAAGTTATCCGATAACTGATCGTCCAGAAACCTGGCTAGACAGATATTCGAAAGGGTTCTTCCAATGTGGTCATTGTGGAATGTGTAGACATGCTAAAGACAAGACCAAGCAATTTCAGGTATTAAATGGGAAAAAGTATGGAATAAGAATGAATATAACATGCAGTACTAAATATGTGATCTACATTATTGAATGCAAATGCTTAAAGGTTTATGTAGGCAGCACTATTCGCATGTTAAAAGACAGAATGAGCGAACATTTGAGAGCTGTCAAAAATAATGATATGCGATATCCAATAGCGGAGCATATACACACGTGACAAGCAAGATCAGAGCAAAAGCTTTAAATTCTATGGAATAGACCATGTGTATAGTGAGCCACGAGGGGGAAACAGAGAACTGAAATTAAGGCGGCAGGAGGCAAGATGGATCATGCGTTTGCGGGCTGTGGAGGACGGCCTAAATTATGATCAGGAGTTGGAATTTTTCCTGGGTGGTTAAGAGGTATGGTACCTAGAAACATGATGTAAACACAGTTTATTCGGGAAATAGCCGGTGAAATATGCTGATTACGTTGCTCGGATTTTCCGTTAATGTAATGTTCCAGATGTTATTCAAATCAGAGTTAATATAAGTAGAGAATACGGATTAGCGTAGAATGATGTAGAGGTTGGGGTTATGCTTTACTTTGACTGCAACTAAAATAAACCCCACTCAAAGATGGCGGCCGAAGGAGCGTCAGTGGTGAGTCAGTTTTCCATCTTTTGAGCTAAAGAATTAAATGGAACCAGGAAGTATTGGAGTTGTCGCCTGTACTCGGGACGCCAAGACAACATGGGAGGTAAGCGTTCAGAATGGAGAGGCATAAGGTTTTGAATAGGATAGTATGAATTTCGGATAAGTAATGGCAAGATGCACGTTTTTTTGTTCAACAGGGAGAGGTGCATAATTAAAGGGCGGAGGAGTGAAAGCGAGGAGATATGAGGTTAAGCAAATAACTAAGGTACGGATTTTAAGTTTTAGATGCGCGAAATATAGGTAGTGTTTATTTAGTAGTTATGGAGGCTCAACTTTGAATTTTAATTTTCAGATATTCAGGCGGGATAAAAGCAAGTTGAAATTAAAAGTAAAGAAAACTGGACTCAATCGATAGACTGAATAGTGTTCCAGGTGAGACTAGTCAAGTTGGAAATGGTTATATTTCTTTTTTTTTTTTTTTTTGGTTGTTGTTGGAAATGGGCTGTTAGAAAAGAGTAATAAATGCAGTGTCTTGAGACGAAGATATAATTTATTATTTTAGAAATTACGGGCACAAAAGAGGCTTTTTTCTCCAACCGGAAGATAACAGCAAACAAATATAACGAGCATTCTCCCTAGAAGATAAGAGGTAGGAATTTTCTGCTATTTTGGGAATGGAGCGTTTGAAATATTACGCAAATGATCAGAGATCTTCCCCTCATGCCGTAACTTAAGAGTAAGGAAATGTTTCCCCCTTCAGGCAAATATATATATACGAAGACAAGGTAAAATACTGTTAAAATAAACTTTTCAATTTCGGGGCTATAAGCAGACTTACACAAGCAATCTCACATGAGGCTGTTCACTTTTATTTATGCATGACTTTGTAGTGGTCATTTCAAGCCACCATTGCGATGTATGTTGGGACTTTATATATTTTAACCCGAACTAAGTTGTCTCAGATGTATTTGCTTTAATAGTGTCATAACAGAGTGTTATGACCAAGAGTGATTTGCATGTATTCACTGAACAATAAGAATTCTGAATGGCACAGGTTTTCTTTATGGGCCATATTGGGGCTCTATCTTTGTTTTAACTTAAATTGGAATAAGTGTACATAATGCTAAGATGGAAACGTTTTGTATCATTTCCAGCCCTGATGAAGCCGATAGGTGTCTAATAACCTCGGCGAAACGCGTTGGATTGGAATTGGAACTGGAATAAAATAAGAAAATCTTCAAGAGCCTTTTGGATGTTTAATTATTTAAGCTATTTGGAGCTGTTATAAGTGGAGTGCTTCAATCTGTGTGACTATTAAGGTGTGCCTAATCATTTTGATTACGCAGGGAGGAGTTGGGTGTTTTTCCTCCCCTGAACATTGTAAGCACCCAAGAAACAGAAACTGCAGCAAGTAAATACAAGTGTATATTGCTTCTTGAGCGCCTTTGAAACTCCTTGAACACCCAGGGTTATACCCTAGGGCAAGCACCCGATGTGACGGCTAACCAAGAGGCACCATCACTAGACGTAAGCAAGCAACCATCTAAGTTAATCCCCCTTGAAGGGGTTAGAAAATGAATTTCTGGCCCAACGCCAAGCCCAATCCATGAAGATTTAATCAGGAACATACCAATCACTACTGTTCACTCAATTCCCAGCCAAAAAGTGCACTTACAGGCTAAAGGGCCACTCGACATGGGTGCAATATCAAAGCAAAATCCCTTAACTAAACCAACGATACATTCCGCCACAACATCTGGCGAAAGTAATTACCCAGCAACCCATGAAGCACAAATAAGCTACGGATCAATAGTTAAAGCACACCACCCACCAACAAAACCGCAGGGAGAGGGAAGCATCCAACAGTCGACAGAGATCTTGGTCTTCTATCCTGAATACACGTCAAAAGGGCAGCAGGAACTGCTCAACCGCGGCAACATTCTTAGACTAATGGAATGCATCCCTAACTTGGGGGCCATAAGCACAAAGGACTTAGTCTCGGTAGAATTCTTACCTGCTACTAATCCACAAAGTCCAGAGGCAACCAAGACGATCTGGTCATCTAGCAATGTTGCTGACTTGATTTTAGCAGAAGTAGAGATATTTAAAAACTGGGGCATTAAGCTGGTCCCCCTACAAAGACCATCCTATCCTTCCCCACTTTTGAGTAGGCCAAGCCTGGTGCTAGAGACACATCAGGCTTACACCTTTAGCATCCTTAGGGACGCACTGGGAAGCTCACCTAAAAGAAGTAAGAGCAGCCTCTTGCAGCGACCAGCAGCACGCCCGACGGCGGCAGCAGGCATCCACTCAGTACAATCTATATGCCGGTTGAGCCCAGCGACAAAGAAACACCAGACTTACACTTTTAGTGCAATCAGGACCACATGAGGAACCTCACCAAAAGGAAGCACATGCAGTCTCCGGGGCTGGTTGGAGCAAAATCAAGTTCCAACAAAGGAAATATTGTCCCGAACCATTTTTATACACCCTGAAGAGGCCTGACGCCTTCAATATAACAGCGAAGGTAGCAGGGGAAGGGCATCAACTATAGGCATCTGCTCCTGGAATATTAACGGTCTAAATTAAAAAATGGGTGATCCAGACTTTCAGCGTTACATTACCTTCTTCGACATAATAACGCTGCAAGAAACCTGGCTTACAACTCCACAGCACATCACGGGATACACCTGTTTTGCCATAGCAGCAGCAAGGACTAGCAGATTTGGCCACCACTCAGGAGGCTTGGCCACCTACGTTTCCACTACATCTATATCCTCGGCCATCCTTATGGATCCATCTTCATCTACAACGCTAGCAGTAAGGATAAAACTAGCCCTTGGGAATAAAGAAGAAGAGGTATGCATAATCAATGCTTACGTCCATCCCAAAAACAGAGCTAAAGACTCCTCCAAAATCGTCAATCAACTGGCTGAGTAGGTCACCCAGATGGAAAAAACACTCTTCCTTCTGACAGGGGACTTAAACCAAGACCTACTCGGCTCGTCAGCAGGAGAAGAGGCGTTGGCTCTAAATAGAATTTACACCATACCAATGCAAAGCGCCCCACCAAACAGGAGAAAACAACCGCCTTCTCGAAGACCTTGAACATCAAAACCTTAGGGCTCTAAACGGAAGATTTCCGACAGACTCTCCCCCAGTAGAAACATTTTACTCGACCACAGCAAGCTCCATTCTTGACTACACTTTTGCCAGTCTAGAGGTTTTTCCGTACATCCTGGGGTTTAGAATGGGGGATAAGGGTGAAAGTGATCACCGCCCCCAGGAATGCCACATAATATCAAATACACCAACTGTAATAAGGCCAGATACAACGCTTGGGTCGATTTATTTCATGAACCAAAAAAGGATCAAATGCACGTCACTTAATTCAACCACTCTGGCTGAAGCTACACTTCAACTATACAACATCCAAAAATCAAGTGCAGTTGGGCACATCACTTATTGGGAGCACTACACGGGAACACTGCTCAAAGAACTGGCAAACAAGGTTGCCCCAAAAAGCAATCCCCACAAAGAGAGCTGCATAAACAGCCTAAAGAAAGAACAGAGAGTACAACTAAAGACACAAAAAAGATCAGTAAACCAGACACTACGAAAGCTGAGATTAGCCCCTAATAACATCTACCTACGAGCAGAGCTGAAACACCACAGGACTGTGCTCAATCGAACCAAATGGAAATTTAAAAGAGAGGCAGAAAATGAGGTTTGGGCAAAATTATTATACGACACCAAAACTAATAACTGTGCCCGCTTCTGGCAATCAGTGAATAGGATCTTGCGCCCACAGCACAAAGACTTGGGATCTCACATCACGGAAGAGACTTGGATTAATTACCTCTCTAGTCACTTCAATGACCATTCAGAGCACGAAGGAGTACAAAAAAGATTCAACAAGAGTACAGAGCCAGATCGTGCAATACATATGTCCGCGATATTGGGTCAGGCTGATCAAGGCTCACTCACCATCAGCCAGGATACCTCTAAAACCCAACAGATAGCCTTAATTATAAAGCAGATAACGAAAGGCAGGAAAGAAGGCACTCCAGGACCAAACGGCATTCCTCCGGCTCTCTACAAAGCAAAAAACATTGAGTGGGCGGACATCATGCAAACCTTATTCGTGGAAGTCAGGCTTCTAAATAGAATTCCAGAATCCTGGAGGGGGTCGACGATCGTCCTTATTTACAAAAAAGGAGATAAGATGGACCCAAACAACTACCGCTTAGTAGCCCTCCTTGACAACGAGGCAAAATACTTTGCGAGCATCATCTTAGAGGAGATCGCACTTTGGGCTGAGTCAAACCTGATCATACCTCTAAACCAGACCGGCTTTCGGAAAAAGACCGGCACAGCAACTAACATTCTAGCCATTTCATTACTTATTGATGCAGCAAAATCCAAAAAACTCCTGTTACATCTGTGTCATATCGATTTCAGCGCTGCATTTGATAACATCGAAAGAGGCAGACTTTGGGGGAAATTGGCACAATGGGGCATACCACAGACGACTCTAAACATGTTGAAGCTTCTTCACACTGACACCTGGGTGCAGGTGAAACTAGGAAGCGGCACCCATTTGTCCTCAAAAGTTCGCACCACCAAAGTACTTAAACAGGGGTGCGTGCTTGCTCCAATCTTGTTCAACCTCTTTATGGTGGATCTACCAAGACTGCTTGACACCTGCAACTCTCACTCCCCGAGGATGGGTGGGAAAACTTTGAGCAACCTCCTGTACGCTGATGACGTTGTATTGATCAGCCACACCTACATCGGTCTCCAGCAGCTTCTGATGGAAATGCACAATTATGCAACAGAAAACACCTTAAAAATAAACCTGAGCAAGACTCGCACTATGTCAATCAACATCAACAAAAAACAACAGAAGACTTGGTCTCTTGGCGGCATAAGAATTGAGCCAATCTGGGAATATAAATATTTGGGAGTCATTTTTGATAGAGAAGGCTCATTTGTGCAGCAGAAGCAGGAATCAAAAAGGAGAGCAGCATTGATTGCCGTGACGCTGAAAAATCTAGCAACCCAACTGATGGGACCGACTCTGACCCCCTATTTCAAAATCATCCAGGCGAAGCTACTCCCCTCGATTACCTACGGCAGCGAGGCCTTGCGGGGCAGAGACTCAAAAAACCTGGACAATATACAGGTCAAAGCTTACAGATCAATGTTTTCACTCCCGCATTATACTTCGCCAGCTCAAATAAGACTGGAGTTCGGCTTGCAAAAACAAAATCTAGCCAGGCACGGAGCATATATGATATGCTGCCACAAACTTAGATCCGCCACTACAGACACTTTAAACTCCTTGCTTTGGCAGGACATACAAGGCAGGGACGTATCTCAAGCAAGATCTTATTTGCAGGCAGCGCTAGGAACAACTAAACTCACGGCGCTTTGGGACATGCAACTAGGGCATACCACCTTTAGAAAACTAGTTAGGAAAAACTTCAAATTACTCTCCTTATTAGAGGACAAGGCTGTTTTTTCCAAAAGGTCCCACGCATGGATGACCCTTAACTCATACAAATCTTTGACACCGCAAACATACTTTAGTCAGGGTTACCCAAAAGCCACAAAAATGAGGTTCATGAAACATAGATTAGGCATTCTGCCAAGTACAGAGCATCTTCCACCTTGGCCCAGAACAGATGGCAACGAGGCCTGCCCGCTTTGTAACTCAAAGAAGGGGGACATTCTCCATATCACCTGTCTTTGTGAAGAATTACAACAAGCCCGTCAACAGCTCCTTAAGGATCATTTTAAGCAACAAGGGATCAGTACCAGAAGGCAAGTGGTGCTGGCCTGCCTGAATCCTGCAAATACTAAACTGAACTGCAGATATGTCAAATTTCTTGCGATGGTCGACCAAAGAATTCTAAAACTACCAAAACCGGGGACGAACAATATAAACACAGGCTAACAAGCAGATTGACAGAAGGAAGTAAGAGGACCCCACTGTGCCGTCTTCGTAGAAAAGGCATATAGTCTGCCACACTGAACCTTTTATTGTATGTTCACTTTTTAACGGTTTTATAGTATGATATTTTATGATCTGTTTTGCACTGCTTTTAATTAACTATGCATAATAAACTTTACCTTACCTTACCTTACCTCACTACTACATGTCCTACCTTTCACATACACTGCACCCTGCCCATGGGGCTACTTAGGGCCTACATATGTATGAAAAGGGAAGGTTAGGGCCTGGCAAGTGGGTGCACTTGCCAGGTCGACATGGCAGTAAAAACTGCAGGCAGACACCTTTGAAAGACTACTTGTGTGGGTGGCACAACCAGTGCTGCAGGCCCACTAGTAGCCTTTGATTTACAGGCCAAGTACACATACAGTGCACTGTACTAGGGACTTACGAGTATATCAAATATACCATTAATAGAAAACCAATCAGAACACCATTTACCTGAAGAGCATATGCACTTTAGCACTGATTATCAGTGGTAAAGTGCCCAGAGTCCTAAAACCAAAAAGTCAGTTTGTAAACCCACTAAAATGCCAGATCTCTAACAGTTGCACTTTAATGTAGTGATGAGGTTGTTAGACAATTCCACTCCTAGGTATTTGATGCATCTTGGTTGCCATGCAAGGCCGGAGTCTTTTAGGATATCCTTTTTTCCTATATTGTTAAGGAGTTTAACCTCTGATTTGTCCCTGTTGAGGGTGTAGCCTCGAATTCAGCAAAATCTTAAATAGATGTTATAATTGCAGAAAATAGAGGCGGGGACAACCTCTGTGGTAATTAAGACATTGTCTGCATATGCAGCTAGTTTTATGTTTTATTTACTGAAAGAAACACCTGATATACCTATATTTTTGCAAAGGTGATGCAGAAAGGGTTCTAGGGCTAAGAGAAAGAGAGGCGTTGATAGGGGCAACCTTGTCGTGTCCCTTGTTCTAAGGGAAATACATTTGATATAAAGCCTCCCATGCTTATTCTAGCTGTTGGGTTGTGGTATAATGAAATTATGATTCTAATGAGGGACTCACCTAGGTTGAACTTCTCTATGACGACTTTTAAATAACTCCAATCAACTTTGTCTAACTTTTTTTTTTCATTGAGTGCAATTGCTACTGTCGGGGACTTTGAGAGCTTTGCCTTTTCTATGACATGGCAGAGTATGCCTGTATTATCACTGGATAATCTATTCTTCAGAAACCCAACCTGAGAAGGCTGGATGAGTTCAGAGATGTATTTTCGGAGTCTGGTTGAGAATATTAATCTATTCTTCAGAAACCCAACCTGAGAAGGCTGGTTGAGTTGAGAGATGTATTTTTGGAGTCTGGTTGAGAGTATCATGGCATAAATTTTGCAGTACAAATTAATCAAAGAGATTGGTCTACAGTTTTTGTTGGTCATAGAGTGTCTTTCCCCTCTTTTGGAATAACAGTGATAATCGCTTCCGCAGGAGTGCCCTTAACTTGTCCAGAGTTGGCGAAGAGAGTAGAGAGGTTCGCTAGGGGTGGGATAACTGATAATGAAAATGTTTCAGAGAACTCTGCATTGTACCCATCTTGGCCAGGGGCCTTGCCCAATTTTAGTTTCCTAATAACAGTAGCTATTTGTTAGCTATTTTCTCTTTTGTAAGTTGACCATTAATTGTTTCAAATTCTACCTCTGTTAGTTTAGGCAAGTTAGCTTTATTGAGGTAAGCTACACGCGTCTTATGGTCAAGGGTGGTGGTATCTTTATAGAGGGTTTGGTAGAAATCCTTAAATAACTGCTATTTTAGTAGGGTTAGGGTGGACAGCAGCTTGTTGGCTTTACAAAGCTAGATACTCTTTTGTTTGTTGACCCATATACCTGCCCTTTACTTGTTATCATATTAATATTTTTTCTGGGTAATCTTATTTATGGTATTATTTGTTTTAGAGATGCGTCGTTTCTCTAGAGAAGAGATTTGGTTTTTCAGTTCTAAAACCTTTTTTCGCCTCTTTGTTCATTTTTCTAATCTTGATAATCACTCCTCTTCGTGTGGCCTTCAGAGCCTCCCATCAAGTGATTTCAGAGGTTTCATCATGCTTGTTGTCTGCAAGCAAGTTCTGTATGGTCTCTTCAATAGCCTGTACGTTATTTTGATGTTTAAGGATCTCCTCGTTAAATCTCCACTTTGTGAGCCAGACTCATCCTCAACATACCCTGCCGCAGCCTCATCACTGGCCACCTCAGAGACCTCCACTGGCTCCCGGTGAACAAAAATATTAACTTTATGCTCATTACACACAACTACAAAGCACTACACAACACGGGACCTGCATACCGCAACCTCTGCCTTACATTCCACGTACCCACCAGGGAACTCTGCTCTGCCCAACTGGCCCTGGGTAAAGTCCCACATATCCGCAAGACCACAACCGGAAGAAGATCCTTCTCCTACCTCGCAAAGACCTGAACACCCTGCCTCTCCACCTTAGGCAATCACCGTCACTGCCTCAATCCAGTTGGACCTCAAGACTGGTCTCTTCGACTGAACCAAAGCACTTTCGACGGATCAGCAGCTCTCACCCCCCACACAGCATCTGGAGACCCCTACAGGTGACTAGTCATGCTTTACAAGCCATTGATCGATTGATTGGTTTGTGTTGGTTCAGGTGAGGGATCAGTTATGGACATGGTTATGCAAGAGAGATCAGATATCACCCTAAGTTCGATTGTTGTTTGATCGACCTTTCTGATGGAGAGGCGCTATATTAGTAAGTAATCAATGCTAGTTTATGAAGTGTGGGGGAATGAGTTAAAGGTATACTGCCACATGCATCAACAGAAGGAATTGCGATTCCTAAATAGCGATTTTTAAGGAATAAATTGCAATTCCCAAACATTACCCAATAACGATTCGCAAGTTGCGAATCAATATTAGGTAATGTAGGCCTATAGGAATGAATGGGAATGCATTCGCAAATTGCAATTACCGAAGTGGTAATCGCAAATTGCGAATGCAATTCCAAGGGTGCCAGGGGGCCTAAGGCCCCCCTGATGCACCCTCCAAAAAAGGCGAATATGCACATGTGCTGTACACCACTTTGAAAAATGCACTTTTGTGCATTTTTCAAAGTATGTGCAAATTACGATCAACTTCAAGTTGATGGTAATTAGCGTTACCTTAATGCAGAGTTTGCATTTAGGAAAGGCTTGATGCATCGCAATTAGGGAATCGCAAATTGCTATTCCCTAAATTCATTCGCAATTTAGGTAATCACAATAAATTGCGATGACCTAATTTGTGAATTCAAAGCCTTTGATGCATCGGAAAAGGCTTTTTTCCGGTCGCAAATGGACAGGAGAAAAGCTTGATGCATGTGGCCCATAGTATCTTTCATCCAGATTTTGGATTCTCCATGCATCAACCAGATTGAATCTTGTGCATAGATTTTTAAGTACTTTATGGCTTTGCTGGAATTGCATGAGAACCTTGAGTTTCTGTCTATTGTGGGGTTCATAGTCAAGTTCAGATCACCTGCAAAAATGATGGTTGAGGAATCAGTGATCATTTTTAGCTGAGACGAGAGGTCATTCCAAAAAGACAGGTCATCCGATTTTGGAGCGCATATGTTATTAACAAAACAGAACTCACTGTTGTTTTTAGAGTTTGGATATAATCCACCTACCCTCTTTGGCTTTTAAGTTGGAGAGCATATTTATTTGAGTTCCTAGCAATCAGAGTCCAGACTCCATTTTTCTTTTCAACAACAGCAGAGCACGTTCCGCCAGAAAAACAATATCTCTGCATCGAAGTGATGTGCATAGTCGATCTTGGTTTCTTGAAAGAGAACTATATCGCCTTTAAGAGTGAGTGTGTGTGTGTGTGTGTGTGTGTGTGTGTGTGTGTGTGTTTGTGTCTGTAAATATATACACGCATATATATATATATTTTCAAGGATTTTCATGTTTTTTTATTCGGATGAATTATACATTTCACATTCAATGAGATTATCTTGGTATTCTGTGTTGGATTCAAAATGATTAGCTTGTAAAGTAGTGTGGTACCTAAATAGGAACAAGTGTTTTTGTTCAGAAAGTTGTGATTCGGGGACTGTGGGATATTTAGTACAAGGACTCTCGTATTTGAATTGTAGGTTGTTGAAGTAGTTGGGGGTGTAGAAAAAGGCATAATGATTGAACCTCCTTGACCGCACTTACACACTGACACTATATCCTGACTGTATTGACTATATCTATATGTTGAGAAAGGAAACATCTTCACAGCCAAACATAACATTTCTTTCTAGCAATGACAAAAACAAAAAGAGGTTATGTTATGTTATGTTATGTTACGTTATGTTATGTTATGTTAAAGGGGGTACTTTTATAGCACACGGCTACTCCGAAGAGTGTCCCGGCGCTGACAACCATCACGGACCCGGAGTTGAAGGTGGAATGAGAGGGGAAAGCATGGTACAGAATAAAAAGAGTAATTGCGTAAAAATCAGGGTCTTCAGATCCTTCCTGAATGCCAGCAGATTGGTGTTAGATCTGAGTGATAGAGGAAGAGCATTCCAAAGCCAGGGGGCAAGATGTTTAAAGGACCGCCCCCCACAGCGTGCACGTCTGATCACTGGAGTGACTGCCCTGGCCTGGGTGGAGGAACGCAGGGATCTAGAAGGCAGATAGAAGCTGATCCGTTTCCGAAGATAACAAGCACCTGTATCATGGAGGGCTTTGAAGGCAATGGTCAGGGCTTTAAAAGTAATCCGCTTCTTAATGGGCAACCAATGAAGAGTTCTGAGGAGTTCACTGGCCCTGGCTCTCCTAGTGAGGCCAAAGATGGCCCGGGCCGCAGAGTTCTGCACAACCTAGAGACGCGCAAGGAGGAAGTCCGGAAGGCCTAGGTACAGTAGGTTGGAATAATCCAGGCGAGAGCCTATCAAGGCCTGTACCGTGATTTTTCTATGCTCTAAGGATAAGAGCGGCAGAAACTTCCTCAGCATCTTCAGGATTGAAAAACACTTGCCGGCCAGACCAGCCACCTGGGCCCTGAAAGAGAGGCTGTTATCAATCTGGATACCCAGATTTTTGGCAGCCCCTGAATCGTTAGCAGGAGGGAACATGGCAGTAGGCCACCATTCCTTCCATCTGGGGTCCGCGGGGCAACCGAAGAAAAGCCCTTCGGACTTGTCGGAGTTGCACTAAACCAGTCAAACACAGCCCCAAGGCAACCCCGAATAGACGCCCCATCAAAATCGCAGCCCCTGTCGCAGGTGAACAAGAGTTGTGTATCATCCGCATACGACACGATCTGGGCCCCAAAATCCTCCGCCAATGCCGCCAGAGGGGTCATGTAGATGTTAAAGAGCGAAGGGCTCAGGATTGAGCCCTGCGGAACTCCGACCTCCAATGGCGGCATAGCGGCAGAGAAAGGGGGGGCCCAGACTGTTTGCTGGCGATTCGCGAGAAAGGACCTAAACCACCGGAACACCGTCCCCCTCAGACCAATCTTCCAGAGTCTAGAAAGGAGGCGGTCATGGGGGACGGTGTTGAAAGCCGCAGAGAGGTCAAGCATCACCAGCAT
This sequence comes from Lissotriton helveticus, assembly GCF_964261635.1. Taxonomy (NCBI): domain Eukaryota; kingdom Metazoa; phylum Chordata; class Amphibia; order Caudata; family Salamandridae; genus Lissotriton; species Lissotriton helveticus. The sequence goes on along the minus strand of NC_136067.1, from coordinate 485,300,877 downwards.
GGCTTTACCTCCGCTGTCCAAGGTTTCCTTAATAGCCTCGGTGACCTCGAGCAAAGCTGTTTCAGTGCTCAGATTGGTGCGAAAACCGGACTGCGACTTATGGAGTATGTTGTTCGTCTCAAGAAAGTGGGACAGGGTGGTATGGACATGTTTCTCGACCACTTTCGCAAGTGCTGGCAGGAGGGAGATAGGTCGATAATTGGCATGGGATTCAGGGTTCAAGTTAGTTTTCTTGAGCAGTGGCAGAATAAGCGCTTGTTTCCAAGGCTGAAGGACCTCACCCGTACTAAGAGAAAGATTGAGTATCGGGTTAATAAGATGGTTGAGAGTAGGGGCCATTTGCGCAAGGAATTTAGCAGGGCACCGGTCTAACGGGGAGCCAGATTTCAGTTTGGAAAGGAGGTCTAAGGAGGCCTGTACGGTCAACGAAGGAAAGTTCCAAAGGGCCGGACCCGCGGAAGTCGGGCGCGGAGAGGGGGGTCGCGGATTAAGAGTGATGGACGTACCAGATCCAAAGGAGGCCTGGATAGTCCAGATTTTGCTGGCAAAAAAGTCAGCAAGTTCGGAGATCCAGGACTCTGAATGCGTGGATCTGGGGGTGCACCACGGAGGGGAAATGAAGACCTTGACTATCCTGAAAATTTCTTTACAGGAACTGGAAGCATCTTCAATCCTGCTAGCCAGATAGGACTTTTTGCCAGCTGTGATATCGCGGTGATAGTCTCTAACCATAGCCCTATAGGTTTCCTTCGAGCTGGCAACATAGCGCTTCCGCTATTCCCTTTCGGCTTTTTTACATTGCCGACGTTTATTGGCAAGCGCCGAAGAAAACCAGGGGGCGGATGCTTTCACTGAAAGAGTCCTAGGGGGCAGAGGAGGGGCTAAAACGGCTAGCCGTTGGGTCAACCAATCCTGCAAAAGCTCAAGATCTGTATCCAGCATACCCGTCAGCAGGCATGGATAGGTGATTAAGGCCTGCATCAGCATAGGAGGATCGCTCCCCTGCCATCCGCGGGAGCTCTCAGCCACATTTTGTTTGTTTTTAATTTACTTTCACCTCGCAGCGCCTCAGCGCGCTTTTTAACGCACTGTCCCCTTACCTGTCTCTGGGACCTCGCCCTCATTCCTCCCTCCCGCGCAGCCGAGCTGGACGCTGCCGCGGCTTACCTCAGACCTGCCTGCCGCCTTCAGCGGACGCTCCTCCGGCCACGCCCACTTTCTGGCCACTCCCCCTTCGGGGCTGCTACCTACTTAGGAGCTGATTACGAGCTCGCTTCCTCATTAGGATCGCTCCCCTGCCATCCGCGGGAGCTCTCAGCCACATTTTGTTTGTTTTTAATTTACTTTCACCTCGCAGCGCCTCAGCGCGCTTTTTAACGCACTGTCCCCTTACCTGTCTCTGGGACCTCGCCCTCATTCCTCCCTCCCGCGCAGCCGAGCTGGACGCTGCCGCGGCTTACCTCTGACCTGCCTGCCGCCTTCAGCGGACGCTCCTCCGGCCACGCCCACTTTCTGGCCACGCCCCCTTCGACCACGCCCACTTTCTGGCCACGCCCCCTTTGTTCACCAATAAATCATGTGCCTCTACCGTTCGCGCAGCGGGCGCGCCGTTTGCGCGCCGAAGGCGCGCCTAAGGCAAGCCCGTCTGCGCCCGTCCGCGACCGGCCGGGACCAGGGGCCATAGACCCTGCCCGTCCTCTGATGTATTCTTCTGCCCAACTTACTTTGTTTTCTGCTTCCACCCCTCCCTCCCCATCCACAGTTAACCTCTTATCTTTGCATGGCATCTATCTCCCCCCTCTTATTGGCCCAGTCTTGCCCATTCCCCCCCCTTTAACATCTTCCCCGCCTTCCTCCACTCGCATCTCCCCTGGTTTCCCAGCTGCCTCCGCCCTTCTCCTCAACACCCGCTCCGCTGCGAAGAATCAATCTGCTCTTTTCAATCTTTTGGACACTGACGCCCCGGACTTTCTGTTCCTTACAGAAACTTGGTTTTCTTCGGATTCCCTTCCTGATCTGCTGGCCATTCTTCCTGACACCCACTATGCTCTTCGTGCCGACCGCCCTGATGGTAAAATTGGAGGTGGAGTGGCCATGATAGTTCACCGCTCCCTCCAATTCCAGCTCTTGCCGCACCCTGGTATTTCTGGTGTGGATTTCTTGGTGGCCCGCTCGCTCAACCTCCCGGTTCCCCTGACGGTGATTCTTCTCTACCGTCCCCCTCAAAATATGCCGTCATTTGTGCCCATCCTGCAGGACCTCCTGGCCACTCTGGCTGTAAACAATTCCTCGTTACTTCTGCTCGGGGACTTTAATTTCTGGCCGGGTGACCCGCGGGAGGATTCCTCTTCCAAAGATTTGTCCGCCACCCTTCGCTGTCTCAACTTTCTCCCCCTTGTTTCGGCCCCCACCCACACCCATGGTCATACTTTGGACCAGATCTGGTCTCTACGCTGTAACTCCTGAGTTACCTCGATCTCCCCTTGCGTCTGGTCCGATCATTTTTTGATTTCTTTTTCCATCAGCCTAGGTCAACCCGAGAAAGTCTCCCCTCCCAAAAACACCTGGGCCCGGAGCTGGAACAAGACGGACCTTAGTGATCTTTCTTCGTCTCTACTTTCATCGGCTCCCATCCTGACTAATCTCCCTGTGGAGAACCAGGCGGTTGCTATTAACAACTGGCTCTCCTCGGCTTGCGACCGGGCTGACCCACTCAGAAAGATCAGATCAGCCCGCCCCCATGATGCACACAAGTGGTTTTCCAGCGAGCTCAGATCGCTGAAATTAGAACTTAGGCGCTCTGAGCGTCGCTGGCGCCGCAACTACTGCCCTGATCTTCGCCTTACCTATAAAGTTCTTCTGAACAGCTACAAATCGGCCATTTTAGCGGCAAAATCCAAGTATTTCTCGGAGCGCGTAGCCCTTTCGGCCAACAAATCGCGTGAGATTTTCTCACTGGTGCGTAGCCTTGCTACCTCCGACCGTGCTAGCTTGTCCCCTGCCCCCTCTTTATCTTTCTGTCACTCCCTTAATGATTATTTTATCAATAAAATAATCACCATTAAGTCCAACATCCCGACTGTACCTGAACCCAACTTCCCGGATCACTCTTTCCGTTGTTCTTCTGTTTTTGATCACTTCCAACCCATCTCACCCGAGCTCTTCCGCGACCTTCTTGTTAAGGTCAAGTCCGGTTCTCCGGCCGATTGTGCTCCGGCTCGGATCCTTAGATCCCTCTACACCTCTTGTCCCACCCCTCCTTTAACTCTTCTTAATTCTTGTTTGGCTTCGGGTTCTGTTCCTTCTCTCTTTAAAGCTGCCATCGTGCTTCCCATCCTGAAGAAAGCTGGCCTGGATCCTTCCCTTCCTTCGAACTTCAGGCCAATCTCCCTCCTTCCCTACCTCGGGAAGATCCTCGAGAGCTATGTGACCTCTTGTCTCTCGAACTTCATCGAGGAGAACAACATCTTGGCCCCTCGCCAGGCTGGTTTCCGACCTGGCCACTCCACTGAGAGTGTGGTCCTCGCGGTCCTGGATGAACTGAAGGGGAAGGCTGACAGCAACCTCCCCCAGGCTTTAGTTCTCTTGGACTTGTCCGCTGCGTTTGACACGGTCGATCATGCCATCCTCCTCGACCGTGTCGGCGCAGCGGGCATCCAGGGCACTGCCCTCTCCTGGATCGCGTCCTTTCTTCAGGGCAGATCACAGGCAGTTCACCTCTCTGACTTTTCTGCTCCCTCTCTCCCGGTTACTTGTGGGGTACCCCAAGGCTCTTCTCTTTCCCCTCTTCTTTTCAACCTTTATATCCGCCCTCTTATCTTTTCCCTCCTCGAGCTGGGGGTCTCTGTGTATAATTACGCAGATGACCTCCAGCTCGTTTTTGACCTATCCTCTCCTACCCACTCTCTTTCCAAGTTCAGTTCTACCTTACTCTTTATTTCCCAATGGATGAGCTTTAATCATTTAAAGCTCAATCCTGACAAGACTGAGCTTGTCCTCACTGGTGGTCCCTCTAACCCCTGGTCTGCTGTTCACTGGCCCCTCTCTTTTGGTTCCCCTCCCTCCCCAGTCTCCTCCGTCCGGACCTTGGGCATCAAGATCAGCAATGATCTTTCTATGCATGCGCATATCAGCGCCGTCATCTCCGCTTGTTTCCTTTCCCTCCGCCTCATCCGCAAAATCTCCCGGTTTTTCTCTGTTGATGCCCTTAAAACTATTATTTCTGCCCTTATTACTTCTCGCCTGGATTATGGCAATGGCCTGTTCGTAGGCATTCCGGCCTACGAAACTCGCCGCCTCCAGGCCATCCAGAACCAGGCAGCCCGTCTTGTTTTTCGTCTTCCCAAGTTTTCCCACATCACTCCTGCCCTTAAATCCCTTCATTGGCTCCCTGTTCACCTCAGATCTCACTTTAAACTTGCCTGTTTGGCTTTCCGGGCTCATGCCCGATCTGCTCCTCTCTTTATCAATTCTTTAGTTTCCTCTCATGCCCCTTGTCGTTCTCTTCGCTCGTCCTCTCTTTCTCTTCTTCACGTCCCCCGCTTCCGTAAATCCCGCACCGGAGGCACTCGCTTCTCGGTGCGGGCTCCCCAGATCTGGAACTCTCTTCCCCTTTCGATTCGTTCTATTCCTATCTTTTCACATTTCCGTAAAGCTCTTAAAACTTTCTTCTTTCTTCAGGCTTTTCCTGTCTAACTTCCCCCCGGTTCCCTAGCAAACTATGGCTGTGATCCTTAGCGCCAGGAAGCCGCTTGGCCGCAGTGCGCTCTTATAAATATTTGTTTCATTTCATTTCATTTCATAGTCGGGGAAACCCGATGAAAAGCTCTGGAAGAATGCGTTTCACGCCACTGTCCACTGTAGGCACTCTTCTCTTTAAGAAGAATCTTATAGTCCGCTAAAAAGTGGTCAGACCACAGAACAGGAGCGAGAGAGGCCAGGACAACAGGGACAGTGGAGAAAATGTGGTCCAATGTGTGACCTTTACAGTGGTAGGGGACCGAAGATACTGGATAAGCCCTAAGGATGAGATGATGTCATTGAGTTTTATGCTGTCAGGGTCAGCCACATTGTCCATGTGAATATTAAAATCACCTAGAAGCAGACAGTGCTTAGACCTGAGGCATAGCGTAGAAATAGTCGAATGTGAAATAGAGAAATGTGAAATAGAGAATGTGAATAGAGAAAAGTGGCTCTCACCATTGCCCCCCCCTCACGCATCTCATTAATGCCTCACTGCTTCAAGGGAAAGTCCCTCCAGGCTGGAAAGCGGCAGTTGTGAAGGCTCTAATGAAAAAACCTTCCTTGGACCCTTCGGAGTTGGCCAATTACAGGCCAATCTCTCTTCTTCCCGGCACCAGCAAAATTGCGGAAAAGCTAGTGAATAAAAAACTGTCGCAATTTCTGGAAACCAACAACTTGCTCAAATGCTCACAAACGGGTTTCCGCCCAGGGCAGGGTACCGACATCGCCCTGCTCGCAGCAGTGGAGGAGGCCAGAGCCCTGTTAGATGCAGGAGGATCAGTGGCAGTGATCCTCCTGGACCTCAGCGCGGCCTTTGATACTGTCAACCACCAGGTGCTGATCGAGCGACTTAAGAACATCGGGGTTGAGGGCACGGCTCTGAACTGGTTCAGATCATTTCTCGACCACCGTTCCTTTCAGGTCTGGGAGAATGACGCCCGCTCCCCCGAAACCCTCCTCCAATGTGGTGTGCCCCAGGGCTCATCATTAAGCCCGACATTATTTAATATCTACATGTCGCCGTTGGAGGAGGTTGTTACACCATTCGGGGTGAGGACCATCAGCTATGCTGATGATACACAATTAGTGGTGTCCCTATCTCACCCGAACCAGGAGCCATCAGACCTTTACAACTGTCTGGTAGAAATTCAAGGTTGGATGAATAGGTCATCTTTGAAACTCAATGGTTCAAAGACGGACATTCTCCTCCTTGGCCAGAAAGGGCTCTCTCTCCCGCAGAACATCTGGCCCCCGGTTCTGGGAGTACCCCCTACTCCCAAGTCTGAGGTTAAAAGTCTGGGAATATGGATTGATAAAGATCTGACCTTTGCGACACAAGCCACAAAAACTGCCGGGGCCTGCTTTGGGCTCCTTAAAGCTATCAGAAAGATCCTGCCCCTGCTTCCTCCCATTTCCCAGAAACTAATAATCCAAGGCCTTATCATATCAAGGCTGGATTTTAGTAACGTCATCTATCTGGGCGCTCCCGAGGCAACTTTCAACAAACTGCAGAGAATCCAGAACGCTGCAGCAAGGATTCTCACTAACACCCCGATGAGATCCTCCGCTAAACCAGCCCTGAGGCAGCTCCACTGGCTTCCAGTGAGAGAGAGAGTGGCTTTCAAGGCTCTTTGCCTGTCACATAAAATCTTACAGGACAAAGGACCCCCTATTCTAAAAAAATTCATCAGACCCTATAAAGCCCCGAGAGCCCTTCGCTCGGACCATGAAAACCTAGTCACTATCCCTAGAGTGAAGAAGGTGCGGACGGGCGGACGGCGTTTCTCCGTCAATAGGGGCCGTCTATGGAACTCCCTCCCCCGGGACCTTAGGATGGAACCTGACTATCTCCGTTTTAGGAAACGGCTCAAGACACACTTGTTCCCCTGATTTCCCCCCTCCCTCCCCCCCCTCCCGAGCCTCCCTCTGGTCAGATCGGATCTTAGCGCTGGGATACTTACGGGTGACTACGCGCTTTACAAAACCCAATAATAATAATAATAATAATGAAGTTCTTCAAAAAAGGTGCCCAATGGGCTCGGGGGCCTATAGACCAAGAGCCATATACAAGATTGCTGGGGAGAAAAGGAGAGGGAGAAGGCAAGAACTTCACACCCAGTGATGTTGTCCAAGGGAAGAATGGAGCAAGTGATGCGCCTGTCAACGACTAAGACGACACCACCCCCCTTTCCCGCTGGCTCTGTCCTTTCTGAAGATAACGTGGCTCGGGGGATAGCAGTGGCAATATCAGGTCCTGCATTCTCACCCAGCCATGTTTCAGTCAAGAACAGACAGTCCGCTTTAGAGTCCGTTAATAGATTATGGACACCAAGCGCATGCTTACCCAAAGACCTAGTGTTGAGCAGTAAACACCTACTGCTGTTGGGAGGAGGACTGAGAGAAGAGACAGATCCCTGGCCTGGTAGCCAGCCACAGACCGAGCATCTGTTATTACTCCGGGGAGGTTTGGGGAAAACCCTAAAACAGGTGTTATTAGTGTTCCTAAGGGAGAGCAGCTCATCACTTGTGTATTTAATCATCCTAACTTTACCAGCCCAGCCTGGCCCGCGCCCGACCGCCTCCAGGACGCTGACGGGCGCAGACGGGCTTCCCTTTGGCGCTCCTTAGGCACCTCCACAGCGCGGAGAGAAAGGCACCTAGTTTTAAGGCGTCGCAGGCGGCGCGAATCTGCACCACTAGACTACCGGCTCGCGAGCCAGCCTACCCCCAAGATGGCCGCCACAGAACTGCGCGCCTGCGGGTCCCCGAATACCCTTCAGCAACTCAATGTGCCGGCTGAATGGGTAGGGAGACTGCAGGCCGAGCAGCGCGTCACATACAAGGTGAGTAGGAAATAAGGAGAAACTTAAGATCAGAGAGGCCTACGGTCACCCGGCTTTCCGCCTCAGGTGCCTGGGAGGAAGTTAAAGTGCAAAGTGCAGAGGAAACAGCAACAGAGGAGTGAGCTCGTAGTCAGCTCCAAAGTAATAAAATAGTTAGCAGCAACAATAGGACGATACAACAGTTTTTTTTTAAATCAAGATAAAAACAGGGTAAAAAATAATGCTTTTGAAATTCGCTAGCTTATCGCTCGTAGTCAGCGCAATAAACCACAGTCTCCCCACCCGGCATCCGCCTCGAGTGGTATTAGGGAAGTGAGGATCTGGTGAGGAAGAGGTGATAAAAAAAGAAAACCCTAAGCAATAAAGTACATTCTAAATGAAAGGTATACACCTCATCTTGCTGGGACAACCACCCCGCTCCCATTCACACCCCCTACAGTATCCAACAGGAATGGCGAATACAGTGAGCATCTTCTAGACTGGTCATTCTGCTTTTCGTCTCTGCAATCCTTGTGTTAATTTGTTTGATGTGTGAGCGAATGGCGACATCTCCTTTTTCATTGTGTCCATGTTGGATTTGGACTTCAGCCAATTTCTTTAGGATCCTCTCCATTGTGGAGTGAATGTAATTTTGGGGTTTGACTGGAGAGTCTGGATTTGGATGGTTAGCTTTTTAAGCTTTTGAACTAGTTCTAGACTCTCTTACCGACACTTTTCTTAATGATATCGATTACTGTTTCAATGTTAGAGATTACCACCGATGATTGGTTACCACTGATTACGTTATTGCTTGCTGTTTCAGTGGTCTGCTGTAAAGTGGTGATATGTTGTGTTATGCAATTCGGCGTTACGTGGCCAATCATGGAAGTTTTGTTATTAGATCCTATTTAAGAATAGACATTTAGATGAACAAATTAGGTGGAGGCCCACTGCAGTGTCAGATTTTGTATGCAGTTGTACTGTGTGTTAAGAGGTGGATTCTCGCTTAGGGAGGTACAGGAAACCCTCTTCACGTTTTTTAGGACTTAGCTCTGTTATGTAAGCACTTTTTATCTTGGCAGGTGCACAGGCAGAAAGTTGAGCGCTTGTGTGTGGGAAGCTCTAGGTAGCAGTAGGACTAAAACAGCTGTTGAATAGGAACAGTGGTCCCTTTTTGGTAGGTTTGTGCTGCCTTCCAATTCGACCCTGAGCTACAGCCCTGTGTAGTCCTCATTTGAAGTAAGAAGTAATATCGCTATGGCTGGTGATATTTATTTGTTGTGGGTTACAAAGCACCAGTTTCACTCGCTGTTTTGTGCTTCTGAATGGAGGACACCCCTTGACATTATATGTCAGCCCGGAGTATACTCAGTAGAGATTGGACAAGTAGAGCACTATATACAGATTACATCATCAGGCATCTCTTGACCTGTGCTGGTGCTTAAGGTAAGTGTTGTGTATACAGCAGATAGTGTGCGTGGGCCACCATTTTGAGTGCGGTTGCAATCAGAGTACACATCACTTAACCGTCGTCTTTTCACTGTAGCTGACGATCTAGGATAGTAGCAGAAGTTAATGATGCGCTTTTATTGATTATAGCGGCATAACTTGCGCCAATCACCAGCAGCCCTGAAGGTTCTCCAGCATGCACCTATTACGGTGTGGCCAATTTAGAACATTGTCTGTATTTTGGACTTACGCGTTTATTATTTCAAACTCTCCTGCAGATGTCACGCCAGGTAAGAAGAGGTATCATTATTAAGAATAGGCCTGAAAAATCTCTTAGCTAGGCACATCCAAGCCATATTGGTCCAGAATTATTGTCCATACTGTGTGTACATATCAGTGTGCCGCCATTTTGAGGTGTGTGTGGCCTCAGCACACACTGCAGTGCTCAGCCAGTATTCCACAACAGCGAATGGGTGACCCAGTGACTCTGCCTGAAAGGCCCCTGTGACTCTGCCCGAAATTGCCCTGCCAAAGCGTGGAGTGCGATTAGAACCTGTACCAGCGCACTACATTGCCCATCATCGCTCACGCGGCAAAGACGCCGCTGACGCGATAAAGACGCGCCAGGCGGCGCATAAAAGGCTGCGTGGATCCTCTTCCCGCGGGACGTGCCGGGAGAAGCCCGGGACAAGGGCGGGCCATCTGCGGCTGTCCTAAGCCGCAAGAGGCTGGGCTGGGCCACCCCCCTTGGCTAACGTTCTGGAACTGAACTGGAAATGAACTATCTGCAAACATAGGGTATGAGGTGCATGTTATAAATTGCTGTAACTGGTTCACATGTATTTAAGCCTCTGATTCAGAAACGCACAATTAGGTGCCTTAGGGTGCAGGGGTGTCTGTGGGTCATAAGTGGCTGTGTAACCGACCCTAAAGCATTAGATATAAAGTCTGTTGGCTCCATAACGAAGTGTTCAAGGTGACACACAAAGGAGTGTGTTTATCTTCCAGCCGAAAGTTCTACATCAGTGTAATTGGGAGTCTGCCATTGCAAAGATTTACTCGCATAGTGTTGCATATTGGGCGTTTGATTGGGTCCAGTGTAATTTTTTTTGTGTGAAAAAAACTTTTGTAGCCTGTTTATAAATTTTGATTGGATAATAGTTGGGTCTAGTATAATATAGTACCATGAGTAAGCAAAAATGTATATCGGGAAACCTAGATAACTTTATATTACGAGCAGAGTCCATATTATCCCATGAAATTGCGCCTGTGGAACGTAGGTTATCATTAGATCCTTCCAAACTCCCGACATATGAGGAACTTGCCCAGCCAGACTCCTTAGCCATGTTACAAGTATCAATGAATAATTGTACCTCCTCTGTGTCCCCTCCATTAGTTTGTACTCCTACATCTGGTACCCCAACTGTTAATGCGCAGCCTGCTGAGGGTGAGCAATCATTTTCATCATCCATAGAAACAAGACTACGTGGGTTAAGACAGGGGGGCTCTGTTGTAAACGTAAAAACAAAAAAACCTTTACCTCAAGTGAAAGAGAACGCAAAAAAAACTGGGGAACCTAGTCGACTAGGGGTTACAAACAAGGGGGGTACTGACATAGTAGAATGTACAAGGGCACACTGTAAATCTTTTGGTACTCAAACTGAATTTGATAGTCCCTCAAATTTGAATACAACAGATGGTATGGCTGAGAATCTAGAAGATATTGTCGTAGACATTCTTAAAACTACTGTAAACTCTGTTGAATCCCGAATAAATGATTGTTTGAGTATCAAACTGAAAGAATTAGATGGAAAAATTGTTGAAATCAACAGGGTTATGCATAGCCTTGAAATTTTGATCGAGAAATGGGAGAGCCAACAATGTAGAAGGGGCTAAATTACTCTCTGAATACAGGGACAGCATCATCATTAAAGAAAAGGAGGTGAGCACTGATGGGATCACAGTTGTCCAACCAAGATTAGATCTTAGGACAAACTCTGATGGGGTGGGGGAGAAAACCTACTTTAGAAGAGAAGATGAATTTCAAGTAAAGACTATTTGTCCTAATAACAGAGGGGTAGGACATGACTCTAAAAGAATAGATTACCCTGAAACTAGCAATACTAGGGGAATAACACACAATGTGAGTGAAACGGATCTGTCCCCCAATCATGACATATTATATCTACCCCCAGCTGCATGCCCATATGTCCTAATACTAACGGGGATCCCGGTTCTAAAAAAGAATCAAATAGAAACATGGGAAAATCTGAGGAACAAGGTGGTGGACTGGCTCCAGAGGCACAGAAGATTCAGTCCACATCAAATGAATGAAATTATAATGGTGCGTAGTGTCGAGGATCCAGCAATTCCACGGGAGCGAAGATGAATACTATTGGGTTTTTCCCACTGCGGGGTTTCGGCAGAAAACATAGGATTATCATCGTTACTGAGAGGCCATTCCGACATAGAGATATATATATATAACTCTACCAAAAAGAAAATCGAAAGCCTCCGCTTACCTCCCTAACAGAAATACAAGATCCGATCCGTGGATGTAAGTTACGCAAGCCCCAATAATGTTTAAACTACTTAGTCGGGCCAGATGATGGTACTGCAAGGAATTGTGAACCACGTGGAATAACAATTTTTGGTAGACAATAACAGTCTTTGAGAATTAGTCCTGCCCTGTACACACACCCCCCGCATATCGATTCCGATAACAACTTTTAATAAATATTGAAAGGATCGTAACTAAATCCAAACAGCCTTTCTCTTGAATATTTAATACCACTGAAAAAGTCAAGAGCCCTTATTGGCACATATCGAGGTTGCTGAAATAAGGAGATTGAATATCTTCTATAAATTGATTTGAACACATCGACTCATATATCTCAAAAATTCATGTTGCACAATGTTTTGTATTGTTAACTGGGATTGACGGAAAAAACTAAATGAAAAACAATCCAAGATATCTATATATATATAAAAAATGAATAGCAAAAATAAAAATAAAAATCTGTGAATTTTAATATATGGTGTTGGATCATTAATTGTTCACGAATAGTCGCTTTGATGTTGAGTAAATATATGGGCAGTTGTTAATTGTATGTTTGCTAGTGAGAGTTTTCTCTCTTTTTCCATAAAAAGCGAAGATGAATACTCCACACACTTCCAGAAAACAACACTTGGAGAACAGTGAAAACATGCTCGCAAGTAATTATTCACCAAATATGTGGGGAATAAACCATAGAGTGACCACCACTCTTCCCCAGATGATGTTGTAGAGGTATTCTGCAATGAGCTGGTCATGGATGGCTTGTACTGTAGGGGACAAAGGAAGTACCACAACATCTATCATACACCCTTTATAGAGGCCATCAAGCACATTGCTATAAGCCAAGAAGGGTCTCACTCACCCCAAAGTCCTTGCTATATGCCCAAAAAGATTAGCCTCCTCTTGAAGATGCCGAGGAACAGATGCACCAATATACTCAGAGGTGACAACCAGGAGAGAGGGCAAGAGGGTATGTAACGCAGGACAGCACTCACTCAGAAAAAGAAATGGTGGGAAACGTGATACATTGCAAAATATAGAAATTATCTGTTTAACTCTGATTACAAAAATGGGGGAGTCACCAGAGCTAAGGGATAACAGACGTGTAAACCAAGTTGTGCTCAGGAGGAAAATTGGAAAGAGGTAGGACCGTCCGGCTCCAGGGAGAAAGAGCGGAACAGTGCACTACATCAATGAGACAAAAATAAATTGTGAAACGAGTTATCCGGCCATATGGGGAAGAGCAGAACAACAACATACTCACTGGGGAAAATAAACGAACCAAAAACTAGCGAGGCGTGTTGTCCGGCTCTGGGGGAGGGGGGGGGGGAGGTGTAACAACAGCGCCCTCGCGGAAAAAGCCCAAGACTTTGAACAGGGCTCTAAAATTCTAAGGGTTTAGCACTATAAAGACCGTCGAGAGCAATCCAACAAAAAATGCCTACAAGGCTGCTTGTTGCTCAGCACCCCGCAGAAGCGACAACAAAAAAGAAAACATAGGAGCACGTACTGAAATACGGGTCGGGAATGGCAAACTGGAAATTCGCCCGTAACAGGCACGATAACAAGGTAGGAGACGAAAGACGCCAGGTAAGGAACAGGAAGTGTAGGAAAGGGGCTTAGTCACACCAGGAACCAGTAAACCAAGTAAGGCGTCATTGTGGAGGCGGACTTTTAGGAGTCTCAAGGAGCGTCTCCAAATTACTGCATGTAAAAAAGGGCTCTGCGGATTTTTGGGGAACGTCTTTAATTACAGCTTAGGGAAGGGAGTGGAGGCATTATCTCGTATACATCAAGGCTTGTCTCTATGCCACTAAATCCGTTTCCTAACATGTAGGGTGGGTTGGGAAGGGATACATAGGAAAGATACTGAAGGCGACTGTAAAGTGGTAAATTTCAGATGCCCCCACATAGTGAGTAATCTCCTAAGAGCTCAGGAGGAGATCTCGACGCAGAAAACCAATGTCCACGCACTTCCCATGGGATACTTCTATAGACCAAATGGAGTAGAAACATCTAGCCAATGTGTTAATCAATTCCCCCTCCAAATTTCGAACAGGTTCCAGGTATTTTCATCTTTAGAAGCAGTCTATTGACTGAAGCTGACACCACTGGGATTGGGGGGGATAGAGGTGGGCTTGGACATTGTGCCACAGACCCAAGTGTTAATGGCATGCGGGCCAGATACTGATGTAAATGGGCAACCCAGTACAATAACTGTTATGAGTGAAGGTGATAATGTACTTTTGACAGAGGAAAATTCGAGCTTAACCAACAATTTGTATGATGACCCCCCCATTGAAATGTGGGGCAACTATCGCCCAGGAATAAGGCTCATTTCATGGAACATACCAGGTCTCAGGAAAAACACCAGTGACCCTGAATGGAATGAGTATATAGAAACAAGTGATGTTTGTTTTTTACAAGAAAGCTGGGCGTTAAAAATTCCACATAGAGTGGGGTATAAAATATTTCATGTGGATGCAGTACCTTCCATTAGAGGTAGATCATCGGGGGTCTTGTAATTTGGGTGAAAGTAACCCTTGATATTAGAATAACAGTCCTAAACAATGACTTATTAGACATTCTTGGGATTCGGATAATTACAAGGGAAGGAAGGGTGCTATACCTACTTAATGTGTACAACAGATCAGGCCCTTTATCCAAAGAATCACCAACAATTGAAATACTGGATTCATTCCTAAATTCCTAAATGGATGAGAGGCCAAGCATAATATTAGGTGGCGATTTAAACTGCAATTTTGAGCCTATTATAGGGTTGAATGATATTTTTGAGGAAGAAGATAATGCCAATAGCATTCCCTTGGTTAATAGCGAAAATCTGGTCCCCTGTACTGTACTAGCTGTCCAGATCATGAGATTAACAGCTACTCATGGTCTGAGGGCAGGAAATGGAAGATGGCCATCTGATTTATATCAATCATTAATTTAATACCTTAGCGGCAAGTGCGGATTTGCCGGATAGCTGGAGAGGGGCGGAAATCATACACATTTTTAAGAAGGGCGATAGGAACAATCCAGGGAACTATCGACCAATTAGTTTAATGGATATTTTACAAAAAATGTATGCAAGACATATTTTAGCTTGTATGAATACATGGATCGACGAAAATTCAATTCTTACAATGTTTCAAGCAGGTTTTAGAACAAGAATAAGTACTGTAGACCAGGTATTCAGATTCTGCTGTCTTTGTTGGAAATATGTTAGTCTGAGGAAGGGTCATCTGTATGTGGCATTCGTGGATCTTAAGGACGCTTTTCACCTTATACCACGAGTGCTACAGTCCATAGGGCTTCCTGATGGTCTTCTGCATCAGATCATAAGGCTACATGACAATAACTTTGCCAGAGTAAGATGGGTCCAAACGGTGAATTAACTAAAGCCATACCAATTAGGAGGGGTGTGCGCCAAGGATGCGTTTTGGCCCCCACATTGTTTTCACTGTTTGTTAACGACATCCTATCTTACCTAGAGGGTTGTAATAATGATGCCCCCAAATTGAATGGGCAAAGGGTTTCTGCCCTTCTTTTTGCAGATGATATCATATTAATATCCCAAACCCCTAAAGGACTGCAAGCTCTCCTGGACACATTCCAACAATATTGTAATAAGAAGGGCCTTGAAATCAATTTAAATAAGACCAGGTACATGGGCATTAATCCCCACAAAACTTTTAGGGGTAATTTAGTGTTAAACAATGAAAAAATAGAAGCCGTACAGAACTTTACATATCTGGGTGTTTCTTTGGATTCCAAGTTAATGTGGAAAACGCAATTAGAAAAAAGTAAAATGGTACTAAAGCAGAACATATTGCCTATTGTAAAAAAACATGGAGCAAGTACTAGAAAAGCAGTTTGACCGGCGCTAGAGGTTTTTAAGTTTAAGGCGCAGTCTGCGGCACTATATGGGGCTGAAATATGGGGGCCCATGTGTAAGAGCGCTTTTGCAATAAGAGAAAAAAAGTTTTTTAGGGCCTCATTGAGACTGCCAATAAATACCCCATTAATACCTGTACTGTTAGACTTAAATGTGAAGCGCACTGACCACTATGCCATCTTGCGCCCGCTATCGTTTTGGGTAAGACTTTGGTGTACACCCGAGTTAGATGATTACAAAAGAGGTCTTCAGGAAGTAATGAGAATAGATTGTAATACTTCAAATGTTTGGCTAAAGCATGTACGCACATGGCTAAATAAAATTGGCCTGACTCGGTTTTGGGACGAACCGTCAACATTGACCAAAGACTCGAAAAAACAACTAAAAACTGTATTTTGGGCATATATTTATAGCAGTATTGCTAATGATCAATCAGGTGGAACCTTAACAAATAGCTTCCTTGTATTCAAAGACATTCCTTACTTTGAACTGTTTTTATACGAGGTCTATCCACCTTTGGCCAAAACCTTATTTATGAAGTTAAGGTATGGCAATTTGAAAATAAATCAGACCGTTGCTAGGTGGACAAGTTCTTGTATGGAAAAGACGTGATGTATGCACTTTTATGTCTGAGTAATTCAAAAGAAGACGTTGCACATATCCTGTTCTTTTGTCCTTCTTATGAGGTAGCTAGAAAAAAGTGGATTATACCTGTTTGCCGAATTTTGGGTGTACGCTCCTATAAGGAAGCAGAGAGGATTCTTATAAACGAATACTAGGCAGGTGATAGTGTTTGGTGTCAGTAGGTTTTTACTGTCAATAAGTTTTTCACGTAAAAAAATGGGCTTGACTCTATAATGAAATAAGTGCTGTAAGGACTCAAAACAATATAGAATTCAACGATGGAGCACATTGGAATTGATCACTAATTGTTGCTGCTACTGTGTTTATAAATTTCTGATATCAAATGTATTCTGTAATAGGAAATGATTTAAATAGTTTTTATCTGTAGGATTCTACGTGTTTTAATTACATGCAGTTTTAGACTATTTATATACGTTTTTAATGTTATGATTTCCAAACTTCTTCCGAGCTATCTGTAAGAGTGTAATTATTCTGTGATTTGATCGTATGTATGTTTTATGTATCTTTTATGGCTCGATTGGCCCAAAATAAAGATTAATTGAATGGAATTGAATGAGTGCAGCGTTAGTCAGGTGAGGAAATCTTACTTGTATCTGTGTAATAATTGGTCCGGAGTGGACAAGTGTTACATTGATTGTCAGTGCTCATCTCTCATTGTTTCTGATAGCTCTCCCTGCCAGGAGCTGCATAGGGTTATGGCAGCCCTCCCTCCCCCCCTCCCAAGGCCCGACAGTGGGGCTGAAGTCAGTTTACCATTTGGGATTAACATCAGGATGGTGGTATCCCCTTATTCCCGTCCTCGTCACCATGTCATTCCTGTTGTTAAGGAGATTTAATTTAATTTAAAAAGTTCTGTATAGCGCGAACAAGACCCCGAAGGGTATCATAGTGCTTCACATTAATGGGAAGGGGAAACAAAGTAGGGGAACGTTGAGGTAAGAGAGGCTAACATGTTAAGCTAGTACGATGGTACATAAATGTGAGCAAAAAAAACAAAATTAAATACAAAACTTTAAGGCACAACGTTACATAATAGGTAAGGCAATGAATCAAAGACATTAATCATTGATAATTAAAAAAACAACAAAAAAACTGACACTTCTAAAACATACGAGTCATGGACAAATTAAGTCAGGAACTTGTTTAGTGATATGCAGGCCTTTTTTCAGGTGTTTTCGCTGCCGTGGAGCGGAGCTACAAGCTCATGCCGCCATATTTCTCCACATCCAAGCAACACAGAAAATTAATTACTTTTAAGTAAAAATAACACCTAGGTTCTCGTCTAAGACTTCTTGTCTTAAAATAACAAACAGAGTGCACTATCTTTGCAGCTGAAATAGGGTTTGCACACAACCTAGGACCTGGTGTGATAAGACTGAATTTGTGGAAACAGTAAACAATGCCTCTGCTAATTCACAATGTGTTTTTTATCTTGAATCATTCGTTATTTTTAACATGAGTCCAAACTTAATTTATTATAAATCAATCCTCTCTGCTTCCAGTGAAGTATTGTTTTTTTCACTAATGTCACTAAGATTCACAATTATCTCTTTGGCAGTTTATCACTAACTTGTTTCGGTAAATTGTTGTCTGCCAATACGTTAACATGTTCATTCCTATTAATGAACCTGAAAGCATGATAAATATTGCCGATGAGCGGATTTAAGATACACACACATTTGTGGTTCAATTAATGTTTGATCTATTAAAAATTACCACGTTGTTCCCCTTCGAAGCCATCACAACGTAGCCGTTTACTTCCAGAATGAGTTGGTCCCATGTCCACTGATACTAAAGAACTAAAACATAATAAATTGCTTGGAGGCTTTTTTTGTTTGCTATATTAATTATTTCCATGTGACTAATATTTTAAGGTGTAGGACACGTAAATGTTTTTTTATTGCTATGGGGCATGTTATGTTTTATGTCTACACACCCACTGCGTACTAGTGCATTGACTATATCATAATATTTAAGGGCGAGGTAAGCACTAGAAAGTTACATCACATGGAACATGACAAAACCAGAAACACTGTGCATAGTACATCGAAAAATAAATGTCTTTAGTCACGCTTTTTCTGGAAATGTGGTGGACGCGAGAACTCTTGCCACATATAATGAGTAAAATTACTTCGAGATAACCGCCTTTAAGCTTTGAATCCTGTCACGTCTTTTCAGGAGCGCTTTCTATTCACTCGAATAGGATATGCAGTCGGGCTCCGGCACAGTACGTGCGTTATGTAGAGTCGTGTCCCGTATCCAGGGGATATTTACATCATGGCCCCCAAGGGACAGCCTTGGAAACCTTCCAGGATCCGTGCTCCCCGAGTGTCACTGCCTGGAAAGCGTGTACTCTGTACCCACATGGCCGCTCCGTTACCTCCGGACACTGCCAACTGCTGGCCATGGGATGTGAATCATTATGCCAGTTCATTAATGACCTTGGGACTCGGAGGGCTGAAGGCATCCATTTTATGGCCGGGGTGACGTCGCTTGTCTTTTCCCACGCTATCCAGCACCCAGACTACTTCCTCCAGACGATTATACCTTGTACTCAGCCAGGCCTGTTTACGGATGCAGCTTTTCAGGCAGGATTTCTATGTCGTAGCTCAAAGAAGTTTTGCAGATGAAATAGGATACATAATTACAAACCACACAGCAATAATAATAACAAGCATTTTCAATGCAATAGGTCTAGCATTTGCGAGAGTTTGAGCTATTGGCATTGTAAATGACAATGTCTTTTATTTATGTGTTTTGAAAACCTTCAAGCGGTGCGTAAACACACTCTTTGTACTTATAGTTGTTGCTTAAGAGAAGCATGGCTGGCAGTAAAAGAGGCGCAGTTACTGCCAGCCTTGCTTCTCTTAAGCAACGACTCTAAGTACAAAGTGCCTGTTTACGGACCACTTGCAGGATTTCAAAACACATACATAAAAGGCATTCTCAAATGCGAGCCTTATTGCCTTGCAAATGCTTGTTTTACATGCCACTCAGATATCTGGGAAGAGCACTTTCCATGCTGGAGATCACAGTAAGCAACATCATTTCTGATTTTCGCTCATTTTCACTGCATCTATTTGCTCTCCCTAAACTCAGCTGATTGTCAGAAACCCCTGCATGTTTTAAGGCAGATTAGCAACGACAAACAAATGAGCGCCAAAAAGATAAAAGGTGTCTGTAATTGTTGAAGCTGTCTAAGGCAGTGCGCTAAAGAATCTCAGTTCGATGCATGAGCTGCTTGTCCAGTCTGTGTTAATTCTTTGCATTTTGGTAGTACTGCTCTTGGTTGTATAATGCAATTATCAGGACTACAGGGAGAGGAGGGTGCGTAACAGGCCAGAGCTAATGACTTTGGAGCTGGAGAACCAGATTCGAGTCTCGGCGTCAGCTCAACATCCTGTGATTCAGGGCGAATCCCTTAATCCCGTTCCTGCCAAAAAATGTATGTGTCATTGTGTAATGTAACTGATGCTCATCTAAAGCGCTCCAATACCTTTGGGTCAAGTTTGCACTATATAAAACTGCCCTAAATAAAACAACATATAAAAGCAAATAAAAACCGGGACTGTATGAATTATTCCCACTGGATCAGGGTAACACAGCCCCTAGTCGAGAGATATGTGGTAATGGAAAACGCTATGTGGTGGAGAATCTACTAGTCGATTTGCTTTCTACTAGGCATAATATGTTTGACAATATTATAGGAGCATTTAGCTGTTCCCCTAGTTATCAAAGCTTTTTCCGTTACCACCCAGGCTCTAGGTGTATCCAATGCCAAAATACCATGCCTCAAATTGCATTTTTTATGGCCAGGAGATGCTTAAGTATCGTTGTAGCAGTGAATAAACTGTGTAATGCATCACTAATTTTAGGCGCGTGAAAAAGTTGCTAGCCCAAGATCACACAATTTGGTGTCCGAAAACCAAGGATTAGAACTGCTTACATCTTGCTCCCAAGTAAATCAATTAGCTACTAAACATCAGTTCTTCCCCTCATTTAAGGTTTCTACATTTTGTATGCGTGACTATTGACGATCATTTTGAGTTGCTGGTTTTAATGGTAAACGTGATGCCAGATGCACACAAGGAACCGAAAAGTTCATAGGGCCGCGAGGCTGCAGATTGTGGAGGTGTGCTTTGCTGTATTATGGGAGTAGTGTACACGCTCTGACAGAGCACACACTGCATGTGTGTGGTTGAACAGTGGCAGGCGCATGCCATGGCTTTGTACTCGCAGTCCCAGGGGAGACAGTTCCCACAGCATTTACTGGGTCATTTTGCAGCCTCAATAGTGAAATAGCATTTGGTTCTGGGGAAAGCTAAACTGACATCAATAAACTAGAGGACAGACCCATAAGCAGATGGAAGACCAAATGCACACATAATAACGTGGCTGAACGGTCTAAGGCGCTCGAGTTAGGCTGCAGTCTCTCTGGAGGCGTGGGTTTGAGTCCCACCGCTGCAAAAAAAAAAAATGTCCAAAGAAATATTGTTACATTAAATAGTGGACTTACTTTACACTGAATACCTGAACTCACATTTCCTTTGAATTTTTCCAGACTTTAAGCACACGTTGACTCCTCAGCTCCCATCTCTGTAACTAAGATATGAAGTGAAACATAAATCTAACACTGTACAGTCGGTGACAACGTAGCCACACAAGCAGGCTGAGCAGACGGCTTCCGGAAATTTATGAAAGCGGTGCCGTGCTGAAAGAAATCACGGCGCCCGTGCACATAAGTTAGACGCAACATGGTAATAAGAAATCAAGAAGAAGCGAGACATGGCTGGCAGTAAAAGAGGCGCAGTTACTGCCAGCCTTGCTTCTCTTAAGCAACGACTCTAAGTACAAAGTGCCTGTTTACGGACCACTTGCAGGATTTCAAAACACATACATAAAAGGCATTCTCAAATGCGAGCCTTATTGCCTTGCAAATGCTTGTTTTACATGCCACTCAGATATCTGGGAAGAGCACTTTCCATGCTGGAGATCACAGTAAGCAACATCATTTCTGATTTTCGCTCATTTTCACTGCATCTATTTGCTCTCCCTAAACTCAGCTGATTGTCAGAAACCCCTGCATGTTTTAAGGCAGATTAGCAACGACAAACAAATGAGCGCCAAAAAGATAAAAGGTGTCTGTGATTGTTGAAGCTGTCTAAGGCAGTGCGCTAAAGAATCTCAGTTCGATGCATGAGCTGCTTGTCCAGTCTGTGTTAATTCTTTGCATTTTGGTAGTACTGCTCTTGGTTGTATAATGCAATTATCAGGACTACAGGGAGAGGAGGGTGCGTAACAGGCCAGAGCTAATGACTTTGGAGCTGGAGAACCAGATTCGAGTCTCGGCGTCAGCTCAACATCCTGTGATTCAGGGCGAATCCCTTAATCCCGTTCCTGCCAAAAAATGTATGTGTCATTGTGTAATGTAACTGATGCTCACCTAAAGCGCTCCAATACCTTTGGGTCAAGTTTGCGCTATATAAAACTGCCCTAAATAAAACAACATATAAAAGCAAATAAAAACCGGGACTGTATGAATTATTCCCACTGGATCAGGGTAACACAGCCCCTGGTCGAGAGATATGTGGTAATGGAAAACGCTATGTGGTGGAGAATCTACTAGTCGATTTGCTTTCATAAATCTAACACTGTACCGTCAGTGACAACGTAGCCACACAAGCAGGCTGAGCAGACGGCTTCCGGAAATTTATGAAAGCGGTGCCGTGCTGAAAGAAATCACAGCGCCCGTGCACATAAGTTAGACGCAACATGGTAATAAGAAATCAATAATGAAAGCGTGCGCCGTGCATATTAGACTTATGAGCTGGCGGCCTGAGAAGTGTGCGCCACGGCAATAAAAAAAAACCACAGTAGTCCCTATACGAAGAAGATACAGACCTACAGCGTAACTAAGCTACAGTTGGGCCGTGCTGCTTGCCTTAAAACGGAAGTGACGTTTCGGAACGCTACCCGATAATGAGCCAGGAAAGCAGAGCAACACCTGAATGCACCAATGGCAAGCGGCAGGCGGGATTACCCTCCATATTCTGTTTACTACAGGTCTTGCGACAGCGCATGCGCTGTCTAGGCTCGACCTAAAAAGGGTATACTAGTAATACAGTTCTAAAATAAAATGTCAATTGTTCTCCAAAATGTCTCTATGAACATGCGAGAATGAATACTTATGAAGAATAACGTTTGAGTCGTGGCGAGTGCTGTCTGCTCACACCTCTGGTGCGTGACACCCTCACTGTTTGCTGCAGCAGTCTATAAATGCATAATAACAATATCCTATACTGATAAAGGGTTAATAAGCTCCAGAACAGCATACAGACACAATGTAAATAATAAATATATAAATATGCTTGCGCAGGCACGGTGCACAGATTAGCAAATTAAGCATATATTGCACAATGCTGTTTAAATGAAATATTACCTAACTGAAACGTGAATAGTATTTAACTTTGCAATAAAGACTGAAAACGAAATTAAAGATGCATTGCCTACGACTACCACAAAGCTGCAGGGCCTTACTGATAAAACACATACAAACGTGTGCTGCTGTGTTTGAGAATTACCACAATTTGTATATATGTATTTGAAACTTGTGGTTTGACAAGCTATATAACCTTGCATAGCTAAATTTTCTTAACTGTAAATAATGGGTATAGATATTTAGCAAATGCCATCAGCGCTGGAAATCACAGGGACGTGGGTAGACGCCCATGTAGCTGGAAGAGGGCTGAGGAGCTCTGCCAGGTGAATCCCCAATTTGGCAAAATCCTGTGCCACAGCCCCACTAAAAACTGTCTGGAGCTGCTGGGGAGACATTCCATAGCATATTCCCGCCAAGTCCGAGGAGCCACGTTCCACGGATAAGCTGGGATTAGCGAAATACAGCAGCAAGACGCAGTGAACAAAATGGCGCCCACCCCCGAACAATGAATGCTGAAGCTGGGAGCCCACGAGGAGTGAGCCCAGTGAGATCAGCTAGCAGCGGAGCAGTGTAGCAGACGGGCGTCCGGCAGCTCCACCCCAGAGGATCCGCCACCGATTCCGGAAATACCTGTTGTGTCCGACGGAGCGGTGCAAGCGGGACATAGAGGTGGAAGAGAGCAGCCTGGAAACGCAACGCAACCACAGGGAGCTAAGGCAACGGCACAGCTCCAGACAAGAAGGAAGGCTGCGGGGTACGCCTGGCACAGCGGCTGTCTAGGGCGGCTACCGCCAGAGGGGCTCCGGGTACCCCGCAGCCAAAAGGAGTGGGAAGTGCTGATAAGACGGCTGTGGGGATGAGTTGCAGCGGAGCGGCCCAAAACGGAGATGTGCCGCAGTTAGAGCAAGGGCAGTCATGAGCCCTGAAACAGTAGTGGCTAGTCAGTACAAGTACGGAGAATCGAATGGGCCGTGAGGAGCCTGACTGGTGAGGCGGCAGAGACGCTTAGCCTGAACGGGGCAGCAGCGGTGGAGCAGAGAGCACTAGGTAAAGCGCACACAAAAAATAGTGGCACAAATTGAAGGCAGACTACAGGCTGCAAACGTCCCAGGAGTGCCAGGAGTTCGGCGGAGAGAGGCACGTAGGAGTCACAGTGGGGGCAGCCGTGCAACTGGATCATGGGCGTAGGAGTGAGAGGGGGCCCCTGGGGAATCATAGAGTGGACAGCAGGCTGAGGGAGCACCCTCTGTACGACGGGGGCACAGAATGAAGGGGGGCTAGAGGACAATACCCCGGTCCCACGACAGTCTGTTCAGGCTGCAAGTACATAGGGCACCTCGATAGAGGCCGTGAAGGGCGCGAGTGGCCAATGGGCCCACTGTGATTACTTAGGGCAGCCCTGGGATAAGGAAGCTAGAGGAGTCCCTGCGGATGCCATACCAGCCCAAGAGCAGACGAGGGCTGGTGGGGTGGAGCAGGGAGGAATCGGCCGCAGGGGGCCAATGGAGTGCTCGGGGCACCAGTGGTTGCAGAGGCGGGCGAGGCCTGGAGATACACTGGCCATTGAGGAAGAAAGCGGGTGGAGGGAGAAGTGGCCTGTGTCGCTGTCGTGGGCTGCCAGGCATTCTGAGAAGCTCTCAGCGTCACAGATACTTCCAGGGCCCTGAGAAACAGCGGTTGAAAGCTGACTGAGTGAGCAGAGCGAGCCCAGTAATCATCGGTGATAAGAGGAAGGCACTGTGTGTCGCGCCTCAGCAAGGAAAAAGAGAACAGGGAGCAGCGAGGGCTCATCGACTGCCCCCCCCATCCCCTCATTTGACGCCTAACCCGCCGAAGTGGAGTGGCTGCCCCTGAATATGGGGAAAGTACCTAAACGAAGGGGGCACAGTACCCTTTTCCTGGGAGGGTGAGGTGCCCAGACAGATGAAGATGTGGATGGGCCGGAGTTGGTGAAGGATGCTCCTACCACACGACATACGCTGACAGATATCATGCAGGCCATCAAGGCCTCCCACGAAGCACTAGAAACAAAAGTGTATGCCATTGGCACAGACATAAATCTACTGAAAGATGACCACCGTCGATTAGCAGAGAGGGTAACGAATACGGAACAGACAATTTCTGATCGTCCCACAGAGGTGACGAAACTGCGGAAATCCCTCAAGGTCAGCGAAGCCAAGGTACAGATCCTGGAGGTGAGGGCGGAAGACAGCAAAGGTAGGTCTTGTAGGAATAACCCACGTGTAGAGGGAAGAAGGAAATGATAAGGTGCAGTTTCTGGAAGACTGTCTCAAAACGCAAGTGGCCCCAGAGGGGCTCGCACCATTTTATGCGCTGGAACGGGCTCATAGGGTCCAATCCAGGCCCCCCCTGACCGGGTGCTCCTCCGCGACCTATAGTGGCACGGCTGCTTCACTTCAGAGACCTAGACCACATCCTCAAGCAAGCCTGCCGGAAAAATAACCTACAAGTTGGAAACAGTAAAGTAATGGTGTTCCCCGACTTCACTAGGAAAGTGCAGAGGCAGAGAGCTTCATACCTGGCGGTTAAAAAGAAGCTACGACAGCTACAAATCCCATATGCAATGTTGTTCCCAGCCCGGCTGAGGATAGTCAGCCAGAATGGGGTGCAGTTCTTTCAGAAGCCGCAGGAGGCGTGGGAGTGGATGGACTCTGGCTCGGGGCATGGCATACGAGGGAACTCCACAGGGTCAGTAACAAGAAAGATGTAAGACTGGGCAAATCTGAAGCGCCCTCTTCAACAGAAGTTAGGGAGAATGACACAAAACGCTCAAATCGGTGGCGGAGCTCAGTCAGACGTGATCCAGCCCCAGGTCAAATCGGAATGACCAAGAGACGGAAAGGTCAAATTGCTCAAAGGCAACCAGTGCAGCTGAAGAGTCAGAGACAGACCTACCAAAGATAACGCCTGAATCGGTCAATGACATCATGTAAGTGAGGACTGTGAAGACGGAGGCAACACTGATTCTAGCAGGCTATATCCTTTCAATGCAGAGCTTTGGAGAGGGCAGGGGGCTCATCCGGAGGCAATGTGGCGTACTGAGTGGGACACTGGGGCTGAATATCTGGGTATAGTGATGGGGGTCCCGGTTGATGGGCTCCTGTGTCTGACTGGCAGTCTCCACAAACCCAAAGTTAGCAGAGACATTTTCTTTTTTCCAGTTTGGATGGGAGATGGACTACGTTTTTCTAGCCCTGGGGAGGGGGAGTTGGGAACTTTGTTTGTTTCAGGCGTTGTATTAAGGGGCCAGGCGTATCTGGAGTAGGAAAGTTGGTGGGGAGTCAGTAGAAGCAGCCCGATGGTACCCACCATAGACCTTAAATGTATCTCGTGGAATGCATACCATGACAAAAAACCACAAGATACATGCATACCTGGTACGCAGAGCGGCTCAAATTGCAATTGTTACAGGAGAAACATATAAATGTGAAAGAAGGGGCGGTGTTACAATGTAGATGGCAGGGACAAGTGTACTACACAAACTATTCTGCGTTTTCTGCGTTTTCTACGCGAGCAGTGATATGGGTGAGAGCAGGCATCCCATTCCAGTGCACTAAGCAAATAATTGACCCAGAGGGGTGATACATGGTCTTAATAGGCAAGCTTGATGGGAAAGATGTGACGATTGGCAGTATATATGGGCCAAATACCGACCAAATTTAATTCCTGGCACTCCTCTCTAGAATCTAGGCACCAGTCCTGACTGGCTCGGTGATACTGGGAGGGGACTACAACTGTGTTGAGAATGTGGATCTCAACCGCTCTCATCTCCCCCTGCCTTACTCACCCATTCGTAGAACTGCGGAGGCGCGCAGGCACTGACAGCAACAGTGGGG
This sequence comes from Lissotriton helveticus, assembly GCF_964261635.1. Taxonomy (NCBI): domain Eukaryota; kingdom Metazoa; phylum Chordata; class Amphibia; order Caudata; family Salamandridae; genus Lissotriton; species Lissotriton helveticus. Next base: position 485,274,467 of record NC_136067.1, on the reverse strand, counting down.
GCAGATAGACACCTGGAGGGCACAGCATCCAGGGGACAGAGACTATTCTTTTTTGTCACACTTACACAAGCTACATGTTAGATTAGACTCTATGCCGTGCTCTCCAGATGTGCATGAATGTTTGCAGTCGAGTGAATATCTGGCGAGGACGGTCTCAGACCACAACCCCTTTCTGGTTGGGATTGCCTGGACGAGGGGTAGATCGAGCATTCCAACCTGGCGCCTCAGGCCTGAGGCACTAGAGGACCAGGTATATCAAGCAACAATACGCATAGCAATTGGGCAATACTTTGACGAAAATGCAGGGTCTGCTGAGAAAACCTTAGTAGAAGGGGAAGGTGTGATTCTGAGATGGTAGGGGCGAGAAGGATACTCCTGAGGGACACAATGTCAGCGGAGCAAAGCCTCGGGGAGCTTGAAAGGCAGAGACCGGAGAATAGGGATAAACAAGACGAATTGTTAGCAGCTAAGCGGTAGCGGAACATGTAGAGGTTGAGCTGTTTTGACTATAAAAATTATATGACACGTGTTCATGCAGAAAGAGATAAACCTGGGGTGCTGCTGACGTGGCTGGCTAGCCCAGCTAGAAGTCGTTCTAACGACTTGCGTTCAAAAGAAACGCATCGTTAGGACGCGTTCGTACTAATGATGGCGTTATAAAGGCATACGTTGTAAATTCATGTGTAATTCCGACATACAGTCACTGGACTTTTCTAAGCAGACTCTCTGTGAGTCTTCGTGAACTCGGACTGCACCTGAGTGCATATCAGTAGGAAAGTAGGATTTGCTTTCATGGTTACCCCCACTTTTTGCTGGTGTCATTCTGTTTTCTAACTAGTCTGAGTTGGATCCTGCTATTCAGGACCCTAGTCACTGTGTTCTCTCCCTAAAGTAGACATGGTAAGTACTTTGGTACCATCCCAATTGACTACCAGTGTACCCTTGTATATGGTACTGAGGTACTCGGGGCATAGGAACACCAGGGTCTCCCATGGGTTGCAACAGTTATTATGCCACCCATGAGAGACCACTCAAACTGTGACTACAGGTCTGCCATTGCAGCATGTGTGAGCTGGTGCTAGCCCCATTCACCACGGATATAAGTTGCCTTATATCTGAGGTCACTGCACTTAAAACCTATAAGTCACCCCTAAAGTAGGCCACTCAATCCTGAAGGCAGGGAGTCCGGATAGAAGTGTGAGGGTGCCCTGCATGAGCAGGACTGCCCCTACAAACCAAGGAGTTGATTCTCCAGGCTTTGCAAGTGCGGTCAGCCATTCTATACATATAGTGGACATCAAATCAATTATGAGATGGCTAACTATATATGGGCTGCCCTGAAACCGGTCATGTATGGTATCAAACATGTTGGGATCCTACTCCAACACCGATTCCAGTGTTGGATGTAGAATCCCACGTACTGGGGGGGCTCCCCTAAGGAGTCCCCCTGTAATCCCGGTACCAGCCTTTCAGGGTCTAACAGCAAGCTAGTGCTGCTGCCGACCTCAGATACGATTCGGCCCTCCTGCTGCTGAACTGAGCTCACGCAGGGGAAGGTAGAATAATAGGTTTCCTGCCACAGGGAAGTGTGATCGCCTCCCAGACTTGGCTTTGTGTATTGGGGTGGGGTCACTTACCAGCGCCACCAGATGGCTTTGAAGGGCACATTTGGCTAAGCTGATTGCTCAGACTGGGATTAAGTCCATATCCTATGCTGATGACATTCAGCTACTTTTTACGTTCGATACTCCTTCTGCCTCTGCCTTCGAGCCATTTAAATCCTGCCTTAGAGACATTTCTAACTGAATGGACGCCAATTCCCTCCGTCTCAACGCAGGCAAAACGGAGATCCTGTTTTTTAAATCTCCATCTCCCCTTGACTCCAGTCTGTGGTGGCCCATAGACCTGTGCCAAGCCCCCACGCCCAAAGACTCGGTGAGAAACCTAGGAGTACGCTGGGACAACCATCTCAGCTTCAACTCCCAGGTACAAACAGTAGCAGCCTCCTGCTTCGCCAAAATTAGAACAATCAAACGGCTCATTGACTATCTGCCGGAGGACTGCCGCAAGACTGTGATCCAGGCACTAATCATTTCCCATCTTGATTATGCCAATGCCCTCTACCTTGGTATCACAGCCGGCCTGTGTTACAAACTACAGACGGTCCAAAATGCCGTTGCTCGGCTGGTAGAGAGAATCGCCGCCAGACATCATATCTCTCCACATCTCCGTAAACTTCATTGGCTACCCATTGCGAAAAGATGCGTCTTTAAGGCAATGACGCTGGCCTTCCGTGCATCTAAAGGCACTGGGTCGGCCCACCTGAAAACCACCCTACGTCCATACGTCAAATCCAGGTCATTACGCTCCAACTCCCTACTACTCCTGGAAACCCCCCGATTTAAACGTTCCCGAGCAGGTGGAAAAACCTTTGCGGTCTGTACCACTCAGCACTGGAACAAGCTCCCGCTAGCTCTTCGCTCCTGCCAAGCAGAACCTGTATTCCGTAAATCCCTGAAAACCCTTCTCTTTCCATCCTAGTTTGGTTTCCCTACCTGAGCTCTCCTGTCGTCAGAGCCTTTTTTGGGGCCGGGATGCCCCGTTGGGGTCGCTGCGCGCTTTATAAAATACACAAATAATAAATAAATAATTTGGTGCCGTTGGCTCTCACTCTGGTGTGAAACTGGACAAAGGACATGGGAGTATCCTCCCCCTCTGTCCAGTCCCATCTCTGGGAGGGACCCCTGAAACATCCCAATCCTTCCCCCTTTGGGTACTTAAGGGCTGACCTGTGGGAGGCTCTTCAGATTCGCCATGGGACAAGATTTAGGTCCACAACCACTTCCACTTCAACCTTATGGGCACCTTGGACTTCGTTGGACTTTGTCTCTAATAAATACTGCATCAAGGAAGACTCCTGCTGCTCCTGGTCTCCTCGACCTGCCAGTCTTCTGCATTGTCTGTGCCTGTGCTTCATCCAGGTTCTTCTCTAGGCTTGTGGGCATCAAAGGCACCCAAAGTAATCACCCTTGGAGTGAAAGAGTCACTCCCTTGCATCTGCCGGCACCGCAACAAAGCTGCAAGTTAGGAACATCTCACAGAAGGATGGGTGAGGACTGTGAGGTGGGATCTCACTCATCATAGGGATTGGATTATTGGAATGTACAGGCGGTAACGCACAGTTGGCAATTTTTAAGGATGATTGCGGCACCCAAAGGGCAGTGAGAGTTTGGCTATTTCCTGGCAGGATGAATGTGACGTGGCATTCACGTAGTATAGACAAGACAAACCAAGTAAAGTGGGCACATGTATCCTCACAGGTTGACGAGTGGTGACGGCTACTTTTTACAAGGGATGCAGGTCAAACACGTGGACGCATCCCCTTCTGGTGTGTTGCTGGTACGAACCTTGGTAGCAACCACCGGGTAAATATGACTCTATATGTAAATTGCTTGCAGACCACAATTTGAATGTGCTTCTAATTGGTTGGCACCCTCTTTCTTTTAAATGTTTGTCATTCACCACAGGTGTGTGAAGCATCGGTAAGGTGGAGACTGGTCCTAGCCCTGATGAATTTTCCGGAAATAAGTGGCAATGAAAAATGGCCTTTCTAAGTAAAATGGTCTAACACGTGCCATTCTTTTCATCGGAGTGTGACCAATGTGTTCAATAAAGTATGTATACCTGCAAGTGAGTCACAACTCATTTTAGCTTGGCGAAGCAATTCTTTCTTTTTCACTATGGGGTCCAATCGATTAAGAATGACAGTAATAACAATACTGCATTCTCTGTCACCCTTCACCTCTTTCTTTTTCCACTTTTCTCTGCACCTTCAAAATGAGGACACTGCCTTTTGTTCTCTACCAGTGATGGTAGCGCTTGAGAAAACTGGTGAGTACCAACCAGCAGCTCCCTTGGTGATGCTTACGTGAGTTACTTTCTGATCTTTCACACCCTTTTTAGGTCTCACCTAGCAGCGCGCATGCGCTGCATAGGAGAAAGACCTTTAGCCATTTGATGCGCCTTTGCAGCCAAAAACGTGCACGCATTGCATTGCTTTCAATGGCAATGCGTGCACGTCTGGCGATTCCCTTGCGGGAACAAGCTTTGACACCACATGTTTGTAATTAACTTGCAAACATATGGTGCCCCTGCTCGTTCCCACAAGGGAAATAGGCACAGGCCCCCTTCTATCTCCCCTCCCCATGCTGCCTCCTTCTTTTGTGCGAGTCACACACGCGTGTTTGTTTTTTCCTTAATGCCCACTCAAACGATCGATAGCACTGTCGTTGTCTGTATGGTTGTACGGGACTAAATGCTATAACTGGAACTTCTTTAACCGACAGCCGACACGTTTTCCTCTTCAGACTCAATTGTAAGTAATTAAAACCTGGGAGTGGTTCATATAGTTCCTTAACCCTAAGAGTGCGCGGCAGCTCCATATTACCCTAGACACTACTAGTGCCCTTGCCGCTTGCAGTGTGCATCATCTTGCATGTGTGTTGCAAGTTGCTGCCATTACAGACTAAACACTGAATTCAACCACAGAATATTATTCTTCAGGTGCAGCTTCTACCATTTTGCACCGCCTTGAGCGACTCAACGTCTACGGATGTCATACTCTGCTTTCCATGCCCGAGTTGAGACTAAATCATCGTCACAATCCAGACTGTTTGTTTTTCTTGGTTATGGTGTGCTGGAATGATGTGCACATCGTCTATCACTGCATTTTAAGAAACTTGAATTAAAGGCACATCAGTACTAACGTTTATTGGCCGTCAACATGTTCTATAAGACTTCAAGCAGTCTCAAACTGATGCATTATTATGTGTGATCTCTGAAGGCCATTGCACGCAGCACTCATCTGCTAAATCGAACGACGAGTGACGCTCACCTTGTGACACCAGACTTCTCCATTTTTAAACAGTAATGTGTTTTATTTATAAGCAGTAGTATGGGTATTAAAGGGACCATGCTTAATTAGTTCAGGTCCTCTCTCTCTCTGATAAATCACAACATATGGCATCCTTTATTTAATCCTTTTCAGGCCCCAGAGGAATCATTTAATATTTATCGCCCCCACCGTACAATCTGTCTGGGGATCCGCAACTCCTGTACGTGAGCCTGCACGTCTCAGAGAGTGCACGTTTGTGTGAATATTTGTGTCTTCATGTGTGTATCTTTGCGTCTATGTGTGTGTATCTCTATCTTCCTGGGGTTGTGTATGTGTGTGGTCTTGTCCGCTTGCATGTTTTACTCGTGCTTCTAAAAACCTTTTTTATGCAGTAAAGTTCTGTCCACTACAATAAGGGTAAAATGCAACAAATGTAGCAGTAAAAACTGTTCAAGGGTGGCAGACATGGTCACGTATCATGAGCACTAGCTATATTACGGCAGCCAATGGGACGGTCAGCTATCTGCCCATGTGACGAGGGCCGTATGAACGTTTTAACAAGCCATAGAAACAAGACAACGGTTGGTTGAAAAAGACGAAACCGACTATAAGGAGAGCAGGGATTGGCGAATCGCAGGCAGCGTGGGTCTGAGTTCTGGCTTTGTATACACCGGACAGCTTTGGCTCTTTACCAATGGATGGCCGGCGCATTCTTGACGGTTCATGTGCTATAAACATAAGTTTGCTGAATACGTTACAGTTCTTTATAATATACATCAAGTAAATTATCCCGGGTGCTGGTGGTATTGCAGGCGTGGGAGAGTGATGCTTTTTCTTTGATAAGTGGCTGGGTTTCAACTGTGCATTTCTTTCATTTTAGAATAATCGCGGCACCCGCAATTAATTTCTAACATTTTAAAAGTAAAGCGCGGGTGCCGCGATTATACTAAAATAAAAGAAATTTCTCTTTTAGCCCCGTCCTTTTCAAACGGGCTCGGCATGACTTACTGCTGCAGTATAAGTTTCCTTATCTTCTTTATGGGGCGAAAAAGATGGCCCCATGAAGAAGATAAGAAACCATTTACGTCAACAGTAAGTCAAGTAACGGAGTCTGAAATGGACGGGGCTAAAAGAGAAAGAAGAACGTCACTAGGACCTCTTCTCCAATGGCTGGCCACCGTTTAGGAGGCCAGCCACAGAACGCAGTTCAATGGTTCAAAGTGTTGCATTTTATAACAACGCCTTCTGTGGCCTTACATCGCTCCAGGCATACCAAGGTACTGCGATATCAGAGGCGACTACTACTCATCTCCAGGGAACTCATTTTATCTTTCTCTGAAAGATAACATTCTGAGTTAAACTGTTCAGTTTACAACCTGTGTTCAACCAGTCGCACAGACTGCTGTTTTCAGCATGTCCCTTAACCCACCAAACTATCCCATCCAGTTTGCTGTCTCACCACATCTGCAAATAAAAAATCGTTTTTGTTTTAATTAAAAAAAATGTCAGCTCTAGATTTGTATGCGAAATGCATTCAATTGTTTATGAAAGCGTTACGTAATTTCCTAGGGGTACAGTTTCTGTTCACGAAGATTGGTTTAATAAAACTGTATTTATTGTTGCCAGTAACTTCGCCACTGCATGGCGCAGGGCATTTGTGCTGAGCCAGTACGGCCTGCTCTCGCCTCACTGAGAGCACGTGCACTTCATCAGCCAGCCCTCAAAAACTGCAGCCGCAGTAAAACCAATGGCTGAACCTCAAAGGGGGGGGGGAGGGGGGGCACTTTAATGGTCCTTTTCAAACAGGCCCTCACAGCCAGAACCTCAATGCGTTGTCTGCCTTTTGGTGATTGGGCCTTCCAGAGGTAGTCCTTTGTTAGAAAAAATACAGCTGTGGCATTTTATAAGAACATATCCTAGTCGGGTTGTGACATCACTACTCGCCTGAGATGTTGGAAATGGCTTCACTACTCTACTGTAATAATATATTACAGTTGAGTTTCGATACGTCAGTGCCTCTGCTAGAGCCAGCAGAGAGTGTAAAAAGTAGGCCAGGAACAGAACGCAGATGCCACTAAAACAATTACAGGGAGGAGTGCCTTGTCAGCTCTCCTGCTTCTGAAATTAGATTCCCTTAAAAGTCAAAAAGATATTGACTGTTAAGGAGATATGTACGGAACTGTGAATATTTATTGCACCACTGCTGACTACCTGCAGGTTACCAAAATCAGCTCACGAAACCAGCTATGAAGGTGGCTTACAATTATTCTCGTATGCTATATATTTACTGCAAATGACATGCTGTGTTTTGTCGTGTTAATTTTCACATTATAAGTTCTACAATAGTTTATGTCTCATAAGAAGGGTCATGAACTAAACGATTGCAAAGGCATAATGGGGACAGGTGGTGTTGCTGCTTTGCATTATAAGACATAAAATACCCCCTCCTGTACATTATAAGGATATTTAAAGTCCCCTAGAAGTTCTGCAAACTTATAATGGAACTAAGTCTTTGGTGTGTTTCTTTATTTCTTCACATAACTCCTTTCTTGCATGAAGTTCTTTACAATGTACAGTACAGGGTACATTACCCTTGAAATATAGCGCAGAATTATCTGTATGGAGATGCTAGCCACTTACAAAGTTTGTAGAAGGAGCCGAAAGTCATTTTATTGATAACACAAAGGTGAAAGGCAGAGTCGGTCTCACCTGGGTGTTGCTGACACAATGCCTCAGTGGGTTCAGCAGCCACTGCCGTGTCATTTAAAGACAGTAGGCCAGATTAGGGCAGGACCAGACTTAACCTTTCATTTTTCAGATTGATAAAATTGTTGTGGTGTAAAAACGTACTTCTTAAACTTGGCTTTTCCAATTTACGGGTTTGATTTGCTTTATTTTAGACATTGTGCCTTGCTATACTGTTTTCCTACAAGATTTGCAAAATCTGTCTTTTTGAAAAAATATTTTTATAATCTTCAATATTGTTCTTTTTTAAGATCTTTCATACAGTTATTTTATTGTTTATACCAATTTTCATGATTTTGACGATATACCCTGATCTATTGGTGCTTGTTATTTGGTTTGGACTTTTATAGCTGTAATATAAAAGAAATAAGCACAGCAAACTAATTTAGTCATCTTAATACTACAAGGGAGACTTTAGCGAAGCCGAAAGCAGGCGCATTAATCTACTGATTCAACTACAACTGGGACTTCACCCATAATAGAGCCTCTGTGCGGTTCCTGGTTAGTCCTCAGTGTCTGGGATGGCTGGCCTACTCTCAGAATCACTCGCCCAAAGCTTCGAGGATGGATGCTCGCATCTCAGAAAGGTAACATTGGCTCCACCTAGGTGTGTCCTCGAGGCAGCCAGCGAGAAGCAGAACCGGTGTATGGAAATACTGAGTGTGGTAGTGACACATGGGCGAGGGATTCCTTTACCACTATTCCCAAACATATTGCATTTCTATATTTTGCCATCCGAGGGCTCCAAAGATTAGTGTAAAGAACAGGTTTATCAGTGAATCGACTTTTTACTAGGGCCACTAGAATTATGTTATTGTGGGGCCACTGTGATTTTTGCATAATTGTAGCATTGTAGAATTGCTGCATCTGCCACATGCTCCATCATCTGCTGCATAATTTGCAGATTGTAAAAAAACTGATGCAGGCTGCTTCATGCACTCAGCTGGCTTAAGAAGACAAGCAATCAACTCTACATAATTCAAAAACACTGCCACACAATTAACTGCTAAGCAATACCACAACAAACAAATGCACACTGCATAATTCCACTACACAACCCATTGAGCGTCACCACAGCATCACTCAGCGCAACCACAGCATCAATCTGAGCCAGCACAGCATCACTCAGCGCCACCACAGCATCACTCGGCGCCACCACAGCATCACTCGGCGCCACCAAAGCATCAGTCGGAGCCACCACAGCATCACTCAACACAACCACAGCATCACTTAGCACAACCACAGCATCACTCAGTGCAACCACAGCATCACTCAGTGCCACCACAGCATCACTCCGCGCCACCACAGCATCACTCAGCACCACCACATCATCACTCAGCACCACCACTGCATCACTCAGCATCACCACTGCATCACTCAGCATCACCACTGCATCACTCTGCAGCGCCAAAGCAACAATCAGCATCACCACAGCATCAGTCTGCACCACCACAGCATCAGTCTGCACCACCACAGCATCACTCAGGGCCACCACAGGATCACTCAACACCACCACTGCATAACCCAGGGCAACCACAGCATCACTCAACACTCTTACACTTTTTAATTCCAACTTCTCAGCATGCTGCACAGCAGCCACACTTCTCTACTGCACAGCTTAGAAACATTGGCAATGTCAATAGCTCTACCTAAACACTTATAAGGCCCCCACAATGCATAGCCAATAGGTCTCGCCTTTGGGACATTGTATGTGTTTAGTTAACCAGCACAATACCCTTCATTAAACAACATCAAGTGTTGCATGCTAATCACTTATAAGGTCCCAAAAGCGAGACCTATTGGCTATGCCAATGCTTGTTTTAACAGTTTCCAGTTCTCTTTGGTGTTTCGAAACATTTATGAATTTGAGCACTGTGAATGAGATATGACTGGCATTTGGTGAAGCCAGCTTTTGGGCATAATTAGTATTAGTCTGACCCAGTATTCTCAAAGAAGAACAGTGTGCTCTAGTCACCAGGTCTTGTGTTTTGTTGTTTCATGAGTGGAGGGTGACCTGGCAACTTTTCCTCTCTTGCTCCCTTTTGTTTGATGACCGCAACAAAGCTGACTGGTCTGCTGCTCCTGAGGTCCCACGACTACGAAAGACTCAGCAACACAGGTGGTGCTTCTGCCACTCATTTGAGGCCCGCACTGTCTTCTCACTGAGTTTGAGGTCAGTATCCCTCGTCAGAACTGCTGTAACAGAACCCCTGTGCATCACGTCGAATTGCTGTTAGCAGGTATTTCTTCCTACCAAGATCTTCGCCCTCCTCGCATCCTCTGCACTGTGAGCCTGCATCCTTGGTGAGCTGCTCGAGGTCCTCTTGCGACTCCTGTGCTTTTAGGTCCTCCTGAGGGTTTTCTTTGGCTTCAGGGGACTCTCCTGCTTGCTCAAGGCCTTCTTTGAATTTTCTGCATTTGGTGAGTCCCTTGGACCATGCTGGTCCCGACACAACACCCTCTTTGTTTTCCACATGTGTTGCTGCTGCTAAGGATTGTTAGTGCTACCGCTGGACACCGACCCCCTGGTTCTCGACTACCGACGTCAGACAGCTCGTGAACGGCTCTTGGTCTTCCACAGCGTCGCATGGTCCTTACAGCTGCAATGACAAGATCACCGTCAACTGTCCTGCATCTTGTGTCATCGGTGGTCATTGGTCTTCCATGCCTCCTGGTCAACCCGTAGTGGCATAGACTGCTGCAGGTTTCTCTTCAAGTATCCATCATTGGATTCCATCAGACTCTTTCACCTTCTTCTCCAGCGGCATCTTCACTGAAGTCCTCCATTGTGGTCTACGGCGATTTCCGACATCACTTCGCACCTATGCACCCTGCTTCCCTGGTGTATGTATCCTGGGTCCTGGGGTATCCACGGGTGGGGTGAGTCTCCAACCTTCCATCTTCCATGGGTTTCTTCAGGGTGCACTGGGAAGGGTCCTTCTTCAAAACTGCAACTGTGATTTCCCTATTGACTTGCAATGAGTACGCTTCGGTGTTTCCAGTCTGCACACAGCCTCCGTGGAATTCCTGGGTACTTACCTTGGGTGGTTCCGTGGGTCCCCAGCTCTTCTGAGTCTCCTGGGTCAGGTCTCGTCTTTGGTCGCAGTTCGCATTCCACTTCTTTAGTACATGGCTAGGTCTCCCCATGGAAACCACTGTGTATTTGTGCTCACTTACCTGTTTTCTTTTGAAATATTGTGTATATTGTGTTCATATCTCCGGGTTGGCGATATACCAATGTGTTAGTGAGTGTGCATAATAAATATAATTATTTTTATAACTACCCTGTGTGGTTCTTTTTCATTTAACCTACACTATATGGTTAGTTCTGATAAAACAAGCGGCTTAACACTCCTTCTGGAATAAGCCTGAAGGCTGCTCTCCACAGCTACCACTTAGAGAGCTTTCTATGGTTATCTAAGACCACTTAAATCACCATAAGTGTTGTCTGGATTAGTGCAGGGTGCTTCACTTAAATAAGTGCGCACCATATACTAAGCCAGCCTCCTACAATATTGTTTGGACACTGCTATGCCTACAGCAAGGGTTGCACCCGAGTATTTTACGAGCATGACCAATCAGGGCCAGATTTAGGGAAGTGCAATGGGAGCAGCAGCACTGGGGGCTGACGTGGTGAGGGGGCTCTGTGTTTAGCAATAACTTACAATTTAAAACCCCAGCTACAGAGGTCCTGGTGCGTCCGGTTTTCAGGCAGTGTAGGAGGCTGGCTAAGTATATGGTGCACACTTATTCAAGTTGTGCACCTTGCACTAATCCAGGCAACCCTTATGGTGGTTTTAGTGGTCTTATATAACCATAGAAAGCTCTCAAAATGGTAGCTTTGGAGAGCAGCCTTCAGGTGGATCTTGAAGGAGTGTTAAGCAGCTTGTTTTACCAGTTTAATTTGTTATGCAAGTTAGCACAACATCACTATCACATTGGTATATCTCCAAGCAATCAGGTAAGTAGCACAAAATACAATAGTCTCCAGGGTGAGACCAAACCATATCTTAAGAAAGTGGAATGTGAACTACAACAGAGGGTGGGACTTGGCCCAGAAGACCCAGAGGAGCCAGGGACACAAGAAGCCACCCAAGGTAAGTACCCAGAAACCCCACGAAGGCTGTGTGCAAAGTGGAAATACAGCCGCGTGCCCAATAGAAGTCAATGGAGAAGTTTTGGTTGCAGTTTTAAAGAAGGACCCTTCCCACAGGACCTGAAGAAACCCTTTGGAAGGCAGAAGGTTGGAGAGCCACCCCACCCATGGATGCCAGGGAACCAGGTTACCTACACCAAGGAAGCCGGGTGCATAGGGGTGAAGTGAAGTGCGAACCTGTCGTAGACAACAATGGACGACTTCGAAGAAGATGCCTCTGGAGAAGACTGTGAAGGAGTCCGGTGGAATCCAAGAGTGGGTTCTGGAAGTATAGAACCAGCAAACAGCGGGGACAGAGTCTGTGCCACTTGGAGGTGACCAGGAGGAATGGAGACACAATGGTCACTGATGTAGGGAGGTTCTGAAGAGTCGATAGTGACATTGTTGCTGCAGCTGTGAGGACCAGGCGATGCTGAGGAAGACCAGGAGCCGTGCACAAGATGTCCCAAGTTGGATGTCATTGACTAGGTGGTCGGTGTCTGGCGGGAGCACCAACAAGCCTTGGTAGCCGCAACTAGCCTGGATGATGAAAAAGGAGCACCGTTGGGACCTGTAAGTTTCAAGGGACTCACCAACAGCAGGAGAGTCAGAGCAGGCTCGGAGCAAGCAGGGGAGAACACTGAAGTAAAAGAAGACCCTCAGTAAGACCCACAGGCTGAAGGCACAGGAGCCACAAAAGGACCTCGAGCAGCTCACCAAAGATGAAGGTCCACAGTGCAGAGGATGCAGTGAGGACACTCACCTTAGAGGGAAGAGGTGCTGGAGGCTGCAGCTTCTTGTAGCCTGAAGATCTCTGGAGTGCAGAGCCAAAAAGCCTTGGCAACGGCAAGTTGACGCGGTGCACAGGGGTTCTGGCCTAGTGGTTCTGATGAGGGATACTGGCCTCAAAATTGCAGAGAGGACATGCCAGGCCTCGAGGGAGTTGCAGAACCACCACCTGTATAGTTGAGCCTCTGGAATTCTGAAGGGCGGCAGGAGCAGCAGACCGGTCAACTTCGTTGCGCTGCCTGCAGATGCAGGGGAGTGACTCCTTCACTTCAAGGGAGATTTCTTCAGGTGTCCTTGATGCCCACAGGCCTGTTGAAGAACCTGGATGAAGCACAAACTCGGATGACAAAGAAGACTTGAAGAAGAGTAAGACCAGGAGTAGCAGGAGTCTTACTTGGTTGTCTCAGTTCCAGTTGAAGTCCAACGAAGTCCAAGTGTCCAGACGTTTGAAGAGCGTTGTAGTTTCAGGGTTGAGTCTTGTCCCACTACGAATCTGATGCCTCACTCACACGGGAGCCCTTAAATACCCTAAGGAAAGAGTTAGGATGACTCAGGGTCCATCCCAGAGGAGGGGCAGGACAGGGCTCCATGAACGGGTTCAAACTAGAGTATGCAAGGAGGGCACCAAATGTGCCCTTCAAAGCAGTCTGGTGGCGCTGGCAAGCCCCCCCACCCCAGCCCAATTCAATAAGTGCTGTCTTGAGGTGGTCACACCTCCCTGTGACAGGAAACCTATTGTCCTACCTTAACCTGCTCAACCTGGCTCAGCAGCAGGAGGGCAGAATAGTGTCTGTGGTCGGCAGAGGGCACTAGCTTGCTTGCAGACCCTGAAAGGCTGTTACCAAGAGTATAGGGGGTCCCGTAAGGAGCCCCCAGTACATGGGATCATACTCCCAACACTGGAATCAGTATTGAGGTATGATTCTAACGTTTGATACCAAATATGGCTGGGTTTGGTGCAGCTACTATATAGTTAGACTACTCAATGACTAATGTCCTGATAGGTCTAAAAATGGCTGACCGCACATAGCCTGGAGAATCGATTCTGGGGTTTCAACAGGGGTCCTGCTCATGCAGGGGCAGCCTCACACTTGTAACCAAGCACCCTGCCCTCAGGAATGAATAGCCTGCGATTGGGATGATTTTTTTTTTGTTCAATACATATTTTCATAAAATTAATCATTATGTTAACAAAACTCTCACAAATCAGTTTGTCATGTCACACACGATACAGCTTCTATCATAGTTCAACTGCGTTTCATACCAACTTTTTCAGTACATAATTCTCAGGTAATTATCCATTATTGATTGTTATGTGCCAACTCTACCACACTTATATAAGTATACCAATATGTGTGAACCTATAATGGTGTAATATTTTACAGTGCACATTGCAACCCTGCACAGATGGCCACTTACTTGTGTGTGCAGTCTATTCTAGGAAAAGGAGCTACCCGTCAGGGTATCCCATATTATGCAGAGCAGTGAAATCAAAGAAAAGGAAAATAAAGAAATGGGAAAGAACAAAACCAAAATAAAATCACAAACCAACAAACCGTGCAGTGAGGTGCTTAAATGTTTCCTCATCAAGAGTATAGTTGAAGGGGAGGTTTGGGGGCTGCTCCCATCGGGAGGGTTGGGGAGGGAACCATCATCTCCCATGGGCTATCAGCAAACCTTTTACCAGACCGGAACGCAGTGGGTCCTACAGCCCGGTGGGTATCGTAATATTGTCAAGGGCAGGGGGAGAGGGCAGGGTATGACCCTAGTAATCCTAACCCCCTGCAATTCAAATGACCTGGCTATGATCACTATCCGGGCTGGAGTTCGACCCAGTGGCACTTTCTTGGGATTGGTATCTCTCAGGATTTTCCCAAAATTCTAAGATTTCGCTCCATGGACCCGCCATGGGGCGCCCTGAACCACACATGCATCTTCCTCGGTCAGGGTCTTCCCCTCAGCCCCCAACCATTGCGTCACGTCACGTTTCCAGTCCTCTATTGTGGGTCCCTAGTCGACTTCCATGCCAAGGCTATTCTCCTTTTGGCCAGAGTCAAGGCTACAAACCTAGTGCCCACTTTACACTTAGGTGGTCTAGGGAAGCATCCCAAAAGACAGGCTTATATCATGTTTAGAAGTGTACGCCTCACTGCTGCCCCCGCCAACACCAGAACTTCTTCCCAAAATCTGTTTACTATTGTACATTCCCAAGTCATGTGGATAAAATCGGCGTCTGCGTGGCTGCACCTCTGGCAGTTACGTATATTGCCTCCCTAAGCATCTCGGAGCCTATGGGGGTGACATATATGTCATATGAGTATAGTTGAATTGTATATATTTCATCCTGGTGTTGCAGGAATCTTTTTTGGGATCTGCTAATATTCTCTTCTATTCGGTGTCCGAGAGGGATCTATTCAATACGAAATCCAATTTATCACGTATTTTTTTAAGAGGGGTGCGGGATAGTTCCGCCAGTGAAATATAAAGCCATTTCACCTGATGTTGTGCCGTTCCCAGGGTGACTATGGTCTGTAACACTACATGGGTTTTGGATTCTTCCTGCCCTTAACCCCAGAGCATCTTCAATATTTGCATCAAGGCTTCATATTGCAGGAATTGTCCCGCTTGGAACCCATTATTTTCAACCAGGTCTTCCGTGGGGGTTAGACTTAGAATCGACTGCTGGTAGCAATTAACCGACTGTGTCAGTCCACGGCGACAGCTGATCAGGGGTGAATATCCGTCTGGGGTTGCCATGTGGCAAGCTGACCAAGGGCAAATCTGGCGCATATAAGAAAGAATCCGGTTGCTTTGCCAGGCAGCGCCTCTAACATTGCAGAGCTGTGGATTGTAACAAGGATTGTTGAGAGATTACTACCGCTGCATCAAGCATTTTGGCTAGCAGCAGGGGATGCGGTCTTCAGCATTCATCAAATTTGTTCCTCCGGGACCTACACCCGCTAGCCATTGTGCAAGCCACTGTAATTGTGCAGCCAGAAAATAGTGCTCGAAGTTCGGGACACCCAGGCCGCCTTCCTCCATAGAACGCTGTAGAGTGACCAAAGACACCCTCCGCCGTCCTCCATCCTACATAAGATTTCAAAGGAGAAAGTTGAGTTGCCGAAACCATGCTGCGGCCACCCCGGTTGGGAGGTTGACAAAGAAGTATAGCAGTCGCGGCAACATGATCATCTTGGACAATGAGATTCAGGCCATGATCAGGGGTCGTAGGGAGTACCAGAATGGAACACACATTCTGAGGGATCGGAGCGCTCTTCCAAGGTTCCCCTCCCGCAGGTTTTCCAAGGAATGGAAAACATGTATCCCCAACTATTTAAAAGTAGAGATGGCACAATTAAGGTCAGGCGGGATAGCAATTGGGCGTTGGGACAGTCAGAGACATTGGGAATAGGTAGATCTTTTTTCTATTGACTTGTAAACCGGACTCACGTTCATATCTGGCCAGTGGGTCCAATGCCACGTCAGAGCCTATTGCCACATCATTAAGGTATATCAGAAGGTCATCTGTATAAAGCGAGATAATATGTTCACGACCTCCAACTGTCAGCCCCATTCTTTTACCACCTTGTCGAAACACCGTCAGTGGCTCCATCGCTAGTGCAAACAAAAGAGGTGACAGCGGGTAGCCCTGTTGGGTGCCATGGGGAACTATACATTGTGCAGAGACTACTTTACCCGTATTAACTCTGGCTGTGGGTTGTTTGCAGAGTTCCCTCACCCCCTTCACCCAGTCCTTGCCCAGACCCATGCTTGTCATTGTTTGAAATAGGAAGTCACATCTCACAGTTTTAAAGGTCTTGTTGAGGTCTATTGAAAGAAGGGCCACCTCGGGAAGGCACCTCACATCAGGGTGGTACAGCACTGAGTACAGGCAGCGTTGGTTGTTTGGGGTGTTTCGAGTGAGGATAAAACCATTTTGGTCTGTGTGGATGAGTGTGGCAGTAACCGGAGCACCAGGGCCTTGCTTAGGATCTTGAAGTCCATGTTGAGCATCGAGAGGGGTCAAAAGTCAGTAACTCGGGCACCCTCCTCGGACAACTTGGGAAGAGGAATAACCAGTTAATCCCTGACGGATGCAAGGAGTCGGCCTAGGCGCATCAATTTTGCATAAATAGTTTCCAGGTGGGGAACCAATTTCGGCGCATGCTTTGAGTGAAATTCGACATGCAAAACATCTGGACCTGGGCTCTTGCCTGAGGTCGTAGCCTTTATTGCCACCCGAATTTCATGGGATTTGACGGACTCACCCAAATCAGTGCGTGACTGCGGGTCTAGTGCAGCACTAGGTAACTGGGATAAGAAAGCATTCTGTTCTTCTAGTGGGGCCTAGAGTAAAGCCATATACAAAGTTTCCTAATAGGCAAGGAACAGGGCATTGATACCGTGTGGGTCATAGACTGGTTGATTCGTATCTGACCGAATGAGCGTGATCGGGGATTCAGTGTGTCCGATTTAATCAGCCACGCCAACAGGCAGCCGGACCTCCCCTCCTCATCGTGTACCTTAGCAAGAAAATCCTTATAATTGTAACACCTCTGTTTCTCAAGCCTTTGGAAGTACAATCTCCGCGTCTCTTTCAGCAATCCCCAATGCTCATCATCCCAATCTTGTATGTTATCTAGTTCATTTAGTTTAGTCTCTAAGTCCTCAAGCTCCTGATGAAGCATCCGCTGCACTCCGATTGATTGCCCTAAACCATGACCCCTCATAACTACCTTGAATGCCTCCCATTCCACCAAAGCCTAGGAAGCTGTGTTTGAGTTAGTGAAGTAGGTGTCTATGGCTGAGCTCAAAGACTCCCTAAAACAAGGGTCCTCCAGCAACTGCGTGTTAGGCCACCATATTGGGATATGGGGACGTGTCCCAACCGGACGGAAAGTCATCAATAAGGGGCTATGGTCAGAGAAGGTGCGCCCCAGGTACTCCCAGTGTATGATAGTGTGTTCCATGTCAGGAGAGCAAAAAAAATGTCAATTCTGGTGAGCAGTCAAAGATGGGAGTAGTATGAGTAATCTCGGCAATCCAAGTACTGCGTACATCATACATCTGTTAACCGCCAGTGGCCCATCCAATCCCTGAATTCCATCGCAGTCCAGCCAGCTTGTGTTCCCGGTGTGAGAAGTTAGCCTGGCATGTGATGTCCTATAGTTCTAGTGGGCACCTTGCACCAGTCTAATCGACCCTTATTGATGGTGGTTGTAAAGTCAACCTTATAGAAAGCTATCCCAGTGGTAGCATGAACCAGCAGTCTTCAGGCGAAGACTTCAGTAGGCGAGTTAAGCAAGTTGTTTTACCATATATAATCCATTGAATACCAAATGAAAGGACACCACACAAGGTATATATCAAATATATATGTATTTAATCTAAACACAACCCCTCTGCACTCTTTATGAGGTCAGAGGTAAAAATACAATACAAGTCACACAGATAATATACGATAAGTTGCAAAGTATACGTTATGCCCTAGGGGCCTCACAAACCATAAGAAAGTGGTATAAGTACCACATGAGAGTTAGAAAGCAGGCCTGGGGCCTGTGGGATCGCTGGGGCTACACTAAACAACCAAAGGTTAGGCAGTAGGAGCCCACGGGAGACGCGTGCAGTGTCTAAACACAGGCGCGGGTTCCCATTGACTTTCTATGGAGATCGTAAAAGATACAAAATTACAATTTAAGGACACTTCCGGATGGACTAGGATGGAACCCTTTTAAACTAGGACGTTCGAGAGTCAAGACCCATGGGAGCACCGGGGTACTCGTGTTACCTCACCCAGGGAAGCCGGGTGCATAGGTGTCTTTTCGTGTCGGGTTTTGTCGTCGTTTTCTTTTGAGAGAGCAGCAAAGAAGTGCTGCAGGCGACCAGAGGAAAAGTGTCCGGGTGGATCCAAGGGTGGATCGGAGATGTGAAAAACCTGAAAGCAGAGGGGGCAGAGTCTGGGTCACTAGCCAGTGACCAGGAAGGCACCAGGAAGGAACCAGGCGATGTCGGGTGCTTTAAGGTGAAGAAGGTGAGTTTGTCTCTTCAGCCACGAGGTCCAGGAGGCATCGACGATGACCAGACACTGGATTCGAGCTGTCCCACGATGGATCTAGATGACTGTGGTGTCGGTATCCGGATTGGACCCAACAAGCCTTGGCAACCGCAACCCATAAAGGATGTCGAGATTGGCTCTGTTGCAGACCAGCAATGTCTGTGGCGCTTCTCCTTTTCAAGGAAGCTAGTGCAAGCCTGGAGCAACCAGGAAAGCAAAGTAAATTCAAGATGGCGTCTTCAGGGGGGCTCACTAGCCAACGGGCAAGGAACCAGGAAGACGCGTCAAGCTCAAATGCAAAGGCGGGGCCCAAGGGACACTCGCGGAGTGTGGGGGCCTGGGCTTCAGTGCAAATGGTGCTCAGGGCTGGGGCTTCTCGTACCCCAATGGACAACTTACTGAGGCTGCAGGAAAGGAGTGCAGGTAGCAAAATGCAGGATGTCCAAGATGTCTGGTCCCACGTCTCTCGTGTCCGCCACGGTTTTCAGCTTTGCTGTGGATGTGGATCGGGGTCAGAGAAGTCTGGAAGTTCTATTCTTGAGTCGCAGAGTCTTCAGGTTCCGACGGGAGCCTTGAAACTACAGACCGGCAAAGTTGCTGTTGGTGTCTGTTTGCACAGGGTGGTCACTCCTTGACCACAAGGGAGATGTCTTCCATCTTCCAGTCAGAATGGAATGTTGAAGGTCCAAGATATGTCTTTCAAAGATTCGTCCAGGATAATCTAAAGTCCCAGGGACACAGCTCCTATACTTATACTAAGAAAGGGGGCTGGATTACCTGGCTAGGTCCCTCCTATGGGTGGACATGAGAAGGGGGTGGTTACACCCCTTTCCCTTTGTCCAGTTTCGCGCCAGAGCTGGGGCTGGAGTGCCCCAGCAACTGGTTTGAAGCGGGCTATGCATGGAGCACCATGTGTGCCCCAGGCAGTGTCTAGATGCACTCACTGAATGCAGCCCTTCCTGCCCCAATACACAAAACCCCTGTCTGGGGAGGTGCCAGCACCTCCCTGGACAGGAAACCTATTGTCCAGGCCTCCCCTGCCGGAGTTTCGTCCAGCAGCAGGAGGTCAGACTCGTGTCGGGGGAGTAGTATTCCAAAGTGTTTGATACCTTACACTACATGTTTTGATGCAGCCAAATCAAAGTTAGCATTAACAGCGAGGATTATAACGCACTTAAGAGTATATGGTGTGGCTATATCATAGAAAATCTATAAGGAGATGGTTCCAAAAGCTGCAGAGGGGCTCAGCTTTGCTGTGGATGTGGATCAGGGTCAGAGAAGTCTGGAAGTCCAGTTCTTGAGTCGCAGAGTCTTCGGGTTCCGATGGGAGCCTTGAAACTGCAGACCGGCGAAGTTGCTGTTGGTGCCTGTTTGCACAGGGTGGTCACTCCTTGACCACAAGGGAGATGTCTTCCGTCTTCTAGTCAGAATGGAATGTCGAAGATCCAAGATATGTCTTTCAAAGATTCGTCCAGGATAATCTAAAGTCCCAGGGACAGCTCCTATACTTATACTAAGAAAGGGGGCTGGATTACCTTACTAGGTTCCTCCTATGGGTGGACCTGAGACACCCCTTTCTCTTTGTCCAGTTTCGCGCCAGAGCTGGGGCTGGAGTGCCCAGCAACTGGTTTGAACCGGGCTATGTATGGAGCACCTTGTGTGCCCCAGGCAGTGTCTAGATGCATTCACTGAATGCAGCCCTCCCTGCCCCAATACACAACAAGCATTTGCAATGCAATAGATCTCGCATTAGGAAAGTTTGAGCTATTGGTCTTGTAAATGACACATTTTTTATTTATGTGTTGGTTTTGAAAATAGCGAAATTAATAGCTTTGTCATTTACAACGCCAATAATTTTATCTTTTGCAAATGTGACATCTATAGCATTTGTAATGCAACATGTTTTGTATTTACGTGACTTAGATGTATTGATATTACAAATAACAATGGCTTTTAATTTTTTTAAATAATTAATACCTGAATAAAAGTTATTGTAATTTGTAATGGCAATAGCTTAAACTTTTGTAAATAACTTTTGTGAAGATTATGTTCAGTGTATTTTATTGTGACGAAAATCCAAGAACAAAAGTGAAATATTAACATCTTTTTGTGACATTTGTAATAAAGCTTGAAACATTGAGAACATATTTGAACCAGTTGTTGTTGAATGGTTGCACAGATTGATACTGTGGTGGCACTGAGTGATGTTGTGGTGGCGACGATTGATGCTGTGGCGTTCAGTGATGCTGTGGTAGCGCATAGTGATGTTGTGGTGCCCCTGAGTGATGCTGTGGTGCCCCTGAGTGATGCTGTGGTGGTGCGATAGATAGATAGAGTGAGGGCGATAGATAGATAGATAGAGTGAGGGCGATAGATAGAGTGAGGGCGATGGAGTGAGGGCGATAGATAGATAGAGTGAGGGCGATAGATAGATAGAGTGAGGGCGATAGATAGAGTGAGGGCAATAGATAGAGTGAGGGCGATAGATAGAGTGAGGGCGATAGATAGAGTGAGGGCGATAGATAGAGTGAGGGCGATAGATAGAGTGAGGGCGATAGATAGATAGAGAGAGGGCGATAGATAGATAGATAGATAGGTAGATAGATAGATAGATAGATAGATAGATAGATAGATAGATAGATAGATAGATAGATAGAGTGAGGGCGATAGATAGATGTGTGTGGTTGTGTGTGGTTGTTTGTGTGTGTGTGTGTGTGTGTGGTGTGTGTGGTTGGGTGTGGTTGTGTGTGTGGTTGTGTGTGGTTGGGTGTGGTTGGGTGTGGTTGTGTGTGTATGGTTGTGTGTGTGTGTGGTTGTATGTGTGGCTGTGTGTGTGGTTGTGGTTGTGTGTGTGGTTGGGTGTGGTTGAGTGTGTGGTTGTGTGTAGTTGAGTGTGTGGTTGTGTTTGTGTGGTTGTGTTTGTGTGGTTGTGTGCGTGGTTGTGTGCGTGGTTGTGTGCGTGGTTGTGTGTGGGGTGATGTGTGGGGTGATGGGTGGGGTGATGGGTGGGGTGATGGGTGGGGTGATGGGTGGGGTGATGGGTGGGGTGATGGGTGGGGTGATGGGTGTTTGTGTGTGTGGTTGTGTGTGAGATTGTGTGTGTGTGGTGTGGTTGTGTGTGTGTGTGTGTGGTTGTATGTGTGTGTGTGCATGGTTGTATGTATGTGGGGTCAGAGAAGGATGTATGTGGAAGAGAGCAGCAGATTGGCACAGGAGAAGAGAACAGGGAGTTAGAGAAGGAGACGGGTGGAAGAGAACAGCAGATTAGCACAGGAGAAAAGAACAGAGTTAAATAAGAAGGCGGGTGGAAGAGAGCAGCAGATCAGCACAGGTGAAGAGAATATGGAGTTAAAGAAGGAGGCGGGGTGGAAGAGAGCAGCAGATCGGCACAGGAAAAGAGAAGAGAACAGGGAGTTAGAGAAGGAGGCAGAGTGGAAGAGAGCAGCAGATCAGCACGGGAGAAGAGAAGAGAACAGGGAGTTAGAGAAGGAGGTGGGTGGAAGGGGAGCAGATCAGCACAGCAGAAGAGAACAAGGAGTTAAAGAAGGAGGTGGGGTGGAAGAGAGCAGCATATTAGCACAGGAGAAGAGAACAGGGAGTTAGAGAAGGAGGTGGGGTGGAAGAGAGCAGCAGATCAGCACAAGAGAAGAGAAGAGAGCAGGGAGGTAGAGATGGAGGCAGAGAGGAAGAGAGCAGCAGATCAGCACTGGAGAAGAGAAGAGAACAGGAAGTTTGAGAAGGAGGTGGGTGGAAGAGAGGAGCAGATCAGCACAGCAGAAGAGAACAGGGAGTTAAAGAAGTAGGTGGGTGGAAGAGAGCAGCAGATTAGCACAGGAGAAGAGAACAGTGAGTTAGAGGAAGCAGCGAGGTGGAAGAGAGCAGCAGATCAGCAGAAGAGAACAGGGAGTCAAAGAAGGAGGCGGGGTGGAAGAGAGCAGCAGATCAGCAGAGGGAGTAAAGAAGAGAAAAGGGAGTTAGAGAAGGAGGTGGGTGGAAGAGAGCAGCAGAACAGCATAGGAGAAGAGAACAGGGAGGTAGAGAAGGAAGTGGGGTGGAAGAAAACAGCAGATCAGCACGAGAGAAGAGAACAGGGAGTTAAAGAAGGAGGCGGAGGAAAAGAACAGCAGATCAGTACAGGAGAAGAGAACAGGGAGTTAGAGAAGGAGGCGGGGTGAAAGAGAACATCAGATCAGCACTGGAGAAGAGAAAAGGGAGTTAGAGAAGGAGGCGGATGGAAGAAAGCTAAAAGATCATCACAGGAGAAGGCAGCAAGGAGTTAGAGAATGAGGTGGAAGAGAAGTGCAGATCCGCACAGGAGAAGAGAACAGGGAGTTAAAGAAGGAGGCAGGTGAAAGAGAGTAGCAGATCAGCACAGGAGAAGAGAACAGGGAGTTAAAGAAGGAGGTGGGGTGGAAGAGAGCAGCAGATCAGCACAGGAGAAGAGAACAGGGAGTTAAAGAAGGAGGCGGTGGAAGAGAACAGCAGATCAGCACAGGAGAAAAGAACAGAGTTAAAAAGGAGGGGGGTGGAAGAGAGCAGCAGATCAGCACAGGTGAAGAGAACATGGAGTTAAAGAAGGAGGCGGGATGGAAGAGAGCAGCAGATCAGCACAGGTGAAGAGAACATGGAGTTAAAGGAGGAGGTGGGGTGGAAGAGAGCAGCTGATTAGAACATGAGAAGAGAACATGGAGTTAAAGAAGGAGGCGGGGTGAAAGAGAACAGCAGATCATCAGAGGAGAAGAGAAGCGAACAGGGAGTTAAAGAAGGAGTTTGGGTGGACGAGAGCAGCAGATCAGCACAGAAGAAGAGACCAGGGAGTTAAAGAAGGAGGCGGGTGGAAGAGAGCAGCAGATTAGCACATGAGAAGAGAACAGGGAGTTAAGGAAGGAAGCGGGTGGAAGAGAACAACATATTAGCACATGAGAATAGAACAGGGAGTTAAAGAAGGAGGCGGGTGGAAGAGAACAGCAGTTCAGCACAGGAGAAGAGAAGAGACCAGGGAGTTAAAGAAGGAGGTGGGGTGGATGAGAGCAGCAGATCAGCACAGGAGAAGAGACCAGGGAGCTAAAGAAGGAGGCGGGTTGAAGAGAGCAGCAGATTAGCACAGGAGAAGAGAACAGGGAGTTAAAGAAGGAGATGGATGGAAGAGAGCAGCATAACAGCACAGCAGAAGAGAACAGGGAGTTAAAGAAGGAGGCAGGCGGAAGAGAGCAGCAGATCAGCACAGGAGAAGAGAACAGGGAGTTAAAGAAGGAGGTGGGGTGGAAGAGAGCAGCAGATCAGCACAGGAGAAGAGAACAGAGAGTTAAAAAGGAGGCGGGTGGAAGAGAACAGCAGATCGGCACAGGAGAAGAGAACAGGGAGTTAGAGAAAGAGGCGGGTGGAAGAGAACAGCAGATTAGCACAGGAGAAGAAAACAGGGAGTTAAAGAAGGATGCGGGGTGGAAGAGGGCAGCAGATCAGCAAAGGAGAAGAGAAGAGAACAGGGAGTTAGAGAAGGAGGTGCCTCTGAAGAGATTGCTGTGAACACAAAGGAGCTTGTAAGCAGTGGTAGAGACAGCCCCCGCTCTTCAGAGACTGTTCTGTACCGAGAAGAGTTTGCATGTGCACGAGAGGGACAGTTGTGTGAGGGGGACAGTCAGAGCTAGCTCAGAGTGAACTGGCCAGCTCATAGATCACATGGAAAACTAAAGCCTTCTAGTGACTCGTGAAACTGGAAATGTAAAGGGAATGTCATGACCCCGCACATAGCAAAAGGAAGGCTGCAGGAAAAAATCGAATTGATCTGTCAAGAACCTCTTATCTTATCCACTTGTTTGAAAATCACCCATTACTTTCTGGAAGTCGAAGTCAGCAGTGTCTACGCTCCGTGTTAGAAAAAATGTTTGAAATAAAAAATTTATGTGTATTAACCTAAGGGATGACTGAAAAATGTGTAAAACGGGTGAGACATGGCGCACATCGACTCGCTAAAGACAGCTTTCTTCCCGAATGAAGTACTTCCATGTCCTGTGAAAGCCAAATGCAGCCGGGGAAGACTGCTTCATTTTAAAAGGAGAGAGCATGACGGTCGCTGCGTAAGAGTGCATGTCTACTCTGAGAATTACATGAGCAGCCAAAAGCCGCCAAATACTCATGTGGTGGCACTCATGCAAGGAATTCTGAGACGTCACAGCCAGCTCATAGATCACATGGCAAACTAAAGCCTTCTAGTGACTCGTGAAAAAGTAAATGTAAAAGGAATGTCATGACCCCACACATAGCACAAGCTCTCAGCATTGCCGTGGCGGGTTTGTGGGGTTGTGTGTGGGGGGTTGTCTGTGTGCGTGTGTGTGTGGGGTTGTGTGTGTGTGTGGGGTTGTGTATGTGGGGGGGTTGTGTGTGGGGGGGGGGGGTTGTGAAGGGTCGGGCCTGCGGCTCGGAGAAGGGGCTCAGTTTCCCGAGGGAGGGCTACTGCCTGCTCGGCCCAGATGTTACAGTCTGCTCGAGAGTCTCTGGCACCGTCAGAGATGGAGATAACATTCTTCCTGGGGGGTAAATACTAGGAGGGAAGGGCGGGGGGAAGAGAAGGAGATCACAAATAGAGTGTGAGAAATTTAAAACAAGCTGCAAAGGACTAGATGCTTGACCGCCATTATTTAAGATGTAAATAAAAAATAAAAACAAGTCACTAAGGGCTGCATGCAGGGGAAAAACTGTTCACTGACCGGCACCCAGTTCGCTACATAAGACCACAGTGCAGTGGCCACTCGTTTCCACTGTAAATCGGTAGGGATCACGATCTCAATGTCAGGCTGACTGGACCCACAAAAACCTATGGGCATAATCAGAAAGGGGGGGGCGAAGGGGGTGTTTTGCTTCAAAGAAAACCTTAGCATTATTGGATCTGTATGTATACCTTTTTGATTTATAAAAAAAAATAAACAGAAACCTAACACAAGGCGTCTGTGCAGCAGACGCTATGCTGATAAAAGTTACACAGATGCAGTTTTGCTAAAATAAATGTTGTGCAACCTGCCAAATCACACACGCTACCTTCTTGTTTCAAATATTTTTTTATTTCACCCCCGTACAGGGAGTACGCTGAAGAGTGACTAGTACACAGCGTTAAGCCTACAACCCCTTCCGGGCCGGCCGCGTCAGGGCAAAAATGCAATAAACAACATTGACAGGCCATAATTATGGCAACATTATACACAGCGTTCCGCCTACAACCCCTCAGGGCCGGCCGCGTCATATATTCCCCAGTGTATACCGGGCAGTCACTGCCTAGGATAGCCCGGTCTCTAAGACCAGTTGTAACCAGGAACCAGAACGGTGAAAAATATGAGACCCAAGAGGTCTGAATTTCAAAAGAAGAGCGGAAAAAGAATAGCAGATCATAGAAGACAGTAGGAATAAGGACAGAAAGAAGACCAGGAGATAGAAGAGCCCCAGGGCGCGTCAAAGATGGCAGGTGGGGGGAAAGGAGCATCGCATCAGGCAGCTGCACCGTCCATAACACCCACAGCATTCTGGGCCTTACGCACTGGGGCGTCTTATGATAGCAGCCTGTCCGGCTCAGGGGGGGCCACAGCGTCCTCCACTAATCGTAGGGCCCGGAGCTTAGGGGGCATGTGTCGCGCCTGCTCAATTGTACATAGATATTTTACCAAGGGTTGCCACACCGCCTTAAAGCGTGTGTCGCGAGCCTGCAGTCTAGCTGTGAGGAGTTCCATTGAGATGACGTGCCAGAGTCGCACAAACCACGCAGCAATGGGCGGCGCTTCCGTTTTCTTCCAGTATAGAGCAATGAGCTGTCGAGCTGCCCCCAGCATCTGAAGCGCCAGTGCCCAATCGCTCCGGGTCAGTGCCCTCAGGCCTAGAGGTTTGATACCCAGCAGTATCATGCTAGTGGCTTCAGGCAGAGGAAACCCCAGAACCCCCCTAATGTGGCTGAAGACCTCCTTCCAGAAGAGGGTTAGCGAAAAGCAGGTCCACCATATATGCAGAAAATCACCAGTCGCCGACGACACCTCCAGCACTCCGGGGAAGAGGCCGGATACATATTATGCAGACGCTGCGGCGTATAGTACCACTGGGTCATCATTTTATATGCATTCTCCTGTTGAGGTATGCTATGAAATACTTTGGGTATGTCGCTCCACAAACGAAGCCACTGTGCCGGGGCGATATCTGCGCCAGAGGTAGAGTGCCAGCGTTGCTGGTACGGATGGGATGGCGGCGTGCGAGGATGCTGCAAGATCTGATAGATTTTGGAGATCAGGCCCCTCGATTCAGTGAAGGAGCGACCTAACCGCTCAAACGGGGTAAAAGCACGCGTAGCCGCCTGATAGGTTTCGTCTGTCATTACCCAGTGCCGCAATTGTGCATATTGCATCCGAGCCTCAGGTGGCAGTCGGAATTCCTCTATGCAGTTGGCGAAGGTCTTAAGAGAACCCCCATCAAACAAATCCGTGAGGACTCTACAATTGCCTTTAGGCCACTTATGGAAAGCTCTGGTGTGATGCGCCGGGGGGAAGCTCGGGTTCCCCTCAAGTGGGGTATGTGGGGAGGGAAAGGTCGTGAGGCCCCTGCGTACCGCTATCCTGTCCCGGATCTCCAGTACCGTTTTCGTGGGCACCGCCAGGTACGCACTTGGGGACCGCCCGCCTTGGGTTGCCATGCCATGTCCCAAATGGTGCGCCCAGTCACGGCTCGGTCCATATGTAGCCACCCCTTCTCGCTCTCAGTCGCGCCCCATTCTATTATGAAACGGAGGTGCGCTGCCCAATAGTATTCCACCAAGTTAGGGCAAGCCAGCCCTCCTCGGTCTCGTGGGGCCATGAGAAGCGCTTGGGAAAAGCGAGGCCTCCTTCTGCCCCAGATGAAATTGGTGAAGTCTCTCTGTAAACTTCTAATGTGGTGTAGCGGTATGGGAGTGGGGAGACACTGGAATAAATATAAGATTTTAGGCAGTATGGACATCTTAATCGCATTGAGTCTGCCCAGCCATGTCGGTACGAGCAGCTTCCACCGCCGTAGGTCTTCGAGGACCGATCGTCGGCACTCCCTCCAGTTGGCTTGCGTCCAACCATCCAGCGAGGGGGTCAACTGTAAGCCGAGATAGCGGATATGCTGTGCCGTCCATCGGTAGGGGGCTATCTGCTCCAGATGGGGGATTTCTGCCTGCGGGATGGTAAGGTTGAGCACCCAGGACTTGCTGTGGTTGATTTTAAGGCCCGATACATGTTCATAAAGGCAGAGCGCTGAGTGCACTGCCGGTAGGGACTCTCGGGGTTTAGTGAGTGTAAGGATGAGGTTATCCGCGAAGAGCGCTACCTTGTTGTTTTGACCGCCTAGGGGGATGCCATGGATGTCAGGCGACCGACGAATCATATCCGCCAGTGGCTCTATTGCCAAAGCAAATAACAGGGGCGAAAGTGGGCAACCCTGCCTGGTCCCCCTCCCGATGTGAAATGGCTCCGTGAGCTGGCCATTCACCCGGATCCTGGC
Source organism: Lissotriton helveticus (assembly GCF_964261635.1). Taxonomy (NCBI): domain Eukaryota; kingdom Metazoa; phylum Chordata; class Amphibia; order Caudata; family Salamandridae; genus Lissotriton; species Lissotriton helveticus. The sequence continues at coordinate 485,246,354 of NC_136067.1, read as the reverse complement.
GTACGGTGCCATGATCCTAGTGACCATCTTCCGACCGAGCCCTATTCTGTACAGTACCGCCCGAAGGAAGGACGAGTCCACCCGGTCGAACGCCTTATCCGCATCTAACGAGAGAAGACAGGCTGGGATCCGCCAGTGATGGGCCTTCCCCCCAGGTGCGCCACCCTGCGTACGTTGTCGGCCCCCTGCCGGTTGCGGAAGAAACCCACCTGGTCAGGGTCTATCAGGCCCTGCATATGGGGGTCCAACCGCCTCGCCAACAACTTGGTGTATATTTTAAGGTCGGTGTTTAGCAGGGCAATCGGGCGGTACGATGCACACAATGTGGTGTCCTTTCCAGGTTTCGGAATCAAGGCAATTTCCGCCAGCCCCATATCTGGAGACGGCCCCTCCTCATCAGTAAAGGAGTTATATAACCGGAGAAGGTAGGGGCCGAGCTGTGCTTGGAACATGCGGTAGAGAGATAGAGGAAGCCCGTCAGGTCCCGGAGTCTTCCCTAGGGGAAGCTCTCGAATGGCTGATGTTATCTCCTCCTGCGTGATTGAGTCTTCCATGAGCTTCGCATAGTGCCCCAGAACTTCGTCCACTAACTCCGGCGGCGGTTTCTCCTCCGTGTACAGAGCTGCGTAGTAGTCCCTGAACGGCTGACATTTGTCCTTCGCTGCCGCAACCTTGGTCCCGTTCGGCAACTGGACGTTCACTATATGCGCTTTAGCGGCTCGGGCTCGGAGTCTCCTCGCAATAGCCTCCCCACCTTGTCCCCTCCTTCGAAGTGCCTCTGTTTTAACGCCAGGAGCGAGTTCTCTGCCCGATTTGTGCGCAAAACCCTCAGATGGCCTCTAAGATTAGCTAACCGTCATCTCGACTGCAGAGTGGAACCGCCCTGGTCCTGGAGTTCCGCCTTTTTAATGTCTCCCGTCAGTTCGTCCTCCAACGCTCTGGCCTCTCGCGACCTCGCGATCGAGAGGGATGCGATATGCCCACTTTTTGTAGCCTTAAAGGCATCCCAGACCACTGGGAAGGGCGTCTCAGGCAGGCCGTTACACTCAAAGTAGGAGACAATGGCCCCCCTAATGTCCTCGACATCCGCCGCGTCCCGAAGGATATGCGGCGGTAGACACCACCTTCGCTCACGAGTAGGGCAGGCGGTCGGGTCCTGCAGGAGTAACTCAACATGGGCATGATCGGAAAGCGAGATATCGGACATTGTGACCCCGAAGATATCGCGGGATAGATCGTGTGATATAAACAAGTAGTCGATGCGAGAGTAGGATCAATGCGCATGGGAGTAAAACGAGTACTCCCTCTTGTCCGGGGAAAAGTAACGCCATACGTCAAACAGCCCTAAATCCATGATCTGCTTGCGCAGCGCCGAAGACATTGCCCCTGCACCACTGAAGGAGCCCTCACTCCGATCCATCCCAGGGCTCCAGACCAGGTTGAGATCCCCTCCCAGAATGAGCGATTGCCCGCCCCGCGGCACCTGATCCCTCAAGAGGTCTCGAAGGTAGCAATCCTGCGCCTGGTTAGGGGCATAGATATTGCACAGCGTGAAGCGGCGGCATCCCACTTCCACCCCCACTCTGAGGAAGCGCCCATCACCACCTCGAAAGGGTCTATCGCCTCCCCGCCTGATACCAGCCCTGCACAATATTGCCACTCCTGCTGTTTTCGTGTCTGCTGCAGCCCAGAACTGAAGAGGGTACCTAGGGTGTGCCATGCGCGCAGTGTCAGCATGTAGAAGGTGTTTCTACTGCAGGAATATGATGTCCGGGTTATGACGAGTGAGATAGTGCCATACCTGTTTACGCTTGTTGGGCGAGTTAAGGCCTTTAACGTTGAGTGTCAGTACCTTTAAAGGGCTAGGTATATTCATGGCCATACTAGAGTTTGCCATAAGTCATCCACGCCCCCACAGCAATCATACCGCCCATTCCACACACACTATAGGCTTGCATCCTCACACCCCTACACCCAACCAATGCCCAGCGCCCCCTCCCCGCACCCCCCTGGGAAAAGAGAGAGAAAGGAAAGAATAAAAGTAAGAGGCAAGAGAAAGGGAAAGAGAGCAGAGAGAGAATGGGCGGCCAAATGGGCCACCAAGTTTTGCAGAACCATCGTAGCCAACAGGGCTGAAGTACACTGTCCCCGTTACAGGGCATCCTACACCAGCAGGTTTGGACGCACTCCGGGATGTCACTCCCTTAGGGGCAGACGGACGGGGGTTGTGGTGGTCTGAAAGAACAAACAACCGAGGAGCTCCTGCCCCCGCCCACCCCGCTCTTCGGGAGTCGGGACCGTGGGTGAGTGGCCGAATTGCGTCGTCACCCACGAGTTCGTGCGGGTTTAGATGTGATACCCCCCTGCCAGGGGGTGAGAAGTAAACGTCGCTCTTCTTTATCCCCCTCAAGGGACCGGATGTGGGCTATGATGTCCTGTTTGGCTTGGGAGGGTGAGCGCTCAACATTGGGAGAGGCACGATGGTGTCAATGTACCGTGGTCCAAGATGGCTCAGCCGGTGTCTTCTTCTGTCTGCGGGGCTGCGATGGACTCGCCGGCGGTGTCGTTGGCAGACGGATGAGCTGTGCCGCCTCCGTGAAGGATCGCACGATTCTGCGCTTGGATTCCTACTGGAATATGAGTGCAAACGGGTGGCCCCACTGGTAGGCGATGCCCATACTACGCAGTTTTTCCGTCACCGGACGAAACGCACGTCTTCTCTTCAAAGTGTTGGGCGCCAAATCTTGAAAAATCTTGTGCCCCTTGTATCGCAGGTCCGGCTTGTCTCGCACAATTTTCCAAATAGCCTCCTTTTTGGTGAAAAAATGGACCCTGGTCAGAATGTCCGGCAGGAGCCCCGGCCTACCCGCGGTGTGGTAAATAAATAAATAATACCCTATTTTTGACTAGACTTATAGCATAACAGATAGCTCAATAAATAAGAGTCAAGATTCGAGGTAGTAGGAGTTTCTGCAGGTTTATTACAGCATAAGGACAGGACCAGGACAACCTGCATAGGAATAGGACAATAAGGCCCGGCAGCTGCCGGGGCTGGGTCTGGGATGAGCGCGCTAACATTTAATAACAAAACATTGACTTATATACATAGCGCAAACACATAGCATTACATTGCAGTGGGCGTAACAGTAGGTGGAGTAGAAGGCGTGACACGTAACAGTCGCGAGAGATAACAGTAAAAAGAGGTGTAACTGGGAGTTTACTTAGACATGTGATGCAAGACGTAACAGAATATGTCATGAATGGGCGGAAACATTGGAGGGGGCTACCTAAGGAGCCGGGACCTCTAACCTAATGGTGCGCGAAAACTGGCAATGACGTGTTACTAGGAGAAGCTGGGGGCTACGAACTCTGTGCTAGGAGCAGAGACTAGAGTCTGAAGGGTCGGAGCGACATGTACCTAAACCCTATCTGGTATCTACTGTTTAGGGAACATGTTGATATAAACTAGAAGTCATGAGGGGAAAAGCTAACTTGATTCTAAGACTGGACCATGCATTATTCTACATGTAGTGCGTGAAGAATATTAAATGACCATTAAATACAGTATTTCTCTAACGTGGAGACGAGAAGGCTAGACAATGACGGAAACTATTGATGCAGTTCAGTAGCTTAGGAATGCAGAGGAGGAGGACTGAACAGATAACTGGAACTATAACATACTTTTGGCAGACTCAGAGGCAGAGCCGGGGTGCACCGGGCACTGCAAGGCAGGAAGTAAGTGAAGGGTCGAGGATACAGGTGGGGGCTGTATCGCTCCTCAGCGAGGCTTTCAGGAGACAGGAGCTGAATCTGTGGTCCGGGCCCTTTTGAGGCCTGGAAACGGAGACTTTATAATTGAATAACGTGCACACTGAGAAACGTGGCAACATTACTTACATAGGCCTGATATTCGTAGTATTCACGAGGACTGGAAACTAACATATTAGAGGTGGACACAACTGTAATTGCGTCTTTAATCAGAAATGGGGAATAACATATGCATATTGGTCATGCACACATAACACATGATGGATGAGGCGTAGGGACACAGAACATGGCAAAATTTACTTTTCCACATTCCCTCCTTGTCACTACGTTTCCATCAGGAAACATCAATATTCATGATACCGTCTATCATTTCATACAGTACCATTTGCTCGTCTCGAATTGTCTTGGAGCGGGATTTAGAACGGGGCTTGGGACTGGGAATACAAGAGGTAGCACACATGCTGCAAATCGCAGGGCCACATTGTATACAGAGGCAGCAGCTGAATATGATCGCTACTGCAATACCTAAAAAGGACAGGACTTTCCAACCCCACGCGGAAATTATATTCCAGAACCAACCGGACCATGTCCAGGTGCCTGGATCTTGGTGTAACAGATGGGCAATTTTATGGAGTCTGGTTATAGCTGAATAAACAGACGGCGCGTTATTTGGAATGAAAATACAACAACTGGATCCGAGAATTCTACAGGCCCCGCCCCTATCGGCCAGTATGACGTCAAGGACGAGACGATTCTGTAAAACGACAATTCTCATAAAGGATTGCTCTTCAGTTAAGTTACCTAGAGCGGAGGCAGTCTCATCTACTACTGCTTCAAGGGTTCTTGTTAACCTACGAATAAGCTTACTATTTACAACTGTACCTAAATAAGGGAAAACACCTTTATCTATATCAATGAATTGCTCTGCGGCAGTTTCAGTATAATCGACAATCGGGAGATTTCTCTTGTGTCTAGTGTGTACTAAGAAAGAATTCCTATGATAGTCAGATGGGGCTAGAAAAACAGGTGGCAGTAGGAAAGCAATGTAACAGGTTCCCTCCCAATCGAGGGGCAGACGGACATATGCAGTTTGACCACAAATAAAATAAGAATGACGTGAAGCTTTGAAAATAGATTTCCTACTGTCACTATACTCGATAACAGTAGTACATTCACTATGACCTATATGTACAGAACCATAACTACGGACACATAATTCGCCTTTGACTGGTAGTACTGAAATAGCGGGTGAGTCTGGAGTAGTATCAGACTGAACATTCAGAACCATGAAATTCGACGAATAATTACCTAAATTATATACTTCATTTTCTAAATCTAAACCTGTTCTGTGGGGGAAACCTTGCTTGTCTGGAAAACATGTACTGTTAAGAAAAGACATATCTGTTGAGGATGACGTTAACGTGGACCATGCTCCACACGAACCATTGTGTGAGAATGGATAAGGAAAGAGTGGCAGAACTCCCTTCGGTGTCTGGAAAGGGGGGAGTCGACCACACACCCAACAATTTGTGGCATTGCTGGTCTGGTGTGAATAATGTAACATACGGATAAATGTGTTATTACGCATAGCGAGGCGGTATGCATATTCGTGAGGAGGCAGATCACTAAACGTGTGCTCTACTGTAGCATGAGCAGACATATTTACATGAGGAACTGAAAAACACAGATAGAAAGCATAGCTGGTGCAGGAAATCATTATGCTGAGAAATAATATGAAACTCAGAAAAACGATACATTTGATTGAGCTTTGACTGACTCTCTCACTATGGGGGTCTATTTTATACATGTCAGAAACAGTCTAACCGTTTCACCTAGGGGAGGACTTATACAATCAAACTGGCTGACTTATTAGACCTGAGCTTTAACTTATACTCCTGTTGCGGAGTTTTCTCTAACAAGGGAGGGGTTGTAATAAAGTCTTGTGCGGGACAGTCCTTTAAAACAATGTTCTGGCAATCCTTCGAATCCTGGGAAATGTTCTTGGAAATGTTTTTGAAGACTGGTTTCAATGGATTGAAAAGTTTTACATGAGAAAGGTGGACCCACCCCTTCCTGCCTTCCAACTTGACGGCAGTTCGGGTGGTCAAGAGGACCTGACGTGGCTCCTTCCAACGTGGTTCCAGCGGACTTGATCTGTCAAAATTTCTGATCATCACTAGGGAGCCTGGAACGATCTCGTGCGGTGCCACGTCGGTATTGTCTGGAAATGCGGCGGCAACCTGTGAACGACATGAGTTGAGGGCAGACATCAAGGAAGCTAGGTAATCTGTCAGCATATTACATGAAACATCAGTAATACTTCGGGGTCTAGGAGTACCCCACATGTTAGGGGGGCGGCCGAAAACGACCTCATACGGGGACAGACCTGATCTGGAATGTGCGACCATACGCATGTAAAACAGAGCGACTGGCAAAGCTACTAACCAGTCCACACCCTTGTCTTTACAGACTTTTGCTATACGGATTTTCAGAGTCTGATTATGCCTTTCGACTAGTCCAGCTGCTTCTGGATGGCGTACACAATGGAACTTCCACTGGTACCCTAACAAAAGGGAAACATGTTTCATGAGTTCGGATGAGAATGGCTGGCCGTTATCAGAATATACGACTCTAGGGAGTCCATATCTAGGGAAGAATTCACGAACCAACTGCTTGGCAGTGGTCGCGGCTGTGTAATCTGGGACTGGATATGCTTCTGTCCACCTGGACAAAGCGCATACAACTACAAGGACATACTTGAAACCTCGACATCGCTCCATTTGAATATAATCCATCTGGAGGACCTCAAAAGGGTGGTCAGGGGGCTGGAAACCACCTTGTTCCACCGGGACACTTTTACCTGGATTAAACTGACAACATATCATACAGGTACGGACTTTCTGCTTGGCTGCAGCTCGTAAATGCTTATTGAACCAAATGTTCTGGATACTGTCTAACATAGCTTTTTCTCCTAAATGTGCTGGACTATGTGCGGTATTGATAATGACTTGAACCATAGAATCGGGGAGAAACCATGTGGCTCTACCCTTCGTTAACCATCCTTGATCTGTCTGGACCCCTCCTTGTACAGACCATTTCTTGATTTCATCAGGAGTAGCATGTGACTGGATATCTATGACATCTTGAGTAGGGTCCTTAACTGTCATGCATGTAATCGGATCTGGAATATGTGTCTGTGTCTGATTAACTGGAATGTCTGGAGTCTGTGCTGTAAGCTTGGCTGTGCGGTCTGCTAAATCATTACCTTTGGAAATAATGTCAGTGATTTTCGTATGTGCTTTGCACTTCATGATAGCAATAGATGTCGGTAAATGTATGGCATCTAACAGGGCTTGAATAAGGAGACCATGCTGAATCTTGGTTCCATGAGAAGTCATGAAACCTCTCTCCTGCCAGAGCACTCCGAAGTCGTGTACAACTCCGAATGCGTAACGTGAATCTGTGTAAACATTAACTTTCAGGTTCTTGGCGTGTATACAGGCTTGTGTCAGAGCAACTAGCTCTGCTGCTTGAGCGGACAGGGTATCAATACGGTGTGTTTCAATAACTTCAGTGTCAGTAGTCACTGCATACGCGGCGACTAGTTCTCCTGTACTAGTTCTCATACATGAACCATCCACATAAAGTGTCAGGTCAGGATCTGGTAACGGAATGTCTGTCAGGTCTTGTCTTGGCTTTGTCGTAATGTTAACTACTTCCACACAATCATGTGTGTCTGGATTTGAACTAACTGATGGTAACAGTGTAGCAGGATTCAGAACGTTGCAGCGTCTAATTTCTATGTGTGGCTGGAACAGTGTCAATTCATAACCTGTTAAACGTGCAATTGTCAAGTGCTGAGTTTGTGTTCGGTTTAAAAGAACTTCTACTGAATGAGGGACTTGTACTGTCAGGGAATGTCCTAAAACTATAGAATCACTTTGTCTGATAGCTAGTGCTGTGGCTGCAACTGACTTGAGGCACGCAGGCAACGCCTGGGCGACTGGATCTAATGTGCTAGAAAAATAAGCACAGGGCTTGTATTGACCTGCTTGATCTTGTGTGAGGACAGATAATGCTGTACCTTCCCGTTCAGTAACGAAAAGTGTAAAAGGCTTACTGTAGTTCGGTGTAGCTAGAACTGGAGCTTGACATAGGGCTTTCTTTAACTCGTTGAAACTAAGTGTATGGTCGGATGTCCAAGGGAGGACAGTCGATACGGCTGCCTCCTGTGTCGTTAACTGTATCAGTGGCTTGGCTAGGAATGCATACTGGGGAATCCATTGTCTACAATAAGAAGTAAGGCCGATAAAGGCACGTACCTCCTTCTGGGTTCTGGGCTGGGGAAGACTCGCTATTAACTGGATACGGTCGGGTGTCAACTGCCTACCCCTCTTGGACAGCAAGTGTCCTAAGTATACCACTTGCTGGACACAGAATTGAAGCTTCGAAGGTGACACCTTGTGCCCCATCTCGGCTAGAAAATACAGAACTGTAAGTGACGCACGCTCGCAGTCACGTTCAGAACGGGCTGTGATCAGTAGATCATCGACATACTGGAGCAGGGCAGTGTCAGTTGGCATGTGAATGTTGTCTAGTTGTCTCTTGAGTGCTTGACTGTAAATACTAGGGCTTTCTGTGAATCCTTGAGGAGCGCGTGTAAACATATAGCTCCTTCCATTTAAACAGAATCCGAAAAGAAACTGGCTATCTGGATGAATTGGAACACTAAAAAATGCATTCTTGAGGTCAATAACAGTGAAAAACATGGCTTCGGAATCAATGGCTGTTAACAGGGAAGAAATATCTGGGACAACTGGGTACTGAGGAATAATACATTTATTAAGCTCTCGTAAATCAATCACTAATCGATATACTGGAGGTGCATTTAGATCAGTACGTTTCATGACTGGAATGATCGGAGAATTGCATACATTGGAGTCAGTTTCTACAACTACTCCTTGAGCCATGAGCTCGTCAATAATTTTGGATAAGGCTGCTACAGCCTCAGGTGGCAATCTGTATTGCCTGATTCGTGGTAACACTACACCTGGTTTGAGAGTCACACGATAGGGTGTGATTTGCATGTAACCTACATCAGTTGGACCTTGCGCCCATAAATGCTGCGGAACATTAGACAATCTTGAATCAAAATCTCGTAATACATAGTGACCCTTAAAGTCACGTAGGAACAGACGTATTCCCTCTGGGGAACAGCAAATAACTGCACCTAATTCCTTCAGTGTCTTAATGCCTAATAGATTTTCTGGACATGACTTAGTAAGTAACAGATCAGTAGTACGGGACAATGGACCTACTTCTAGAGTAACTGGCTTAGATATTTCATTAACTATGGGTTTTCCTGAAAATCCAAGGGAAACATTTCTTGAGCCTGAGAGCGGAGCCCCTGGTACTTCGGCGTGACTAATTGTGGTCCTACTTGCCCCTGTATCGATCAAAAACTTTCTGTCTTTCCCTAATACTTGACTATGAACATAGGGACCCTCTTGATCTACAGGAATCTCGATGAGAGGCAAGCCTACCTCCCTCTCTAGGCTGTTTCATGAATATGACTGGTACTCTGGATACTCGGACTGTGCATACTGGTACATCTGCTGTGTAACATGCTGTGTTGCAGCAATAGGCTGCGGTGCTGGAACTGTCTGTTGTGCATTCTGTGGCTGAGAGGTCTGTGAAACTTGTTCTTGTCTAGGCGGACGTGGTCTTTCTTTAGTCTTACCAGTAGCTATGTTGTGTTTCAGAACTGCACACTCGTTTATAAAATGACCTGGCTGTTTACAATAATTGCAGTTCCCTTTAACGGGAGCCGCAAGATGACTGGCTTGATTCGGACCCCTCTTCTGACTGTCTTGAGGAATAGATTGTGCAACTAGCACTTTCATTTTCGTGTCTTTCATACGTTTTCTTTCGTGTTCTTGCTCTTCTCTGATTCTATTCTGGTGGTACTGGAGCATCTGGAGCATCTGGGACGGAGTATTAGCTTGCCAGGTGCTTTCGACTTTCAAAACTCGGTTTTTAATTTGTGGACTTGAATTCTCGACTAATTTGGTAACGAAAAGATGAGGGTATGACTCACTACTTGTCTTGAGACCACTGTTAATACTAAAACATTTTTCAAATCTAGAATAAAAATCACTAATGTCTTCATCTTGTTTCTGTTTACAGGCTGAGATTGCATCCCAGTCTTCTTTCCTAGTTGTCAATAATCTGGGTAAAACTTGAATCAATAATTCTGGTAATTCTTTACATTTATCTCCAAGACCGGTACCTGGTACTCGTGCCTTGTCTTCAGCTTCTAGAGCTGCCCAATCGATCTTTTTCTCTCCCACCTCCCATTCTTTTTCCTTTAACTTTTCATACACCCCTGCGGGTAGCAGGACCTTTAACATTTTAATGATATCTGGGTAAGTGTATTCTCCCATACGGAGCATGTCTTTTAATTCTCTATGGAACCCCGCTGGATCTTTGTCATGACAGGGGATTAATTTCTTCATTTCAAGAAGTTCCATCTTTGATATCGGAGTGTATACAAACACTCGTTGCATTACGCCACCCGCCCCTTGGACTGGGTGGACTTCTCGTAGCGGATTCTGTCTGTCTATGTAAAATGGTTTACTTTCTGGGGGTGAGACATGAACAAAATGCGGGTTCAGGAACGTTCTATACTTGTGGCGCTGTTCTAGAATGACACTTATTAAATTGGTACCTAGACCTCTCCATCTGTACTGGAGTAACTCGTTCAGGATATCATGTAACGGGCCTGGATCAGAATGTTGACCCTCATACTGAGTAATGAGGTGTTGGATCATATACATACCCACCAGTCGTTGCTCGGCTGGGGGCAGTTTCAGAAACATTTGTGCCACTATTTCGTCTGGAAAAGTGGTAGAATCAGTAATCCATCGGACTGCTGATCGGGCTAGTTCTTGTTCATGCATGGTACTTAATTCGCTATAACCGACTCGTGATTTCAGAATGTGATCGGTAGCTTGAAATACTTGTTCTAGAGAACCTCGTTCTGGTGCTGGATGATGAAAAATAGACTTAGGTTTTGGACGTAAATGGCGATCTGGAAATCTGGATTTTCCTACATACGCTATTCTGGCGGGATTCTCGTCTTCCTCTTCAGGATCAGAGACACTTTCTTTCTCGCTTACTTGTGCTGCTTTACGCTGTTCGTGTAACCTTATTATTTCTTTACGAATTTTCTTGTACATACTTTCCATGGCACTAATGGTCTTGTGCTTACCCTCGGCTATATTATCACTCCACCTTGTCAGGATTCTCATTTCGGCGGGATCTTTAGACGGGTAATCTTGTTCTCTTATTAGACAATTGATCAGGAACTTTACTATCATGAGCTGAATCTCGGCTTTCCTTTGAGACATAATCTCGCCTATACTTTCTGGATCATCCCCTGTACGGATGAAACGATATATTCTGTCTAGATCTTCTTTCATATTTGGTAAGGTGACTAGATACTCGGTCACCCTTCTTACGCGTACGGAATATAAGACCATATTATACTCGCCTGGGACTGTGTCATAGACACATTCGGCAAGGGCTTGTCTGATTTCTGTAACAGACTTATTACTTTTAGGAGTACGCTGTAATGCTTGAGCATGTAATTCGAGTGCTGATAAACGCTTGTGTGGCGGCGGGGTTTGAGGAGGACCTCCTCCTGCGGCCCCTAGACTAGAATCGTCGACTGACATTCTTCGTGCTTGCAGGGTCGGTAATTGTAACGTGGGCTGAACTTGTATGGCAGGCTGACCCGGGGGTACCGTAACAGGTACTCCGGTGTCTGGAGGAACGGGAAGTGCCTGATTTACAGGGACAGGTGGAGCGCGAACTGGATTTGCATATTCTGGAACTGTGTCGTCCAAATAGGACGAAATAAAAATATCAGCTGCGGTCGGTTTGTGACGTAGCTTGGTCGGAACTAATGGTGGCGGGAAATTACTGGGTGCCTCTGGGGTCGCTTTTGGCAAGCCTTCGGCAAGGAGAGGATACATACCCTTAATAAGGGCATGCCTCTGTCTGTCTGACTGTTCGACTTTGACTTGTTCACCTATCTCGATTAATTCTCTTTCTTGGGCTCGTTCTTGGGATTCTCTACTTAACTCTGACTTTCTGACTTCCTTTTCCGTTCTTCTATGCGCTTCCTTACGCCATAACTCGATGGCATCTTTCTGTGACTGTCTAGCTTTCTTTTTCCATAATGCTTCCTCTACTCGCATGATACATTCGGCATCCCATGTACCCGATACGGGCCATCTATACTTTTCTTCTAACTGTTTGGTATACTCTACCCATAAATCTAGATACAATATGGCGCTTATGCCATGTTTCTGATACATAAAGTGACCTGGACTGTCCCTAGGCGGAACAGGAACTGCTGCTTCCAGCAGACCCTTTCTAGTTTTTAACTGACGTAGCTTGGAAAAGAGCGGCATTCTAAACTTGAATCGGAACACAATACAATACACGAAAAACAGTAACAATTCGGGAAAACAATTCAGGCATACCACGACATTGGAAATACATTAAACAACATTATAAATAACAGTTCGAACAGAATACTACCTGAAAAACTGAAAACAGAAACAGAACAGAATTCCCGAGAACGGAACAGACTAGAGTTACTGGATGCACTGCTGTAACAGTACGGAACATACCGGTCCCATAAAGGAACACATCAAGACCCGTATCCACCTAGGTGAACACTTTGTTTGTGGGCTTGGGTACCACCAACCCACGGACCAGAGTCAATTTAGACTGACCCTGTCTAGACACTACCCCAGCAATGGTACTCACCGGGCAGCACGGAACGGAAGGCCTCGGACGGGACTGGACTACGACGACGAACTTCGGACTTCAGTTACGGGTGGGCCTCCGGATACCTCGGACCTTGGACTCTCGGCTTGGGCTCTGGTCGGGACTCGCCGCGTTCCTCCACCGTCTCGTTCGGATGCTGGACCGCCTCCTCCGTCTCCTCCGTGGGCCTGAGGGATACTTGGAGCAGAAATATCTGCCAGTGCACGGTATGGTTCCGTCACGACTGCAGAGGGTCAGGGGGTCGGCGTGGCTTCACCGACGCGTGGGGAAAGGGCAAGTCCCTATTCGGGCGCCATTATGTGGTAAATAAATAAATAATACCCTATTTTTGACTAGACTTATAGCATAACAGATAGCTCAATAAATAAGAGTCAAGATTCGAGGTAGTAGGAGTTTCTGCAGGTTTATTACAGCATAAGGACAGGACCAGGACAACCTGCATAGGAATAGGACAATAAGGCCCGGCAGCTGCCGGGGCTGGGTCTGGGATGAGCGCGCTAACATTTAATAACAAAACATTGACTTATATACATAGCGCAAACACATAGCATTACATTGCAGTGGGCGTAACAGTAGGTGGAGTAGAAGGCGTGACACGTAACAGTCGCGAGAGATAACAGTAAAAAGAGGTGTAACTGGGAGTTTACTTAGACATGTGATGCAAGACGTAACAGAATATGTCATGAATGGGCGGAAACATTGGAGGGGGCTACCTAAGGAGCCGGGACCTCTAACCTAATGGTGCGCGAAAACTGGCAATGACGTGTTACTAGGAGAAGCTGGGGGCTACGAACTCTGTGCTAGGAGCAGAGACTAGAGTCTGAAGGGTCGGAGCGACATGTACCTAAACCCTATCTGGTATCTACTGTTTAGGGAACATGTTGATATAAACTAGAAGTCATGAGGGGAAAAGCTAACTTGATTCTAAGACTGGACCATGCATTATTCTACATGTAGTGCGTGAAGAATATTAAATGACCATTAAATACAGTATTTCTCTAACGTGGAGACGAGAAGGCTAGACAATGACGGAAACTATTGATGCAGTTCAGTAGCTTAGGAATGCAGAGGAGGAGGACTGAACAGATAACTGGAACTATAACATACTTTTGGCAGACTCAGAGGCAGAGCCGGGGTGCACCGGGCACTGCAAGGCAGGAAGTAAGTGAAGGGTCGAGGATACAGGTGGGGGCTGTATCGCTCCTCAGCGAGGCTTTCAGGAGACAGGAGCTGAATCTGTGGTCCGGGCCCTTTTGAGGCCTGGAAACGGAGACTTTATAATTGAATAACGTGCACACTGAGAAACGTGGCAACATTACTTACATAGGCCTGATATTCGTAGTATTCACGAGGACTGGAAACTAACATATTAGAGGTGGACACAACTGTAATTGCGTCTTTAATCAGAAATGGGGAATAACATATGCATATTGGTCATGCACACATAACACATGATGGATGAGGCGTAGGGACACAGAACATGGCAAAATTTACTTTTCCACAGCGGGACCAGCCACACGATGCGCCCGATCCAAGGACGGAGGAGATGCATTCCCGTCCCCCCAGACCTCGTGAAGAAGCTGCTCCACGTAGCCCATGATGTCCTCCCCTTCTTCTCCAAGCGGAATCCCCCGGATACGAAGATTATTGCGGCGGCTCCTATTCTCCAAGTCCTCCTATTTGACTTGGATCTCGATGTTCTGTTCTTCAAGGGCCGCCAAGCGCTGCCATAGGTGTTCCTGGTCTTCCGTGCACGTGTCAATCGCCCTCTCCAGCCCGTCCACTCGGTCCCCAAGGTCCGTCACCTCCTACCGCAGTTCCTTCACACACGTGTGCACCTCGGACCGCAGGGACCCAATCTCCGTTTTCAACTCCGACATAAAGGAAGTCATAAACTCCTGGGTGACCGGTGGGGAGTCACCTACAGTTTGAGACGAGCCCTCGCCAGCAGCAGATGTCCCCGCTTTCTCCCACATGGCTACCATAGTGTTTTCCTTGCGGGCCACAGATGGGTCAGTTTTATTTCCCTTGTTGGAGCGAGTCACTGTCCGAGTGGCACCCCCTCAATCAAAGGGCACGGCTCAATCAATCAATCAGGGGTTTGTTAAAGCGCGACTACTCACCGTAAGGGTCTCAAGGTGCTAGGGGGGGGGTGCAGGTTCCATTCCATCAAGGAGGGGGTCTGTCGAAGAGCCAGGTTTTGAGGTTTCTTGCGAAGATGGGGAGCGATGTTGTCTGTCTGATGTGGAGCGGAAGGGCGTTCCATGCTTTGGCAGCGAGGAAGGAGAAGGAGCGGCCTCCCGATCTGGTCTTTCTGGTGCGGGGGACCACGGCGTAGGAGAGCTGGGCTGATCATAGGGTCCTTTGGGGTGCGTGGAATTTGAGTCGGCTGTTCAGGTATGCTGGTCCGGTGCCGTGGAGGGCCTTGTGTGCGTGGGTGAGCATCTTAAAGGTGATTCTCGCCTCGACGTGGAGCCAGTGGAGTGTGCGCAGGTGCTGGGAGATGTGGCAGTGTTTTGGCAGGTTGAGGACCAGTCTTGCGGCGGCGTTCTGGATGTTCTGTAGCTTGCGGATTAGGTTTTTGTTTATTCCGGCGTAGAGTGCGTTGCCGTAGTTGAGTCTGCTGGTGACCAGGGCGTGAGTGACTGTCTTTCGGTGTTCGAGGGGGATCCATTTGAAGGTCTTACGAAGGAGGCGGAGGGTGTGGAAGCAGGAAGATGAGACAGAGTTGATCTGGCTGAACCCCTCAATATCTTGGGTAATAAGCCAGTCCAAAATCGAGCCAGGCAAGGATGTAGACACACTGCCAGACAGGTATCGGCCCCAGCCACGGGATATAGGCCAACGTATAGAGAGCTCAACACAGTAGAAGCGGGGACAAATGAGGTCACCCCACAGCCCAGAACCTCAACAAAGAGACCTCCTTCGTGGGCACCCGGGCAGCAGGGATTACACTCCGAAGCCCCGGTTCCGGGCCCTGTCGCTACTCCCCCAGCTCACCACGTCAAACACCACAACTGATGGGTTCGCCCTACCTATCTGCCCGTCCCCCACAGCAAGTCCTTATTCCCCGCCAAGCACCACACTGTCCAGCGTGCAGGTAGGCCAAGCCGAGGGTGGAGAGCTGACTATGTCCCCTCCCAGAGGACCGCTGTGCAGAGCACCAGGCCTCCCAAGGCCGACCCCACAGTCACGCAAACAATGGCAGGCTGCGTCTTTCCGCGCGGTCCTTCACACTGAGCCAGAGCCGCTCACCTCAATGGCTGGAGCCGTCTCAATACTGCGTGCACCTGCAGTCTCTCTCCACTGGGCCGATCACAGCAAGTGCCCGCGCCTCAAGTCGCAGGACAGGGCAGGCCCAGGCTGCATCGTTGCTCGCGTTGTCCAAGTGCAGTCCCACCGGTCACTGCCAATATGTCAGGCCCGGCCAGCGCCCCTCCGTCCCACAAGGACACCAGTGGGCCGCACCAGTAGCTCCTCCAGGGTTCGCCTCATCCACTGCTGAGGCGGACGAGAAAGGAAATCGCCTGCCAGGTCCTCACGAGCTGCCGGTCACACACAACTCGTCGTATTGCCTCCAGAGGGGAGTACCAACCAATCCGCTCAGGTGGCCCAGTCAACACCGGGGTCCCCGCCGCGTCCAGCAGCCTCTGATGCACCACCCTCATGTGGCTCGACTCCACTCCTCCGGGGCCACGCAGGGTTCAGGCAGGGGAAAATGGCACCTCCCAACAGCCCCGGCCGATCGTCCCCTGGGCAGCAGGGTTGGGGCAAGGCCTCGCACCCCCCACCGCAGAGCCTCCGCAGCGGACGAGCACCCTCCGGGCCCCCGGCCGGCCTCCAGCAGCTCCTTGCCTCCGGCGTCGTACCTCCGGGGGATTGCGCTTCACGGAGCACAAGATGGCGGCCGCCGTCCCAGGTCCTCCTCACAGTCCCTTTCCGCGTCCTGCTATGGCGTCCCGGCCTGAGCACCTCATCTCCTGCGACGCCGGCTCCAGCAGGACACCCGCACCCAGTCCACAAGCCGTTGCTCAGCAGCTCCTCTCGTCCGTCCGTGGGGGTCCCGGACTGCAGGGCACAAGATGGCGGCCGCCGTCCCCGGTCCTCCTCACCGTCCCCTTCTATGTCCTGCTATGGCGCCCCGGGCACCTCACCTCCTGCGCCAGCGGCGCCAGCCGGGCACCCGGACCCAGCCCACAAGCCGGTGCTCCGCAGCTCCTCTCGTCCGTTCGTGAGGGTCCCGGACTGCAGGGCTCGAGATGGCAGACGCGGCCTCGCGGGCGCCCGTATCGCCGTCCTCAGTCGTCTACTGCTGCACTCCGGGAGCTGGATCACCGTGTCGCCTGCTCCCCAGATGTCCACACTGCTCAGGTGCCCTTCGGATGGCAGGTAGGGTCCCCGATACATCGCTTTAAAAGCCTATGAATTTGGCGGGCAGCGGGAGCTCCTCCAGAGCACGTCTCACTGCATCGCCAGTTAAGCCACGCCCACGCAACCTTCTTGATTAGAAAAAAGCCGAAACATAATGCGCTGCATCCATGAAGCGGGTGCCGTGCTTATGAAATCTAAGCTACAGGGATGTTGTGTTAAAATGAAAGCCACACGGCCTCCATGCTCACATTAGAACCATGCCTTGGGGAGAGGATGTGGTCTCACAGCTAGACTGCCGACTTTGGAGCTGAGGTGAAGTCATAAAAAAAAAAGTGGAGCGCGCGCCAAAATGTGATGGGAGTGCAGCTCTGAGAGTCACAATAGTGCATGCATAGGCGAGGACCTGTGGCGCACACTGTGTTGCCGTCCATGAAGACGTAAAAAGTGAACCAAGGCTACAACAACACATGAAACCGGACATAAAAACAGAAGGAAACTAAATTACTGGGATAGCCCCAGAGCAGCGAAAAGTGCCCCAACCTGAGGTGTTGTGGACAAGAGCCGAGTGAGGTGGCAGTTAGTCTCTGATATGTACAGCCTCTTTGCGCGGAGTTTAGGGCAGGTCAAACAGAGCAGTTTTGGCGAGCGGGTGGGAATGTAAGTAGTGTTCGTGTCAATATTGACGATGGAGCAGCTGCGGCGAAGTTAATGTATCTGGTGCTGGTGTAAAACGCTCCAATACCTTTGTGTGGATTTTGTGCTTAAAAAACTCCCAAAAACAAATCAACCAAAAAAAAATTGACGGAAATAAAATGTAATTCAAATCCGACAGGCGGAAATGCTGTCATTCAGTGGAGGAATCACAGACATCCTTTTGAAGGTGCCGGCGACGGAGTTTAAGTAAAGCGCTTGCTGCATGTTCACTTTTTAAGGTGGCGGTGGGTGAGTGTAAGTAAGTAACAAGCTCTCGGCATTGCTGTGGCGGGGGCGGGGTAGCACATTCCTTTGAAGTTTGATGGGGTGGGAGCCTGTGAAGTGATGCGAGGCACAGACAAATGGTGGAATGGTGGTGTGCGAGCGGTTTCCTTTCAAGTCGGATGGGGGGGCGAGGGAGCACTTGGCGAGCGCGCGCACGAAGCACATGCACTGTCTATAATCCGCATTGAAAAGCCCCTTGGTAAGCTTTATTGGAGCAGCTCTCTAAATCTCTCGCATAGCGATTGCTTACGCGATACGCTAGGCGAGACCTAAAAACCCCTGTCTGGGGAGGTGCCAGCACCTCCCTGGACAGGAAAACTATTGTCCAGGCCTCCCCTGCCGGAGTTTTGTCCAGCAGCAGGAGGTCAGACTTGTGTCGGGGGAGTAGTATTTCAAAGTGTTTGACACCTTACACGACATGTTTTGATAAAGCCAAACCAAAGTTAGCATTAACCACGAGGATTATAATGCACTTAAGAGTATATGGTATGGCTATATCATACAACAGCTATAAGGAGATGGTTCCGAAAGCTGCAGAGGGGCTCCGCTCATGCCAGAGCACCCTCTCACATAAAACCAAGCACTCTGCCTCCAGGATTGTCGAGGCCTACCATAGGAGTGGCTTATAGGTGTATATGTGTCTATATATAAAGGTAGATATAGGTATACTATATCTAAGTAAGGGGTGATTACACCACCTTACCCAGGCTGTGTGAACAGACCTGTGGTGTCAAATAGACTACTAGTTACTAGAGTACCATTGGTTTATAACTTGCAGATTGAGGTTTTGCAATGTTAATGGATTGTGGGTAACAGAGTTTTTGCAGATAATCAGTACGTTTTTTTGCGTCATGTTGCTGGCGGCAAATGTAAATCTCTAGACCAATAGGATGAGACTTCTGTATTTAAGCGAAGGGCTGGGAACAGGGAGGGGATTACCATCTGTGTGAGGTGAAACTGAGGATGTTTGAGAGTTCCTGGTTATGGCAGGTACGAAGCGTTATTATAACAGAGTAAAATGCTGAATGATGAGGTGTTTGGAGGTTGATGTGAACGAGTAAGGAAATGGGATAAGGAAGAGGTGAGTCGCAGGTTGAATGGTGTCGAACAGGGGTATTTGCGGGTTGTGGATGAAGAGCGCACTGAGCGGCGTGTGAATGGAGTTATGAGTGAAAGACACAGTGAATGAATGAAAAGTTGAATGGCGGCTGTGTTAATACAAGGGATGAGTGAGTGGGGTACAAGGGTTGGGGGTGTTTTAGAGTGAGCACAGAATAGATTAAAGGTCAAGATTCCCGTTAGTTTATAGTTGTTGGGTCGACGGTATTCTTACTGTTTATGTACGAACCTCAATGAACTATGTTAAATTATTGTAGTTATGTGCAAAAATTAAATGAATTGATATTGATGAGATTTAATGCGAAAATATGGAAATGGTAATACCGTTTTTTGTACTTGTTATTATAGTGACCCCCGACGAAGGGCACTTTAATGCCCGAAATGCATTGGGTTTCTTCTAAAATAAACAACACTGCCTACAGACTAATTTGCGTCTATCGTGTTTGTGTTAAGTTATTCGGATGGCCCAGCACCAACATTAGAAACTTTGAAAATTGGCAAACATCATTCCGCCTGTGGAACGACATAATTGTGGTGAAAGTGTAAAAGCATGGCGTTGGAAATATGGATTACATTGCAATAACGTGATATTTTGGTTTAAAAGAATGACAGCCTATTGGGCGATTGCTAATGTGCATTAGGCTGGGGCGTATCTTCGCTCCTACAGTTGTCAGTTTGGAGGGCCAGCCAGGGGTGGCATAATACATGCTGCAGCCCCTGGTAGGCCTTGGATGCACCTATGCCCTGGGTACCTATGGTACACTATACAGGGACTCACAAAGGTGACCCAATACCCAATCTGGTATGTACCTAAAGTACATGGTATCAATTTAGAGAGAGAACAGCTGGGCTGTGGGTCTGAGTAGCAGGCCCACAGCCACATTAAAGTAAAAAAACAGAGAATCACAGAAAAAGTGGGGGTGACCATAGGATGCAGACCCTACTCTCCTACACAACCCCCTCCCCCAAACGCAGGGACATTAAACTAACCTTGACCAGTTGAGTCTTCATGTTCTAAGTGGAAATATCTGGAGAGTCCATCTGAATTGGCATGGTCAGTCCCAGGTCTATGTTCCACTGTAAAGTCCATCCCCTGTAGGGACATGGGCCACCTAAAAAGTTTGGGATTTTCACCCTTCATCTGATTTAGCCTCAAGAGGGGCTTATGGTCTGTCTGAATCCTGAAGTGAGTACCAAACAAGTATGGCCTCAGCTTCTTCAGTGCCCAAACCACAGCAAAGGCCTCCCTCTCAATAGCTGACCAACGTTTCTCTCTAGGGGTCAGCCTTCTGCTAATAAAAGCTACTGGCTGGTCTTGACCATCTTTATTCAGTTGTGAAAGAACAGCACCTACCCCCAACTCAGAAGCATCAGTTTGAACAATGAATTCTTTGGAGTAGTCTGGACTTTGCAGAATAGGAGCAGTGCACATGGCCTGCTTCAGGTCATCATCAAATGCCTTTTGACAGCTACTGTCCACTGAACTTTCTTTGGCATTTTCTTGGAAGTTAAGTCATTAAGGGGTGTCACTATGGAACCATACCCCTTGACAAATTTCCTGTAGTACCCAGCCAGGCCCAAGAAAGCTCTGACCTGAGTCTGAGTGGTTGGAGCAGTTCAGTCCATTATGGTCTGGATTTTGCTCTGCAATGGTTGAACCTGGCCTCCACCTACAAGGTAGCCCAGGTACACAACCTGACTCTGCCCTATCTGGCACTTGGTAGCCTTGATAGTTAGGCCTGCCTTTTAGAGGGCATCCAAAACATTCTTTAGGTGGGTCAGGTGATCTTCCCAAGTGGAGCTAAAGACAGCAATATCATCTAGATACGCTGCACAGTAGTCATCCAGACCTGAGAGGACTTGGTTCACCAACCAACATTTGGAATGTGACAGGTGCATTCTTCGAACCAAAGGGCATCACCACAAATTGATAATGCCCACCAGGGGTTGAAAATGCTGTCTTTGGCTTTGCATCATCAGCTAGTTTGATCTGCCAGTAGCCAGCTGTCAAGTCAAATGTACTCAAAAACTTGGCAGGTGCCAATCTGTCAATGAGTTAATCTGCCCTTGGTATTGGATGGGCATCTGTTCTAGTGACAGCATTGAGGCCTCTGTAATCCACGCAAAACCTCATCTCTCTCTTACCATCTTGGGTGTGAGGTTTAGGCACCAGGACTACTGGACTGGCCCAAGGGCTCTCTGAGAGCTCAATGACTCCCAAATCCAACATCTTTTGGACCTCTGTCCTGATACAGTCCCTGACATGATCAGGTTGCCTGTAAATCTTACTTTTAACAGGTAGACTGTCCCCAGTGTCCACCTCATGAGTGCACCAGGTAGTCTGACTTGGAGTCAGAGAAAACATATGTGTGTGGGATTGTAGAACTTGTCTGCAGTCCTATTGCTGTTGGTCAGTGAGGCTGCCTGCCAAGGCTACACCATCAACTGAACCATCATCAGGGTTCTGAGAAAGCAGGTCTGGTTGAGGGTCACTCTCTTCCTCCTGTCCCTCATCTGTAGCCATGAGCAAGCCCCTGTCTGCCCTGTCAACATATGGTTTCAACCTGTTGACATGAAGCACCCTGTGGAGGCTCCTGGGAGTTCCAAGTTCAACCAAATAGGTGACTTCTCCCTTCTGCTCAACAATAGTGTGGGGTCCACTCCACTTTTCTTGGAGAGCTGCTGGGGCCACAGGCTCCAACACCCACACTTTCTGTCCTGGCTGGTAAACAGTCAGCACAGCCTTTTGGTCATGCCAGGCCTTTTGCAATTCCTGACTAGCCTCAAGGTTTTTGGATGCCTTTTTCATGTACTCAGCCATCCTGGAGTGGAGACCAAGTACATAGTCCACAATGTCTTGTTTGGGAGGTTTGATAGGTAACTCCCATCCCTCCTTCACCAGACAACGGGGTCCTCTTACAGGATGCCCAAACAGAAGTTCAAAAGGGCTGTAGCCAACCCCCTTATGTGGAAACCCTCTGCAAGCAAACAAAAGGCAGGGCAGCAGGATGTCCATCTCCGCCTAAGCTTTTCAGGGAGTCCCTTAATCATGCCCTTTAAGGTCTTGTTGAATCTCTCAACTATACCATTGCACTGTGGATGATAGGGTGTGGTGAACTTGTAGTTCACTCCACACTCCTTCCACATAGCAGTCAAATATCCAGACAAAGTTTGCACCTCTGTCTGAGACAACCTCCTTCGGAAAACCCACTCTTGAGAAAACTCCCTAGAGGGCTCTTGCCACATCAGGTGCTGTTGTGGTCCTTAGGGGAATTGCTTCTGGGTATCTGGTGGCATGATCCACTACCACCAGAACAAACCTGTGCCCAGAGGCTGTTTGGGGATCCATTGGTCCAACAATGTCAATACCTACATGTTCAAAGGGAACCCCCACCACAGGTAGTGGTATTATGGGGCCTTTGTGGTGCCACCTGATTTGCCACTGGCTTGGTAGGTGACACAGGAGCGACAAAACTCCTTGGTATCCTCTGACATGTGAGGCCAGTGAAAGTGAGGGACAAGCATGTCCCAAGTCTTGTTCTGGTTAAGATGTCCTGCAAGGGGAATATCATGGGCTAGTGTGAGAAGGAAGCCCCTGAATGCCAAAGGTATGACTAACCTCCTGGAAGCTTCAGGCCTGGCTGGGGTCTCTAGCCTCTGAATACAGGAGCCCATCATCCCAATAGACTTTGTGGGTCCCACTAGCATTCCCGACAGCCTCAGCAGCAGCTTGCTGTCTGAGGGGTTCATGAGAAGGGCAGCCTAACTGTGCCTGCCTCAGATCTGACCTGGAGGGTCCCCCTGTCCCAAGAAACTCAACCTGGTCAGGCTCAAGCTCTTCTAGGACAGTTTCCTCCTGGGTCTCACAATCAGCTTCCTGTGAATGCTGATCCTCTTCCTGAGGCAAGGGGGAAGGCACTGCCTTAACCCTACTGCTTCTCCTCCTGGTAGGCAACTGGTCCATTGTTCCAGAATCCAGTGCCAGTTCAGTGTTGCTATTTCTGACCTGTGACCTAGTCACAGCAAACACATCCCTAACATTTCTGCATGGTTCCTATACTCCACTTCAGCCCAAGCTGAAGTCTCCAGGTCATTGCCAAGCAAACATTCTACAGGGAGGTCTGAGCTAACCACAACCTTTTTGAGGCCAGTTACCCCTCCCCAGGAGAAAGTAACAATTGCCATACTATGAGTGGTAGTGACATTGCTAGCATTGGACACTAGGTAATTTTCACCTAGTATGATCTATCCAGGGTCCACAAAGCCAGGCGTCACCATTGTGACACTAGCACATGTGTCCCTGTAGGCCTGAGCCACTTTGTCATTAATTAAAGGAGTTTGTCTGTACTTGCCCAAATTATTGGGACTCACAGTAGAGGACATAAGTATGTCCCCATCACAGATCAAAACAGCTTGAGTTGGTATTCTGACAAAGGCCAGAATCCATCTCAGTTTCCAGGGTTAACCATACTACACCCTTCTGTTGAGAACCACCACTTGGAGCTGAACTAGGGGGAACAGTTGCCTTAGGGGCAATGGCGACTGGAGCAATTTCCTTTTTGGCATAATCACTGGTCCAGTGAGTATTTACTTTACAAATCTTGCACCAAGGTTTCTTTGGGCCTTCTTTCTTCTTAGATTGTTGGGAACTCCCACCATTAGAAGCTTTTTGTGGACTTTGAGAAGACTTCTGGTCTTTTGCTTTCTCCCCACCCTTTTGATCTTGATTCGTCTGATCACCACCTTGGTTCTGTACCTTCTGCTTCACCCTGGTTCTGACCCATTTGTCTGCCTTCTTTCCCAATTCTTGGGGAGAGGTCAGATCAGAGTCAACCAGGTGCTGATGCAATACCTGGCTCTGACAGTTGTTAAGGATTTGTTCTCTCATAATCAAATTATACAATCCTGTATAGTCAGTGACTTTACTGCCCAGTAACCAGCCCTCCAGAGACTTAGTTGCACAATCTACAAAATCAGTCCAGTCCTGAGTCTGTCTCTTTTGGGTATCCCTGAACAGCAACCTGTACTGCGCAGTGGTTAGGCCATATCCATCTATTAGAGCACTCTTCAGGACATAGTAGTTGTCAGCATAATGCTCATTAACTGTTAGGAGCTTATCTCTGCCTTTATCTGAAAAGGAGAGCCACAAGATTGCTGCCCAATGCTCCTTGGGGACCTTCTGTACTTTGCAGGCCCTTTCCAAAGCAGTTATCCAATCTGATAGGGAGGGACAATCTTGTTCAGGTTTCTATGGTCATGAGACCTTTCCCTATCTCTAGGAATTATGCTGCCACCAGTGGCCTCTAGCCCACTTAACTTTTTCTCTCTTTCAAGAGCCAGGGTCTCTTTTGCAAGGGCAACTTCTTGCCTCTTAATCCTAAGCTTGACTTCCTTCATCCTAGCTTTGTGCTCTCTCCTCTGAGGGGAAGTCATCCTCCTCAGAGCAGAGGCACTGGACCCTACTGAGGAATCAGAATGATCAGAACCACTGGACAGTGATCTGCGCTTTCTGTTTCCACTGTTAGGCCTATTTGGAAGGTTAGAGGAGGGGCCTACCATGGCCCTCTCCACCTCCAGACAGTCCTGTGTTGCCCAGGTCAGTTTCATCAACTGCATTCTGGTCATCATCCTCATCAGAGACCAATGGATCTTCTCCAGTGGTATTTTCCTCTGTTGAGAGATGACCCCCTCTCTACCCCCTTGGTTACCTGGGTCTGATGCATTCTCTACATCATGAGCCACTAATATATCAACCAGGTGGTTAAAGGTTGGACTCTGTCCTTGTCTCAGTCTTCTGACTGAACACAAACTTCTCAGTTCTTGAAACGTAAATGTGTCATATTTAGAAGGCACCCTCTGGGTTTCTTCTTGAAGAGGTCCACTAGGGCCTGCTTCCAAGGACATTTACTAGTGAGGTGTGGTGTGTGGACCTACCTACACTAAATGGTTTCCTACTAGAACCTCTCTAGAAGTTGTAGTCAGGGTGTGCTAAGCCCTTACCACCTACAACTACTAAGTTCAGTAGAACTTATGTATATAAGGCTTGATTTATATGTACCTACAGGTACCTTGATATGATCTTTCAGATGATATTACAAGATTATTTGGTAAAACAAATTGCAAGCTCTTATCTCAACTGCTGCAAACCAATGTGAGACGTTAGCCTGGCATATGATGTCCACTAGTTCTAGTGGGCACCTTGCACCAGTCTAATCGACCCTTATTGATGGTGGTTGTAAAGTCAACCTTATAGAAAGCTATCCTAGTGGTAGCATGCACCAGCAGTCTTTAGGCTAGGACTTCAGTAGGCGAGTTAAGCAAGTTGTTTTACCATATATAATCCCTTGAATACCAAATGAAAGGACACCACACAAGGTATATATCAAATATATATGTATTTAATCTAAACACAACCCCTCTGCACTCTTTATGAGGTCAGAGGTAAAAATACAATACAAGTCACACAGTTAGTATACGATAAGTTGCACAGTATACGTCATGCCCTAGGGGCATTACAAAACATATACTAAGAAAGTGGTATAAGTACCACGTGAGAGTTAGAATGCAGGCCTGGGGCCTGTGGAATCGCTGGGGCTACACTAAACAACCAAAGGTTAGGAAGTAGGAGGCCCACGGGAGACGCGTGCAGTGTCTAAACACAGGCGCGGGTTCCCATTGACTTTCCATGGAGATCGTAAAAGATACAAAATTACAATTTAAGGACACTTCCGAATGGACTAGGATGGAACCCTTTTAAACTAGGACACTTCGAGAGTCAAGACCCATGGGAGCACCGGAGTACTCGTGTTACCTCACCCAGGGAAGCCGGGTGCATAGGTGTCTTTTCGTGTCGTGTTTTGTCGTCGTTTTCTATGGAGAGTTGCAAAGAAGTGCAGCAGGCGACCAGAGGAAAAGTGTCCGGGTGGATCCAAGGGTGGATCTGAGATGTGAAGAACGTGAAAGCAGAGGGGACAGAGTCTGAGTCACTAGCCAGTGACCAGGAAGGTACCAGGAAGGTACCAGGAAGGAACCAGGCGATGTTGGGTGCTTTAAGGTGAAGAAGGTGAGTTTGTCTCTTCAGCCACGAGGTCCAGTAGGCATCGACGATGACCAGGCGCTGGATTCGAGCTATCCCACGAAGGATCTAGATGACTGTGGTGTCGCTATCCGGATTGGACCCAACAAGTCTTGGCAATCACAACCCACCCAGGATGTCGAGATTGGCTCTGTTGCAGACCAGCAGGTTCTCTAGCGCTTCTCCTTTTCAGGGAAGCTAGAGCAAGCCTTGAGCAACCAGGAAAGCAAAGTAAATACAAGATGGCGTCCAACGGGCAAGGAACCGGGAAGATGCACCGAGCTCAAATGCAAAGGCGGGGCCCACAGGATAGTCGCGGAGTGTGGGGGCCTGGGCTTCAGTGCAAATGGTGCTCAGGGCTGGGGCTTCTCGAACACAAATGCACAACTTACTGAGGCTTCAGGAAAGGAGTGCAGGTAGCAAAATGCAGGATGTCCAAGATGTCTGGTCCCACGTCTCTCGTGTCCGCTATGGGTATCAGCTTTGCTGTGGACGTGGATCGGGGTCAGAGAAGTCTGGAAGTCCAGTTCTTGAGTCGCAGAGTCTTCGGGTTCCGACAGGAGCCTTGAAACTGCAGACCGGCAAAGTTGCTGTTGGCGCCTATTTGCACAGGGTGGTCACTCCTTGACCACAAGGGAGATGTCTTCCGTCTTCTAGTCAGAATGGAATGTCGAAGATCCAAGATATGTCTTTCAAAGATTCGTCCAGGATAATCTAAAGTCCCAGGGACAGCTCCTATACTTATACTAAGAAAGGGGGCTGGATTACCTTACTAGGTTCCTCCTATGGGTGGACCTGAGACACCCCTTTCTCTTTGTCCAGTTTCGCGCCAGAGCTGGGGCTGGAGTGCCCCAGCAACTGGTTTGAACTGGGCTATGCATGGAGCACCTTGTGTGCCCCAGGCAGTGTCTAGATGCATTCACTGAATGCAGCCCTCCCAGCCCCAATACACAAAACCCCTGTCTGGGGAGGTGCCAGCACGTCCCTGGACAGGAAACCTATTGTCCAGGCCTCCCCTGCCAGAGTTTCGTCCAGCAGCAGGAGGTCAGAATCGTGTCTGTGGCAGCAGCATCCATTTTGTGATGCTGAGGCTCTGTTTAACTTTAACCGGGTAAAGCAGTAAGATACATGTCTTTTCCCTCTAGAAGGGTGGAATGCTATGTTTTGATAAAGCCAAAAAAAAGTTAGCATTGACCGCGAGGATTATAATGCACTTAAGAGTATATGGTATGGCTAGATCATAGAACAGCTATAAGGAGATGGTTCTAAAAGCTGCAGAGGGGCTCAGCTCATGCCAGAGCACCCTCTCACATAAAACCAAACACTCTGCCTCCAGGACTGTCGAGGCCTACCATAGGAGTGGCTTATAGGTGTATATGTGTTTATATATAAAGGTAGATATGGGTATACTATATCTAATTAAGGGGTGATTACATCACCTTACCCAGGCTGTGTGAACAGCCCTGTGGTGTCAGTTTGGAAGGAAAACCAGGGGTGGCACAATACATGCTGCAGCCCCTGGTAGGCCTAGGGTACACCTATGCCCTGGGTACCTATGGTACACTATACAGGGGCTCACAAGAGTGACCCAGTAACCAATCTGGTATGCACCTAAAGTGCATGGTATCAATTTAGAGAGAGAACAGCTGGGCTGTGGGTCTGATTAGCAGGCCCACAGCCACATTAAAGTCGAACAACAAGAGAATCACAGCAAAAAGTGGGGGTGACCATAGGAAGCAGACCCTACTCTCCTACACCCGGCAATGGTTAATGCGACCAATTCAGTGAAATATGAGCAATACAATTGAAATCGCCTCCTATGATTACCTCCGTCCCCAATAGTTCTCCTATGTGTGTGGAGAGTGCTAAGCAAACAAATGATGGACGGAATGCTGAATAAATCATACATTCACCCCCAGTCAACAGATCTGGGTTAAATCCATTGTTCTTTTGATCACCATGCCACCTGGCCTGGCAGTTCAGCCTCGAAAGTGCAAAAATAGCACCAATTGAGGTTTCAAGGCACCGGGAGTCATCGGGGACATTAAGTGAGCTACTGTCTAGAGTCACATGATGCTGAGCTGCCGTCGGTAACGTGAGCCCTGGATTCAGCCACTCTGGCCCCTGCACCACACCTCTCACCTTTCTGAACTTATAGATTTAAAGTGCAGTGACCTCAGATATAAGGAAACAAGCACCAACTCACACAGGCTGCAATTATATACCTGTAGTCACACATTACGTGGACTCCCATGGGTGGGACAATAAATGATGCGGCCCATGGGACACCCCTGGTGTACCTATGTCCTGGGTACCTTAGTACCATTTACTAGGGCTTACAAGGGTACAATAGTAGTCAAGTATGGAGGTACCAAAGTACTTACCATGTCACTTTAGGGGAGAAAGCACAGGTGCTGGGGCGCTGATTAGCAGGATCCCAGCAGAATAGGTCAAAAACAAACTGACACCAAGCAAAAAGTGGGGGTAACAATGTAAGCAGATACTACTTTTCATTAGTGAGGCAAGATGGCGACCGGCTGACCAGCGCCTTCGTGATGCTCCGCTGAGCATCCCCCGCAAACATGGAATCATACCGATAATAAGAAAAAATCCATACCGTGAATTCCAGCCTTAACCATGTCACAGTTATGCCTCTCTAAGTTCCTGGTTTTAGTGGTGATATGGCAACAACCGGACGGCGAGAGGCAGCCGCCTGACCATGAGGCCTTTGTGCGGGCTCCAACTTCACGGATTAATGCTTCCCTGCACACTGTAAGGACAGACCTGTGAGACCAGAGCAGGCGGCTCCTGATAGAGAGGATCGGCGAAACGTGACAGGGAGACTACCACTGGCAAGCCGTGCTGGGGAAAGCCCGAGGGACCATAGCACTCGCGCCCCCCCCAAGGGAATTAGCAGTGAGAGGGTGTCCTAGCAGGGGCACCTTAACTGGCAATCCAAACGGCACTTCAAATCCTGAAGTGCGCAGAATGGAAATCGGGAGCCGTCCACGCTGAGACACCGGCAGCTCGAACAGGCCTTTTTACGGTCTAACTTTTCAGCGGTGCTGCACAGATTAAACACTCAGGAATTACAAGTAAGGATGGATTATAGGGGGGGCCGCTGCGCTAAAGTAAAAAAAACACTGAATAACACTCAGGGTAGCATGACCCTGGCATCCCAGCGCCAGAAAAATCCAGAAATTAATGGGATCAAAGACAGAATTGGAAGTGCTAAAAACGGGGAAAAATCAGAGGTGACAGAAGGCCCGGAGAAAAATTAACTGGTTGCCATTCCTCTGGTCAGGAAAACACCTGCACGCCTTATTAAAGAAAAATGCAGTAATCAACCGCTAATCACAAGTCGAGAACGAGACAGCGGCGGCAGCCAAATTAAAAAAGGGGGATAATACAGGGCACCTCACATATGGCCTTGCCAACACTCCTCTGCATCCCGACCCCTCCAATGTTATGTTAATTTATTTCTTCTATAGCGCTCGGCTACTCCGAGGAGCATCCCGGCGCTTTGGCGAAGAAAAACAGCAAGCAAGACAGCAACATAACAACTAAAAGGCAGACAGAAGAAAAAGTAACACGTTTATTTAGTAAAAAGCCACGTTTTAAGCTCTTTTCTAAAAGCTAGGAGACTGGGAGCCTGTCTGAGAGAAAGTGGTAGTTCATTCCACTCCTTCAGGACCAAGTAGCGTAAAGATCGACCTCCCATCCTTGCACGCCTGATGGCCGGGACTGTCATTTTAGATAAACAAGATGATCTCAGAGACCTGCTGGGTACATATCGGGAGAGGCGTTTCCTTATGTACTTGGGGCCAGAGCCTTGTAGAGATTTAAAGGCAAAAGTCAAGCACTTGAAAAGAATTATTTTAGCGATCGGTAGCCAGTGTAAGGTGTTCAGAAGGACAGTGGCACCTGCTCATCTCGGGAGCCCGTAAATAGCACGGGCTGCCGAGTTCTGGACTACTTGCAAACGGGTCAAAAGATATTTTGGTAGACCCAGAAAAAGAGCGTTTGCATAGTCCAGTCGAGATCCGATCAAGGCCTGAACAACAATCTTCCTATGCTGGAAAGACACTAGAGGAAGAAACTTCCTCAGCATCCGTAAAATGCCAAAGCATTTACCTGAAAGGCACGAAATGTGTGGCCCAAAGGACAGTTCACTGTCCACAATCACTCCCAAGTTTTTAGCCTTGAGAGACACATTGTCAGGAGGAAACAAGTCTTGTGGCCACCAACCTTTCCAATCTGGTTCACAGGTGCATCCAAAAAAGAGCAGCTCCGACTTATCGGAATTGCACTTTAATCCATTACACCTGAACCACTCAAAGACTGCACCAAGGCAATCCCTGATCTGTACGCCGTCGAATGACCCGCCCCTATCACAAGTGAATAGGTGCTGGGTGTCATCGGCGTAAGATACGATCTGGGCGCCAAAAGACTCCGCGACTACCGCCAGAGGGGCCATAAAGATGTTAAATAGCATGGGGCTAAGAATGGAGCCTTGCGGAACCCCTACCTCTAGTGGAGCCATATCAGCGGAGAAAGGGGGCGCCCAGATCGTTTGCCGGCGGTCAGCCAGAAAAGATTTAAGCCAATTCCACACCGTTCCCCGGATGCCGCTCTCCCAGAGTCTTACAAGGTGGCAATCGTGAGGAACGGTGTCGAAAGCCGCCGACAAATCTAGCATTACCAACATGGCTCTTCCCCCAGAGTCCAGTGCTTCCCTGATGGCATCCGTGACCTCGAGAAGAGCCGACTCCGTGCTAAAATTTGCACGGAACCCAGATTGCGTGTCATGCAACAGATCGTATCTCTCGGCCACTTTCGCCAGGGCAGGGAGAAGGGAAATAGGCCTATAGTTGGCATGGATGAGGGGGTCCAAGGTAGGCTTCTTGATCAATGGCAGGATCAAAGCATGTTTCCATGCCTGCGGGACCACTCCAGTTGACAATGAAGAATTCAAAAGGGGGTTCAGCAAGGCATTTAAGGCAGGTGCCACCTTCCCCAGATGTTTAGCCGGGCACGGGTCAAGTGGAGACCCTGATTTCAGACTTGACAGAAGCTCGAGAGAAGTGTCAAGGCACAGATGTGGAAATTGTGAGAGAGAAGGACCTAAACCCTCCCTAAATGAAGGGGGGGATGAGGGACCCACAACCGACTGAGAGCTAGAGTGGAAAAGAGAGGCTTGAATGGTTGTGATTTTACTAACGAAGAAAGTTGCAAGCTGTTTTATCCATACTTCTGAATGAGTATGAGATGGAGTACAGATGGCTGGATAAGTGAAATCCAGGACAACTTTAAAAATTTCTTTACAGCCATTTTCAGCCTCATCAATTCGACGCTCGAAATAAGCCTTTTTTTCATTCCAGATTGACTGGTGGTAGGCTTTAGTTATCGCTCGAAATTTCAATTTCTCAGTCGGATCCCCCTGCTCTAGCCACTATCTGTGAGATAGCACCCTGTACTCCGCTAGCCAGCACACCCTTGGATAACATCAGCAGCATCCCTAACAGGGCTTTATCATGGGATCACCCTAACGACACGGGGAAGGATTGCTTTGCCAGATCAAATTACACTCAGCAAGAGCTCAAGCCAAAGACACCTGGGAGTCAAGATCAATTCTATTCACTTACAGAAGATTCTGATTCTGAACTGCCAGATGAGAGTATCTCTCTGTCTAGTGGAGAGGAGGAAAAGCAGTGGAGCAACAGCTCTTACTCTGAGGCCCAGAACCGCAAACAGCATTCCAAGAAAATCCAGATGAAAAAGGAGAGGGGCCAATACAGGAGGGTAAATGATCTCTCTGACAAAGAGGACACTGAGCTCAAATGGGACTACAATGATACATCTCTAATGATCTGTGCAAACACTTCTGGGCCCATTAGGGACGACCGAACTGCTATCGACACTGATGGCACCATTGAGGGGTCACAAAAGAACGAGCCTGCCTTAGTAGATATCCTAAAGTCAATCAAAGACTTTCAGGCAGAGGTTAAATCAGACAGCCGCAGATCGTGACTGGCAGCTAAAAAAACTACAAGGAGCGGTCAGAAAGGTGGGAAAGACATGTAGCGAAATCGCGGATCGTATGACCATGGTGGGAGAAAGGACCGAACAATTGGAAAAGGATGTTATATCTCTTAAGGCAAAAACAGAGGAGCATGATTGGGCGATAAAAGATTACCTATGGAAAATGGAGGAGCAGCAAAATCGACAAAGGAGGAACAACCTGCGCTTACTAGGGATTCCGGAAGGTGTCGAGAAGGATGACCCCAGAAAATTCATGGTTTCCTTCCTCAGGGGAGCATTCCCCGAGCTACAAACTTGGGACTGGGACAAGGAAATTCACAGATCACACAGATTTCCTCTAACACCAGGGAAACATAGCCCCTCAAACCAGTCACATCCCCGTGCAATGCTATTATTTTTTGGAAACTTTTTGCTCCGGTAAGCCTTGTATGATCTGGCTAGGCCTAGAGAACATTAGAAGGAATTACGTTCTTTACAAGGCCTGATTTTGCACACGCTACCGTGGAGCGCAGGTGGAGACTAAGACAGCTGTTTGACCCACTTTCAAAAACCTGGGGCTACAGTGTACCTCCAGAACCCCGTGAGACTGAAAATTGTTTACCAGGGGAACACATGTACTTTTATATCAGAAATACAGGCCAAACAGTATCTAGATGACCTTTCGGGACATAAGTAAAAAGATCAAATAATGGAAGTCAGGGATGTTTTTGACTAAAATGATTGTGTTTTGAACTAGTGGGGGGGTTGTGGAAAACAAACTGACAGAGTAATATGGCGGGGTATTATGCATATGTACTGTTTTTTTCTATCTCTTCTTTCTTTCTTTCATGGAAGGGATGAGAGTCCCACAGTTATACTTTGATGGTAAGGCTCTTAAAAGCTCTAAGAGCAGGGGGTGTGTTATTAAGTTATTATGTTTTTTTTTTCCTTCTTTAAAGTACTAACTGCGGGGGGATAGTCTCAGCGGGCTTACTGGGGTATTGCATGACGGACGCCACAACCCTGGCCCCCGGCGGCCAGGGAACATTAAGTGTAGGTGGGGGGTGGGGGCGGTGGGGGGGAGGGAGGGGGTGGGGGCCAGGCATGAACTTAAGACAAATTTGAATCTAGAACAATTCAAGCTGGGATATACGAGTCTTTTGAGGAGCTACAGACAGACTAGAAATGCAGGCAGTGGCAAATATAAAGGTTGTGGATGGGGTAAATGGAACCTAAAAAAATGGGGGCTTTAAAGGTGGCATCATTAAATATTTGTGGGTTAAATGATATAAAAAAGTGGCAAAATGTATCTATAGGTCTGCAAACAATAAGCGCTAATGTAGTCTGCTTGCAGGAAACCCATATTGAGGGCTCTCAAACATACCTCTTAAAAACTCTGGGTTATAAATTGATATGTGCAACAACACAAGGGGCGCGGGTACGGGGCGGCTATACTAGCAAAAGGTACAGGATATATCTTTCCCCGCAGTAAGACAGATAAATACGGGCGATGGGCACTGAAAATAACGATTTGTGCCATTTACGGTAGCAACAGTGATGACCCGTCCGTTTTCAATGATATCTCTAACGAGCTCTCACACTGGCCACTACCACTGGTGATTTGTGGAGATTTTAATATTAATCTCCCCTGTGACTGATCTATGAAGGATGACTGTTCATATAAAGGTCGCAAACCCAAAGTGTTTTAGGCAATAAAACATCTGTGCTTTACACATGGACTTATAGACGGGTGGCAAAGCTCCAATTTTAATGATCCTGGTTACACCTTCTTTTCCAACCCTCATCACACACATGTTAGAATTGATTTCTTTTTGCTGTCCAATTCACTGAAAAATAAGAGCAAAGTTAGCAAGCTTCCCAGAGTTCTCTCGGACCACAACCCCCTAGTATGCTCATTTGATATTGGCCCAAACCAGGCTATACCTAGGTCATGGACATTCGAGAAATCCCTAATATCTGATCACACGTACTGTACCCATATGCGGGAATGGATTCCTAACTTTTTAAAAGATAACTTGGGAAGTGTTTCTATCAATGTAATGTGGGATGCTCTAAAGGCAGGGAGTCGCGGGGAAACACTGCAATTCTCGTTAAAGGCAAATAGTACTGCTAAAAAAGAGATGAGCGAGTTACAGGAGAGACTTAGACAGGCCGAGGAAGGATTAATTAGGGCCACTAGGGGTGATCAAGGGGCAGAGGAAGTGGAGAGAAAACAGAACCAGGTGGCCATTGCAAGGGCAGCTATTACAGATATCTTCACCGCAAAGCAGTAAAAAAAAGCCACAGCCAATAGAGAGATGGTATATGAGGTCAATGAATTGGTTGGCCATCAACTTGCAGTTTGTATGCATCAACAGGTGTCAGCTAATGTGATTCGTGAGATAGTAGACCCAGAGATAGTCCAAGTTACCGATCCAGAACTAATTAGAGAAGCTTTTTGGCTATTTTATAGCTCTCTCTATACGGAGGAAGGGGGAGGAAACACCGTAGAGATTCAAGAATATCTAGATAATGGCAGCACTGTTAGGTTCTGAGAATCAGATCAAACAATTTTAGAAGCAAGCCCAACCTAGAGGAAATAGTAACAATAATTAAAAATGTATCGAAAGGGAAAGCAACGGGGTTGGACAGCATACCAGTTTTTCCTAGTTTTTTTAGACCAGCTAAAAGATATATTACTGGAGTTATTTAGACATATCTTTAAAGGGGGATACCCCCCCAACTCCTGGTCCCGAGAAAATTTTTTAATCTTTCCCAAAAAGAATAAACCGCCAGAGCAACTAGGTTCTTATAGACCCATCACCCTTATAAACGCAGACTCAAAAATCTACTCTAAACTATTAGCAAATCGAATTCCTCCCATCATTCACAAGGTTATAGCTAATTATCAACATGGCTTTGTGCCGGGAAGATCAACAGTCAATCATATCCATAGAGTAATCACATTATTCGATCATTCAAAAATTTCAGGAGACCCTATGGCGTTGTTACTTCTAGATGCCGAGAAGGCCTTTGATAGGGTCTCCTGGCAATTTTTATGGTCTGCCATGACTAGGGTAGGCATTACCAGGGTGTACATCCAAGGAGTACAACAGCTATATGTAAACCCGGTGGCTATGGTATCTGTGAACGGCAGTCTTACTAAGGAAATGCGTATAACTCGAGGAACTAGGCAGGGGTGTCCATGCTCCCCTCTGCTCTTTGCTCTATATCTTGATCCGTTTATTCAGAGATTGGAAAGGAACAGGGAGATAGAGCCAGTTTTATCACAGGGATATGCCACCAAGACCTTGGTTTACGCAGACGATATAGCTATTGTTACCACCAATCCAAAAGCAGCTATGACCACTATTATTAGGGAGGCTATAGAATTTGGTAAAATATCGGGATATGCACTCAACCAAGGAAAAACTCAGATAGTAGTTAATGAGAAAAGTGAGCTGGAAGACCCGCCGGTGGTAAACAATGCGATAGGATATCTATCACCTCCAAACTAGAAGATTTGGTGGAATCTAATGTGAAGCCAATATTGGAGTCCATGCAAAAAGATCTGCGCATGCTAGATAACCTACATCTCTCCTTAATAGGGAGGGCTAACGCTCTGAAGATGGTTTTCTTCCATAAAACTCTCTACCTATTTAGAGCCATCTGCTTGGAATTTCCTGATCAATGCTTTAAAGCTATGGAACGTACATTCTCCAGCTTCATGTGGGCTTACGCGCAACCTCGGCAAGCCTATAAATTTCTTACTCTACCAAAAGAAAGGGGCGGGCTTGCACTTCCTAATTTGAAAGCATATTATTGGGCCACTCTATTACTTGATAGCCAGGAATTGCTACAAATTGGGAGGGAGGAGGGGAGCTCCTGGGATGGCCAACCGTCTATTTATCAATTAATTATAGGCAATCAAAATATAGGATATCTATGGCGTCATCTTTATGATAGTTATCATAAGAGAGTTAAATTCAAGACACTACTCAGGGGATATAAGACATTAAACACAATCAGAAGAATGATGAGCATTGGACGTGTTTCATATTATACCCTCTTTAAAGATAATCTTGATCTGCCAGAGATATTTAGAGACAACTGTATGAAGAAATGGGAGGCGGCTGGAATAACACATTTTGGGAGTTTGGGGTCCTCCACGGGGCTGCTATCATTTGAAGAACTAAGAGAGAAATATCAGATAGATAGGCAGGATTTCTTTAAATATTTGCAAATCCGAGATTATATTAATAGAAGAGCAGCGGAGGGATTATTTCCAGGAAATATGAACTAGTCTAAAAAATGGCATATAGCAACAAAAATTCCATCGGAGGGATATACGCTTTTGTAAATATGATATTCCCCGACGATTTAGAAAAAAACGCCCAAAAATGGCAGGGGAAAATAGGTATATCTGTAGAAGAATTTAATAAGGCCTATGTAATGTCACAAATGTGTCTTATGTCCACCAAACTGCAGGCGCAATTTTACAAAACGTGTTTTTTGTTATACCTTACACCGGATAAAATTGCCTAGTGGGGATCCGTCAAAGAGACCTGCTGCCCTAGATGTCAAATGTTTAAAGCTGATTGTGTACATATCTTTTCCACCTGTGATGGTCTGATTTCTTTTAAACAAGAGATTGAGAGATTTTCATCTAGGGTACTAAAAAAATCTATTATTTTATCTGATGAATTAATCCTATTAGGGACCACAGATCTTAGCTTTTCTGGGGTAGGAGCAGAATTTATGTTTATTGCCATTCTTTCTAAGGATTTGCATAACCTCAGCACGGTTGGATCCGATGGTACCTTCATTCCAACAATGGCTTGCGAGGTTATTGGCTACCTATAAGCTTGAAATTGTTATCTATGAGGGGAAGGGCAAGAGAAGACGTGAGCAGGGGATTAAAACCTGGTCCCCATTACGGGATTGGTGTCAAGCTCAAAGTAATGACTTAGGATGTATGAAAAATAAGGATTCTATGCGACATCTGGTCTTGATAATTGTAAATCTGTAAAGTGTTAACTGCTGCGGAAAATACTGCTTGAATTGATGAATTATGATATTTATGATTTTGTATGAAGCTTTATGTATTTGTAATTGCCTGACCTGGAGGGAGGGGGGGTTTATTTATGGTGGAAAAAATCAAATAAATATATTTTTTTAAAAATTTAAAAAAAGAAAGCAGATACTACTTTTCTACAGGCAGCATTAAAAATGTCAAGATAATTATTGTGATTAATCTTCCTGCTGACAAAGAAATGGAGTTTTGTCTAGTGGCAGTTTTGAGTTGCCAAAAAGTCGTTGATTTGTTATGCATACTGTCCATCAATTGTGTGCTTTCTTGCCCTAAGTGCGCCGGGTATGCCTAGATATGGGTCCCGGGCCCACTAAGCCACTGGATTCAAGCTATCCTGGCTGAAGAGGGGTGAAACCCAGAAACCGGTCCTAGGATGCTTGCTTCTGGTCCAGGGAGGACCTGGCTTGGCAGTTTGGGTTGGACTGTTCCCATGAGGTACAGGATCAAGACTGATTTGCATATGCCCAGGTCTAAACTGGGGTGGCATGGTGAGCAAAAGAATGAGGTATTTAACCCAGATCTCTTGACCAGGGTAGAATGTTTTGATTTGTTCTGCATTCCATCCATCAATTGTGTCTCTTTTGCTTTCTCGCCCTAAGTGCGCCAGGTATGCCTAGATGTAGGTCCTGGGCGCACAGTGCCACTGGATTCAAGCTATCCTGGCTGAAGAGAGATGAAACCCCAATACCGGTCATAGGATGCTTGTTTCCGGTCCAGGGGGAACCTGGCTTGGCAGTTCGGACTGGACTGTTCCCATGAGGCACTGGGCCAAGACTGTTTTGCGCATGGCCAGGTCTAAATTGGGGTGGCATGGTGAGCAAAAGAATGATGGATTTAACCCAGATCTATTGACTGGGGTAGAATGGTTTGATTTGTTCTGCATTCCGTCCATCAATTGTGTGTCTTTTGCCAAAAAGTAGAGCAGAGGGTTAATATGCCTGCTGCAAAGAAGAGATACCTTGCAGACCACAGATCTGTGTTTTATATGGATAGCTGAGTGGATTGCTGCCTTTGTCACAGAGAATCTTTTGTTACCACAGTTCATAAGATACCACTGTAATGGAGAACAGTGACTGTTATGACTGTTATGAACTATCACCAAAGAGCTGCCAAAGAGCTGAATGCAAACTGCATAAAATTATGCTTTTGTCCCCAGTCTTTCATTATCTACTCCTAATGTTAATAAAAGGGTTGGGGTGGGTAGATATACATTCTTAAGTAAATCCAGTCTTTACCAGTGCTTTAA
The DNA here is from genome assembly GCF_964261635.1 of Lissotriton helveticus. Taxonomy (NCBI): domain Eukaryota; kingdom Metazoa; phylum Chordata; class Amphibia; order Caudata; family Salamandridae; genus Lissotriton; species Lissotriton helveticus. The sequence goes on along the minus strand of NC_136067.1, from coordinate 485,207,825 downwards.
AACAAATTAAATGTATTTGATAAAGGGGCTATGGAGGGATCAGGGGGCACTTTTGCATGGCGATAGTGAGGAAATTCGAGGAAGAGGTGTGTGGGGGGGGGTTTAGGGGTGGAGTAAGAGGGTATGGTGGAGTCGCCCAGAACGATTGTCGCACCCGGCGCCAACAGCGCTAAAGCCGGCCTTTTAACAAGTATGTTTATGTTAAAGCCATTTAAACAATCTTTATTTTCCACAATTATTGGAACATCTTGAAAATGCAAACACAAGAAAAAATGACCACAAAACTGTGTTTTAACTGTACCTGGATGATCACTGGGGCAAAGGGAGAAGCGAAGAGTTAAAAAGAGTAAACATCTTCTGCTGTTTTTCTGCACTTCAGTAAACACACAGAGGCTTAAAACCGTTTAAAGCAGCCTAAATACAGCATGTTTCTGCCACAGAATGCTCTAATATGAGAAAACAACTAAATATTTTGTGAAGAGATATATATACATGCACATATTAAAGAATGCCCGTTATCTCTTTAACGAATAGGGTCAGTCGTTTCTTTGGATAACTAACCTCTTGTGGTTCGCATGCATGTTTTGGGATAAGGTGCTAGATGTGAAGTAGGATCGCTCTGTCACATCCTTAATATTCTTGGGAGTTGCCCATAACATGAAACTCATTAAACTTCTTTCTCCTGCAGAGGTAAACAGTATTGCTCCCTCTGTCAAATCTGACTCCTCTTCGTCAGCAACCTCTATACACTCCCCAACTGAACACATTCCTTCGACTCTCGTTTGGACTCAGGCCCTTCAGAGCGACAGTAACATTCTTCTAGTAAAGTGCACTCCACCCGAATACATAGGGAACAGTGCCACCTTGTGGACAGATTCGGAAATTGTACCTAACTATATGAAGTAGTGTGAATTTTCAGTCAGTCAGTTTGTTTGTTCACAACTGGAGCGGGTCACATGTCTAGAGAGAGATCATTTTGTCTAGTGGCAGTTTTGATTCATGGAAAGGTAGCTCAGAGGATTAATGTGCGCCTGCTGCAAAGAACATGTTGTAGTGGCACTTACTAGTTGTTGCACGTCACGTAAGGACGTGACGTGCGGCGACCATCTTGGGGAACGATGAGCGCGCATCTCATTTGGAGGCGCGAAAGCATATACACAGCAGCGCTGGCTCGGCGCTCTTCAGGGAAGTTGTTAATTAAATAAAGAAGCGTGCAACCAACATATTGGGTCAGCGATTCATTGTAATTAGGAATACTACAGTGGCGACGAGGTCGGGAGGCGACCAGAAACTTCAAAAAAAAAAACATTTTTAAATAAATTTTTTTTAAATAATAACGGAAAAAAGGACCCACCACGAGAGAACTCCGGGAGAGTCAGCAGAGCTCCAGCCAATCCAGACCCTGTCGTAGTGCGGACCTGTGTGGCCATGTGATCCCAGCAGCACCAACTGGACAGAGCCAGGACCTATGCACCAGATAAGTTCCCATAAACCTGAAGAGCGCGGCAGAGCCCATAACTGCCCAAACAGGGAAGGCAGCAGGAAGGTGGCACAGAGACCTTGAGCAGCCAAGACAAGCGCGCCAAATCCAAACCTCCCATATACACGCGAGGTACCGAGCTGGCCGCCACAAAGCAGGGGGAGGGGGCTGACACCGAGAGTCCCCAGGCACAGCCCAGTAAAGAAGAAGCGGACAGCACCCCAGGTAGCCCCACCAGCAAAGGGGACAGGGCACCCACAGTCAAGGAAGAGAAGATGAGCACACCAGCGGGATATGCCATTGCACCAGTCCAGTTCCTACCGAAACCAGGGGAACCACTGATGAAGTGGGAGGACTGGCGAGAATATATAGACAACTTCATAGGGGTCCTGGAGGACGAGAATGAAGAGAACTTTAACCCCAAAAGGAAAAAACGCATACTACTACTCAACCTGGGGCCAGAAGGACTCAGAATCTACAAAAGCCTGGTGCCCAAACAGAGAGGAAGCACGGACGATGACGTGTACGCCCACGCCATCGACGACCTGAACGAACACTACCGACCCACTGTATGTGTGTCAGTCGACAGATTCAACTTCCAGCAGAGGAAACAACGGGCTGGAGAGTCGATTGAGGAATACGTGGCGGTCCTGAAGAAACTAGCGACCACGTGCAGGTACGGAGCGTGGGAGGAGGAGTTTATCAAAGACCAGATAGTGATGCACACCTCCAGCACGAACGTTCAGGACAAGCTGTGGGCAAGTGGAGACACCACACTCAAAGACGTGATGGTCATCGTCAAGAGGGCAGAACTCGCACGTAGGTGCGCCGACGCAACCAAGAAAGACACGGCAACCAGTGCCATGGTAAACAGGGTATATGAAGAGGAACCTCGCAGGGACCCGAGGTACAAGGGTCTCGCACCAAAAGGATCCAACAAATGGCAGGGCAACGCAGGACTGCAAGGAAAACAAGCAGGCAACGACAACAAGAAAACGTGCTACAGGTGCGGAAGTTGGTCCCACGAGGCACACGACAGAAGATGCCCCGCATTCAGGGCCAAGTGTTTGCACTGCGGCATCATCGGCCATTATGAGAAAGTGTGCCGGAAGAAAATGTCCAAAAGCGTGGTGAAATACATCGACCAAGGGGAGGAAAACCAGGATGGGACCACAGAGGAAGAAGTAGTCACCGTCTTATGCATATATGACCAGGTATTATGCGTGGATGGGAAAAGGACAACCAAACCGGTATTAGAAATGACAATGGGCGGAATAACCATCAGCGTAGTGGCGGATACAGGCTCCCCCTACACAATAGTTCAAAGAGCGGTGTGGGACGAAACATTCAGACCGAGGCTAGGACCAGAGCTGGAGAAACTGGACATCCGACCAGTCACATATAACGGCGATCGCATCCCAATGGTGGGATTCCGACTCTTGAAGTTCGAGTTCAGAGGCCGGTCAGCGTTCTGCAAGCCGTACGTCTCAGAGAGTGGACCGTCCGTCTTGGGATGGCTGGACCAGGGCGACCTGGGAATCAAATTGGACCCAGGAGGAAAAGAACAGATCCTGCTCACGGAACCGGAAACATGGCCCAATTTGACTAAATGGAAAGAAGACTACCCAAAGGTGTTCGGAGGTACAGTGGGGAAACTGGAGAGATTCCAACACAAGATTGTACTCAAGGAGGACGCCATTCCCGTCGCCCACAAAGTAAGAAATGTACCCATAGCGGTAAGAGAGACAGTTCAAACAGAGCTTCAAGACTTGGAGAGGAAAGGGATAATTGAACCCATCACCTGTGCAAAATGGCTCGCACCGTTGGTGGTAGTCATGAAGCCCAACGGGAAGGTCAGGCTCTGTGTTGACCTGAGAGAACTAAATAAGAACATTGTCGTGGAGAAATTCCCCCTCCCAAGGATTGATGAAATGTTGGCGAAAACCAGGGGGGTCAAATGGTACTCCACCATTGACTTGACCTCCGCCTACCACCAAATAGTATTGCACCCGGACAGCAGAAAACTCACGTCATTTATCACCCCATTCGGATGCTATCAGTTCTGCCGCATGCCGTTTGGACTGGCCTCGGCAGCCGCAGTGTTCCAGAAGCTAATGCACCAGCTGTTTAGGAACATAACAGGTGTCCAATATTTCCAGGACGACATTCTAGTAATGGGGCGAGACAAACTGGACCATGATCAGAAGCTCGGAAAAGTGCTGGAAACTCTGGAAATCAAAGGCCTCACAGCAGAATGGACAAAATGCCGATTGGGCCTGGAGTCGGTGACCTATCTAGGCCATGAAATAGGGGTACAAGGCATCACACCAAAGGCAGAAAACGTAAAGGCAATCGCTGAAGCTCCGCCCCCCACCAACAAGGAGGAGGTTAGATCATTTTGGGTATGGCGGAGTACTACAGTAAATTTGTGGTACACTTTGCTTCAAAGACACACCATATGAGGATGCTGACCAGGGAGAGCACCAGTTTCCAATGGATACCAGAGACACAAAGTGAGTTTGAGACAATCAAGAAGGACGTCACGGGAGCAGTGCCGCTCAAAGGATACGACCCACAGGGCACCACCGTGCTCACAACCGACGCCAGCGACAAGGGCCTGGGCGCAGTGCTCATGCAAGATCGCGGACAAGGACAGATGGAGACGATCAGTTTTGCATCCCGGGCATTGACCGATACCGAAAGCAAATACAGTGTAATCGAAAAGGAGATGTTGGCCGTGGTGTGGGCCATGACGAGATTTCGGCAATTTCTATGGGGAACCCGATTCCTGCTAAAGACAGATCATAAGCCATTGGTGAAGGTGCTAACATCTAGTGGACACGCCAACGCCACTCCCAGAATATCCAAAATGACTCTGAAACTACTTGAATTCAGGTATGATGTGGAGTACATTCCAGGAAATCGGAACCGAGTAGCAGACTACCTGAGCAGAGCAGCAGCCATGGAGCCAGGAGAGGAAGACCCTACAGACCAAAAGGAATTGGTAGCTCTCGTGGAGGACCAGGAGAAAATCATCAGCTACCAGGAATGGACAGAGGAATACGAGGAGGACAGCGTCATGAAAGAATTGAAGATGCATATTGTCAAGGGCTGGCTAGACAAAAGACACGTGAGTGAAAATATCAAGCCATACTATGAAGTAAGGGAAGAATTGTCGGTAGGGGACAAGGGAGTGTTCACATATAGAGGAGACAAAGTGATCCCCCCAAGGAACCTCATCACCAAGTTACTGGACATGTTACACGAGGGTCACCTAGGCATAGGAAAATTGAAGTTAAGGGCCAAACAAAACTACTGGTGGCCAGGCATGGACATAAGAGCAGAGAGGCACGTCAGAGAGTGTCCACAGTGCCAAGGAGCTGACAAGACGCTCAAACCCCTGCGCCCCGCGCTAGGAAAGTTCGACCCCCCGCAGAACCCGTGGGAAGAACTATCAATAGACATATTAGGACCCATCCTTGATGACCAGGGCACTCAGAAGTATGTATGTGTCCTCATGGATCGATACTCCAAATGGCCGGAAGGTGGATGAGACCATGGACACTGAAAACATTCTGAAATTTTTGTCAAACACTTTTGTGAGAGAGGGCATCCCCAAGTCCATCCTGAGTGACAATGGCCCCCAATTCACGTCTGAAAGATGGAACAAATTTATGCAGAGGAATGGCATCACAATCAAACACACGGCGATTTACCATCCAGCGGGAAATGGCTTGGTGGAACGGTTTAACAGGGTTGGGATGGGAGCCGTACAAGCTGCAATTTCCTGCAACAAAGATTGGGAGAAAGCCATAGAGGACATGACATGGGCCTACCGGATCACTCCAACTGGAACGGGATACAGTCCATTCCAGATCTTGAGAGGGCGTGAACCCTTCACGCACGACAACCGGATTTGGAAAGAGAAAGTTATCACCAGCGAATGGTCTCCCGCGGTGGTACGAGCCAACCTGGAAAAGGCACAATCCATTTATGCCAACCACTACAACAAACGGAAAAATGTGAAAGGGTCAAAGTTGGAGATAGGCGAGTGGGTAAGAGTAAAGTTGGCAACGCTACAGAAGAAAGGAGACAGTAAATATAGTAAACCCATGCAAGTAAAGGAAGTGTACGACCGAGCGGCCCTGCTGAGTGATGGGAACGTGTGGTCCCAGGATCGCATGGCCAGATGCAACAAGATCTTGCAATGGGAGCAGAACGGAACTGAATGGGAGGACATGGAAGACCCGCAGGTAGAGAAAGAACAACGTGCAAGTGAGCAGCAAGAAGGGGGAGGTGCCAGAGATGAACGACTGGAGGAGAGAAGTGCGAACAGTAATCAAGTAGCGGATATGGACACACCAAGGAGGAGTACGGACGGGGGCGCGGCTGCGCTGAGAGAAGAAGGATACATCGAGATACAGAGCCAAGGGGCCCCGGCGAACCCGGCCAGGGTGACCCGGAGTGGAAGGTCTGTGGTGAGACCCTCCAGGTTTCGAGATTACAACATGGACAGCGAACTGTAAGTGACTCATTCAATGTGTGGAAAAAGGGGAGATATGTAGTGGCGCTTACTAGTTGTTGCACGTCACGTAAGGACGTGACGTGCGGCGACCATCTTGGGGAACGATGCGCGCGCATCTCATTAGGAGGCGCGAAAGCATATACACAGCAGCGCTGGCTCGGCGCTCTTCAGGGAAGTTGTTAATTAAATAAAGAAGCGTGCAACCAACATATTGGGTCGGCGATTCATTGTAATTAGGAATACTACACATGTAGCATGCAGATCACAAATTGCACATAATGTAAATAGGTCATTGGGCTACTGCATTTGTCAGGGAGATCCTTTTGTTACTTGCAGTTTATAAGTTGAAATCCTAACATAGAACAGTGAGCTATTCACTTTTATTTAGGAGCTGCATACAAACTGCAAGGTACAAATTAGAACGTTATTTATTTATTTAAAGAGTTTTATATAGAGCTGGCTTTCATTACCCTAATGTTTCAAAAAGTGTTCTTTTGGACAGAAATACATTCTGATTATTAAAGAGAACCCCCAACCATGGTATTACATTTTAAATTCTGATTTTGTGTTTCTCCAAACCAATCACTATTAACCCCTTCGACGCTCATGACGAGCTCAGCTCGTCATGGAGTTTCCATTGATTTCAATGGAAATTGGTAGTAAATCTTTCCAGGGCCTTAGCATCCAAGTGGTTAAACGATACAGCCTACTAGTATGGTTGTCATGTGACTTCCACACCTTGTAGTCCTTAGTCTTATGTAACATTTTCTATACAGGGATTTACACACATATTGTCTCTGAGTAATGTGTGTGATGTAAAGTGCTCTGACACCCCACACTGGTATGAGTGGTGCTGTAAATCAAATTAAATGCATCTGAGAGTGTGGTTATGGAGATTTGAGGGGCACTGTTAAAGGGTGGTAGTGAGGGAATCCATGGCAAAGGTGGTCATTGGGGGGCAATAACAAACATTAATGCACAGGGCACCACCAGTGCTAAGGCTAGCCCTGCGCTTGAGGCCAGTCTGCCTCACCCATAGGTACCTCCATTGGCCTTGTTTCAGAAGTGGTAGCTGCAACTCACCAGGGATTGGCAATGCAGGATGTGCACGCACACCAAACTAAGTTCACAAACTTTACAGTCTCCCTGCTTCATTCACAATCACTTTTAACATGTGCTGCTTGCAGTGGGGCCACTGGAATTATTATGCAGCAAAGGAGGACAAAATTATGCCACAGTGTTGACTAAATTATGCATTAAAAAAAGGCTGCGCTGTGTCATCTGTCAACGTTAAGTCGCCATGGACCTACTGTGAAAGCTGTATCCGTCAATGGCTATCTGTATAATGAGGCGGAATGTACTTAGGGCGTTTGTGGCTCATGTATTGCACTTATTGCACTCCCTGTGACAAAAAATTCAATAAAACAGATTTTGAAATAAAAAAAAGGCTGCAGCGTAATGCAGTATATTTTCTGATATTTTATTATTTTGACATGTGTACACATGCTAACAGTCTCTGGAAAGATTTTGCCTTATTAGTACCATTGTAACATACAAATACAACATTGAGAAAGATGATCAGTCAACCTTTGCAATAAGCCATCCACTCCGCTGCAAAACAAGTCACAATTTTTATTAACTTTTGATACGTTTGAGCTATAAACGATTTATTAGTTTAAATGGTCAGATCACACAGCAGATCTTGGACTCGGTGCCTAGAAGTGAAATACGAGCCTGTTAGGTCGGTATTGCCACGGCGCGTGTGTTCGCGCCCGAGTGCACAGGAAAAGCAAGGTTATGCCGTGCGTTATGGCACACATAGAAATTTGGTATCCTGCTTACCGTGTCATTCAACACCTCCGTCCTGTTGATTCAACTATTGTGGTGTGTTTGGCGTGTTGTCTTCCTATCTCAAATAGTTGTCGGCGTGCATGACGTCATTGTAAGGCGACGTATACCTATTTCCTTTGGCACATGGGAATTGTAGTTCTTGGCACCTCTGTGTATTGGTTTCAATATTGGCAATCATTCTTGGGCTTTGATGTATTATCATAACCTTGCTTTTCTTGTGCACTCGACCAGACTGTCCATAAATAATACACGGCAAAGGCTCCTAACATATTGTAAAACTTTGGCTTCCCACCTACAAGTAAGTCCCTTTCTTTTTTGATACATAACGACCACCAATCCGTGGAGATATCTAAACAACTGACATCCTTACTCTTCGCATTATAGGAAACCAAGACTCATCCCCAATACCATCCTTTGGAGGCACGTAAAAGCAATTACGTGAGTATAATTAGGCGAAGACACTTAGGTCTAACTACGGGTTAACAAAAAATTTTTATTATTTGGAAGCAGGTCCATAGTGGTAACTTGAGGTCTTTTAATTTTTCCAGAGTCCTTTTTCACCTACCGACACATGGTAGAGGTAACATTTAATAATCTTTACACATGCGGAAAGAGAATAAGAGGTTTCTAGTAGTCAACCTAAAACCTTCCCCCTCTTTTTGTTACAGCTACGTGGTCCTGATGAGAACTCCCCCTAATAAGGGAGTTCGAAACGCGTAGACCGGCTCTTCATACAGCCTTAGGAATCCTCACAGTGTGTTCAAACTATTAACTTGAAAAAGTTATCCCAAGGCTGTTGCTAATTCAAAAGAATTAATTGTATAATCTAATGTAAAAAATGTATATTGTATAAAGAAAGTGTGGTTCATTGAAATGAGTTTGAGTGAATGCTTGTATGGAACGATTGAGAGGATAGAGAAATGCTTTTTTTAGGTTTTGTAGGTTGGGAGAAAAAGCAAACGTCAAGAAATGTATATAAATTTTGAAATGTTATAAAATAAGGAAAATGTTTTTTTGCTAAATAAGAAAAAAAAAATACAAAGATTTAATTCAGACAGAAAAAAAGAAGTCTTGGGAATATAGTGATTTGTTTCATTATGTCCATATACATTGTTTGAATGTTTTTGCAGTACTGGTATTTGTTTTGTCATATAATTATATAGAGAACATTTTCAAACTAGGATATTTTGCCATTCATGTTTGAACTGCTGTTGTGGAAAAAGGGAGAAGTGCTGATGACAAACTCCATGGCTCGGCAACAAATGGCTTGTGCTTCCACATTTTATCGTATTTGGGACATTCTGTGATTAGAAGCATATCCCACTTTGTGAATATGTTTTAATGTCAATAACTCATTATAACCTTATTTAATCATGGGTATCAATTGGTTGATTAAACTGGGCAGTGAAATGCCAAACAAATACAAAAAATTGGGATGTTTGCGCATTCTGGCCACACCTCTGGCTCCGCCCACTGATCCAGTGCTTGCGTTATTCCCACGCTCTGATTCTCCACCCACAGTTCTCCTACTTTTTTTCCCCCACTTCGACCACTGGTCACAACCAGCACAATTCTAAATGGGCCATGCTGTATAAACGACCGAAGTGTTGCGGCTGAAGGGAGCATAAGGATTGGGAACAGAATTAGGTAAACAATTCTTTTTACTTATCAATCAAGATGTTTTTGCAGTGGCGTCTCTGGGGTGCGAGGATGAGCAAATGTGCCCGTGCCCCAGCTCTGTTTATCCCGGCCTCCACAGCTGCTGAATTTGTTTGGCAGTGACACAGAAAAACAAGCATTTGTAATGTAATACTGTCTCGCATTTGGGAGACAGAGCTATTGTCGTTGTAAACATGAACGCGGGCGCCGTGCTGAAACATAAAGCAGGCGTTGTGCTGAAACATAAAGCAGGCGCTGTGCTGAAACATAAAGCGGTCGAAGGGGTGATCAAAAAAGAAACACGAAAGAGTTTGGTGAGCTAAAACATGAAGGGCGGCGCCTATATTTATTTTCATAACAAATGCAGCATCTTAATGTACCCACCAGCCTATTTATGAGATTACTTCTCCTTCAGCACTGTAATCCGAATGTTTTTGCTCTTATTCCAGCAGATCCTATAATACCTTCCATTACCAAATGGATGGAACCTTCAGACTGTCTGCGAACGTAAACAGACTAAACTGGGTCATCCTTTGAACAACATACATCATGCTGGGCAAAAGATAGAGACAAACTCTGCTAATCAATAAACATTGATAGTGCTCATTCCATCAGGTAGGGCCAATCTTATAAAGCGATTGTGCACAGAAATGTACTTACTACCTATAGTGGACTAGAACTGCAGCTCCTTCTGCATGGTTCTACCTGTCAAAAACAATACTTTACTTGCATCCTGCCCTATCTTTATGATATGGGAGACAATAGAAACAGAACTAAACCAAACCTACATGGCTTTAACCCTCAAATTGGATGCCATCAGTCTGAGCAATGGTGGCCCATTAGGCGTGGGTAACGTGCAGTGGCGTAGCAAGACCTTTTGCTGCCCCTGCGTTTGCCGCATGTAAGAGCGGGGGCGGAGTGCTGGCGATTCCTGTGTTTGCCACCCCGTGACATCCGCAGGTTGGAGGGGGGAGGCTGCCACCCCCAAAACGTCTTGCTACGCCACTGGTAATATGACGGGGATTCTGTGACTTGGTTGGGTGCTGGGAGATGCCTTCAGTTGATAGCTGCAGTAGAATAAGGCATACCTGCTGGGGCTGGAACACTGCTTGGGTGTCAACAAGCTCATACTGAAAGGTTTATTTTGATGCAAACTCAAAAACTTAACTTCATTTAATTATTCAAAGGCTGAACTAAAGATTCCCTAAACAGGTACAAAGCGATTCTTTTAATAAGTCAGATCAAATTCACAATGTCTCCTCGGACGGTATCGTCTTCCTGCCATGGTCAGACATAGTCCATGTAACCATGTTACATCAGTAGAACGAGAGGAGATGAGGCCGACGTCACAGGAGCAGAAATAACACTGCTCCAATGCCACCCTGGATGCTGTGAGATATGCATACCACACAGACTCCAAGTAAGTGCTTAATGGAACATAATCAAAAGGGAAACCATACACATATACACAAAATACTAACAAGTAACTCAAACCTGAACTGTTTCAGGCCACTATTTGAAGTGGCTACGGGCACTTTTTTACAGAAATATTTGTTGCAATGGAATTATTTATCAAATTCAATATTTGGATATTGTATCGCTACACTGGAGATATCCGGACTGGGAACTGAAAGCAGCCCTGGCAAATTTTGTCAGACCAGCCCCCATCCGGCACGTAGCAAGGCAGCCCCCGTCCGGCGCGTAGTGAGTGAGCGCAGCGAGCAAGCCCGACGATAACTATGGGGGTTTGGGGGGGTTCTCCCCCCAAGAAATTTTGGGAAAACGACAGACCAAAATGGTGAATTTTACAGCACATTTTCATCACATATTCAAATTGTATCAACCTTCAAAGCACAGTAAAGAGTAGATGATGACCTTAAACAACATCAGGTTACTCACCCAGTCATATGTACCCTAGTGCTGGAAAGAGTAAGGTGCATACAAACATAAAGTTCATGGGGTCTTTATTAGGGGATTGCTCACAATGGGACTACTTTCTATGCACTATTGTTGACATGCTGTTACAAGTTGCACCCGAGTTGTAGAATAGGCCGTCGTTGGTTGTCTGTGTGTCTGTAAGGGGGCATTTTTTGTGGTTAGGTTTAGAGGATAGAGAAAAACCAAAGGATGCTTGTTTCCGGTCCATGGAAGACATGGCTTGGCAGTTCGGGCTGGACTGTTCCCATAAGGCACAGGGTCAGACTGATTTGCATATAGCCATGTCTGAAATGGGGTGGCTGAGTGGGCTAAAGAATGGTGATGGATTAAACCCAGATCAGTTGACTGGGGGTGAGTGTTTGATTTGCTCAAACGCTCCGTCCATCATCCCCTTTTGTATCGCTTTGTTCGCCCTAAGTGTGGCAGGGTATGCTCAAACTTGAGTCCCTTGCTCACTTGGCCACTGGATTCAAGATAGCCTGGCTGATGAGGATTATGAATCCGAAACCGGTCCCAGGATGCTTGTTTCCGGTCCATGGAAGACATGGCTTGGCAGTTCGGGCTGGACTGTTCCCATGAGGCACAGGGTCAGACTGATTTGCATATAGCCATGTCTGAAATGGGGTGGCTGAGTGGGCTAAAGAATGGTGATGGATTAAACCCAGATCAGTTGACTAGGGGTGAGTGTTTGATTTGCTCAAACGCTCTGTCCATCATCCCCTTTTGTATCGCTTTGTTCGCCCTAAGTGTGGCAGGGTATGCTCAGACGTGAGTCCCTTGCTCACTTGGCCACTGAATTCAAGATAGCCTGGCTGATGAGGATTATGAATCCGAAACCGGTCCCAGGATGCTTGTTTCCGGTCCATGGATGACATGGCTTGGCAGTTCGTGCTGGACTGTTCCCATGAGGCACAGGGTCAGACTGATTTGCATATAGCCATGTCTGAAATGGGGTGGCTGAGTGGGCTAAAGAATGGTGATGGATTAAACCCAGATCAGTTGACTGGGGGTGAGTGTTTGATTTGCTCAAACGCTCCGTCCATCATCCCCTTTTGTATCGCTAGGTTTAGAGGATGCCAGGAGTTGTGGGCAAAGAAAGGTCCAGGGTGATTATAACAGGTGTGGATATCATGTGGGGGCATCATGTTTGGCCAAGGGAGATGGAAAGTAGAGATCAGGTCAGTGGCAATAGCGGGATACGTGGAAGACCGTTACACATAATGTCAAGGGTACGAATAGCTAGCTACACAAAAAGGCACAAGGGTGCACTATTACCAGAAAACAAAAGGAATCGTAATCCCTGTGTTACAAGAGAAGAACATACCTCTAGCGGAAATAGATAAAGTGCGCAAAGATTGGGAACATTTAGTGCATGTTGGGGCTGTCACTAGTTAAGCATATGGTGTACTTACATGATGTGGCTGCCCTAGTTTCGCTGCTGATGAGAGAGGGTAAGGTAGACACAAAGGGGAGATATCTACTGGGATGCTAGGCGGTCAGGAAATATGTCTCACTGAATTGTATGTGCTGAATGTAGATGCTAGCCTTTTTGGGAATCAATTCTAAATTATACTGTTTTATATAGCAACACTGGTGTAGGTGGGAAATACAAGTTTTGTTCTGGACAGACATGGGGCTGGATTCCACCAAGAGACAGCGCTAAGCCATGGGTGGTGACAGTGACTCAGTAGGGAGACCCTCTCGAGTACACCATGTTCAACAGTAGGGGAGCACATCCAAGGACCAACCTCGGGTTCAAGAAATAGTCTTAAGCAGAACTCTGGGAGGCACACTCTGAAAATTAAATCAGTGACTCCGTATGCTCCACTGAACTCTGGGATAGAGGCTGAAGCTGTGAAGCAAGATGCAAAACAAGATGTGCTGAAGCCAGAGCCCAGGTGTGGAGAGCAAGTAGGTGGGCGCGAGCACGGCTTGCAATGGGGGAGGAGACCAAAACAAACAAACCACAACCACAGCAACCACAGTAATGGCATCATAATGGCCAGCAGCGGCCCATACCATGAATGTGTTCTGTGCCATGCAGGAAAGGAATAGAGCCACACAACGTTTGTTTTCAAAACATGCTTTCCACAGTGCATGCACTAACTCTGTAACTCTGGAAGTTAGAGAGGTAACCACCACTTTATTTCTGAGATACGATGGGCTTACTAAGAGAATACCTAGCTAGTACATTCACTGTAGACAGCCAAGTAATTTTAAAAATTGGTATATGGTTCCTTTTAACAAGTTTATGATAGTGGATTGCTGACTTTTCTAAAAGCATTCACCTCCAGGATGTGACTTGTCATGTGACTTGTGAACATTTGTGTGGGGTGAGTTGGCATGTCCAGGGCGTACCACCACCATCCATAGAAAGTGGCGAACAAGAAGGCACCTAGGTCCATTTACAACTCACCCATGCTGTTGGTTGTCAGCACACGTGTTGTGATGGTGGTTGCAGAATCATGAATGACAGTTATGTAATGTGGAGTGATCAACCAGTGGCTGAGGGGGGCTGGCCTATTCAACCTGAATATCGATGGTAGAAGCTTTGCAAGACAGCTAAAAATGCCTCTGCCTAACCTAAAAATACACTGCATCATATAAATCACAACTATGAGACGAAGCCTTGACATTCATGATAAACCTGACTAGTATACATGTAGGCTGCTTAGAAATAGAATTCAGAGAAAATGGAATTTAGACACCTACATATGTCGATTTAATTGGCGAGGAGGCCACCTGATGTCAAATGGAGATTCGCGGCTTCGGTCGAAATATGCATAATGTGACCGAGAAATGTGATGAAACTTTACCTTCACCCGGAAGCACATTTTCCCGACTTAGCAGTGGATGAGGCCTCACTCGAGCCAGCCGCATGGCTTTTGTTCTGCACAAGTCCCTCTTGGACCCTCGAGTTTAAAAAGAGATGAGCTTTGCCCTGTACCAAAGGTTTTGTGGTGTAGGAATGTTAAACTGGCAGCTCAGTGGGTTTCGCATCTACTGCAGTGGCTGTGTGGCTGTAAAATCCAGAATCCAAGCAGCTAGGCCTTTCATGACTGGTGAGGGTGAAAGGTGACAAAGCATGGACTTTCACTTTCGGAGTAATCGAAAATATCCGCAAGCTCTGAGATGTTAAAAGCAAAGCGCACAGAACAAACAGCCTAAAACAAAGTGTTTTTTTATTTTAACGTTATTGCTGCATTGACGACCTGAGAGTAAATGCGCTGTTTCTTGGACTGGTGCCTCTTTGGGAATGGGAATACTCTGAAGTGAATCTCGGCCCGGGCAGAAAAAAGGTCACTCACCGTGAATATCCCTGCCCAAAGTATCAGATAACTTTGAGCCGTTATCGAGTATTAGTTCTCATTATTGGTATCATGTGTGAACGGTGTGTTGGGATTATAGTTGTCCTCTTTGCAAACCCATGTGTACTTCTGATAGCGTTGTGACTAAAATCAAGAACGCAAAAAGACTCCATTACTCATATTGCATTTCCAAAGTAGCTTATCCGGTTCTGGTGGCTTTGTGGACTCATACGTCCACAGTAGGGGCCTGTGCTTGACCTCATAGTCAAAGGTTCGAATTTCAGCAGGTCCACTCATCCTTCTAAGGTCAGTAATATGAGTACCATTGAGATGGGTAACAATAAACATCTGTTATTCAGCACCAAGATACCCTGCTGGGTGAACATGGCTTCACAAATACATATGTTATACCTATCGAACACACTTTAGAAAATTGGGTAATCCAGAATGCACTGCTTTAGGAACCCCTTACTTGCAAGATCACGCTGAAGCCCTATCAGAACTCTGTGTATCCAAACCCAAGAACTGGGAACATCAGTAGCAAGTTGGCCGGCGCACTTCCCATCTCTGGACCCACCAAGGAACTGTACCCTGCCCAAAAGCTGATGCTCTCGTCCATTATGCTACTCTATCATTTTTTTTTTAACTTGCCAAAGCCAGCAAACCACGTGTTCTCTAGCAGACCTGGCCACCATGGGTATTCAAGAACATCCTCGTCACCATTTCTGGTGCCTTCAGAGCAATAATCAATGGTTCTTTATCATCCTAATAATGTCAAGCTTCCATACATTCTCCAACAAGCCTATTTCTCAGCAAACCCAGCAAATACTTTTCTTGGATTATGGATGTACAATATTTACATGATACATTTTGGGAGAATAACTTTAAAGTATACTTATTTGTGCAAAAAGATAATCTGGCATTTAGCGCTATATAATAGTGTGAAATAAGTAAAAATAAAATAGCTAAAAAAAACACAAGTAGAGCGAATGACAAGCCACCCAGGTTCTGGTTGCTCATGTAGTTCCTGCGCTCTCATGCTACAATTTTGCTACAATTGACCTGAATTAACATGATATGACATGGCATAATGGCATGATTTCACGAACTGCAGCTAACAAGTAAAATGTGAAATTCACAAAATTAAGCAAATTACGCGGCGTAATTAAAATTTCACCCATTCCGACCTTAGAGCATTAAACAACAGGCCATCAAGAAAAAAAAAGGGACAGAATCAGCCTTTTTCACCATCTATGCACTACAGTTACAAGACTTCTAGTCTGCTTTTGACAAAGTGCATCACGTACACGACTCCAGGGATTTTGCATACTTAATACTCAAATTACTGTCCTAGATTAGATTTCCTCCTTCCTCTCCGAAAGTTCTAAAAAAAAAAAATCTTCTGCCTTCTTCTTTTGCTGTTTCTACTCCTGCACAGAAATCCTGTAATGATTGACCATTATTCACCTCACTCATAGCTGCCAAGGTTTCAGATTGCTTTTGTGTGACATTTTCATAATTTCAGTGTAAATATGAGTGACATTAGACGACTATGAGTGACACTTTCTTTCGAGCAAAATCAAGCGATGAAGACACAGGAACAATGGATCCGCATGCACTCACATAGCAGCTGCATTAAGAAGAGTAAATTGAAAGGGAACTGAGGTCATTTCAGTCACTGGGGTTTCGAAAAAGAATGCAAGGCCTAGGTGTATCCAGTCATATAATCATAAAAACGTATTTTTTAAATAGCACTTCCTTCAACATTTCTATAAAGAATGGATTTTGGTGTAACAACTTAACAACGCTCAATATACTGGCCTCTTGAAGAAGGACACTTTCATTTGCCTCTTTCGGATTGCAGGTAGTGGTGTTTAAATTACTCCAGTGTTTACAAGCAAAACGTAACTTGTGTAGCTGCTGTACAAACACGACTCTCAAATAGTCAAGCACTGACTAATATGTAGAATACCCGAACCCCTCTATGTTTTCTGCAATACTAGACTCATACCTGTTACTCAGTTGTGAAACGTTGGCACCGTCGGCGGGTACTAGTCCAGGGTGCAGAGGAGTACGCTACCAACAGTGCTATGGCCCAACCCTTGCCTGCTCTATTGCTTGATGCTGGTCGCCTACTTCTTGTTTCTGATGTTTCGGGGGCCAGGCATGGGCTTTCTCGCTGCTGGAGCAGCCTTGCGAGGACGACGTGTGAAGGGCCGCTCACAAAGCATTGCTCACCGATCATCTCTGCGTGGCCGATACCGAGCTGGAGTCGTGTCTGGTGCAGATGCTGTAGGCCTGCACCATGGGAGTGTCCGTGCTGCGCAACGTTTTGGGTGGTGTGCAGAGGCCTCTGCAATTTGAATTTACGGCACCATGGTCAAATATGCATTGCGGCAGGCCTGCTGCTGACTGCTGTTGGTGGGGTCACGGGCAGTGGCGGCTGGTGACATTTGAAAGTGGTAGGGCGTAACATTGTCGTACTGCACTGCGGCGAGCGAGAAAGCTCGCACAACCTACGGGGGGTTGGGGGGTTCTCACCCCAAGAAAATTTTGAAAAAAGAGTGGAAAAATGGTGCATTTTTAAGCAAATTTGAGGAAGACGGAAGGTTAATAAAGCAATTAGTGCTGGGCCTAAACTGCCCTCACAGGCTTGGCTACAAGTTCCTCATCTCAGCACATCTTAGACACTGATAGGCTGGCCACCCAACCTTACTTGTAGATCTCATCTTGTTTGATGGTAAAGCCAAAGAGTATATCTCCTATCTCACCAATTGATCTTTTTTGGCCTTCTGCTGCTCCTCCACTTGCTACCGGCAGCCCTCCTACCTGTTAGTGAGCCCCATGGTTCTGTCCTGGACCTGTTGTTTTTTTACCTTTTACATGATGGTGATCCCAATGATGTACTTCTTTCTTCCTCCTCTGCCTGGAACTTAAGGACCCTATTTATTCCTAGTTTGTGTCCACAGTTCTTCAGAGCATTCACAGCTACCATGAGTTGATTATAGCTACTTAACAGAAGAAATAACCCCAAGAGCATTACCCGTCCACAGTGCCAATGTTCTGATTAACACACTGCTTGTAAACTAGATTACTGCAACAATCTAATACTGCAACCCAATATACTGTTTCTCAGCACAAGAACATTTTGAATGTTGCTACATATACACTGTTCAAACTTCACCGCTAATCACCAAGCACTGCACAATAAAACGAGGGAGGCTGACTCTAATACACAAAGTGCACAGGACATACCCTTATTGCCTCACAATATTAAATTGTGTGAGTTTCTTCGCCTAAATTGGATGTGCTTCCATCCTACCTGTGAGCCTGGGGAGCTGAACGAGCTGCCAGTAAGACAGACCACCCACACCTCAAGGACAACCCTCCCAGGCCCCTTGTGCAGCGCGTTCCTTTTGTAATGTATGTCCCGGCTGGGTTAAGAAGTGACATGGCGAAGCTGAAGTCAGTAAAGAAACACATTTAATAGGCAAAGTGCCCAGGACACTGGCTCCCTGTGCCCACCCCTCAACCAAAGACATTACCGTCAAAGACAACCTGCGTCCAGCAAAAATCAGTTTAAACCAAAATGCACTATTCCACGAAGTGTAACAGCTATATCCATGCAGACTAACACGCCGTCTACATGCCATGTTGCTTTTAGAAAGAAGCAACATTTTTGGGAGATTTGGAAATGAAAAAATAGTTAGACAATTCCGCCATTGTTAGGCATGGAAATAAAACACATACGCTATAATACTGAAACAATGAATGTAAAATGCATTGGAATTTTTCTAGCCAAGTTTGCTCCGGTTTCTGAATCTGCGCATTTGTCTATGTGAAGTGACACAATTAATATAGCCATACATAAGAGGACATCAATGCGCCACGTCAGAATGCATACATTATAGCTGATCTTATAGCACAACGAAGCACATCATGAATGATTTCTCACCACGTTTTTAAAATCTGCACTATAAGTTATGCTGTCAACTATAAACTACACAGCTCGATGGAGCATTGGTATTACTGTCGGCTATAGTACAGTTTATGTTCAATTATTATCTCTCATGTCAGCAGCTCTTTGCATTTATACCTTCTACTGACGATCACATGTTATTGCAGGTAAAATAGAAGAAACACAGAGATGGCAAATATAATCAGAGTCTGAACAGACAATGTAGCCGCAAAATCTCTGAGAAGGTTACGGGTTAATTCAGATAATACATCTGTCTCAGCCAACTCAGACGCCAGTCATAATGGCTTCAATCTGATGTGAAAAAGTGGCGTTCCTTCGCCTGGCACGATTTAATCAGCAAAACAACTGTGGCGTAAAAATGGAAACATTTGTATGTGGAGGAACTGAATAAAGTGGAAGAGCACATTCTAACTTGTCAATTAAATGCCAAAAAACGGCGAATATTTTACTTCCATTGTTTTCGAACGTGACTAAGGTAGGAATGTAACATGTCCAGAGACATGTCTCTCCTCCACACCCTTAGTGCGATCTAATATGATGTCTCTTTCTCAACCTTCTCGTGCTCCTGTGTTCAGCTCCCTTCATTTTCTGAAGCCTGCATTCGCTCTCTCCCTTTAACTCTCGCTTTACTCGTACACACACTCTCTCTCTTTGCTCTCACACACTCTCTCTGCCTCTCTTTCTTTCTCACTCTTGCTCCTGCCTCTCACACGCCCTCACCTCGGCATCCCTTACTATCTGCCCTTCAGACTCAGAGCCGACGTGCCGCTGCCACATTAGAGGGTTTCTTGGAAGGCAGTGCCGGGCGTTCAGCTGCTCTGTGGTGCAGGAGGGAGGTCTTGCCACAAAACTTAAACTACAAGTACCAGATTTCAAAGCGACGTCTAACTGGGTGACCTAGGCGGTTGGGGAAAGTGGTGTGGGGGGGAGGGGGGGATAGGGAAGGCGTTTCATTTAATGATTACATAAAAACAAATAAATAAAGTTACCGGGCATCTCCCGCTCCGGTCCCGCTTATACATCACCCACAAGACGTCAGTGGAATTCACTTCTCCCCGCTCTTTTCTTTGAAGTGGACTGGCAAATCAGAAGACTGGGGGCGGCTACTCGGCTGTATCCTGGCATGGGACAGGGCATAGGGCGACCCCACGTCACCGCCCGAGCAGGATCCTATCCTCAGACTCCACCACTACACTAGGCATGCGCAGCATACCTAATGTAATGTCAATCGAGTGGGGAGCTGAAAAACGAAAGCGCCCTTCTCGCAGATGCGCAGTCGGAGTCCAGTTCTGGACTCCTGCTGCTCTCACCTGCGTGCGCTGTGCGTCTGACTCATGCGCACTTTCACCTGTGAAGCTGCTGCCAGCACAGGTCGGAAATGTAAACAGACGATAGTCTGCTTGCATTCTTGCCCGATTCAGTGAGCAGTTTCTCTTTGTGATTGCTTAGTGGGGCGCTGCCCAGCTGCCCCTATGGACCAGCCGCCGCTGGTCACGGGGTGGCACTATGGCAGTCGCAGACACAGGGGGGTCAGGGCGGCGGCGCTAGCCCAGTAGCCACTCACTGTAAGAATAAAATTATGCAGGGGCCGCTTCAATTAGTCCGTCCGTGCGCACCTCTGCTCCTCTCATCAGTCACGCGCAGTTATTGCCCAATGCACATGCGGGATACAGCTGCACCCTAGAGAGGTGCTCCGCCCACGGCCCACGCGCAGACGCGACAGAGGAGGAGACAGGGGTCACAGGGCATAATTCTGCGCCCTGCGCACAGACACCTCCTCCTCCTCGCTCCCATTGTTTTAAGTTAGGTTGCACAAAATGCACACTTGCTAATACAACAGTGCACACACGCACACCGGTCAATCAGGCTTGCTGGCGGCGGAGCCGGCGCTAGTAACTACTCGGGGCCGGGGCTGGGGCAGCAGGCAGGCCTGCATCGAGAGTCTCATGAATGATGTGCAGGTGATGTGGCTTCTTCTAAGTAGTGACGTGACGCTGCTGGGGGCCGATTTTCAGTCCGACCGTCGCAGGCTGTAACGGGCGGACTGAAAATCGGCCCCCAGCCACAAAACCGGCCCCCTTTTTGAAAACCGGCCCCCACCCCCCTCCAGCCGACCGGGGGATTGCCCGGTGCCCGGCATTGCCAGTCCGGGCCTGTGTGCACTACTAGATAATATACAATCAGGATATGCCCAAGTTTATCCGGGTGGGAGGATGAAGGGGCAGAAAATGAAATTAAGTAATAGGGCATCATGTTAAAAAATGACCTTCTGTGAATCCATTTGCAAGGAATGTAATGCTTGATTATAATGTCTAATCTACATGGAGTGGGTAACAAGTGGCCACTATTCTGCGTTCTACACGGATGTAAATATAAATAGGGCGCTTTACATGCACAAGACAACATGCAGACCCCGAACATGGGCAACAAAACTGACCTCGCTCCATATAAACGCGGCTTTGCCACCATAGCATGCAAGTTGCTTATTCTCCCCCTTGGACTAATATTGCTGCCTCCTTTTCACAGTCCGTCTCAATCAATGCCCAGGTACAGAATAACACAAGATGTCTCCTGTGTTATGAAAAGCCTCGCTAAGGGATATAAAAGGCAGTGACCTGCTTGAAACACCACCACGCAAGGAGAAATTAGGGGCCAGAACCTGTCTGCACAGCAACGGAGATGGGTTCCAAGCAAAACACAGCTCGCAGCCCATGGCAACCCATAATGTCTGGGAGAGAAGATGGGAAAGGGATAAACGCCTCAGCAGGGGCGGCCTAGTGCACGGCTCCCTTGCACAGATGGACGAACGCAGGAAGGAGTCTTCTTTGGAGGAAATAGGTCCGCTAGGCTGCCCCGCCAAATATTGCAGCAGCAAAGCTGTGCGCTCGGAATGGAGGTTCGGCGCTTAGTGATTCCCCCACGCGCCATCTTGCATCACATTGAGCTCATGCTTTCTGTGCTGTGTGGGGTTCACAGGGAAGTCCGTGGGGGAGGAGAGGATGCACTCAATATATCTTCCAATGGTAACGCAAGAACATGTAAACGCACTTTAGAAAAAGAAGCCTCTGAAAAAAGGTTATTAAGTACACTTCAAAACCTAGCAGGAATTAAAAGAAGTAGTACTTAAAGGACCATATAAACACTTACAGTGTAAGTAAACTGTGGTTTGCCAGTGCTCTATGCCATAAAACGGTAATGGTGAATCGGGAGCACCAACCAATAAGGAGCCATGAAAAAAGAGCCACACAGGAATGACCCAATGGCAAGCAGTAGGTGGGATTACACTTGTATAGTAATTACAGAATGTCTTGCAGACAGCGCATGCACTGCCTAGGCTCGACCTAAACAGACACGACAGATTGTCACACAGGTTAATTGTTCAACTGCCTTTCATTGCAAAACAGTATTTGCTTAAAATGTTTAAATCTGACTTTGTAATGTGTGTATATATCTATAGCTAAATATAAATATATATGCACACCAGTTTTATCTGTGGTCCTGTGTGTGCCTCCTCAAAAGCTACTTCTAGAGACACTGATGCTTTTTTTGCCAACAGTATTTCTTTTTCCAACTGTACTCACAGTGATTCCAACACGCAAAAGGTGATGAGCAATAAGGCTAACCACTAGCATTCCAACCCATCATTATTTTGCCCATCATACCACCTTAGATTAGACTTAGCCATATGCAAATCAGTCTTGATCCCGCTCCAATTGGAACAGTCCAGCAATAACTGACTGCAAGCCAAGTCCCCTCTGACCAGATCACAAGCAACACCAAACTAGTTTCGCTCTTCTGTCAGGTGTAGCTTGGTTCCAGTGCACAGTGAGCTAGAGGTCAACATCTGGGCACACCCTTGGCCAATTACAACGTTACATCAAACACACTAAATGTGATGGACGATGCTTGAAACACGTCTAACCATTGACAATTGCTTGGGTAGCATTCCAAGTCATCATTCTTTTGCCCACCATGGTACCTCCGATTATACCCAGCCATATGGAAATCAGTCTTGACCCTGCTCCAATAGGAACAGCACAACCCAAACATTATATGGGAAATGTAAACCTCAGAACAAGTAAATATTCAGGAAATGCATGATAATATCCAGTGGTCTGTGGATTTCCTGGTTGTGAGAAGTTGTCCTGGTATATGATGTCCACTATTCTAGTGGGCACCTTGCACCAGTCTAAACGACCCTTATTGATGGTAGGTTATAAAGTCAACCTTATAGAAAGCTATCCTAGTGGTAGCTGTGGAGAGCAGCCTTCAGGCTAAGACTTAGAGGCGAGTTAAGCCAGTTGTTTTACCAATTATAATCTCTTGAATGATCAAATGAAAACACACCATACAAGGTATATATCAAATATATATGTATTTATTCTAAACAGAACCCCTCTGGACTCTTTATGAGGTCAGAGGTAAAAGTACATTACAAGGAACTTAATTACCATATGATACGTTGCACAGTACACGTTATGCCCTAGGGGCCTCACAAACCATATACTAAAATAGTGGTATAAGAACCATGTGAGAATTAGAAAGCAGGCCTAGGGCCTGTAGAACCGCAGGGGCTACCTAGAATCACTAAAGGTTAGGATGAGGGAGGCCCACAGGGGACGCGTGCAGTGTCTAAACACAGCCGCGGATCACCATTGACTTTCTATAGAGAACGAACAAGTTACAATTTTAAAGATTAAAGGCACTTCTAGGTGAACTACGATGGAACCCTTTTAGACTAGGACACTTTGAGAGTCAAGTCCCACGGGAGCACTGGAGTACTTGTGTTACCTCACCCAGGGAAGCCAGGTGCATACGTGTCTTTTGGTGTCAGGTTTCGTCGTCGAGTCCTATGGAGAGCTGCGAAGAAATGCTGCAGGCGACCAGAGGAAAAGTGTCCGGGTGGATCCAAGGGTGGATCGGAGATGTGAAGAACCTGAAAGCAGAGGAGATAGAGTCTGGTTCATTAGTCAGTGACCAGGATGGCGAGGAGAAGATGCCAGCCGATGTCGGGTGCTTTTAGGTGAAAGAGGTGAAGCTTGTCGCTTCAGCCACGAGGACCAGAAGGCGTCGACGATGACCAGGAGCTGGATTTGAGCTGTCCCACAAAGGATCTAGTTGACTGCGGTGTTGGAATAAGGATTGGACCCAGCAAGCCTTGGCAAAGGCAACCCATGCAAGATGTCGAGATTGGATTCGGTGCAGACCAGCAAGGTCTGAGGGACTCCTCCTTTGGAAAGGAGTGGGAGCAAGTCTGGAGCAACCAGGAAAGCTCAAGAACTCAAAAATGGTCCTTCGTGAGGGCTTGCTAGCCAACGGACTAGGAACCGCAAAGGGACCTCGAGCGGAAATGCACAAAGCGGGCCCACGGGACACTCGTTGAGTGTAGGCCTCTGAGCTTTGGTGCAAAAGGTGCTCGGGGCAGGGGCTTCAAATACCCCAATGCACAACTTCGGGATACCTCGGGAAGTAGGTGCATTACCAAAAATGCAGGATGTCCAGGAGTTCCGTGTCCTATATCGCAGATTCTTCGGGATCTGGCGGGAGCCTCGAAAATGCAGACCGGCAAAGATGCTGTTGCTGCCTGTTCGGACAGGGTGGTCACTCCTTGACCACAAGGCAGATTTCTTCCGTCTTCCAGTCGAAATTAAATGTCGAAGTACCATGAATTATGTATCAGATTTTCGTCCAGGGTAATCTAAAGTCCTAGGGACTGGGGTTCTATACTTTTAGCAAGTTTAGGGGTTGGACTAACTCTAAGGTCCCTCCTATGGGTGGACCTGGGGAAGGGGTGGTTACACCCCTTCCCCTTTGTCCAGTTTCGCGCCAGAGCTGGGGCTGAGTGCCCCAGAAACCGGTTTGAACTGGCAAATGCATGGAGCACCTTGTGTGCCCCAGGCAGTGTCTGAAAAGCATTCACTGAATGCAACCCATCCTGCCCCAATACACTAAAGCCTGTCTGGGGAGGTGCTAGCAACTCCCTGGACAAGAAACCTATTGTCCAGGCCTCCCCTGCCGGAGTTTCGTCCAGCAGCAGGAGGGCAGACTCGTGTCTGAAGCAGCAGCATCCATTTTGTGATGCTGGGGCTCTGTTTAACTTTAACCGGGTTTACCAGTAACTACATGTCTTCTCCCTCTAGAAGGGTTGGAATGCTACACCCGCCGCCAGAACTGGCGGGGGGGGGGGTAGCATTCCAAAGTGTTTAACATCTTACACGACATGTTTTGGTAAAGCCAAACCAAAGTTAGCATTAACCGTAAGGATTATAATGCACTTAAGAGTATATGGTATGGCTATATCATAGAACAGCTATAAGGAGATGTTCCGAAAGCTGCAGAGGGGCTCAGCTTATGCTAGGGCACCCGCTCACACAAAACCAAGCACTATGCCTTCAGGATTATTCAGGCCTGCCATAGGAGTGATTTACAGGTTACTATGTGTCTATATATAAGGTAGCTATAGGTATACTTTATCTAAGTAAGGGGTGCTTACACCACCTTACCCAGGCTGCAAGTACAGACCTGTGGTGTCAGTTTGGAAGGCTAACCAGGGGTGGCACAATATATGCTGCAGCCCCTGGTAGGCCTAGGTTGCACTTATGCCCTGGGTACCTAAGGTACCATATACAGGGGCTCACAAGGGTGACCCAGTAACCAATCTGGTATGTACCTAAAGTACATGGAGTCCATTTTATAGAGAAAGCAGATAGACTGGGGCCCTGAATAGCAGGGTCCCAGTCCAACTAAGTAAAAAACCAGCAAAACACCAGGCAAAAAGTGGGGGTAACCATATAGTCAGATTTCCACCTACCTACACTGGTAGTATTTTTATCAGAACAAAAACAGTAGTCGATAATCTGAATTCCATTTCATATCATTCCCTCTGTCTGCCGTAAGTTTTGCTGTTCTTATTATTATCAAGGTCATACATTCTCATTAATGTCAAGGTCGTATGTACCTTTAAAGAAGCCCTGTTGATCTGTAGGTATTTTTTCGCTGAATGAATGAAAAAGATTTGTACAGTGGCCGAAAAGTCCATGTTTTAAAATTCCTGCGAAAGAGTGGATGATTACTGATCATCAGGGCAGGACTGGGAACGCAAACCGGCCCTGGCAATTGAGTTGGACACAAGGCCACAAGGGGGAAGGGTTGGAGGGGGGCTTTTGTTACAGAGGGATGATACCCAAGGTCCCCGGTAACAAAAATGGACCCCCAGGGGTCCAAAACTTGCCCTCACCCTGTTGGCCCACCGGGGAAACGCCCGGTACCCGCTATGGCCAGTCCGGCCCTGCTGATCATGCAAATCTAAAGGGGCAACTGTTCCAACATTTGGCTGCAAGGAAAAAGAAGCGAAGGAAAGTACATTTGAACTAGGGAAGTGTTAGTCATTTAGCAAAGGAAATGTGTAACAAGCTATTCGGCTAATAGAGCAAGATCCTGGTGTGGAGACAGGAGAGGCCAATTTTTAGTGGCGTGGTTTAGTACATTTTTGGCCATTTTTTTTTTGCGGCACACAATTGTATTTATTGCTGCATTTTCGTTGCGCTTTAATTTATTCACATATATTGCTTTTGCATATTTCTCAGTCGAAAAAGATGTAAACATGTCCACAAGAACATTTGTACTCTCATACAGGCATTTGTAAAGTAGCTTGGAAGGTTTTTACTGGGCATCCCATCTTTGCAGAAAGATCTGTAGCTACTCCGGTTTGGCCATAGAAAACTTGGCAACAAGGAATAAAAGGTTCCCAGTACTGCGAAGTCAGTATTAAAGTTCACAGCTGGTACAGAATAAACCTCAGAAACCCTCTGGCGCAGGATACTATCTAGGGTCCACTACCTTCTTACCCAACAACTATTTCTTTCCACCACACAACTCCTCACGAGGGCAATGGCGAGCCCTTGGAGTCCACTTTGTTGGGACAGGAACAGAAACTTTAGTCAGGTAAATTATATGGATAGGTCACGTCTGGTACAAAAGGTGGACTCTGAAAGGGGAAGTAATGGCATTAAAGGCTCTGATCAACCTTGTAGGAATATGGACGGAGGGGTACCTATGAGGGAGGAAGGAGAGAGGAATGGAGACAGCCACAAGAGAGATGCTAAAGCAACTACAGGCCGAAGGAGAAGCCAGGAGCAATGCTAGACAGAAAGATGGGAATGGAGAGTAACTGCTCCAGGCTAAGCTTAAACACTATCATGGAAGGATCTAATGAAAAGGACGAGCCAGAGGTGTGTCCCCCGATGACGCAGTGCAAGTGATGGACTGCAGAAATGCTGAATACTTTGGATGTTTGAAGCAGATTAGACCACTGCCCTACCAAATTATGTACAGTGAATAGGCAGACTACTCTTTTCCCTTCCCAAATTATGTTCTGTTGCAGCGCTTTTCTGCAAACTCCATTGGTTGTCTATTGAGAAACGCACAGTTTAAAGCCTTGAGCATTGCTTATACGATCATGAATGTGCAAGGAACCCTCATTTTGTTGGGACTCATGCAACTAGATCTGCCTACTAGTGCCCTCTGCTCAGCTGCCTTGAACCAGGCCCTCATATGAAGGAGATCCAGCGGATGCTCTTTTTGGGCTTTGGAACTAGTCTAATTTGCCTCTACAATTAAGGAAAACTCAGAACCATCTGAGTTTCAGAAAACAACTAAAGACTCTGCTATTTTCATTTTGGGTTCCCTGTGTCTGTAATGATGTATTTGTGGTATGATCCATGAGGCTATCCTGTAACAGTGGTTTAGCGCTGGGAAGTCCTGTTCCTGGGCAGCTATGTGCTTTATAAATCCGCTTTAACATAACATAACAAGGAGGCATTGTAACACAAAGTAAAAAAATGCAAACAAGGAAAAAACCTGCAAAAAACGTGCACTGGCAAGCTACTACCAGACATTGGGAATTGATCCTGATCAACTCTTGCTCAACTTTCTGCTTGTTTACTACTCCCCTTCCCCTGTTGATGATGATTCAGTACCCACCCAATCACGTTGTATGGCTGAGGAGCACCCGCTTTTACCTACAATGCAGGCAACTATACTGAGCCCTCCTTTCTAAAGCGCTGTAATGCCTAAACGTCTGTTTGGAGCTTTATACAACAACAAACACATTAAAATAGACATAGATGATTCAGCTTGTACTATGTAGTCTATAAATGGGCCACAAAGTTACAAATTAATGTTCAGGTGAGAGATTTGAAGTTTCATTATTACCCCCTCCATGTCATGCTCCACTTTGGGATTTATGTCTGTGATTCAATTCAACATGTTGACCAGCAACAGTTACTTTCCTGCCCCTCCCCATTTTAGGTCTCACCTGGAGTTAGCAGCGCGCATGCGTTGCTCTTGCCATGCAAGGACTTCTTGGAATTGATACGATTCCAGAAGTCGTGTCGCTGCTCCGCCTACAATTTTGATTGGGGCGTGTCGTTTTGCGTCATGGATGATGCAAAACACAGTGTAAAGATTGCACCGGAGGCAATCATTACACTAAGGGTTGCCACCTGGTCCGCTTTTGGTCCCGCCCACCGGGATTCGATCTTTTACTTGCGGCGGGACATAGTGTCTCTTAATTAGCCAATAAGCACTACTTTTTCGTATTACCATGTTTGCCTTCAACAATGGCTGACGCGCTTTTCATTTCTCTGTTCTTGGCTTGTTTACTCAGCTACTCGCATACACATCTTGATGTTTCAATCGTCCCTCCGTGATGGGCCATCATCCAACCTTCGATCCCGGAGGTGAGTTTGTTTACCTTTTCCTAATTTATTTTTTATTGCGGAGGGGGCAATCGATACTCATGACCTGCGTAGAAAAGTTTCCCGTGGGGCGGCTGATAATCGATAGATCTGAAATGGCTGTGTGTATCTTTCAATTAGTAGCTGTCTAGCCGCGAAGGCGGCTCCGTGGCCCGTCCGAGGCCCTCTAGCACGGCTCTCGTCCGGACTCGGCAGTGCTGGGCAGCGGATGAGTGTGGGTGGGACTGTTGGCAAGCATGCGCTAACTAGTCACCTCCTAGCTATCCCGCAGGAGATGAGGCCTGCTGCCGCTCATCTGCCTATCACAGATTATCTCAGCCCCACCTCCCTTCCGCCACGGCCCCCGGGGTGTACCACGTTATCAAGCCCTGGGCACGGTGTGTCAGCAAACCCTAGTGACAGACAGTGGGAAGGAATAATATTGTATTTATTTTGAATTTTAAAGAGCGCTTCCTGAAGCACTAGTGGTGGAAATGGGACGATGCTGTACAAAGGCTGCTTTATTTACTCTCACACACAGACCACAGTTTAAGATAGCTCAGTGGGTTAAGGAATCGTCTTGAGACATCTTTGTGCATCAGACAGTGCCAGGATTTATAACTGCAGAGACAGCTTGGGTGGTTAGTGCATGACTAAAAATAGACAAGTATTTCCGAAGCCTGGTCGGACATGGAAATATGTTAACTCCTCGTTGGATATTTAGGATGCATCACACCTGCTGTCTGTGCAGGGTTCGTGCAGCTACAAGTCTTTGCCAGCCCACTAGGCACCAACTCTGCAGATGCAGCCAAGCGCTCTGCAGACTGTCGCGCAGTCTTCATCCAAGAATTTTCTCTGGAGAGTCTTTAATTTTACCTCTGAAGTCCGTTCTCGCTTGTCAAGGCCGCGTGCCGATCAATCCCCCTTTGACTCAGGTAGCTGCTAATAAAACAAGCATTGAAAATGCAATAGGGCTCACCTCTTATTCAGTTAAAGCCATTTGCTTTGCTATACAATACCATTAGCAAAGCAAATGGCTTTAGCTTAATCAAAGGCGAGAACTATTGCATTTTCAATACTTGTTTTATTAGGCATATTCCTACGAAGGGGCAGTCGGGTATTCGTTTTCTTTAGACAAATGCGCACTATGCTGTCACATTATTCACCAGGCTTATCTCTCATCAGTCCTGTTCCCAGTGGCCAATCAGAATGTAGGACCAAATCCCTGTAAGGTAATGCAGCCTTGTTAACTGAATACAGGGCGGCACATTAGGCTTCAGCCCGGTGCTTTGAAAGGTCGTTTGCCAATAAGCGAGGACGCCCCCCTCCCACTGTTCCCATCTTGTCACCGAGGAGCGGGGGATCAACAAGACTCAATGATCCCACCTCTTCCTGTGAAGAGTTGGGAAAGGAGTGGGCTTTAAAAGAGAGTCCAGCTCCGGAGAATTTAGCTGCACCATCAGTGTGTTTCAGCAGTGCATGCTGCTTTTCTTGTGATGCCTGTCTGCCCCCCAAGAAGGCTCCAGCTCATCCTTTTATCTGGCCACTCTTTAGACCTAGTGTCTGAAAATGGTAAACACATTCGCCATCTGGCTCTGTGCAGCGGCACCTCGACACTCAGCGCAGACCAGGCATGCGCGGGCTCAGAATACTGCTTTCAGGTTGGGCCATTCCCAAATGATTCTTGTGATGGCTCTGGCGTTCTAGGAATCTGCATGCAGGCAGCCTCAGCTTTCATTTACAGAGGCCAAGACGGTCACATTCCGGAAATAGTAAAACTCTATGAAATCCCAGCTTTAAGGGACTTGCATTTAAGGATACAACATGTTGCCAGTTACTGAAATGTACCAGACTCTGGCTCTGTGAAGGAAAGCTAAGACAGAGCCCAATAAAAAAAGTCTCATCATAGGTTATGCTTTTACATATTGTGACACCTTAATTGAAATGAGCTATAAAGGCATTCCGTTTTCCACCCCCTCTCATTACTGACTCAATACGTAGCAATACATGCATGGGCGTCCGCAGAAATGTTTCCAGGCGGGGGCAACATTTTAACTTCATCACGCGCCTTCCAGGGGGGGGGGGCAAAAGTTTAACTTCATCACTCGCCTTCAAGGCACGTTTAATGCAGACGGCCCATTGTCATTCTTTATGTGATGATCAGCAGCAGAGAGAATGACAATGGGACTGTCCACAGTCTGCTCGAGGTCGGGGAGGGGCTGCGGCAGCCTCTAGAGTTCAAAGAGAAGTGCGAGAGGCCCCAAGTGAGAGAACATTTAAACTCCTGTGGCTTCTCGCAAGGGAACAGCCTGCTGTAATCTTGAACATTATGGACCAAAAGGAATGGGATCGACGATCCGGGGGGGGGGGGCAAGCGCACCCCCTTGCCCTCCCCTGCGGACGCTCATGAATACATGGTAGAAATGAGAGCCGACAGAGTAGAAGCGCTGGAGATTGTATAGTTAAAATATAGTTAAAAGGGGGCGTGGCCAAGATGGCGTCGGAGTAGGACGCTTCTGAGAGCCTCTCCGACGCCGACTCTGCATAGCACCGTTTAGCGGGGTCCACAGCTCCACTGCAGGCGTGAGGGGAGCGGCGGAGATCGCTGGCAACCGGGGGTACCGCCCGGTGCAATCGGCGGTCTGACGGAGTGCCAGTAGCGGATACCGGAGCAGTGTAGAGCGGGGGCCTGTGAAGCCCCGGCCTCGCGTGATCAGAAGGCCGACCACAGTTGAGGAGGCGACGGCGCGGCGGAGGAGTGTCCCGCGCGAACACACAGGCGGCGTCCTCACAACCCACTGCTCGGCGGGAATCGAGCCCGGCTGCTGAGGTCTGGCGGAGGGGTCGAGAGGAGGAGTAGAGCCGGCGGTGCGGGGCTGGAGCCACGGAGAAGGTCTGGTAGGCGGAGCACCGAGCCCGGAGGAGACGCCTGCAGCAGGGGACCTCTGGTGAGGCTGGGACACTAGTGGACGGCGGTCCCCGCTCCCCGGGCCTGGGGGGGCAGTACGGCTGCTGGAATCGCCGCGGCTGCTGGGACTCCGGCACGGGGTCCTGCCCAGATATTTGCGGACCCAGGACTGGCCTTGCAGCAGCAGCGGACCCCCTGGCTTTAACCCCACGTCCTAGCAGACACCGGACCCTGAGTTTTGGCTGGGGGGGCCTAACACTGCGCTGGGGGGCATTGAAGGGACCGGCCGAGAACCTGCCGGAGGGCCCCCGGAGTGCGGTGCTCGGCGGGGGAGGCTGCGGCGCCATTTTGTATTGAGCCCTGTCTGGTGACGCTGGCCCGGACTGGCTTAGCTGCTGGACCTGTGACCTGGGGCTCTCGTGCGTTGCCGCCACGCCTGACTGTCGCCCAGGGGACGAGTCCTGGTGTAGGGGCCCGCCCTTCCCTGCCTTGGGTGGCCGCGCTGGGCGCCGCGCTGGCGACACTCTCTTGCCAACAACCTCCACTGGAGAGAGGGTGCTTGTGGCCCGGCACTGACTGCTCAGGAGGGTGGCCATTTTTTATTGCGGGCCCTGTCTGCGGCTACTGCAGCTCCTGCCGGGGAGTTTCTAGGAAGGTGGGCACGACAGGCCACGTGCTGTGGTCAAGCCGTCGAGATGTCCAACATGCAGCGCAAGGGGAGACCCGGGAAGGATGGGGCCCCCAAGAACTCTCAGCAGCCGGCCTCACCGGGGGCTAGTGGGTCTTCGAGGCATTCGGACGATGAGGCGCCCGCTACTAAGGCCTTCATGACGGAGCTTTTTGCCTCCATTAAAGAGGACATCTCGGAACTTAGATCCCAATTAGCGTCAGACCTACGAGAGGTAAGAAGAGACGTGGATGGGATCGGCGAACGTGTGGCAGCGCTGGAGGATCGCGATTTGAGTATGGCGAATGATGTTCACCAGCTGCAACAAGATGTTATCCGCCTCACGGAACAGAATTTGGACTTGCAAACGCACACGGAGGACTTGGAGAACCGCTCCAGGCGGAACAACATCCGCATCAAAGCGGTGCCGTGGGGCGGAGAGGCGGGGGACATCCGTGAATATGTTCAGGCCCTGTTCGTGCAGATCCTGGATGATGAGGGCGTGCAGGAAGTGAGGATGGACAGAGTGCACAGAGTGGGGCTGCCCAGGCGAGGGGGGGGACCACCTCCGGATATCCTCGCTTGTGTGCACGACTATCAACTGAAGGAACGTATCTTGCGGCAGGCTAGGACCATCTCTTCCCTGCAGTTTAGAGACCACCGTCCGCTCCTCTACCAGGACCTGGCTGCGTCGACCCTTCGGAAGCGGAGGGAGTTCCGTCCTGTGACCACCTTCCTGCGTGAGAACAACATCTCTTATTCTTGGGGACATCCATTCCGGATCATCTTCCGGTGGCAGAATCGACTGGCGCAGATAAGCTCCTTACAGGTGGCGGCCGATCTTTTGGGACTGGAGGATGTGTCGCCTACTCAGGAGAATCGCTCCTCGCCGTCCAGGAGGAGGCGTCGCTCTTCCTCCTGGCATAGAGTTGGTCCCTCCCCGGAGCGGGGGCGACCGGATCGCACGGCCAGTGTGCAGGAAAGGGATGCTGCTGTGGCATCGGTGGCCTCCGTCACCTTGGCAGACCCTCAGGCGGGCTCTGGTGCGGCATGACCCCTTATCGCTGCTGGCGTCGGAGGGGCTCTGACCATTAGGTTCCGGGGTTCATTGTACTTTGGAAAAGACACCCTGGACCGTGGCCCTGGGAGATCGTCTTGAGGTCTCTCACCCCCCTCCCAGTGACTTCATGGTGCGCTGCACTATTCTGGGACGCTTCGTTCAAGTCACGATGAGTATCGTTCTTATTGTTACTGATATTGTTGTGGGTCTCCTTCCTCAATGTTTTTTCTTTCTGTGTGGGGTGGGGAAGGGGTTGGGTGGGATGGTGGTGGTGTGTGACTGCTGGGTGTGTGAAGTGTTGTCTCCTCTAGAGGAGTTATTCCTTGGCCCCTGCTGCGGGTGCCCCTCTTCAGGCTTAGCCGCTGTTTATGGGTCTGGTCATGACATCTGCGCTTGCTATGGGCCACTATGACATGGGTCTCTTGGGGATGGAGGGGGGGCTGTGTGATGGTTCCCGGGGAGGGAGGTCGATCTGGCTGTTGCTGTTGCCGCCCCCGCTACGTTGTTTTACTTTTGACATGTTTAGTCCCCAGGTACGGGTTGGCTTTGGGCCTCTGATTGGGGGGGGTATGGGTGCGGGTGGGGGTCCAGGAGAGGTGTTTGAAGAGGGTTCGGGGGTGCTTTTCTGTCATGCCTGTTAGTATAGGGTCTTGGAACGTTAAAGGCCTTAACTCGCCTCAGAAGCGGCAGAGGGTGTGGAAGTATGTGATGGATCATCAGCTGGATGTTTTGGGGCTTCAGGAGACGCATTTGGCGCGCAGGGACGAGCTACGGCTCAAGCTTAAGGCATATCCCCTTATATATAGGTCTTCGGCGTCAACGAAACATAGAGGGGTGGCCCTCCTTTTTCGCGCTGCATTGCACTTCCAACCCGTAGAGGTGCGCAATGATAAGGATGGACAGCTGGTTGATGGTGAAAGGGCTTGTTCAGGGACGGCTGTGCTCCTTTGTGGTGGTATATCTTCCTAATGCAGGTCAGAATAAATTTCTCCAAGACTTATTGCAGAAGGTGGGAGACTTTGCTGATGGTCACTTGTTCCTCCTGGGGGACTTCAACTTGGTGTGGGACAAGTCGGTGGATAGCTCTGGGACCCATAGGGCGGAGGCGGGGGTTTTTTCAGCGTCTACACAGCAGAAAGTGGGGGAGTTGGGATTGGTTGATGGGTGGCGCTTTTATCACCCCAATGCCAGGGATTACACTTACTTCTCTCACGTACACCACTCCTACTCCCGCCTGGATCACATATTTATCAGTCAGGCCCTTAGGGGAGATGTCCTGGATTCCGCCATTCTGCCGCTTTCGGTATCGGACCACAGCCTGCTGGTGCTTAGCCTCCGTTGGTCGTCGGCTGGCGGTGGGCAGAGGAAATGGTATTTCCCGGCCTCGGTGGTCAGGGATGATGCCTCCAATAAATCCTTACGGGCAGCCATTAGGGAGTTCTTTGAGCTTAATCCTGCTGCTGATACGTCGGTCGCCAACACTTGGGATGCATTTAAGGCTTCCATAAGGGGCACATGCTTGGGCCTTAATGCACATCTTAATAGGGAGCGGCGTAAGGACCGGGAAGCTCTGGAAACAGAGGTGGCCCGCCTCGAACAGGCTCATAAGCTCAATCCCTCGAGAATAACCCTCCGACCATTGACTGCGGTGAGAGGGAAATTGAGGGCTCATTATAACAACAGGGCCGAGCTCACGATGCTGAGGCTGGGGCGACAGTCTTATTCCAGTGGGAATAAGGTGGGACGGCACTTGGCACGTCAATTACGAGATAAGAGGGAACGCGAATATATAGGTGGGATACGGGATGAAGCGGGGGTATTACAACACAGGGACGAAGCGAAGGCGGCCATTTTTGGACGCTTCTATGCGGACCTCTATGCGGGTGACGGCCTCTCCGCGGAGGCCCAGAAGGAGTTCTTGAGACGGCTCCCCCTCCCTCGGATTTCCGCTGAATGGAACGGGTTATTGGATGCGCCCATTACCAGGGAGGAAGTGCTCGAGGCCATCGAGGTTTTGAAGTTACACAAGGCGCCTGGGCCGGATGGCTTTACGGCGGTTTTCTATAAAACGTACGCCTCCGAACTGTGTGACTTCTTAACTTCCCTTTTTAATGACATGGCCGTGTCCGGATCCTCGGCCGGCTCCCTGGGTGAGGCGGTGATTACGGTTCTGCCGAAACCCGGGAAGGATCTCGCCCATTGTGCGTCGTTCCGCCCCATAGCACTACTTAATGTAGACGCTAAATTATACTCGGCGATTCTGGCACATAGATTGCAGGATCTGATGCCTGCAATCATACATCCGGATCAATCCGGTTTCATCAAGGGACGCCAGACTCACGATAACACTCGCAGGGTGGTTCACCTACTTGAGAAGGCCGACAGGTTCCGCATCCCGGCTGTGCTGGTGGGATTGGACGCCGAAAAGGCTTTTGACAGAGTGGATTGGGGCTTCCTATTTAACACGCTGTCAGCCTTCGGGTTCTCGGATACCTTCATCGCTATGGTGAGGGCCAATTTCAGCTGCCCGCGGTCTAGGGTAACAGTGAACGGGCATATGTCGGAGTTCTTTCGGCACTCCAGGGGCACCAGGCAGGGATGCCCCCTTTACCCGCTCCTGTTCGCGTTAAGTATTGAACCATTAGCGATGGCGGTGCGAGAGCATGAGGGGATTCGGGGTATTTCGTTCACGGGAGAGCAACACAAAATCACGCTCTTCGCGGATGATATTTTGCTATCGGTAACGGAACCGGAGCGCTCACTGCCTTGCCTCTGGGAGGTCTTGCTGGCCTATGAGACAGTGGCAGGATTCAGGGTTAATTATGACAAGTCTCATATCTTGAATCTTACTCTCTCTCTCAAGAGGAAGTGGAGCGGGTGAGGCCTCTGACACCTTTGGCCTGGGCGGATGGATCACTGGTTTACCTGGGGGTTCACCTGACTCCGACGGTTGGCGGGCTCTATTCGGCCAATTTCCCGCCCTTGTTGGCAAAGACCCGAGCTGAGTTGGATAAGTGGAAACCTAAATTTATATCTTGGCTGGGCAGGATCCATGCTGTTAAGATGGTTCTCCTCCCCAAATATTTATACTTATTTCAAGCTTTACCTATCCCTCTCCATAACGACTTTTTTCGGCGTCTTAAGACTCAGATACTGCGTTTTGTGTGGCAGGGGGGCCGGGCGCGCCTTTCCTTTACGGTGTTGCGGCAGCCGAGATCCGAGGGAGGAGTGGGACTTCCTGACCTACAGCTTTACTATAAGGCGGCGCAATTGAGAGTGTTGGTGGAGTGGTCGCAGCAAATGTCGGAGAAACATTGGCTGCATATGGACCGGAGCGTGGCTGGCAGATCGGTCTGGGATTTGGCGTGGAAGCCCAAGAAGGACCGTCCGCTGAACGCCTATATCAGCACTCCTACGGGTACCACATTGAAGGTTTGGGACTCCTTAGCTGCGGATGAGCGGTGGACTACTTTCCCCTCGCCATTTACGCTTATACATTTTAATCCAGCCTTCCCGCCAGCGCTTCGGGAAGGGGCCTTTGATGCTTGGAGGGAAGGAGGTTGCAGGGCGCTGACCCATCTGTTTCATGGGCGGGTGCCCCTCACCTTTGCTAACTGCATGAGGGATTATGGGATCTCCCACGCTGAACGCTTTCATCACTTACAATTGCATCATTGGGCCACTATGCCCGGGATGATGGAGGCGGCGACGAGACCTCTATCGCCTTTCGAGGCCTTCATATTGCGGTCATCTGTCATGAAGGGAGTCATCTCCTTCTTATACCAGCTCTTGCTTAAATCGGCGGTGACGCCTAGGCACCGCTACATGGACCAGTGGGAGGCCGTGTTAGGGAGAGACATCTCCGATACGGAATGGTCGGCCTTGTGGCGGGACATGACGGCGTTTAATCACTCGCTGCATCTGAGGGAGGCTCACCTCAAGACGCTCATGCAGTGGTATATGTGCCCAACCCGGCTTCACCGCATCTATCCGGCTACATCCGACCTATGCTGGAGGGGTTGTGGACTCCTCGGGGACTTCCGCCACATCTGGTGGGACTGTCCCGTGATTAGACCGTATTGGGAGGAGATTCTCTCGCATGTCAGGGACATCCTTCACTATCCCATAGAGGACGATATTGCCTCTGTTCTGTTGGGAATGCGTGAACCCGGTCTTGAACATCAAACCCGGGCCGACAAGAAGATTTTATGGCTTTGTCTGTGCGCTGCTAAGCTTACGCTGGCTGCTGCTTGGAAACGGAAAGAGGCACCGGCAATATCTCTGTGGCACGCGCGACTCTGGAAGCTTCTAAGCATGGAAAGGATGGCGGACATCTTCCTAGGTAACTTTAAGAACTTTCAGTTCCAATGGGGCCCGTTGGTTGCTTTCTTGTCCAAAGGTCTACCCTCAGCTGTGTGTCCTGCATCCTTAAGGTCGCTGCATCTCTTTCAGGTTTAGTTAGGAGGAAGAATGTGTGAGTGTATGTGTACTGGGGTCACCACCATGGGGGGGAGGGGGTGGGTGGGGGGGAATTGTTACCTTCTTGTTCTGGTTATTCTGGGTGTTTACTGCTCACTGCTGTGTCCCTAGCCGTTTGGCTTTGATATACGGAACATTGGACTGATGACCCTTCGCCTGGGCGTCCGCCTTGACCGCTACTGCTGCTGGCTTCATTGAACTATTGGCGCACTGGCTGTCATCACGTGGCGCGGACTTGTTATGCCATATGTGGGGACACAGCTTCTGACTCGATGTACTTACAGGGCGAAATGTGTAACTCCTGATTGACCTTCTGTGTTTTTTGTTTTATTAAAACTTGCAAAATAAAAATTTTATTAAAAAAAAAATATAGTTAAAATACATGCACAGACTTGAAGTGCAGGGAAACGGAGTGGTCACGGCATGTTCATATTGGCGTCTCGTCAGGTAAGAGCTGCTTGCATTTTCAGACAAGAGTTTACTCGCCGCCAGTTTTCCCTTTCACCAGCGGCCACCGATGACCATATTCAGATGCCTCATACTGTTGATTCATAAACGGGCAAAATGTAAACATCTTTGTGCATATTCTTCCCGTAGCTCAGACCGCGGCACCCGTCGCACTCGACAGTAGACCTATTTTTTCCCCTCAGTGATTTTGTGCAGCATCGCAAATATTTGATTAAACTTGGCAGTAGAAGGAGAACGATATTAAAAATCTGTCTTGCATAGAGCAGCAAATGAGGTTTATGCAAGCTGATTTAATCACTATACAGCGCACAAATCGGCAAAAATACATGATCATGATCTGCTTTTGGCCCTGTTTGACAGAAATATGCACAACAATACAGTAGCCTTTAAAGGCAGTAGATTCACAAAACAATAATCATACATATAACAGACGGGAGCTCGCTAGTCTATATATAATGCCCTTTTCACCTAGACTTCTCATGCCTCAGCTTCCGGCTT
Organism: Lissotriton helveticus; assembly: GCF_964261635.1. Lineage (NCBI taxonomy): Eukaryota > Metazoa > Chordata > Amphibia > Caudata > Salamandridae > Lissotriton > Lissotriton helveticus. The sequence continues at coordinate 485,169,268 of NC_136067.1, read as the reverse complement.
CGTTGTTGTTCACAATCTATGTACTCTTGTCTGTTCACAATATCACCTTTACACTGTTATTCTTTTGTATACAGGGTACTTCTGCTGAAAAGAGCGACAGTGCATTTACCACGCAAGTTGTCACAAAATCTTCTTTTTCAAACTCCTAGGCCGAAATGATATCAGGTTAATGAAACTTGCTAAAACGCACGTTTGCAAGTGGTTTCTTGGAGCTATATGACTAAGGCAAAAACAACAGTTAATGGACAGAATGCAGAACAATGTCATACATCTTCAGCCAGCATAGCTTGACTCCAGTGGTGTGGAGAGCACGGGACTCACATCTGAGCATACCTGTCCCACTCAGGGTGACAAAGGCAAAAACAACAGTTGATGGACAGAATGCAGAACAATGTCATACATTCACCCCAGTACAGAGATCTGGGCATAAAGCCATTGTTTTTTTGCTCACCACACCACCCCAATTCAGACATGGCCATATGCAAATCAGCCTTGACCCTGTGCCTCATGGGAACAGTCCAGCCCGAACTGCCAAGCCATTTCTTCCTTGGACCGGAATCAAGCATCCTAGGACTGGACTGTTCCCATGAGGCACAGGGTCAAGGCTGATTTGCATATGTCTGAATGTCTGAATTGGGGTGATGTGGTGAGCAAAAAAAAGATGGATTTAGGCCCAGATCTCTGTACTGGGGTGAATGTATGACATCGTTCTGCATTCTGTCCAACTGTTGTGGTTTTGCATTTGTCACCCTGAGTGGGACAGGTATGCTCAGACGTGAGTCCCGTGCTCTGCACACCACTGGAGTCAAGCTATCCTGGCTGAAGACGGCTGATAGCCAGAAACCGGTCCTAGGATGCTTGATTCCGGTCCAAGGAAAACATGGCTTGGCAGTTCGGGCTGGACTGTTCCCATGAGGCACAGGGTCAAGGCTGATTTGCATATGGCCATGTCTGAATTGGAGTGGTGAGCAAGAAAATGATGGATTTAGGCCCAGCGCAGCGGACGCGTAAGCGGGCGCCTTCATCGCGCTGAAGTGTCGCCTAAGAGAAGCCAGTCTGCGCCAGTCCGCGCCCAGCCGCGCCTACCGTGCCCATAACCAAGTTTTCTGGTAAAATGGCCAGGAATTTAATCATGTATAACTCCTTTGCTCTGCATAAGTTAAGAAAGGTCCCTAACCCCAAATGCCTGCACCGCACCCGCCCCTTAGATGCTTCACGTAAGTGCGCATATTGGAATTGGGAATTACCAGGAAAAACCTTAAAGAGAATCCCCACCCACAGGACATGGAAGATGTTCCTTCTCAATTGCAGATCACTACCCAAACACCACACCGAGCTGGCCCTTCTAATAAAGGAGTACAACCCTGATGTACTCTTCCTGACGGAGACTTGGCTCCATATAGAAGCTGACCCAGCTACTGTATGGGCAACCCCACAAGGATACACAATCAAGAGACTCGATCGTAATAAGGGTAGAGGAGGTGGTCTGGCTATCATTTACAGAGAAAGATTTAAATGCCGTCTGACACTTACATCTATACCAGCCTGCGAAAGCCTGTTGTTTTCATTAGAGCTATCTTCTACAGATTCCTTCACGGGTCTCTTGATCTACCGACCACCTGGATCGCCAGGTCAATTTACCTCAAACTTAGCTGCTAACTTAGTGATTACATCGGCTAACTTCACCGTCTTGGGTGACCTAAACCTTCATTTAGACGATCAACTTGACTCAGCAGCCAACAGCCTTTGGCTGAGCCTTCGAGCAATTGACCTGATTCAAAAGGGGTTCATCTCGACACACGTTAAAGGTCACCTCTTGGACCACGTGTTCAGTAATCTTGATGCCCTAAAAACTGAACCCCCTATTCCTCTACCCTGGACGGATCACCACTTGTTACCCATTAATTGGGTCACTGGGAGCTGCCCCCTGTACAAGAACCCAAAAGACACCTGGGTAGGAAGTGGTCAAAACTTCCCTCCATTAAGTGGGAATCCATGCTTGCGGCATGCGAGTTTCCGAGGTCCTCTAACCCTGATATAGCCAGTGCCAATTTTGATAATTGGATTGACAACTCCCTTGATTTAGGTCTGCCGAAGGAAGCTCTTCATTGTATAAAAAGGCAAAAAGTAGCTCCCTGGTACACCCCTAGACTAAGGGATATGAAATTATCATGCCGCAAATTAGAAAGGATCTGGAGACAAGATCGGACACAGGGAAAAAAGGCAGATTACAGAGCCGCCATTAGACTCTATAAAACTGAAATTAAGGCAACTCAAGCCCAGTTTTATGAATCAAAAATTATTTTAGCCACCAATGCCCCCAAGGAAATCTTTCGGATAGCGAAGTCTTTGATCACCCCACCCCCCGGAGCAAATACCACTAGATGGGGCGCTTGCTTGCTGCAATAACTTAGCAACTTTTTTTAATCAAAAAATTCAGACCATTTATTCCTCTTTTATTTCTGATCCGACCGTCCTTGAGGCCGAGATAGTAGCAAGTCCCAATACACCCCCTTCCTGTATTGTAGAAAAATTTACCCTTATAGACCCAGTTTTGTTAGACAAAATATTTTCTACAGTCACCTCAGGCTCCCCCAAAGACCCTGCACCGCCACAAGTCCTTACCTCAGCTATTGAGTTAATTCGCCCAGCCATTTTGGACGTTCTAAATTCCTCTATTACCTCAAGCACCGTCCCAAAGTCTTGGAAATGTGCAATGGTTAGGGCCCTGCTAAAAAAACCTCATTTAGATCAGAATAATGTAGCTAATTTTTGTCCCAACTCTCTGTTGCCATGGATGAGAAAGCTGTTGGAGAGGCACATTAATAATATCTTAGTGGAACATCTTGAATCCAATGACTTGTTATGTGCCTCTCAAACTGGATTCCGTCCCCAACATGGGACAGAGACAGCTTTATTAGCAGTGACTGAGGAGGCCAGAACAGTTTTGGACCAGGGAGGAAAAGCGGCCATCATACTACTATCTCAGCGCCACGTTCGACACGGTTAACCATGCCACTTTATTACAGCGTCTTAGTGGCATGGGAGTGTCGGGCTCGGCACTGTTATGGCTCACCTCCTTCCTAGAGGAACGCTTCTTCCAAGTTTTTGAAGGGGAAGCTACCTCCGCCAAACAGCCACTCAGCTGTGGGGTGCCTCAGGGCTCTGCCCTGAGCCCCACACTTTTTAATGTCTATATGAGGCCCCTTGCACAGATCGTCCATCCATTTGGCGTGCGTATCGTCACCTATGCAGACGACACTCAGCTTGTGGTATCTTTGAACAATGCTGAGGGGTCGTCTAGCACTCTGAGCCCATGTGTTGAGGCTGTCGCCAGATGGATGGAACTTTCCTGTCTTAGATTAAACGGGGAAAAGACGGAAGTCATGCTGTTGGGTAACCCCTCACCTACCATTCTGACCCCCATCTGGCCTTCCTGTCTAGGTCCCCCTCTTCCCCCCAAACCCCAGATAAAGAGCCTGGGAGTTTGGTTAGACAGTTCACTTGATTTCACTGTCCAGGCTACTAAGACTTCTGCCATGTACTTCGGACTTATGAGAATGCTCCGGAAGGTTCTCCCTCTATTGCCGTTCCAGGCGAGGAGAGTCATGGTCCAGGCCCTGATTCTCTCACGCCTGGACTACGGCAATGCACTTTACCTTGGAGCCCCCCTTGCTACAATTACCAAACTCCAGGTTACTCAAAGTTCAAAGTTCAAAGTTTATTTATTATGTTTTGGCTCTCACTGAGGGCCACATAAAGAAATTAAACATACCAAAATACTGTAATAACAAATAAGAAAGCAGATATATAAGCATACATAATTAACAATAAATAAACAGAATACTACAGTTATCAGCTTTAAAGTGAATTATGGCGACATTTCAGTAATCTCAATAAATATTTAAGAATCCTTTAAAAAATTTAAAAATTCTACAACAAAATAATTCATTGGGAGGGCAGTAAAGTGCATGAATAAACAATTTGGCATTTAAGATTCCCAATTGTAGACAAATAGGTTTAATCCACTTAAGTCGCAAAGAACGTAAAGCAGGGCAAACAAACAAAACGTGGTTACGATCTTGAACAGCGACATCACAAAGGTTACATATCGTGGGACTCCCGTGCCATTTTGCTAAGAGTATATTAAGTGGGAGTAGGTCATGACGTAGGAGATACCATAACCTACGTACTCCATGAGGAATATTCCAGCTCAAATATTGCTGGGCCAGCTTGGGGGTATATGTTTCTAGGAGAGGTTTCCTGGCACATAATCTGGGTTGCGCAAGAGTATCCAGCTTAAAACATAACTCCCATGAAGCTCTTTTTAATAAATTTTTAAGTTCAGAGGAATTGAGTAAGAATAGGGTACTCTCATCCAACTCTAGCAAGGCCACAGCTTTCCTAAAATTTTTTAGTAAAGAGGAAAAATCATTAAGATTACCCAGTAACTCCTTTTTAACAAGCTCTCTTAGAGTACCAGGTTTTCCTCTAGCCAAGCATGCTACCCATCTTACTAGGGCCACCAGTCCCTGTGTCCAACAGCTTCGGAGCCCAAATTCTAGTCTGCATGACGAGGTAGAACATGCATTACTAAATGATGTAATTTTTCGAAGGACCCGTCCTTCCATTTTTTGAAGGAATCCCCAATGTTTCAGCCCCACTAGTTCTATTCCATATAAAAGAGTAGCTGGGACTTTGGCTTTAAAAACTTCCAAAAAAAGTGAGAAGTGTCTCTTCCCAGTAGCATTATATAACGAACATAGCCCCATTCCATGAGACAATGCTTTACGGGAATTATGTTCGATATGGGGAGTCTCACTAAGATTCGCTGATATTATTTTGCCCAAAAAAGGGTAAGTTTTAACAACATCGAGTCTTTGCCCCCCTATTGACCACTTATAATTGCTCGATCTGCATTTTCTCTTACCAAAAATACACATAATTTTACTTTTTGATGTGTTAATTTTCATATGGTGTGCTACAGCAAATTCATTCAATGCAGACAGGCGATTAGATAAACCCTTCGGGGTCAAATCCAAAACAAGAATATCGTCTGCATACATTAAAATAGATATAGCAGCTCCTCCAATTTTCGGTGCCACTCCTTCACACGATGAAATAAAAATTGGGAGGTCAGCCATATATAAGGAAAATAATATCGGTGCCAATATGCATCCTTGTTTAAGGCCATTTTGGGAGGGAATTAATGAAGTAAGACCCTCTTCACCACCTTGTAGCACTTTACACCATGTGTTCGTATGTAGAGAACGAACCAATGCAAGTAAGTATCCTGGCATTCCCAATGCCGCCAATTTTCTCCACAGCGATGGACGATCCACTTTGTCAAACGCCGTGGAGAAGTCAATAAATGCGGCATATAGGCCACCATCACGGATGCATACATACTTGTCACTGATCACCTGCAACATTGTCAGATTATCGAGCGTTCCATGTTCTTCACGGAAACCAGTTTGTTCCATTGGTAAAATCTTATTAGTTTCTGCCCATTCCACAATAAGCATTAAAACACATTTCGCGAAGATTTTTCCTATGGCATCTAGCAAAGCTATTAGACGGTAATTAGATGGCAACTCCCGATCCCCCTTTTTAAATATGGGGATTAATATACTACCCCTCCAGGATTCAGGAACAGTTCTTGTCATGAAGCAGGCCTGAAATATAGGGAGAAGAATCCTACTCCAAGTAGCGATATCCTGTTTGATGATTGTCATGGGGAGTTCGTCTGGACCCATGGCTCCGGTAGAGCGCATACTCTTTATTACCGTAGCTATTGTTTTTTCTGTAGGGAGATTACTATTTTGAATATCATTTATTTCCACCAAACCTATATCCTCCATTACCTCAGTTGGAGCATATAGCGCAGTTACAAATAGTGTCCAAACTTTTTCACTGATGGCAATAGGACGGGGTGTTACTACAGTACCACAACCTTTCCTTATTATAGACCAGAATTCTCTGGATCGATTAAAGGTTATTGCTTCCCTCAAATTAATCCACAGTAGATCTTCCTTTTCTCTTTTCAATTTGAGTCTCAATCTAGCTCTTCTACGCTTTAATAATGCTAATAGAGACTCATTTTCCTCTGTTCTATTGAGATATTGTTTCCTGACTAATGCATTTATCTCCCTATTCAGGAAAAATAGAGGACTCGGTGAGAAGTGTGGCCTATTAGCAAATCGCTTTTTCTTAGCGAATCCAATAACTTTTTTAATAAGGTTTTCAAATTGTAAGAATTCTATACCCTCCCACTGTTCAAGTTCCAGTAAAGTATGGGCCAGGAGGCTTTGTATATCCTTCATGGTAGTAGGTCCCCAAAAGCATCTACCCGACCTACAATCAATAGAGAGATCTTTATGCTTTAAGGACCAAGAGTTGTTTTCAGAAGGGGTTAGCGAAAGAGCCAATTTAATTATTTTGTGATCACTCAGAATAGAATGAGTGATCACCATATCCATAATCAAATGGAATGACTCAAAATCCGTAATGGCGTAGTCCAAAATAGACTCACCCCTATATGAGCCATGTGTATACTGGGCAGGACTATCCGAGGGCATTCTACCATTAATAATAAGCCCTTCTAGGAGGCTTAGTTCCTCCAAGAGAATCTTACCTCTTTTATTAGATTTTATTTTAGGAGGCCAAGCCATTTGAGGTATATTATACATTTCTTCCTTAGACTTATTTCTAAACTTAACTAGGGTAGAGTTAGATAGTTTACTATTTAGATCTCCAACCATTAGTATATAAGGGGGATGTTCAACATCCAATAGCTTTGCTACATAGGAAAACATTCGCTTCATAACTACATTAAAACATTCCTCAGGGGGAATGTATGCGTTTAAAATAACAAACGAGGACCGCGCTCCAACTTTGCCCAGATTAGTGAAGGTTATAGATTGAAAGAGATTGCTAGTATCAGAATAATGTGTATATTGCCATTGGAGAGAGGTGGATAACAAACAAGCAATTCCACCTTTCGCATGGCCTTTTTTTGAAGGTTTTGCAGGCGCCTCTAAAACAAAAAACTCTTTCCCTACATAGGGGAGACTTTTACACCACGTTTCCTGCAGGCATATTACATCAACATTTAGAGTATTTAGAAAGTCAAACTTCTCAGGGGAATTGAACATACCAGCAGCATTCCAGGAGACAATTTTTAAATTCTTGTTAAAGATGTTGGAAAAGTCGTGGGGTGTTCGCGGAATTACTAGATAAAGCCCCCGGTAACCAATTCCACATCTGATTGTCTTCTAATTGAGGAGCGTCTGTATTTTCAGGCAATGGCAGGGCCTGAGATACCATTCTTTTGCCCTTTGAGACCCAGATTTTTAGATCTTTATTACCAAGGTAATGATCATCCTGTATAGTTACTGGATTAATTATACTATCTCTATTGGCAATAGATAATGCCCTGTTGTAATAGGGCAATACGTCAATTCCTCTGCATTGGAAGAATTCCGCCTGTTGTAGAACAAGATTAGTAATTATTTTTGAATAGAAAATTACTCTTGTTCGTTGTCCAATACTGGATTTTATTGGAAAAACCAGGTCAATATCGTTTGACAAAATCAATTTTAAATTATTAGTCTCTTTGAAGCAATTAAGGAGCCAAGACCTATTCATTTTTACGTCTTGGTCAAACAACGGAAGGAAATCCAATATTAGTGTATCCACACAATGCACTACACCTTTTACTGGTTGAATATCTAGGCTACTAGCACTGATTGGTTGAGGCCGGAAAGTGGATGCAGTTGGATTTAGTACTTTTACCACTTGCAGCGGAATCCCCATACCCTCAGCCGGCATAAGTAAGGATTCTGGCGCTTGTAGCACATGAGGTGAAATCACCACCTTTGTACTGCTCCTAACCATATTATCCTTCAATGAGACATTAATTGCATCGCTCACCACCTTAGTATTGGTGGCATTCAACAGTGGATTTTCCCCATTACCTGACTCCTCTCGTGCTTCAAGACTTATGTTTTGAAAAATAATTTGCCTTGGCCTTTTCTTCTTATATTTACGTAGTAACTTCCTATTTTTTCCCTTTGTTTTTTCTTTTCTAGTTTTAATCTGAGCCGGCAATCCATCCCTGCCCTTTTTTTCATGAGTAAAGATAGGAAAAAGATCATTTTCGATCGTTTGCACCACCTCTACCAAGCTATCATCTTTGACAATAAGCTTTGACAATTTACTCTGTTCAGAGACAGATAAGGCAGGGGTCTTAAGGGGTATGTGGATGTCTGCCTTAACGTTTAACTTCATAGGAATATTGCCCTGCACAGAATTAGTACAGTTTGATGGAGTCCGAACTGCAGGTTTGGTAGGGGATAATATAATGTTTTCAACTACAAGTTCAGAGGGGGGTAATGAAACATTAGCAGCCTTTTTAGTCAACATTTCCTTCAATATCTCAGACACAGATGATAAAATACAATCTGAACTCACAGCAAATTTACCAAGGAGCAACAATATAGAAGACAGTATTTGTTCAAGCGCTATTAGAGATTCAGAGATTGGTTTCTCATTTTTTGGGTAGCTGGATTGAACAAAGGAACAAATCCCAGATAAATTTAATTGGGGAGACTTCAATTCACTGTGCGTTAAGAAATCCTCTTGAGATTTGTTTGATGGAGTGCTGCTATATAGAAGCATTCCAGATGGAGTTGCTCTAATTGGAGTTTTGCTGTCCATAGCCTGGGCAAAGGGTTTCTTATCCAGGTATCGATCACAAAGTTCGAGATCGATACTAGTGGAGATGGATGTAGCAGCAAAGTCTTCACCTTCCTTTTCTCTTTCAGTAAAAGTATTATGATCATGAGCCGAGGAGTTAATTTCCATCATTTGAGGGATAGAAGATTGATTTAGTTCAGTCAGCACGACAGTGTTTAAATCCGTTACTAACTTGGTTTGTGGTTGTGAATGAGGCGATAGACCAGAGTTTACAATTATTGGGTCTCTTACGAGTTTATTTCCAGATTTTTCCCAGATATGTTCCAGCTGCATCTGGCCTTTCACTAACACACTACTTTCTGATTTTTTCCTCAGGCGTGCAGATTCAGATATAACATCTACTTTATCTCTTAACACTTTCCCGGATCGTAGTTTCTTTGTAGACATAATACTTCTTTAAGGGATAGTCCTTATGCTTAATGAGCAGTCAGAGAATCACAACACACAATTTATAAGATAAAAGTACTAGAATACCGGAAGAAGCCAATAGTTCACTATAGCAGATAACAGAGTTGATTGTCAGCAGATAATCCGTATGCTTATGTTAGAATAATTGCTGCAATTTCAAAGCAGCAGAGAAGCGCAAACAACGTAAAATATAAAACTAAAATAACAGGGCCCAGCCCGGCCTACCTCGGCCACTGAGGGCCACAGAGGGCCCGCCCTTTGCCCGGGCTTCGCTCCGGGCGTCCCGCGAGACGGGGGTGACTGTTGATTTATGCGCCTCCTGGCGCGCAACTGACGCGAGTAGCGTCGCGAAGGCTCTTGGGGGATGTAGTCTTTATCCCCACCGCGCTCCACTCGGCGGCCTCACCCAGGGATGTGTAAAGGGTCGGGCGGCGGGAGGCGGGAGGTCAGGAAACACAGGAGCTACTGCAGGCAGCAAAGGAAGTCTATTCAGCGGTCAGCAGCCAAGAATTACCGCGTCAGGAGTCACCCACTCGACCGGGGTGACTGTTGATTTATGCGCCTCCTGGCGCGCAACTGACGCGAGTAGCGTCGCGAAGGCTCTTGGGGGATGTAGTCTTTATCCCCACCGCGCTCCACTCGGCGGCCTCACCCAGGGATGTGTAAAGGGTCGGGCGGCGGGAGGCGGGAGGTCAGGAAACACAGGAGCTACTGCAGGCAGCAAAGGAAGTCTATTCAGCGGTCAGCAGCCAAGAATTACCGCGTCAGGAGTCACCCACTCGACCGGGGTGACTGTTGATTTATGCGCCTCCTGGCGCGCAACTGACGCGAGTAGCGTCGCGAAGGCTCTTGGGGGATGTAGTCTTTATCCCCACCGCGCTCCACTCGGCGGCCTCACCCAGGGATGTGTAAAGGGTCGGGCGGCGGGAGGCGGGAGGTCAGGAAACACAGGAGCTACTGCAGGCAGCAAAGGAAGTCTATTCAGCGGTCAGCAGCCAAGAATTACCGCGTCAGGAGTCACCCACTCGACCGGGGTGACTGTTGATTTATGCGCCTCCTGGCGCGCAACTGACGCGAGTAGCGTCGCGAAGGCTCTTGGGGGATGTAGTCTTTATCCCCACCGCGCTCCACTCGGCGGCCTCACCCAGGGATGTGTAAAGGGTCGGGCGGCGGGAGGCGGGAGGTCAGGAAACACAGGAGCTACTGCAGGCAGCAAAGGAAGTCTATTCAGCGGTCAGCAGCCAAGAATTACCGCGTCAGGAGTCACCCACTCGACCGGGGTGACTGTTGATTTATGCGCCTCCTGGCGCGCAACTGACGCGAGTAGCGTCGCGAAGGCTCTTGGGGGATGTAGTCTTTATCCCCACCGCGCTCCACTCGGCGGCCTCACCCAGGGATGTGTAAAGGGTCGGGCGGCGGGAGGCGGGAGGTCAGGAAACACAGGAGCTACTGCAGGCAGCAAAGGAAGTCTATTCAGCGGTCAGCAGCCAAGAATTACCGCGTCAGGAGTCACCCACTCGACCGGGGTGACTGTTGATTTATGCGCCTCCTGGCGCGCAACTGACGCGAGTAGCGTCGCGAAGGCTCTTGGGGGATGTAGTCTTTATCCCCACCGCGCTCCACTCGGCGGCCTCACCCAGGGATGTGTAAAGGGTCGGGCGGCGGGAGGCGGGAGGTCAGGAAACACAGGAGCTACTGCAGGCAGCAAAGGAAGTCTATTCAGCGGTCAGCAGCCAAGAATTACCGCGTCAGGAGTCACCCACTCGACCGGGGTGACTGTTGATTTATGCGCCTCCTGGCGCGCAACTGACGCGAGTAGCGTCGCGAAGGCTCTTGGGGGATGTAGTCTTTATCCCCACCGCGCTCCACTCGGCGGCCTCACCCAGGGATGTGTAAAGGGTCGGGCGGCGGGAGGCGGGAGGTCAGGAAACACAGGAGCTACTGCAGGCAGCAAAGGAAGTCTATTCAGCGGTCAGCAGCCAAGAATTACCGCGTCAGGAGTCACCCACTCGACCGGGGTGACTGTTGATTTATGCGCCTCCTGGCGCGCAACTGACGCGAGTAGCGTCGCGAAGGCTCTTGGGGGATGTAGTCTTTATCCCCACCGCGCTCCACTCGGCGGCCTCACCCAGGGATGTGTAAAGGGTCGGGCGGCGGGAGGCGGGAGGTCAGGAAACACAGGAGCTACTGCAGGCAGCAAAGGAAGTCTATTCAGCGGTCAGCAGCCAAGAATTACCGCGTCAGGTTACTCAAAATTGTGCGGCCAGACTACTTTTTCAGATTCCTCGTTGGCAGTCGGCCAAACCTACCCGGAAGAAGTTGCATTGGCTCCCGGTAGCGTCCAGGATACAATTTAAATCTATGTGCCTGGTCCAGAAGGCTCTTCGTAAGTCAGGTCCATCCATCATGCTTCCCTTGGTCACTCCATACCTCCCTTCTAGCGCTCTCCGCTCCAGTGTGCTACATCTGGCCACCACCACAAAAGTAAAAATATCCCGCTGGGATGGTCGTTCTTTTTCGCACAACGCTGCAAGGTTGTGGAACGCTCTTCCGTTGGTCTTGAGAGAAAATTACAACCTGACAGCTTTTAGAAAGCTATTAAAAACGCATTTGTTTGCAAGAGCTTAGCGCCCTGCCCTGCCGCCTAAATGGTTCTAGCTAAAGCGCTGCGAGGCCTCAGGGTAGTTACGAGCTATATAAGTTTAATTTTCATTTCATTTCATTCAGATCTATGTACTGGGGTGAATGTATGACATTGTTTTGCATTTGTCACCCCGAGTGGGACGGGTATACTCAGACGTGAGTCCTGTGCTCTATACACCACTGGAGTCAAGCTATCCTGGCTGAAGACGGCTGATAGCCAGAAACCGGTCCTAGGATGCTTGATTCCGGTCCAAGGAAGACATGGCTTGGCAGTTCTGGCTGGACTGTTCCCATGAGGCACGGGGTCAAGGCTGATTTGCATATGGCCATGTCTTAATTGGGGTGGTGTGGTGAGCAAAAAAACGATGGATTTAGGCCCAGATCTCTGTACTGGGGTGAATGTATGAAATTGTTCTGCATTCTGTCCATCAACTGTTGTTTTTGCATTTGTCACCCCGCGTGGGACGGGTATGCTCAGACGTGAGTCCCGTGCTCTCCACACCACTGGAGTCAAGCTATCCTGGCTGAAGCCGGCTGATAGCCAGAAACCGGTCCTAGGATGCTTGATTCCGGTCCAAGGAAGACATGTCTTGGCAGTTCGGGCTGGACTGTTCCCATGAGGCACAGGGTCAAGGCTGATTTGCATATGGCAATGTCTGAATTGGGGTGGTGTGGTGAGCAAAAAAACGATGGATTTAGGCTCAGATCTCTGTACTGGGGTGAATGTATGACATTGTTCTGCATTCTGTCCATCAACTGTTGTTTTTGCATTCGTCACCCCGAGTGGGACGGGTATGCTCAGACATGAGTCCCGTGCTCTCCACACCACTGGAGTCAAGCTATCCTGGCTGAAGACGGCTGATAGCCAGAAACCGGTCCTAGGATGCTTGATTCCGGTCCAAGGAAGACATGGCTTGGCAGTTCGGGCTGAACTGTTCCCATGAGGCACAGGGTCAAGGCTGATTTGCATATGGCCATGTCTGAATTGGGGTGGTGAGCAAAAAAACAATGGATTTAGGCCCAGATCTCTGTACTGGGGTGAATGTATGACATTGTTCTGCATTCTGTCCATCAACTGTTGTTTTTGCTATATGACTAAGGCCATGAAAAAGGATAAAAAAAAAATCAAACTAACACATAAAGGCCTATCTAGGAGACGAAGAACTCCCTAAAAGTGGAACTAGTACATGCAAGCCTGTCTAAGCAGACAGATTTTAAGTATTTTCCTGAAGGTCAGATATTTGTTGTCCTGCCTCAATTAACCTGGTAGGAAGATCCACAAAGAACTGAGAAACAACAGATTTCCATATGTTTGCTTTTTATATCTCGCAACCATGGAGAAGGTAAGCGCTGGAAGATATTAATCTCAGGGGGGAATGCATTTATTGAGGCTGTTTGCTAGGATAGGTGGAGGAAAATTTTGCAGAGCTTTAAATTAGCACAGTAGATTTTAAAATAAAACCTTTATCTAACAGGTAACCAGTGTAATTTTTTTAGGGTAGAAGTTAAATGGGGGTGCCTCAGAAGCCTAAATATGAGGCGCATATCTTTATTTTGAATAAATTATAGCTTCTGGATCGGAATACTTGGCTAAATAAACAGAGTTGGCATTGTCCTTCTAAGAAATAACTGTAGGCATAATTATTGTTTCCAAGGCTTCCATTGGGAAAATAGATGAAAGTTTCCTGATTATTTTCAAAGTAAAAATGCATTTAGATGCAATCACACCAATCTGAGAAGTCATAATTAAACCCCTATCTAATAATACTCCCGAACTCTTAACCGGAGTCTTAGACCACAGAGGGTCACCAATCTCTATTGGCTAAAAATGCCCGCACCATGAGTTCATTTTGTTGTTTAGAATCATGATTGCTGTTCTGTCAGCATTTAATTAGAGTTGGTTGTTTCCCATCCAGCGCCAGATGAATCTCATGATGTTTTGAAATCAGGCCAGGTAACTAAATGGGAAGAAGCTGGGAATAATCCATACAGTTATCAACTCTACAACTCCAAGCTGCCCGTTTTTTAATCAGGGGTCTAGCCTATATATTTAATAGATGGAGGCGAGAGAAGATCCTTGGGGGACTCCAAATATAATCTGGGTAGATGTTGCAACAAATGGACCCAGCATCACTGCTTGAGTGCAATTCTGCAGGAAGGATTCAATCCGATTCACGGCCGATCTTTGAGCCACACTGCCTTGTCAAGAATCTCATGGTTGATCGTACCAAAGGCAGCTGATAGGTCTAGTAGTACCAAGGCAGATGTCTGACCTGCATTCCCATCAAGCCAGAGATCATCCATTGTGGCCATTATCACCGATTCTAACTTGCGGGCTGGGTGAAAACCTGCTGTGACTTTTGTAAAAGCTATTGGGAAAGAAAGCCATATATATGAAGGGTATACTAGTAAGCATATTAAAGAGTTAATATTGCATTCAGTCTTTAAACCAATTAAATCAATGACAGAGATAGGGCCAAGAGACATTAGGGAAATCTGGAGTTGTTGTATACAATTGCAGCCACAACCCTGCCTCTCTTCTTAGAGGGTCTACATCTGTTTAACACATTATTACTTTTGCGTGTAGCTTCCAGTATATCAGGCAAGGAATCACCATTCTGCTAGGTTTCTAATACCAGCAAAATGTCAGGCATACTTTGCTGTAGAAAGGTAAAAATGTCAACTTTATGTTTACCCAAGTGAGAGCATATCAAGGTGGGTAACCTGGGTAACCTGGAATAAGTCGGCAGAGCTAACAAACAGTTCTCGCCCTTCAGATAATGTTAGTATACTCCAAATTATCTCCAGTATCTCAGAAATACTTGAACAAAATAAATCATTTTCCTAAAGACTTATGTCAAGATAACTCACTGGTTTCTTTGCCGGCAATTCAGCCATAGAATCTGATTAAAAAACAGCAGGGTCTCTGGAGGAAAGGAGGAAAAATGGATTCTCCAAGAAGCACAACTGCAGAACTCCAACCGCAGAGAAAGCCTAGATTAGGAATTAAAGAACACCTATGGCACATCATATTTCATAACTACTTTTGTTGTATGGCACATTACCTGTACGCTATAAGTAGAGGCACAGCAAGGGTGCTATTGTGATAAAGAACTATGAACTTTTACATTTAATTTCTGAACTATATCTGCATTCAAAACAGTTTGTAATAAACAAACGAAGCATTAAAAAACATTTCTTGCGGTCAGCGTTTCAGAATAGTGCTTTTCAAATTATTTTCTGCTGTAATTGCAAATCGCAAAATCATGATACCCTGGAGGCTCAGGGTATTGGATCTGGCACAATGACAAAGAGAGAGGGCTTTAAAAACTGAGCTCTTAGCAGTGGGTAGCCGGTGGAAGTTTCAGATGGCCGGCGATATGAGAGCATGGACATAGCCGCAGAGAAAGGCGAGCAGCTGCCTTCTGAACTATCTTTAATGACTTTGGAGTCTAGATGCCCTTATCCTTTTAATCACTAAGGGCCTGATTCAGATCTAGGTGGACAAGATACTCTGTCGCAAATGTGCTGGATGTCTCGTCTGCCTTATTACAGGGAATTATTGCCTTTGGCAATGTAGTATCAGGAGAGAATATCCGTCATGTTTTGGCCGAGTATCCCATCTGACAAACTCTAAATAAGGCCTACATTACTGAGCGGGTAGGCATAAATAGAGAGGAAATTGTATGCACTCATTTTGTAATTGTGAATCGCAAAGTGTTATGATGAAATGATAAACATGAAGCGTTTGCAGATCACAGAGAAGGAATGTGAGATTTATTCGTGCCCAGCCACAATTGTGCATCCACAATAGAAGATACAGAGAAACAGTTCACCGATGAATAGCTGGACTTATGGAGGAAGTGTCACAGAAAAGTTATTTGGCAAAAAATCCTAATCAGTGCTCGAGGACATGAAGAGGAAAATATGGGCCTGGATTCAGGGATAGGCGACTATCAACGGAAATACATGAGTGGTGGGGAAATTCACAAAGGTGGTAGGAAAATATTGCTGGACGATCATACGAGCAGGAAGGAAGAGGCGCCAGCCACAAAACCTCAGACCCCTTCCAAAAAGCCAGTGAACTGAATCATGATATTAGAGGCCACCCAAGAGAAAAGACTTTAACACCAGAGTCAGACTCATTATTTACTCCATAACGCAGTTTGCTGTTTCCATCTCCCTGAGATATATGTCAGCAGGTACACTGGGGGCAAACAGAGAGAGAAAGACGAAGTAGAGACTGAGGGAGAGAAAAAGAGTAGGGACCGAAAAAAACCGTAGAAGGAGAAAGCGAGAGATTGGAAAAAAGAGGCAGAAAAAAATACAGTAAGGGAGCGGGAGCTGGTCTGAACATTGTTTTTTAAGGCAGCTTTTGGTTGTCAGTCCGCACCTGATTTCCACCCCTGCAGAGGAACAAGTAGAACCTAACTCCACAAGAAAGACCACTTCCACTTTCCAATACAGAACACTGGCTCCAAGTTATGAGTCCGCCCCAAATGTTATGGCTATCGAAAGTCGGGGAAAAAATACGTTGTTTCAAATATTCTGTATCATTTGCAGCCTCACGGAAATCACTACACAAAGGATGCCGGGACAGGTAAGTCTAAAGAGCATTTAGCTTAGGCTAACTGGCAGATGGCGTAGACAAGGTCTTAATGAAGGAGGAACGCTACCAGTCATGAATGTGAATATTTCATTAATTAACTCAATTTAGCTCAGACATACAACTGCTTGATGCTTGGAGGACAAATTACCTTTAGGATGATAATTTTATAATGGCCACCATCCTCCTTGTAGCCATTTTCCCTCTCAATGATCATGAAAAAGTCTTAAAGGATATGCAGCATAAGTTTAGTAATAGAAGTTTCTCGCCCCCTGGAGGGAGACTAAAGATGTTAATGCAAAAATTCTCCCATGGATTAAGAATTGTTTTTGATCTGCTGGAGGAGGAATTTTGGAGGATCTTGGTATATTCTTATAATATCCACATGGTGTTGTATTGGTGAGGTATGGTCTAAGCAATCTCAATGTAAGGATTCCCCCAGATTCACGTCCCCATTTTGCCTTGATATGGCACAAAGTGCCTATATGAAATATATTATAATAAACCAGAAGACCACGTGTCAGCGAGTGATATGACTAAATTGTAGCATGAATGAAAACTGATCACAATCATTGGACACTGACACTTAAATGGCATAATCATGATATGCTTCGAGTTTATAAGCAAACTTAATTTGCCTCCGGTTGAGGCACCTAAAAGTAAAGCAGCAGGAAAACATGACCACATTGTAGCTGTGGTCCAATCACAGATGTTTAAGGGTCTGAGAGGAGACCAAATGTATATTTGATTTTACCATCATAATAGTGCTAGTTAAGTTCCTAATTGTTGTGTAAGCAAGCAAGGAAGAGGTCCAGAATAAAAAAAGATATGAATAGCAGGAAAGCAAAGTAGGTGCTGCATGGGGCAATTAAGACCACGCTACAACCAAAGAGGATGTCCAGGAAGAAAGAACATGTTCTAGGGTCTGTGGTTGCATAAATTAAAATGGAATTTCAAAACTTAGGTGTCTGTATTGGGACTGCAAAGAAATTCTCTAATATCTAAAGGTTTTTCTAGATTAACAGTCCAATAATTTTTTGATGTCCCCTCGTTCTTTGCATACAACCTTATGTAACACTTTCTTTTCCAAAAGCAGCATAGTAATATAGGCGTTGGTTATATATTTTCGATTCTCAGACTGGAAATCTTCAGTGCAACATATTAACTAACTTCATTTTCCCAAGTCCTACACAAGAGTCTCATTCTATGCTCAGTAGTGCTTGTTTTTACCCACCATCTCCTGGCCAGCAGCACTTGAACTCTGTCTCTTTTCATCATTTTACACAGATTCGGCAGATGTAACTAGTATTCATGTGAGTTGCTGCGGAGAGGATTGATTGTGAAGCTGTAAATATACCACATGCTTGTTTGCAATAGTTCCACCTATGTGGCTGGTAAAAAGTTCCATGCTTAATCCAAGTGAAGGTCTCACATGTATCTCATTTTCAGATCGAAGCCAGTAACTATGGCAGCCCAAATCTTTCAGGACCTAATGGGTGTCCCACCAATCATTGATGGTGACGTTTTATTAGATTAGCTGTGTAGGTCGCATCAACTTTGGTACTTCAACAGAATGAGCTGATACTTTGAAAGAAAGCTTCTGGTTTCACTATAGTAATATACCTGTATACCAGAGTGTACTGTAGTTCCTATAGTACCCCTGCAGGACCTGCGCTTTTGGATAGCATACACTGTGGGCCTGGTGGCAGACTGATTCTGAGAACCCCCACCGCGTATGTTAGCCTGTTTGCATTAGCTAGCTCACAGTGCCACTAGAATCACCTTTTTTTTTTTTCTTCTTCAATTCAAATAGGTTTTTATTGGAAGTTTCAGTAGTAAATAAAATGCACATAGTACAGACTTAAAAACATACCAAATTACAGAAGAACAGTACAGTACAATAAAGCGAAAAGGGGGAAAAAGCAATATACAACAGGTCACACAATAATACATTCATCCGTAGGCGGTGTATCCGGACAGTTTCATGTAAATGATAGCACCAAAGATATGTAGGTGGGACTCAGGATGTCAGGGTGAACCGAAGTATCATATTAGCTCCACACTTTTGGACTGTGATGGCGTTAAATGCATCGGAGCGGGGGGGGGGAAGAGAGTATCTAAGGTGGTTTATGGGTGGTAAAATAACAGTCAAGGGTAGACCACATCTTTCTCATATGGGGGCGCCATGGTGACTGTTGGAGAGCTATGTTATCTGCTAGCCTGAGGCTAATTATCCAGTTGAGCCAGCATGCAAAGGTAGCTTTGCTAGAATCCTTCCAGTTACTGAGGACAATTTTAACAGCTGCAGTGAGCATGAGATTAAGTAGCGCCCTGTCGTCGGCATGGAGGGAGGGTTCTAGGGTGAAACCAAAAGCTAGGTAAGGAAGTTCTCTGGACGGGGAGATGGGGAAAACTTTACTGATGAAGTCGAATACCTTGTCCCAAAATGGGGTAACACAGTCGCAATGTAGAATAATGTGTGCGAGGTCACCCTCCGCCCGTTTACAATTCCAGCAGAAGGCGTCTTGGCTAATGTTATGGGCATAAAGACGCGCAGGAGTCCAGAAGGTTTTGTGGAGGAACCAATATTTGGTCTGGGATAACATTGGGCTAATTTTATGTCGCATGCATGATACCCAGGTATTGGCCCAGTCCGCTTCCGAAATCGGTCTAGATGACATTTCAGACCAAAACTGAGTTAGTGGTGCGATGAGATTGGTATGTTGGGGGCGAATAAGTTTGTAGAGACGTGACACTTGATGTCCAAGTCTGTTTAATCTACTGAGGTAAGATGGGAGGGAGGGTGGTATTAGGGAGAATTTCGCCTTAGAGAGTGCGGCTTTCATGTTTAGGAAGGTATAAAACTCTAGAGGTGCCAGGCCATAGGTAGTTTGCAATACTCTGAACGGGATAGAGTATGACCCCTCGAATAATTGGTGCGGGAAGAAGATACCTTTCTTAACCCACTGAGAATTATGCAGGTATTTGCCTTTGTGCTGTATGTATCGATTGTTCCATAATGACTCCCAACCCGAGTGGCATATGCTATGATCTAGAAATTTATCTATTTTAAGAAGTGCCGTTTTCGTGTTACGAAAGATCTATTTCGAGTGGGCTTGTACATTTAAATTGAGTGAGAGGGCCGCAGCCGGGGTGATTCCGTCTAGGATCGCTTGTTCGACTTCCAGCCAAACTGGAGTGTAGTTTACTGCGGGGGCTAGCAAGTGGGCGCCTTGCTTCGCTAGGAAAGCGGTCTCATAGTGTCTAAAGTGCGGTAGGTTGACCCCTCCTAATGATTTGTCTAATCGTAATTTTTTAATGCTGATCCTCGCTTTTTTCCCTTTCCACAGGAAGAGGAAGTTGGCTATATATTGGTCCAATTTATGGAAGAAATCTTGGGTGAGTGTTAGAGGGAGCATTGAAATAAGGTAGTTTACCAGGGGGGAGATCATCATTTTGATGGTTTCCAGTCTACCCCACCACGTGATGAAGCGAGGGGACCATCCATCTAGTTGTTTTTTTATTTTATTTAGGGTGGTCTTCTCATTCTGTAGAAGGGTTTCCATAAGGGAGTCCCCAAACTCTATCCCCAGATACTTTATAAACCCTGATTGCCAGCAGAGCCCAGAGTTCCCCAACATGTCCTTAGTGGCTACGATGTTTAGCGGTTTGACCTCCGATTTCTCCCGATTAAGTTTATACCCTGAATGGGTGGAGTATGATTCAATGGTTGACATCAAAGCGGAGATGGAAGGCTCCGAGACTCAGTCACTATCAAGATATCATCCGCGTAAGCGGCTAGTTTAACACAAGTGTCCCCAAAGCTTACTCCCTTGATGTTGTCGTTCTTTTTAATGTTGGCGATGAGAGGCTCCATGGCCAGGAGGAAGAGTGATGGGGAGAGGGGACAGCCCTTTCTGGTCCCCTGTTCCAGGCCAAATGGATCTGACAATGAGCCATTTAGGGCAATGCGAGCGGATGGGGAGAGATACAAAGCCATGACCATGTCTATGAAGGTGTTACCTAAGTTGAAGGTGGACATACAATGTTTAAGGAAGAGCCAAGAGACTCTGTCGAACGCCTTCTCCGCGTCCAAGGTAATCGCCACGGAGGGGGCATCAAACGCCTTGGCCTTTTCTATAACATGGCAGAGAAGTCTCGTATTGTCATTCGACATACGATGTTTTAGGAACCCAACCTGTGATGTACTGATTAATTTAGGCAAGAACAAGTCCAGTCTGGACGCGAGGATTTTGGCGTAGAGTTTGCAGTCCAGGTTTATCAAGGATATCGGTCTATAATTTTTTGTTAGTAGCGGATCCTTCCCCTCTTTGGGTATGATAATAATGGTGGCCTCACTCATTGATTTCGTTACTCCTTTTTTTGAGGGAAAGGACTGGAACAATTTTAGTAGGGTTGGTCTTAATGCGGGTCCAAGTTCCTTATAGAAACCGGCAGAGAAGCCGTCAGGGCCTGGAACTTTATTGCGTTTGAGGGTGTTAATGGAGTCCGTGACCTCTTGTAAGGAAAGCGGGGAATTCAGTTTCAGATTATCTGCGTCGTTGAGTTTTGGGAGGGCTAGGGAGCTGAGGTATGTAGAGCACGCTTGAGGATCAAAATCTAAGTTATTCTTGTACAGGTCCTCGTAAAAGGACTTATAGGTGTGTAGGATGTGGTTTTGTTTAGTTTGGATAGTGTTGTTTTGATCCTTGATTGAGGAAATGTTGAATTGTCTATTTTTGTGTTTTAGATAGGATGCTAGTAATTTCCCCGCTTTGTTACCTTCACACAGCTTCAAGGATTTAAATTTATTAACCCACACCCCGCTCTTCTACTCAGGATCGCGTTATATTCGTATTTCTTTTTAGTGAGGTCATTCAGAATCGAAGTATTATGAAGGTCCGCCGTATGTGATAATTCTAGGTTCTTAATGTCCCTTTCTAAAGTGACAAGCTCTAGATTCAGTGCCTTGTTAGTTTGCGCCCTAATACCAATAATCACCCCTCTTATAGTGGCTTTAAGTGCATCCCAGACATTCGCTATGTCCGAGCCCGGAGTATCGTTTAATTCAAGGTAGTCCTGTATGGCCACTTCAATTTTTTTCTCGTTTTCTGGCTCTGTGAAAATGTCGTCATTGAAGCGCCACCTCTTTGGGGGAAGAATAGATCTGGAGCCTACTAGCTTAGCTTGGATGCTGGAGTGGTCTGATATAAATGTTTGGGGGCAATGTTGGTTTCTTCAATAAGGTGAGTGAAGGGACTATTGATGAGGATATAATCGATCCTGGAGTAGGAGTTATGGGGAGTCGAGTAGAACGTGTAATCACGACCATCTGGGTGCTGTAGTCGCCAAGAGTCTTGTAGGTCAAATTTAGAGCAGAGGCGTTTCAAACTATCGTGTGAGCGTGTAGGGTGGTAGGTACAATGTGACTGGCGGTCCAATATCGGGTCAAGAGGCAGATTGAAGTCCCCCCCCAACCACAAGTAGTTCATCTTGGGGTACTGTTTCGAGTATGGGAGAGAGGGAGTCCCAAAAGATCAGATCGTCACCATTTGGGCCATAAATATTCAGGACATGGATGTGATCATCGTTCTTTAGGAGGTGAGCCATGATTAACCTACCATCAGTGTCTTGAGTATGTGACACCACGGAGATATTGGATTTCTTTGCAATACGTGTAATGACCCCCCCTCTTTTTGTGTACTGCTGAGGAGCATAGGGTGTGTGAAATCCAGTGTTGATTGATAAATTCAGCGTCTTCATTGGATAATTTGGTTTCCTGGAGTAGGAAAATGTCACCCTTGGCTTTGGCTAGATATTCTAGGACTTTCCTCCGTTTAACCGGATGGTTGAGCCCTTTGACGTTTAGGGAGACAATGTTAAGGCCTTCCGATATAACCTTGGTGTGGGTCATGAATCTGCAGGGTATCGCCTGTGGATTAATAAAGCTACTGTCGTGAGAGCTCCTGTATGGGCGGTTTCTGGATCTTGAACTGGCCTAGCTCGGTGGTACGATTTGAATATGTCAGAAAAGGACAGGATGTGCATGTGACAAACACTCAGCCTGTAGTATTTCTGTTTGTTAGATAACTGTACTGTTGAGCATGGAGAGACAACATAAAGAGCAAAACAAGAGTACAAAAGACATACTGAAACATTCCAAAAGATTTCCCCCCTCCCCCTCCCACACCCTCTACCCGCACCCTCAATATCCCAACCCTCCCCCTCCCCTCCCCCCAGAACTAGAACATAGGAGTAGCGACGGCAGTACCGTCCAAGCACAAAGTAGGATGAGTCAAAAGTGTCATCATAACAGGAGAGATCTTATAATTAGCTAGTATTTACTAACAGGGTAAATCTAGGTTATGCAAAGCCATTAGAGAAAGTGGCTGTAAATGCAGGAAATGGTCGGAGCTACCAGTTTCAATAGTATACCGGGCTGTATAACTATAGGAACTACAATAGAGCATGATGACTATGCAGGGCACACCGGTGTGAACAATACATATCAGAACCGAGATAACATCAGAGTCAAAATGTAACAACATGACTCATGGAAAACTAACTAGTACATCGTAGTTGTGTATATCTTAAGCTAGTCTAAATGACTAGTACCATAAAACCATTACAGATAACAAATAACCATAGTGTCAGTAGGCAAGTCTTTGGATCATGGGTCTTCCAGTTTCTTCAAGTATTAGTGCGAGTAGTCTAGTGACATGATGCTGGACCCAAAAAGTAGGTAAAAGAAGGGCCTACCTGTTGGCGAGGGTCAACTTGGGGACTGGAAGCCAGCTAGTTTAGCATGAGCACAAGCACCACGGACGTACAATTGGTCGGGAAGTAAGCTGGCAAATGTAGGCATATGCAGGTAGTATAGAGAAAACGGGCATATACAAAGTGGATGTAGGACACAGAGAGACAGAGGACAGCTCAGCCACGACCCTCCTCGATTGATCAGATTCATGTCCGTCCGTCTTCCTCTTGTTAGATGCGAAGACAGATGAGTCCATTGCCTGCGTAGGTGAATCTTCCAGAAACAGCGCTAGCTCATTAGGATTGGAGAAGAAGCGAGGTTTGCCATTGGTGATGATTTTAAATTTCGCCGGACCTGCAAAGGAGAACTGTATACCTTTTGACCTCAGTTTTTCCCTTAGGGCTAGGAAGCCCTTTCTAACTTCCATCGTGTCCTTCGAGTAGTCTTGAGTGAAGGTGATTTTGTGGCCTCCCCAGGTGACGGAATGATTATGCCTGGCGAAGTGTAGGATAGCTTCAGTGTGCTGGAATCGCAGCGGTTTACAGATCAGCGGACGAGGGCCCTTGTATCCATGAGGGATGAAGGTTGGGACTCTGTGTGCTCGGTCAAGCTCCAATTCATGGGTAAATGAGATGCCCGTCACTGAGGGAATCCAAGCCTCCAGGAATGCTACGCAGGATTCAGCATCCTTCTCCGCATTCTCAGGAACTCCAAAGATGCATATGTTACCCCTCCTATTGCTGTCTTCCAATTCCGCATTTTGGCGTCTGAGGGATTCGGTCGATCTTTGAAGCTGAAAGATATTTTTGGCCGAGAGGTTGGATTTGTCTTCAACATCGCTTATCCTTTGCTCCGCTTCGTCTAAGCTCTTGTGGACCGAGTTCATGTCCGCCCTTATCGCCGTAAGTTCAAGCTGCATAGCATCAGTATTGGATTTTGTTGATTTTGCGAGATCATGTACCTCCGCCAGCTTTTTTAGGATCATATCCAGGGTACTATTAAGGTCTGCTTTAGCCTTGATGGGCGAGTCAGATATGGACGATTCCGGTTTCACTTTCTTGGTGTTCTTCTTATCAATCCCCTCCACCATTTTGTTGCTTTTCCGTAGCGGGCTAGTGATGAGGCGGGAGTTATCCAGTTTGGCGTAAGAGTTAGGACCAAGAAGATGTTTGGGCCAAGGCCGAGGAAGTGTTTAATCACTGTCCTGAATGATTGAGCAGAAGTGGATTGCGTCTTGTAATTTTGAAGCGCCACGTGGTATCTGAGTGAGCAGTGTGGTTGCGGGGTAGGAGCTCTTCTAACTCTCCAGGTATGGTGGTGGTGCCGATCGAGGTGTTGCCACTTGACCTCAGGAACCCCCTCTGGTAATCTTGTGGTGGCAGAGTAGTGGCTGGACGGAGAGGCGAGGGACACACACGAAGACCAGTTGAATCAGGACTGGCAATGGAGCTCTTTGCGCAAGGAGTAGTGTCACTAGACTGCGATTACAGCAAGTATGGGGATATTAGTTATCCTTCTGTTGAAATCTGTGATCTGAGCGGCATTGGGATCAGCATTGGTGATCTTGGTGGCTGAATTTGGCTGTATTCGCGCTTTCAGGTGTATCTGGGCATGTATGGCGCTCTCAAGCTGCAAATCGCGCATTTCGCGCTAGAAATGCAATTTTTCCGCTGCCATCTTAGGGTCAGGCAAGTCCCCCTGGAAGGTCCGGTTGCTGGTGGTCTGTGGATCGCACAGGGACTGCTTTTGCTCTTTGGACGCAGGGTTTGGGCGCATCTCAGAGTGGCTTTAGAGCGGTGAGGCCGGGGACGTACATGTGCGCTGCTAGAGGCCCCCAGGACGTCGTTAACGCGCACCGGCACGAAGGCGGTCCGCCATTTTAAGAACAGGCATTGCGGCGAGGGAACGCGGGAGCCGGTTAAAGCTTCAAAGTCTGATTCTGTGTGCGGCCGGGCACTAGCGATGGACTGTAAAGCAGTCGGCTCACCTCAGAGGCTTCATTGGCAGGTGGGTGAAGTCCTCAGCCGAAGGGTAGCGCAAGGGGAGTAGATCACGGGAACCCTTCGCATTGACCAGGCGCTGGCCGGCGCAGAGGCACGGGCACTGAATGGGGCACTTATCCGGTGATTTCGAATGAGATCTTGTCATCGAGTGTGCACCATGATGACAGGAGCCGGGATCCAGTGCCCAGTAGTTTGGTGGCTCGAGGATTCTCTCCTAGGGCGAAAAGGTCCCTCTCCTACGTGAGCAGGGATAAGGTTAGGCGGCCATTACCACCGCCGTCCAAGCCACGGAGATTCGTTTTTGGCAACCTCAGGACACGACAACCCTAATTCCTTAGACTCGTGAAAACGATGAACTACTTTTCGCTCAGTCACTCGTGTTTGCTCATTTGGTCTCAGATAGTTACACAGAAGAAACAGTTGAGCGTGTTTACAATAAGAATTTATTGCACAGTTATTCCTCTAGTGTAAAATATATGTGCTGCGACAGCAGAGATATATGATCAGCAGTACAGTAAATAAAAAGGAATAGTACAGTTCTACCATTTTGCAATAGCCATGAACATATATATGAATATAAAATGCATTTAAAAAATAAAGCGCATACTCCTACGATGCCTGTCTTGATGTACCTAAGTGTACCTAGCATGTGAGTAGGTGTGAAAGAAGCCAAGATTCCCGCTAGGATTTAGTTAAATCCCATTACCTGAATAATGAAAGTGTGGGACCTCGTCCTGGTGTCAAGTTGGACACCCCGCAAGGGATGGTTAGAACACTGTCAGCTGGAGCGACTGCATGCAGGAGCCTCAGCGTCGCTGGTCAGTGTGTCGGCCAGGAAGTCTTAGTTCCCTCTAACTACTGATAGCAAGAGGTGCTAAATTTATACAGAAAAGTATTGAGTCCCTTTGTCCCTTGTGTTAGCCTGGTTTCCTAGAACTCTTATGAATATTTAATCATACTGGATGAGCACATCGAAGATGGTATAGGAGGCCATTGTTTGGGAAAAACCCTCCTTCTGTACCCAAACCACAGTCTAGATAAGGTTCAACCCTCAGAGCCCGTTATTGTGGAGAATAGGGAACTAATGTAGGTGAAAGATTATGCCTATATTAGGGCATCTCAAACCATGCCTATATTAGGGCATCTATATGAAATATAACAAGAGCAGAGAAAAAACAGCCATTCTCTTTAACCAATTCTGATTTGCTAACAATTACAATAGGCATTCCAGAGCGTTCCTGTATTTGAGGAGGTCTGCTTGCGTTTTCAAACATACTGTGACATCCCTTACCATATGTTAACTCTAATTTCCAATTTTATATAAAAACAAACAATAATTTTCTATTAGAACACGCTATTCATTCCCTTTTCTTTCAAAAAGTTTAACGGAAAGAGAACAAAATCCTGAAATCTCTCCAGTGGACATTCCACATTTCAAAGACATTGCAGGGTGAATCATAGCCCTGAACGGAAAACTTGTGCGTGGTGCTAACCCTCTTTTTTTCAGCTTCAAGATTGGTGGGGGCTCTAGGCAATGATCTTAGTGCTCCAAGATTGCACCTCCCCATTAAAAAAAATCTAAAACCAATTGTCATACAAAGGCGGAAACCTAGTCCTAGGCGAACTTGAGCCATCATCTAAAGATTAGCCCCTCACAGCAATTTGAAGATTGATCTCACTCTGAGACTGAGGCAGTTTTCCAGAAGAAATTTAAAGATGTTTACTGTTTCATTGGTTGAGGTTTACAATCATTACCTGGCAATACTGACATATCTGCAGGAAATATAGTATCCACCTTGTCAGTATATCAAGGGATGCAGCCTTTAACTGAGCCATGGCTTTTGAATGCACAAGACACGAAAAGCTAGGAGAAATTGTTCATGCAACATATTGTGGCTATGGATGTCTCATTTTCAACCCTGGAAATAACACCTAGATGATTTATAGGTAATCCTATTATTACAATTTTCCTTCCTCTTCATAGCCCTAAAATGCCTCTTGAACTGCCCATTCGGCAACACGTGTTTTCTTGTTTTCTTCCACTGGTCTCAGTGCTCTCCTCATGGCTCTGCTCACGGGAGGTAGCACCTGCCACTGGCAATGAATCTGGGCGTATTTCAGAACCAAATAGGTGCCATGAGTCTTCCGCTAAGAAAGAGCCTTGGGCCATCACTGTACAATAATCATCTGGCCCTCGCGCAATATGCTTGAAAGTGCCGGCCAATGCTCTCCTCATGGCTCAGCTACGGAAGGCAGCACTCTCAGCTGGAAAGGAATCTGGTTGTGCCCACAGTTCCTCATGCAGCGGTAGCTTGATGTGGTGATGACAGATGTTAGTCTTTTTCTTCTTCACTTGTCCTGAAGAGGCCCGAATGTATTGGCCGAAACACATTAACTCTTTGGAGTGGAGGAGTCTGATTAATCATTACAGACTACATATAGGATAGGGATAAACACCACAGATGCTTGAGGTTTTTTTGTTATTCCCTCATGTGTGTATCAGCATTGGACTGCTATTGACTATTGTATATTTTAGCCATCTATATTATGAAAGTGATTTGGTGTAGAATAGAAAAAAAGTTGTTCTTTATATGTACATTATATATGTTGTGATATTGAGTCAATGTTTTGAATGTTTGTTCACCCGACAAATAATATTTGATATTTAGAATTGGGGTTGTGCTCGTGACTTTAGAATCATACAAGTATATGTTGTTTGTTATAGCGACATCCAGCAATAGAGATCAATTCATGTTATCTGTTTTGAGTGATTCTTGAATTTGTTGCCACCCATCACTGTGTTTATATATGATTTACCCTGTTCCCTGGTGTGGTGGGATCAATAGGGCAAACCCCTAGATATTTGGAGCATAGGAAGGAAACCCAGCAACAACATGAGAACCAAAGGTTTCACTCCCAACAATGCATCTCATTCAATCTCCAAGCCAAGGCATCATTCACCTTAAAGATGGCCCCAAGGGATAAGAACAAGAGATAATCTGTCTCTAGGGCTTTAAAAGACAAAGCCAAACAAACAGTTGCAAGATCCAGGGAGGCACACCCTTCTGGCCCATGGAATTCATGACAGACCAAAAAGAGATCCAGGGCACAGAGCCAGAAAAGCCACCCATTGGACCAACACAGGCTCCAAGCAAACCCCAGAGGAGACATTGAAACCAATGTGGAGGAATTGACCATCAGCTGAAACACTGCTGTACCCTGAAGAAGGCTCACAAGTGCTGGAAAGCCTTGCAATGAACAATATAGAAATTAACATGAGTAAAGCAAGTAAGAGTAAGACTCAGAGAGAGCGAGAGAAAGTCCAGAGATGCTCAGAGATAAATTCTCTTCACAGATGAGCAGGCAAAAACCATCACTGGTCCTATATAGTCCCCTCCAAAAATGGAAATGAGTAGATGGACCGTTGGGATCCATGGATCTCCAAATACTGTTGTGGACTGCTGAGAACGTGGGAGAGGGCAACAACCCGGAGGAAGCCAAACAGGATCCCCAAGGATGAAGGAGCTCACAAACAGTGAAGGAGAGACAAGCTCATGAGATCTCCCTGCACCCACATCTACTGTCAGCCATGTAACCTTTTGTTGGAGTCGATAAACCCTTTAAGCTGCATAGTGACCTTACTTTCCAGAATTTTACTAATGAAAGGGAGATTTGGGGTTTCTGTAGTTTGATAGCTCTAATATGTCTGCATTTTGTACAGCTGTTTCACCAGCAGCACCGGTCTATTCAACAGTCACCGTTTTTCTAGAATTGAGAAACTGGTGTGAAGTGGAAGAGAGCAAGAATCAACAATTGGAGTGGCTCAGTGTATCAGGACCCAAAATGAGGGTGTCCAGAAACACTGGACCCTATTTTACCTGATGTGGGTCCGTATGAAGTAAAACCACAAGAGAAGAGGGCAAAGGGCTGTGGGCAGAGGTATAACCCAGATCCTCCCTGTCCCCTCTATCACCAGGGGAGAACAGACAATGCTCCCCACGGAGGCCACAACCTCCCAATTACAGACACCACCCCGTCACAAAGATTTAACACTGCTCAGAGCAGGTGGTAAAAACCTGAGTTAAAGTCCCAGGAACTGTGGAAACCTGCATTTAAGGACCCAGCAATTCCTTGCCTAACCGGCTGTTCGTCATTCCTATGAGTTTAATAAATGATCCCCGTTAAAGTACCTGTGAACAAAAAAGCAACGTATGAGCGGAGGCAGGCATTGGGGTATGACAGACTTGGAGCTTTCTCTTAAGAACTGGTTACAGATACAAGTTAAGTTTAAAATTAGGCAGCAGCTTTGAAACCCATGTTTGTGAGTACATTTTTTTAAAGGGTCTTTGAATGAACCACAACTTAATTCCTGTCTATGTGCACCAGAAAACAAATGTATATGAGCAGTTGTGGTGTCGATCCCGCCACTCGTGAACAGCAAAATGGCTGAAAAAGTGCCAAAATCCCAAAGCAAACGAAAGGCCTAAACGAACCCAAAAGCAACCCAATCTTCAATTAACTTGAATGTTCTGTGCTCATTTGTTTTTTTAAAGAACGACAATATTAGGAAACTACTGTTTAAAACTCAATTAGGCACTTTTAAACACTAATCATAATCATATCAGTGATCATACAGTTAATCCAGATAGTATACCAACATTTTTAAGGCATTTACCATTGTGTGATTAAACCAATTTAAGTATGAAATCAGACTCACCTTTTTGGTTCGCTGTTTTTTCATTGAAGCCGCACTACATTTACTCTCATGATCTCTAAATACATCACAAAATCCATTTATGGTGTTCAAGTCTGACGTTTCACTTGAAAGCCCTAAAACAAAAGGTGTTACAAACTAATTAGTATCATATTTGAAGGCATTTTAGGGGGAACCAAAATGGAATATTATTTTTATTATATATACAAATACTGATATGGGATTTGCATGGAAGTTTCAAATAATGAGCTAATACCTAGCTATATCATTTTAATTTTTACCACCAATAAAACGTTATTAAGCATGCATTGTGATAATTAACCAATTGGTATGCTACAACTTAAGAGTATTTAGCAATTACAAATTAATAAACACATGACACACAATTGTAACACCGCTTTGTAATGACCATTAAAGCCTCTTCGTATAGACCCAAAAAGTCACTCTGAATCCTACCAAATATGTAAATTTGATCTCCAAGTTTGAATCCGACCTTTACAAACTGGTCCATATTCAGCATTTCCAAAATATATGAATTAAGTTATGTTTAACTTTCTACACCCAGTATCCATTACAGTATTTAAAGTTCCTGATCCGTTGTTAATATTCTTAATTGCACTGAACACAAGTTTTCATTGAAAGATTCATGTCTGTAGACGTTATTCTCCGTTTATCTGCAACCTTTTTCCATCAGTGTGAGATTAAAAGTGAAAAACCACTGAATTTCACGATGTACTGTTAGCTCCACAATCCATAACTAGCACAGCAAATGCAATGCTCTTGACCTCACCTTAGATAAGGAATACATGCAATTACAAATTAGCTTGGAGTTATGATTACATATCACATTACCATTAACACTATCAATATAAACATATTATTAGAACACTGGAGTATTGAGAGGTACATTGAAGACAATGGAGTAGCAGCAGGCTTAGAACACCGATATATAGTCTCACTCAGTCAACTTTCCAATGTTCAGATCTGGAGCTTCTGTTATTTACGTTCCCATGACTCTCCAGGATATGTGGGTTGGGTAGGGGAATGAGTGAGGCAGAGGCTGTAGACAAAGCCCAACAGCGAGCCTTCTATCCTTACTCTCCCAGAGTTCACAGAGTCACACAAGCTTCGGGAGGAGGGCGTGGAGAACTCTCCTCAGCTCCTGCCTCCCTTTGTCTCTGCTAAATGTAGAAAAGTAAGATGTAGGAGACAAAGGAGTCTAGGATTGACTGCTGCCCATTTTCACAGCTTTCGGTCCATGTATGACAGTTAACGTCTACGACCTTGAGAATGGCAATTAACTGTTAGACATACACAGCTGCTGTGCATGGCTTAGGAGCTTCAGAGCCACTGAGAATTGCAAATCCCTTGTGTCTCACAGGAGGCTATTTTTAGGTGGCAATCAATTTTTATTAAAGTTTCGAATTTCATAAAACAGTGTGGCAAAACCCACTAAACACAAAAATCCTTGAAACACCCCCACCTAAACAAATCCCACTTTCACCCATCACATCATTTAATAGTTCATTCCTACACCTCCTGCAAACACTTGAGCGTCTTCCTGAATTTAGGATAATGAACATCATCCACCAAACCGCACTCATTCCACCTCGGCAGGCATGCAAGCCCTCTATGGTCATTGTTGAGGTATTCTAATATTTTATTAAATACGACCTCTTTCTTAACTATTTCGTAGGCCAATTTGTCATTGCCTATGAAGTTGCAGAGTTGCTGAAGCTAGAGAAGGCAGCTTTTTATTTTAATTAGTACATTCATGTGACAGAACGGTGCGAGAGGGCAAGCAGTCTACGGAGGAGCACTCCCTTGGAGTAAGTGTGGCTACTTACTTGCCTCCCACCATTTTTAGCATGGTGTAGGGGTAAACTCGTATACCAATAGAGGAATTACCTCTCTGGAACAATACCCCCTACCCAGGTCGAATGGACTGACCACTTTATTCTAAAATTTTACACTGATGCTATGGATAAACCACGCATACAGTTGCCCTTGCCCACCAAAAGAAGACCCTGGCACAAATTAACAGCGGATAATTTTCGTGAAGCCTACCAAGCCCCCTTGATCAATGATCACAGAGGAACTATGTCAAATGAACTTGAACGGTTTGAAAAGGCAGTTAGCGAAGCAATCAACTACACCATCCCGCTGAAAATATATAAACCTCGTCAGGCAGTCAAGCAGGAAATCTGGTATTCCGAGGATCTGAGACTGATGAAACAAAAAACCAGAAAATTAGAAAAAGTATGGAGACAGTCTCGGAGACCAGAGGATAAACAACTCCATATAACCGCTCTCAGGTCTTATCACAAGGCCATAAGGGCAGCTCGGAAAAACCATATCGAGATGCAACTCACCAAGGCAGGGAAAGATTCAAAAGTTTTATTTAAGATCTTACAAACTTTTACTAAGCCTGTGGCATGTGAACCTGTAGAGGTTGCATCTCAAGATCTATGCGACGGGATCTCTCAATTCTTCATGAGGAAGATAGATGCTATTTATGGAAAGATAATGACCTCAAAGAATACTGAGGTGGTCGATCCCAATAGTCTTTTCCATAATAACACACAACACAAACCACATGCTAAGTACCTAAAGAACTTTCCCCCAATTTCCTTAGAGGAAGTTACTGCTCTAATGACTGAGATTAAGAGTGGCAGCCCTGAGGACCTCATCCCTGCTCGCATCATGCCCATGCTGGCAGAAGTTCTGGGCCCAGAAATCCAGCAGTTAATCAATTTGTCACTAAGTACGGGAGAGGTCCCGAGGGACTGGAAAAGGGCACTCGTGAGACCGCTGAGAAAAAATACCACCATTCCTTGGACGGAACTCACTAACCTGAGACCTATTTCTCTCCTTCCCTTTATGGGTAAAGTGATAGAGAAATTTGTTAATAGGCATCTGTCCAATTATGTTGAGGAGACAGATGGACTGGATCCATCCCAGTCGGGTTTCAGGCCGAGGCATAGCACCGAGACCACCTTGCTGTCAGTCGCAGACGATTTACACATGTTCCAGGATAAAGGTCACTCTGTTATCCTGGTTCTGTTGGATCTGTCTGCGGCGTTTGACACCGTGTCACATGACATCTTGACCACCAGGCTTATTAACATCGGCCTGGAAGGTGAGGCCCTAGCGTGGTTGAGGAGCTTCCTGACAGACCGCACCCAAACAGTCACCTTGGGCGCCTATCGGTCAGAGGAGTTGGAGATCTCGAAGGGGGTGCCACAGGGCTCTTGTTTGAGCCCTACCTTGTTCAATATCTACGTGGCCCCCCTAGCGAACATCATGAGGTCCCATGGGTTTATCCCTGTGTCATATGCGGATGACACCCAACCCCTCTTCCCTTTTACACACTTTACCGATGAGGTCAGGAACTCCTTCTCCCAGGGGATGAAGGCAGTGGCCCACTGGATGGCATCTAACTTCCTGCAATGTAATGTTGCTAAAACGGAAGTGATGCTGTTCGGTGAGGCCAAACTCCTGTGGTCCCCAGATTGGTTGCCGCAGGATTTGGGACAAGTCCCAGAGCCTAAACAGGTGGTAAAAAATCTCGGTGTGTGGTTGGACCAGGAGCTGTCCTTGAAGCAACATAGCAATCAAGTGGTGGGCTCCTGTTTCCATGTCATCGGAATGTTAAGGAAAGTGTTTCCCTTGCTCCCTGACTCTACCAGGAGGACGCTAGTGCAGGCCTTAGTGTTGAGTCGTTTAGACTACTGTAATGGGCTGCTTCTATCAGCTAATGAGGGAGTAATTGCCAGATTGCAGGTGTCCAAAATACTGC
Source organism: Lissotriton helveticus (assembly GCF_964261635.1). Lineage (NCBI taxonomy): Eukaryota > Metazoa > Chordata > Amphibia > Caudata > Salamandridae > Lissotriton > Lissotriton helveticus. The sequence goes on along the minus strand of NC_136067.1, from coordinate 485,135,581 downwards.
GGCCCGCCTTGTTCTAAACCAGCCCCCTCGCACCCCCTCCAAACCCCTCTTGAACACCCTGCATTGGCTTCCGGTCAAGCAAAGGGTGAAGTACAAGACTTGTTGCATAATACACAAGTGTCTTCAGAAGAAAGGCCCTGGGTATTTGTCTAATAAATTTCTCCCCTATAAACCTTTGCGATCCTTAAGATCCAGTGAACAAGCTCTGCTGCAGGTCCCGAGAGCAAAAAAGACTAGACAGGGTGGTAGAGCCCTCTCAATTGCGGGTCCAACGCTGTGGAATAGCCTCCCAGTTTCTTTAAGACTCTGTAAGGAATATCTTCCGTTTAGGAAACAATTAAAAACCTTTTTATTTCAAAACTATTAGATAGGACATGTACTCACTGTCTATGTGCAGGAAGGATGCCAAAGGCGCAGAGATACTCCTTTGGGAGGTGATCCTTGCGCGTTATAAACCCGCAAATAAATAAATAAATAAGGTGTCTGATTGCTCTGATCTCACCTTGAGGTGAGACACACAAACTAATGCTCTGGGACCAGCAGAGTCCTGAGGAAGGCCGGCGTGACCCGTAACGATGGGCACAATTACACAGCCGGAACATGTCGACACAATGGCAGTAAGGAGGGGTGTAAGGAGCACATAAAATCTGCCAGTCACCACCATCCTTCACTTCTTTTAACCCTGGCCGGAGAGTCTAGGAATACATTTGGCATTGTTTGACTCCTCTGAGCTAGTTTTAACTCACACTGCACTTTCACTTCTGGTGTCCCAGTCACTCACTGAAACTATTTGTTTCTATTGTATATGTGTTTTGTTTGTCTTCCCTTTCCCAAGTGCTCCATCCCTAGTGAGGGATACGCAGGGGTGTACAGTAGCAGCCCTATGATGAAGCATGTCACACCACAGTGTGAGTGAGGGCAGTATTAGGACACACTTCATGTGCCACCACTACAGACAGAGATTTTTTTATCACTTCCTACTCCTTTTGGTGTATATACAGAATGTTCTAACAGCCTATGACTTGGGTCTACAATGCTGGAGCGGGCTTTTAATGGCCAGGACAGCCAGCTAAGGCAGCAGTTGCTACTTAATGACACTGAGCTTTCAGGTATTATCGGTAAAAAATAATTGTGGGGGCATAAGCATTGATTTGGTGCATAAGTTATGATTTGCATATCTATACAAAACCGTTGAATTTCAATGTTTTTTTAATTTCATTCCATAATCATTATTGTACTTTAAATGTAGTTTTTAAAAAGTGAATTTCATAGTTTTTATTTAACATGTGTTAAGGTGTTATAACCAACCTAACTATTACTTCTAATGAACTGTAATTCTTCTAGTGATTTTTTTTATTGGATACTACATACACCTTCTATGACAGTATTCCCTTCCTTGCTGTAAGGCCTGGCCTATGTCAGGTCCTGCGGCAAACCTGCTGCAGGGGGTGAACAACTGCTGAGCAGTGTTTGATTGTGTGCAGTAGAGGCTGGCCTTTGGCAATTCTCTGTGCCCAGACCGCTGTTTCCGCAATGCCCAGTAGAAGTTAATGGGGCGCCCTTGCCAGTGGCTACGTCCTGCCCCCAAGCCCCTTTGGGGTACCAACCCCTGCTGAGCATGGCTCAAGTCCTGCAGCAGTTGGCAGCAGGGTCTGGCCTTCTGCCCACTGTCGTAAAGAAAACTGAGGGGGCCTCCCTGCACAGTACGTAGAGGGGCCCCCTCCGGGCTCAATCAGGAGCTCTCAAGCCAGAGTGCAGTGCCGAAGGAGCCCCCTGGAGCTTGTGCTCCCCAAACCGCGGGGGATGCGGGGGCCTGTGTTACACCCCTGCTTGTGCGTGGCCATGAGGCAAATCCACCGCAGTAGTTAAGGTGGTAATAGAGGAGCTAGTTTATTGAGTTTTGTTGCTGGTACGCAAAATAACTTTTCTGTATTGCGTTTTTGCATTTTCTCAGGGGGATTAACATTTTTTTTGTTTTTGCAATTGTAGTGGCCCCTTATAACATTTCAATTTTTTCTCTCCTTGGTGACATTTTCTGTAATGGTTTTCTAGCATTTTATTCTCAATCCTTGAATTCTCCTTCACCAGACAATGGTTTTGTACTGCATGCATTAGAGTGCAAGGATGCTGAGGTGGGGATGTTTCTGTTTGGCTTCATTCAGCATCTTTTCGGAACATTTGTTTGGGGGCGTCTTGGATTCTTGTTGATGTTATTTTCTTCCTCTTCTACTCCTCAGCTCCTTCTCAGTTTCTGTTCTTGTAGGTTTCAAATGACGCTCCTTGCATGCAGTTTCTCCTGTCATGGGACATGATTGAAGAACCCCCACATTATCCAGTCCTTGGTCTGCTTCTCCACTTCTTCCCTCTTCCCAGTGCAGATCAATTCTTCCTCGAAACATTCCAAATAGTGAGTATGGTCTTCAAACTCATTACGGGGGCATGGCCTGTAGATGGTGACACAGCATAAGTCCACTTTCAATAATCTAACCTCTCCTTCCTCCCCAAGAACTCTGACCCAGCAAGTGAGCCTACCTCTCAAAATAAGCCCTGCTGGGTGAGCATCGATGGAAATTTCAACCTTTATTCAGTTAAAGCACCCACGTATGATCCAGCTGCCTAAGCACACCCAAGTGCTATATTTAATGGTGGCAGTCTGGTGATGTTTTTTTCTAATACTTTTAATGCTAAAGAGCTTGCCAGCAAAATGGTTGTGATATAAACTTATCATGTTGACCTGATGGAGGGCCTCTCATCTCCAGCTTTGAGTAAACATGTGCATTTGTTCAACTTCCAGCCCATACAGTCCCCCGGCTGGCAGCTGATGTTATGACGAGTGGTTTAGCTGTCCTTTACCTGTGTAGTTGTACAGATGAAGAGCGCAGTGGTTTATAATGCAACTACTATATTCCTCTGTTCTACTTTCATGAGGGGGGCTCCCATGAGTTCCTAAAACCAAAGAAGTGTGTGCGCATTCTTGCAAGCATTATCTATCTAAATTACCTAAAACATAGCACTGCTAACGGACTAACAGCATTCCATGAAAAGCACGGCTAAGATGCTTAGAGGCATGTCAGAAAGAGACAGCATGTGGTTTTAGCAATAAAGTAAATGCAAGTGTGTACAAACTAGAATAGGATCGTTTCCGTTTATTGCTATAATGTCCGGAAGCAAGACTGGATAACGAGAGGTAGTTGAATCCCAAAGCACAGCATTTCCTTACATCAGGCTGCTGGTCTGGTTGTATGACAGAGGCACGCATGGCTAAACCACACGTCCCTCTACAACGCAGGCTGAACCACGAATGTGTCTTAACCATGCATTTATTTAGCACACATGCCTTTACCACGCCACTACCTCGAACCCCCTTCCAGCCCAGAGCTCTAAAATTCTATCCCCCTACCTCGCCCCTGTCCTGAAGCTTACAACCTATCTCGTCCTGCCCTTAAAACTACTCCTTCCCCTCCCCTGCTCTAAGACCTAAAAGCCTGTCCCCTTTAAAATAACTACATGAGCCCTAAAACTAACCCTGCGCTGCCCTTAAAATTACCCCTCCCACCACCCTGAGGCCTAAAACCCTACCCCTTAAAAAAAAACTACCCTAACCCCCCGCTCTAAGCCCTAAATCCTATCCTATAAATTCCCCCAAACCCAGCCCTTAAAGTGACCCTGACCCCATCCATCCTCCCTGTGCCCTAAAAGCCTGTCCCCTTTTAATAAGACCGCCTTGCTCTCCCCACCCTAAATCCAACCCCCAAACCCTAAAACCTACCCCTCCAAACCCGGCTCCAGCCTCACTTAACTGTCCACGTCCGGAGCTTACTGTTCCGATCAATTCTGTTCCTCTTCCCGCCCATCCAGACAATAGACCTCGGTATCTGCCTTAACTACGCATATGCGTGGTTAGGGCAGATGCGTAGTTCAGGTAAGCGTGGTTGCGCTTGCAGTGGAATGGCACGCGTGGCTCTACCCGCATTGTTCCAGCTGGTCTACCACTTCCGACAAAAGAGTTATTGTATATTGTGAGAAGTTGGCCTGATATATGATGCTCACTAGTTCTAGTGATCACCTTGTATCAGTCCAAACAACCCTTATGGTGATTGGTTGTAAGTCAACCTTATAGACCAGCTATCCTAATGGTAGCATGGACAAAGCAGTCTTAGGCTAAACTCTTTTGGCATTTGAAGCCAGCTGTTTTACCACAATATAACCCCTTGAATACCAGATGAAAGGACACCACACAGGTTGTTATGAAAATAAACAGTATATTTATTAATAACAACACCTCTGAACTCTTTATGAGGTCAGAGGGCTAAGCACATAACAATCTCTTACGAAAAATACTACAAGTTGCACAAAATTACAATGGTGCCCTAGGGGCACGACAAACCATACACTAAGTAAGTGGAATGTGAAAGTCGATAAAAGGAATGGAGCTGTCCAGAGGCTGTAGGATCGATGGGACCACGCTACACTAACTTCAGGTAAGTAATAGGAGGTCCACGGAATGCGTGTGCAGAGTGTGAACTCACACGCAAGATGCGTAACAACGTCTATGGACAGTACAGTTCAAGTTAAAGGTGAGTACGGACAATCCTGACTAGGTAGGACTAAAACGACTGTGGAACTGGACACTAGGACAGTTAAACTACCCTTGAGCACCGAAATGCTCTTGTTACCTCACCCACGGGCCGCGGGTGCATAGGTGTCAATGTGCGTCGGGTTCTCGCGTTGAAGTCAATGGAGCCTGAAAGAAAAGATGCTGCAGGCGACCAGGAGGAAGATGTCCGGTGCAATCCAAGGGTGGATTGTTGAAGAAGAAGACCTGAAAGCAGAGGGGACAATGTTCACAGTCACTAGCCAGTGACTGGAGTGGAACCAGGAAGGGACCAGATGTCGTTGTCGCGATCAGGTGAAGAGTGGACGCTTGACTCTGCAGCCACGTGGACCAGGAGGCGTCTTCGACGACCAGGATGGAGGCACGAGCTGTCCCACACAGGCTCTCGCTGTCGGCGGTGTTGGATCCGGAATTGGCGTCAACAGGCCTTGGCAAAGGCAACCCACGCGGTGAGTGAAGAAAGCGTCTGGTGCGGACTAGGAGAGTCCGGGGTGCCCCTCTTTTGGAAGTGAGCAAGGGCCAGTCAGGAGCAACCAGACCAGCAGTGAAGATTCAAAGGTTCAGCGTCTAGGAGGTCACTAGCCAGCCGGCAAGTGACCAGACAACGCGTCGAGCAGCAAACAAGCAGAAGGGCCCCACGCGGATCTCGTGGATGCTGGAGGGCTGATCTTCGGTGCAGGGGCTGCTCGAGGCTGGGGCTTCTCAGTCCCCAAAGCACTTGGTCGAGTTTACCTCGGGAGTCGTGCTGGAAGCGAAGTGCAGGTTCGTTCAAGATGGCCGGTCCCACGTGTCTCGTCGCACCCACGGGTCTCAGCTTTGCTGCAAATGTGAGTTGAGGTTGGAGAGGTCTGGGAATCCGGGTCTCGTCAGGCTCTGAAGTCTGGATCCTCGAGGGAAGACGACAAAGTGAAGCCGCTGGACGCTTGATGGTGCCTGCAGTTGCAGGGTGGACACTCCTTGTCCACAAGGGAGATTCTTCAGTCTTCTGTGGAGCAGAACGTCGAAGGCCAGAGTTTCTTCTTGTTGAATAGTTCAGGATAATCTAATTTGGAATGGGACCAGCTCCTACCTTTATTCTCCTAAAGGGGGCTGCACTACTGACTAGGTCCCTCCCCTGGGTGGGACCAGGAAGGGGGGTGGTTACACCCCCTATCCTTTGTCCGGTTTCCCGCCAGAGCTGGGGCAGGGATGCCCCAGCAACTGGTTTGAACCGGTGTATGCACAGGGCACCTTGTGTGCCCCAGGCATGTCTCATTCCTTTCAGGCCTCCCTACCTCAATACACAAAATCCTGTCTGGGGTGGTGCTAGCACCTCCCAAGGCAGGAAACCCTTTGTCCAAGCCATCCTCGCTGGAAGGACTCCCAGCAGCAGGAGGTCAGACTTGTGTCTGTGGTGGCAGCATCCATTTTGTGATGCTGAGGCTCGAGTTAACTTTAACCGGGGTTCACAGTTACATACATGTCGTGTCCCTCTAGAGGGGTGGAATGCTACCCACGTCGCCAGAATTGGCGAGGGGGTAGTATTCCAAATCGTAATGTTATACCAGAGTTAGCATTTAACCGCAAGGTTGATAATGCACTTAAGAGTATATGGTATAGCGTTATCATGGAACAGCTATTAGGACTTGGTTCCGCAAGCTGCAAACGGGCGCAGCTCATGCCAGAGCACCATCTCACATAATTCCAAGCACTCTGCCTTTAGGTTTGATAAGGCCTTCCATAGGAGTGACTGATAGGAATATATGTGTCCATTTTAGGGTTAGATATAGGTATACTATATCTACAGCAAAGGGTGTTTACACCACCTTGCCCCAGCTGTCATGCAGCCAGTTGTGTCAGATTTAGATGGCCAGCCAGGGGTGGCATAATACATGCTTCAGCCCCTGGTAGGCCCTGGGTACACCTATGCCCTGGGTACAGGGACTGATAAGGTGGCCCAGTACCAATTGGTAAATGCACCTAAAGTACATGGTTGTCAATTTAGAGAGAGAACAGCTAGGCTGTGGGTCTGATTAGCAGGCCCACAGCCAGGGAAAGTCGTAAACCAGTGAAGCAAAAAGCAAAAAATCTGGGGTGACCATAGGATTGCAGACCCCACTCTCCTACATATATGATCTGCTTTCCTTCACAAACTGTTAAGAACGGGTCTGTGTGCAGGTGCAAACCGAGAAGGCTCAAATGTCCCTGAATGGATTTTTCTAAAGTGCCATTACATTCAGTACAACTTTGCAGAGGTGCCAATGAGGAGCAGACATCTGTTTACAAAGTAAATAGAGTGGGGAGGTGGAAAAGTTCCAGCAAAGAAGGTATACTGCACAATGCTGGTTTAGAAACACTATTCCCATATTCAGAAATGCAGCTGAGGAATAAGATCATCTGCCCTGAACCAGCTGGGGGCCAACCCAAGGTTTTATTTACAAGCCCTACAAAATGTGATTGTGAGGTAGAATATGGGCCTTTAGCGAAAGCTCACTAACTGAAGCTTTGTACTGAGCCATAAATTGGATGACCAAGCATCCCGGATTTGCAGCCTACCTGTCCTGGCAAATGTCGGGAAATTCAATTTTTAAGGGTCACATACAGATAACCATTACAGAGAGAAATGTAATTAACACAGATAGAACTATGTGTAAGACTAGAATTGAATTGCTCTTAAAACCTCATTGCCTGGGCGTTCATTATTGATGAGCAACGTCAATTAATTATTCCTGCCCCTCTTGGTCAGTGCAACATTGTATTCCTGCTTTTTGTGTCTGTTGAATGTCCTGCTAGAATGCATTCCCTGACTGCAAACAGCCTAAGTGTTGCAATCCCAAGCCCTTGTCAAAGGATTCACATAGTCACGGTGTGTTTCAGGCAATTGCAGGCTAGCACACTGTTAGCAGGTGTGTATATACGTGCTTTCTACATCAAAGAATTATCCTATATATTTATTAAATCGGCCAGCCACACCAAAATCACTTACAATAAATGTAAAGCTTGACCCTAACAAGTTGACAATACCTTTATGTTTGTTAGATGCTCACATACACTACTGATGTAATTCTTCATCATTGAGTCGCATCCTGGTCCCTAACAACCGGGATGGATTCAGTCATAATAAAGGGCTAACTTTCAACAGCGCATACCCTCACATATTTCCTATATTGTGTCCGGTATTTCCACCAGAGCCTTCCTCTTGTCAGCATCTCCATGCCCCTCACGAAGACCTTCGGATTCCATTGTGTCTCCGTTCGAAATTGAGTCTCTAGTTGGCTGAGGTATGCACCCTGTCCAAATAGGGACCACAATTCTAGTCAGGGTAAGTCGCAACACAATCTTAAACTATCCTGTGCTCACCCTCTAGTAGCTTGGCACAGAGCAGGCAGGCTTTTCTTAGAAGGCAATGCGTAAAGTATTTTTGCCATAACACATACAACAGTAAATACACCACAAAAAGACTCCACAACAGTTTAAGAAAATAGAGAAAATGTATCGGAGTTAAACATGTCCAAAATGATCTAAATCCATCTAGTAGAAGTCGAGATATTGAAGAAATAAAAGCAAGAAAGCACTTAGAAGCAGGTAGCACTAAAAAGGTTACTCCAGGTTGTGAGGGACCAGTGCAAATCCAAAGTTCAGGCTGACTGTGATGGAGCCCTGGCCGACTACAGAGACCCTCTTGGGCCAGCTGAACACAGTACATTGGATCCTGGGACGCAGTCTGCGCGGTGAGGCTTCGCGTCATCCGGCATCTGTTCAGACAGGTTATGCGGCAAGGCTTTGTGGGGCTTCGCGCTGCGCCATGTTAGATTTGGCAGAAACTCAGCTACAGAACTCACTTCTGAGGATCAGAACTTGGAGGGGCACCTCCAGCAAGAGTAGTGTTCATGGAAGGCAGAGTCCAGCAGCACCGGCAAAACTGCAGGAAGTCTTTTGTGTCCCTGAGACGTCAGAAACAGGAGGCAAGCTAACAAGCCCTTGGAGATTACTTTGGTGGGATGGCAGAGTCCAGCTCACCTTCCAGAAGAGTCAGAGAGCAGCAGGGCAGCAAGCAGAAAAGCAGTCCTTCCAGAAAAACAGTTTTGTTAAGTACTTTGAGCAGCTCTGCAAATCTTCTGACAGAGATTTGGTGTAGGTCCAGAAAGTGTCTGATTAGATGGGGTCAGAGACCCAATACTTATACCAAAATGTGCCTTTGAGCTGAGGGAAACTTCAAAGAGTGGTCTTGAAGTGCACCGGTATCTGTTTCAACCCAGCCCTCGCTCCAGACTATCAGTGGGGGGGTGGGGGGGGGGAGGGGTAATCAGTCTTTTCTTTGAAATATCAGTGTGAGTTCCTTCCTCCCATCTACCCAGGAAGACCAATCAGAATGCTGATGGGTGCTAGATCACACCCAGCCCTTCCTGAGTCTGTAGCTGTCTAGAGCAAATGCACAAAGAGTACTGTCACCTGGCCCAGTATTAGAGACAGGCTGGAAAGCACACAGAGTAGTAAGAGCAGAGAAATTGACACTTTTAAAAGTGACATTTTTACAATAGTAATGTTAAATTCGACTTTACCAGCAACGAGGTTTTATCATTACCAGTCTAAAGATATCTAACATGAAAAAGCCAATCCTTTCTGATCAGGAATTGCAGCTTAAAGATATTTTAAGGAATTCCCAATGCTAGCCAATGAGAGGAGCAGGCCTCACAATAGTGAAAAAAGAATGTAGCTGTTTGTCACCACTAGGACAGGTAAACATAAAAGTACATATCCTACTTTTTACTTAAATAGCACCCTGCCCTTTGGGTTACCAAGGGCCTTCCCTGGGGGTGACTTATATGTAATAAAAGAGGAGTTTAAGGCTTGGAAAGTAGTTTTAGAATGAAATGCAAAGTCAAAGTGGCAGTAAACTACACACACAGGCCCTGTAATGGCGGCCTGAGACATGGTTATGAGGCTACTTAAGTGGGTGGCACAATCAGTACTGCAGGACCACTAGTAGCATTTAATTTATAGGCCCTGGGTACCTTAAGTGCGCTGTGCTATTGGGCAAGAGCCAGTGTTACCATGTTTAGGGGAGAGAGCAGAAGCATTTTAACACTGGTTAGAAGTGGTAACGTGTGCAGAGTCCTAAAGTCAGCAAAAACAAGTACAGTTTGTTTAAATTTCTACTACTTCCACCCTATTTCCCCAGTTTCTGTTTCTACATACTACCACCTACTCAGTGTCGCCGGGCCTGGTGGCTCAGTGGACTAATGCGTCCATTGCAGGGGCCTGTGTTCGAACTCCTGGTCACAGGTTCAAATCCCGGTGGGTCCACTCAGCCTTTCATCCATGTGAGGTCGATCAAATGAGTACCATTGAGTTGGGTAACAATGAACATCTGTTATTCAGTGCCAAGAGACCTCTGGGTGAACGTGCGCTTTACAAATACACATGTTATGTTATATGTTATGTTATATACTCAGTACCCTCAACAATTGCTAAGATATAAATATTATATCTACTATTCAATACAAGAAGTGTACATGTGAAAACAAAGTACAACCCTGCTCTCTGGGGTGCAGCTCCTGCCACACATCCACTAATGCACACTAGAGCCTGCCTTCCAGAGGTCAGCTTTCTAGTTGTTTACCCATACTGCCTATAAATATCACACTGGCGTGACTGCGCCGATGGCGCGCCAAAGGCAAGCCCGTTTGTGCCCAGAGCGGGCCCAGGGCCAGAACCCCTGGCCTAAACAGGATGCACGTCTTTACCAGGAAACAAGTGCTGGATCTCGGGAGAGGTGACCGTTGTGCACCCCAGGACTATCAGGCGGAAGAGATGCTGGAAGAGTTCACCTGCTCAGTATGCTCAGTATGTAATTTTAGATTAAGCACGATGCGGAGCTCTGGGGCAGACGAGGCAGAGACTGATATCTCTGGCTGCTGCACGAACACCCCCAGGTCCTGCAAATTCCAACACTACTTCTCTGACCAAAAGCCTCAAACTAAGACTTGACCAGACTCTGAAATGCATCCTATTAAACCTACGCACTCTCTTAGACAGGCCTGACATCGTCTTTCTGACTCAAACATGGACCGACGACTCTTCAGATGCCGACTGGAATATTGTCTGTCCGTCCCCCCCCCCCGCCCCCCTGGGTACACAGTTAGCAGACAAGACAGGATAGGGAACATAGGCGGTGGAATCGCAATAGCTTACCGAGACCTACAAGTCCAACTAATCACAGAACTCCCAGCAGAACGAATGCGTTTATCCTTCCAAGTAAGCAACACGTCCTCCTTTCAGGGATTCCTAGTCTACCGGCCTCCGGGCCCTAGATTAGCATTTTCACAAGCTCTCCAGACACTACTAGAGTCCTGTCTAGACTTTCCCTCAATCACCATCCTAGGCAATTTTAACTATCACCTGGAGCTAGACCACAACTCCGATACTGCAAGACTTCTTGATAATCTAGCGGCATACATCTCAGTGGTTAAGACGCTGTCACTACACTGGACAGATCACATGGTGATATATTTCAACATTAGGGCCATCAACTCCCCTAAGCCCAGCCCTGGAAGACCTTCCATGTTGACGATTCGACTTTGGAACAAGATACAGGGAAAGGATCTAGAAAATGCTCTCAGAAGCTGCCCTCCTACACTGGTCTCAGATAACGATGAAGCAATGTACCAATTTGATAACTGGATTCGCACTGCGGTCAACAATGTTGCACCTGAAGTCACTATCTCAGTCAAAAGATCGGCACCCACCTCCCCTTGGTATGGGCCTGACCTCAAACAGATAAAAATAGAATGTAGAAGAAGTGGAGGTCAGATTACAGCAAGGAGCACAGAGAGGCCTATAACCTACCTCTAAAAAAATATAAACAGGCCATTATCAGAGCAAAACGGGTCTACTTTTCAAAACAAATTGAAACCGCCACTAACTCCACGAGGGAGTTGTTTAAATCCATTCAATTGTTAGCCAAACCCATCCAGACCAATCAGTTCCAACCAGATCAAGCCTTTTGCAATAACATGGGTACTTTCTTCCAAAGCAAGGTTCATTTGATCTATAATGACCTCCTCAACACCCAAGCTGGCGCGCTTAACATTAACAACACAGTACAGGAGAACAAGTCAGGGCCTGCTCAGCTAGTCCGCTTACGGTCACTCTCCCAGAAAGAGGTTAACAATCTCTCTTCTATCCATAAAGTCCGGCTCCCCTAACGATCCTTGCCCGCCATCAATCAAGCATCTAACATCTTACCATGTTAGTGCTTAGTTAACCCCTCTCTTAAATCAAGGCATAGAGGCTGTTACCCCGCCGTATGGAAAAAAGCCTGTATCAGGCCGATCCTGAATAAATCTTAACTTGACCCCACTGACACAAAAAACTATCGTCCTATCTCAGGCCTGCCAATGGCGCCCAAGATCTTGGAAAAAGCTGTGAACAAGGAGCTAACCTTATACCTCGAAGTCATTAATCTGCTCGATCCAACACAGCATGGCTTTAAACCTTGCCACTCGACAGAGACGGCCTGGATAATGGCGACGGAGGAGGTACGGAAAGTGATGGACAAGGGAGGCTGAGCCGTCCTCGTTCTTCTAGAGACCTATCGGCAGCATTTGACAACGTGACTCACACGCTGTTAGTGCAGCGGCTAATGGACATCGGCGTAGAGGAAATGGCTCTGGCCCTCCTCTCTTCCTTCCTAACAACCTGAACATAGTCTGGGAAAACCTGCGGTCTGAAACCTTTTATCTCCTTTGTGGAGTGCCGCAGGGTTCCGCTCTGTCCCCTGCACTCTTCAACGTATATGTCACCCCACTGGCTAAACTTGTCAGAAAGTATGGCTTCTCATTGGTTTCCTATGCCGATGATTCACAGCTCATAATATCAGTCGCAGAACAACCAACGATTGTGGCCAACAATTTTCATGCCTGTTTGGCAGACATTATGAGCTGGATGAGCCAAAATTTCCTGAAAATTAACACTGAGAAAACTGAGGTACTACAGTTTGGGAAAGGACCCTCACTATGGAAGAAAACCTGGTGGCCAACACAGGCAGGTGACCCTCTCCAGCCACCAAGGTTAGGAACCTTCGTGTGATTTTTGACAATCAACTTAACTTCTCAAACCAGGTAAACCGGCTAACCTCCTCCTGTTTTTACCTACTGAAAAGTCTTTGTAAAATCTTTCCTTTTATTCAACAAGAGCTTCAAAAAACGGTGGTAGCAGAGCTATTTCTCTCAAAACTAGACTATTGCAATGCCTTGTTCATGGGTATTGACAAATCACAGAACATCAAACTTCAGTCTCTACAAAACATGGTGGCTCGACTACTGCTGAACATACCGAAGGGTCACTCCACCTCGGCAGCCATAAGGTTATCCCACTGGCTCCCGGTTCAGCAACGAGTCGAATTCAAGGCCCTATGTACAGTACACAAGGCTCTTTACGGAGGCGGGTCTGTTGAGATCCAGAGGTTGTTCTCGTGGTACTCTCCCTCCCGAACCCTCAGATCCTCTAGCTTGGGCCTTGTTAACATCCCAAAAATATGAAGAGCTAAGTGGGGTGGGCCAGAGATTGTCCTACTGTGCAGCAAAGCTCTGGAATCAAATTCCAACCAGCTTGTGACTTCAACCCAACCAGATGCTTTTCAGAAAAGCATTGAAGACCTGGCTGTTTCCTGGTAAACCAAACCTCTGAGGCTACAGCACAGCTCTTCTCTGCTCACACACTCAGCACCAAGACGCCTCGGCATTCGAGCACTTTACAAGATACTATCCTATCCTAAGAGGTGATGGGAGGAATTATCGCAAATAACCAAGCACTTGTAAAAGCTCAGGTAGCATTCCAACTAATGGTATGCAAATCAGTACTGACCATGCAGCTCATGGTTACAGTCTATAACCAACTCCCAGGCAAAGCATTATTACCCTCCCACCTCCTATCACCTTTTGTGACACAACCACCAACCCCATTTCAATTAATCCATCACTCACCTTAGCTGATACCAACTGTTATGCCCTCTGACCAGTCTCTGACTTGTCCAAACCCCGATTCATTACTGAATTTAGACTGGCTAATACTGTCAATCCCTCTGCAAATGGGCTTCCCTTAGTATTTTGTGAATAAAAAGATATTGTCACTGGTTAGTAATAGCAATGTTAAGACTTATGTCGAGCCATCCCTCAATTCCCTGTCTATTAGTGTTAGTCCAAGATCAATATACTGAGAGACTTTCAGAACAGTAACACCATCATGCAGATTTTTGCGGTCAATGCTACACGCATTTGTGCCTGGTAGTGTTTGGAACAAAATCTCTTGGTGTCTCTCTCCCAATGTAGCTAAATGGGAGTGCTCCGTAGATCTTTCTGCAGTGGTATTTAAACCCCTAATGTTAGGATAAAGAAGCCTAATTGTTAAACTAATGGTTCATGGCCACCTTTCATGTGGTGACTCACTTGGATCATCAAGTCCTCTACAGCTTCTATTTTGGATGAACTCCGGCATTTCCTTTTAGCTCACCTTCTGCCCTACCCAAAGTTCTCCAAAAGACATCTTGGGGAAAAAACACATACAAAACTACTCCCAGTAAATAATGAAACTCCTGATTCGGAACCTGAAATCCGCTCCTTATACCAATGGCCATCTCCCACTAGTGACTGAAGCATCTACAGCCTCTCTAATCTACCTTTACTTGACTCATGGGTGATTTGTGAGGTCCCCATAGAGTTACATTAGTCATTAAGTCACTTGATGTGTATGAGATAAGCTGTAAGGAAAGTCCCTCTTACAAATCAAAACTAGGAACCATTGGCCTAGCGGGCACTGCTTTCTTCAGTTGCTTTCTCTAATGAAATCTTTCTCCATTCATAACACTGCTTGTACCTCTTCTTTACTGTCTCGTATTTCCTTCTGTTGCTCTGCCTTGATGTAATCGAATTTTTGTTTTCTGTCGCTATTCTTAAGGCTTTACATCCTTACCTGACTGTAGCGATTTGATACTTATCTCTATCTGAAACTGTAGGCTACATGCAATTGTCCACCAAAGTCAAATATCATTCTGGTAAGCTTCTCCACTACAGGTCTGAGGATCCTTCTCTTTGCTAGTGTGTGCTGGGCTTGATCCTAAGCGATACAAAAGGGGATGATGGACAGAGCGTTTGAGCAAATCAAACACTCACCCCCAGTCAACTGATCTGGGTTTAATCCATCACCATTCTTTAGCCCACTCAGCCACCCCATTTCAGACATGGCTTGATCCTAAAGCAGGAAGTATATCACCAAAGTTTTCCACCAGATTTCAATGAGCACCAATTACTTTTGTGGGAAAAATGACAGTTTTGTTACTCTGCCTTTTTTCCTCCCTAGGTCTATTCTGTGTATCTCTATATTCCACCTGCTTCTCCCTCCTTCTGCCCTAAGATGCGAGTAAGGAAGTTTAGTGTATTGCACTATGTGAGACCCCTTTATGCTTTTTCATACAATGTGTATTTGCATGCCGTTCCCCAGTGCATGATTCTCGAGGTCTAAATTTGCAGAGCTTTTACTTCCCATACAACATATTTAGCCTAGTGGCATACTTATTCCACCTTCTTAGAGTTCATTGAATTTGTCCTCCATTTCAGCCACTCTCTTCTACATCTGATCTACAACCGTTCTGAGAGCTGATATGCCCTCAGTTAGTCGCGTGCCTATTTCCAACACATCTTTCATGTTGCTCTTTCGTTCTGTCCCCAGGTCCTGTGGGAAGGTGCTCAGACTGTCCTTGATTAGCTCAGGTTACTTTCTTGTCCACCACCATCTCTTTGGATGCTGGATTTTGCTGAGGCTGTAAATGATTCAAGTTTGACCTTGTCTTGCGTGTCCAGTAAGTGCCACATGATCTTCGGCGTCCTGCCAGTGTTTAATTCACAAAATGTGGGCAATGTCCTGAAGATCTTTACTCCTTCCACTTATAGGCAGGTGGCAGATTCGTTAGATGTCACATCCCTCAAATTTTACCATGTGACCCCAATATCTCCAGCACTCTCTCTGGGGAGGTTAAAGTGTTCCAGAAGAGCCTGATGGTTGTGCTTTTCTTGTGGACCTCCTACGGCCATGACAGGTGACCAGTTCCCCAGTGCTCCTCCTCAATCAAAGCCACTTAACTTTAACTAGCATTTCCAGCAATAATGCACTAGGGGGGTAGGGTACTCATATTAGTCGTTTCTCCATCCTGTCTGGTGTGCAGTTTGAGTCTATGTGTATTACCTGCAGCCTGGTGGCCTGCTGATGAGCACATACGTAGTAGGCAGTGCTTAATTTGGTGGTTGCAGTTGAGGGCCTACTGGCACTTATTTTTTGGGACTGGCACACATTTTTCCGTGTGTCACTGTTCTGTAAGCAAATGCTTTAATTAGGACTGTGACCAGCACCTATCCAAAGTTGGCATGTTTCATCATAGGGTCCCTCCTCACACCAGAGCCAAAGGTATGTGGTGTGAGCTACAATTCTCCCAGAAGGGGAGGAGCTCTTGAGGTGTTTTTTTGAGGGTATAGTTCATAGTGATGTAATGGTGTGAGTGAGGAGTGCAGAGTGCTAGATGTGTGTCTAGTGGGTTAAAACTATCTTTTGGTAAGCTTAATTAGCAAATAATATTTATTCTGGTGCCATTAAAAACTTAAAAGTAAGTGAAAAACTTCACTCCGTATGAAAGAGGTCGACATATTTCTTCCATACTTGTGACCCTATAAAGAGGTTCTTGGCCTTCTTCAGGACCTAAATCATAATGCCTGGAAAGAATATATCTATAAAGTGCTATTGGACTAATACAGAGTACAACTCACATACATATTAGGAGGGGACCATCACTGTAACCCACAATAATTGGATTTTGTACTTCAACGCGAGCCAATTCCCAGGGCAAATCTAGAACAGTAGTGACATCGCAGTTAGTTACTGCCTCCTAGTTGGTGTGCCCAGCGAAGAAGGAGTCTGCTAGGCACATCTGGTGGTGGATTAAAGAGGCATGAGGGGGAGATATCTAGACCACTCAGCCCTTGTAATTCAGCACCCTGGCCTTTGATAGCGCCGGTCACAGTCTTCTGAGCAAAACTGTGAGACCTGTACTTCTTTCACAAATTAAATACTGCTCACAGGGTTATCCCAGCTAACATCTAAGGCATCCCAGCTAACATCTAAGGCAATGGGAAGAGAAGGAAGGATAGCACTACCCTCTTTAGTCTCCCATGTCACCAGATTTTAAATGCCTCCCACCAACAGTTCCAGCCTTTGTCACACCATTATTTGACTCCAAGGGTTTATATCCCCTCCCTTTCGAATCTCAGTATTGTTCTCAGCTGGTGGGCTTGTATTTTGCACCCACTCTGCCTCCTGCACTGGTTACCCAGGAAATCACTCAGTCTTCTCTGCTCTCAGTACAGGTCTCCTTTATTAGGAGACACATGCCTCCCTCTCCTCCTTCCTCCTAGGAGTAGGGTTGTCCTTCTAACGCCTAAAACGTCCTTAAAAGTCACTTAAGACATCTCAGGGTGCACCATTGCGCTTCCAGAATCCTTCGCCATCTTACAGCACTCCTCTGGGTCGAGATATGGCTCCTTCGTGGTATTCTGAAATACTCTTTTCTTGCTCCTGAAGTAGTCCGTCATGTTTACTGGAAGACCACAATCCCGTACTTGGTATCTGCCCATTTTCTATTCCTTGCCTTTGCACCCTCCTAAATGGTTTACAAGTCCGTTTCTCTGCTCGTCTAGAATCTTCTCTAATATGCTGCTGTCATCTTCACAGTCCAAGCCACACTCCCATCAATCTGTAGTTTGAAAATAGCACTTCAGTATCATATCAGATAACATACAGCATTTCTATGTTTTACAAGATTGTTTGTTTTGCAACTTATAGACCGGGTTGTAATCCCACCTCAGGAACCTACTCAAGAATCATTTGAACCTAGGAAAGTCATTTAATCTCTCTCTGGCTCCAATTTTAAATGCTCAATGTAACAACTATTTGTTGTTGTGTAATAATGCCTGATGTGATAAAAAAAATTGTATAGTGTGCTTGCTGTCGAATGCTCATTAAGGTAAATGTTTGCACTTTGTGGTTTCAATGATGAGGCTTCAATTAGATGACTACAGATAAGAATAAATAACTATATATTTGTTTTTAAATACTCCTGCTGCAATAAACATGTTATGTGCATTATTGAACATTTGAGTTAGACCAGGGGTCTCCAACCTTTTCTGTAATAAGAGTTACTGATGTTCAATGAAAATTATCCAGAGCTACTAATACTATTAATGCTGTAATAGGGACCACAAGTGATCAGACAAGATTACATTATTAGCCACCATAAAGATTTCCAGTAGTAATCATGTCAGTGCATTAGGGGGGTTGTCAGGGACTTGTCAATGTGGAATGCCTTACATGGGTAATACATAACAGCCATAGCTACAGTGTTCCTGGCACCAAGGTAATACGATTTTGTAATGCGTCTCCCCAAACACCACATGATTTACCACTCAATTATCAGATTTAAATAGATTTCTGAAATTCAACCATTTTTTTACCAAACATCAACTTATGAGTTTTGGAAATACAGACATTTTCCTCTCTTCTTAATTTTGATATACCAAAATTAATTCAACCAAGCAAAAGCTTCTAATTTATTAGGCTGGACAGCACCCAGGAGAGCTACTTACAGGTATCTGGAGAGCTGCCAGTTGCTCACGAACAACCCATTGGAGAAGCCTGCATTACATCCTTGGCCCAGAATATTAAGTCTTACATGATATATCAGGACAACATGTTAATCACTCGATTTGATGGTTCTGCAGATACCTATCAGGTAGGTGTCTTTTAAAAATGTTTATCAGCAGCGACTAACTGCATTGAATGGAATGCATTACAATTAAATACGGACAAAATACAATGTGTAAATGCTAGGTAGTTCAAGTTCCATTTCGAGACTCCACCAGTAATACAAATTACAAGAAGAGACCTCAATTTTTACCTACAAGAGGGACTGAATCTGACCACCCACGTCAACACTACAACTGCTACGTATTTTTGTCTTTTAAAAATGTTGATGAAAATCTCCCCTCGACTTCCAACAGAATGAAAGAAATTAGTTTCCCACGCATTGATTAACTCCCAACTCGAGTGTTCCGCCAGCCTTTAAATTGGTATGAACAAAAAGCTAATTTCTCAGTTACAATTTGTAATGAATACAACTATACGCATGATATTTGGCCAGGCCCTGGGCCAACGTTAGAGATGCCAGTTACACCGGCTGTCGATACAGAAAAGAGCCTAATTCAAAACACACTCTCTCAACAACAAGCAGTGGAGAAACTTAACACCTCCACCAAACCCCATATTGCCGGCTTTTTGAATATATACGTTCAGCAACGTGCTTAACACAAAGGGAGCAATGGAAAGGGAGGCAGAACAGGGAAAGGGGCAAGCTGGTGTGGAGGTCTCACCAGCCCAACCAACAACACAAGTGCACAGGTCAGGACTCCACACAATGAGGACATCTGGGTGCTTTGTGCACCTCTGCTTTCATCAGTGAGTCTGGTTGGACAATTAGAGATCAGGACATACAGCACTGTCTGCTCCCTGTTGCCATGCCCATGCATGTCTACGGCCTGTGACGGCCCGACTGCTTATGCCCCTTCACCCCCTGCTTCTATGGATGTATTTTAAAAGTGTACCTTGGGCCAAGAGCTGGATAGCAGGGGTGGGGTTATAGGTCCTGGGGTCTTACTCAAGCCCCTAAGCTCAGGCACCATATCAAACCCCCCTGTGCTCTGCAAATGGTGAGTGCCATGGCTTTTTGAGTCATTTTTGCCTCCGCCTCTGTAAGTAGCTGGTTGCAGGCTCTGAGTAACCATGGTGTGCTCCAGCTCGCTTATGAGGGTAGGGGTTGGAGATGAGTCGAATAGCTTCTCATCACCATTGAAGCATGAATGGTAGAGCGGAGGCACATTGGTAAAAGGAAACATGACATCGGTAAAGCCACTAAAAGGGCCACGTCTGTAGCTAGGCGGTAATCCAGAGTTTCAAAAACAGATCGCTTGCCACTGCACAGGTGCAAACAATTACTGCCCAACCAATTTAATTCAGACTAATAACATTGGCCTAATGACCATGACTCACAGACATATCACCTCCCAAGGAAACGTTACGGCTGGATCTACATTTTTATAAAATTGGATATCATCACACAGTATGTATACCGAGGCATAACAACGCAAATTTGAGAAAAAGAGACAAACTTTAAATATTACAATCAAATCATGTACATCTCTCAGGCACTATGGGCTGTCAATGGAACAACCAAAGTGGCGCAAGTGACTGACTTATGCCAGGAGCTGATTCTTGATATAAGGATATCCGATCAGTAAGGTGTCAATTTGTCCTGTACCTGCGAGAGCTTTATGAATTTAATTAAGCAAATTCATAACAGGAAATACAAACAGAATTGTGTATGCGCGCTCATTGTGGAAACGTCAACACTCTCTCTAATCTGCTCTCCCCTTTTGGTGGAAAATGTAAAGACAATAAACAAGGTGAAATTAGACCCCAGTGATTTTGATCAAAACGTGTAAATTTCAATAGTTAAGTCAGTACCATCTTCTCTGATTTCCAAATGGGCTGCAAAGAAAGGTCTCGACTTAAAACCTGAGGTGAAAGATCACTAAAAACTCAACCCCACTACAGGAAAACAAAGCAACCTCTAAAAGATCTTTATAGGGGGGTATTTCTACCTTTACCACGCATGCCTTCACTACTTTAAAAATATATCTATATATATATATATATATCTATATATATATATATATATATATATATATATATATATATATATAGATATATATATATATTACCTACTGGCGGTCGCCAGTAGGT
Organism: Lissotriton helveticus; assembly: GCF_964261635.1. NCBI lineage: Eukaryota > Metazoa > Chordata > Amphibia > Caudata > Salamandridae > Lissotriton > Lissotriton helveticus. The sequence continues at coordinate 485,115,087 of NC_136067.1, read as the reverse complement.
ATATATAGTTAGGATTTTTTCTCTATGGGATTTTTGAAAATTCTATGTCTAATAACTTTGGCGTTTGTGGACGGAATTGGCTGAAATTTTCAGGAAAATGGAACATTTTGTTTCTGAGCAGCCCCTGAAAATTTGGGGGGGTTTCGTCAAGGGGGGGCCGAGAAAAAAGGGGGGTCCCAAAACGTGTTTTTAACATTGAGTTTCCCATAGGGCGGTTGGCCTCACTTTTAGCCCGAACAGCTGAATGGATTTGCACGAAACTTGGCAAAATTGTAGGGACTGGTAGCCCGATGTGCCTTTGCTAGGTCTCAATATATGTGCTTCAGTGGATTTTGAGAAATTAACGTTCAAAAAAAGATATATATCTGTAACAGCGGACCGGGCAGCGCTCCGGTTCGCGGACTTTTCGCGGTACGGAGCTTTGTGAAGCGAAGCTGATTGGTTCTCCGGCGTCTGTGAACATTCCAAACAGTCCGTAGCGGCCGCCATCTTGTCTCTCGGTAGGATCGAGAGACAAGAGGAGGCCAAAGCGAAGGGGCAAATGACCATAAGGGGGCATAGTAGATCCTTCCTGACCTCTTAGGTTTGATGTACCATTTTGCCAAGTTTGGTGTAATTCCGTTCAGCCATTCAGGCTGTAGACGTATGTAAATGTCCTATGGAAAATTGCATGGGGAAAACACATTTGAAAGTGTTGAAATTTAGAACCAATTAAAATGTTACTTTGGTTTTGTATTTGTGTGTGATGAAAGTTAATTGGTTATGTATATATCTCACATGAGAGGAAACCACAGCCATTTTGTGATACTACTGTCTGAGGTACATTTGTGAGGAATTTTTGGTGGTGAATTTCTGGTGTTTGATTTACACAGTACTAACACTTCTCCTACTTTTAAAAAGGTGAGTTTTTAATTTGTAAGGGGAACTATGTTGTACACTTGAAGATAATTTGAAAAATGTTTTCTGTTATTTATTTGCAGTCCTTCTGTTATACTAAATACTTGATAAAGTTAGTTTTATATTATGTATTACTAAAAACGATAAATGAAAGTGATTATTTTTTTCTGCAATTTACAGCAAGCAATTTCAAAATAAAATGGCTCACAATGAAGAGACCGTGGCAATTTCTTTTGAATTGTCCACTACATTGATTGAAATTGACAGCAGCAATAATGAAATATTGTCACAAGGAGGAGATGACTTGAATGATTCCACTACATTGATTGAAATTGACAGCACCAATAATGAAATATTGTCACAAGGAGGAGATGACTTGAATGATTTTTTTGATCAATCTGTTGATGGCGAATTTATCGAATGTTTGGAGACCATAGAGTTACAAGAATCATCATTGCAGACTTTTAATGAGGAGATTCCAGATGAGATGATTGAAGAGGAAATTCCTGATGAGGACATGTTACTAGTTCTTTCAAATTTAGAAAATTCAGAAGAATAAATTTATATTTAGAAATCAAAAATTGTTTGAGACATTATTCATTTTTATTTTTAATTTATGAGGTTGTAGCGAAGTGATTGTAGTATAAAATGAGACTTATAGTATAGAGTGCAACATTTTTATGTTACATGGTAAGTTTACTCATATTTACTTCCCTTCTCCTACTATATTATCTCCAATGTGTATTTGACATATCTTCTTCATCTCCGGCCTCCTTTCTCTCACTGTGTGTCTCTGATGCATCTTATCGCTGCTATTTTGTGTAATTACAGAAGAGAGTAAAATAAAATAGTTCGGAACGTGAAAAGGGGGCAAAGTAGAGTACCCCTCACCCCCTAGGCCTTCTCAGGCGGTCCCAAAAGGATCAGTTTCTGCTTTCCTGAGAGATTATGGTATGAGTTCCATATACCACAATAATTTGCATTACAACATGCAAGATATATATCTCCTATTACCAACTTTTGGAGATATTCGACATGGTTTTATGTCAATAAAATGTCCAGCTAACTATATATGGTCTCTAACCTATGGTTTTTTCAGTGAATTTTCAAGGTTTTGTAAATGCTAATTCCTAACTATATATGGTCTATAACCTATGGTTTTTTCAGTGAATTTTCAAGGTTTTGTAAATGCTAATTCCTAACTATATATGGTCTATAACCTATGGTTTTTTCAGTGAATATAGATATATATATATATATATATATATATATATATATTAGGTTATTTTATAACAATGGTTTAGGTGTGGGTAGTGCTAAAAGGAAGTAAGGGTAATTTAGGTGTGGGAAGGGGTAAAGAAAGGTTAGGTGTAAATTAAAAACTCAGGGGTTCGGTCTCCAAAAAATAAATAAATAAATATCAATCAAATATTATATTTGTGTAATACATGGGATTCTATAAACCCTGTATATTCACCTGTCTCTAATTCTTTTCAAATTGGCGACTTGTGACATTCCCAGTCGCCGAATATAAAGAAAATACACCAGAACTCGACTAGTCTAAGTTATTACAGGCAAGTTCTGAGTTACAGTGCCTGCCACAAGAGCCTGCGGCCTACGCGAAAGGCAGGTCTGGTCATAGGAGCATAATTGATGCAGGTGTTTAAAGCAACAAAAAGAAACTTTGATTTTCTTTCCTCTGCTCTATTTTTCTAGTTTACAATGATAAGCAGAGAGAACAAGTTTATTTTTGGCAGTCCTTAGTTAGAGAAAAGCTAGACTCTAGCATCTTTCTACAAATTCCGATCTACTGAAGCTTTTTTTATTTTAAACTGACTTAAAACAGACTTTTATTGAACTGTTTGCAACCAAAATATAACAGGTTTTTGATGTCCTTAATTTTAAACTAGAGGTTTTATTTGTATTCTTCATGTTTGCAACCATGCTTGCTCTTTCATATGAAAGAGCTATGCACCAAGGTTTTAAGTGTTTGTGGGAAAAGTGACGGTGTGACCATGTATTATAGGGATAGAATACTCCCTGGTTAGATGATAAGGCAATTGCAAGTCACCTCGGAGTTTATAAAGGAACTCGTTTTTGGCCTCATTCCACAGGGTTACTGAACTCTTTTGGTGACTTGCAATATCCTTATAATGTGCGACACGGGGGTACTTTAACCCTGATTTATTGATTAATATATAAATAATATACTTATAATTACTTACTTATTATACCCAATTTATAAACACACTCATACACACACACACACACACATATATATATATATATATATATATATATATATATATTACCTACTGGCGGTCGCCAGTAGGTAGTTATAGTTAGGATCGTTTTCCATAGGAAATCCGCAACATTCTATTGGGAATACCTTTGGCGCCGAATGAGGGATCTGCCTGTAATTTTCCTTAACTTTGCCTCGCTGCGCTCCGCTCCTTCCCTGAAAGTTTTGGGGGATCCGTCAAGCGGGGGCCGAGATAAAAGGGGGTCCCAAAACGTGTTTTCCCCATGTTAATTTCTATAGGGCGGTTGGACTCACTTTTAGCCCGAACGGCTGAATGGATTTCCACCAAACTTGGCAAAATTGTAGGGACTGGTACCCCGATGTGCCTTTGCTATGTCTCAAGATATATGCTCCAGTGGTTTTTACGAAAATTAACTTTGAAAAAATATATATTGGGCTACATTCGGCTATATATATGTTAGAGCCCAAATGTAGCCCAATGTAGCCCAAAGATGGCCACCAGAGACCAAAAAAAACAAATGTAGCCCAAATATCAGCCAGATGTAGCCCAACTATAGCCCAATGACAGAATGTCCCAGAGTGTTCTAAAGAACAACTAGAGCGCTAACAGTCTTACTTATGACAAAAGTATGGCACACCTGAAGTCATCTTGATTGGAATAAAGTGTTAACACTTAAAACATTTAATTTGCAAAGGAACAAAATGAGGGGGTTCATTTTGCCATAGAAACTTGATTAGTGCTGAAGAAAGAAAAATTAGGTCACATTTTGAGTGACTTCTCAAATCCTCTTATATTTCATTAAAAAAATTCTGATATGCAGTCTCCCAAGATGGCCACCAGAGACAAAAGAGCCCAAATGTAGCCCAAATATCAGCCAGATGTAGCCCAACTATAGCCCAATGACAGAATGTCCCAGAGTGTTCTAAAGAACAACTAGAACGCTAACAGTCTTACTTATGACAAAAGTATGGCACACCTGAAGTCATCTTGATTGGAATAAAGTGGTAACACTTAATACATTTAATTTGAAAAGGAACAAAATGAGGGGTTTCATTTTTCCATAGAAAGTTTATATATATATATATTCACTGAAAAAACCATAGGTTATAGACCATATATAGTTAGGAATTAGCATTTACAAAACCTTGAAAATTCACTGAAAAAACCATAGGTTATAGACCATATATAGTTAGGAATTAGCATTTAGAAAACCTTATTTTACTCACACAAAACCATTGAAATTCCATATATAGTTAGTTGCACTAACTATATATCGCGCACCCGCAATCCACTGCTGATGATGTCACATATTACATCATTCATGACATGGTCAGTGACATCACTGATGACATCACTGATGACATCTCAAATGACATCACTGATGACATCATCTAGTGTCTGTGTGTTTTTGTAAAGTTTAAATACGTTTTACATATTGAAGAATGACTGGATGTATGGAAGACTGAGTGTGTGTGTGGCTGGCTGGGAGGTGTGTGACTCTGTGCATATCAATGTGTACTTGTATCAGTGATTGTATAAGAGAGTAAGTATGTGTTAGTATATGTGTGAAAAGTATGGTGTTCTGCGTTTAACTATAGATGAGGAAATCGAAGTGTGATTGATTCTTCACAGGACTGACTAGGTGTATGAGTGCATATGATAGTGTTCTAATAATAAGTGACTGTATGTATGAGTAATTGTATGGGTGAATGAATGAATGTGTGTGTAGACGTACGAATCAGTGAGTGTGTATGTAGTAACTGGTATTGGTGTGTCATGATGTCATCAGTGATGTCATTTGAGATGTCATCAGTGATGTCATTTCAGATGTCATTAGTGATGTCATCAGTCATGTCACTGAAGTATGGTGTTCTGTGTTTAACTGTATAGATGAAGAAATGGAAGTGTGATTGATTCTTTACAGGACTGGCTTGGTGTGTGAGTAACTCCATGGATGAGTGGCAGTGTGTGACTGTCTGCATAGGTGTATGAGTGCATATGATAGTGTTGTAATAATAAGTGACTGTATGTATGAGTGATTGTATGGGTGAATGAGTGAATGTGTGTGTAGACGTAGGAATCAGTGAGTGCTTATGTAGTAACTGGTATTGGTGTGTCATGATGTCATCAGTGATGTCATTTGAGATGTCATCAGTGATGTCATCAGTGATGTCATTTGAGATGTCATCAGTGATGTCATCAGTGATGTCACTGACCATGTCATGAATGATGTAATATGTGACATCATCAGCAGTGGATTGCGGGTGCGCGATATATAGTTAGTGCAACTAACTATATATGGAATTTCAATGGTTTTGTGTGAGTAAAATAAGGTTTTCTAAATGCTAATTCCTAACTATATATGGTCTATAACCTATGGTTTTTTCAGTGAATTTTCAAGGTTTTGTAAATGCTAATTCCTAACTATATATGGTCTATAACCTATGGTTTTTTCAGTGAATTTCATTGGTTTTTTAACAGCTAATATCTGTAGCTGTAAAATGTAGTATAAGGGAAGGAAACAGACACTTATGTTAAAAGAAAGACAGCTATAGGGGAGTAAACTAGAGATACTATTACCCGTAATCCACTGCTGATGATGTCACATATTACATCATTCATGACATGCTCAGTGACATCATCAGCAGAGGATTGCAGGTTTTTTGGCAACGTGCCTTATCCACGGTTTAATAACGCTGCCTTTTGCTTTATATAAGTTTTCAAATTGTATGAAATATATACCAATAGGTCGTTATGAACCTTTAGGTAGTGCTTTTCTTCATGAGGTCTGGTCGCTTCCATACACATACAGATGTTTCAAAGATGATCAAGAAGTTTATCTGAATGGAGAGGAATGCACTGAGACGCCAGATCATTCACTAATGTGTAGGCACATACAGTTACACGGTTCATGCAACAAACACCGACCAAATATGGCTTGCGTGTTGCAAGGCACGCCAGTTCCTGCTATCATCCCCACGTTCAAGTTGTTGGAAAATGGTAGTTATTTGATGCTCAATAATGAAGATTGTTCTGAGTTAATTAAAAGTATTCCTTTTATCGTAACAGTAAGTGAACGGGTTATTTGCTGCAGAAATGTTCTATTTCCTCCCACACATGAACATAGGGAGTTTTCAATCTGGCCACAAATACCAACCTTGGGACAGATTTCAACGGCATGGCAAGAATAAGAGCTCTTTTGTCTCAGAGAGAGGTGGCCTTGAGTTCGGCCCGTGAAACTTTCGTGCTTCACATAGCGAACACCCGTACAGAGGTGCAGACCCCTTTCAATTCACATTTGCCTTTCAATTTCAGCAAGATGGTTCCGACTATCTTTAACGCATCCTCCACAAAGACCCTGGCGCACTTTTTTAAAGTTGTTACCAGTGGTCTCGTGACTTCATTTGAGAAAATCTTTGGAGTCATCCCTGCTTCCTTTCATTCTATTTTCTCCACTCTGGTTCGTGGATTGGCATTTTTACTTGCATTACCAGCGGACGCTCTTGTGCTTTTTTACATTTTTAAATATGGATGTCCCTCCTATGCAACCTCCCACCCTGCAGCTGCTGACACTGTTCCGCAATCGCATGCTAGAATATTATGGCACAATGCCGTTGGCGATATTAAGCACGGCATATGGATTATCTTTTCGATTCTCCTACTTCACCTGTGTCCAGCCTGTATTTCACTGCCTGACCTGTGATTTCGATTGGGCCATTGATTTGTGTCTCTGCGGACCGGTTTCTCCTGACGTCGACTTTAATCAGCTGATGACTCCTATCATTACTCACGAGTTGGTTTGTCCTGGCGAAAGGATTATGGCTGTGGCATTGATGCATGGACTACTTGGTCCCTGGAATTTACTGGCGGCAGCACAGTCTTTCTTGGAACAGAGCTTTCTTGAAAACCCACCGAGCTGTCCTCTGATGGTGATAGAGGATCCGGTGCTGGGAGAGCACGTATGTTCTTTTCCGCTTTTAAATTGGATGGCTGAACTGTTTTCGGATGAAGACGGTGACTTCCTATTGGAGGCTGTTGCAGCTTATTTTGCATACACAGTTATGTCATAGACCTTTTTCATGTTTGATATGCTGAGTACTAGCATTTCATTGACAATTCATTGACTTATTTGTCAAGTTTTTATTATTTACCTTGCCTATTGGCTTAAGACTCGATAAAGTACTTGGCTGTTTTATTTTTCTTTAGCATTAAATTTTCCTAGTTTTTAATACTTTACCTTGCGGACCGTCCACATATAAACTTGCAATCTGCTCTCATGAGATGGCACTTCTATTATCTTATTCAGTTCGTTTCCGGATCATGGGGAGGTGTCATCTAGGTCCTGGATATCTTTACACCGTGTTAAGTTAGCATGGGCTCATTACCGGTTTAAACGCCATTTTTCCTTTTTTGCAACTTCTGCACACGACACTTAGTTGTTGCTTTAGCTTTCCACCTAGTAGTTCATCGTGGTTTACATGAGAATAATATGTTATTGCTCTACTATCTGCTTTGCTTGTTAAACTATATCTGTACAGCGAGTGCTAAAGTTTCAAGAACAACACGATACAGAATTGTTATGAGGTCTGATCTCCACGACTTCATACTCATAACATAAGTGCAACTTCTGCCAATTCTGGGCATGAGGCGGGTTTTATATTGCTTTGCCGAACACACATACACAACAGTTGATGCGGTTCACATGAAGAGAGAGCTGGTGTATGCTGATGTGATTCCTTCAAATCTAAGACACTAAAGTATGGGCACGCCCTAAACCAACACAAAGAGACCTTCTTAGCAAATAATATAATATGTGTATTAGGGAGGGTGAGATATAAGCAGCCGCGGGCCGTGGAGGGAGTTACGGTGAGGCAGGGAGGCGGGGAGGGGGAGAAGCAGGGTGGAGCCCTCTCTACCTTGCCCCTCCCCCTCCCCGCCTCCCTGCCCCACCGTAACTCCCTCCACGGCCCGCGGCTGCTTATAAGTGTTGCTAACTCTTATTCATTTACAGCATGTTAACATACTGTCACCATTCGCTTTTTATGTACTAGTAACTATGCTGGTAATTTTGCTACTGATAATATGTGTACTTGTATTCTCCACCCTGCTTCTCCCCCTCCCCGCCTCCCTGCCTCACCGTAACTCCCTCCACGGCCCGCGGCTGCTTATAAGTGTTGCTAACTCTTATTCATTTACAGCATGTTAACATACTATCACCATTCGCTTTTTATGTACTAGTAACTATGCTGGTAATTTTGCTACTGATAATATGTGTACTTGTATTATCTAAGATACTACGCCTGAGAAGACGGCATTAGTAAATAAACATTTCAAATACACATGTGTTCTTCTTAACTCCATGTTCTGGTTTCTAAGAAATATATAACGACCGACTGTTCATGAGTTCCACGTATCCTGAGGTACTATAAGTTCATATTCTGGATTGTCTAAACATTGAGAGTTTGTTATATCCAATGTGACACTGTACCTAGCTTGCTAAGGAGTTTTTGATTACTAACGTGAGTTTTGGGACACCCTAATTCGCCGAGGTTCCAATCCTCTGTCCACAGTTCTGTGTGAGAACAGAAACCCTGCGACAGGGGCACCCCCCGACCCTTGCTGGAGCTTCATCACACTTGCGATACAACTCCAGCAATGCGCCACCTTTACGGCACAGATACATCACGCATCTGTGCTGTTTTTGCCCCATGATGCGCCGCATTGTAAATGCAGCACACCATAGGTGACGGAACAGCGGCACAGAATGACTAACACATCCCTGGTGATGCGCCAGTCATCATAAATGTATCCCTATGCTTCTTATCTTGTTAGAGATGAACCGCCATATGTATCATCAAAGTTTTTTGCATTTCCTAAATAGCGAACTTTAAGGAATAAATAGCGATTCTTTACCATTCCTAGTTTGCGATTAGCTATTTGCTAATTACAAATTACCCATTCATTTCCTTCATTTCCATAGGGCGGTTGGACTCACTTTTAGCTCGAACGGCTGAATGGATTTCCACGAAACTTGGCAAAATTGTAGGGACTGGTAGCCCGATGTGCCTTTGCTATGTCTCAAGATATATGCTCCAGTGGTTTTTACGAAAATTAACTTTGAAAAATATATATTGGGCTACATTGGCCTATATATATGTTGGAGCCCAAATGTAGCCCAATGTAGCCCAATGAAGCCCAATGTAGCCCAATGTAGCCCAAAGATGGCCGCCAGACACACAAAAAAACAAATGTAGCCCAAATATCAGCCAGATGTAGCCCAACTATAGCCCAGTGACAGAATGACCAATCAGCTTCGCAAACCTCCGTTACGCGAAGCGGAGCGCTGTTACAGATATATATCTTTTTTTGAACGTTAATTTCTCAAAATCCACTGGAGCACATATATTGAGACCTAGCAAAGGCACATCGGGCTACCAGTCCCTAATATTTTGCCAAGTTTCGTGCAAATCCATTCAGCCGTTCGATTATTATTATTATTATTTTTTTTTGCCCCGCGGGGCCCTTTTAAAACCTCCACATCAAACCTAGGGGGTCAGCGAGGATCTACTATGCCCCCTTATAGTTATTTCCCCCTTTGTTTTGACCTCCTCTTGTCTCTCGATCCTACCGAGAGACAAGATGGCGGCCGCTACGGACTTTTTGGAATGTTGACAGACGCCGGAGAACCAATCAGCTTCGCTTCACAAAGCTCCGTTGCGCGTAAAGTACGCGTCCTGGGACGCTGCCAGGTCCGCTGTTACAGATATATATCTTTTTTTAAACGTTAATTTCTCAAAATCCACTGGAGCACATATATTGAGACCTACAAAAGGCACATCGGGCTACCAGTCCCTACAATTTTGCCAAGTTTCGTGCAAATCCATTCAGCCGTTCGGGCTAAAAGTGAGGCCAACCGCCCTATGGAAAACTCAATGTTAAAAACACGTTTTGGGACCCCCCTTTTTTCTCGGCCCCCCCTTGACGAACCCCCCCCCAAATTTTCAAGGGCTGCTCAGAAACAAAATGTGCCATTTTCCTGAAAATTTCAGCCAATTCCGTCCACAAACGCCAAAGTTATTAGACATAGAATTTTCAAAAATCCCATAGAGAAAAAATCCTAACTATATATACCTACTGGCGACCGCCAGTAGGTAATATATATATATATATATATATATTCACTGAAAAAACCATAGGTTTCACACCAGTTATAGTTAGGAATTAACATTTAAAGAAACCTATTAAATTCACTGAAAAAACCATAGGTTTCACAACAGTTATAGTTAGGTGGAAATCTTACTCGCATAAAACCATTGAAATTCCCACGTTATAGTTAGTTGGACTCACTATAACTTGCGCGTGCAATGCACTGCTGATGACGTCACATATTACATCACTCATGACATGGTCAGTGACATCACTCATGACATCACTGATGACATCTCAAATGACATCACTGATGACATCATCCAGTGAATGTGTATCTTTCTGAAAAATAAATATTTTTTATATATGTATATCTAAAGGTTGATGGAAGAATAAATGGGTAAATAAATGTCTAAATGGATGTTTTTTTGTGTAAAATTGATTGTTTAACTGACTTATTAAATGTATCTTAGTGAATACATATATTAGCGAGTAATGTTTAAATATTTAAATATCTGTATCTGTGTCTCACTTTGTGTATAAGTGGCTGCATGGGTTGGTGAGTAGCTACATGAGTGTGTATATGGGTTATTAGTTGTTTTTTTGAGTATCAGTGTCGGTATGGTTCGGTGGGGGATATTACTTAGAGCACTGATGCATGAATGAGTGACTCACTATTTGTATGTATTTTGAAGACAGCATGTGTGCAAGACTGTATGGGTGGATGATTGTGTGTATGGGTGGGTTAGTGAGTATGTGTTTTTATAATTGATTGTTTAAGAGAGTAAATATATTTCCGTTTCTGTAGAAGTATGTGTAGTGGTGTGTATATAGCAGTATAATCAAGTAAATGTTTTTTTGATAGTATATTTGCATGTGTGAATTTGTGTGTGAGTAACTATATGGATGAGTATTAGTGTGTAACAGGATGTATAGGTGTATGAGCACATATGATGAGTAAGTAAATGCATGAGTGACTATATAGAACTGTTGGTGAATGAGTGGATGTGTATGTAGATGTTGGAATTACCTAATAAGTTGTTGTAATTGGTATTGGTTTCTCCTGTTTTAAGAAAATGTTAGTTTCTATTTTTGAATGTGTGTGTCAAAGGTTATTTTATGCTGATAGGAGGTCTGCCACTTTGTCACAAGGATGTTGTCATCAGTGATGTCATTTGAGATGTCATCAGTGATGTCATGAGTGATGTCACTGATCATGTCATGAGTGATGTAATATGTGACGTCATCAGCAGTGCATTGCACGCGCAAGTTATAGTGAGTCCAACTAACTATAACGTGGGAATTTCAATGGTTTTATGAGAGTAAAATTTCCACCTAACTATAACTGGTGTGAAACCTATGGTTTTTTCAGTGAATATATATATATATATATATATATATCAAAACAATTCCCTTGCAGGCATAGAGTGACGCATAAATTATGCAAAAAAGAAGGAGAGAACTCTGGGTGGTTCCCAAGTTTAGGTGGAAGGCAGCTCCTGTATAGAGCACCCTCAACACCAGCAACACTCTAAATTTGCTCACCTCAAATGTCTGCTTTTCTATCAAAGTCTTTAAGCATAGGATTAGCACAATGCTATCCTTGCTGAGCTGTAAAATGACAAAAGCCATTTACCAGTCCAGGCCCAGTATTACAGCTTTGGATTGGTAAAATACCACCCAAGCCAACCTTGAAATGATTAAAAGCAACCCCTGACACGTGTTTCGCTATCATTACAGCTCTTCAGAGAGGTTTAGCTTTGTCCAGACACAAGGGAGCACCAGGTATAAGTCAAAACAATTCCCTTGCAGGCATAGAGTGACGCATAAATTATGCAAAAAAGAAGGAAAGAACTCTGGGTAGTTCCCAAGTTTAGGTGGAAGGCAGCTCCTGTATAGAGCACCATCAACACCAGCGGCACTCTAAATTTGCTCACCTCGAATGTCTGCTTTTCTATCAAAGTTTTTAAGCATAGGATTAGCACAGTGCTATCCACGCCGAGATAGAAATGGACACAGTCTGTTGCCATTTGTTCTGCAAAGTCTTTAAGCATAGGATTAGCACAATGCTATCCTTGCCGAGCTGTAAAACGACAAAAGCCATTTACCACTCCAGGCACAGTATTACAGCTTTGGATTGGTAAAATACCATCCAAGCCAACCTGAAATGAATAAAAGCAACCCCTGACACGTGTTTCGCTGTCATTACAGCTCTTCAGAGAGGTTTAGCTTTGTCCAGACACAAGGGAGCACCCAGTATAAGTCAAAACAATTCCCTTGCAGGCATAGAGTGACAAAAAATTATGCAAAAAAGGAGAACTCTGGGTAGTTCCCAAGTTTAGGTGGAAGGCAGCTCCTGTATAGAGCACCCTCAACACCAGCGACACTCTAAATGTGCTCACCTCAAATGTCTGCTTTTCTATCAAAGTTTTTAAGCATAGGATTAGCACAGTGGTATCCACGCCGAGATATATATATATATATATATATATATATATTCACTGAAAAAATCATAGGTTTCACACCAGTTATAGTTAGCTGGAAATTTTACTCGCATAAAACCATTGAAATTCCCACGTTATAGTTAGTTGGACTCACTATAACTTGCGCGTGCAATGCACTGCTGAGGACGTCACATATTACATCACTCATGACATGGTCAGTGACATCACTCATGACATCACCGATGACACCATCCAGTGAATGGGTGTCTTGCTGAAAAATAAATATGTGTTATATATGTATATGTAAAAGTTGATGGAAGAATAAATGTTTAAATAAGTGTTTACATGGATTTCTTTTAAATTGATTGGTTAACTGGCTTATTAAGTGTATCTTAGTGAATACATATATTAGTGAGTAATGTTTAAATATTTAAATATATGTATTAGTGTTTCACTTTGTGTATAAGTGGCTGCATGGGTTGGTGAGTAGCTACATGAGTATGTATATGGGTTATTAGATGTTTTTCTTAGTATCAGTATGAGTGTTTGTATAGTTTGGTGGCGTTATTACCTAGCACATAGATGCATGAATGACTGACTCTCTCTTTCTATGTGTTTTGAAGACAGCATATGTGCAGGACTGTATGGGTGGATGAGTGTGTATATGTGTGTGTTAGTGAGTGAATGACTATCTCACTAGTGTCTTTATCAGTAACTACATATGTTTTAATCTAGTATATGTGAATATTGATGTATATAAGTGAGTATATGTGAGAGTAAGAGATTGTAAGAGTTCCTGTTTAAATAAGTATCCTCCTGTCTCCCGCTCCTGTGCCTACCTACTGCCTGTGCCTGTCGCCACCGACGCCGCCTGCTCCCTCCTCCAGCGCCCCAGCCGCCGCAGGGCCGCCCGCCAAGCCCGCACTCGATTTTCCTGCCGCTGCCAGCCCGCGGCCCCGCCCCCCCGCCAGCCGATTGGCTAACGCGCTCCACCTCCCCGCAGACCCTCCCTACCGGCTCCCTTCTTAAGGGGAACCAGACTCCACCTCGGGAGCGACCACTGCGCCTACCGGCCTGGTCGCCCCCACGCTCCTCCTGTCTCCCGCTCCTGTGCCTACCTGCTGCCTGTGCCTGCCGCCACCGACGCCGCCTGCTCCCTCCTCCAGCGCCCCAGCCGCCGCAGGGCCGCCCGCCAAGCCCGCACTCGATTTTCCCGCCGCTGCCAGCCCGCGGCCCCGCCCCCCCGCCAGCCGATTGGCTAACGCGCTCCCGCCTCTCCGCAGACCCTCCCTACCGGCTCCCTTCTTAAGGGGAACCAGACTCCACCTCGGGAGCGACCACTTCGCCTACCGGCCTGGTCGCCCCCACGCTCCTCCTGTCTCCCGCTCCTGTGCCTACCTGCTGTCTGTGCCTGCCGCCACCGATGCCGCCTGCTCCCTCCTCCAGCGCCCCAGCCGCCGCAGGGCCGCCCGCCAAGCCCGCACTCGATTTTCCCGCCGCTGCCAGCCCGCGGCCCCGCCCCCCCACCAGCCGATTGGCTAACGCGCTCCCGCCTCCCCGCAGACCCTCCCTACCGGCTCCCTTCTTAAGGGGAACCAGACTCCACCTCGGGAGCGACCACTGCGCCTCCCGGCCTGGTCGCCCCCACGCTCCTCCTGTCTCCCGCTCCTGTGCCTACCTGCTGCCTGTGCCTGCCGCCACCGACGCCGCCTGCTCCCTCCTCCAGCGCCCCAGCCGCCGCAGGGCCGCCCGCCAAGCCCGCACTCGATTTTCCCGCCGCTGCCAGCCCGCAGCCCCGCCCCCCCGCCAGCCGAATGGCTAACGCGCTCCCGCCTCCCCGCAGACCCTCCCTACCGACTCCCTTCTTATGACGCCCCTAGAGCGACCGCGCAGCGGACGCGCGCAGCGGGAGCACCGATTGAGTGCCGAAGGTGCGCCAAAGGTAAGCCCGTCTGCGCCCGTCCGCGCCTGGACCGCGCCCAGCGCCAGACCCCGTGGCCTCCACCGACGGAAGCCGACCCGACGGACCTACGACGCCACCGAACTCACCGCACTCAACGCCGGCAGATTCCCGGGCTGCTATCGAGCCACCCCGAGACGCACCCACGGACCCTTCTGCTGCCACTCCTGCAAATTCACCTGCACGCGGACCTGCACCACACCAGCACCGACCAAGCCGAACTCCAGCAGCAACCACCTCAAGTGCATCCTGCTCAACACCCGCTCCGTCCACAGACACGCCGTCGAGCTCTGGAACCTGCTTGACATCACAGCCCCAGACGTCGCCTTCCTCACAGAAACCAGGATGAACGCCTCCTCAGCGCCCGACTTCGCCATCGCCATCCCGGACGGCTACAAGATCATCCGGAGGGACCGCGTCAACCAAACCGGAGGAGGCATCGCCATCATCCACTGGAACTCCATCCGCATCACGACCAACACCAACGACACCCTCGCACCCGCCAAACACCTGCACTTCCAGATCCACATCGACCCCAAGACCACCCTCAGAGGCAGCCTCATCTACAGACCCCCGGGACCACGCACACAATTCAAGCGAAGACATCGCCGACTTCATCAGCCCACATGCCCTCGCCTCCGCCGACTACATCCTCCTGGGGGACCTCAACTTCCACCTGGAGAACAACGACCGCAACACCACCACCCTGCTGGACAACCTCGCCAACCTCGGTCTCAAGCAGCTGGTGACCACTCCCACCCACTACGCCGGACATACACTCGACCCCGTCTTCTCATCCAGCAAGGACATCGCCTTCAGCCACGCCACCGGACTCTACTGGACGGACCACAGCTGCGTCTACTTCAGCTTCAGAAGGACCACGATCCACCACCACCAACTACAGGTTGCACGAAGAAGCTGGAACAAGATCACAGCCGACCAGCTCGCGACTTCCCTGAGCATGCACCCTCCCACCAGCGCAACGAACCCAAGCCAGGCGGCCACCAACCTCGCGAAGTGGATCAGCAACTGCGCAGACGACCTCGCCCCTCTGAAAACCCCGCCTAGCAGACCCGGTAGCAAGAAAGCCCCATGGTTCACCGACGAACTCAAGAGCTCCAAGAAGAACTGCCGAGCCCTCGAGAAAGCCTGGCGCAGAGACCCAACGCCGAACAACATGACTGCCCTCAAGCTCGCCACCCGAATACACCACCAACTGATCCACGCCACCAAGAAAACTGCTTTCAAGGAACGACTGGACAACAACGCCCAAAACAGCAAGGAACTCTTCAACATCGTCAAAGAGCTCTCCAACCCCAACGCCGGAAACAACGACATCACCCCTTCACAAGACCTCTGCAACTCCCTCGCCTCCTACTTCCACAACAAGATCACGGACATACACAACAGCTTCAGCTCCCAACCGACGCATGCCACGACCGAACCACCGCCCCCCACCACCATCCTCCGCGCCTGGACCCCGATCAGCACCGAAGACACCATCCGCACGATGAACTCCATCCACTCCGGATCTCCGACCGACCCCTGCCCTCACCACGTCTTCAACAAGGCCGACGCCGTCATCGCACCCCACCTGCGGGACATCATCAACACCTCCTTCGACACCGCTACCTTCCCGGAGAGCTGGAAGCACGCCAAACTCAGCGCTCTACTCAAGAAGCCATCAGCCGACCCCTCCGACCTCAAGAACTACCGCCCCATTTCGCTGCTCCCGTTTCCTGCAAAAGTCATCGAGAAGACCGTCAACAAGCAGCTGGCCGCCTTCCTCGAGACGAACGGATCCCTCGACATCTCGCAGTCTGGCTTCCGGGCCAACCACAGCACCGAGACCGCCCTGATCACAGCTACCGATGACATCCGAGCCCTGCTCGACAACGGAGAAACAGCGGCCCTCATCCTCCTAGACCTCTCCGCGGCCTTCGACATTGTCTGCCACCGTACCCTAGCGCAGCGCCTCAGCAACGTCGGAATCCAGGAGAAGGCACTGGAATGGATCATCTCGTTCCTCGCCGGAAGGACACAGAGAGTCCGCCTCCCCCCGTTCACATCAGAAGCTACCGAAGTCACCTGCGGCGTTCCTCAAGGCTCCTCGCTCAGCCCAACCCTCTTCAACGTCTACATGAGCCCCCTCGCAGCCATCGCACGCCAACACAACCTCAACATCATCTCCTACGCCGACGACACCCAGCTGATCCTCTCCCTCACCAACGACCCCGCCACCGCCAGAGCCAACCTACACGAAGGGATGAAAGAGCCGCCTGAAACTGAACTCAGACAAGACGGAAGTTCTCATCCTGGGATCCTCACCCTCCGCCTGGGACGACTCCTGGTGGCCCCCCGCCCTAGGCAGCGCACCCAAACCAACAGACCACGCACGCAACCTGGGCTTCATCCTGGACTCCTCCCTCTCCATGACCAGACAAGTCAACGCCGTCTCCTCGTCATGCTTCAACATCCTGCGCATGCTACGTAAGATCTTCCGATGGATCCCCACCGAGACCAGGAAGACGGTCACCCAGGCCCTCGTCACCAGCCGCATGGACTACGGCAACTCCCTCTACGCCGGAACCACCGCCAAACTCCAGAAGAGATTCCAGCGGATCCAGAACGCCTCAGCACGACTCATCCTGGACATCCCCCGTCGCAGTCACATCTCCGGACACCTGAAAGATCTGCACTGGCTACCGGTCAACAAGAGAATCACCTTCCGTCTCCTCACCCACGCACACAAGGCCCTACACAACCAAGGCCCAGGATACCTCAACAGCCGCCTCAACTTCTACGCTCCCACACGCCAACTTCGTTCGACCGGCCACGCCCTCGCCGCCGTCCCCCGCATCCGAAGAGCCACCACAGGAGGAAGGTCCTTCTCCTACCTGGCCGCCAAGACCTGGAACTCCCTCCCGAACCACCTCCGACTGACCCAGGACCACCTCGCCTTCAGGAAACAGCACAAGACCTGGCTGTTCGAACAGTAGCGGACCTCCCCTCCCCCAGCGCCTTGAGACCCACCGGGTGAGTAGTGCGCTTTATAAATGCTGTGATTGATTGATTGATTGATTTCTATAAGTGATTGTTTAAGAGAGTAAGTATGTGTAAGTTTCATTAGAAGTAAGGTGGTAGTGTGTGTATAGCTGTATATGCAAATAAATGGATGCTCAATAGTTTACTTGCATGTGTGAGTATGTGTGAGAGTAACTTTTGGATGACTGCCGGTGTGTAACAGGATGTATAGGTGTATCACTACATATGATGAGTGAGTATATGTATGAGTGACTATATAGAACTGTTGGTGAATGAGTGCATGTGCATATAAATGGTGGAATTATTGAATTGGTTGTTGTAACTGGTATGGGTACCTCCATTTTTTTGAAAATGTTAGTTTCTATTTTTGTATATGTGTTTCAAGGGTTACATTACAGTGAAAGGAGGTCTGTCACTCTGTCACAAGGATGGTGTCATCAGTTAAGTCATGAGTGATGTCACTGACCATGTCATGAGTGATGTAATATGTGACGTCATCAGCAGTGCATTGCACGCGCAAGTTATAGTGAGTCCAACTAACTATAACGTGGGAATTTCAATGGTTTTATGCGAGTAAAATTTCCAGCTAACTATAACTGGTGTGAAACCTATGTTTTTTTCAGTGAATTTAATAGGTTTTTTAAATGCTGATTCCTAACTATAACTGGTGTGAAACCTATGGTTTTTTCAGTGAATTTCATAGTTTTTTTAAATGCTAATTCCTAACTATATATAGGGCCTCGAACGTATGTTTTTTTCAGTGCATTTCATAGGTTTTTTAATAGCTAATTTCTATAGCTATGAAATATAATATTTTTTTATAATGAATCTGTTACAACCTGTTGGTTCATTCCGTCCACCCCTGCTACCTGACCCCCGTTGGTATTGCCCGCTGTGAAGCTTGTTGTAGAATGTTGGAATGCTCTCCAGTGAGGAGAGTGGATGGTCAATAAAAGAGTTGTACTATATCCAGCTGTGTCCTGTTTCTTCAGTACAACCTTACTTCCAACACTGGCGACGGAACTGTGCGGGGGACAGTAGTGGCCATCTCCCCTTTGTGTGCTCTCTCCACACAGCAGCGTACAAGGTCCTTGAAGTAAGGGGATTGCTTGAAATACCTGGACCCCTGTGTACCTATATCGTTTTGGAATTATTGAATGAACTTTGCCTTTGATGTGCTTACGGGGATAGAGGTGAGCCGGCAGACGTGAAGTGAATTGTGTGACAAGCCGTCTAAAGAGGAGCGTGTGAAATTTCTTTTGTGGAAGCTTTTTCCCTTTCCCCTTACCTTGATGTGGAAGAAAGCCGGCGCGTGAAGAGGGCAGCATGCTGAGGAAGTCTTGTGCTGGATCGTTTCTGTTGTCGGCGAGAGTACACCTGGCGTTGTTTGACCCTGTATGCTGAGGAAGTTTCTGGCAGAGGGCCGCTTCAGATTGCCGGCGGGAGTACACCTGGCTGTCCTACTCCCATTTACAGTTATCCAGTGGTGGCGGTTTACTAAGCTTCCTGAGCAGTGTTTGGGCTCGGCGGTCCAGTGGGAGCTGAGTCAATAAACTCTTAATCCATGGGTTCAAGTGCGGACAGGCATCGTTGTGGTAATTTGCGTGCCTGGGAGCTGTGACTGCGTTTCAACGCCCCTGAGTTTCCAGCCCGCCCACTCCTGTCAGACGTTCAGGAGGCCGCTTTCATCCGGGTTTTCAGCAGTGTTTTCAGACGGCGCCTGCGTAGTTGCCGTTTCCTTCCAAGAGAAGTTAGCCTTGTCAGTGTGCCCAGTTTCCGTCAAGAGAGCTGTGCCGGCGCACCATTAGCAAAGGGCCGGTCTTGCCAAAGTCGTCCTTGGTTTAGTTTAACTTTCCGGGTGTTAGTTTCTGCCGAAGGACCTTCAATAATAACTGTTCAAGCTCAACTAAGATTCCCTCATATGAGCAAGTGGACATCAATAGAACTGCGCATCGCTGGTATTTTATTACTGACGCGTCTGTTTCAAGTAAAGACGAAGATCCCCTCAGAGCCGGCTCACTGCGAGATACGAGCAAGTGGACATCAGTAAGAGCTGCGCAGCGCTGGAAATTTAGTCTGACTGTGGGTGTTCGTTTCTTTCTATATAAAACGACTGTTGAAGGTCTATTACTGGTGAATCTACACCTAATTTTCCAATATCCTTTTTTCCAGTGCCTCACTGTTCTTGTTTTAATCATATTGATAAGGGGCTGTGTGCTATTCCAAAGATTATTGTATTCCAAAGGTTATTGTAAACTTTTTTGTGCTAGAATATTGTGGTTACTCTTCTATCACACCATGGCAGCAGCAAGCATGAATCAACCCCCGCCTTTCTTAAATGACATAGGGGAACCTGAGATTAGCTGGAAGGAATGGGTGAAGCTTAACGAGTCTTACCTTATAGCCATTGGGGGACAAAGGTTCAACTCTTTAAGGAAACAACATATACTACTCCACAATCTGGGTGTGCAAGGGCGTAAAGTATATGAAAATGTACCTGTACCAGAGCAGGATGCTAATGCGGTGGGGGAGGTGGATGTTTTTGTACAGACCATGGAAAAATTGGAGAAACATTTTGGGGATAGAATCAATGTGGTTTTGGAGCGCCACAAATTCTTTAAAAGAAGTCAAGGGAAACAGGAGTCTGTACAAAATTATATTGCTGTTCTGTGGGGTTTGACTCAACTATGTGAATTTGGGGACCTCACCGACTCCTTAATAAGAGATCAATTGGTGAGGTGTACCAATAATCCACGTATCCAGGAGAAGTTGTTGGCTAAGAATCCAGGGCTTAAGGAAGCTGTTGAAATAGCAAAGTCAGTGGAGCATACAGCAAGGTGTGTCAAAGAGATGAGACCAGAAGGGGAGGCAGTGGCTGCCATAAGTGATACTGAGGAGAGATTAGATGTATACAAAATGAAGTTTAAGGAAAAGGCCAGTACCAAGATAGAGCACAGAGAGAAGAGCCCTAAGTGTTATCGGTGTGGCAGTAACAACCATTTTGCCACCTATTTCCAATGCCCCGCCAAGTATGTCACTTGCAAGAAATGTAAAAGAAGGGGGCATTTTGCCAGGGTGTGCCGTGAAGGGGAGTTACACTCAGGAGAAAACGATAGAAGTAATGAAAGGGGTGCCAATAGAGAAGTAAAATGTATTGAACAAAAAATGGAAAAGTTTATTTTGCAGGTAAAGGACATTGATGACACTGTGAATTCCATTTATCCTAAATGTGATGTATTAGTTGATGATGAACACATTGAAATGTTCGCTGATTCATGCTCTCCTTTCACATTGATCAATAAGGATGACTATGTTTCCATGGGTGAAAATAAGATTAGCGATTTAAAGAACCCTGATATTTCTCCTTCAGGTTATAATAAGGGCAATATACCCCTGTTGGGTATGAAGGATGTGCGGATCCAATTCAAAGATAGGAAAACTTATGAGACAATATATGTAGTCAAGTCTGGTTCAAACCTTTTGGGATGGGTTCACCAAAAACAGTTGGGAATCATATTGGACCCTAATAGTCCAGAACAAGTTTTGCTTACTGAAAATTTCCCGGGAAGTGAAAAGATTTGTGATGAATTCTACCCACTTTTCAGAGAGGAGCTAGGATGTCTGCACAACTTCCAACATAGGATTAAACTAAAACTAAATGCCAAACCTGTGGTGCATGGCCTGCGCACTGTGCCCCTCAAACTCAAAGAATCCCTAGAAAATGAACTGCGCAAGCTGTGTGATTTAGACATTATTCAACCAGTTGGATGTTCTGAATGGTTGGCCCCTATTGTTCTTGCGGCCAAATCAAATGGGGAAGGAATCCGCCTCTGTGTGGATTTGCGCAGTTTAAATGACTGTATCTGGGTGGAGAGACACCCTTTGCCAGTCATAAATGAGATGCTAAGCACCATGGGCCCAGCAAAATATTTCAGTGTAATAGATTTATCCATGGCGTACCACCAGATTGAATTGCATCCGGACTCAAGGCCACTCACAGCGTTTATTACGCCGTTTGGAGCTTTTATGTTTAAAAGAATGCCGTTTGGCCTTGCGTCGGCGGCAGCAATTTTCCAAAGAGTCATGCAGAAGATCCTCGAAGGAGTTGAACACACCATGTGTTTTCAAGATGACGTCTTGGTGTATGGCAAAGACTCAGAAGAACACGATAATGCTTTAAGGCTGGTTTTCAGAAAACTCATGGACGCAGGACTTACTGTCAAAAAGGAAAAGTGCAGGATTAAGGTGAAACAAGTGGAATATTTGGGCCATTCCATCACAGAACAAGGTTTCAGACCTAAAGGAAGTTTAATTCGTGCAGTGAAAGAGGCTCTGAGTCCACGTAACAAAGAAGAACTCAAATCCTTTTTGGGACTCATGGAGTACATGTCTAAATATGTGGACAATTTTGCAACAAAGTGT
Organism: Lissotriton helveticus; assembly: GCF_964261635.1. Taxonomy (NCBI): domain Eukaryota; kingdom Metazoa; phylum Chordata; class Amphibia; order Caudata; family Salamandridae; genus Lissotriton; species Lissotriton helveticus. The sequence goes on along the minus strand of NC_136067.1, from coordinate 485,092,909 downwards.
GAGCCTATGAGAGAGATGTTAAAAAAAGACAAGGATTTTGTGTGGAGTGAAGAGCAAGAGGCTGTAGCTATCGCTCTAAAGGAGGATCTAATCAACTCCCCAGCGCTTGGTTCGTTTGATCCAACCAAAAAAAACATTCTTGCAACGGATGCATCAAACTACGGTTTGGGTGCCACTTTAGTCCAGAAGGATGGTAGTGAAGAAAAGGTAATTGCCTATGCGTCCAGGAGCCTATCTCCCCCGGAGAAAAACTACTCTGTAATTGAATGAGAGGCCCTGGCGTGTTTTTGGGCGGTCAGACATTTCAAGTTTTTTTTATGGGGGGTGAGGTTCACTATACGGACGGACCACAAACCCCTCATATATGTATTTTCGGTGAAAGGCCTGGAAAATTGTACCCCACGGATCAGCAGGTGGATTCTGGGTTTAGAACATTATAATTTCAAGGTCGAACATGTACCAGGCAAAGAAAATACAATTGCAGATTTCCTCTCCAGATCGCCACTACCAGAGGAGGAAGAACCTGAGGAAGCTCTAGACAGCCCGATAATGATGATGAATTTTCCTGCCATCACTGAGAAAGAGTGGGAAGACATTATGAGGAATGACAGAGAACTTAAAGTGCTAATGGAGCAGATCAAGGAAGGATGGCCTAACAAGAAAAGGGACGTTAATGCAGAGCTGGAAGAGTACTGGGAAGTACGGAATGAATTGAGTACCATTGGAGGAAAAGTGTACCGGAATAACAGAGTAATTCCGCCCAGGGAATTACGGAAGAGAGTCATAGACTTGGCACACGAAGGCCACCTTGGTCGTAGTGCCACAAAGGCCAGAGTGAGGACGAATTTCTGGTTTCCCAAAATGGACAACTTTACTCTAAGAAAACTCCTGAGGCGGAAAGCCGGGAGCAGCGTTTTATTAACTTGTGCTGAATTTTAAAAGTGTCATTCTGTGTTTTTAGATACCTGCTTGCACTTTAACTTGCTGGCATTACCGCGATAGCGCTCAGCAGCAGAACAGCTGTTGTGTAGCCTTGGTCCCGCGTCTGCCGCCATTCCCCCTGGTCGAGGGTCCTGCCAGACACGCCCACCTTGGCTGGCCACGCCCCCCCCTCCCAGGCGTTGAGCCCCTATATAATATGAGTCTTTGCAGGAAGCGCAGCGGACGAGCGCAGCGGGCGCGACGATTGCGCGCCGAAGGCGCGCATAAGGCAAGCTCGTCTGCGCTCGTCCGCGCCTCGGCAGCGGCTGGATCGGCTCCTCCCGTCCAAGTCCCCCACTTTTCCCCTCCTTCTTCGTCTCTTTCTCGAGAGTCATTACTCCGTCTCAGAGATTCTGCTCACGAAGGTAACCTTTCCTTTTCCGACACCGCCTACCCGCTGCATGACTTTGCCTGCAGAGGTTTGTTTTTGGGTGGCTTGTTGAACGTTAGGTCCCTGCCTAAACACGCCAATGAAATCGTACAGGTCATTGATAATCATCATCTCGACGTACTATTTCTTACTGAGACCTGGACCAACTCCGACTGCAACATTGAATTGGATTGGGCTTGTCCACCTGATTTTAAAATACTACATCTTCCCAGACCCAAGGGTCGTGGTGGTGGGGTGGGCATTATTTACAGAGCCTCTTGGTCCATCAACATCCTCGATATGGATCCAGTTGCTGGAACGGAAATTCTTGGCCTCTCTGTAAAATGTCTCTCCGGAGCTACCTTCACAGCCTTGATATGCTATCGCCCCCCGGGAGCCTTCAACTCCCGGCAGCAACAGTCGCTACTTTCTACCCTCACTAATATGGCCACCACCCACAATAAGTTGCTTGTTTTGGGCGACTTTAATCTTTGGCCAAATGGCAGCTTGGACACCGCCCTGAATAATCTCCTAATGTCCTGTAAAAGTCTGGGACTCTCCCAACTGGTCGATAAACCCACTCACTCCGCCGGCCATCTGCTCGACCTAATCTTCTCCTCTCCTCAGCTAGCATACCTTAGCGACATTCTGCCTATGTGCTGGACCGACCATGCACTTATCAAATTTCACATAGACGTTAGTAGAGCCAGTAGGCCGTCACATAACATCTTTCCCGACACTTTCTACAGAGATTGGAAAGCTCTGGAGAAAGTCAGATCGGCTGGTCCGGTGTTCAATGTGGTCAATAGTTTCTCCCCCTTGTCATCGGTAGAGGACAATTACAACGCCCTCTGCACTTCAATTTCCAACACTTCAAATTCTCTTGTCCCCCGGAAAAAGTGCAAACCTAAGAGCAGAGCCCCAGCCCCCTGGTTTGACGACTCCTTGAGAGCCCTCAAATTACTCTGCAGACAATCGGAGCGAAAATGGCGGCAAGGCTACTCCGACATTGACAAATCGCTCTGGAAAGACAATCTTCGAGCTTATAAAACCGCTATAGTGCAAAGTAAAGCTAATTACTTTTGTGCAACTATTGCCAACGCCTCCAATAGCTCAAAAAGCATTTTCCAGATCCTCAAAAATTTAACCCATCCAGAGTGTGCTACAAGGACTCAGTCACCCACACAAGAACTCTGTGATAATCTCGCAGCTTTTTTCACAGAAAAAATTAATACCATCATTCATAATCTGCAGACTTCACCTTCGTTGGGTTGTTCCAACAGCCCGAGGGCCAGCACTGTTGGCCACGACTCGATGTTATCTGATCCCCCCCCCATGGCTAGGCTGCGAGAATTCCCCCCTATCCCAGAAACTGAGTTTGAAAGACTGGCGCTCGGATTAACTTCGGGCTCCCCTCTTGACCCTTTGCCTCCGAAAATCTGGAAAAGCTTTGGATCTGACCTCTTCGACACTCTGCGCAGAATTTGCAACCAATCTTTGCACTGTGGGTACGTTCCCACTCCTTGGAAGCAAGCTCTTGTCACCCCGCTTCTGAAAAAGCCTTCTCTAAGCCCGGACTGTCTGTCGAATTATCGGCCCATTTCCCTCCTGCCATTTCCAGCAAAGGTCACCGAACGATGGGTCAGCTCTTGTCTTTCCACTCACTTGGAGCAGAACCACCTCCTGGATGACCTCCAATTCGGTTTTCGCCCAGCCCACGGCACCGAAACAGCGGTCTTGGTTGCCATGGAGGATCTTCGAATGCGTGCAGACAGGGGCCAGGCAGTAGCCCTGATACTGCTGGACCTGTCTGCCGCATTCGACACGGTCAACCACAAGATTTTGCTGGAGAGACTCGGAGAGGCCGGTGTGGACGGCACAGCCCTGCTGTGGCTTCATTCCTACCTGAAGGACAGGAGACAGGCGGTATCCCTTCCCCCATTTCAATCGGAATTTGCAGCCGTGCCCCAGGGGGTTCCCCAGGGGTCCTCCATCAGCCCCATTCTTTTTAACGTGTATCTCAAGCCTTTGATCACGCTTATAAAGTCCCACAGGATAAAAACCATCAATTATGCTGACGACACCCAGCTCATTCTCTCTTGGGAAGGTGAAGACTCTATTCCCTTAACATCCTTCCATGATTGCCTACGAGAGACGGCTGGGTGGCTGCATAACAACTCCCTACAATTCAACTCTTCCAAAACCGAGGTATTGTTCTGTGCTGGAAATAGAATTCCTCGTCCGTTCCCGAGCGATTTTTGGCCTTTGGAAATACCGGATAAACCACAGCCAGTAACCTCGGTCCGTAACCTTGGGGTTATGCTCAATAACAAGCTGAGCATGGAAACTCAAGTTACAAAAACAGTGGGGACTTGTTCTGCTTTGCTGCGTTCTCTGCGCAAAATTATGCCACTCCTACCCGCACATGCCCGAGTAACGATAGTCAGGTGCACTATTCTTAGTCGCCTTGACTACTGTAACGCGATGTTACTCGAGTCTCCAACCGTGTTGCTGGATCGGCTGCAAAGAATTCAGTCGGCGGCTGCCAAACTAGCCCTCGGCTGGACCAGGAGATCCTCGGCCACAGCAGCCCTAGCCGAGCTACACTGGCTACCACTGAAGCAGCGGGTGGCATTCAAAGCCCTCTGCCTGGTCTTCAAAGCTTTGCATGGACTCGGACCTAAACCTCTGCAAGCCTTGTTCTCTTGGTATACCCCCAACAGGACCCTGCGTTCTACATCTGCCTGTCTTGTAAAAGTGCCGAACTACTATAAAGTTAGAATCGGGGGCAGATCTTTCCAAATCGCAGCGGCTAAACTCTGGAACAGTCTGCCCATTGATATTCGCCAAATTTCCCACCTCCTCCCTTTCAGGAAACGCATTAAGACTTGGCTCTTTCCTTAAACCCTCCCCCTATCCCCCCGTTACGATTTGCCTCAGTTAAGAGTTTTCTTCAGCGCCAGGAAACCTGCAAGGTGTCAGCAGCGCTTTATAAATTCTTTAAATAAATAAATAAATAAATAAATTATAAATTCTTTAAATAAATAAATAAAATAAGAAGCTTTGAAGGAATGTGGAGCATGCGCCAAGAGTGACAAGTCTAAAACAATTCACAAGTCTCCCCTTTCTCCAGTAGAGGTTCCAACTAAGCCATGGAGCAAATTGGCGTTAGACATCATTGGACCCATGCATATGCTAGGTGTGCAAAAAAAGTTCATGTTGGTTCTGATTGACTACACCTCTCACTGGGTGAAGCAAAAATTTGTGCACAACATCAACACCAGAGCAGTAATCCAATTTCTGAAAGAGGTATTTTGTGAAGAAGGTATACCCTCCACAATAGTTACCGACAATGGGGTACAATTCACCTCTGAAGAAATGCAAAGCTTTCGGGAAAATTCAGGTGTCAGACATGAGACCACAGCTCTCTACTGCCCCAAAGCAAATGGCATGGTGGAGAGAGCAAATAGGATCATCAAGGAGAATATCCAGCTAGCCACTGTTAATGGACAAGATGTTGAGAACTCTTTGAGAGAATGCCTGTGGGCTTACCACACGGCGCCCAATAAAATAACTGGGGTTTCTCCTTTTGTGTCTTTACGTGGAAGGGAGCCTAGTACCAAGTTTAACCCTTGTTGGTTAAATGGGGGCGATGTCAGGGATGTAGATTGGGAGGAGGCAGGAGAGAAAGTCAAACAACACCAAACTAAGTACAAACAGTGGTACGATCAGAAACATGGCGCAAAGTTTCTTAGGTGGGAAGTGGGGGACATGGCGCAAGCCAGAAGGAACACCAAATTGGGAACTGACATCAGCAAATTCTACTCCCCCAGCAAGATTGTAAAAGTGTTAAAAAATGTTATACAGTTTGAAAACGGTCAATGGTGGAGTTTTGACCACATTGTAAAAGTGCAGCCATAACCTTTGTTTTTTGCAGGAACAAATTATTGTCTCTTCTGCATCCGTCAAATTGTGTTAACCTTTCCTGTTGATACGCCCTGTGGGTACTTATTATAAGGAAGGGAGATGTGTTACAACCTGTTGGTTCATTCCGTCCACCCCTGCTCCCTGACCCCTGTTGGTATTGCCCGCTGTGAAGCTTGTTGTAGAATGTTGGAATGCTCTCCAGTGAGGAGAGTGGATGGTCAATAAAAGAGTTGTACTATATCCAGCTGTGTCCTGTTTCTTCAGTACAACCTTACTTCCAACAAAATCCTATATTGTATATTTATGTAATACTATTTTTTTTATGTATATTTTTCTCTTTTTTTTTGCCTTGGTGCGCTCCCGGTGCGCGTACCGGTGAACGCACGGGTAAGCGCAGTGTTATGGCGCCCCGGTGCGCGTACCAGTGAGCGTCCCGTTAGCGCCATTGCCGCGAACAAAAACAACATCGTGACGTATCGCGTAGACGCGTGATGCGTCTTATGACGCACGGCGTAAGCGCACCCGGAAGCGCCCGAGCGCATATGATCGCGCAACGTAAGCGCCGCCGGGCGCGCCCCGGGGCACGCACCGGGGCGCGTAGCGTAAGCGCGTCGGGTCATGTGACCTAAAAATAACACTTTTCATTGGTTCAGATCAGTTTTGGTTTCCAAATGATGAAAGCCCGGATCATGTGACTTGAAAATAACACTTTTCATTGGTTCAGAACAGTTTTGTTTTCCAAATGATGAAAGTCCCCACCTTTTTTCCTCATTCTCACTTTGTTCTTTGAGTGAGGAAGACCTGCTTTTTTCTTAGAGATATGGCTACAGTACTATCAGCAGCTGGAGCATCTGCCCCACCACCACCACAAGGACGACCAGAACATTACATTGGTGGTCAAGAAGAAGAGGAGGAGGAAGAGGAGGAAGAGAGAAGGCCATTCCTGCCAGAAGACAATCCCCCATACAAACCTAGGGAGCACTTTATATGGGAGTTTTATAAAATCCCAAGGGGTTCCAAAAAAGTAAACGCTGCAAAGGTGACCTGTCTCATCTGTGGCGCTGTACTATCCAGGGGGAACCCTGCCAAAAAATGTTCATTTGGCAATCACACAATGATTCGCCACATGCAACGATTGCATCCCAACAACTATTCTGCAGCAGAGGTGAGAGAACTGTGCAGAAACCTTCCCCCATCGACTTCCCGAACCTCAACAACCAAAGAACCCACTCCATCGGGTCCAGAGGCAAGGGAGATGGTGCCAGACATACAAACCAAGTTTGGTGGGTACAAAATCGTTTGCATTGTTTGTGGCAAAACAATTACCTATGGTGAGCAAAGTATAAATCTCATCAACCTTGCTGGTGACAACCACCAGTGCCGAAAGAAGCCTTAATTTTTTCCTGTTTTTTTTTGCTCCAGTTGAGCCGTTTACAATTCCCTGTTTTTTGTTTGTCCCCATAAAAAATACAAAAAATATAAAATTCTTCATAAAAGCCAAAAAAAGTAAAAAATGTTCACAAAAACCATAAAAAATATAAAACAACAAAAAGAATAAAAAAAACAGTTATTTTTAGAACTACCTCTAATTTATAAAAAAAATGCTACATTTTTTGAAAACTCTGTCATTCTTTTTTCTCCAGGGTACGCGTACCGGTACGCTCACCGGTGCGCGCACCAAAAAAAATAAAAAAAAAATAAAGTAATGAGCATGAGGGAAAGACACAGAGAGAGGGATGTTAAGAGAAAGAGAGCTAGAGGGAGCAACACAGAGGGACTGTGTATTAGATAGTAAGACAGAGAGAAGATGTAATAGGGTGTAAGTGAGAAAAGGAAAATGAATAAGGGAGCAAAACAAGGGAAGAGAGAGGAAGAAAACTAAAGCAGAGGTACTGGGAGAATGTGAGTGGGTGTTGAAAGTAAAGGGAAGGACAGTAAAGGATGGGGAATGAGGGGTAGTGACGGAACCGGAGTAAAGGAACAACGGTTTGGGAGGGTTAGAAAAGAGCAGTGACTAAGTAAAGAGGGGTGAAAGAGGGTGGATAAAAGTGAATAAGGATAAGAATGGGGAGTGACAGAGAGAAAGGAGAGAGAGAGTAAAGGAAGGAGTGACTGAAAGGGAGTGAATGAAGCAGCAAAGAAAGGTAAGTGAGGGAGTGTGGGTGAGTTGTAGGGAGTGAGCATGACGAAAGAGTATTGACAAAATGAGGGGACAGAGACAGCGACGGTAAGAGAGACAGAGTGAGGGAACGGAAGTGAGGAACTGTGAGGACAGACGGACTGAGAGAAGGAGTGACAGGAGTGAAGTAAATGATTAAGGGAAAGGGAATGAGTGAGGGAGCAAAGGAAGGGAACAGAGGGTAAGGTAAATAAAGCAGGGGGACTGAAAGAAGTTGAATGTGGGAGGGGAGTTAGGGAAAGGGGAGTAAACATGGAGGATAAGAATAAGTGAGGGAAGCAGAGTAAGGAAACAGGAGTGAGGTAGGGTGAGAGAATAATAGTGAGGTTAAAGCAAAGGGTGATGACAAACTACATTTTTTTAGTCACACTTACCATATAATTAATGTAACTTTCATTACATTTTTTTACTACACTTTGTATCTGTGAAAGAGAGAAGACAAAATAAGTTATAATTAGTAAAATATATATTTTAAAATAAAAGATACAAATAAAGAGGTTAAAAATCATAACAGTGTATTAAGAAATAAAGTATGAGTGAAAGACACAGAAAGGGAAATAAAGTAATGTAGAAGGACAAAAAGAGGGTAAAAGAAATAGAAGGAGAGCAAATTACTAAGAGTAAGGCGTATAGATTCACTGACAGAGGAAGAGAAGAAGAGAGAAATGAACTGAAGGTAAGAAAGATACTAAAAGAATGTGAGTTAGCAAAACTAAATCAGGAAACAGGAGTAAGTAAAAAGAGAATGAATGAGAGGGAAAGGAGTCTGATTAAGGATGCATTTAGAAGAATGAGGAATGGAAGATAACAGAGTAAGTGAAGGAGAGTCATAGAGTGAAGGGATGAAGGGAGAGAGGATAATATAGAAGGATTGAGGGAAAAGGAGTGAGGAAGTTAGTACACAGAGAGACTAAGGGAAGGGCTGAGTGAAGTGGAGCACAATGAGTGAGAAAAGAAAAATGAGTAAGGGAGCAAATGACGGAAAGAGAGGAGAAGAGGACTAAAGCAGTGGTACTGAGAGAAAGTGATTCGGTGATGAAAGTAAAGAGAATGACACTGAAAGATAGGAAATGAGGGGTAGTAATGGAACCGGACTAAAAGAAATAGGTTGAAGAACGATGAGAGAGGAGCAGTGAAGTTGTTGTGAGAGAAATGATAGAAGGTAGATAAACACAAGTGAACATAACACAAGGAGAGTGAGGGACTGAGGACATAGAGGTAGTGAACGGAAAATAGAGAGAAGAGGTCAAAAGAAAGGAGGAAACAAAGATAAGCAAGGGAGAGTGGGTGATTTATAGTGATAGAGTGTGACAATACTGGTGAGTGAGTCAAGAGGAATTACTAAAAGAGCAAAGGAGGAAAACACGGAAAAGGAAAGTAAAGCAGAGAGACTGAAAGCTGAATAGTTATGCAAGGGAGAGAGGGGATGCAGACAGGTGAAATGAGAATGAGGGGTTGTGAAAGAAGTGGAGTAAACGAATGGGTGTGAAACAGAGTGAGAGAAAGGCAGTGTGAGTGAGTAAAGAGAGCTGAAAGAGAGAGGAAAAAGAAAAGTGAGTGTGAGACAATGGGAATACAATATAAATTACACAATACAAACTATAGAATAATGTGTACAACATGTTAGATAGTTTATTTTTGCTGTTCTCAGAACATATTGAATTTCACTAAAAACAGTGAGTTCAAACTATTCATCATATGACAGCGGGGAAAAAAACACAATCAAAAAGATTGTGTTTAAAAAAAAACATATAAACTTACAAATCACATATGTACACTAGTCTTTGATTCACTTACTTTTCCTTTAGGCCAAATAGTACATCATGAAGGTCCTTTTTGTTGGAAGGTACTCTGCTGTTCTCTAAAAATTCCATTTCATCGACTCTCTAGAAGAAAAGCTCCAAGAACATCTGAAATATGTTTCAATGTTTTCATATACTCCTTGTGTTCAGTCATGACTCTTTGCTCATTCCTTCACCTTTCCTTACGGCCAAATAGTGTCAGATGTATCAATATATTTTCAAATTAATTAAAACAAACTCTAAAATTACCGTTTTCCCGACGTTCTGAAAGAAAAGCTCAAACAACATATTCGCAATATTTAAATATTAATAATTCCATCTCTGGCTCTCTCATGTTGAACATTTCCTATAATACTGATATCACTTACTATGCGATCCACTTACCGTACCTTTATGAGAACTATAATATTTATATTATCTTCATCACTTTTACTCGCAATATAATTTTAAACAGCAGACTAACTTTTATTAACTGCTCCTGTCTTCATAGGCCAACTACCTTTACTTAAATTTTGGTTCTAAAAACACTAGGTATGATTTTTTTAAGTCAAAAGGCAAACGTTGTTTGAAAGTCAAATGAGTATTATTACAGTTAGTCCAACCTTTTCGACATTTTAAATAGCATGTGTAATGCCCTGATGTTGTTGAAGGACCGTCATGATAAATAATAGCTACAGTTGCAAAAGTTCTTCCTGAAATTGATAACTGAGAAGCCACAACATTTTTAATAGAAGTTGTCAATTTAGTTCCATCAGGTCTACATCGTTGGAACATTAAAATGACATACTGACCATAATTTTGTATAAATAATGTGGAGAGCATTGCAGACTTACACTGGGTACACACCATATTGTGATCAGCTGCTTTAACTAGATTATCAAAAGGCACTGATTTGCAGTCTGGTAAAGTCAAATATATAAATCTTTCGGTGTCTATTGTAGTACTACTTGATAAACTACAGTTGTCGCAGTCATGCTGCCATTGATAAGAAAGGCTAAAAAGATTTTTTATATCAACACCTTCATCTTCCAATACATCAAACATATACATTAAAAATTCCTGACAATCCTGCTGAATATTCTGTGACAATTGATTTTGACCAGAACATATGTCTAGAAGATTTCGAATTTCTGAAACACTTTCTATTTTTGCTCTATCACTGCTACATTTCTCAAACACAGAATTCAATAAACAGCAGAATGTTTGATCCCGATTTTCAACAATCTGTTCTTGTAAATTTTGAAGAAAAACAACAACATTAAGCACTACATTAGCATAGCAGTTGACACCAGAACTGTTTTCAAACTGAAATCCAACAACATCTTCAACAGAATCCTTTTTCTTTCTGCTTACAATTACAGTTTCATCTACTTTTTGTCATTTTGCTACTACCTCACTGCAATTATTCTCATTTCTTCTTTTTCGGCCTACCACACGTTTTTCAAACAGAGGATATTGAGGCAAATGTGGACCATACTCTCTTCTTAACCTATTGTATTCTTTAACACAATCTAGATCTGCACAAATCTTTGTTTCATCACACTCAATCAAGTACAATCCTGATAAAGTTCTGACTCGTGATAATGCCACATATGCCATACCCTCTTTAAACACAGAACTTCCAATGTTCACCAAAGCACTATCTACACTTAAACCTTGAGATTTATGAATTGTCACCGCATATGCCAAACAAACAGGAAACTGTTTTCGGCGAACATATAAGTCTTTTCACAAGCAAAAATTTAGCTGAACAACGACAAATTTGTTCTATTTCGTCAATGCCATCAAATTTAATTTTTAAAATTTCAATTCCATCTCTATTTTTGTAATTCACAAAATCAACAACATGACCCATTGCTCCATTTACCAGACCTCTTTTAACATTTAAATTCCTTCTCAAAATGATACGACAATTTAAACACACATTCAGAGTCTTTTCAAAACCAGCAGTTTTAGATATACTCTTCTCTAATGAATCCAATTTTGATTTCAAATTTTCTGACAAAATAATTGTTGCTCCCATATGCTCTATTTTATCTATAGCTTCCAGTTTCACAATCTCTTCATTTTCTAACTTTAACATTTTGTTGTTGAAGATGGAACATTCTTGCAGAGTTGGCATCAAACATATCCCAGATTTGTTCTCAGTAATTTTCTTAAAAATATTCTCTGGAAGAATATTTTCATTTGGATACAAATTTGAAATTAATTGTGCATGTAATGTTTCTTTCCCATGCTCACTTACTTTTCCGATTCTTACATCTTGTAGAATATTTTTATAATCTTCATCCTTTGCCTGTCGCATATTTTGAAGCAGTTCTGCATATTTGAAATTTAACCATATATTAACATTTCCAATGCTTCCTATGCACTTCCTGGTATCTTCATGTGTGAGCATTTTAAACACTGGTTGTCCCTTCACTGGAGTCAACTGCAGTAGATCTCCAAAAACAATAATGTGTTTTCCTCCGAATAAGACATCATAGTCTGTTCTAAGAATTTCTTGCATTCTCAAATGCACAAAAGCAAGCATTAGATTTAAGACCATGCTTACTTCATCAATGATAAGAAGTTTCATTTTCTTCAGGACTCTGGAAACTTCAGAACAAGCATCTCCAGATAGCTTGTGGTATTGTAATTTGTTATCATGGTCAACTGGTAGCATCAGTAAACGATGTAAAGTAATCCCTTTAATGTTATGAGCTGCAAGCCCAGTTGGAGCAGTAACAACACAAGACAGCGGTGATTCAGTCCTTTTCTGCAGATAAAGTTGCAAGTGCTTTAATCAGAAAACTTTTTCCAGTTCCCGCTTCTCCACTCACGTATAGTCGGACAGGCTTAAATGATGTACATGAGCACTCTTTTTTCTCATGACTGAATCCATGTTCTACCTGTTCTGTGACTTCGTCATATATCTGTTTCTGCTCAAGGTTTAGTTGTTTCACCAAATCTTCTAAGTTAACTACATCATCTTGAGCTTGTTCCATAGCTCTTTCCACCTCATCCATGGCAGTGGCAGCTTCATTTTGGATAATTGGTCCTCCTAGTGGATCCTGACTCAATGAAGCAGAACTCTGACTGTCTTGAGAACTGTCTCTAGCAATCTCTACAGCAATTGTGGCTTCTTGCTCTATTTCTTCGTTCAACATTTGCAGATAATTTGGAAAATCAGGACATTCTATGGTATCCTTGGTTGCATTAAAAGAATCTTCGTAACAGACAAAATCTCCAAGTAGTTCCTCTTCTGTACGCCATGGCTTAAAGAGTTGCAAAAGAGTTAAATAGTAAAATTCCCTTTTCTCTGGATTTTCGCAACTCAATTTTCGATGATCAAATGGCCTTTTCTCTGCTTCACTAGACATCCTTCACACCCAATGATAGCATATACTCCATTATTGATATCTTCTCTGATGGTCCTCTTATAAATATAGTTTTGCAGAACTTCATACAAACAACTGTTCTCAAGATGACTACTTCTATTTGGATAGTATGTATCCAACATGTTTGTCTTCAAAATATCTGTACTGTTTGGCTCTTTCTCCGCCAAATACTCAATTTCTTGAACAGATTTTAAAACTCGGTTTCGTGTTACAGCAAGACCTAGACTCACCCAAATGATGGTTCTAGATTTGGCATACAGACTTGCTGATGATAACCGATCAGAAAATTCATATGCTCCAATTTCTCGATGCGACAACATCTTCAGACTGTAACTGTATAATTTCTTGCTTAGACTCTTTTCATGTGAAATATCCTCCCACATTTCCTTCAGTTCTGTCTTTTCTTTTTTTGTGATGTAAGACGTCACATATCGAGCCACAGCAATAGAGTTGTCAGCAACAAACTGAATATCCATGTTAGCATTCCACATGGACAAAATCACTGGGTTGTAGTCGTTGATGTACTTGGACTCTTCGTTTCTTTTTAAATTGTATGTATTTTTGGGTGATTTCCTCGTCACAGTATGTCGCAGAGAAGACATCAAATTATTTACTCTTCCTTTAGAAATCACTGGTCGTGGAAACCCGAAACGACATTTTGTGTAAAACTTGTCCTTGTTTCTGAATTTTCAACGACAGTACTTTCCACAACGATGGGATTGAAAGCGTAAAACTTGTTGCCTTAAACTGTTTTCTTCGGTAGTTTTCGGAACAGCACATGTTGAATACTCTTCAATGAAACTCATCACTGTGTCATCCGAATCTGTTCCAAATTTGGGTGCATCTTTAATCCATAACAACATATGTATGTGAGGAGCACCTCTCGCTTGATACTTCTTTCTCCAAAATAAATCCAAAAACTCTCCAAGGGGAGGATTTTTTTTGTTGGTAATGAAAGACATCATAGCTTCAAATCTATGATTGAAATATCTGCATACATTCACTGGATCCAAAGAACACAGTTCTCCAGGTGTTTTGAATTCTATATTTTGTATGTTTGCATTTGCCTCTCGTAGAAATTGAAGTAAGTCGTCCCATGCATACTCAGCACAGCTAAGAGTGAGGAACCATGTAGGAGTTCCTAAGTTTCTTAGCATACATTTCAATTCCCCATGACGACGGTACCAATACTCGTGTGTACCACGCTGACATGCCATGAGTTTGATTAGATGAGATTCCAAAATATTGTCTTGCAGATTGACTTTCTCCATAAAGTCCCTCGCCGAAACATTTTGCAGATGTGCTCCACTTTTCAGTATATGGTTTACTGCATAAGAAAGCCCAGACAAGTCACTTTCATACAGTAGATGAAACAAATATGGGATGCATTGACGAAACCTTGGATCTTCAGCATATAATCTTAAAGTCCGGTATTCAGATGCAGGAATTTGAAGTGGTCGATCGTCATATCGTCCACCTCGACCTGTTGGAAATAAATGTGGAAAACAACGAGCTTCCAAACTTTCTTCCCATACACTAACCTTCCTTTTGCTGATTTCATTTGAAACAAGTCAATTGCATTCCCCATTACTTCTTTGGAATGCAAAGGATGAACAGTATAATGTTCATATATTTCTTCACTTCTAGACACATCAACTTTTTCAATTTGGCCGGCTGAACAATCACTGTCTTCTTCTGCAGCTGTTTCCTCTGCTCCAACACATACATCTTTGTAGTACTCATTGTTTTTGACTAAATACAACGTTGCCTTTTTGGCTTTCCTAACATCCACTAAATCTTGCCAGATGTTCTTACTCTTTGTCGGAACCCTATTAACTAGAAAAAACAGAGGTTCCTCTTCCACTTTCCCTACACCAATTGTATCAATATTTTTCTTGAAATCTAGAGGCGAATAAACAACTCTACCCTTTAATCCTCTCTGTAAATCTGAAGGAGGCAATTTCCCTATCTTAGGCTCCATGCGAACAATAGCCTGAAAAGGATGGACACATTGAATCAAAATAGATTCATATGTATTTAAATCCATCATTTCAGGAGGAATGTCTACCAACTAAAGATTATTATGAACAGCTCTAGCAGGCATTCTGTTTTCATTTAATTTATTATAACAATATTTACAAATACGCTGATCAGAACTCAAATCAAAAGAATTCTCCACCAACAAAAAAGTTGCAAAATTCTTCCATTCACTATTATTTTCCATTTCACTTTCTGCATATAAATCAACTAACCTAGTCTGAATCTTATAATGAGTCCGTCGACAACACACACAAGTAAAATTAGGCCTTTCACTTGATTTCACCTTAACCTTGGTAATTTCCTGGTCAAACTTTTCTGTACTTGAAATCTGTACATTGTCTTCCACATTACCTTCTATTACTGTGTCAATTTCTACACTGTCCTCTTTTTCACCAAAATAACAAATCTCAATTTCTTCACAAATCTTCTTCACATCTAATTCAGTACCATGCAAAAGAGCACTGTTTAATTGTTTAAGCTTAAGTGCTGGACTTTTTGCATAATACAACCTTCTCACTAATTTCCTCATTTTGTTATGATGCACTGCTAACATCCTAAAATGATGAAAAACACTCTGACATACTTTTCTAGAAAGACAAGCCAGTGAATGCCCTTGCAAACCTGTGTTTTCTCTCACTCTGCAAGGATCTAAGTCTTGCAACATCTTCATTTTCTGTTTTAGACTTTTCTTACTATATGTACGTAAGAAATTACGAAGCAAATCGATTGAATCCTGTCGCACACTACAAATACTACTACAAATCCAAGTGTACACTGGACCCTTAGTACGTCTCCCTAAAACTTCATCAGTTAACACCTCTTCTGCATCTCTAGACACAAGTTTCTCTTTTTCAATCGGACAACCGTCTTTCACCTCATATGCTCGACCACTGGTGTCAACTGCATGCACCAAATCATTATCCTGAAAGCAACTGTCCTCATTAAAAAATGGCTCACGACTTGAACTATGCATCCATTCTCCAGAAAAAACTTTACAAAAATTAGTCCGATTAATTACTCTTTTGCATCTACTCTTTGATTTGAAAACATCAATTGTCTTGTTAAGTGTCATAATTCTATTGATTACTAAAATAAATAATTTTTTTTTAAGTTCAAAAGCCTGATCAACAATCTTCTCTACAGTTTTCTTTTTCTTATAAAAATCAGCTCTCTGTTTACCTTTTTTAATATTTCTTAACAAATTTAAAACCACCCTATTGCGAAACATTCGTTTACGAATGTCCCTAAATTGGTTTTCCCTTCTATTCCTATACATAATATTCTCTCCTGCTCCAGTAGTAACATTTTTGGGGGGGCCTCTCCTTCCTTTTCAAATTTGCTCTCTCCTTCTGTATAGTCACATTCTCATCAACATTTTTTTTTGATCTACATATGTTCCGAAAGAAAGACTTAGTTGTCTTACCAGGAGCTTTTTTCCTGTTTTTTGAAGTATTTGTTGTAGACGAGTGCTTTAATTCCGTTGCTGTTTTTGATTTTTTCCGCTTGGCATCTTTTCTTCTCCTCTGCCTTGAGGGCATATTTCCTTACTATTGAAATCTTGATTTCAATCTGTGTTAAAGAAAAATCTAACACATTTTAGACCACTATTACCAAACAACAAAGCAATGACAATAAGCAAACAATATAAACACTAGTTTACAACATATCTAAGTTTATATCACAGCAACTATGTAACTAGGAGTAAGACAGAGAAAAAGAGCTAGAGGAACTAACACAAAAAAAAGGTAGAGTGAGTAAAACATAGAGAAGGACTAAGACAGAAAGAGTGTATAATATGTTGTAAGACAGAAAAAGGATCTAATAGGGAGAGGGAGTCAGTCAAAGAAAGGGACAAAGGGAGTAAGTCAGAAAAAGGATGTAACAGGGTGTAAGACACAGAGAGGGTGTAAAACGATGTAAAACAGAGAGAGGGTGTTAGAAGATGAGAGAATGTAAAAGACACTAAAACAAAGAGAGGCTGTAAAAGGTAGAGAGAGAGAGAGAGTAAGTTTGAGAGAGGGTGTAAGAGGAAGTAAATCAGAGAGAGGATGTAACAAGGAGTAATGAGAGAGAGGGAATAAATCAGAGACAGGGTGTAAGAGAAAGTAAGTCAAAGAGAAAGTGTAAGCGAGTGTAACACAGAGTCAGGATGTAAAAAGGAATGAGTCAGAGAGAAGGTGTTAGAAAGGGACTGATGGAAAAATAGAGTAAGTCAGGAAGAGAATATAAGAGAGACTTATACATTCTTGACAATACTTGATAAAGAAACCTTGGTGCATAAAAGAATTGTATTTTATAAATGAGCGACGTTTCAGTAGTGTAATGAAATGCTTATACATATGACCTTTTCTCTGTTTTTTTAAATGTTATTCTAAAAAAAGATTTCGGGCACATGAAATAGTTTTATATTATTGACAAGGATTAGATAGTATCTACATGATTTAAAAAATATATTAGCACATTTCACAATCATGTCACCTGTGCTTTCTCAGATTAGTAAGTACATTGTGCACATGAGGTGAGGCCTGTCCAGGGGTGCACAAGGAGGTAAGGCCTGTGTCGAAGAGTGCATTGGACAGGACTCGCCTCCTCTGACCCCTGAACAAGCCTCGCCTCCTCCGTGCACCCTGGACAGGCCTCAATGTATTGGGTATAATTGATGGTAACAGGATGCAGATAAGGTGAGGCCTAACCAGGAGTGCAGATGAGGTGAGGCCTGTCCTGGGGAGCAGAGGAGCTGAGGCCTGTGTCCAAGAGTACAGTGAACAGAACTTTATAAAGCCTCTCCCCCACTGCACTCTTAGACACAGGCCTCACTTCCTCAGCAACTTTCACAATCATGAAAGCCATTTCGACTTTCCTCATCTCCTCTGCACCTTTCGCAATCATGTCAGGTGTGTTTCCTCATATTATGAATCAAATTGTGTTTTTTTATTGTTGCTTTCTGTTATTTTTTTGTTAATGCTTGGTAAAAAATTTCTGCTGCATAGAGGAATTGTATTTTGTAAAACAAATGAGGTTTCAGTAGTAAAATGGAATGCTTGTACATATGACCTGTGCTCGTTTTTTTAACGTTAATATAAAAACGATTAAAGGGCAAATGAATGGCTTTAGCATTTTTCAGAAGGATTAGACAGTGGCTGCATGATTAAATAAATATACCTGCACTTTTCACAAACATGTCACCTGTGTTTTCTAAGATTAAGAAACAGATTAAACTTTTTCATTCTTTCTTTGTGTCATATTTCTTGATAATACTTGGTAAAGAAATGTTACTACATAGAGGAATTGTATTTTGTAAAAAAAAATGAGCTTTCATTAGTGCAATGAAATGCTTCTATATATAACCTGTGCTCTACTTTTTAAATATTAATTAAAAATCGATTTAGGGCACATGAATTGGACCCCTGGACAGACCTCACCTCATGTACACCCCTGGACAGTCCTCACCTCATCTGCACCCTGTTACCATCAATTATACCCAATACATTTAGGCCTGTTTAAAAAACGATTTAGGGTTGCAGATTAGGTAAGGATTGTCCAGGGGTACAGAGGAGGTGAGGCCTTTGTTCAAGAGTGTACTGGAAGAGATGCGTGTCCTGGGGAGCAGAGGTGGTGAATCTTGTGTCTAAGAGTGCAGTGGGCTGGACTTCATGAAGCCTGTCCCCCACTGCACTCTTAGACACAGGCCTCACCTCTTTTGCACCCCTGGACAGGCCTCTCTCCCACTACACTCTTGAACACATGCCTTACCTCCTCTGCACGCCTGGACAATCCTCACCTCATCTGCAACCCTGAACAGACCTTACCTCATCTGCACCCCTAGACAGGCCTCAGCTCATCTACACCCCTGGACACGCCTCACCTCATCTGCACCCTGTTACCATCAATTATACCCAATACATTGAGGCCTCTCCAGGGGGCACAGAGGAGGTGAGTCTTCTCCAAGGGTCAGAGGAGGTGAGTCCTCTCCACTGCACTCATGGACACAGGCCTCACCTCCTTTGTACCCCTGGACATGCCTCACCTCATCTGCACAATCTACTTCCTAATCTGAGGAAACACAGGTGACGTGATTGTGAAAGGTTCAAATATATTTATTTAATCATGCAGACACTATTTATTCCTTCTCAAAAATGTAAAAGCCATTCATTTGCTCCAAAATCATGTTTCCAATAACATTTACGAAACAGAGCGCAGTTCATATGTACAAGCATTCCATTTCACTACTGAAACCTCACTATTTTTAAAAATACAATTCTTCTATCTAGGAAATGTTCATACCAAACATTATCATTAAACTTAACAAAAAGCAAGAAGAAAAAAGCTGAATCTGCTCCCTAATCTAGAGTAACACAAGTGACATGATTGTGAAAACTGCAAATATATTTATTTAATCATGCACACACTATTTATTCCTAGTCAAAAATGTAAAAGCTATTCATTTGCCCAAAAATCGTTTTTCAAATAAGAATTAAGAAACGGAGCGCAGGTCCTATGTACAAGCATTCCATTTTACTACTAAAACCTCACTATTTTTCAAAATACATTTCCTCTCTCTTGCAAACATTGATACCAAGCATTATCGAAAACCATGACACAAACCAACAAGAAAAAAGCTCAATTTGCTTCCTAATCTGAAGTAACACAGGTGACATCATTGTGAAAGCTTCAAATATATTTATTTAATCATGCAGACACTATTTATTCCTTCTCAAAAATTTGAAATCCATTCATTTGCCCCAAAATCATTTTTTAAATAACATTTAATAAACAGTGCGCATATCCTATGTACAAGCATTCAATTTCACTAGTGAAACATTACTATTTTACAAAATATAATTCCTCTATCTTGCAAATGTTGATACCAAGCTTTATCAAAAAACATGACACAAATCAACAAGAAAGAAGCTCAATCTGCTTCCTTATCTGAGGTAACACAGGTGACATCATTGTGAAATGTTCAAATATATTTATTTAATCATGCAGACACTATTATAACATTTTAGATACAGAGCACAGGTCCTATGTACAAGCATTCCATTTCACTACTGAAACCTCACTATTTTACAAAATACATTTCCTCTCTCTTGCAAACATTCCTACCAAGCATTACCAAAAAAATGACACAAACCAACAGCAAAGAAGCTCAATGTGCTTCCTAATCTGAGGTAACACAGGTGACATCATTGTGAAATGTTCCAATATATTTATTTAATCATGCAGACACTATTTATTCCTTCTCAAAAATATAAAAGCCATTGATTTGCCCCAAAATCGTTTTTTAAATAACATTTTAGAAACAGAGCGCAGGTCCTATGTACAAGCATTCAATTTCACTACTGAAACCTCACTATTTCACAAAATACAAATCCTCTATCTTGCAAATGTTGATACCAAGCATTATCAAAACACATAACACAAATGAACAGCAAAGAAGCTCAGTGTGCTTCCTAATCTGAGGTAACACAGGTGACATGATTGTGAAAGGTTCAAATATATTTATTTAATCATGCAGACACTATTTATTCCTTCTCAAAAATGTAAAAGCCATTGATTTGCCCCAAAATCGTTTTTTAAATAACATTTTAGAAACAGAGCGCAGGTCCTATGTACAAGCATTCAATTTCACTACTGAAACCTCACTATTTCACAAAATACAAATCCTCTATCTTGCAAATGTTAATACCAAGCATTATCAAAAAACATGACACAAACCAACAGCAAAGAAGCTCAATGTGCTTCCTTATCTGAGGTAACACAGGTGACATCATTGTGAAATGTTCAAATATATTTATTTAATCATGCAGACACTATTTATTCCTTCTCAAAAATGTAAAAGCCATTGATTTGCCCCAAAATCGTTTTTTAAATAACATTTTAGAAACAAACCGCAGGTCCTATGTACAAGCATTCCAGGTCACTACTGAAACTTCACATTTTTACAAAATACAATTCCTCTTTCCAGCAACAACTTTTTATCAAGCATTTTCAAAAAACATGACACAAAGCAACATTAAAAAAACCACAATTTGCTTCCAAATCTTTTCCATAGAGTATACAAGTCTCTATCTATATTAAATGAATCATTACTCACCTTTACAAATGCTTTGGGAGATTGAGAACAGTGTCAGATACACACACCAATTTCTTTAGCAGAGCAAAAGGTATGTACTCCAGGCACTGCAACCATGAATGGCACAGAAAATCTCTAATTCTACACACATATCCCTCATGTTAACCAATCAAAACTCTTCCCTCTCTATTTTCAAACCAACACCCTTGCCCCCCTCAGCCCTTTCTACCTGTTACCATAGCAACTCCCTCCTCACTGACCTCTCAGGTTTAAAAGTTTATTCTACAATGTTGCAAATGAACTCAGCAAGGATGTTTGACCTCTCAATACACCAGCTTATCCGGTGCAATGTTTATTTAAATGACTTTTTCTTAACCATTCAAATTACTTCTTTCACACAACAGAACCATGCACCCTAACTTTCAGTTTTCAACTATCTGAATCCACCAATCATTGCTTGTTATTCAAGAGCACTAAAACTCCACAGTTTTTTTTTGCCAACTCCTACTGTTCCAACTGCCATTTTATTCCTACACTTCATCTGACTGCACCAGAACCTCCTCTCACCATGTATTCTGTCTGGATTATTGGACATAGCTACATCCACTGGGCTCAAAGGTATGCAGCTATCAGTAATTTTCACAACCTTGATTTACCAAATGTGCACATCAAGTGGATTGGCCAAAGAGGATTGAGATGTCATCAATTGATACCATTGGTGAAAACCTTTCACCATCTGCCACACCCTGACCTTATAATTTTGCACTGTGGTGGAAATGACCTAGGCACTTTGACTGGGGTAGGTCTGGAAATGGTTTTAAAGGACACCTTTGGGCAATTGATGACACTTTTTCCACAAACTGCCTTGGTATATTCCAATATATGCCAAAAGACAGAAATGGAAGTGGTCCAACCAATTTTGTCCACAATTTGAGAAAGCACGGAAACATGTGAATAAATCTGTTTCTGCTTACTATGGAATGGGTTCAATATACAACAACAATAACTTGCGTCACAACATGCAAGATATCTACAGAGGAGATGGTGTGCACTTCTCAGATGAGGGGAATAGAATATTCCTCCTGAATTTAAGACTGTGCATTGGAACCTACTTGTAGGTACCTAAATCAGCCACATAACCCAAAAGCTCTTTTCAGGGCTACCCTACCTCTGATCACTCAAAATGATTATTTCACTCTAACTTTTTTCACTGTTTTTCACCAAAGTACGCTCCCCGGTACGCGTACCGGGCGCTCCCCCCGCGAAAATTTAAAAAAAATATTTTTTTGGGCCTATATGGGCCTCCTAAGCCCCCCTCAGAAAACCTAGGGGATCAGGGGGTGCCTACCATGCCCCCTTATACCCATTCCCAACGTTGTTTGTCCTCCATCTTGTGTCTCAAATCTACCGAAACACAAGTTGGAGGACTCCCGTAGCGCTGCCGGTACGCGTACCGGGGCGCGCACCGGTGAGCGCTCCCAAAAAATTTTAAAAGTTAATTTACATAAAAACCACTGGAGAGACTTTCACCAAATATGGAATAGGCCCTACTACATACCAGTCCCTACCATTTTCCCAAATTTGGTGGAATACCATTGAGCCATTTGGGCTGTAGCCCGGTCTAAATATCCTGAGGTAAATTACATGACAAAAACACATATGAAGTGTTAGAATTTACAACCAATTAAAATGTTACTTTCATTTTCTACTTTTATTTCCTGACATTTGATTGGTTATGTACATGAATATAAATGAAAAATGAGAGGGAAACACGGCCATTTTGACTACAACTACCTGAGGTACATCTTTAAAGGATTTTCTCATTTATCTTCATCACCTTTCTGTAAGGTAAGTTGTTAATTTGTAAGGGGCACTTTAAGTTAATTTGTAAAAACGTTTTCCGATAGTTATTTACTGTCCCTCTGTTATAGTTATAGATTGAGATAGGCTTCTCTGTTATATTTATGGATTGAGTTAGGCTTCTCTGGTATAATTATGAATTTACTTAGGCTTCATCACATGCACTTTTTTATATTTCTACTTCCTGCCTGATACCATACACTGCCCAAAGATAACTTGACTGTTAAAAACTCAGAAGTACCTCTCTGAACTTAAACCCAACAGTGCCCTAACTCTACTGATATATTTATTTTTTATGCAATTTACAGCAAGAAAATTGAAGGTACACAACATACCATCAATATTTCTTTCGAAATTACCGATGAGGAGATTCTTCAAGAAGATTTTCTTGACTTCATGGATGAGTCTCTTGACCAACAATTCATTGACTGTTTAGATAATATGGAATCATGCAATACAAATTTGGAGGACATTCCGGATGATGTAATGTTGGAAGTGTTATTTAATTATGAACAATCAGAACAATACATTTATATTTAATAATTAAAAATTGTTCGAGACATTATTCATTTTTATATGTAATTCATGAAATAGTACCAAAATGATTATAATATAGAGTGAGACTTATAGTATACTGTGCAACTTTTTTGTGTTACATAGTAATTTTGCTCATAGTTACTTCTGCTTTCCTGACAGACTATGGTATAGATTCTATATACCACAATAACTTCTGTAACAACATGAAAATTATCTACAGAGAAGACGGTGTACATTGAATTTAAGACTCTGTATTAGTACCTACATGCTGGTACTTAAACCACCCACACAACACAACAACTCTATTCAAAGCTACCCTACCTCTAAGCACTTTAAAATATTATTTTACTGTTTCACTGCGTTTTCCTCATGGTACGCTCCCCGGTGCGCGTACCGGGCGCTCCACCCGCGAAAATCGGAAAAAAAATTCCCGCAAAGCCCTTTTATGGCCCCCACATCAAACCTATGGGGTCAGGGGGGTCTACCCTGCCCCCTTTTGGTCATTTCCCCCTTTGTTTTTGCCACCTCTTGTATCTCGATCCTACCGAGACACAAGATGGCGGCCGCTCCGGACTGTTTGGAATGTTGACAGACACCCGAGAGCCAATCAGCTTTCCGCTCGCGAACTCGCGTAGCGCGCTGGTACGCGCCCCGGTGCGCGCTTATAGATATATATATTTTTTGGAACCTAAATTACTAAAAATCCACTGGAGCACATATCTTGAGACATAGCAAAGGCACATCGGGCTACCAGTCCCTACAATTTTGCCAAGTTTGGTGGAAATCCATTCAGCCGTTCGGGCTAAAAGTGAGTCCAACCACCCTATGGAAATTAACATGGGGAAAACACGTTTTGGGACCCCCCTTTTATCTCGGCCCCCACTTCACGAAGCCCCCCCAAATTTTCAGGGAAGGAGCAGAGCGGAGCGGGCCATCTTCTTTGAGAAATTCGCGAAAATTCATCCACCGGCGCCAAAGTTATTCCCAATAGAATGTTGCGGATTTCCTATGGAAAACAATCCTAACTATAACTACCTACTGGCGACCGCCAGTAGGTAATATATATATACATGTGTGTGTTTATGTATATTACCTACTGGCGGTCGCCAGTAGGTAGTTATAGTTAAGACCTAGTTTCCATAAGAAAAGCGTTTTTTCTTTTCCCAATAACTTTGGCGCCGGTTGATGAATCTTCATGAAATTAAAAAAAAAAAAGTGGCCAGCTCCGGTCAGCTATTGTCTTGAACGTTTCGGGGTGATTCGTCAAGCAGGGGCTGAGAAAAAAGGGGGGAACCCAAAACACATTTTTCCCATGTTAATTTCCATAGGAAACTTTAGACAAAGCTACAGCCCGAACTGCTAAACAGAATTACACCAAATTTGGCAAAAAGGTAGGTCTTGGTTCAGAAACAGCCCTTTTTAGGTCTCGCTGAGCCAGCGCATGCACTGCTCTGCAAGACATTTAGTAGGTGAGTTTTGAAAGTGCTACCCCACACTCTGGCTGGCCTAGCGCTTGCGTTAACGCGAGCGGGCACGCGCGCAGCCGCCATCTGTCTTTCACGGGTCATTAAGTGCACCACTCGACCGCATGTCTTGTGACTCCTGCCATGTCTGCTTTTGACCCCTGCGCATGCACCACTCTGCCGCACGTCTTGTGGCTCCTGCCATGTCTGCTTTTGACCCTCGCGCGCGCACCACTCGGCCGCACATCTTGTTTCTTTTGCTCTTTATTTGCATTCACATTTTCTTTTGACAAGATCTGTCAATCATCTCATCTACAGCCGGCGGTTTAGTAATATTTGAATACCAGCAGTTGTAGCCCATCTCCTCCGGTCCAAGGAAGACATGGCTTTAGCAGTTCGGGCTGGACTGTTCCCATGAGGCACAGGGTCAGCCTGATTTGCATATGGCCATGTCTGAACTGGGGTGGCGGAGTGAGCTAAAGAATGGTGATGGATTAAACCCAGATCAGTTGACTGGGGGTGAGTGTTTAATTTGCTCAAGCGCTCCGTTCATCATCCTCTTTTGTGGGCAGCATGGGGCGGGGACTCACAGTTTGGAACATGGGGTTACATGAGCGTACTTCTCCGATGTTAATGCCAGTATTCTGTTGGGGATGGGAAAAAAATGCTAGAACTAACGACGAAACCCTAGTAACCATTGACCCCGTGACCTCATGTTAGAATGCTGTTTCCACTCAGGACCCTGGCGGGTTGTCGCCCCAGCTGGATTTCACTTTTATGCACACTGCCCATCAGTAGTCCATTAGCCTGATCCCCTTAGCGCGTACCTATTGACATACTTTTCCCTGGCGGTCTCTGATCACTGCCGGGGTCCCAGCCTCTACACCACTGATCTTTCTTCTGGGTGAGGGGGAGCTCACATACCACTATTTAATGGATACATCTACAAGCAGGTTTTACTAAATGCTCATTGTAACCAGGACACCAGTTCTGTGCCACAAATGACTCAGTGACACCAATGGTAGGTTTGCGAGTAGCTGTATTCACGCAGCCCTAGACACGTTATTCACCCACGGCATCCACTTGATAACTGCCGTCAACTGTCCCCCTTAGAACCAGAGTGCAGCAGGTGCACCAAGAAACCAAAGGCAACTAATGGAATGTTACATACATCATAGTGTCAGCCTATGTACACATACATATCCATGCACAATAACATTATAACACATTTCCCTTTCCCCAAATTACAAAAGATTTATATGAAAAACAAATGATTAATATACTATTCAATACAACTATCAAATGCTCTATTTGAGACATATGAAATAACCACACAATAAAATACAGAATAAAATTATGTCATACTGAGATTAACAAAATATTCATAACTTTTTGGCTTGGTAATAATTCTACCAAATCTTCCAGTTTTGATTTGATTGTCACAGTTCACATTGCTATTTACATTTGTTAGGTAAAGATTACCTGGCTCATCACATAACTCTTCTGTATGTTCACCATCAACCTATCTTTGATCACTTTCATCAAAATCCATATCCATCCAATTATATCTATTGTCATCCTCTCCTTAAATTTGCTTATGATTTCTACACTTTGCAACTCTACTCATATAGGTCTCGCCTTTGGGACCTTCTAAGTGTTTAGCCATGCAACACTTGATGTTGTTGCACCAAGGATATTGCGCTGAATAACTAAACACTTATAAGGTCCCAAAGGCGAGACCTATTGGCTATGCCAATGCTTGTTAGCATTTGTGGCATGCACGCTTGTTATGACCACTCTGGGTGCTTCTCCTCGGTTCAACTGCCTCCTCCCAGAATGCGTGTGTACGGCAGCAGGACCGGAGCACAGCAAAAACATCATATTACCCACGTCCTCCTAGAGCCATCCTGAATTTAAACTTTTACTATGGTGGCCACGCTTAGCCAAACTGACATTTTTTTTTTATTTTAACAAGCGCAGTGCTATAGTTACCCGCGATGGAGCTGTTTAAATCTGAAAATCGTTACCAACGAGTTCAGTCTGTAACATTTCCAGTAGATTGGTGATACATATGTGTTGTCAGCTTAAACACCGAGCACCAGCCAAGTTTCAAGCAGTAAATTGTCTTTTGTACATACATTTAACTTTTTTGTTATCTAACAAAAAGGAAATGCCTACAAACGTTTTTCTTGCCATTGTATTTATCTGCTTTCTCCCTCCCTCCTTCAGTGATCTACAGTGCCTTGGCTCGCCGCCCCTACCGTCACCAATATCTTTGTTGCAATCACTAGTGGTAGTTCTGTGCTAACCATGAGACTCATGGCTTTGAATAGAAGCCTCGAGGCTACCTGCATATTGTTCTGTGGAAGTAGTTCTAATGTATATGCTCTTACAGATGAAGCCGTACAACCTTAGAAATGTTTGCCTCTGTTTAGTTTTCTTTTGGGTGCATTTATTTTCTTCTAAGGAGTAGTGACTGGGCTTTGCTGTGCATACATTGTGTAGCGTTTTTTTCTGACTTTTAGTGGGAGCCAGTTCAATACTTGAGTGGTCGACCTGAATTGCTTTAAAGTTGGTAGAGTAGCCTTGTGCTAGACTTCACGGAAATGTACCGGTGGTTTGTGACTTGTAGCAAGCAGAGCCAGGTGTACTGAGCTTTTAAAAAGGGCATTGATGTTTATGCCTGCTCAAACTTACTCCAAGATGTGTCTAATCCAGATGTAGTTAACAATGTCAGTGCTTTTAATTGTGATACATGTAGAAATCTTCACTTGTCCCCTATTTCTAAGAATTGAGAAGATTGGATGAGTAGCCTTGCGGTTAAATAGCCTGGTTTCCATTATGCATGTAACGTAAGGTAGGGTAACAAGTTGATATTCATGCATTTACTTTTTTGTACACGGGTGGCGTGCTTTATGTTTCAGCACAGCATCTGCTTTCATTCTTTATTCGGCCATATATGGCCTTAAAGACAGAAACAATACAGAGCAATTAAATGGTTATTAAACAAATAACTCCATGAACCTCAAAAGAATGTATAAGATAAATGATTAAAATAACCATAAAGCAAAAAAAGACTACAGCACATAGGTCTTTAAAACAATTCGCATATCCACATATAAAGTGCATGGTGCATCTATAAAATAATAACTAATCAAGTACAGCAAATATATAAAATCAGAATAAAACATTTTTACAACAGGCAGTACCATTCATCCATAGCTTTCCTAGATAAAATAGCTACTTTAAGGAAACAACATACCCTGACAGATAATTGGAAATGATTGCAATGTGTGCAAGGCCTGTTCACGGTAATCCAAGGATTTTAAAAGTGCTTTCTAAAAGAGTCTCTGGCATAATTAAAATAATTACAAACAAGCATTGGCATAGCCAATAGGTTTCGCCTTTGGGACCTTATAAGTGTTTAGTTATCTAGCACCATATCCTTGGTGCAACAACATCAAGTGTTGCATGACTAAACACTTATACGGTCCCAAAGGCGAGACCTATTGGCTATGCCAATGCTTGTTTTAAATGGTGTAAATCCTTTCAGTAGTTCCTGAGAAATTAGAAAAAGAATGGGTTTGATATCTGTCCTCCATAGGAAACTTTAGACAAAGCTACAGCCCGAACTGCTGAACGGAAATACAGCAAAATTGTTAACAAGGTAGCCCTTGCTTCACAAAGAGCCCTTTATGAATGATGTAATATGTGACGTCATCAGCAGTGCCTTGCGGGGGCGGCGGCACGAGTTATAGTTAGCTGAACTAACTATAACGGCGGAATTTCTGTGGTTTTATACGAGTGAAATGTCCAACTAACTATAACGTCCCAGAAACCCATGTTTTTTTCAGTGAATTTCTACGTTTTTTTAAATGCTAATTTCTAAGTATAACATGCCTGAAACCTATGTTTTTTCCAGTGAATTTCAATGGTTTTTTAAAAGCAAATTTCTAACTATAACGTCCCTGAAAACTATGTTTTTTTCCAGTGAATATATATGTGTGTGTGTGTGTGTGTGTGTGTGTGTGTGTGTGTGTGCGCGTGTGTGTGTGTGTGCGCGTGTGCGCGTGTGTGTGTGTGTGTGTGTGTATATATATATATATATATATATATATATATATATATTATATATATTATATATATGTATATATTTAAATCAACAAAATGTCTTCTTCCAGAAATGACAGCGCAGGACACTTCAAGATGCTTGATTTTGTTTTATTGCAGAAACAAAAGCCTCCTACCGATGCGTTTTGCCAGTTACAGCTTGGTCACGGTGAAGCAAGTATCATTCAACTTCCGTTTACATAACCAAATAACAAACATGGAGAGAGGACCGTGCTCCTGATCATATTAAACTTCTTGGGTGACATTTTGCAACGGTGTTTTCACCATTCACATTCAGCACACATTTAAGATTTCATGTTTGCTGTGTCGCTTTTCGATAAAAACAGTGCTGTATCTAAACAAAATGCTTCTAATACAGTCATTACTCAATTTGTGGCTAATTGTTCGTTCCATGGTACCGCTTCATGGAATTAAATAAAATCCATTGTAATTAAATATTTACAGGATCTCTGATGTAAGGACAAATAGACTACATGTACATAGTAAATATACCAAAATACAATTCAGTCTCGCCGTACATACAGTAATTGCTCATTGTTTAAATGTTGTAAAATATATTTGAAACAACAATGCCTGCCAGCAACTATCGTTGTGTATCCCTGTTGTAGTATATTGGGAACCAATTCATCCTTAATGATATAAAATGCTTATTTTTGAATCCCGATAGAAAATTCATACGTGTCATCATACATTTTAGTATAGTCATTCCGGTTTTGCCCCAGTGGGCATATTATTCTTGGCGGTCCAGCCCTAGGGCATAAGGGCAATAGCACCTTAAAGTACATGGAACATTGTACCACACAAAAAACATTAAGTCTTATTCTCCTCTTGTTACGGTTGTTTCTCATGAGGTCATGGTCCTATTTACAAATAAAGATTTTTTTTATATATTATATTGTTGAAAGAAATATTTTTAAAAAAAACTTATTATAAAAAACAATGTTTTTTTCTCATATGTACAATTAAAACCCTCAAAGTTCTCTTACTCCTTAGCAAAAGAAGAAATTCATGAATCTCCTACTGTCACAACTAATACTCTTCCTACTCAGTAATATATCAGATCAACCCAAGTGCACAGCTAACTCTTCACTTGAGTTCAAACCCACAGGATATAGGGTTCAAAGTCTATGATGTATTTAGACTCTAAAATTGTCAACTGACGCTCTCTGTTGCCTCCCCTAACCTGTGGTATTACTGCATCCAAAACGACATATGACAAAAGTTTGTCATTTTGGCCATGAAAAGCTTTAAAATGTCGAGCAATCGGATGCTGCTCATTATTGTTACGGATTTCTCTTTCATGCTCTAACAATCTTTTCTTTGCTCTATGTATTGTACTGCCAATGTAAAAATGTTGGCAAAGACAAATTAGGCAGTACACACAATATTCAGTGTTGCAATCAAAAGTACCCTTGATAGCAAACAATCTTTTTCTGTTCAGTACTTTTATATTTACACAATTTTACTGCCTATGCAGGCTTTACACCTCAAACAGCATGCAAATCCCAAAGATTTGTTCTTTAAATTTTGGGGTACTGAAGATGTTACTGCATTCGATCAATTCATCTTTTAAATATCTTCCTTTTCTGAACGTTATCTGTGGTGTTTTATTCAAGCATTTTTCCAAAACGACATCTGTTTTTAAAATAGGCCAATTTTGGTTAAGAATTGTTCTTACTTTATAAGCTTGACTGGAGTAGGTAATTATAAATCTAACAGAATTTTCCACTCCATCTTTTATGTCTTGTTTAGGGGCAAGTAACTCAAATCTTTCAAGTTTTTCAACTTTCTCAACCGCTTTCATGATTGTTTATTGTGTATAACCTCGGGCCGAAAATCTTTTACACATCACTGATTTTTCTTTCTCAAATTCATCTGGGGTACTACTGTTCTTTTTCGCTCTTATAAGTTCCCTGCATGGTATACTCTGAATTAGGCTGTATGGGTGTGCGCTAGAGGTATACAGAAGACTGTTGCCCGCTGTTGATTCTCTATGAAGTTTGGTAACCAATTGATTACCCTGCACTTCCACCTCCACACCTAAGAACACAATCTTATTGCTTATATGCGATGTAAGTTCAATATAATATATATATATATATATATATATATATATATTGATATAAATTAAGATATTTAAAAAATACAAATTATATATACTTTACATAGAGACAAAGGCTTTGTGTAAAAGGCATGCATGCTAATTGCATGCATTGTAAAGCCATAGATTTCTCTATAAAGAATCAGGAGGATATTGTAACCTCAAATGATTTCCAGTGGCATCTCCCATTTACAGCCTTGTTTTATCAAGAACATCAAACTGTAAATCAATTAAAGATCATCGGAACCTCAGACATACCAGAATCAAATCTAATTGGAAAGATAATAAAATGCAAAAAAAACCTTGAATCAGCTCAGAAAATTGTACATTTTTGTCTGCAAACACACTTATTTGCTAACTTTGAAGTAGAAGATCACAAGATATTTAACTGGCATATAGTCACAGCCTCAATATACAATATCCTGAAAATCATTCCCCCACACTGTAAACAGTGTGGGGGTATGATTCCAAGCACTGTAGAGGCCCTCCGTTAGGCCCTCAGTGCTCCTGGTACAGGTCTTCTAGAGCCGGACAGTACAACATGGCTGCTGCCAACCAGAGACACGATTCTGCCCTCCTACTGCTGAGCTAAGCTCGAGCAGGCGAAGCCAGAACAGTAGGTATCCTGGTACAGGGAGGAGTGACCACCTCTCAGACAGGATTTAGTGCATTGGGGCAGGGTGGGTGCTCTTGCCAGCGCCACTTAGTCTGCATGAGGGGCACATTTGGTGTCCTCCTGTATAGTCCAGTTCAAACCAGTGCTGGGAGCCGTTGGCTCCCGCTATGGCACGAAACTGGACAAAGGACATGGGATTATCCTCCGCACTGTCCAACCCCTCCCCTGGGAGGGGACCCTGGAGCATGTCAACCCTTTCCTTAGGGTACTTATGGGTTACCTGAGGGTGGGTCCCTAGATTCGAAGTGGGACACGATTAATTTCAGACACCACTTCAACTTCGACTGTCTGGGCACTCCGGACTCCGCTGTACTTCACTCTCGACATCAAGGCTGCAACCGGGAAGACTCCTGCTGCTCCTGATCTTTTTGTCCTGCTCGTCTGCTGCAACGTCCATGCCTGTGGTCCATACAGTAAACCTTCCAAGGCCTGTTGGCATTCAAGACACCTGAAGGAATCTCCCTTGAAGTGAAGGAGTCACTTCCCTGCATCTGCAGGCACCGCAACTAAGCTAGCCGGTCTGTTGATCCTGGGCTCCCCGGACTCCGCAAGGCTCAGCAACACAGGTGGTAGTTCTTCACATCCCTCGAGGCCTGCACTGTCTTCTCACCAAGTTGGAGGCCAGTATCCCTTGTCGGAGCGTCAGGAACCGAAACCCTGTGCACCGAGTCGACTTGCCGTTGCAAAGGCGCGTTGGCTTCCTTAGATCAAGATCTTCTGGCTCGCAGTAACCCCCATCTAAAGCATCTCCAGTAACCAAGATCTTTGTCCCCACCGCATCACTTGCATCATGGGCCTGTTTCTTTGGTGAGCTGCTCATGGTCTCCTTGTAACTCTAGTGCCTCCGGCCTGTAGATCCTGGTGACGGTCACCTTTGAATTCTGTGGGCTCCCCTGATTGCTCTGGGCCTGCCTGACTCCCCTGCTTGTGGTGAGTCACCTGGACCTTGCCGGCCCAGACACTGCACCTTCTTCGCTTTCCACGTTGTTTGCAGTTGCCAAGAGCTGTTGGTGCTCCAGACGGACAAAGACACCTCAACTCTCGACATCCGATGTGTGACAGCTCGCGAATGGCTCCTGGTATTCCACAACATGACCTGGTCCTCATAGCTGCAGATCCAAGGTCACCGTCATCTTTCCTGCATAATTAAGTATTACCATTTATTCTAATATAAAACTCTGCTGTGAGCAAAACTTTACTGCTCTGCTTCACTCAACTAAATCCAAATTAGAACACTGGAAACATTTGCCCATCTCCATAGTAGGTCAAATTGACTTAAGACAAAGAGCATTTTGCTAAACTTCTTGTTTTTTTTTGCTGTTACATCTTTATATTGCTTCTGCCTACTTCAAATGGTAATAACACAGTTCTTACAGCAAATTTGAACACTGGAATGTGGAGCACTCCATTGAAGACAATGGAGTGCTCCGAGCATCACGGGCCGGTAAAGGCTCGCAAAGCAACATTCCAATGTTGTGTTCACAAACGCCTCTCAGAGCCTGAGGGGATTTAAATCCCCTCGGGCTCCGAGAGGCCGTCATTTAATTTATTAGAACATTCTGCCCTCTAGTGGCAGAATGTTCTAATAGCCTTATAGCCCTTTGTGGCTGGGCTATACCGGCTATTAAAGTCCCGTTCCCTTGATAAAGTCCCTCGCCTTCAGCTCGGGCCTTTAATGCTGGAGCGGGCCATTAATAGCCGGTATAGCCCGCTACGGCGGGCTATAAGGCTATGTTAAAACACTATATAGAAGCCTGAGATTTCCAAAAGAGGCCTACTATTCTAGATAGTTGGAGTTTACTTAACTGGAGACTACATCAATGTGTTTGATTTGGAAATTATATGCAGTTTTGTTATGATATCACTACTCCAAAAGGTCACTGACGATTCAAAAAGATGTTCTACCACAAAGTATGCTGAACCAAAATTCTTCAAACAAGTCATGTATAAACATTAGCTGCAATAGATAACACCTGGAGAAATATTAAAATGTATCTTCAAATTCATGGCTTCCATCAGTTTACACTTTTAAGAAATAACTTTGAATAAAATTATATATTGTCACAAGAAAACTTTTCACAAATGGTATCCTGCATTAAAACCACTTATTATTATTACAAATTTGATACCTAGTCAATCAAATTGATCCTCCCACTAAGACAGCATCATATTCTTAAACTAATTAGGAGCAAGTCTATCGTCTTTATCTTGTTTATATGCTGAGCCTTTACTAACCAAATTAGATGACAGAGCTATGTAGGATAAAGCTGGGAGATGGTCTATCTCTTGAACAAACTTAAATTCTACGTTGAAGATTTATTTTGTTGAAAGTTCACCCTTTCCTGTCTCCTAAGCCAGGCTCATCGTACTATATTTAAATCACTCTGCTCAAACTTTCAAAATGACATCTTGTAATAAAACATTGCCCATGCTGCAGTTATCATTTAGCCAATACGATTAATATGTTTACTATCTTCCCTCAACTGAAGGAATTCTAACTCGCCACTTGTGGACAAATAAGTGAAATTTTGAAAACAAGATTAAACCAGATCCTGCTAGAACATTTGATATATCTGGGGTGAGGAGGGAACGAAGTATCTGGGAGTGAGGTTGGGACATACTCCCACTAGGTTCCTGGACCTTAATATTGGCAGGATAATAGAGGGACTAAAGGGGTCTATAAGGTTCTAGCATTACCATTGTATGGTGCCCAGGTGTCTGTACACGCTGCAACACTCGTTTGATATCATACCTCGGAATTACTTTTGGACGCTGGACCAACTCCTTGTAGATCTTTTGTGGGGAAACGGATGAAGACGGGTAAGATTGTGTACGTTGTAGCAGCTGTGGGGACAAAGGGGTCTGGAGGACCCATGCCTGGAGCTGTATTATATGGCATCCCAACTTCAGCACGCAGTGCACTGGCTGAGACCAGACAATACGTGGGAGGATGAACTATTAGCAGTTACACATACTGGATATACACTGCCAGAATTATTGATGCTCGGGGGGGGGCCCTGCCCAAGCTGAATACATTGTGCAGCATGTAGCCGGGATATGGGAACGGGCAATACAAAGAGTGTTTCAACGCACCCCCTCTGCTATAATCTGCCCCTTTGGTCGATGCAACCGCTTGCCCGAATATCGGTGTCGATGTCCATATTCAGGTGGAAGGAAGGGGGGTGCCAAACAATAGGAGATCTATACAGACGGGAGATTCATGACACCTGAAGAAGCAACAGTTTTTCGACTTGGGGGTAGAACAATTTTTACTTAATATGGGAAAATATGCAAAGTTACTCGAGAAATCTGGCCAGACTTCCCAAAGGAACCCCCCCAGCACTAACATTCCGAAGGTAGTAGATGTTTTCTTTCCCTGGGATTGGTATTAGCGAGGAGCCAAATCGTAGTAGTATGGGTAGAGGAATGGATGAAGGATATGTGTGAATGGGCAACAGCGGAAAGGGTGGGAATGATGATGGTTCGGAAAGACGAAAAACTAGAAGATGACCTCCAGGCATGGTATCAGATGCTGCAAGACCTTAAGTGGGAACAAGACACGGAGATGGAGACACAAGAACCCACAAGTGAGACAGGAGCTACACCGCATGGGGGATGTTAGGATGCAGGTACAGTGCGAGGTAAACCTGAAATACAGGATTAGTGAATGTCCATACCAAAACCCATGACATCGGGGACTATAGTTGAGAAGGGAAGAGGGGGGGATAAGGAAAGGAAACCTAAGCTCGAATTGGCACAATGGTCGCATGTCTTAGGGGAATGTATAAAAGTTGCACAAGACCGCGATGAAAGGAGGTGTGATTAGACGGGAGGGATTCCCCTAGTTAGACTTTACATTTTGCGCAATGTGAATTTGTTGGGATTGACTTGATATAATGAGGTATGCTGGGGAATAGGGGACTGCGCTGCTCTTTCAACACATGACTGTAACATTGTCTTTATGACAATAATGTAGATGACTTTACTGTCTATGCTTTGTCAATTGCTGAACTTCTAATCGCCACAAACTGGCTGTAAAACTCTGACTTTTGGATACTAAGGCAAGAGTTTAAGAATCCTTTGCCATGGAGCAACTAATTGCCATAATTAGAGGTTTCTCGTTTCACTTCAACGATAGATGTACATTATAGCTCCATATTTGGAACACCATTTTAAGTTATACGTTTTTCAGTTCCGAAGTCAATAAAAAAAAAAAATAGATTTGCATTGCATTAAAAAAAATGTGTTTCCCTTATGATTTAAATATAACCTATGAGTTACTGCTTGTGTAAGGCTGGGGTATTCATCAGATGGTTGATGGCCGTAAATGAATACAGTGTAGTCTATTTAGCATGAACAGCTGAACTCAATCAGTTTGTACATTCAGCATAATGTTTTGCTCTCCTCAACTCTTCCTCTAATAACCCGCAAGGTCTGTCGCGTATCTGCAATTTCTGAAGTGACTGGGGAGAATCAATCATGTGTGACCTGCAGACATGAGAGGCGTTCATGCATGTCAGCTTGTAAGTTGTTACCTTCCCTTCCATTGGTCTAAATTTTTCTATACGCAGCCATGTTTTTTTCGGTAGGGCCAATTCAGACTACAACTCTGTGAATGTATTTAATGCCCTTGCCTCAATATATCTCCTAATCAAAACATTTTAAAATGACAATTTTCCAGTAACATTGGTAAAACATATTGATCCTGTGGCCTGAGTCTGGACTTTCAGGGGCACACATGACATTGTAATCTTTTAAAGTGGCAGCAGCACAGATAGGAGGAGGGCAGTCATTGACCTTTTAACTTAAGCCAATATTATTTGACAATTCTTTGCTTCTACAAAATACGTATTAATTCCTATGCTATTTACTGATAATTCTTCGGATTACTATACAACATTCCTCTAAAGCCAAACCTATTGGGATTGTCAATGCTTGTTTTTGCATGCATCTGTTAAAACTTTGTAGTCTTTGAAGACTATATTTTAGGAGGTTCTGTGCCACACTATTCCTATTATAGTACAACTGGTCAATACAATTGTCAAAATCGCGTAGGATTTAATGACTGCTTTACAAGTAAGTCTCATCATGATTTCTATTCAATTTAAACTATTTATTCTGAATATACTACATCAAATACGAAGGGAGCTCCCTCTCCAAATTGTCGTGGGTGATTTTGGGCTCGGTTTGGGCGTGATAGTCAATCCTTCAAATGTTTTAGGGTTAGGTGGCCAGGGTCTTGTAAGCAGTTGTTGGATGGAAGCTGACAAAGACCCCAAAAATAACACATCTTGAGTTAGTAAAGGACCTTGAAACAACCTGTTAGATGAGAATTCTGATTAGAATAGGATCCTCACAACCAAACAAAGTTACACAAAACATTTGAGAAACAGCGTTACAAATAATTAGAGCCTCACAGTTTGAACCCCTATTTATGGCTCCAGGGTGGACAAAAGATACATGAAAATATGGGGCTCCTGGAAGATGCTCTTCGCTGTTATTGTTATAGAATGCGCTATGTGGACTACGTGAAGGCCCGCGATTCTGTCCCCTCTTAGAGGCCTCACACTGACTGAACGTCAAAATGTGTAACTTCCAGACTGCCATTTCTCATTAACAATTGAGTTGTGATTAAAGCTCCTAGTTTTTGTTTTTTACTGATTTATTACAGATAATAAAGTCAGAAACCAATATGTTTCCTTTCTATATTTATTAATAAAAGTAAAAAAATACAGAAAATCTGGTTTCTTTTAATTGACTATCCTAGCTGTCATTTATGATCAAATAAGACAATATTAACAACATCTATAGTGAATGAATGAATGAAAATATTTATAGAGCGCACGGTGGCCAAACGGCTTCCTGGCGCTGAGAGCTCTAGTGAACAGAACAGACAGGGCCAAGGAGTTTAGCAGGGGTAGGCCTGGGCAAACAGGAATGTTTTTAGCGCTTTGCGGAAGTGTGAGAAGATAGGGATAGAACGCATAGAAAGAGGGAGGGAGTTCCAAAACCGGGGCGCAAGGGCAGAGAATCTGGTTCCACCGGTGCGAGTTTTACGGAAACGGGGAACAGTGAGGAGGGCAGAGGAAGATGATCGGAGGGTACGAACAGGGGTGTGAGTAGAGATCAGAGAGTTAATAAACGCCGGAGCAGAGCGGTCAACAGCCCGAAAGACAAGGCACCCTAGTTTAAACAAGGATCTCTGCAGGATAGGTAACCAGTGGAGAGATTTGAGGACAGGAGTGATATGGTGAGTTTTAGGGAAGTGAAAAATGAGACGGGCAGCCTGATTTTGGATTGCTTGGAGACGGCGAGTTTCGTAGGCAGGAATACCTACGAACAAGCTGTTTCCATAATCAAGGCGGGAAGTGATGAGGGCAGAAATGATAATTTTAAGAGAGTCAAGAGAGAAGAAACGGGAGATTTTTCGGATCAACCGGAGGGAAAGAAAGCAAGAGGCCACTACAGCACTGACCTGGCCGTGCATTGACAGGTCCTGGCTGACCTTAATGCCCAACGTTTTAACGGAAGGGACAGGGGTGGGAGGGGGACCAAGAATAGGGGGCCAAAAAGCGGAAGACCAAGGGCTGGATGAGCCGCCAGTCAGGACAAGCTCAGTCTTGTCTGGATTGAGCTTGAGGTGATTGGCGCTCATCCACCCAGAAATGAAAACCATAGTGGAGCGAAAAAAAGATAGAGAGTGAGAAGAAGAAGAAAGATCAAAGACGAGCTGGAGGTCATCTGCGTAGTTGTACACAGAGACCCCCAGCTCAAGGAGGGAGGAAATAAGGGGGTGAATATAAAGGTGAATGCAAACAATAATTCTCCCCTGCAACAATGTAATTGACTATCTTTCACATACATTCTTCGTGGTTCTAGACACACACATACTATACCTATCGTAGATCTTCACGCTATCTGCAAAACTAAGGTCAGGAAACCAACAGCACCTCTCACTTCCTACCTTTTGCCCCTTCACAATGACTGTATTCTATTAGCAATCATTTTCTAACTACTACAGTCATGTCACTGAGCTCACGTGGACAGACCACGGCATTGTCCACTTAGTCATCACAAGACTCCCCGGCACTGCCACCATGCTTTCCAGTGCCCCCCCTCCCACTGTAGCTGGAACAAAGTGTCAGAGAGGCAGTGGACCAACGTCCTCAACACTTCCCACCATGACACCGCAGTCAACTTAGAACTAGCTGTCGAGAACGTCTACACCTGGATCACCAACTACGCCAACAGAGTCAGCCCCATCAAGCCCTCAAGCAAAAGATCCACCAAACAAGCCAGTTGGTACAGGATGGTACCAAGAACCACAAACAGTAATTGCAAGCAACTAGAAAGGAACAGGCGCACCAGGAAGAACTCTGCAGAAAGAGCCACCTTCAAGACAGCCCTCAACCACTACCACAAGCTCCTGAAGTAGGTAAAAAAACCCTGCGGACCGCATAACAGCTCAAACAACAGCTAAGAATTGTTCAACATCATCATAGAGTTTTCCAGCCCCTCAGCCTCCGAAAACATCATAACCCCTTCCCAGGAACTTTGCAACACCCTGGCAAACTTTTCCACAACAAGATCTCCAACATCTACAACAACTTTGAACTGCAGCACGCTCCCTCCGACCTCTTCAGCCACCTTGCTCCCACAAATATGAGCCTTGACTACCTACTAACCTTTGGGACCAGCTTATTACACAGCACACCGCAGCTATCACAAACTCTGTTCACTCACAAGCTCCCACAAACCCTGTCCTCACTACATTTTTAACCTCGGGAGCAAGATCAGCAGTGAGCTCACTACCATTTTTAATGTATCCATCACCACAAGCACCTTCTCCAAAGAATGGAAACACGCAGAAGTCAGATCCCTTCCCAAGACACCTTTCACTGAACCCAGCGAACTCAAGAACTACTGCTCCATCTCTCTGCTCTCCTTTCCCGCCAAAGTCCTTGAAAAAGCTATCATCTGCTAACTCACAGAACACCTAGAGAACAACAATTTATTTTCTGGACAACTCGTAATCCAGATTATGCACCAACAGCAGAACCGAAACCGCACTGATCGCTGCCACTGACTACATCAGAACCTTCCTCAACCAGGGAGAAACGGCAGACCAATCCACCTCGACCTCCCAGCAGTGTTTGACACCGTATCCCACCACACCCTAATCAAAAGACTGCATCCCATTGGAATCCAAGGAGACGCCCTCAAATGGAACACCTCCTTCCTCACCTGAAGAACCGAGAGAAACAGTCTTCCATTGTTCACCTCAGATCCAAGAACAACGTCAGTGGCATTCCTTAAGGCTTGTCCCCCAGCCCCATGCTGTTAAACACTTACATGGCCCCCTTGACAAACATCATCAGAGCCCACAGACTAAATATCATATCCTGTGGAGACAAAAACCTGCTCATCTTCTCACTCTCAGGAGACCCCAGCACCACAAGGCCAAATTCTGAAGGTGAAAGACGAGCGTAGCCGACTGGATGAAAAAAAAACTGCCTGAAATTCAATAAAACAGAATTGCTGATTTTGGGTAAAACCTCCTCGTGGAAGGACTCATGACGGCCCTCCGAACCAGGAAACGTACCCACTCAGACAGACATTGCTCGCAACCTCAAAATTATCCTGGATATTAAACTCATCATAAAAAGCCAGATCAATGCAGTCTCATCCACCTGCTTCCTCACTCTTCGCATGCTCTGGAAAATCTTCAAATGGAACAGTTAAGGACTCTGCTGAGCAGAAACACACATGTTAATAGTGATATGTAATGTCATTGTAGTATAAAAATCGTTCCCATGAAAACTAATCCAGAAGAAAGCTTAGAGGTAGAATTCCTTTTTTATACTCTAGGCACAAGCAATACCCAAAGTGGCTTAGTTGCAATCCACATATTTCTCAAGTTTCAAGAAAAGGATATATATATATATATATATATATATATATATATCTCTATCTATCTATCTATCTATCTATCTATCTATCTATCTATATATATATATATATATATATATATATATATATATATATATATATATATATATATATATATATATAAAGTTTGCCTGTCAAGGAGTTGCTCCACACCGAGTAAGTATTCTGCCAAAATTTCTTTAATGCAGGTACAGCAAATAGTGAACACCATCAATCACTCCAAAGTAAGCGCCTGACGCGTTTCGTGTCTAAGGGACACTTCTTCAAAGGCACTGGAAACATCGCACACTTCGTTCAATCAAGGCACCACTTATAGAAATCATAATGTCCCGCCCCAGTGGGCGCGGCCACCCCTTGGCCTCCTGGACTATGTAGTGCCTTAGTATTACTCTAGTGAGTCGACGAAGCTTTTGCATAGTTCAAAGTTTTACCCCAGTGGGTTGAATGATGTGCGGCAAACACACCTCGCTGTAACACTTTTTCTGCATCAAAACAGGCTACTCGTTCCAAATGCGGTGGCGGTTTACACGTCACCGCTGGAGTGTTGACACCAACACCGGGGCTTCTCCGCGGCTCAGGCTGGCCGCTCAACATGAAAACACAAAGTTTGCCTGTCAAGGAGTTGCTCCACACCGAGTAAGTATTCTGCCAAAATTTCTTTAATGCAGGTACAGCAAATAGTGAACACTATCAATCACTCCAAAGTAGTCCAGTAAGCGCCTGACACGTTTCGTGTCTAAGGGACACTTCTTCAAAGGCACTGGAAACATCGCGCACTTCGTTCAATCAAGGCACCACTTATAGAAATCATAATGTCCCGCCCCAGTGGGCGCGGCCACCCCTTGGCCTCCTGGACTATGTAGTGCCTTAGTATTACTCTAGTGAGTCGACAAAGCTTTTGCATAGTTCAAAGTTTTACCCCAGTGGGTTGAAGAAGAGTCCCTTAGACACGAAACGCGTCAGGCGCTTACTGGACTACTTTGGAGTGATTGATGGTGTTCACTATTTGCTGTACCTGCAATAAAGAAAATTTGGGCAGAATACTTACTCGGGTTGGAGCAACTCCTTGACAGGCAAACTTTGTGTTTTCATGTTGAGCGGCCAGCCTGAGCCGCGGAGAAGCCCCGGTGTTGGTGTCAACACTCCAGCGGTGACGTGTAAACCGCCACCGCATTTGGAACGAGTAGCCTGTTTTGATGCAGAAAAAGTGTTACAGCGAGGCAGGCAGGCAGGGCAGCCTAGGCAGTCCTTGCTGTAGAGCAAAGAGCCAGTGGGTGTCATGAGTGGTCATTGCTAGAGGTTTAAGAAGGCAGTCACCACAGGCTTTAATTGCTGTACCGCAATGTGCAGATTTCATGTTGCTGTTAATCGCTGTTGCATGAAGAGTTGCGTTCACCCACTCGCCAGGCACAAACCTTCTCTTTTACCACATTTAAGTCACCCCTAAGGTAGACCCACGGCAGCCCGATGGCCCTGCAGCCCTGGTTGTGCCACCCACATGAGTTGCCCTGCAAACATGTCTCAGACCTGCCACTGCACTGTCAATTTCAACTTGCTTCTGTTCTGGGAGTGAAAGGACTGGACTTTGCTTACTATATCCTGCTTCCAAAATTCTCCAAGGGCTTGTGTGTGTTTACCTCGTTAAGAAGGCTCAGGGCCATTAAAGACTTCACTACCAGTTGACTGGGCTCTTCTGCTGAGAGTCCAGACTTGCCAAGTGGTGCCAAATCCGATTCCTGGGCCCTATGAAGTGTAACTTGGTGATGTTAAAGAGAACTGACTCCCAGCGCCTGTTTTCTCAACGCATCGCTGCAAAAGATCGACATATTACCGCTGCCTGCACTGAAGCTTGGTTCCAGCAGG
Organism: Lissotriton helveticus; assembly: GCF_964261635.1. Lineage (NCBI taxonomy): Eukaryota > Metazoa > Chordata > Amphibia > Caudata > Salamandridae > Lissotriton > Lissotriton helveticus. The sequence continues at coordinate 485,050,574 of NC_136067.1, read as the reverse complement.
AAGTATCAACAACAGCTTTCACTGCAGACCCAGCTCGTCATCACAGTTCATCAGGAAAATCGTTGCAGTGTGAGTCCCAAGCACCATGTCACCGACGGCCATGGCACCAGCTCTAACTCCGACGCAGCGCCGGCTCGCGGCTGAAGAACCTATAGAGCGCCTGCCTGCCGGCTGCAAAATCAATGCAGCACCTGCATCGTCACATCGATGCAGCGCATCTGGCTTTTCAACGCACCGTCTCGCAACGATAATTCTTCATCGAAACCGTACTGCATTAAGGAACCGAGGCTGTGTTTCCAGAAACAGACACATCACCTCCAATGCCCATCAGTAAGGAAACGAAGCATCACCTTCTCTGCCAATAAGTAACAGACCCATCACCTCCCCTGCTAAGGAAAGAACCAATGCATCGCTCTGCTTTTCCGGCACCTCACCTCCCATGTGCATTTTACAGTACTTGGTGCTTCAACTAACACATTCATTGATTTCTATGGACTAAAGTTGCTTAATCTTTTAAAAGTGATATTTTGACTTGGGTATGTTGGATGTTTGTAGTTTTGGTCTTGTTTTATTCAGATACATACTGGATATTTTTCTAAAATGGTGTGGACGCATTTTGTAGTATTTTCACTGTGTTATAGTATTTGTGAGTATTATTGGTTACACACAGCCTCTGGAATAAGTCTGACTGCTCATGCCAAGCTACCAAGAAGGTGAGTAGGAGTTATCTTAGCTGTGTGACTCCCAAAACTCGGACTACAGTCTCTACTTGGACATGGTGCAAACCATTGCCAATTAGAGACCCCATTTCTAACATTGTTGTTCTTGGATACACAACATTTGGTTTCAATGCGACTTGGCCGGTTCTTCACCTTTAACCATCTAACATATTTCCCTTTAAAGTCCCATACTTCTGGGTTCACAGTTTCTTTTAAATCAGGAGGTAGATCTTCAACTGAACTCACTGGATACAATTCTACAGCTGTTTCTCCTGTGGCCATTTTAAATTCAACATCTTCATCAAGAGTCTGTAAAACGACACCATCCGGTGTACAGTAAATAGTGCATTTTAACTTGCACAACAGGTCTCTCCCTAATAGATTTATAGGACTAGAATCGATTGATGATTTTCCTCAAATGAACCAATTTTTACCAGGACCTTTTCTGGAACTCGGTGTGCTAATTGTTTATTTGTACCTCCTACAACTTGGATCTTCTTTCCCAAGAAAGGTAGGTTTGGGACTTATGCTGTTCTAAAAGTGGAATGGGTAGCACCAGTGTCGATCAAAAATTACACTTGGTGGTCTTTGACTTCTCCTTCTACAAATGGTCCTTTCTGGTGTGCCTCTGGAATTTCACCAAGCGGTACAAAAGAGGGTGGTGATGGACGGAGCATCTGAACCAATCAAACACTCACACCCAGTCAACAGATCTGGGTTTAATCCATCACCGTTCTTTAGCCCACTCTGCCACCCCAGTTCAGACATGGCCATATGCAAATCAGTCTGACCCTGTGCCTCATGGGAACAGTCCAGCCCGAACTGCCAAGCCATGCCTTCCCTGGACCGGAATCAAGCTTCCTAGGACCGATTTCTAGCATTACAGCCGTCTTCAGCCAGGCTTGCTTGAATCCAGTGGCTAAGTGAGCAAGGGACTCACGTCTGAGCATACCCTGCCAACTTATGGCGAACAAAGCGGTACAAAAGGGGGTGGTGATGGACAGAGCATCTGAACCAATCAAACACTCACATCCAGTCAACAGATCTGGGTTTAATCCATCACCATTCTTTAGCCCACTCTGCCACCCCTGTTCAGACATGGCCTTAAGCAAATCAGTCTGACCTTGTGCCTCACGGGAACAGTCCAGCCCGAACTGCCAAACCATGCCTTCCCTGGACCGGAATCAAGCTTCCTAGGACTGGTTTCTGGCATTACAGCCGTGTCGATCAAAAATTACACTTGGTGGTCTTTGACTTCTCCTTCTCCTTCTACAAATGGTCCTTTCTGGTCTGCCTCTGGAATTTCACCAAGCACACAATCTTCCTCCTCTCCTGAAGCACCATCATTGGAAATTTTCGGAACCAAAACTGTCATTGTTTAGCATTGGGAACTGTTGAAATTGGAGCACTCTAGCCGATAGACGCAGGGTGGCCTCTGAAATTCTTCTCAATGTACAGACTTGTATTCACATTGGGCGAGAAAATGTGCCAGAGGGGTAGGGAGGGGGGCTGGTGGCCATAGAGCGGAGTGGCACCAATGAACTCTAGCTCCATGACACTAAGCTGCATGGTCTGTACATCTGTGTGTGGTGTTTAGTTCTAGTGTGAAATAAAGTGCTTTTATTTTTGAAAGTCAAGTATCAGACTTGACCAGCCTTTATTATACTGATGGGAGTTTCAAGCTCATGCACCATCGCATTGATAGTAATGTGTTGCAGGGGGTGTACTTGGCGCAGTTCAGATGTAAAAAGGTAATCCCCATGACAAAACAATATATATTAAATGCGCAATTGGTACACTATACCTATTGCATAATTAGACACCCCAACAATCCATCATATTATTGATTGTGAATTTCCACATTCAATTACTATAGTTAAATAGTCAATGCAACATATAATTTTATTTTTTTTAATTAGCAGGGAGAGTGTACAACAGTAGGATTACATTAATATACCAATTTGAGGCGAGATTAGCGCCCATGTTTATCAATGCAGAAATAGAAGGGTGTATAGATGAATATCAAGTTAATATAAAGATCAACAGTGGAATTAGATACTGTAGACAATGCATGCTGATATGATATTTTAACATATAGATGATGAAAATAATGTGCAAAATATGCATATTGGGATATTAATTGTATACATTTACTTTGTACAGGGGAGTGAAATCAGAAATGACATTCGAGAGACCATTTGTCTTGATAAAGATGGAACTAGAAGTTACTCTATCGAAACACGTCGATGCATCTGTAGGCACAATCTAAGGATCGGCATAGACTTGTAGATGCAAAATTGATCAATGTATCACTAGCTATGTTCTGAAGTTATTGCTTCATATGATGTGCAATAGTATATGACAAAGTGTGCTGTCTTACACATGTTGTTGTCTCTGTTATACTGGTTCATAACGGTATTTGTAATTTGGGCTGATTACTTTCTTTCTGTATTGCATGAACTGTTTTTAACAGCTTTTCTGTGATCATAATGGCGATATTTGATGTTTTTAATCTTTGAACAAAATATTTTTAATAAAATACTATTTGACTACACTAATTAAATGTGAAAATTAACAATCAATAATATGATGGATTGTTGGGGTGTCTAATTATGCAATAGGTATAGTGTGGCAATTGTGCATTTAATATATAATGTTTTGTCAAGGGGATTACCTTTTTACTTGTCTAAAGTACCTCATTTCCCTTGATGCTCACAAGAGGTCTCTCTCTGTCTCCTATATGCAGTTCAGATGTAAACAACCTCAACTCCAATGGGTAAGCCACAGTAGCCCCTGCTTGCCACATGCTGTCCCCCAGCCCACCCCTCCGAATGGGTCTAACACTTAGCATTTGACCTTATGATGCCTAGTCACTCAAGTGAAGAATGCAGACTATATGTATACTAATATCTGTATAAAATGTGTTACATGGCAAACATGAAAGATGCTGTCCAGATAGTAAATATGTCTTGAACAGTTTTGTAACTAGAGTAATGGATGAATATTATCAAATTACAATTTAGTAACTTTATTTTCGATATAGCCATCAGGAAGAAAAACAGTTTACTGTAGAAAAAGAAAAATCTATAATTAAATGTAACTATACTTCGAAAGGGAACAGAGACTTCATTATTAACTAATGATAACATTTCAGTATCAAAAATATTCTTATGTGCATAAGCACTTGAGTTAAAAGGCAATTTTCCAGAGTTGAATCTGCGTGTTAAATGAGATACGCTTGATAAAATAGAACAAATAGTCAGTCTAGAAGCCCAATAGCTCAGGTAATGCAAACTGTATCACACAAAAGAAAATAATGTTAAATATGGTTGTATTCTTTGATGCAACAGTGTTCCAAAAATTGCAACAGTATAATGTTTTTGTACCCTCAAACTGCTCATCCTTGTATCAATTGATTCCCAACACAGCTGAATATTATGCTATGTTAATTCACTCAAGTGACAGGTTCCTCATTAGACACCTTCTCTCCAGAACTGTGTAAAGCTGTGGCACTACTTGCCATAATTATCACTGACATAATGCTTTCTCTGCAACTATAGGTGTATTTCCCATGCTACAGAAGAAGGCTATTTGTCCACTAATGAAAATTCCCAAGCACATCCGAATGATCAAGTTCAGGTCAATCTATAAGCTACTTTACATAGCAATGTGTTTAGAGAAGGTTGTTATTATCGGACTGCAGCTATATATAAAGAAGAAGAGTCTACATCATCCTCACCAGGATGGTCACCACCCAACCCAAGGTACTTATCCTATAGTAAACTTTTCAGTAGATGACTTGAGGGACGATATAGACCGCAGTGGTGTTGTAACTGTGATTCTTAAGAACTCTGTTGACTACAGCATTCTCTTTAAGAAATTGCAAAATATTTGTATCTACTGAGTAACCTGGGCTAAGTAAGATCTTTAACTAGGAGAAAGCATAGGGTCTTCCCATCGCCATTTAAGTCATCAGTGTGTTTGCAGTTCTACAGGGGTTGGATTTGCAACAACTGTTTAACCTATATTATTCTGATTGCCAAAACATATCTGCTTATTTGTGTAAGAAAATTAATTAATTGTGGTGGATGGAAGTCTACCACAAGTAATAGAGTCACTAACCTGTTGGATCCAGTCAAAAGTTTCAGTAATTTAAACTTCAGTATAACACCTGGGGGATACGGGAAATAGCATAAGCTCCAATAGAGTAAAAAAGTCAAAGACACAACACAATAAAAATCTCACTCCCTGTAAGTTTCCAATTTCATCAGAAATCCACACCAGGAAAATGTGTATGATGTTTATTCTAGCAGCACAGCAAAGTGTCCTGCAAGCAGGACATTTCAAGATCAACTGCATTGCCTCCTGCATTCCATGATCAACATGCTCATTAAATGCAGAACACAATGCAAAACATAACATCAGCATGTGCACATGACATCTAATAATAGAATATAACACATCACCTTCCTAAAGAAAACAAAACAAGAATGGCAGCAACCTCCAAATAACAACACAAGATATACAAAATAATCAAACTTAAGTACTAACAAAACCTAACAGCTAAAACAAAATACATAAAATACTATATGAAGAAAATATTGTTTACTTGGAAGAATTGCTTATTTGCTGAATTCAACAAACTTCCTAGGTGGCTGTCAGATATTGCCCGCTTCCTTGACTCTAGAAGCCACAGAATCCCCATCATTTACCCAACTGCGAGGTGAACAACAGCCATCATTGTTTCTTCCATTCTGGAAACCATTTTGCACCTTTTATCAAACCTCAAAAGAAATCCTTCACCACACACTTCAATATCTTCATCTTTTCCCAAGACACAATCCTCAAAACCTGCACATTCCACACTTTCCCGTCCTGCGTAAACACACAATTCGAGAAAACTTTAAGCACCTTCATAGCTTTTCCAAATTTGGAGAACAATTTGTGCACCCTTCCCGGTTTACAAATCCTCTCCCAATCTCCCATTTTAATTTGGTGTGCCCTCGTCTTCCACTTGGCATCATATAATTCGTTAGACCTAGCCTGCTTCCTTCTCACCCTTTCCACAACATCTCTCATCTCACACTTTCCTTCAACTCTTCCCCACTTTTCCGTGACCCAACACGGACACAAATTGGAAGCAGGATCCCGTTCTTATAACAATTTAAAAGGACTAACTTCAGGTATGGTATGAGAAGTTATGCAATACATCCACAACGTTTGTCTCAGGGCATTTCTTCTATCTCCCCCTTGTTTGTGTGCTTCTACAACAAAATCTTTCAAAACACAGTTAAACTTTTTCCACTTGACCATTCTCCTGTTGTTCGTAAAGCTCTCTGGTTACATTTTTGATATCACACTGTCTGAGATAGGCTTCCATATCAGCATTAGTCAACTGCATATCATTGTCCGTCACCAACACAGATGGAAGCCCTTCCCTGGTGAACACTTCAGTGAAAAACTCTGTCACTACATTGGCAGAAGTCTGTGAAACAAACTTTTCCTCTGGCCATTCGGAATGATAATCTATAATGACTAATGCAAACAGAGTGTCCATGGGCCAGAAATGTTGAAAGCTACCTTTTGCCAAGGGAGCTCCGGCAACTACACACATTTCAATGGTGCAGTACTGACCTTCAACATCTTATTTATGTATTTAGTGTTTTATAGAGCGCGACCGTGACCAGTTAGGGTATCAGAGCACTTTACAGTGATAACACGTTGTATAAAAGTATGAAATAGTCAAAGAAAAAAACAAAACATAAGTAGGAGTAGAAGGAGGTTAAACATTTGGGGAATAACAGGGTGTATACAATGTTCAGATCATAATGCAGAGAATTCCAGCAAATACATTTGTGGGAGAAGAAGGTCAGTACAGGATGGATAGCAGCCAGTCAGTCCAAACTCTAGCGGCAACAAAAATAAGCAAAGCCACTGAGCGGTGTGTGCAATGCATGATTTATGGGAGAAACTTGCCCATTAGGAAGGTTTTGGCTTCCTTTTTAAATATTTACAGAGAGGGAATTTTTCTGATGAAAGACGGTGGCGAGTTCCAGATTCTTGGTGTGGCCCCAGAGAAAGCACGATTGTATGTTTTTTCCTTTCGGAAGCGAGATGGCTGGAGCACAAAGTCTCTGGGGGACCTGGAGTTTCTGGCTCCTCCAGAAACCATGATTTTCTGGGTGAGATATGCTGGGGATTTTGTGTGTAGTGCTTTGTGGGTGATACATGCCAGTTTGAGTTGGATTCTGGCTTCAAGGGGAAGCCAGTTCTGCGCCTGAAGATGCGGTTGAATTTCTTTGAGCCTGTTAAGAGTCTGGCAGCGGCATTGAAGCAAGCTTTCAGGGGGGCCATAGAGATCTTGGGCAGGCCTGAAAGGGTTGAGCATCCATATTCGATTCTGGAGATAACCAATGCCTGGACTGGCATTTTTAGGTCTGAGGCATCAAGGAAAGGTTTTAGTTTCCTCAGGTAGCTCAGGTGAAACCTGGCAGTTTTAGCCATTGAGTTGATATGGTCTCGCATATTCAGGTTAATGTCTCGGAATATTCCGAAAGATTTGGCAGATTCCACTATGGTCGGTGTGCAGTTTAGTGCTGAGATCAACCTGGTCTATTCCGGGATGTCAGTGTTACTTTTGGGGGAGGAGATTAGAAGGAACTTGGTTTTTGTGCATTTAGTTTGAGCTGGTTGCAGGCGAGCCATTGAACAGTCAGCTTCAGGGCTACATTCAAAGAGTAGATCTCCTTTAGAGTTGAGATTTTGATGTAGGTCTGGGTATCATCGACATACATGTGGAAGGAGATGGCGGTACATAGTAATTCAGCTAACGGTTCATGGTAGAGATTGAGAGGGTTGGGGAAAGAGTTGATCTTTGGGGACCCCAATCGTTACCGGGGAAGGAACAGATAGATTACTGTTGACTAAGAATCTCGGGGTGTGGTTCCAGAGGAAGGATCTAAATCACTCAAGTACGGTTCTCCTTACTCCCATCCTGAATTCAAGGCGTTCAAGTAGTTTCTCGTGGTTGACTGTGTCGAATGCCGAGGAAAAATCCAGTGGAATTAGGAGACATGTTTTGCCTTGGTAAGGGCTTGGAGAGCATCATCAACAATATGGAGAATAGTAGTTTCCGTGCTGTGCCCTGGCCTGAACCCGGATTGAAATTCGTCTAGCAAATTAAAGTTGGTGATATGTTGGCTCAGTACAAGCGCACCTTCTCAATACCTGCGCACACCCCACATTCCCTGACCATCCTGACCAGCATTCTGTCGACTCCAGGCCATCAAAAATAATTATGTACAAGACCCTTCATGGCAGACATTCCAGGATGTCCTTTATGAACCAACCTTAGAATTATCTCCTGTACCCCTCTGGGAGGAAAACATTTGCCTTCTTTAAATATTAAATCGCCTTCGACTAACAACTCATCTGCAACCTTGTACAAAGATAAACATCCCAGTTTGACCCCTCTCCGTTTGGGCCACCCTTCCACAACACCTTTACTTGTAGCTTGCCATACCTCATCAGTTCTCTCACTCTATTTCCAGCTTTCCTCTGAAATCTCTTCAAATTCCTTAGTCACTATATCTTTAATAGAGGCAACCATTTCACAATCTCCTGCAATACTTCCTTCTACATTCTTATGATCCGTTCTCAGCAAAAACTTGCCGCCCCACACACAGTTCCTGAAATGTTCTGTTACCTATACCCTCGCTAAGAGCTAGCTTTCAATTACAACACATCTGCGTTCAGTTTCACTCAAAGTGAGTGACGCAAATCCAACATTCCACTCTTCCTTGCCACTCTTTTGGGACAACACACCCCGGACTTCATTCTTACCTGCATCCACTGTGATCAAACATTCTTCTCTCATGCAAAACAGTTTCAGAGTGGAGCTTTCACAATCTCCTGCTAATTTTCTCAAATGCCACCTGTTTGGCCATCCACGTATATACTACATTTTGCCTCAGAAGTTCTCTCAATGGTTCCATCTTGGTGGTAAAGTTTCTACTGAACTTGCTGTAATATTCACACATTCCAGCAAAAGAAAGCAACTGTTCTTGTTCACAGGCCGTGGTGCATTAGTAATGGCTTCGACATTAGACTTTTTCGCCACTCCTCCATCACCCGACAGAGTGCAACCAAGATATTCAACAGATTTCTTGAACATTTTGCACTTGCATCCTTTGAGAGTCAATCCATGTTATTTTAAAACTATTTCAGACTTCAATGGTATGTTGCTAGTGCTCCCCCTCTGTCCTAGAGAAAATCAAAATATATTTTCGGAAGCATTTCACATATTTGTCACTACCTCCAAATATATGAAACATAGCCCTCTGAAACAGAGACACCGGGGAGGCTAGAACAAAAGGCATTCCGATAAATGTATACAATCCTTGGGGCGTAATGAAAGCTGTTAACTGTTTAGACTCTTCAGACAGTACAATTTAATGATACGCTGATCTGAGATCCAAGGTGGAATTATTTTTCACACCCTCCAACATAGAAACAACTTCATTGATGTTAGGCAATGGATTACAATCTACTAATATACTATAATTCAAATTCCTAAAATCAACACACAACCTAAATTTTTGATCAGCTTTATGAGCTAGAACTATGGGAGAAACCCATTCAGCTGATTCAATTTTTTCAATGATACTATCTTTGATCAACCTATCCAATTCCTCCTTCAGTTCATCTATCACATTGATGGGTAACAGATACAGCATTACTTCTAATTTTGATCCTGTGTACAACATTTTTCAATATACCCAATTTTCAGTGATCATTTCTAGAAACATTTCTTTGACAAGCTTTTTGCCATTGTTTTCATAAATGCACAGAACCTATTCCTCAGCACCATCATCACCTAACACCAGTTCTTTGCACATGGGATTTAATATTATCTTCAACTTCCACTGGTTCCTCCAGCACATCAAGTTTCAGTTGTGGGTTTCTGCCCTTAAATTCTAACTTCACACATTCATACTCAACTATATCAATGTTAGAGCCATCAAAACTCTCAGTAATGACATTGAAAGGTTGCAAACATTCTCTATCTAAAATTCCTTCAAATCTTTCCCTGAAATACTCCCTGGTGATTATGGCCCAAGGAGAACCCGAATCCGTCATAAGATTCAGTTCCACACCAGTGACCTTAACCACATATATAGTCAGATTTTTCACCGTTTGTTCACCTAAACCCTCTCCACCCTCTTGCAATGATAGCACAATTCCATTGGGGCTGTTCACAACTTTCCCACAGTCACAAAATGGTCTAAGTGCACTCACATCTAATGTACACAACACTTTGCCATGCGTCTGACCAGGATTTTTACTAAAATCCCTGCAAACTTTCACAAAATGCCCCACACAACTGTATTTCTTGCATTCTCTCTGAACAGCAGAGCACAAAGTCTATGTTGGTATATGTGTACTACTACAGCAACTGTAGCACAAGCCTCCGCTCAGGTTTTTCTGTTCTCCAACTACCTTGAGAATTGTTTGGGCTTTGCCCACTCGCACGGGCACCAGTTGCACGAAATTCATTGGAATGTTTAACCACATATACATCCTCAGCAGGCCTTACATTACATGTCTGCTTGTGTCTTTCACAGTCCATTTTTCTGATAGCTCTAAAGCCTTTGCTCTAGTTATGGCATCTTGTAACTCAGGATCACCCAGAACTGGTTTTCCTATTCCTCACATGCACTATAATCTTGCACCTTATCTTGTCTGATATAGGACCAAAACTGCAAGTCATAGATAGAGCCTGTAAGGCTGTCAAAAACTCATCAAAGGATTCTCCCTCTTTTTCACTCTTGTATAAAACTTTAACCTATTTAATGTGATGCAAGTGGTGGGTTTGAACCTTAACTCTATTCTCAGAATAGGTGATTTTAGTTGTCTTTAATAACCATACAACGCTCGCAAAGTGGTAGCTGTGAAGAGCACCCTTCAGGCTTATCTTGAAGGAGTGTAAAGCAGCTTCTTTTACCACATTTAATTGACAGTGTAGATTAAGTGATATTGTTTATAAACATAAGTCTATTTATTACGCAACACAATCACTAACACATTGGTATAACTCCTACCCAGAGACATCAACAATACAAATGAAAATTACTTAGGTAAGTAGAACAATTATACACTGGTCTTCAGGGGGAGACCAAACCATATACTAAGAAAGTGGAATGCGAACTGCAAGGAAGACCAGAACTTGGACCAGAAGACTCAGAGTAGCTGGGAGAACAAGGAACCACCCAATGTAAATACCCAGGAACCCAACCAAGGCTGTGTGCAGGGTGGAAAATGTTCAGTGGAGGAAAACCTTGATATAGGGGAGTCCACAGCCTATCCTACACCCCACTTTGAGCATAATAGACAGGGGGAATGCTTGGAGGAAGTCATAGTGGCAGTGGACCTCTATGAACTTAATATATCAGAACAAACTAACAGGACCCCGACGTTTACTGGTAGGGGTAGTAGCACTGTTATTGACTATATTTTTTTGTCATCCTTATTGATGTCTAGTGTTATTTTTATGGGGCAAGATACTCACATTTTAGAGATCACAATCCGGTCATTCTGGAATTAAAAAATAGATGTGGTCTGGTGCAATCCGGGAGACACCTGAGGGTAGAGGTCAGCATCAAACCAACTGATCAGGGAAGAAGGCTAAAATGGACCAAGATAATCCCGGAGATTTTTTTAGACACCCTTTTTTTGTCGATAAAGTCTATGTTGAATATATGTCTGGATTCTACATCTGGGGATATGACGCTTATTGAGGCCTTCACTGCCATTTGCAAAAAAATATCCTCGAATTTAATGGCCCCGGTAAAAAGGGGGCAACAAATGGCCGCGGGCACATAGTCTTTTAATGAGAGCCATTAAACAGACCCCACAAAATAGGACTAATGTGGCCATACTTAGAAAAGATTACAAGTTAGCTGTAAGGGCCAGGAAAAAGGTCATTAGAACGGAAGCCTGGGAGGTCTTGATGCCTGTTGATGTCTTAAAGAATAGCCGAAGTTTTTGGGAAATTGTAAATAAACCATTTTTTTCCGAAAACGGCAATAATGTGGTAGAATGTAATATCACTGAGGCACAATGGTTAGAACATTTTGAGGCTATATATGATACCCCCACATCGTCTGATCCTGCCCCTTGGGCTGTTCCAAGAGATTCAAACCAGCCTTTGAATTTTAAAGAGGAGGAAGTAGTTTTGGCTATTAAGGCCATGTCTAGTAATAAGGCCCCAGGCCCAGACGGTGTCCCAGCCGATTTATATAAAACACATCCAGTTTTTTGGGCACAAGTTCTGACAAAAAATTTTAATACTGCAGCAAAGGGAACTCATCCTGGGCCATTTCCATTATAGTTCCTATTTTTAAAAAGGGCAACAGAGGAGATGCCCGATATTATAGACCGATCTCTTTAATTGATTCGGCCGTAAAGGTCCTGGGGAGGGTGGTTTTAGGTAAAATGAAAGGATGGCTAGATGAGAATAATGTAATATCAAATTCTCAATATGGTTTTAAAAGTGGCAGGGGGACTCAAGATCAGTGCCTTCATTTATCCCTGTTAATTGGCAAATATACCTCAGCCAAAGGGGGAGTACTCCAGCTGGCATTTATGGATTTATCGTCAGCTTTCGACCTGGTAAACAGGTCAAAGCTCTGGACGATCCTCCTAGAGATGGGGATGGAAAAAGCCTCGTTCACTTCCTAGCTGACCTGCATCAGAACCTTATTGCACGGGTGAGGATCGACCAAGATGGGAACTGCACTAGGCACTTTAGTTCTGGGCGTGGAGTACGACAGGGTTGTATTTTAGCACCTTTGCTTTTTACTCTTTATATCAATAATTTAGGCAAGTTTTTAGATATAGCCAGTTTAGATGTTCCCCAAATTGGTCAGGAGCGTTGCGCGGTGCTTCTGTACGCCGACGATGCTGTTTTGTTATCCCGCACAGCAGTCGGCCTACAGAAGCTGTTGGTGGGATTTGGTAATTTTATGAAATCCCTGGATTTAAAGGTAAATATAGCCAAATCACATGTAATGAGTATAGGTCGCCAGAGCAAACGAAACTGCCGGGTCTTTTATTGTGAAGGCTCCGAAGTTACCAGGGTAACTTCTTTTATGTAGAATCAACCACAATGGATCGCACACCGCTAGCCCCTCCTCCAGATCGCCCCTAAGGATTCTGGTACGTGTAGTTCATGAGTGGTTCACCTCAGTAGGTGCAAGTGAGTACTTGTTGTTGTGAAGATCTCTAGACCCGAGACATGGCCCGGGTTTCGGGATATCTTCCCTCATCAGTAGAGAACGTATTTGGGGTGGAAAAGAAGGCCGCCAAGCAACCGTCACAGGCCTCGATGCCTAACCGGCACGCAGGTGCGTCATCCAGAAGCTCGTCAGCTTAAAGGCTCAAGGGAGCCCATTTGTAGAATCAACCGCAATGGATCGCACACCGCTAGCCCCTCCTTCGGATCGCCCCTAAGGATTCTGGTACGTGTAGTTCATGAGTGGTTCACCTCAGTAGGTGCAAGTGAGTACTTGTTGTTGTGAAGATCTCTAGACCCGAGACATGGCCCGGGTTTCGGGATATCTTCCCTCATCAGTAGAGAACGTATTTGGGGTGGAAAAGAAGGCCGCCAAGCAACCGTCACAGGCCTCGATGCCTAACCGGCACGCAGGTGCGTCATCTAGAAGCTCGTCAGCTTAAAGGCTCAAGGGAGCCCATTTGTAGAATCAACCGCAATGGATCGCACACCGCTAGCCCCTCCTCCGGATCGCCCCTAAGGATTCTGGTACGTGTAGTTCATGAGTGGTTCACCTCAGTAGGTGCAAGTGAGTACTTGTTGTTGTGAAGATCTCTAGACCCGAGACATGGCCCGGGTTTCGGGATATCTTCCCTCATCAGTAGAGTACGTATTTGGGGTGGAAAAGAAGGCCGCCAAGCAACCGTAACCCAGGCTGACAAGCCCGGGTTACGCACCTGCGTGCCACGAGTGGTACCGGACCTGAGGATATTTTTTGGCAGCCTACGCAGCACCCCATATGCCTATTCCCTGCTGACGAGAGGTAACAACCTCGAAACACGTGTGCAGGGATGGCCAACGCGACAGTGATTTTTTGCTCAAGACCCTGGCAGAGGCGCACCCGCTGATGCTTAATTCATGGACCACAATGCTTTGGGGCAACACGCTGATAGGACAAGCAGTGTGCGACCAATTGGACTTTCTTTTATATTCAAGCTCCCTTGAGCTGGTGGGGCTGACGAGCCCAGGTTACGCACCTGCGTGCCACGAGTGGTACCGGACCTGAGGATATTTTTTGGCAGCCTACGCTGCACCCCTACATATATGCCTATTCCCTGCTGACGAGAGGTAGCAACCTCGAAACACGTGTCCAGGGATGGCCAACGCGACAGTGATTTTTTGCTCAAGACCCTGGCAGAGGCGCACCCGCTGATGCTTACTTCATGGACCACAATGCTTTGGGGCAACACGCTGATAGGACAAGCAGTGTGCGACCAATTGGACTTTCTTTTATATTCAAGCTCCCAGTCGGCCTACAGAAGCTGTTGGTGGGATTTGGTAATTTTATGAACTCCCTGGATTTAAAGGTAAATATAGCCAAAGCACATGTAATGAGTATAGGTCGCCAGAGCAAACGAAACTGCCGGGTCTTTTATTGTGAAGGCTCCGAAGTTACCAAGGTAACTTCTTTTATGTAGAATCAACCGCAATGGATCGCACACCGCTAGCCCCTCCTCCAGATCGCCCCTAAGGATTCTGGTACGTGTAGTTCCTGAGTGGTTCACCTCAGTAGGTGCAAGTGAGTACTTGTTGTTGTGAAGCTCTCTAGACCCGAGACATGGCCCGGGTTTCGGGATATCTTCCCTCATCAGTAGAGAACGTATTTGGGGTGGAAAAGAAGGCCGCCAAGCAACCGTCACAGGCCTCGATGCCTAACCGGCACGCAGGTGCGTCATCCAGAAGCTCGTCAGCTTAAAGGCTCAAGGGAGCCCATTTGTAGAATCAACCGCAATGGATCGCACACCGCTAGCCCCTCCTCCGGATCGCCCCTAAGGATTCTGGTACGTGTAGTTCATGGGTGGTTCACCTCAGTAGGTGCAAGTGAGTACTTTTTGTTGTGAAGATCTCTAGACCCGAGACATGGCCCGGGTTTCGGGATATCTTACCCCATCAGTAGAGAACGTATTTGGGGTGGAAAAGAAGGCCGCCAAGCAACCGTCACAGGCCTCGATGCCTAACCGGCACGCAGGTGCGTCATCCAGAAGCTCGTCAGCTTAAAGGCTCAAGGGAGCCCATTTGTAGAATCAACCGCAATGGATCGCACACCGCTAGCCCCTCCTCCGGATCGCCCCTAAGGATTCTGGTACGTGTAGTTCATGAGTGGTTCACCTCAGTAGGTGCAAGTGAGTACTTGTTGTTGTGAAGATCTCTAGACCCGAGACATGGCCCGGGTTTCGGGATATCTTCCCTCATCAGTAGAGTACGTATTTGGGGTGGAAAAGAAGGCCGCCAAGCAACCGTAACCCAGGCTGACAAGCCCGGGTTACGCACCTGCGTGCCACGAGTGGTACCGGACCTGAGGATATTTTTTGGCAGCCTACGCAGCACCCCATATGCCTATTCCCTGCTGACGAGAGGTAACAACCTCGAAACACGTGTGCAGGGATGGCCAACGCGACAGTGATTTTTTGCTCAAGACCCTGGCAGAGGCGCACCCGCTGATGCTTACTTCATGGACCACAATGCTATGGGGCAACACGCTGATAGGACAAGCAGTGTGCGACCAATTGGACTTTCTTTTATATTCAAGCTCCCTTGAGCTGGTGGGGCTGAGGAGCCCGGGTTACGCACCTGCGTGCCACGAGTGGCACCAGACCTGAGGATATTTTTTGGCAGCCTACGCAGCACCCCTACATATATGCCTATTCCCTGCTGACGAGAGGTAGCAACCTCGAAACACGTGTCCAGGGATGGCCAACGCGACAGTGATTTTTTGCTCAAGACCCTGGCAGAGGCGCACCCGCTGATGCTTACCACAATGCTTTGGGGCAACACGCTGATAGGACAAGCAGTGTGCGACCAATTGGACTTTCTTTTATATTCAAGCTCCCTTGAGCTGGGGGGGCTATCGAGCCCGGGTTACGCACCTGCGTGCCACGAGTGGTACCGGACCGGAGGATATTTTTTGGCAGCCTACGCAGCACCCCTACATATATGCCTATTCCCTGCTGACGAGAGGTAACAATCTCGAAACACGTGTCCAGGGATGGCGAACGCGACAGTGATTTTTTGCTCAAGACCCTGGCAGAGGCGCACCCGCTGCTGCTTACTTCATGGACCACAATGCTTTGGGACAACACGCTGATAGGACAAGCAGTGTGCGACCAATTGGACTTTCTTTTATATTCAAGCTCCCTTGAGCTGGTGGGGCTGACGAGCCCAGGTTACGCACCTGCGTGCCACGAGTGGTACCGGACCTGAGGATATTTTTTGGCAGCCTACGCAGCACCCCTCCATATATGCCTATTCCCTGCTGATGAGAGGTAACAACCTCGAAACACGTGTCCAGGGATGGCCAACGCGACAGTGATTTTTTGCTGAAGACCCTGGCAGAGGCGCACCCGCTGATGCTTACTTTATGGACCACAATGCTTTGGGGCAACACGCTGATAGGACAAGCAGTGTGCGACCAATTGGACTTTCTTTTATATTCAAGCTCCCTTGAGTTGGTGGGGCTGACCAGCCCGGGTAACGCACCTGCATGCCACGAGTGGTACCGGACCTGAGGATATTTTTTGGCAGCCTACGCAGCACCCCTACATATATGCCTATTCCCTGCTGACGAGAGGTAACAACCTCGAAACACGTGTCCAGGGATGGCCAACGCGACAGTGATTTTTTTGCTCAAGACCCTGGCAGAGGCGCACCCGCTGATGCTTACTTCATGGACCACAATGCTTTGGGGCAACACGCTGATAGGACAAGCAGTGTGCGACTAATTGGACTGTCTTTTATATTCAAGCTCCCTTGAGCTGGTGGGGCTTACGAGCCCGGGTTACGCACCTGCGTGCCACGAGTGGTACCGGACCTGAGGATATTTTTTGGCAGCCTACGCAGCACCCCTACATATATGCCTATTCCCTGCTGACGAGAGGTAACAACCTCGAAACACGTGTCCAGGGATGGCCAACGCGACAGTGATTTTTTGCTCAAGACCCTGGCAGAGGCGCACCCGCTGATGCTTACTTCATGGACCACAATGCTTTGGGGCAACACGCTGATAGGACAAGCAGTGTGCGAACAATTGGACTTTCTTTTATATTCAAGCTCCCTTGAGCCGGTGGGGCTGACGAGCCCGGGTTATGCACCTGCGTGCCACGAGTGGTACCGGACCTGAGGATATTTTTTGGCAGCCTACGCAGCACCCCTACATATATGCCTATTCCCTGCTGACGAGAGGTAACAACCTCGAAACACGTGTCCAGGGATGGCCAACGCGACAGTGATTTTTTGCTCAAGACCCTGGTAGAGGCGCACCTGCTGATGCTTACTTCATGGACCACAATGCTTTGGGGCAACACGCTGATAGGACAAGCAGTGTGCGACCAATTGGACTTTCTTTTATATTCAAGCACCCTTGAGCTGGTGGGGCTGACAAGCCCGGGTTACGCACCTGCGTGCCATGAGTGGTACCGGACCTGAGGATATTTTTTGGCAGCCTACGCAGCACCCCTACATATATGCCTATTCCCTGCTGACGAGAGGTAACAACCTCAAAACACGTGTCCAGGGATGGCCAACGCAACAGTGATTTTTTGCTCAAGACCCTGGCAGAGGCGCACCCGCTGATGCTTACTTCATGGACCACAATGCTTTGGGGCAACACGCTGATAGGACAAGCAGTGTGCGACCAATTGGACTTTCTTTTATATTCAAGCTCCCTTGAGCTGGTGGGGCTGACGAGCCCGGGTTACGCACCTGCGTGCCACGAGTGGTACCGGACCAGAGGATATTTTTTGACAGCCTACGCAGCACCCCTACATATATGCCTATTCCCTGCTGACGAGAGGTAACAACCTCGAAACACGTGTCCACGGATGGCCAACGCGACAGTGATTTTTTGCTCAAGACCCTGGCAGAGGCGCACCCGCTGATGCTTACTTCATGGACCACAATGCTTTGGGGCAACACGCTGATAGGACAAGCAGTGTGCGACCATTTGGACTTTCTTTTATATTCAAGCTCCCTTGAGCTGGTGGGGCTGACGAGCCCGGGTTACGCACCTGCGTGCCACGAGTGGTACCGGACCTGAGGATATTTTTTGGCAGCCTACGCAGCACCCCTACATATATGCCTATTCCCTGCTGACGAGAGGTAACAACCTCGAAACACGTGTCCAGGGATGGCCAACGCGACAGTGATTTTTTGCTCAAGACCCTGGCAGAGTCGCACCCGCTGATGCTTACTTCATGGACCACAATGCTTTGGGGCAACACGCTGATAGGACAAGCAGTGTGCGACCAATTGGACTTTCTTTTATATTCAAGCTCCCTTGAGCTGGTGGGGCTGACGAGCCCGGGTTACGCACCTGCGTGTCACGAGCGGTACCGGACCTGAGGATATTTTTTGGCAGCCTACGCAGCACCCCTACATATATGCCTATTCCCTGCTGACGAGAGGTAACAACCTCGAAACACGTGTCCAGGGATGGCCAACGCGACAGTGATTTTTTGCTCAAGACCCTGGCAGAGGCGCACCCGCTGATGCTTACTTCATGGACCACAATGCTTTGGGGCAACACGCTGATAGGACAAGCAGTGTGCGACCAATTGGACTTTTTTATATTCAAGCTCCCTTGAGCTGGTGGGGCTGACGAGCCCGGGTTACGGACCTGCGCGCCACGAGTGGTACCGGACCCGAGGATATTTTTTGGCAGCCTACGCAGCACCCCTACATATATGCCTATTCCCTGCTGACGAGAGGTAACAACGTCGAAACACGTGTCCAGGGATGGCCAACGCGACAGTGATTTTTTGCTTAAGACCCTGGCAGAGGCGCACCCGCTGATGCTTACTTCATGGACCACAATGCTTTGGGGCAACATGCTGATAGGACAAGCAGTGTGCGACCAATTGGACTGTCTTTTAACTTCTTTTATGTATTTGGGGGTTCTCTTTGATGAGAAGGGTACATGGGCTGCCCAATATAAACTTAAGGTCAATGGCATGGCTAGGGCAATTGCGGACGTAAACGGATTTGCCAAACGGCTAGGAAGCAAACCTGTTGAGGCAATTGTGAACATTTATAAAGCCAAATGTATCACAATTGCCACATATGGCTCCTCTACCTGGGGGTATGGACCCATGGAGGGGATACTGCTAGAGGAGAATACATTTTTACGGGGTATATTATCGGTTCCTCAATCAACACCCACCTATGCTGTACATCAGGAATTGGGGGTGGGTTATATAACCGATAGACTCAGGTTGGCGCCAGTTATTTTCTGGCTTAAATTATGGCTTAATCCTGAATTAGACCTTAATCATAGATTGATTAGGGATTGTCTCACTCTGGATTGTATACACAAGATTAGGTGGCTTGTTTATGTAAGGGAAACATTGGTAACTGTTGGTCGACAGGACCTCTATGATGAACCTGGGTTGATCACGAAAATGGATCCCAGCGGGGTGAAGAAACAGCTTTTAAGTCTGTGGGCAGTACAAGGGGAGGAATTGGAGCTGAAAAAAGTAACGGTAAAAGCACATTACCTTTTAAAAACTACGCTGTTGATGGAACCTTATCTGAAAACTGTGACTAGGCCTTTCCATCGTATACTCCTTACACGCTTCCGTTTTAATTTAATTCACCTTTCGCTAGGGAACTCCAAGGGGTGGTGCAGGCTGGAAGATTTAGGGCCATGCCCCTGTGATAACTTTTCAGCCCAGGAGACAATGCATTTAATAATGTTTTGTGATTTGTATAGTGACATCAGGAAGAGGTTTCTTTTTCCCTTACTAAAAAGAAAGGGTTTTATCCAAGTTAAGCCAGCCTTATTATATTTACAGCTATTAAATAATCCCAATGAAATTTTTTATACAGCCAGTTTCCTTATGGCAGCTGTCCGGTTGAAGAAATAGCCGTGAGGAGAGCCCATAATTAATGAGGTTTTATTTCTGATTTTATCTTTTTAAACTTGGTTTTATGACTGGTATTTTTAATGAGTTTTATATCAAATATCTAGGATGTATTGTCACTTCTGCCCTGTAAATGCACTTTACCTGACCAGTACTGTATCGTGTTCTTTGCACATAGACTGCCTATTGCCGGATTGTATTATACTGTGGACACTTTATATTGTATTTTTGCACCTATATGTATGTATTTTGTGTTTGTACTTTTATGGTTTTAACTTAACCGAATAAAGTGGTTTGACTGACTGACAGTGTAGATTAAGTGATATTGTTTATAAACATAAGTCTATTTATTACGCAACACAATCACTAACACATTGGTATAACTCCTACCCAGAGACATCAACAATACAAATGAAAATTACTTAGGTAAGTAGAACAATTATACACTGGTCTTCATGGGAGACCAAACCATATACTAAGAGTGGAATGCGAACTGCAAGGAAGACCAGGACTTGGACCAGAAGACTCAGAGGAGCTGGGAGAACAAGGAACCACTGAATGTAAATACCCAGGAACCCAACCAAGGCTGTGTGCAGGGTGGAAAATGTTCAGTGGAATCCAATAGTGGAGGAAAACCTGCAAACACTGGTGACAGAGTCTATGCCACCCCTTGGCAGAAAACTCGAGCGAGTTGATGACGAGCTTGTCGCTGTAGCGACTAGGCGATGCTGAGGAAGACCAGGAGCCGTGCAAGAGCTGTCCCACGTCAGATGCCGGTATTTAGGCGGTAGGTGTCCAGCGGGAGCACAAGCAAGCCTTGGTAGCAGCAACTGGCGTGGAAGACCAGAAGCAATCGTAGGGACCAGCAAGGTCCACGGAACTCACCAAGTGCAGGAGAGACGGAGCAGGCCCCGAACAAGCAGAGTAGCCCACCAAAGTAGAATACCCTCAATAAGTTCCACAGACCAAAGGCACAGGAGTCGCAAGAGGACCTCCGACAGCTCACCAAAATTGGAAGCCCACAGTGCAAGGGATGCATTGAGGTCACTGATCTTAGAGCAGTGGTCTTCAAACATTTTAATGTCAAGTCCCCCCCTTGTCAAACCTTTTTTAGGTGTAAGGACCTCTTCTGACAAAATTTTCTAGAAACTGGTTCTCCTCATCATCAACATCTATTGACAACCATAAATGCCCCTGTTAGACCTGGCATGTTTCTCCTGTTTTTTTCCTTTCTGACCTCTTTATGAAATATGATGCATTCCAGTCCTTTTTCCTTCACAAATTGCTGTCTCGCACCAACGTAGGCAGGGTTGTTTTTGTACGAGATGAGGCACCTTCCTTCACCAAAACAATCCTGAGGGGCGTTTTTCTATTTCTATGTGAGCAGCAGAATGTAGCACACATGGAAAGATGAAAAAACGAGGAGAAATGGAAACATTCCTCCTCGTTATGAGAGGCGTCCGTTTAGGAGCTGCCCCAGGTTTACGTGATTTTGTAAATATGGGGCAGCATCAAAATCTATGGGCTTCGCATCGGAACCCCATGCTAAGCCCAAGGAGCACCTCCTTGATGCAGAGTAAGGCAACGCAGTGACTTGCGCTGCTTTGTCTTACTCCATATCTATGAGGCAATGCAAAGCCATGCAGGATGATTTTGCACTGCCTCATAGTTATGGTTGAGATGCATGCACTGCCGGAGCAACAAAAAAAGTGATGCTCTGGCGATGCAAGTCTCTCATACATAAGCCCAAAGTATTCTGTATGTTTTTTTACGTCTTTCACCTGCAGTTATTTACATATAAAATAATAGGCAGCGTAAATGAAAAATAAATTTTAAAAAAGTTATTGCTCAGTGGGAAATGCACTGTACTACATTATAACATTTCTAATAGTTAATGCACTGCAGAGGTCTGTGTGTAACCAGCGAACCACAGAATTAAATCTTTATTGGTGCAGTTGAGAATAGTGATGTGTATTTTTAGTGCTACGAAGTCACAGCCTGTGACGGAAAGCACTGTGAATATGTAAGTCAATTTTTTATACTTGTATTGCACACAGGGTAAGATAGAATGCTGCAAAATGTGCAAATAGTTTTATGAATAAATGGTGCTTTCAAAATGTAGGTTTTGATAATACCAGAGTGTATGTAATGAAGTTTTCTTTTTTTTACATAACTGTCTCTTCAACACCTCTTTAGGGTCACTGAGGGCTGTGTAAATGCAGTTAAAATTAAAAGCAAGAACTTCCCAGCCCAGTTGTTAACTCTTTGCACTTCCACTCAAAAAACACATCTTTGTCTTCAAAAAGAGCCAGAACTGCTCCCAAGCATCCTTTACACTTGCAGATTAACTGATAAGGCACATTTGCCTTTCATTCAGGCAAGCGGCTGATAACGATCTAAATTAGCGGTCCCAGGACGGCTGACTTTTTGCAGGGACACGTGAAGCTGTTGAATCTGCAACCCCCTTACTAGTACTCCACGACCCGCCTGGGGGTTGCGACCCACAGTTTAAAGACCTCTGTCTTAGAGGGATGAGGTGCTGAATCTTCTTGGAGCCCGAAAATCTCTGGAGTGCTGAGCCAATAAACCTTGGCAACCGGAAGTTGAGGTGGTGCACAGGGATTTGGTCCCAGCAGTTTTAACGAGGGATACTGTTATCCAAATGGCAGGGAAGACAGGTCTGATCCCTGGAGAGCTGCTGAACCACCACCTGTGTTGCTGGGCCTCAGGAAGTCATTAGGTCGTCAGGAGCAGCAGATGGCTCAGCTTTGTTGCGATGACTTCAGATGCAGGGAAATGACTCCTTAACTCCAATGGAGATATCTTCGTGTTGTCCTTGATGCCAACAGGTCTTCTGGAGAACCTGAGCGAAGCACAGACACAGAAAACTTGAAAAACAGAGAGACCAGGAGCAGCAGGATTCTTCCTTGATGCAGTCTCAGTTCTAGTTGAAGTGCAACGAAGTCAAGTGTCGAGACAGTTGAAGAGTGTCTTGGTTTAAGAGGTGAGTCTTGTTCCATGACGAATCTGAAGACCCACCCACAGGGGACCCTTAAGTACCCCAGGAGAAGGGTTGGAAAGATTTGGGGTTCCCTTCCAGAGGAAACTGTCCTTTGTCCAGTTTTGCGCTAGAGCGGGAACCAAGGGTTCCTGAACTGGCTCCAACTGGCGTATGCAAGGAGGGCACCAAATGTGCACTTCAATGCAGTCTGGTGGGCCTGCAAAACGCCTGTCTGGGAGGTGGTCCTTGCGAAAGGAAACCTATTGTTCTTTATTTCTCTGCTCAAGCTCAGATGATGTCACAAGCCTCAGAGATCAGCGCAGAATGTCGACTATATCCCAATGCCCACTCCTGAAAAACAACAGTCATTCAGTATCTTCTCAGACTAACGCTTTGGTTCAGAGGTGGGTAAGGGGATGGGGATTGAAAGGAGAGACAGTCTATCTTTCTGCTTTTGTTTTTTTTCACCTCCTGAGAATTTTCTCACTTCTACCACTAATGTATTCAATAGTCCATGGGGACCTCACAGGAATTCTCAATATATGTAAAAGAACATTTTACATTAATTCACCTTCCTAATAATTACTCAATTGAAATAACTATATTTTATACATCGCTCTAATTCTTTACCCATTAAGATTCTCCTCTTTGTACGTGTTATTGCATGCTTCTTTTTATACAGAAGAATATGTCCTTAGAATTTTTTTGTTGTTTACTTTAAGCATTCAATACTGCAAAAGTCTTGTAATTAAAGATATCTTTTTCTTTTTTAAGGTACAAGCGTGTTCCTGTTCTTCGAGTAAAAAACTGAGGACATCACTCCAGAATTCAGGTAAGGCAGACGTATCACTCTCTCTTTGCTCTCCAATAATATCTCTCAACTTACTTGTGTTTTCTCTGTTCAATAAATAATATCTTTCTAGTTGGTGTTTTGCTTGTGCTTACTCTTCCGAGGTCCAGCAGAGACCATAACATAGATTAAATCTATACGTCACCTGACTAAACGTTCCGCCCTTTTCTTTGACGCTGAGGAAATGATTGACTCGTATAGGAGACACTACTCAAACAAGACTCTTCTCTTTAGAATATTCACACAACAAAAATAAACGATGACTCAAGGAAAGTCGACACCGCCCTAACTAAACTTTCGAGAAGAAACTCAGAAACGCTGTTACTTGTGGAATTGCCTCAGGTGAAGAGTGCTAAGCTGAGGGCGAGCGCGCTGACCATTCTTTAATTGTCGCGTGGTCTGTAACACTAGTACACTGAACTGAGAGTATAATTGTAGTGGCCATCTTCGAATTTCGGAAATTCCAACTGGTACTTTTTATCTTCTTTTTAGTATGGCTTCCCAACTCGTTAATGACAGCATTCACTAACTGAATTCCTGAAATGCAAGCATTCTGTCGAATTCTGACAACTCAGCAGCAGGAGAGCAAAGTCGTCTGTGGTCGGCAGACCCTAAAAGGTTGTAATTGGAGTACAGGGGTCCCCCTAAGGGAGCTCCAGTACATGGGATCATACCTTTAACACCGGAATCAGTGTTGGGGTATGATTCCAACATTTGTATACCAAACATGAGTAGGGTCGGCGCAGCCATTTTATAGTTGGACATCTCGTAATGACTATCCACTATATGTCTTCAAATGGCTGACCACACTTACAAAGCCTGGAGTATTGACTCTGAGGTTTAGAGGGGTGTCCAGCTAATGCAGGGGCACCCTCACACTTATAACCAGCACCCTGCCTTCAGGACTGAAGGGCTTCCACCTCAGATATGAGGAAACGTTCATCTGTTGTGAAAGGTGCAAGCACCAATTCACTCAGGCAACAATGCAGGCCTCCAGTCAAAGTTGAAGTAGACTCCCATGTGTGACACAATACATGCTGCAGCCCATGGGAGACCTCTGGTGTACCTACGCCCTAGGTACCTTAGTAGCATATACTAGGGACCAGTAGCCAATTGTGGGAGTACAAAAGTACTCATCGCAGCCATTTTGGGAGAGAGAGCAGAGGTACAGGGGTTCTGATTAGCAGGATCCTAGCAACCTACAGTCAAAACACAGTAACACCAGGCAAAAAGTAGTGGTAACAATGAAAGCAGATCCTACTTTCCTGCCACAATTGTGCTCGTGTTCAGGATACGTGATGCACAAAAGCTGGTGCGTGTATCACAGTTGTGGGCCCAAAGCAAGATTGCACCCAAGCATAAGATGTATACTATGTCAGAATGTTGTGCGTAGACAACTTAGTAGTGTGCAATAAACATCTCATGTCAAATGTTTAGAGCTTCTCTCATGCAGTCGTACTTCAGTGGGAGGCAAATTTCCAGGTAGAATGCGGTGTGAAGAACAGCAGGCGAGTGCTCAAAGTAAGTAGCGCGACTAAGTGTTATTTTGGTTTGGATCCTGGAGAGTTTCCCAAATGTGGTGAAAGACAGCAAAATGAGCACCCAACCAACCGGAAACACTCTTACCGGTACAAATAAACGTTGCGTGGTATTTCCAGCCTTGTAAATTCAATAATGTAAACACGATTAATCCAATCCAATAAAGTAAAGAAAAAAAATATGGGTTATCAGGAGGGGTTCCTGTGATCAGAGGGTACCACCTTCACTGTCACCACTGTAGGATTCCAATTCCATGAGAAATCTACACAAAGTAAGTTTGTAAGACGTTTATTCAACCAGCACATTAAAGCCTCCTGCAAGCAGGATAGCTCAAGATCAACTGCATTGCCTCCTGCATTTCACAATCAACATTCTCATTGAATGCAGAACACAACGCAAAACATAACATCAGCATGTGCACAGACATCTAATAATAGAATACAACACTTCCATTCATAAGAAGAGCACCAAGAAAAAGTAAAACTCCAACGAAAGTCAGAGGTTCCAATAAACCAGAATCAAGGTGCATTTTCATTCCAAATGTGAAGGTGTCCAGTTTGGTTACACCAAGACAATTGGTCCCAGTGAAGGTCGGGAAGGAAAACGGTTCAGAAACGTGTCTAAGTACCACTTCAGAAAGAAACTTTTCCACTTTACTGAAGAAAATATTTGAAATTTCTTCTAAGTTCCAACGCAGAATGGAACGTTGTCACTTTTTGACAAGAAAAATCATTCCCACATAAGTCTCCACTAAAACTGCAGCTGCCATTGTGGAAATAGGCTCGATACCTAGAGCAGGATGGCCCTGCTGGCGCTTTGGAGATTTCGCACAATATTTTTAAGTCCCCAATCATAATGAGACTCAGTGGTTTTTCCTTTGAGCAGGACAAAGCTGAAATCCATTCAGATGCTTTGGAACTATTTGCTGTATACTTTATCCAGTAGTTCCTGCTGGAGCTCGGGAGGAATAGATATTAAACATTTCCAAACTTTCAAATGGTGCCCGAACATCCGCTGGAGTACACTTCTAAGGCTCCCAGAACAATGGGGGGGGGGGGTGCTTGGAGACTCTCAGGGCAGCAGGCAGAGACCAACAGCAGGGTCTTATCCCTTGCAGCTTCCCTGTAGCCACACAGGAGGCAGTAATATTGTTACTGAAGGTAACTTTTTTGTTTAGTGCCTCAAAAGTAAAAGCAAGGTCTAGCCGTGGCTACGGTTAAAGAATATGGTAAGGAATTATGTCATGTGTGAATTTGTTGTAGACTTGCTTGCTATGCATTATGTTTTCGGCAGACGCTGAGATACTGACGAAGCTGAGGACCCTTAGACTCTAGGGTTTAGGTGAATGGTGACCGAGATTGGGGGCAGATGCTCCTAATGTCAGACTGGGACTACAGTTGAGTATTGAGTCAGGTTGCAGAAGCAGCCGGTTTAGCAGAAGGTGCGATTTGCCGCCTGCCTCACTCCTCCGTCTTGCCCCGCTCTCCCCCACTTTGTTCTTGACATCTGCAACCTTTTTATCTGTATTAACTGCCTTCAAGTGCTCCATCTGCAAGATCATTGCAAGATCATTGCAAACTGTTAGACGGGGACCCTGAGGGTCGGCCGGATACCGAGGGAGAGATCCCCGAGGGGGACCGTCTCCGGCGATCGTACAGACAAGTACCCTCCCTCCCCACAAACAGGCACCACACCAAGTCGAGTTCAAGGCTTTATATAAGGTTCTTAAGGCAAGGATATCAGCGATACAGGATAACTTGGACCCGGGGGTCCTCTCACTTCTAGTCTCTGTAGGGAAAGGGGGTAGCGGGACAGTCTTGGTACCGGATCGGTACAGGTAGTGGTAACAGGCGAGCTCACAATCCTCGAGCTGGAGTGTCTGGGGATCGGGCCGCGGCAGCGCCAGCAGGCCAAGGTGATAGTCTCTTAAAGCAGCGGGCCGCGGCAGCGCCAGCAGGCCAAGACGATGGTTTCACGAGGCAGGGGCCGCGGCAGCGCCAGCAGGCCAAGACGATGGTTTCACGAGGCAGAGGGCCGCGGCAGCGCCAGCAGGCCAAGACGATGGTTTCACGAGGCAGAGGGCCGCGGCAGCGCCAGCAGGCCAAGACGATGGTTTCACGAGGCAGAGGGCCGCGGCAGCGCCAGCAGGCCAAGACGATGGTTTCACGAGGCAGAGGGCCGCGGCAGCGCCAGCAGGCCAAGACGATGGTTTCACGAGGCAGAGGGCCGCGGCAGCGCCAGCAGGCCAAGTCACGGATGAGTTCTTCTCGGGTCTCTCGACTCCAGGATACAACTGCCTTCCTGGTCTGGTCCTGCCCCAGTTATAGGTCTGGTCCCCTTTGATGTCCGGACCCTCGCGCCTGGGGGCCGGGAGGTCCGGGATGAGGGAGTCCAGACTCCCAGCAGGGGGGTGGAGCCAGCGCCCAGGCGGCCTGGGGTGATCGACACCTGGCGGAGGAGAGCCGTTGACGAGTCCTTCTCCCATTGACTCGCCAAGTGGTCACTCTGCCTCCTGGGGGGAGGTTGGTGCCTCGATGTCGGGCCCGGCCGGGCCCAGGGTGAGGGTCGAGTTGAGGCCACGCGGCCTCGTGCTGCAGTGCCCCAAGATGGCGGCCGGGTCGATGTCGTGGGGTAGATGGTGACCCGGGCCAGCTGGGTCCGGAGCTGGTGTCTTGTAGTGGAGGGATTGCAGGGTACTTCGGGTGGTCGTTGGTGGACTCTGGCTGGGGATGCAGGGAGAGCCAGGGTCCTGGTCCCATTGCGGGGAGGGGGTACAGCTCGAACATGCGGCCTGTCCAACATGCGTCCCCCCCAGCTGAAGGCGGGGAGAGTCAGCCATCTTCCTGGGGACTCTCCTCGCTGAGGCGGAAAAAGCGTGACAGGCCGTCGGCGTTGGCGTGGTCCTGGCCTGGACGATGTTCCACCGTGAAGTCCATCCCCTGCAGGGAGATGGACCAGCGCAACAGCTTCGGGTTCTCCCCCCGCATTTGCATCAACCATTGCAGGGGTCGGTGGTCGGTTTGCACCCGGAAGTGGGTGCCGAAGAGGTATGGCCGGAGCTTCTTGAGTGCCCAGACTACGGCGAAGGCCTCCCTCTCAATGGTGCTCCAGCGCTGTTCTCGGGGCAAGAGGCGTCTGCTGATGAAGACCACCGGATGGTCGACCCCTTCGGCGTTGAGTTGGGAGAGGACGGCCCCCACACCATGATCGGAGGCGTCCGTCTGCACAATGAATTCCCGGCTGTAGTCGGGAGCCTGGAGCACGGGGGCCGTGCACATGGCGGTCTTTAGCTTCTCGAAGGCTGATTGGCAGCCCGGGGTCCAGTTGACGGTTTTGGGGCTCTTTTTGGAGGTGAGCTCTGTGAGGGGCCCCACGATGCTGCCATAGTCCTTCACGAACCGCCGGTAGTATCCGGTGAGCCCCAGGAAGGCCCGGACCTCCGTTTGGCTCGTAGGGGGTTGCCAGGCCTGGATGGCAGCAATCTTGAGTTGGAGAGGGGCCACCAGCCCGCTTCCCACTTGGTGTCCCAGGTAGGTCACGGACCCTTGGCCAACTTGGCACTTGCTGGCCTTGATGGTGAGCCCGGCTTGCTGGAGGGCGAGTAGAACCTCCCGCAGGTGGCGGAGGTGGTCGGTCCACTGATGGCTGTACACAGCAATATCGTCCAGGTAGGCGGCGCTGAAGTCTTCCAGGCCCGCCAGTACCTGGTTTACCAGCCGTTGGAACGTTGCCGGGGCGTTTTTCATGCCGAAGGGCATGACTTTAAAGTGGTAGTGCCCGTCTGGGGTAGAGAAGGCGGATCGTTCTTGGGCCCTAGGGGTGAGGCCGATCTGCCAGTAGCCCGCTGTTAAGTCGAAGATGCTCAGGTAGCGGGCGGCCCCCATCCGGTCAATTAGCTCGTCTGCCCGGGGGATGGGATGAGCGTCGGTCCGGGTAACTGCATTCAGCCCTCGATAGTCCACGCAGAACCGGAGCTCAGGGGCAACGCCCGGGGCAGCTGCCTTGGGAACCAGGACGACTGGGCTCGCCCAGGGACTGTCTGAGGGTTCGATCACTCCTAGGGTCAGCATCTTGGACACCTCGGTCTGGATGCAGGCTCGTACCCGGTCTGGTACGCGGTATGCTCGGTGTCGAATAGGAGGGCTGTCCCCGGTGTCCACATCGTGGAGGCACCAGGGGGTGACTCCGGGGGTGAGGGAGAACAGGGAGGCGAACTGCCTCAGGAGCGTTTGGCAGTCTTGGCGTTGCTCCGGGGACAGGGCCTCGGAGAGCTGGACCCCTTCCACTGAGCCATCCTGCTCGAAGGCCCTCAGTAAGTCCGGAAGGGGTTCGGAGTCTTCTTCTGTCCCAGTATCGGTAGCCATTAGGAGGCTGAGTTCGGATCGCACAAAATGGGGTTTGAGCCTGTTGGCATGGAGGACCCGTAGGGGGTTCCGGGCAGTCTCCATGTCGATTAAATAGGTGACGGGCCCCTTGCGTTCGATTACCTTGAAGGGCCCGGACCATCTGTCTTGGAGGGCACAGGGCTCAACCGGGGACATCACCCAGACCTGTTGTCCAGGTTCGAACTCAATGGAGGACGTGTGCTGATCGTACCACCTCTTCATGTCCTCCTGACTGGCCTCGAGGTTGGCTTTGGCGGTGTCTCGGAACCGCCGGGTCTGGTTGCGGAGAGCCAGGAGATACCGGTAGATGTCCGGGGGAGTTTTCTGGGGCGGCTGCTCCCAACCTTCCTTGACTAGGCTGAGGGGGCCCCGGACGGGGTGTCCGTACAGTAGTTCAAAGGGGCTGAAGCCGAGGGACTTCTGCGGGACCTCCCGATAGGCAAACAGGAGGCATGGCAGCAGTACGTCCCACTGGCGTCGAAGGGGTTCTTCTAGACCCATAATCATCCCCTTGAGGGTGCGGTTGAATCTCTCGACCAGTCCGTTTCCTTGCGGGTGATAGGGGGTCGTGAATTTGTAGGTGACCCCGCATTGCTGCCAGGGGGACTTCATATATCTGGAGATAAAGTTCGTGCCCCTGTCACTGACGACCTCCCGGGGGAACCCCACCCGGGAGAAGATCCCCATCAGGGCCCGGCCCACCACGGGGGCCGTCACAGTCCGAAGAGGGATGGCCTCGGGATAGCGGGTGGCGTGGTCTACCAGGACCAGGATGAACCGGTGTCCTTGGGCTGTTCGAGGGTCGAGGGGCCCCACAATGTCTATTCCCACTCGTTCAAACGGGGTGGTGACGACAGGAAAGGGTTGTAATGGTGCTTTGATTTTTCGGCCACTTTTTCCGCTGGCCTGGCAGGTGGGGCAGGCCTTGCAGTGGTTGGTGACATCCTTCCGCATGTGGGGCCAGAAAAAATGGGTCACCAGGCGGTCGTAGGTTTTGTCCTGCCCCAGGTGTCCGGCAAGGGGGACATCGTGGGCTAAGTTCAGGAGGAAGTCTCGGAAGCGAAGGGGCACCACCAGCACCCGACTGGCCCCTAGTTCTGCAATTTTCTGCTCGCTGTAGAGCAGGTCTTGGTCCCAGTAGATCCAGTGGGCCCCCGAGGTATCCCCGGTGCTCTGGGCCAGGGCTTGCTGCCGGAGTCCTTCGAGAGAAGGACAGGTTTGTTGCTCGGCCCGGAATTGTTCCTGCGTGGGGCCTCCCTCCTGCCGCCATTGTGCCAGGTCAGGGACGTCCCGAAGCTGGTCGGGTCCTTCTTCGGTTTGGGTCAAGGGAATGGCTTCTGGGGCGGCCTCCTCTGGGATGAGCGCGGGAGGAGGTTCTGGCCACTCGGGCTCTTCTGGGCTGGGGACCGCGCGGGCGGTCATGGACCGGGTCGTGACGCAGACCCATTCGGGGAGGCCGAGCATCCCCAGGTGCTCCCTCCGTTCGACAGCTGCCCAGGGAGAGCTTTCAAGGTCGTTTCCTAGGAGGCAGTCCACGGGGGCATCATCGCGGACAGTTACTTTTAACATCCCTGTTACTCCTCCCCACTCGAAGGGGACGCAGGCCATGTGGCATAGGCTTTCGGAGTTGTCGGCTGATCGAACAGGGCAAAGAATGTTCGGCAGGATTTGGTCTGGAGTGACGAGGTGGCGTCGGACCGCCGTTACACTGGCCCCGGTGTCGCGGAGGGCTTCCGCCCGGCGGCCATTGATGTTGACCCATTGACCGTACTTCTGTGTGTTGGCGGGAAGGGGGGCCCGCGGAATCATGTCTCTCTCCCCTAAGCAGACCAGTGCCATGGCGGCGGGTGCCCATTCAGAGGGATCGGTCTCGTACTCCTCTTGGTCTTCCGGGATTATTTCTTCCCCTAGGGCCGCCGCTGCAACTTGGCGGGGGGTAGTGTTCGGGTTCTTTGGGCAATTGGGATCACTGGCGTAGTGGCCGGGTCGCTGGCACCTGTGGCACGTAATGTTGGCCCGGAAACCGGCCCGGACGGCAGGGCTTCCTCGGCCAACCGGGGTCGAGGGGTTTCTGGGGGGTGACGAGGGGCCGGGGTCTCTCCCCCGACCCTGACTTCCTCCTCCCCCTCGGGGGCGATACGGTCTGGATAATTTGCTGGGTGCGTTCCTGCCAACTCGGGTGCTTTCCCACCGGTCGGCTTCGACGGCTAGTTGTCGAGGGTCGGTTAGCTTACTGTCCAGGAGGTGTTGCCGGAGCTCCACGAAGCAGTTGTTCGACAGGTGCTCCCATACGATAAGGTCAAAGAGTTGTTCGTAGGTGGTTACTTTGTTGCCCTTGATCCACCCCTCGAAGGCTCGGCTAAAAAAGTTCACGTACTCCACCCAAGTTGTACCCGGAATCCGTTTGCAGTCGCGGAACCGTTGGCGGTACATCTCCGGTGTGAGCCCGTATCGAGTGAGGAGGGCGGCCTTCATGTGGTCGTAGGAGGTCATCAACTGGTCCGGGAGTTGTAGCAGGGCGTCCCGCCCTTCGTTGACAAACCTCCCCCATAAACCGGCCCCCCAATCGCTTCGGGGAATCCGGTGGGAGGTCATTGCCACCTCATAGGCTTTAAACCACTGCTGTATATCATCGTTCTTGTGGTATTCCCGGATGACATCTTTGGGGATGTGAACCTTGGGTTCGGTCGAGGCAGACGGGGTCGGTCGTTCGGGGAGCCCGAGGTCTTTATTCTGTTTCTGGACCTCCAGTGCTTTGAGATTGCGCTCATGTTCGTATTCTAGTCTCTTTTCCTCTAGCTCCCTCTGTCTTTGCTTGTCTTCCCGCTCTTCCCTGAGCCGTAAGTGTTCCAGGGTTATTTTTTGTTCTGCCAGCTTGAGTTCCCCATCCAAGCGAAGTCGGGCAAGTTCTAATTCGTGGAGTCTGGTTTTTTCTCTTTCTCGGATCTCTTCCAGGGAGAGATCCGTTCTTTCTTTAGTTGGTGCGGGGCTCGTCTCGGTTGTTTGTGTTCGGGGTACGGCCGTACCCGTTTCCGCCCAAGCTTCTAGGGCTCGTTTGAAGTCTTCCTTTGTGCTAAGACCTGTGGTTGGAAGTCCAAGTTCTATGCAATATTGCTTCAGTTCCCGGTGGTTGTAGTCTTCCAATTTTTCCATCTGAAATTTCTCCGTTGTTCCGCTCTCTATTGACATGGTTGTTGTGTGTGGTGGGGCGAGTGACTTTCTGTACGATTATGCGTAGGTTCGGATCCCGTCGCTGGCCACCAATGTTAGACGGGGACCCTGAGGGTCGGCCGGATACCGAGGGAGAGATCCCCGAGGGGGACCGTCTCCGGCGATCGTACAGACAAGTACCCTCCCTCCCCACAAACAGGCACCACACCAAGTCGAGTTCAAGGCTTTATATAAGGTTCTTAAGGCAAGGATATCAGCGATACAGGATAACTTGGACCCGGGGGTCCTCTCACTTCTAGTCTCTGTAGGGAAAGGGGGTAGCGGGACAGTCTTGGTACCGGATCGGTACAGGTAGTGGTAACAGGCGAGCTCACAATCCTCGAGCTGGAGTGTCTGGGGATCGGGCCGCGGCAGCGCCAGCAGGCCAAGGTGATAGTCTCTTAAAGCAGCGGGCCGCGGCAGTGCCAGCAGGCCAAGACGATGGTTTCACGAGGCAGGGGCCGCGGCAGCGCCAGCAGGCCAAGACGATGGTTTCACGAGGCAGAGGGCCGCGGCAGCGCCAGCAGGCCAAGACGATGGTTTCACGAGGCAGAGGGCCGCGGCAGCGCCAGCAGGCCAAGACGATGGTTTCACGAGGCAGAGGGCCGCGGCAGCGCCAGCAGGCCAAGACGATGGTTTCACGAGGCAGAGGGCCGCGGCAGCGCCAGCAGGCCAAGACGATGGTTTCACGAGGCAGAGGGCCGCGGCAGCGCCAGCAGGCCAAGTCACGGATGAGTTCTTCTCGGGTCTCTCGACTCCAGGATACAACTGCCTTCCTGGTCTGGTCCTGCCCCAGTTATAGGTCTGGTCCCCTTTGATGTCCGGACCCTCGCGCCTGGGGGCCGGGAGGTCCGGGATGAGGGAGTCCAGACTCCCAGCAGGGGGGTGGAGCCAGCGCCCAGGCGGCCTGGGGTGATCGACACCTGGCGGAGGAGAGCCGTTGACGAGTCCTTCTCCCATTGACTCGCCAAGTGGTCACTCTGCCTCCTGGGGGGAGGTTGGTGCCTCGATGTCGGGCCCGGCCGGGCCCAGGGTGAGGGTCGAGTTGAGGCCACGCGGCCTCGTGCTGCAGTGCCCCAAGATGGCGGCCGGGTCGATGTCGTGGGGTAGATGGTGACCCGGGCCAGCTGGGTCCGGAGCTGGTGTCTTGTAGTGGAGGGATTGCAGGGTACTTCGGGTGGTCGTTGGTGGACTCTGGCTGGGGATGCAGGGAGAGCCAGGGTCCTGGTCCCATTGCGGGGAGGGGGTACAGCTCGAACATGCGGCCTGTCCAACACAAACTCATTGCAAGCCAATTGCAGACGAGGCTAATTGAGGACACTTTGGTTACCTTCCATAAATAAGGCCAACAAGGGCAAGCAGTCAAGCAACAACTAAAAGAAATGGCATGCAATTGCAAAGGTACTGTACTTTTCTTGAAGTCATGTTCCCTTGAGAAGGGGCACTCTCTATAGCACTCTTTATTGCACCCCTGCAGCTTTCCTGGAGCCAACATAAACAGTGCACAACTATCAGCATTGCTTCTCCAAGGCAGGAGGTCTGGATGCGCTCTTGCCTCAGGATTGTGCAGTGGCATAAGTCAGTGACCCTCACCCACACCAGACAGCTTTCTGTCCGTAGTCTCTGGG
Source organism: Lissotriton helveticus (assembly GCF_964261635.1). NCBI lineage: Eukaryota > Metazoa > Chordata > Amphibia > Caudata > Salamandridae > Lissotriton > Lissotriton helveticus. The sequence goes on along the minus strand of NC_136067.1, from coordinate 485,016,057 downwards.
TGGTCCTGGTGGGTTTGTCCCTACAACTGCTTCCAGTGAAGGCAGCCCAATCCTTAGCTCTCTTTTCAGTCTGTGGTTGGATCTTGCCACAGCTGTATCAAATAAATCTGGGACTTACTGGAGGCAACGATGCCCACTAGCCAAAGGGTAAGAAAGCTTCTACAGTCACATCCAATTCCTTGTTCTGATGCGGATTGTGGTCCATTGGCAGTCATCGGGCAGGGGCTCGTCTGTAAAGTAAAGCAATAAGCCCACGTGAAATAAATCTCCATCAACATAATGCACGTGATGTTGACCTAACAACCGTGTATGATAGCTATAACAAGGAAGACCTCATCTCAAGGTTATCAGCTTGGGAGACTCAAAGTAGCTTGTGTGCTCCAAAAAACGGAAGTGCACCCACTATGGTCACAGTCTGCCCCTTCCACTATTGTTTCTAAGGTGCTCCCAAACGTGTTGGTAGACACATTCTGCTTAATGAAGACACCACTACTTCAACCATAGAAGAGGACCACAGGTTCCTTTCCAGATCAAAATCAGCTTCCCACACACTCGCTCACAGTAAGAGCAAGTTTCTGTTCCCTAAACAAAGAGGTCAGAACTCCCCATGCCTCGACTTTACCCAAGCAAACTTCAAACAGTAACATTGTTTCCCTCAAAGGGAATACATGACCCTTGCGTGTAAATCCCAATGGATTCATTTCGATTCCTTGTGCAGCACTGGTCAAGGGAGAGTTTCTAAAAGGTGTCCAAGAGGAGGTTTAGTGTGGCAATTGCTTCTGTAAATTCCCGCAAAAAGGACGATGTCAGTGTCACTCAAGTGCTCTTGTGTATTCACAACCTGATGCAACTGCAGAACATTTACACAAGTTTGGCTCTTGTAATATTACTAGCAGTGCACTTATTCATAATGGTGTGTAATCCCAGGCCCAACAAGCACCAGGTTGGTAGATCATCCAGTCCGACAAAGTTTGAGGAGGCTCTCTAGGCGAGGATGAGCAGACAAATAATCTGAGTGTTCTGAATAGTATGCATTGCTCCCACAGTTCAGATGGGCCCTAATGACAACTTAATGAACAAGTCCCCCCATGTGTTCGAATTGGATGATGAAGTCCTGGATCCGGTAGATAAATACCACTCTCCACACAGGCGCCTGTCATTGTCTAATGCTTGCCTAAGCAGTACACTATAAACTTTCCCACCTTCTTCAGGTCCAAAGAATATTTCCTCAGACCAAGGTGTCAGAAGGACCAAATACTCAGCTGGAACATTGCAGGGCTAAGGTGAAAATTGGATGACCTGGATTGGGTCTCCTTTATTCAAGTGCACATTTGCTATTTTTAGGAAACTTGGTCCGTCAGCGAGGTGGCCTTTGAGGAGTATTCAACTTTTTGTACAACCGCCATAAGAGAAGGCAAAGGAAAGCCAAAGGGTGGCCGAACAATTTGGGTTTGAACAAACACCTTTGAACATTGTCCCAATTGCAGTGCAGATGATGAGTTCTTGGGTAAAATGGAAATTCTAGTTAAATCTCTGATGTTACCCTTATTGGAACGAACGAGGATCCTTAATTCTAAATTAGATCAGCTGGAGAATCTAGTTACAGCTAATTCCAATACGCTGGATAAACTAGTAAAGGGGATGGAAAACCCAAAGGGCCTAGCAATTGATTCTCAAGTTATAGGGACTGGTGATGGATCAAGGGTGGCTCTTCCAGCCACTGTTGATACACCTAATATCCAGTTAGGACGACCACGTTTGAAGAAGCTCCCTGTATGTAAAAACTCCTCGGCCATTACCAGGGGCAGGGACCCGGTGGCAGGCGCGGTGCATAGAACACAGTCCACACCCTGTGCACTAGATACAGGTAGTCAGTTAAATGGGCACTGCTCATCGGGGAAGGAGGTCATTAAACAGTGTCTCCCATGTGTTAACCTACCCCCCGAGTCCGTCCCCTACACGATTATATTTGTGGGAGTTCCAGCCATTGGGGAGGAGAAATTGGAATCATATAGGGAGTTGAAAAATAAAGTCACCTTTTGGCTTAATAAGAACAGAACTCTCCCTCCCTCTTCCAATACGGAGATATTAAACGTCAGAAGGGTAAGCTGGGTGGGACATTGCCCAAAAGATTTAGAGGGAGATTGCGTTATAATACATTTTAGGGACCCTTGGGTGGTCGATTTTGTTTGTAGAGAACCAAGGTTTGGAAGGGTGGGTGAAGTTCAATCACTAGGCCTCAATTATTTTTATCCCCAAAGAAACTGTGGTCCTTTCTATCCCCCACCTAACCCCCGAAGGAGAAGTCATATTGGTGGATACCCCTTAGATCGGGTAACACACTTCCTTCCCTTGTTTAATCGGTTTGAGCCTCTTTCAGGCTTAGAGGGGGTCGATTGTCTCTCGAATATGCCTGGTGGTAACACTCAGACCAAGAGATCTGGTAGGGATCTCCGGGGGATATGCATACCTGATGTTGGAGTGGCTGTTGGTACCGATTATGCTCATCGCAGGTCTATAGAGGTGGTCAAGGTGGGACAGGATGTCGGCCATGGGGTGGGATGGTCTCCCCTGGGTTCCCTAGCCAGAGAACCCCCAGCCAGAGAACTCCCGATAGAGGGTGGGCGATCATTAGGATCTAACCTAGGGGTGTTAGATCAAAGACAATCGACTACTCAGGATACATTGCTCAAAATAGTCTCGTGGAACATTGCAGGGCTAAAAGGTAAAATAGCCATAGGAGAGTGGGCTGATTTTGTAGATGACCACGATATCCTAATTTTTCAAGAAAGTTGGGCTCCCGACCCCATTTATCATTTGGAGTACCTCAACTTCTATAAACCCGCCATTCGGGGTAGAAAAGGCAGAGCGTCTGGTGGCCTAACCATTTGGGTGAGGCAGTCCCTTAGTTATAGGCCCACAGAAGTGTTAGTGCACAATTCTGACATTCTTGGGCTTAAGCTTAGTAGGAAAAACCATCAGGAAATTTTTATTGTTAATATTTATGCACGTGGCCTACCTGGAGGGCGGTGTCCGACAATTATTGGCGAGCTAGATCTGTTCCTAAATCTGATTGGGAGGGAAAAGTTCATAGTAGTGGCTGGGGACTTCAACTGTACTTTTGAACCCCTTTTATGTGAGGGAGAGGACATTTATGCAAAAGAAGATGCGTTATGGAACGTCCCACACCTTGATTTAAACCCAATTAAGAAAGGGACGGAGGCAGCACGTCATTGGTTGGGATTGTGCCTTGAGTGGGGGCTGAGAGCGGTTAATGGCCGATCACAATCTGATAAAATAGGCCGGGTGACATTCGACAATGGTACCAGCACAAGTCGAATTGATTACATTTTAATTAAAATTGTGTATTGGTCGCTACTTGAGGACATGGTAATTTCTGCTCGTCCCGCGAGTGACCACAATCCGTTGGTCCCAAGTTTAAAACTTGAGGATAGCCCGGGGAGCTTTAGAGCCACCGAATGCGTCACAGCAGATGCTATCCTAACTAACGATAGATGTAGGGTTTGGCGGGGTAGGGTAGCAGAAGACCCCGCTACTTTAGATAGGATTTCCCACGAAGTCTCATCCACCTTGTGTGCCATTCAGGCACTGGCCGATTCCCCGAGCCATTCAGTGCTTACAAGTGAACTCCATGAGCAGCTTTTTGATAATCTGAAAGCACTCTTTACCAAAACCCTTAAACCCGGGAAAGTTTCGGTATTAAAACCAGGGAACAAATGGTACAATAAATCGTGCCGACAGGATCATAGTTCCCTGATCAAAGCCATAAAATCCAGAGTGGTTGTTGATATCAGGACGGCAAGGTTAGAGTACAAGAAGGTCCAAAGGGAGGCCAAGAGAGCTTGGGACGACAGACGCTGGCAGGATTTATATGAGGCAAATAGGTCCTCAAATCAGATCAAGTTCTGGCAGGTTGTTAAATGGGGTGGGAACCTGGAGTCGCAAACCCCGGCGAACCATGTTTCTGCTGAGGATTGGGTTGATCATTTCGCGTCCCAGTTTAGGGGCCCTAAGTTAGAACTTGCGTGTGTTTCAGTCAACCCTTCCCCAATGTTACTAACGTCACGTTTTCCCTTAGTGTTTGAGAACAAAGATGCAGAGACTGCACTGGGTTTGGTTCAAGCCGGCAAAGCCCCAGGTATGGATTGCATCCCAGCCGACTTATTTAAGTATGATTTGTTGAATTGGGTGCCCTATATTACGATACTTGCCAATGCCATCGCGAATGGGGCTCAGATCCCAGAATCTTGGAGAGGGGCCGAAATATTACCAATATTTAAAAAGGGGGATCGTTCGGACCCGGGGAACTATCGTCCCCGGGGAACTATCGCCCCATCAGCTTAATAGATGCAATCCAGAAAATCATAGCTAGGATGGTGTTGGCCAAAATCCGGGTCTGGATGGATAATGAGAATATTTTATCCCCCATGCAGGCTGGTTTTAGATCAAGTGTCAGTACAATTGACCAGGTGTTTAGATTTATTCTGATATACTGGAAGGTGGTGTTCTTGGGTGGAGGAACTATTTATGCAGCGTTTGTAGACCTCAAGTCCGCCTTCGCTCTCGTCCCAAGAGACAAGTTATGGGCTGCCCTAGGAAATATGGGAATGCCCCGTGAACTTTTGGATCTAGTAATAAGATTACACGAGGCTAACTTTGCGAGGGTTAGATGGGGTAGGCAGGGGCAGGTCACTGAGCGATGCCCTGTTACTCGTGGTGTCCGCCAGGGTGTGTTCTTGCACCGACTCTGTTTCTGTTATTTATCAACCGAGTCGTGCAGTACTTTGTAGACACACCAACTGACTCCCCGGCCCTAGGTGGCATAAAGTTTCCAATCCTTATCTTCGCGGATGAGACCCTTATCCTATCTAAAACACAGAAGGGACTTCAAACAGCATTAAATAAGTTCGAGGACTTCTGCAAACATAATGACCTCTAGGTCAACGTGAGTAAAACCAAATTCAGGGTACTAACCAAAAACAGGCCGTTGAAGGGCCATGTCAGCATGAATGGTATCGAGCTAGAGCAGGTGAAAGTTATGACCTACTTAGGGGTAGTTTTAGAATATAGGCTTAGATGGAAACCGCAGCTTGATGCACTCTGTTTAAAATTTGCCCAATTAACAGGGTGCCTAATTAAGGAACAAAGAACTTCACTAACTAAAAGGATAGCACCCGCACTAAAAATATATAATGCTAAAATAAGTTCAGCAATCCTGTACGGTGCGGACTTATGGGGCTTTTCAGACCTATCCTCGTTGGTTAGAATTCAAAATAAATTCCTTCGCAATCTGGTCGGTCTCCCTCAATCAAGCCCTATGAAACCCCTGTTACTTGACATGGGCTGCCATTCCATTGATGATGTGGCGCGGCTTAGGAGGGTAGCACTGTGGAGGAGAATATGGACAACTCCGGAACTGGCACCTTTTGCCAATGAAATTTCAGATCTTAGATCTATTGTGGGATCAGGTAATCTTCCTTGGTTCAGAGATGTGAAATCTATATTGGGAAACATGGGCCTTAGTCAGCTGTGGTTGGCCCCAGGAAATAATGCTTTTCCTTCTAAAAAGGAATTTAAAGCACTTTACTGGGCGACTGTAAGACACCAACTTGTTGTCCGGATAGATTCTACTTCTCTGACTGATAGGTTTTTGGTCCACAAGCTCGACCCCTCACTGGAGGAATATTGGGATGTCATCACTAGGAGTAGCGATAGAAAGCTATACCACCAGTTTAGGGTCGGGACGCTACCCTTGAGGTCTTTTACAAATAAATGGCGTGGTCAGTCTTCAGAGTATTGCCCCTGGTGTAGGGACCAAAAGGAGTCAATAGGTCATGTTTTCTTTGCTTGCCCCGCTTATTTAGCCCCCCGGAGAAAATGGTTAAAACCAATATGTATCAAAATGAGAACACGGGTGGGTGTGGAGGCGCTATGGCTTTTGAGAACCAATACAACAGAGATTGTGACCATAGTGGTAGCAAAATTCTTGGGGTGGGCATGGATAATCAGAGCTAGCTACCCATATGAGAGCTGATCAACTGATTGTTTTTAATTGTAATATATATCTAGTACGTCTTTAATTACAAATTTACTCATGTTTTATGAGTTTGTATGACATGTCCAACACTCTACGTAGTGAATATCTGTGTGTTGAAATTAACATATGTACACAAGGTTTTATTGACTGGTTTTAATGTTTTTATTATTATGTAGGGTATATGTTGTATATAGTCTAGAGTAGAGTGTTTTTATGATTGTCTTTTATGATGTAATATTTTGAAATAAAGACGTATGAACTGAACTGAACTGAATATAACCTAATCTAACAGAATGTGTAGTGTGTAAGCAATTACCCTATAGGCTGTCCTAGCACTTTTGAGCACATTAATTTTTTCCTTCTCCTGTAAGATTTCAATGTCCACACTTTTTCACTCTTTATTGCTTGAGGAAACTGAAGGTTTAGTACTATACTGACCAAAAATGCAATTAATTTTTGACTAGTGCAAATACCAACTGCAATGAGCAAAGCAAGCACACCCAAAAAATCTTACATGTAGTCAGGAACCAGCACGGAGGCCAATGAAAAAGCATGGGGAGCTAAAAGAAATCATCATTTTGGTGACAGGCTAGTTTGGCAAATGTTTCATAAATTAACCGAAATTATTCCCCTTGCAATTAATAGCCCATGAAACCAGTATTAAAACAATTTCTGAATGTTTACAAAATCTCAAATATAATAGGCCAATCGTATTAAAAAAAGGAACAATTGTACATTTGTTGGAAAATATTTTGGAAATAAAAGGTGTAAAACAAAGTTTGTAAACAGGTTAGTGTTAGGATATTCTGTTTTATATTTTTATCACGGAGGCTAACGCACACGCATCAGGAGATAAACCTAAAGTTCCAGAATGCTACCAAAGATATAGTATAGAAGTTAACCCAAAAATAGAAACATTTGTGCTCCTTGATACACGGACCATACACTGGGATGTCGCTTGTAGTTAAGGAGATATCAGAAAATATTGAAATATTGAGGGTGCAGTCTCAAATCTAGCAAATATGTTAATTGAATTGTGTCAGGTTAGCATCACCTGGTCAAATTCCAGTCAGTTATTCTTAAACCTCGAAGACCCCAAGTTATCTACTAAACTTTCATATTCATTTTGTCAATTGTAATGAAAACGGTTAGACCAAAATATTAGCAATCATGACAATTGTCCAGAGGTTTCATGCATTGTTGATTGCCTTGCAACACTTCTGAGAACTGACAAATTTACCAACTTGATCAACGCAAGTATCCGAAATTACACCCTGACTATTTTTAGCCCCTGAAACCAGTATTTAATTCCTTTCTGAATGTTTATATACAAATCTCTAATAAAATAGGACAACTGGTAAAAAAAAGAGAAACAATTGTACATTTGTTGGAAAATGTTTTGAAAAAAGAAATATGTAAAACAAGGTATGAAAACAGGTTATTGTTAAAAAATCTAACACAGAATATTCTCTCAAACTCCCAAGCAAAATTGGAGAACAAGGAGGAACACGATAGTAAAGGGAAGAACATGTAGGAAATAGAGGACAAATACACAAGAAGTAAGAAAGTTAGTTAGAAGGTAGTATGCCAATCAATTTGAAAATAAATTAGATGGCTTTGGAAGTGAGAGTAATGAGAGTAAATTGGGGTGGGGGGGGGATCAACCAAGTACAAGAGAAGAAGGAGGTTAGAAACAGGACTGAAAGGTTGCGGAGAGTAGGTTGATATTCAAAATAGGCTGGAGAGCAGAGTGGTGAGTTGCTCCCAATGACCCAGACTAATAGGAGCAGTAGTTAAATAGAATTTATTATATTGATTATTACAAATTGGTTAATGGCATACATTTTGAGCAAATGGATTCTTCAATTGGTTTGAGGTAACCAGTTCCACAAGGTGTATTTTTGCAGAAATAACTACTTGCACTTGGTATGCACGTCTAGCTCAAGAATGCAATAGATACACATCCTCTCTTCACAAAGGCCTTTGACACCATTGATTGGTCTCATCTAACCAAAGACCTTCAGCAACTAATTTTCTCCCAATGCTCTTGAAAGAATAGAATTTCTATAAAATTCTGAAAGTAGTGATCCATTTCAGTTGATTACTGTAAGAAGAATTTATACTGACTGCGTGTGAAGCAACTGTCCCCTCTCCGCATAATCAGTCGCCTTTGTTATTAAAACAACTTTAAATGTTATGTCAAAACGGTGTTAGTTGTATATGGGCAATATTTTCTTCACAATAAAAATTTATATGAAGCGGTCCTTAAGAATGCCAATTGCAGATGGTTTGGAAACTTAACAAGTTTCAAAATTAACTACCGCAAGCGAGCTTCTTCAACCTCTAAATCATTTGGCTACAGCTATAGACTCGGCTAAACTGCTTGAACTACTGCAGCGAAAAATAACATAAGTTAATAACAAAATCACTTAAGTGTTTGGAAAGCTGTTAGGCATTAGCTACATTTAAAAACATCACAGAAAAATGCCCAGTGGTAGCCATGATGTGAATAGAGATTCGGGTACCGGTGTACATTAAGACGATCCAGAAGTTACTATTCGGCTTTTATGATAGTTAGAAGGATTACATACTGCCAAGAAGAATGGGTGGGAGTTTGCTGAAGCTTTAAAGTTCTGTCCACGAAGGATGTCGAGTGCTGAGGGGTTGGGGTCTGGCTGGAGCACCAACACGCCTTGGCAAAAGCAACCCACGCAGGGAGGTCAAACAGGTTACAGGGTCCAGGGAACTCACCAAGCAATGGGGAGTCAGGGCACATCTGGAGCAACCAGGAAAGCCCAAAATAAATCAGTATGACCCCCAGGGGGACCCACAGGCCAAATGACCAGGAGTAGCGAGGGGACCTCGAGCAAGCTTACAAAGTACCAGCCCACGGAGCACTCGGTGCGAAGAGCCCGGAGTTCTTTTGAGTAAATACTGCTCATAGTCAGAACTATACTGAGTCCAATGCACAAGAGCGGTAATCGCCAACAAGCATATGCAACTGCAAACAGATGTGGTGCACAGGGGTTCGGGTTATGCAGTCCCCACGAGGGATACTGGCCTCCAACTTGCTGAGAGGGCAGTTCGACCTCGGGGACCTTCGTACCCTGTGTTGCTGAAATCTTCGGAGTGCGAAGGAGCAGTGGACCGGTCAGTTGCTTTTTGAGGTGCCTGTGAATGCAGGGGAGTGACTCCTTCACCCAAAGGGAGATTCTTCAGTTGTCCTTAGTGCACCACAGGTCCTGCATGGAGCCTGAATGGAGCAAGGGCACAGACAAAGCTTGGGGCGGAGAGGGAGATAATGTCGGGCCCAGTGGAAGTCCAGCGGTCGAAGGTCAGTGGTTTCTTCTTGTAGAATCTTGTCCACGTAAAATCTAAAGTCTTACAGCCAGCCAACTTTTTATACCCCAGGGAGAGGGTTGGACAGATTTGGGGGTCCCTCCTAAGGGAGGGTCAGGACAGAGGGGTGGTTATACCCATGTCCTTTGTCCAGTTTTGCACCAGAGCAGGAGTCAACGGCTCCCAGAACTGGTTTGAGCTGGACTATGCACAGGGACACCAAATATGCCCCAAGTGCAGACTTTCAGGCACTCTCAGAGTACACACCCACCTAGCCCCAATACACTAAATCCTGTCTGGGAGATGGTCATACCTCCCCGTGACAGGATGCCTATTGTGTTGCCTTCCTCTGCTCGAGCTTGGCTCAGCAGCAGGAAGGCAGAAATGTGTCTCTGGTCCGCAGCATCCATTTTGTGCTGACTGGGCCGAGAAGGCTGGCACCGGATAGACTAGTGATCCAACGATACTCGCTTCAGAAGGGTAAAATCATACCTCCCACACAGGTTACTGGTATGGAGGTATGATTAAAAGGTGTTTGATACCAAACACAATATGTTTCTATGCAGCCATTTTCGAGACGGCTGTAATGCCAGAAACCGGTCCTCGGAAGCTTGTTTCCGGTCCAGGGAAGGCATGGCTTGGCAGTTCGGGCTGGACTGTTCCCATGAGGCACAGGGTCAGACTGATTTGCATATAGCCATGTCTGAACTGGGGTGGCAGAGTGGGCTAAAGAACGGTGATGGATTACACCCAGATCTTTTGACTGGGTGTGAGTGTTTGATTGGTTCAGATGCTCCGTCCATTACCACCCCCTTTTGTACTGCTTTTGTCCGCCATAAGTGTGGCAGGGTATGCTCAGACGTGAGTCCCTTGCTCACTTTGCCACTGGATTCAAGCAAGCTAGGCTGAAGACGGCTGTAATGCCAGAAACCGGTCCTCGGAAGCTTGTTTCCGGTCCAGGGAAGGCATGGCTTGGCAGTTCGGGCTGGACTGTTCCCATGAGGCACAGGGTCAGACTGATTTGCATATAGCCATGTCTGAACTGGGGTGGCAGAGTGGGCTAAAGAACGGTGATGGATTAAACCCAGATCTTTTGACTGGGTGTGAGTGTTTGATTGGTTCAGATGCTCCGTCCATTACCACCCCCTTTTGTACCGCCATTTTCGAGACAGCATTTACCACAAGGTTATAATGCACCTCTACCTATATGTCCGGCTGAGTCACAGACAACCCGGGAGAATGCTCTCCGAAGGCTGCAGAGATGCTCTGCCCATGCAGGAGCACCCTCTCACTCAAAAACCAGCCCCTGCCTTCAGGATTGTTAAGGCCTGCTATAGGGGCAACTTATAAGTTATAGTGACCTAAAGATACAGTGAACCTATATCTAAAGCAAGTGGTGCAAGCGCCAGCTTACAAAGGTTGCAGTAGCAGACCTGTAGTTCCATTTGCATGGCCTCTCATGGGTGGCATAATACATGCTTCAGCCCATGGGAGGTCCCTGGGGTGCCTATGCCCTGGGTACATGAGTACCATATACTAGGGACTTATAAGGGTACCCCAGTGTCCAATATGGAATGTACCAAAGTACATGCATAACAATTGAAAGGAGAAAGCAGATTGGTTGGGGTCCTGATTGGCAGGATCCCACTAAGACTACTCAAAACAGTGCAAGATCATGCAAAAAGTAGGGGTAGCCATAAGAAGCCGATCCTACTTTCCTACAGTTGTAACCAGACCGTGTATGTAAATGATGAACACAGGTTGTATGAGTAACATGTAGACATGTTGGAAGTTTCAAGAAACAGGCTAAGCGTAATGCAAACTTGCCATCAACAGTTATGATGTTCTACGCACCTCAGCCCATGTATATCTAACAACACCCAATCACAGTCATAGAACACTAGCAAGCAAAAAACTCCAGATCATCACTCCACCAAGAGAGGTAGGCCCAAAGGGCCTGGTGATAATTCAATGCAAATACAGGTGCCTATATATGCAATACTTATGTTACACTTTAAGAACTACATATTGTATTTAGGTTCCAAACAGACGGCATCCTAAACAGTTGAACTGTATACACTTTCATAAGCCAGTACTGTTCTTCCTATTTCTTTCTCAGTCTGTGCATTAGCTATGTGTTGTTGCAAACACAACACACTAACACAACGCAACAGAACTTCATGTAGTTTAAATAAGCAGGGAAGAAAAGGTGTAGTGGTTTCTTATTAGTTATTGTTAATCAGTTATGGAGTCTAGAGTACAGCTGGCTGGGATTGTATTGCTTGTCCTTTTTAGGTTTCTCCAGGCTCTTGCCCTGTGCTTGCAGATTCTCTTGTGAATAAAACAAAATAAAACTATAAAGGGGCTAGAGCCTGCCTATTACTTACCACTGATTAGTTTCAATGGTACTCTTGTTTCATTGTTTCTTACTAGTCGGGCTTCCTAGTTTCACTTTCTCTCACAGTCTGGCTGTTTGCCTCATGGAGCATGGAGCACGTACAGCACCTTGTTTGCGGCCAGTGTCCTTCCACTGGCCCCTCAACTTTGGAGGTTTCTTTTTGTTTCTTGGCTGCACTCCATAAAAGTGCACATTCCCTTTTCCCATTGTCGATAGTGTGGCTTGCTCTCTCCCGTCATCTGTTGGTTTTAACCTAACCCAGCCCACTTTCGCTCTTTGTTGTTGTTTTTAAACCCAACCAGGCCCTCCGTTGTTTTTTAAACGTCCACTAAGTTGTTTTAAAAATCAACCCCTCGCCCTCCTCTTGCCTGCTCTCCATCATTGTTTCACCCTGCAGAATGAGAAGAGGGATGCAGCATGAGAAATGCCCCCACGCTGTTTCTTTACATGTTGCACAGCGGTGCCGGTTGCAGCGCAACATGGTTTAAATAGGAAAAAAGTGCAATGATGCAGTCAATGCTGGCCGCGTCAGTATTTTTTTTCACTTTCGTTATATTTTTTTTTAACTTTAAGCCATGTTACACAGAAGAACACGCTGATGTGCAACATGTTAAAAAAAACACAAAAAAACGACAAAGCCAATAGATTTTGCATAGAGAAACCTATTGGCTTTGCCATTGCTTGTTCAGCTTGGGATAATGAGAAAAGGTAGGGTGGCAAAGCGACAAGGTTTTACTGCTTAAGCCTTCCAGCTGAAAAAGCAGATGCCAGATAGTGGAGTGAACTCTACACAACGTTTTTAGGTCTCGCCTAGCGTTGCATGCGACTTGAAGCCCCACCCATCATTTTCATTGCAAAAACAACAATTGATGGACAGAATGCAGAACAATGTCATACATTCACCCCAGTACAGAGATCTGGGCCTAAATCCATCGTTTTTTGCACTCCACACCACCCCAGGTAAGACATGGCCATATGCAAATCAGCCTTCACCCTGTGCCTCATGGGAACAGTCCAGCCCGAACTGCCAAGCCATGTCTTTCCTGGACCGGAATCAAGCATCCAAGGGCAGGGGTCTGGCTATCAGCCGTCATCAGCCTGGATAGTTTGACTCCAGTGGTGTGGAGAGCATGGGACTCACGTCTGAGTATACCCATCCCACTCGGAGTGACAAATGCAAAAACAACAATTGTTGGACAGAATGCACAACAATGTCATACATTCGCCCCAGTACAGAGATCTGGGCCTAAATCCATGGTTTTTTTGCACTCCACACCACCCCAGGTCAGACATGGCCATATGCAAATCAGCCTTGACCCTGTGCCTCATGGGAACAGTCCAGCCCAAACTGCCAACCCATGTCTTTCCTGGACCGGAATCAAGCATCCAAGGACCGGTTTCTGGCTATCAGCCGTCATCAGCCTGGATAGCTTGACTCCAGTGGTGTGGAGAGCATGGGACTCACGTCTGAGCATACCCATCCCACTCGGGGTGACAAATGCAAAAACAACAATTGATTGACAGAATGCATAACAATGTCATACATTCACCCCAGTACAGAGATCTGGGCCTAAATCCATCGTTTTTTTGCACTCCACACCACCCCAGGTCAGACATGGCCATATGCAAATCAGCCTTGACCCTGTGCCTCATGGGAACAGTCCAGCCCAAACTGCCAAGCCATATCTTTCCTGGACCGGAATCAAGCATCCCAGGATCGGTTTCGGGCTATCAGCCGTTATCAGCCTGGATAGCTTGACTCCAGTGGTGTGGAGCGCATGGGACTCACGTCTGAGCATACCCATCCCACTCGGGGTGACAAATGCAAAAACAACAATTGATGGACAGAATGCAGAACAAGGTCATACATTCACCCCAGTACAGAGATCTGGGCCTAAATCCATCGTTTTTTTGCACTCCAGACCACCCCAGGTCAGACATGGCCATATGCAAATCAGCCTTGGCCCTGTGCCTCATGGGAACAGTCCAGCCCGAACTGCCAAGCCATGTCTTTCCTGGATCGGAATCAAGCATCCAAGGACCAGTTTCTGGCTATCAGCCGTCATCAGCCTGGATAGCTTGACTCAAGTGGTGTGGAGAGCATGTCTGAGCATACCCATCCCACTCGGGGTGACAAATGCACCGACACCGGTCCTAGGATGCTTGTTTCCGGTCCAGGGAAGACATGGCTTGGCAGTTCGGGCTGGACTGTTCCCATGAGGCACAGGGTCAGACTGATATGCATATGGCCATGTCTGAACTGGGGTGGTTGAGTGAGCTAAAGAATGGTGATGGATTAAACCCAGATACGTTGACTGGGGGTGAGTGTTTGATTTGCTCAAACGCTCCGTCCATCTTCCCCTTTAGTATCGCTTTGTTTGCCCTAAGTGTGGCAGGGTATGCTCAGACGTGAGTCCCTTGCTCACTAAGCCACTGGATTCAAGATAGCCTGGCTGATGAGGATTATGAATCGGAAACCGGTCCCAGGATGCTTGTTTCCGGTCCAGGGAAGACATGGCTTGGCAGTTCGGGCTGGACTGTTTCCATGAGGCACAGGGTCAGACTGATTTGCATATGGCCATGTCTGAACTGGGGTGGCTGAGTGAGCTAAAGAATGGTGATGGATTAAACCCAGATCAGTTGACTGGGGGTGAGTGTTTGATTTGCTCAAAAGCTCCGTCCATCATCCCCTTTTGTATCGCTTTGTTTGCCCTAAGTGTGGCAGGGTATGCTCAGACGTGAGTCCCTTGCTTACTTGGCCACTGGATTTAAGATAGCCTGGCTGATGAGGATTATGAATCCGAAACCGGTCCCAGGATGCTTGTTTCCGGTCCAGGGAAGACATGGCTTGGAAAGATCGGGCTGGACTGTTCCCATGAGGCACAGGGTCAGACTGATTTGCATATGGCCATGTCTGAACTGGGGTGGCTGAGCTAAAGAATGGTGATGGATTAAACCCAGATCAGTTGACTGGGGGTGAGTGGTTGATTTGCTCAAACGCTCCGTCCATCATCCCCTTTTGTATCGCATCATTTTCATTGGGTCGCGTCAGCGTTTATGCTAAATGCTGGCTTCCCATTGAAAATGATGCTTTTTGGCCACTGCCCTTTCTCCCTTTTGGACGGCCCATCCGGACTGGGTCGTCTGCTTCATGGCTGTCGTGAAGCACGTACTTATCTTTAGGTGCGGCCATCGGTTTCTAATCAGCATGGCCTTAGTACAGCCATGCTAATTAGAAACAGATGCCCCTCCTAAAGATAAGAAATTATGCAGGCACTACCCTGCACACTGAGGTCTCCTCGCTTCAGCGCCCTCCTCCCCCTCGGAGCACACGTCTACTCACGGAGCCTCTCCTCGCTTTAGCCCCCTCGCCTCGGAGCATACGGAACTTGTTTAATTTAACCCCTCAGAATAGTTAGAATAATTTCCGGCTGATTTGGGGCTAAGCGTCTATCTTGTGACTCTTAAGCATAAGGCTGTGTTTCAGAAACAGACCAAAGCGCATGGAGAGTTTAGTCTCCCTAATATTTTACCATTCACGCCCCCTACTCCCAAGCTACAGCGGGCAGAGTTGCCTGAGATGCTTTTTGATGGAAAGTGCCAGACTATATTAAATATTTTGGACAGCTTTTGGAAGCAGGATGCAGCATGTACATCTCCTTGCATAGAAAGAGTCTCTCTGGACAACATCTTCTGAGCTGCATATCGTGACAGTCACCCCCCCCCTCCCACACACACACACGGGCTGTGCGGTGTGCTGCCTTTTTGGTATATTTTCAGAAGCACTTAGACAGTAGGTCCTTCTAGGAGTGAAGAGGGGGCTTGTTGGGTGAAGGGAGTACACAATTAATCTACAGAAAAAGTGTTGGTAGTGTTGTAAGCGTTTTCACCAGACGCAGCACCAGTGCACTGTAGTTTGACCATTTTACGCAGCCCCAGTGCACTGTACTTTGACCCTCTCACACAGCCGCAGTGCACTGTACTTTGACCCTCTCACGCAGCCACAGTGCACTGTAGTGACCCACTCACGCAACCCCAGTGTACTGTAGTTTGACCCTCACATACAGCCCCAGTACACTGTAGTTTGGCCCTCTCACGCAGCCCCAGTAAACTGTATGACTACCTCACGCAGCCCCAGTGCCCTGCAGTTTGACCATCTCACACAGCCCCAGTACATTGTAATGTGATGTGATACATTGTAATGTGACCCTCTCACGCATCCCCACTACACTATATGACTACCTCATGCAGCCCAGTACCCTGTAGTTTGACCCTCTCAGGCAGCTTGCAGCAGGGTGGGGAACAAACGTGCCTGCTCACGGATTACAAACGGGTGCTCTTTAAGAAACACAAGGGCACGCAGTGTATTTCTGTCCCCTCAGGTGGGACCACAGGAGTGGGAGGAGAGGTGAATGGATAAATGCATCATAAAATGGAATAGTAGTGATAGGGCAGGAGGAAGGAGACAGCGACAGACAGACCCAACAGAGAGGGAGCAAGACAAAGGCTGCCACGGGCAACAAGAGGACAACAGAGGAAGATGGCCTGTGCACGATATTAAAAGCAAGACAGCAAAAGGAGAAAACGCGGGAGAAAGAGGAGGCAGGCTCAACACGAGAAAGAGACAGCGAGCGAAACAGAGAAGAAGGGTGGGGAAGGAAAAGCTGAAGAGAGCGAGCGAGATGGACAGTCAGGGGGCAGAGAAAGAGAACAGAAGGCGAATAAGAAAGCAGGACAGACAGAGTTTAAAGGAGAGACAGCAAACAGAATATGCTTAGCAAGCGTTTGGGAGAGTGATGCGGAGAAAGGGAGAGATGAAAGTTGGGACCTGCACGGTAAGAGAGAGGGGAGTGTCAGCAAAAGAGAAGGGAAGAGAATCGGCAGGGAGACAAACACAGAACACAGCTGCCCAACAGCACACTTGCAGACGAAGCCCATCTTTAAATATGCCGAGTTGATCCGTACTCGAGAGAGGTGCTTGACTATATTAACACTTACACACCACGTCGTGCCAAGGAAGCGCTATCATTTATTTGATGGCACCTGGAAGCCGGCTGATGTATGTAGAAATAGATAGCCGATTTCCAAGTAGGTTCTGTAGTAAGTTTATTCCACAGATGAAGGAGCAGCTTAACAACCACAGCAGGTCCTAACAGCTTTCCAGTCAGCGTACAACTGACAAACATAGACCTTCCCAACACAGAACACATAAGAACATTCCAATCCTCATTTTACATTCCACAGCCCACTTAATGCAATACAAAGGATACCACACACCCCCCCTTTGAAAACAACAAAAACAGAAAACAAAACAAAACAAAAAAAAAATATTTAAAATCTAACAAAATCTTTCATTTTAACAGGAGCATATTTGATACATGAACTCTTCCTAACACCAAAACTTTGAGCAAAAGGCTCAATGGGCCTTTCATTACCAAGTTCAGACCCAGCAAAATTTTGCTCCATAGTAGAACCACATTCCTTACGACTATTATCAGTAATACACATAGGATCATTTATGCCTTCAGTACTATTACTAATACGTTCAGTAGAATTGGAAGTATCCTGTACATTTTTAGTACTATCTTGTACATTCTCAAAATTGTAAAAATTGTCCATAAAATTTTGAACAACTTCTTCTTCAATTTTTTGAACTGACTGAGATTCTAATAGTTGTGAGTTACGTAGTGATTTGCCTGATCTAAATATCGATACACGCCGAAAATTCCAAATGTTCCCTCCTTCAACTCTGACCGCTTTGCTGAAAACCTCAATAACTCTCACCGGATCAGATCATTTAGACCACCTTTTGGAAGTAGAACCACCCAGTTTGACACGAACCAGATCACCAGTCCGAACTTTGTGATCAACAAACCTTTGTTTACTAATATTTTTACACATTTTCTCTTGATACTTCTTGACACGTTCCCTAACTTCTGAAAAACTTACACTAGACTCATCAGACTCATTCAACTTCAACCATGATGGCAATGATTGGAAACTCTCTTGTGTACTATGCCTTGTTCTCTAAAAAAACTGTTCAATTTCTTTGCTAGTAAACTGTGTTCCATTATCAGAAATAATTTCAGATGGTAAACCTTCCCTGCTAAACACATTCCGAAGAAATTCTATAACCTGAAACAAATTTATTTTCTAAACAATTTTAAGGTCTGGCCACTTCGAAAAATAGTCAACCAAGACCAAACCAAAAACCTCCTTAGAACCAGAAAGACTCAAAGGCCCAATTATGTCAATACCCAATCTTCTCCACGGCCCTTTTGCATATTCAATAGGAGAAACATTCACTGACAAAGGTTTAACAGATTTATCACTATTTGAGCATGGTACACATTCTCTGACCCATTTGTCAACCATGCTATCAATACAGGGCCACCAATATAATTCACGTTACCTTCTTTTTGTAGAAGACATACCCATGTGACCCTCATGAGCAATTATAATAAGATTATCCGATTCTACTCGGAGGAACAATTTTGTCTCCCCTAGTGATAATTTTTTGCGAACACATGAGTTCATCCTTAATCCTAAAAAACAAGCTCAATTCTCCTGTAAGTTTCCTTTCCTCTGGCCAACCATTTTCCAAAAACCTCAACACAGAGCATAAAACATTGTCTTCCAACATAGCTTTTTCCGATCTTTCTTCTAAAATAACTTCGACCTCACCACCATTAATATCCTTCATAGTATAAGCTACATCGCATTCTTCTGCTGTATCAGATACGTCGCAAAAAACACAGTTGATGGACAGAATGTAGAACAATGTCATACATTCACCCCAGTACAAGGATCTGGGCCTAAATCCATCGTTTTTTTGCACTCCACACCACCCTGGGTTAGACACTGGCTATATGCAAATCAGCTCTGACCCTGTGCCTCATGGGAACAGTCCAGTCCGAACTACCAAGCCATGTCTTTCCCAGACCGGAATCAAGCATCCTGGGACCGTTTTCTAGCTATCAGCCTTCATCAGCCTGGATAGCTTGACTCCAGTGTTGTGGAGAGCCTGGGACTCACGTCTGAGCATCCCCAGCCCACTCGGGGTGAAATTGCAAAAAACACAGTTGATGGACAGAATGTAGAACAATGTCATACATTCACCCCAGTACAAGGATATGGGCCTAAATCCATCGTTTTTTTGCATTCCACACCACCCTGGGTTAGACACTGGCTATATGCAAATCAGCTCTGACTCTGTGCCTCATGGGAACAGTCCAGTCCGAACTACCAAGCCATGTCTTTCCCAGACCGGAATCAAGCATCCTGGGACCGGTTTCTGGCTATCAGCCTTCATCAGCCTGGATAGCTTGACTCCAGTGGTGTGGAGAGCCTGGGACTCACGTCTGCGCATCCCCAGCCCACTCGGGGTGAAATTGCAAAAAACACAGTTGATGGACAGAATGTAGAACAATGTCATACATTCACCCCAG
Organism: Lissotriton helveticus; assembly: GCF_964261635.1. NCBI lineage: Eukaryota > Metazoa > Chordata > Amphibia > Caudata > Salamandridae > Lissotriton > Lissotriton helveticus. The sequence goes on along the minus strand of NC_136067.1, from coordinate 484,996,814 downwards.
TACAAGGATCTGGGCCTAAATCCATCGTTTTTTTGCACTCCACACCACCCTGGGTTAGACACTGGCTATATGCAAATCAGCTCTGACCCTGTGCCTCATGGGAACAGTCCAGTCCGAACTACCAAGCCATGTCTTTCCCAGACCGGAATCAAGCATCCTGGGACCAGTTTCTGGCTATCAGCCTCCATCAGCCTGGATAGCTTGACTCCAGTGGTGTGGAGAGCATGGGACTCACGTCTGAGCATCCCCAGCCCACTCGGGGTGAAATTGCAAAAAACACAGTTGATGGACAGAATGTAGAACAAGGTCATAAATTCACCCCAGTACAAGGATCTGGGCCTAAATCCATCGCTTTTTTGCACTCCACACCACCCTGGGTTAGACACTGGCTATATGCAAATCAGCTCTGACCCCGTGCCTCATGGGAACAGTCCAGTCCGAACTACCAAGCCATGTCTTTCCCAGACCGGAATCAAGCATCCAAGGACCGGTTTCTGGCTATCAGCCTTCATCAGCCTGGATAGCTTGACTCCAGTGGTGTGGAGAGCCTGGGACTCACGTCTGAGCATCCCCAGCCCACTTGGGGTGACAATTGCAAAAAACACAGTTGATGGACAGAATGTAGAACAATGTCATACATTCACCCCAGTACAAGGATCTGGGCCTAAATCCATCGTTTTTTTGCACTCCACACCACCCTGGGTTAGACACTGGCTATATGCAAATCAGCTCTGACCCTGTGCCTCATGGGAACAGTCCAGTCCGAACTACCAAGCCATGTCTTTCCCAGACCGGAATCAAGCATCCAAGGACCGGTTTCTGGCTATCAGCCTTCATCAGCCTGGATAGCTTGACTCCAGTGGTGTGGAGAGCCTGGGACTCACGTCTGAGCATCCCCAGCCCACTTGGGGTGACAATTGCAAAAAACACAGTTGATGGACAGAATGTAGAACAATGTCATACATTCACCCCAGTACAAGGATCTGGGCCTAAATCCATCGTTTTTTTGCACTCCACACCACCCTGGGTTAGACACTGGCTATATGCAAATCAGCTCTGACCCTGTGCCTCATGGGAACAGTCTAGTCCGAACTACCAAGCCATGTCTTTCCCAGACCGGAATCAAGCATCCAAGGACCAGTTTCTGGCTATCAGCCTTCATCAGCCTGGATAGCTTGACTCCAGTGGTGTGGAGAGCCTGGGACTCACGTCTGAGCTGATTTGCATATAGCCAGTGTCTAACCCAGGGTGGTGTGGAGTGCAAAAAAACGATGGATTTAGGCCCAGATCCTTGTACTGGGGTGAATGTATGACATTGTTCTACATTCTGTCCATCAACTGTGTTTTTTGCAATTGTCACCCCAAGTGGGCTGGGGATGCTCAGACGTGAGTCCCAGGCTCTCCACACCACTGGAGTCAAGCTATCCAGGCTGATGAAGGCTGATAGCCAGAAACCGGTCCTTGGATGCTTGATTCCGGTCTGGGAAAGACATGGCTTGGTAGTTCGGACTGGACTGTTCCCATGAGGCACAGGGTCAGAGCTGATTTGCATATAGCCAGTGTCTAACCCAGGGTGGTGTGGAGTGCAAAAAAACGATGGATTTAGGCCCAGATCCTTGTACTGGGGTGAATGTATGACATTGTTCTACATTCTGTCCATCAACAGTGTTTTTTGCAAGTATCAGATACGTCATCAGGTAAAGATAATCTTGACATACAATCAGCATGTACATTTAAACGTCCAGGAATATACTCTACACTACATTGATACTCTTGTAGTTTAGCCGCCAATCTAGCCAACCTAGCAGTCAACACTCTACCACCATCACCAGCCAACATTTTCACTAACGGTTTATGATCCGTACGAAGTTGAAACTTAGTGCCCCACAAAAATTGTCTAAAATGTTGAGCGGCCCAAGTGCACGCGAATAACTCTCTCTCAATAGTAGAGTAATTATACTCAGAATCACGTAATGTTCTAGATGCATACGAAACAATACTTTCCACACCAGAACACTTCTGCAACAACACAGTACCTAAACCTGAACTGCTGGCATCAACCGCTACAATGCATTCATCCCCCACCGAGAATGGTTTCAAAAATGGAGAAGAGCAAATTTCTTTTTTCAAACCATCAAATTGTGCTTGTTGTTCAACACCCCACTCAAATTTAGCATTCTTCTTGAGTAACAATCGTAATGAGGATACCTTGGAAGCATAATTCTTAACGAATTTGCTGAAATATTCTGTTAAACCTAGAAAAGAAAATAGCTGCTCTTTGTTAGTAGGAGAAGGTGTTTTAGAAATACTGGAAATGTGGTCAAATTTAGGTTTAATACCTTCGCTTGATATTTCATGCCCTAGATATTCAATTCTGTCTTGTCTAAATTTAAACTTAGAAAATCTGAGTGTTAAACCCTTTAACTGTATTTTATTCAACACAGCTCTCAAATTAATATCATGATCTTTAGAATCTTTCCCATACACCAAAATATCATCTTGAAATGCGACTGCTCCACTACACCCCTCTAACATTTCTTTCATGAGCCTCTGAAACACAGACGCAGCACTGGCGAGGCCAAATGGCATTCTTAAGTAACGATACATCCCCTCAGGTGTTATGAAAGCTGTTAAGTTCTTAGAGTCATCATGTAAAACCACTTGATAAGCGCTTGCAAGACCTAGGGTGGAAAACACACAAGCGCCAGAAAGTGTGGATATCATCTCATGAATTTTAAGTAATGGATGTCTGTCCGTCCAGATCTTTTTTTTTCTTTTTTTTTTTGCAGAGTTTTATATAGCGCGAACTAGAACCGAACCGAATCAGTTATCAGAGCGCTTTACATAGCACCAGTTACGTTACATGAGGACACACTTTCATTTTAGGCACGGGGAGATTAAGTGATTTGCCCAGAATCACAGGGGGTTTTTGGCGTCGTTACCGAGACTCAAACCCAGATCCCCAGGTCCGAGGTCGAGCGCCTTAGCCGTTAGGACAACCCCTCTCTCCTTGTTTAAACTTCGAAGATCAACGCACAGGCGGTTTTCGCCATTGCTTTTAAGCGAAAGAACCACTGGAGAAGCCCACGATGAGAATTCTATAGGCTCAATAATATTAGCTTTAACTAAGTCATTCAAAATATCCTTTAACTTGTTACGATATGCTAATGGCACATTCCGCACTCTATGCCTTACAGGAACTGCAGATTCTTTCAGTATAATTTTATGTTTAAAATCTGCATATTCACCTAACTTTTCTTCAAATACTTTAGGAAACAAATCCTTAATATCAGATACAAAATTTTCATTATCAGATGACACTATATACACGGGTGGTGAAGCATTCGGATCTAATTTCATCCCCATTTCTTTTTTATGAGGCCAACCTAAGATGGATTCACCCTTCCGAGCTATATACACCTTCCCCTTAGTAGATCTGCCTTTAAAGTTAAGGTCAGCTCAAAAAAATCCTTCTAAGTCAATTTTATGTCCAGAATAACTACCAGGTCTAATATCCGGACTTAAATATTTCCTAGTACCCCAGATTTTCTCAAATAAGTCTTTGCTTATGATCGAATACCAAGCACAAGAATCAACAAGCATAGAAACATCTTTCCCATCAATTTCTACAATGCAAGATGGAAAACATTTGCAATCATTGTTGGAAATGCATGAGATACAATTGAATTCACTAAATTCTTCAACCATATTTTCTTCATCAAATTCAATGCAATTTACTTTTTGAGGGGAACAACATATTTTACCGAAATGGGCAGTTTTCTTACATTTGACACAAATTTTTTTCAATGCTGGACAATTTGTAAAATTCCCAACATGATCAAAACTGCCACATCTATAACAAATTATGAAATTACGTTTATTTACACTTTTATAGTCTTTTGAATAATCTTCTTTTTTAAATGGGAATGAGGATTGTTTCTTTTGGACCACCTGATTTTTTACAATAGAAACTTCTGGCACCAAATCTTGCATCTTGACAGAAGCATTTTAGCCTTGAACTCTAATTTCCTTCACAAATCTCTCCGATTGTTCAATTCCTTTTGAAATATTGACTACCGCTTTAAGTGAAGACTCCGTTCCCAACCATAACCTTTTGCGTATTTTTTTACTTTTTGTCTTCATCATTATCTGGTCTCTCAACACTTGTCCATAGTTAATAGTGTCGCAAACACACGATCCAGCTAAAGCACGTAGAGCAGATACGTAATTTTCAATGGATTCATCATCCTTTTGAGCTCGAGAATAACATTTTAAACGTTCTATTACTGTATTAATTTTTTTTCAAAATTTGGTGCTCAGTTGTTTAATTGCAATTTTAAAAACATCGGTTTCATCAGAATCTTCTAATGGAGGGAACTCAGAAAGTTCCTTAATTCCTTGACCCCCTAAAGAGAGTCGTAGTAAATCAAGTTTCCTTTTAGACGAACACCCATCCTCCTCCAAAACCTCTACATACGCTAAAAACATGGGATACCATAAATCCCACTCCATTTTAGGTTCCCCAGCTGTAGGTAAAAAATGAGGAGGAACAATAATATTTGACATCCTATCACTTTAACTATAATGAAATAGGAAAAATAATAACTATATATTACACAGGTGAAATAGTATCCTAAAATTGAAGAAAAGAAAAATAAAAAAAATAAAACAAATGTACTTGTAATGAAGCGTGCACATCGCTGTCGAAATGAATAAACTAGAAAATGTGCAGAAATAGCTTTCAGAAACGAAGTGTGCACATCGCTGATAGCTGGAACATGAAAAACTAAGAATAAGAAATCAGCCCAATCCAAAATGTCCGACAACGTGATTAGCACCTGACGTCACACACCCATGATGCACCTTGTACCCAGACTGCACCTCTAGCGTGACGATGAGTAGAATGGAAGAACGCTACCACGGAGTCCAAAATTCCAATGCCAGAGAATGACCGCTGAGGTACGAGGAATTTCTTTTAAATTATGCCAAAAACTCTACAATAAAAATGCGTTTCAGCTATTCTTAATAGGATTCAGCCGCGGGTGCTATCAATATACACTCGACATTACAGCCGCTGTTGCCATCAAAGTAAAAAACAAATGGTACAATAAATAACAAAGTAGCCAAGCAACCAATTAGATCATATAGATCTTCCGCCGCTGGTGCAATCAAAACACGCTAAAACACAAACAGCCGCTGGTGCTTACGCGCACAGATCCTTAATTAAAACTAAGAGAGTACCTTGAGTTTAAAAAAAAAAAAATGTGAACGCTCTCCTTCATTGTACCAGAAACTCCCGCTTGTCGCCAATATGATGTATGTAGAAATAGATAGCCGATTTCCAAGTAGGTTCTGTAGTAAGTTTATTGCACAGATGAAGGAGCAGCTTAACAACCACAACAGGTCCTAACAGCTTCCCAGTCAGCGTACAACTGACAAACGTAGAACTACCCAACAGAGAACACATAAGAACATTCCGACCCTCATTATACATTCCACAGCCCACATAATGAAATACAAAGGATACCGGCCCAACAAGGTGTGAAAGAATCACAGCCCCTCTTGAGAGACGCCAAGAACCACTCTGTCGCGGGCAGCATTGTGGCAGGGGCTTAGCTATCACGGGTGCAGCGGCACCGGGCCACAGAGGCTTCGGAGGCATACTGAGTTCTGTTTCTTACAGTATCCTGTTACATAAATGGCAGCGAGGCGGCCATTCTCTTTCCTTGCCGTAGGGCCCGGGAGACCCTTGCTAAGCCACTGATGGTGGGGACTGGTGGAGGGGTTCAGGCCTGAACCTTTCTCCTCAGGCAGCTAGGCCCAACGAAACCTCTAGAAAAGGTTACCACGAAAACTTGTGCACAAAATCCCTCACTCGACTCCAGCTGCAGCCCCAGGGTACCGGGGCAGCCAGCAGACCATAGGACACATTCTGTGCACGTTCATATCAAAAGTGTTTATTTTGGTATTATTCTAAGTGCCTTGTGAAGCAGAGATCTCTATTGTTTCCTATCTACAGCGGAGAGAAATAACCGAGAAATAACCCTTTGGATATTAAAGTCCTTGGTACGTGTACAGTTTGCCCGCCATCTCCCAGAGATTACTTTTAATTAAAAATATTCAGATTCTGGCATTACTACAGGAAAGAGTGCGTATAACAATTCCAGCATTTCACACGCCTTACTAGTTAGCCTTTTTTTTTGTAAAAAAAGAAAAAAACGCCAAAGCCTATTTTTCAGGAGCCCAGCGTAGAAGTGGACACTCATTCGTCTTTCTGAAAGTAATTACAGCGTGAAAGGTTTCTTTATTGGCTGGGTTATGGGGGACCTGAGTTTGATTGTTCCCCCGGGCTCCCCGCAGAGTGCGGATCCATGAGGCATCTTCTGAGACACACATATTCATGGCGGAGCCATCGCATCGAAGGCTGAGCCCACAGAGCTCAAGGCGCGCTGTGGGAAGCCCTGCCCGCACCCCCATTTTATATTTATCACCCACGTCACCTCTCTGAGCTGCGTGACACTTGCCCCCTCTCCTGATTCCCATAAGCCGTTTTATGGGGTGAGTCAGACTCTGCAGCAGTTGATAGAGGCTGCTCGGCCCCTCTGCCCGGCTCATTTTCTTTCTCTCAGCCCAGCCGGGGGGTGGTGTAGCCTCGGGCCAAACATATGCTTCTTTCCAGTGCTCTAATCCGCCCTCAGCGTTGAGGAAATTTGCCTCCGTGTATGCTGGTTCCTAGGGCTTTTGTCCCCCTCGTTCAGGCACACACCAGCTCCTGTTGGGGGGCTGTCTGCTCACATCAGAGCCCGTGCCCTCCACAGCGCTTGGTTCTCCCTGCTACAGGTGAAGGTCCAGCCAGGGGCCCCAGCCGCCCAACAAAGGTGTTTCTGCAGCCTGAATCACATGCGCATTTACATGCCAGGCCCACTCTTTCAAAGTCAAAATAATAGTACGTCATTTTGTATCAAGTGCTTCGTAGCGCACTGCTCTCTTTCAGAGAGCTGTAAATAGCAGGTGCTATAATTCACAGTGTAATAGTGCAGGTAGAAAGAACGGGAATAGCGTGGGGGAACTGTGTAAGAGAAAGCAAGCTGCAAATCAGCGTTGCAGGTAAAACAAGCATTTACAATGCAATGGTCTCAGCATTGTTAAAGTTAGAGCTATTGGCATTGCTCATGATATTATTTTTATTTATGCTTTGGTTTTTAAAACATAAATAAATGGCAATAGCGTAATCGCTCACAAATGCGAGACCTATTGCATTTGCACCCACACAGAGCCACACACAAAAAGCCACCCATACACACATAGAGAGCCACCCACACAGAGTCATTCACATAGAGCCACACACACAGAGCCACCCTCCCACAGACAGAGCCACCCTCACACAGTCAGAGCCACCCCCACATAGAGCCACCTACAAAAAAAGCTACCCACACAGAGCGATACAGACAGAGCCAGACATACAGACAGAGCCACACACACACACACAGAGCCACACACACACACACAGAGCCACACACAGACAGAGCCACACACAGAGCCACACACACAGACAGACAGAGCCCCACATACAGACAGAGCCCCACACACAGACAGAGCCACACACACAGACAGACAGAGCCCCACACACACACAGCCACACACACACAGAGCCCCACACACACACAGAGCCCCCCCACACACAGAGCCCCCCACACACACAGAGCCCACACACACACAGAGCCCCACACACACACAGAGCCCCACACACACACAGAGCCCCACGTTCTGCAGACTCCCCCTGCAACTATTCCCACCACTTTAGCTCAGAGTCTGGTAATTCCTGTGCCCATAAGACACATGGGTGACAGCTCGACTATACATCTTTAATCTAGAGCATGAATGCCACAATTTATGAGATATATGTAGCCCATTTGATACTCACCCATTACTCATAAAATGCTCATTGCAGACAGTACACTAGGATGGCAAACCAGGTTAGGCTTGTTCTCTAAATTTTGCTGACCAAGAAAAGAGCGTACACGTTTCAGAGGTACTATGGCAAAGACTCCATAAGTCTCTGTCCAATAACGAAGAGCTAACGAGCGCTGCCACCGTGCCATCATTAAGGGCTGTTAGAAGTCCTCGGAAAATGCTTACTGCTCTAATTAGCGGCAGCACTGTGGGCTCTGGGGTGGGGGCAGGGCTTTATAGCGGTGACTTATTTACCTTCAAACGCACCGCCCCCATCCATCAGCGCTCCCCCAAGCACACTTCACTGGTGACAGGTGAACGCCAGCTCGGCTGCGGCCCTGGATTATCCCGCACGAGGGCTTGTCGCAGGACCCCTCCCCCCAGGAGGCAGCGTCGCGTGCGAGTCACTGACGGCAGCTAGGCGCAAGGGCACGAACAATGGCCGCGAGCAGACCCGCTCTCTGCGGCGCGCGCCGTGAACGAGCGGTGGGGTGCACGCACCACGGGCGCAGACACATCAGGTAGTTTCCCACGACCACTGGAGACCGATTTGCCAAATTATGGAATACATATGAAGCAAAACTGAGGACTAACGCTTTGCGTCGACCACGATGTCCAAAGAAAAATATTCCCCTCCTGGACAATAATGTCACCATTTTCTTTTGCACAAGAGGCTTGCGCCAGGGCACTCAAACTGCCTTCCTTTGAACAGGGAAAGCCGGGACCAAACCGTATAAACCTAGATAGTGCGGGCTAAGGGGCAAACACGTGATCCCCATCACATTATCGGGAATGCATATACTGCAGTTTTTCTGGCGCTACTTCGAATTTTCCAATTAATAGCACCTAAAAAACGGGTGAGTAGGTTTTTGACAGGGTTTTTTTTACCCTGGCCCCCACTCCTTTTTTCCGCTCAGCCGTACCTCTCTGCTGGGCTGCTTGTTAGACACATGGGCCCTGGAAACTCGCAGAACGCAAGGGCAGGAAGGACGATTTTTTTGCGATTTTTTCCCGTATTTTTCGAGCAGCAGTGAGCATGGGTACAGGGGGAAAAAAATTCGAGCAAATAATTCCAGAAAAATTCCCTCCTTACCTACTCCGTCCAATCGAAAATGGCGCCGAAACCGAAAAAACTTCTTAAATTTCATTGCAGGGCTGTAACACAAAGTTAAATACACTAAAACTTTTCTTTGATTCGTAAATACAAAAGGAGCTTGTTTACTAAAGATAACTTTCAACAAGAGAGGAGCGCTCCACACGACCACGTTTCTCCGAGGCGAGGCAGAAATGCCTCGGAGAAAGCACCGTCATTTTCGGATTCGGGGGCGTGTTTTTCTTTCTCTTCTCTTCCCATTGGCTGGAATGTAAAATTCCAGCCAATGGGAAGAGGAGAGAAAGAAAAGAGAAAGAAAGTAAAAAACACACCCCCGAATCCCAAAACCACGGGGCTTAAACGGAGTGACTCCTCTCTCCTCCAATGGCTGGCCTCCGTTTAGGAAGCCAGCCAATGGTGAAGAGGGGCGGGTTCAAGCCCCACACTCTAAGACATAAGATCTCCCCAGCGAGACTGCGCAAGTGCAGCCTGCACATGCCGAGACCTAAAAACACCTTCTACTGTGCCACCAACTATTGCTGCAGGCTTTTATCCCCCGAAGGCAGTACCAGTCTACAGGCATTCAGTTACTTAGCCTCCATGGCAGCAGAGAAGAACCCCCAGTTCTGTTGACTACATTTTTAAAGAAATGTAACTTAGGCCAAAAATCCTAGATGACTAAAAACATGCGTGTAGTGGCGGTGGAAAGGGGGCATTTTCACCTTTTCTAACTAGTTACTTATTTATATAACCACCAGGTTACCTGGCATTCATCCTCAGCCCTTACTTTTCATCAGCACCTCCACCCCTACTCCTTACTTCACTTTCTATTCCAGCTTGTTTTCTGCTCATCTAGCCCAGGTCTCCTCAGAGTTTATGGCTCGTGATGTTGAGGGCTGGTGATAATAGACTGAAGGGGGTGCCTGATAAATTAGAGAAAAAAACATTTACACTGAAATAGCTCTCGCAACTGCGAATTTTGGAGCTACTGGCATTGTAAATGGCAATGCCTTTTAAGAAATTAAAAGCCATTGTTATTTACAATATCAAAAGCGACACCTAATTCATTGCATAGCGCGTGTCCGTTACTGAACATATCTCGTAAGTAGGGACGGTGCTGTGCAGGTGAGAGCTGCAGGATATGTAGTTTCAACGTAACAGGGTTAAATATCACCACTGGTGTGGAGTGGGATGTAGGGTGACAACGGGCATGTTCACTGTTATACAGTAAAGAGGGAGGGTTTTCAGTGAGTAGGAAGTGGTGGCGCTCAGCTATATTTGCGTATGTGTGAAGTAAAGTTCAAGTGAATATGGTGCTAGCCAGGTAGGGGAGACCCCTATGTGTGTGTAGGGAAAACCTACAACAACCTAAAGTAGTCCTAAAACCTGGGCACTCATACAATGGTGTATTTTAGTAAAAGAGCACTATAACATAAGCCCATGAGAAAATTTAAATTCAATAAAGTTCGCAGAAGAGTTGTTTCTTGTTCCTTTTAATTTCATTCTTGTCGAAAAGCAATCAGCACAAAACAACCAGCCAACACGTGTTTAGTCTAGGAGGATACTCCCATGACTTCTTCAGGGCTGGGAATGATACAATGCATGGTGTAAGTCATAGCATGGTAAGGTGACTGTTTGATGGATGGTGCAATCCTCTATAGGGGGACAAAGGTGCATTTCTCCCATAAAATGTGGAAACCCTACACAACAAATAAACCGTATCGCAGGTGAAAAAAGATAATCGCAACCAAATTAAGTTATAGTGCAATGGCGCTGTGCAGAGTGACTCAGTGTGCGCTGAATGAACATTGCATATGGATAAAACAGTGACACATACATCTGTGGATTTTTCGGCCTCACAAGCAAGTAAAAACATCAGATATAAAAACAGAACAAGGTGCCCAGTACGGCGGTAACGGGAGAGAGTGCAAGAAATCGTGGACAAGGGACCTATTCTAAATTAATAGTTTCCAACGTTATATGCGAAAGAGTCCTATCTGTCAACACCTACATCAAGACAGAAGAAACTACGGGAATTCCTGGAACCAAAAGGAGAAAGGGATAAGTGACTCTGGAGGGCATACAAGAATGCTGATTGTCGTGCGAGGGGAGAAGAATTAAAACCCAAAAATGTGGGAGGAAGACACGATTATGCGAAAAAATAAAATGAAGCAAGGCACGCCTCGTTTACCTGTGATGCGGAAAGCAAAGCGGCGTAATCTGGAAGGGATATGAATAAAAAGGGATATCAGACTGAATAATGGAAAATGAGACTATCAAGCAGGGCAACTAGACAGTAAAAATTAAAAAAAAAAGTATTGAGTGGAGAAAAAGTCACCGAGATGCCGGTGATAATTCCAACCCGGCAGGTCTGTACCGCAGGGAGTATGGGAACGTGATCAGTCTATGAGGCGATCTGTAGTTACAAGAAAATGCAATCAGTAAGCCCATGTAGAACGGAGGGAGTGAGGAGCTTACACTGCTAAGAGAACCATATCATACCTGGTCACAGTGGTATTAAGATTCAATAGGAGCCACGGATGTGCACACGGGTGTCTGTAAAATGGTGAACGATCTGTAACAGAAGGGAGTGGAGACTCAAAGGACGTAAACCTCCCGTGGCGCATACGTAACAATCAGCACATATCTAACCAAATTAACTTGAACATAAATATAAAGACAAAGCACATATTTAACCCAGTCTATGATGCTGAAGGTGGGAGCACCTAAAGGGAACTTACTTGGGTCAGTGTAATGTACTAAATCCCCTGGCTCACGTCCATTCCACATAATAAAGGGATGGGAAGGGAAAGACACGGGTATGTGTCCGGTATCAGTGATCTGTGAAAAACGGGAATATGATCTGAATCCGGACAGTGAAACATGGACATGCCCACCAACTCAATTTAGCATACAATTAGCAAAAATATCAGAAATGTTTAAGTCACTATCTAAAGAACGTGCTCAAGGAATAGCGTAAGCGTCATTCGTGGCTCGCGTCCAAAACTTTCCGGTGTGGACCGCGATGCTAACCCGGAAGCGTATATGTACTCGCGCATGCTCAAAACAACTAGACTGTGAACCAAAAAAAAACATACAGGAAAGAGGAACTTTATTGGTCCAAAGTGTGGTAGTAAAAACTAAGGGGTAATGTTTAAGAAGAGATTGCGGCGCATATGACAGATTGCACCAGAGTTTGAATACAGCATGCACTCACTATGTATTATAACACCACACAGCATGGTCAAGGGTAAGAAGAAAATAAAACCTTACAGTAGGTGGGCTGTACCAAAAAATCCTAAAGTACGAGGATAGGGAAGAATAAACCTACGGGAAGATATGGGTATGGTGTATCCGCTATTTCTGTACATAAATGACTAAATCCGGCTATGTCCGCTTCTAAGCGCACAGAAAGGTATTAATCTAGACTAACGCATAACCAAACACAAGTACGAAGTTAGTGACAATTATAAAAAACACAGATCCGTGTGCCAAAGCGCGGTGAAGATCACTGAGGTGAGCAAAGGTCCCTCAACGTAATCATTCTAGAAGTGGCATAGTGACTCAGTGTGTAACTTCAAAGTTATATGATGGTAATTTGGAGCAATGCTGGTTGGCCAAACAATGGACCGACTGAAAAAAAAACTTGTCTGTCAAGATAAAAGCACATGTTACTTCACAGATATATACAATGAGAATTTAGAGCAATGGTGGTAAGCCAAACAATGGACCGACGGAAAAAAGGCATGCCCGTCAAGATAAAAGCACATGTCGATATAGCGATGTCAGACAAAGAGGTGTGAAAGTGCAGTGGATTCCCTCTCTGGTCGTCACCTACCCAGTCGGTCTTTAGACAGACTTCCTTTTGTCTCTCCTTGTTGTCTCTTCCCTTATCCACACTTTCTCCCCTGCCCCCTCCACTACTTTTCTATCTCCTTTCTCTTCTCTCCTAATGTATTGCCTATTTTTTTGATGTATTGTGTAATTGTTGATCTTTTTCCGTTACATTGTTGATTCTCATGTAAAGCGCTCTGATACCTTAGGGTCTAGCCAGCGCTAAATAAAACTCTTTTAAATAAATGTGGGTGGAGTTTGTTCGAAGCGTGTCAACCCTTTCAATGTGGGGGGCGTGGCTAAGCAAGCCACGATGGCGGCCGTGTTTTGCTGAGGCTCAGCGATCGGGCTGCCGCTCATCCTGACCCGAGGATTGCCATGAGCCCCGCAACACCACACTGCTAACCGGAGCGTCGACTGTGGCGTCTCTGCCGACGCTGGAAGGAGCGTATTGCCACCTTGACGGCCTCCACCGGAGCCGCGCGCCGTGACCTAAGATGGCGGCCGCGGCCCGGTAACGCTGTTCTCCCCGAGAGCCCCCCGTGCACGGCGGTGAGACGACTGCCGGCGGATCACTCAGATAGAGCGGCGAGACCTGCCGGTGTTGGCGCTGCTTTGCCCCCCACCACGACACCCCCCCCCCCCGACTACGGGAGCCACCCAGACACTCCCAGTGCTCACCCCTGCTGCGTCCCGGTCCCCGGTGCCTACACCGGGCAGCCCACGAAGCCTGCTGACATCCCGACGCCCGTCGCTGGAGGTGAGCGCGGAGCGGGGACTACCTACAAGACTGGGGCGCCCCCCGCTGCCATCTGCTATCTGTTCCCCGACGGTGCCTGACCTCAACATGGCACCCATGCTCGGCTGAGGGACGGCATCTAAAGAGTTCCTGGCTATACTTCTGGAGCCCCTGTTTGCCGCCCACACGCTCCTGCTACCTGCTCCTGGGAGGGCTGGATCAGCCCCCCCCCCCCATTTTCTCCCTACCACACGATTGCTGCATCTGCCGGGCCCCACCGAAGGATCCAGGGACGTGCCCCCCCCCCGCTGCGGGGACCACCGGGGCAGGCCCGCCGGTACCCACAACGAAAACATTCAGCGAGGAGACCCCGCAGCCTGCGCTTCTGCATCACCCCTCAGGGAGTCCAGGCCCTGGTGGGCTAGCCCTTGGCCACCCTACGCCTGCTGTGACCTCGCCCTCTCCCCTGACGAGGGTCTGCTTGAGGGACCTCTCCTTGAAGGGCCCATCGCCCCCTACCATCACTAACTCACGGCGCCCCACCAGCCAGCAGCATGGGGAAACCTAGGGGCTCGCAGGCGACCGCCGTCCCTGAAACGGCCCCCGAGCATATGCCGCACACCCGGACGTGGGCGCAAGCCCACGCGCCACAAACGGACACCACGTTATCGGCGAAGCTGGACCAGGTACTAGCAGCCATAGAGATGTCCCGTCTGTCGATGGAGGAACGTTTGGGCACCCTCTCGACGGACATCAGCTTGGTCCGCGACGATCACCGCAAACTGGCGGACAGAGTGACGGAAGGGGAGAAGACTTTGGCCGCCCTACAACCCGCCATGAAGGCGCAGGGGACAGATCTGCAGGAGGTCCTGCGTCGCGTGGCGACCCTCGAGGAGCGCACAGTCGATTTGGAGGGGCGATCGAGACGCTGTAACATCCGCGTCCTGGGCCTTCCTGAGGGAATTGAGAACTCAGACTCCTTGAACTATATGGAGTCCTGGACCAAGTCTTTCACCCCCGAAGCGGAGCGCTCGGCGTTCTTTTCCATCGAACGAGCCCACAGGGTCCCCGCCCGAGAGCCGAGACCAGGCTTCCCTCCTAGACCCATGTTGGCCAAGTTCCTTCATTTCCGTGACCGTGACGCGGTGCTCCGCGCGGCCCGGGCAGCGGGCCCATTGCAGGTGGAGGATCAGCACGTCATGGTGTTCCCGGATTATGCTCGAGGGGTTCAGCAGCAGAGGTCCACATTTCTCGAGGTCAAACGGCGCCTCCGCGCAAACGATGTCCAGTACTCCTTGCTGTTCCCGGCCCGCCTCAAGGTCTTCCACAAGGGTAGGGCCATCTTCTTTGACACGGCTGAGGAGGCGCGAGATTGGGCTGAACTCCACTGCCCATTACTGCCCAGGGCGGGAATCCAACGGGACCAGAACAATCGCTCACAGAGATCCAGGAGACGTGGTTTGAAGCACACCCCAGCGAACCCCTCCAAGAGCCAAGGATCCTCCCCCTCGAGATCCCCTGATTTAACGCAGATCATGCAAGAACGACGAGACACCCTGAGAGCGGTGGTTGAACTGCACTCGTCACCTCTGGCACCAGACCTGGAACGCCATCCACACCTCTTCACTCCGGAAAAGGACCATGACAGTGATGGCACGATGTCGGGAATTGGTCAGACGTCTTCCCCCCTGGTCATCACGCAAACGATGGACGCTATCCTGGATGAACGACCCAGCACATCTGAGTAATATAGGACTAGATTGTATCCTCTCTGTGAACACCTTACTAACCGAATGTGCTCTGAATCTACTTAAGCGCTCTTCCTATGAAGGCTCACGCGCGACATACGTCACTCCTACAAAAGCCCGATCAGCGCCCAGCCTCGCATACACACGCGCTGCAACCCCCGCAGTTACTTGTTGTATTCTTCCCCTAGTGGGACACTAGTTTGGATATACCGCCTCCGGTGATGTATCCCCTGCATTGGGACTGTTTCCCGCCCCCTGTTACTACAGTTTTCCCCCCTGTCAGTTCCTGTCCCCTCCCCTCAGCTGCAAGGCACGCATGGGCATGCACACGATATGCGACTTCACATTCCCCTGGGCCTCTTAGGTGCTCTCAGGTGTTTACACGACCTCTGATTGATGGCAGCTCCACGATCGGACGTTAATGTCCTCACGCTCAATGTACGGGGCCTTCACACGCCTAGTAAGCTGGGATTGCTCTCCTACAGGAGACACACATTAACAGCACTGAACTGGGCAGACTGCAAGCTAAATGGCGCGGGACGTTCTGTGCCACGACCTACTCGGCATTTGCGTGCGGCGCTTTAATATGGGTTAGGCCGGGCACCCCCTTCCGAGAACTTAAGCGGGTGGTGGACAGGGAGGGCAGATACGCTCTATTGGAGGGGCTTTTAGACGGCCAAGGGATCCTCCTGGGCAGCATATACGCCCCTAATTCTGAACAAGATAAGTTCTGGGATCACCTTACGGGAGTCCTGGCCCAATTCACTACCATTCCCTGGATCCTGGGAGGCAATTACAACTGCACGCTTGACCCTTCCCTGGACCGATCGCCCCCCCCCCCTCCACGCTCCCCAGCCCCCGACAATCAGACCTGTTCCGAGCTTAGGCCACACACTGGGCGCTCACCGATGCTTGGCGACACTTACACCCCCATGCCCGCCTTTATTCGTTCCACTCTATCCCTCACAACCTCCGGGTCCGCCTTGACAGGTTTCTGTGCTCAACGCAGATCCTCTCTACGGTCGTCTCTGCGGACTACCTAGGGCGGGTTGTTTCAGATCATGACGCCCACATACTACGACTCACCTGGCGCCCCCGCACCCACCAGTCCCTACCTGGTGACTTCCTAGGGAATGTTTGACTGACCAGGTGTTCCGAGACTCGCACACGCGCAGCATACAGGACTACTTCACGCACAACACGAACACGGCTTCTTCGACACTGATAGAGTGGGATGCGTTCAAGGTGGTGGCACGGGGGAATGTATTAAACAAATCACAGGGGTCCGGCGCACGTTGGAACAGGCACTCACAACCACGGAACAGCGCCTAGCTACGCTCACTAAACAAGTTGATTCCTCTGAGGAACACGCTGTGCTCACGGCTGAGGCGAAGTCAGCCTACCAAGCTGCCTGTGCCGATCTCAGGAAATATAATTTTAGGGCCCATGCCTCCCGAGTCCATAGAGACAGGGACAAAACGGGTGCAATGCTCGCATGGCTGGCGCGACAAGACACCGAAACCAGACCAATCACAGACATCGTCACCCTGGAGGGCGTACTTGTGCGTTCCCAGGCAGAGATCCTTCTGGCGTTCCAACGCTATTACACCGTGGTATACGTCGCTCCGAACTCGCTCTCTCCATCATCTGTCACCCATTTCCTCGACCCGTTGCCACTACCCACGATCTCGGATGCCGACAAACTCGCGCTCGACGCCAAAATAGCGGCTCCAGAAATTACTCAGGCGCTACGGACCCTATCTCGCAATACAGCCCCGGGTCTCGACGGCTTCCCGCTAGAATACTATTCGACTTTTTCCCCTCTAGTGATTCCGCGCCTGGCGCAGTTGTTCGCGACGGCCCTCGATCAGGGTGTGTTGCCCCGTTCATTACGGGAATCGGTAATCGTGACCTTTTTAAAGCCGCACCGGGACCCCCATCTTATGGGCTCATATCGCCCCATCACTTTACTGTCTGCAGACTGCAAACTCCTCGGGAAGGTATTGGCAGACAGATATGCCCAGGTCATACGTCCGCTGGTCCACCCGGACCAGTGCGGTTTTGTCCCAGGGAGAAACACCTCACAGAACATCTGCAGCGTCTTCCATGTTCAGGACCAGGTACGGGACAGATATCCACGCTCCGCCTGCCTCATTCTGGACCTACAGAAGGCGTTCGACACTCTCCAATGGCCATACCTCTTTTCGGTCCTCCACCGCCTCAATATCGGCCCAGTACTTATGGCATACACGCAACTCCTCTATACCGACCTGTCCACACGGGTCCGGATTGGGAGACACATCTCGGCGGCGTTCGAGGTCCGACGAGGCACGAGACAGGGATGCCCCCTCTCGCCTCTCCTCTTCGCCCTTGCAGTCGAGCCACTGGCGATCAGATTACACCAGGATGGTCTGGCCTGGGGCATCCCACTCGCGGAAGTCACACATAGCGTCTCTATGTACGCGGACGACCTTCTCATCTATGTCCGGGATATTACGGCCGACCTCACCCCCATTTGGACGGCGCTCACCGAATTCGCGGACGCCTCGGGCCTCCGAGTGAATTGGGATAAATCCACGGTATATCCCTTTCACCCGGACCTGCCACCACGCGATACCTGGCTGGGGACGCAAAAGATCTCATGGTCCACAGATGCCCCCCGATACCTAGGGGTTCGGCTTTACCATTCTCCTGCTGACATCTTCGGGGGCAATCACTGCAGGGCGCTTGCGGGCCTCCGACCGACAGTTGCTTTCTGGACCAGGCTCCCACTGGCCCCGATAGGACGCATTGCCCTGGCTAAAATGGTAATGCTCCCCCGGCTCCTTTATCACTTTACCAACTTGCCGGTAGTCCCACCCAGGTCCTTCTTCCGGGACCTCAATTCCCTCCTAGGTACCCTAATTTGGGGATCGGGCCGGCACAGGGTACCCCTGAAAACCCTCCAGCTTCCCACCACCCAGGGGGGCCTCGGAGCCCCATCCTTCGAGTCGGCCCAGCTCCAATGGCTGTCGTACTGGACGGCAGACCGGTACACACAAGAGGCCACTACCCCAACGGGTAGGATCATGTCACCGGAGCTCTCCCGTCTTCTTCTTCCGGGCACTAAACCGCGACGCACATATCCTCTGCAGGTCTCAGTGGCGCGTCAATGTATGCTACGGGTCCACCGGATGTCTCCCAGGACAACCCCATACTCCCCGTTGCTCCCGTTGATCGGCTGGCCCAGGTCGGACTCATACTTCCCAGCCCCCATGCTCGCCGAGTGGACACGGTGCGGCATTACGGATATGGAATCGCTCTTAGAGGAGGGTCGGATTAAATCCTTCGATCGACTCGTCGCCGACTTCGATCTCCCTCCCTGTCAATTCCTCCAATATCGCCAACTCCTCGAATGACCTGCGAACCAGACACGCATCCAGTTATACATGCAATCCTGCACATGGGTACGGGGCGCCATCTGGTCACCTGGTTATATAAAGCGATACGGGAACTCTCGAATGCTCCCCTAGTGTCCTTGCGCACCACCTGGGAAGAAGACATCGGGCGCGCGTTACACGACTCGGAATGGACCAAGGCGCTTGAAGCCCCAAAACATACATCTCGGAACGCCCGTTTTAAAAACATCCAATATTACATATTACACAGGGCGTACCTGACGCCGGCGCGGCTGCAGAAATTTTACCCCACCACTCACTTCCTCTGCCCCAGATGCCACTCCCCAGCTGCAGATTTCCGTCACATGTTCTGGAGCTGCCCAGACCTCCACCCCCTATGGCGGACGGACAACCCTAGACACCTGGGAATCCAGCGCGTTGGGCATTTTCCACATTCCGAAACAGCTCCCGGCACACAAGCGCTTTGTATCCCTGGCATTACTACTAGCAAAAAGATGTATAGCTATGCACTGGCGGTCATCAGAGGGCCCCCCCACAGCAGCATGGACAGGGGCAGTATGTAAATGGGCAGCGGCGGAATAAGACGCCCTGCGGGAGGAGGAAGCTAAGGACGCCCGTAAAAACCCCAGCTCTATGGAATGGGCCATGTTATTGCATCGTTTCCGACAGCTGACACGCCCCGATGAACCGAGCACTCCCACCCCCACAACTACCTCCACCCCGGCAGACCCCCGCGAACCTACAGCCCCTAGACAACGACTAATGCCGGACGCAGGCGACCCTTAGTCCCACACCTCTACCCTGCTCCCAGAGCGTCTGGCCCGATGCTCAATCTGACACGACACTCCCGCCTTCTAGCAACCCGGCCCACTGTAAGCGCGAGCCTTTGACCCCTTGGACGCCCTGCCCCCATATCTTCTCACTATGCCCGTGCGAACGCCCAGATGCTCCTTCCCAGAGTTCTGTCCCCCCCGTTACTTGGCAACACCAAAGTACAGCCTCTGCAGACCCACTCCAATGCTCCCCATGATGTTGATTCACATGCTTGTGCCTTTTCCTTTCTACTTGAATTTCTTTTATCCTACGTTTCCTAGCATGTGATTACTTACATTGTCTGTACTGCTCTAATAACGAAATGCCAATAAAAACAAGTTAAAAAAACAAAAACCTTTCAATGTGAGTGATTCTGTTCTCAGCTTTTTTGACACTGTGTGTAGGAGATAGCCTCTCTTCTTTAATCTGTTTTTCATGTCAATAATACAATTTTGAAATTCTGACTCCTAACTACAGTTCCTTCTGGCTGTAATGAATTCACCATAAGGTATGGCTGAGATTTGGTGTACTGGGTGAGAACTATCTGCATGTAACAATACAATGCAGGATGTTTCCTTGCGAAACAGCCGACTGTGAAGTTCCTCGTTTCTCATGCACAGTTCAGTGTGCAGAAACGTAATATAGGTGCAGGTGTACTCCATCGGGAATTTCATGTCATAATCATTGGAGTTCAGGTAGACATTGAATTATTCCAGTTCCACTTGGATGCCTGACCTCCCGTTACCGCCATACTGGGCACCTTGTTCTGTTTTTATATCTGATTTTTTTACTCGATTGTGAGGCCGAAAAATCCACAGATTTATGTGTCACTGTTTTATCCATATGCAATGTTCATTCAGCGAACACTAAGTCACTCTGCACAGCGCCATTGCACTATAACTTAATTTAGGTGTGATTATCTTTTTTCACCTGTGATACGGTTTATTTGTTGTTTAGGGTTTCCACATTTTAAGGATGGAAAGCACCTTTGTCACCCTATAGAGGATTGTGCCATCCATCAAACAGTCACCTTACCATGCTCTGACTTACACCATGCATTGTATCATTCCCAGCCCTGAAGAAATCATGGGAGTATCCTCCTAGACTAAACACGTGTTGGCTGGTTGTTTTGTGCTGATTGCTTTTCAACTCAAATGAAATTAAAAGGAACAAGAAACTCTTCTTCTACGATCTTTATTGAAATTACATTTTCTCATGGACTTACGCTATAGTGATCTTTTTCTAAAATACACTGTTATAATGTGCAAAGGGAGCGGGCATTTTTATTAAAGCATAAGAAAAACACTGTAATATGTAAAACACTGGAATAGATTAGACAATAACAACAAAGTCTGCTATTGCCATTTGGCATTACACCATTTGATTAATACTTCATGAAGGGAAAAAAAAGGACATTTACAATGCCAACAGATCAAAATAATGTCAATGCGAGACCTATTGCATTGTACATGCTTGTTAATTCTCCTTCCGCCACTATCTGCAAACAATGAGTAAATGGATGATTGGGTTAATTTTCAAACTATTATGACCTAGTTGCTTGTCACATGCTAGCTGACATGTATGTCATGTGGTCTTCAGGAGACGTATAATTGCAATTCCACAGGAAGCCTGTGTGCAGATCAGCTGTAGTTATAGTAGCTCATTCCAGATTGTGAGAAAATGTCCCTTTTTTCATGGTCATCCCAATTGTTTGCTGCATTTTATTGCTAGTTTTTAAACTCTGCACACTGGAGCAAGTTGTCCACTGCCCAGAAGGTGGGCTCAGAACTCTAAAAATTTTGAAATTGGCTAATCCCTCTCTGGCATATTTAAGTCTCTTATACGGGCAAACTATATGGCATACAAACAAAAATCGTGGCAATGAAAGTTAAAGGTCACTTGTTGACTGCAGTATTTATTCTGCCCTCCATTACGGTGACAAGAAAATTATGGTGTCAGGCCTACTGCTGTGGCCTGGCTGCTGCTGCATAAACCTGCAGCCCGACCTGTCAAAAACTCCCTTCCTTTTAAATACTAATAAACCACCCCTTTGTAGGTCTTGCAACTCACATTCTTTGTGCATGGGATTTATAAAGTAAACGTACAGAAATGTAATGTCTCTATGTCCCTGCATTTTGAAGCACCACAAAGCTATTTTCACTGTAGGAGACACTGGCTGTCCTAAGAGCGAAGTGGAGTACAAATGAAAATATAAATCCTGTATCTTGTGTTTGAGACCAGTTAGAAAAAAAATGTAAAAACTATTTTTGATATTTATTAAAATTCTGATTCACTGGTGAAGTTACCTTTGCACTACATGAAAATCTTGAAAGCTAATTTACATCAGTCAATCAATCAATCAATCAATCAAAGCATTTGTAAAGCGCATTACATACCAGTGAGGGTGTCAAGGCGCTAGGGGGGTGAGGGGGTGGAGCTTCTACTGCTCGAAGAGCCAGGTCTTGAGAAGTCTCCTGAAGGTCAGAAGGTCTTCGGTCTGCCGTAGGCGAATGGGGAGGGTGTTCCATGTCTTGGCGGCGAGGTGGGAGAAAGATCTGCCACTGGCGGTCACTCTTCGGATGTGGGGGACAGTGGCAAGGGCGCAGTCTGCGTAGCGGAGCTGGAGGGTGGGGGTATAGAGGCTGTGTCGGCTGTTGAGGTACGCTGGTCCGGTGTTGTGGAGTGCCTTGTGTGCGTGGGTGAGGAGTTTGAAAGTTATCCTCTTATTGACAGGGAGCCAGTGCAGGTCTCTCAGGTGGGGTGTGATGTGGCTGCCGTGAGGGATGTCGAGGATCAGGCGTGCGGAGGCGTTCTGGATGCGTTGGAGCCGTTTCAGGAGTTTGGCCGGGGCTCCTGCGTAGTGCGCGTTTCCGTAGTCCAGTCCACTGCTGATGAGGGCCTGAGTGACCGTCCTTCTCGTTTCCGTGGAGATCCACTTGAAGATCCTGCGAAGCATGCGGAGAGTGTTGAAGCAGGACGAGGAGACGGCGTTGACCTGCTTTGTCATGGAGAGTGTAGAGTCGAGGATGACCCCTAGGTTGTGTGCTTGGTCGGTGGGTGTTGGGGGTGTTCCTAGTGCAGTCGGCCACCAGGAGTCGTCTCCGGCCGAGGGGGTGGATCCGAGGATGTGGACCTCCATCTTGTCCGAGTTCAGCTTCAGTCGGCTGTTCCTCATCCAGTTGGAGACGGCCTTCATTCCTTCGTGGAGGTTGGTTTTGGCGGTGTGGGGGTCTTTGGTGAGGGAGAGGATCAGCTGGGTGTCATCGGCGTAGGAGATGATGTGGAGGTCGTGCCGTCGTGGGCGAGCGGTGCCATGTAGACGTTGAACAACATTGGGCTGTGGGATGAGCCTTCGGGTACGCCGCAGATGATCCCAGTGGCTTTGGAGTGGAAGGGGGGAGGCTGACGCTTTGTGTTCTGCCGGAGAGGAAGGAGGAGGTCCAGTTCAGGGCCTTTTCTTGGATTCCGGCATCGTAGAGGCGTGTACGTAGTGTGCAGTGGCAGACCATGTCGAAGGCGGCTGACAGGTCCAGGAGGATGAGGGCTGTGGTTTCTTCTTTGTCTCGCAGAGTCCTGATGTCATCGGTGGCGGCGATGAGGGCAGTTTTGGTGCTGTGGTTGCTGCGGAACCTGGACTGGGACGGGTCAAGGATGCTGTTCTCCTCGAGGAAGCTGGTCAGTTGTTTGTTGACTGCCTTTTCGATGACCTTCGCCGGTAACGGGAGCAGGGAGATGGGTTGTAAGTTCTTGAGGTCCATGGGGTCTGTCTACATGAGCTCTCCAGCAGCTGTCTATCAAGTGCTTGCCATTAATGAGGTGTGAATCTGCTCCCAGAACAGCCAGGGAATGTGAAGGTGTTTATCTTCCCCTAGAAGGAAGGCCTCTTGGGCTGGGCCCTAGAACTTAATTAGAGTGACCTGCCCCGTCATAAGCAAATGTCAGGTAACATCTGGAAAGAGGGCTGGACTGTTGCCATGGGAAGCAGGGTCAGACTGATATGCATACGTCTGGTTTCAAATTGGGGTGGCATGGTGAACAAAAAACAATGGATTTGGCCCAGATCTGTGACAGGGGATGTGTGTTTGAAAAATTTCAGCACTCAGTCCATCATCTTGTTACGTAGTAACATCTGGAAAAACCCAGCCTTTGTCCCCACAGTCAGGCTGGAACCAAACACAGTGGGAGGAAAGCTACCACTATAACCGTTGTTTGTGGCTACATATGATGGGACTGCTCATTACTCTGGCCACACTTCGGCGCGGCAAACAGGCTCAGAGGGAAGAGTTTCCCCAGCTTTGATTTTGGGACCAAGGTGCCCTGTGGAATTGTTTGCAGAAGGGCAAACAGGAACTGCTAGAAAAGTAGGCAGAGTAGTCCTGGGAACTCTTACCTCATTGGTCAAGGAGTCACCCCCACCCACTAGCTGGTGCCAGGCATACATGTGGCCCCTCAAGGCATCCAATTCGGAACAGATTCAAGACCTTTTGAAAGAACAAGAGAACTGAACCTCAAATGTGTAAGGAGACATTAAGGGCTGGAGCTGTTCCCTTTTGTGTCCAGGACCAATTTGTGGATTCCCAGGATCAGTTAGCGGAGTTCTTCGTTGTCACCAGGTGGTATCATGGGACTTAGCTGTGATTTCTCCTACCAGATATGACATCAGAGGACAAAAAGTGATAACGTGGCTGGTTGGTGCCAGTTCATAGTATATTTCTGCACCCCATTCAGGCATGCAGAGATGAACTGAGAAAGGATCAATGAAAGCAGCAATAGATTATAGTTAGTATTCCATGGGATCCTAATAACAGAATGAACTGGATAGGAGGCAGTGAAGAATCTAAGGAGCGATTATGCATCCACAAAAGGTAAGTAGCTTTTTCTTCTAAAGGATACATCTTCTCAAAGATTCAACACCTTATGAATTAGTCCCAAGCAATACTCCCTGAAAGCAGGACAGAGTAGTGCCTGTTAATCAAGATAATCATGCAGCATGCCCTGACAAAGTAACCATCACTGAGTTATTGGGTTGTAAGTCAGTAATGATTAGCAAATGTATGCATGGATGACCACAGGACCACCTGGAAGATGTCAGGTACTAGGAAGTCTCTGGTGAGAGGAGTGAAAGCAACCATGGCCATTGAGGAGTGTGCACAAACACTTTCTGGAGGGTCTTCCTGAAACCCAAAAGTAAATGGTGCATTTGGTCACTGCCTTGCCCTTCATGGCTTCGGTGAAGCCCATAGAATGCTCATTAAGTCTATGGAGCCCTTCCCCATCTTTGGTGGTAGGAGGAGGAAGAAAGCCAAAACTGTGAAAGACTAGCCCACATGAAAGGCAAGTACGATGTTTGGAAGTAAAAGAAGGCAGGTGCAAAAAAGCCAATTTATTCAGCTTAAATCACGTGAATGGTGGCTGAACAGAAAGGGACTATGGTTCTTTGACCCTCCAGTTTAAAGTCAATGACAGCAAGAAGATAGCCTTCAAAGTGAAGTCAAACCTGACAACAGTGTATCAGCTTGAATAGAGATCCCATGAGAAAAGTTATCATAAGTTTCAAATCCAAATGAACAACAATGGTGACTTAAATGTAGGAGGCAGGTCAAAGAAACACATAAAAGTGGAGAGGACAGCCAGGTAGTCTTTAACCATAGCCAATGTTGAACCTTGCTGAGCAAGTGCCAGTGCAAAATGTAGAACATCAGAAAGGCAAGACTGAAATGTGTTCAAACCTTCCAACCTCACCTGTGAACAAACATATTCCAGCAACCCACATCAATGAATTATGTGGCAGGTTTTCTGGCACGCATGCAGCTGCTATTACAAAGCTGCCCCAACAAGGGGGAAGTCTCCTCCAAGCACTGCGTAAAAGACTAAACAAGTCTTTGTTCACTTGAGTGATTTTAATAAAGTTTTTTTGAAAACAAAAGTATGCTTGGAGTCTTTACGGTGATAATCTCTGTATCAACACATTATGTTCTTGGTTGCAAGAAGATCAAACATTTTATCCAATGCATTTATCGTCAAATTTATTTGTCCCAATGCATTTCGGGCTGTCTCTCAGCCCTTCATCAGGGGATTACTCTACAAGGAGAAAAAGAAAGAAAAGGCTGTCAGCCTCAATTTGTGATGTTAATAGTTTTGTATGTGCTGAAGTAACAACATGCTCAGTTAATTAAGGGAACCGATGTGGGGGGTGTCCGCAATAAGTGTAAAGCTCTAACACATGCTTTATGTGGTGAAGGTATGGAAACAATAAAATACTGGCTATGAAATATTCTAAAAAATGCGTGCACTCGTCATATCAACATTAAAAAAATGACTCTGAACTTGTGAAAATAACCGCGGGGGTTGTGTAGATAGAAACCTTAATTCCACGTGTGCTTAAAGGTTTACAAATGAATACATTGGGGACTCACTGTTACCGTGTGGCCGTAGGTTCACGGTTCTGTAAAAACCTAAAAGTGCATACAGGTCGTTAGAACTGAGTGACGAACGTGTTTAAGTCAGAATTTAAAGGACTGGTCCTCGAGCATGAGGTACTTACTGAAGCGTTGTTAAGCTCCGCTCGGTAATCCGTGAGGGTGCCCGTCTGGTATACTAGCTCGGGTGGCTCGATCCGATGTGAAAAAAAGTGCCGGTATGTCGGTTGTTTATAAACATAAATTATGGACTAGAGACCCGATAATGGGCGCCATCTTGAAGTGGTAAATGTGCTCATTAATGTTAGACGGGTGAAGTGAGTAAAGAAATCCTGATGTGTGAACAAAAACTAATCAGTTAACACAGTACGGACAAGATGATGCATCATGAAACTTATGAATAAAACATATGGATGATAAAACATTACATTTTACATACAAAACAAAACAGTGATATATGGTGAATATTTGTGTTTGGCGATTCACAGTCATAAGTAGCATAGGAATTCCATCCTATCATTCAACCCGTTCGGTTGCATCGTCGCCATGTAGCGAATCCATTCCGAACTGTCCAATGCCATGGAAGCCGCAGAACTAACCAAAATGCTGGAAGACATCAATACCCAACTAGACAAACACACCCGGGAGACACAAGAGCGAAACATTCGCAAATTCAAACGTGACACCATTGACTACAAGCTCGGCGAGGTGTACACTTGGGCAGAAGTGTACACCCGCCGACGCCCCCGTCGATCTTACAACCCATATTCGGAAAACAAAACATCGTCATCGGATGGAGACACTAGAACCCAAGTCAAACAGAAGACCACTAGTCCAGAACAGCAACAACCATCAGCTGGCCCATCAAGTGCTGCGGTTCATTTTTTGGAACAAGGCCAAGGACAACAATCCGACCCAGGCGGGGCAAAACCCGCAGGGGTGGAAAAAACATCAGAGGTAGAAAAAACATCAGTCGAACCAGAAAAGAAGAGAGGCCCACGCAGGAAATAACGGATCAGAATAATTTAGTGATTAACATCTCTTCATATCAACTCACCACCGAGGAGAAACTCACTTTACAAAAAGGTCAAACATTTGTACCCACAACTCGCACAAACACCTTGGAATCAGAAGTCAGTGCTTTTAAATCGATACGTAACCTCCGCTTACGTCATTACTTCCAGAACACTGTGTCTATACCCACACAAGAAGAAGACATATTGAGAGGGCTTCGCCCCCACAGTACATTCTTGGCTCCGACAAGCCATAAAATTATTGACACTTTTGAAAACCTGATAAAGCATGAAATATCAACACTCCCTTTTCAATCATCTAACAAACAAGGCAATCTTTCCCAAAGAGAAAAAAACATCTTGCAAGGATTAGCCAACAATACGTCAATAGTTTGTCAAACGGCTGATAAAGGGGGAGCGCTAGTTATCATGGATGCAACATACTACCATGAACAAACGGTTGAACACACATCAGACACCAACACATATGCACCACTTCAAATGGATCCAACTCCTGAGTATGCTGATCTCTTGAATCGCATTATAAAACAAGCATTTGATAATGGCACAATCAACGACAAAGCAAGACGATACTTGACTCCGAACAATCCCAAAGCCCCTATCATGTATATGGTGCCAAAGATACACAAGCACCCAACGAGGCCTCCATTCCGACATATAGTGTCAACCAAAGGGAGTATCCATGAAACCATTGGTAAATTTATTGATAAATATCTTCAACCTTTTGTACTTGATTCAGGATCATATATCAGAGACACAACTGACTTTCTGGTTAAACTAGAAAACAGTACTAATCAATTGGAAGAACAGGAACTACTACTATGTACAGTAGATGTTTGTTCACTGTACACGTCTATACCTCATGACTTGGGTATAGAAGCCATAGAGAAAGTCCTCACTGAATCCTCTCTAGATGCTGATCTTCAAGTGTTCATTATGGAACTCCTAGTTTTTACACTATATCATAGTTATTTTACAATCAATGGCAACTGGTTTTACCAATTATGCGGTACATCCATGGGAAATTGTGCAGCCCCATCTTATGCCAATATCTTCATGAGGACATTCGAAGAAACACACATCCTGAAAAGCCAGCCCTGGAAAACTCATGGGAAGCTATATCTCCGGTTCATAGACGACATATTTATCCTTTGGGGAGGAACCAATACTAGCCTTTCAGACTTTCTTGAACATTGGAACACGATCAATGATCGAATTCAATTCACATGGAACTACGACAAAGAAAGCATCCATTTTTTGGATGTTGCAATCCAAAGGCAAGAAGGCAGAATATCCACAACAATTTTTCGTAAACCCACGGATCGCAATTCCATATTGCACTACAAGAGTTTTCACCGACCCAGTCTAAAATTCAATCTGCCTTACTCTCAACTACTGAGAGTTAAACGCATCGTGTCTTCCAACCTTGAGAGTGAAAATCAACAGAAACTTATGTTGGAAAGATTCAAAGCACGAGGGTGCCCACAGGAAATACTAGACAAGGCAGCAGCCTGTTGTAAGAAGGCCAATCGTAGCGACCTGTTACATATCAAACCTAAAACTGAGAACACACGCATGGTGGTGGTGTCCAAATACTCGGTCACCAGCAACCAGTTTCGCAGAATGATCTTAAAACATGGCCATTACTGAGCACAGAACCAGATTTTCAGAACATCTTCGCTCAAACACCCATTTTTGCCTATACTAGAGGACGCAACCTGAAAGAAATTCTCACCAAACCTAATGATCAAACAGAAACTCAAACCTACAAAGGTCTCTCGCCATGTTACAATTGCAGTAACTGTAACAATGTCATATCAGGGAATTTTACCAACCACCCTATGAAAGGCCACAAAGTTAAATTAAAAGACAACGCCACATGCAATTCTTCGAACGTTATTTATATGATCAAATGCCCGTGTGGCTCATGTTACATAGGCCACACAGAGAGAAAAATACGTACACGCATCCTTGAGCATAAAAGCAATATTCGGATCAAAAATGTTAAATCTACTGTTGCAGCATACTTCCTTGAGAAAAACCACTCTGTGGCGCAGTTGAAGTATCTGATTTTGGAACAGATTAAACCTACCAGACATAATAAAAACACACTCCTCAAACAGGAGGATTATTGGATTCACTACATGGCGACGATGCAACCGAACGGGTTGAATGATAGGATGGAATTCCTATGCTACTTATGACTGTGAATCGCCAAACACAAATATTCACCATATATCACTGTTTTGTTTTGTATGTAAAATATAACGTTTTATCATCCATATGTTTTATTCGGTATGTAACGTTAACAACGAAATTTTTACAACGCACTACCATTACAACGCAGGCATTACCACGCATACCATTACAACGCATTGCGCTGGGGGGCGCTCTACGATAGGTAATACGTTTAATTTTCTATCCAACACCTTCCCTAGTGTCCACGGGGACTGGAGTTGGAATAGAAAATTATACTTACCACTATCCAGCACCTCTAAGCGCTATGCGTTGTAATGGTATGCGTGGTAAAAACCGCGTTGTAAAGGTATGCGTGGTAAAAGTATGCGTTGTAACGTCATACATCCGTTTTATTCATAAGTTTGATGATGCATCATCTTGTCCGTACTGAGTTTACTGATTAGTTTTTGTTCACACATCAGGCTTTCTTTACTCACTTCACCCGTGTAACATTAATGAGCACATTTACCACTTCAAGATGGCGCCCATTATCCGGTCTCTAGTCCATTTTTTATGTTTATAAACAACCGACATACCGGCACTTTTTTTCACATCGGATTGAGCCACCCGAGCTAGTATACCAGACGGGCACCCTCACGGATTACCGAGCGGAGCTTAACAACGCTTCAGTAAGTACCTCATGCTCGAGGACCAGTCCTTTAAATTCTGACTTGAACACGTTCGACACTCTGTTCTAACGACCTGTATGCACTTTTAGGTTTTTACAGAACCGTGAACCTACGGCCACACGGTAACAGTGAGTCACCAAGGTATTCATTTGTACACCTTTAAGCATACGTGGAATTAAGGTTTCTATCTACACAACCCCCGCGGTTATTTTCACAAGTTCGGAGTAATTTTTTAGGTTTCGCCTGGCCGAAGGCTGCGCTCTGCGCAGCTTTTCGGCGCAGGCGAAATCTTATGTTACAACAGAGTGGGCTTGGGATTACGCCCTCTGTTCCATTGGCTAGCTCCATAAATGGAGGCTAGCCATTGGAACAGAGATCTGTCCGTCATGGCCGGACCAGATTCGTGGGTGTTCCCGAGATTTTTTCCCTCTCCGCCTCTGCGATGTCGTCATTGCGGCGGTGGGCGTGTGCTATTTTTTTTTTCGTCTCGCCATGTTTTCCTCATTTTCACCGTGTCTTTTGCAGGGGTGGGCTGTGCACTGAGGCCGCTGATCAGGTAAGCAGCATTTTGTATTTAATAATTTAGCTTTTATCATGTTCCCGACCCTCCCCTCCCGCTCTCCGTGTGCCCGTTCCCGCCCCTGCCCCCCCTCCCGCTCTCCGTGTGCCCGTTCCCGCACCACTTAAATGCTTGTTACTTTTGTTTTTAGCCCGTTCCCGACCCCCCTCCCGCTGTCCGTGTGCCTGTTCCCGCCCCTGCCCCCCCTCCCGCTCTCCGTGTGCCCGTTCCCGCCCCTGCCCCCCCTCCCGCTCTCCGTTGCCGCACCACTTAAATACTTAATTTGGTTGAACTCAGAGTCTCAGCCCCCAGGGGTGGGATGCTGCTGCGAGGTATGTGTGGAGTGCGCCGGGGTTAGTTGCCGCTGTTGTATGCAAACACTTCCTTCGTGCTGCCTGTACTGCCCCCTCAGACGCACGGCCTGCTTCCTGGGCCTCCCCCGCCCCCGTGTGTACACTGTACACAGTCCTGGCGCTGCCTCCGATGCACGGGCTGCTCCTGGGCCTGTGCTGCCCCGGTGTGTACACTACACACAGTATCACCGTGCACCAGAGCCCTGGCCGCACCTGCGGGACACACCGCCTGTTTGATGTGAAAACACTGGGAGCTGGAGGGAAGCGTGCCTGGTAATGCGGGTATTTATATAGCGCCAAACCCCGGGGGTGTCCAGGCACTTGTAACGAACAGCCAGGACATTTCACAAGCACCCTCTGGGCAGAGGGTGGCACTGCCTTCGCCACCGTTCGGAGCACAGCGTTAATGTACTTTCAGGGGCAGTGGGGCGTGTACGCACTGCTTGGGCTTTGAGGTCCTGCTCAGTGCCTCGGCCAGTCTGCTGTTCCAGTGGTCTGGGCGGGAAACTCCTATCCATCCGAACCTTGTGTCTCTACCGCTATTTATTCAATATTACCACACTGAGAGTAAAACATGACGATTGCACACTTCTGCAGTAGGTGCATTATTCCAATGCGCTGTCTTGTAAAAAAACGTTATTTCAAACATGTTACTTTAAGATGTGCTGACCTACTTCTCATTTTTTTGCGGTAGAATGACATTCTGTGGAACTGACAGTGGGTTAATAGTACAACATGGGAAGTCAGTCTGCCTGCGACTCTAACGTTATACATTTAACCCCAGGCGATGCGTGTTGTCATTCTTTTCTCCACCTTTTGCCTTTCTGCACTGTGATTGATATTTGTAATTTATTAAAACATTGTTTAATCAATTATAACAAGGTAGGTGACAGTATGCACACAGTCACTGTATTCGAAGGGAGGAAAGGTGGCCTAGCGGCCAAAGAAAGCTGCTGACTTAGGAACAAGGTTCGAATCCCGGCCGCAGCTCAACTTCCTGTGATTCTGAGCAAATCATTTAATACTCTGCTGCTTTAAACGTTTGTAACTTTAAGCGTTCTAATTCCCTAAGGGCAAGCTTGCAATACATATTACAACAAAAAATAAATAAGTAATCATTTTCTCAAAATGTAATATCTGTGGAGCAAACTTAATATTTTATGTTCATAAGAAAATCACATAGCAAACATCTCTTATGTTTCATGACTCAAGCACTACCATTCTTTGAGTTGATTTCTCTGGCTATCTCCTTAAAACAACGGAGGAGTCCTACAATATAAAAGTTACAAATATTTGGTGTTCATTTGTGCAGGGCGTTGTCTTTGGAAGCCCGGGTGAGTGCAGTGGACAGTACATCATTGTATTACTTGAAATACAAATACACAGTAGCTCCCTCCCTGTCACTGCCTCAGGTAGCTACGCTGGAACAGATCACAATAGTCAATCTTCAGTATGATTATGTACACCATACTTGACTGCCTACTGTGTTACACCATCACGTGCTTCAGAGCCAGGCAGTGCTTAATTTGAGCCAGTGGTTGCTGGTGCTAACCATCGTCACCTAATTGTCAACACTTGCACTTAAATCAGTCTGTCACATGGAGGTGACTTTTGTCTAATTTACAGATGAGCACAGCAACAGTTATTTATTGATGCAATGTACATTAAAAAATACTCATTTTTGCCCCCTAAGCCTTTCTTTTAGTTTAGTTTAGTTCACCTGATCCTCCCCTGCCTTCTGCGGGAGCTCAGACCAGCGAAGCCCTGCATTTTTAACCTTTTCTCTCTCATTTTGCTTAATTTTTTTAAAACTTACTTCTGTCCCCTTCAGGGACCTGTCTCCTGCTTCGTGGCCCCCCGCGCAGCCGAGGTTGACGCTGCAGCGGGTCAGGCTTCCTTCGCTTGCCGCCACCAGCGAGCCGCCCCTTAGCCACGCCCACCTCCGCCAGGCCATGCCCACTCTGTCCTTATAGGGAGGAGCTGATTACTAGCTCAACTCACCTGATCCTCCCCTGCCTTCCGCGGGAGCTCAGACCAGCGAAGCCCTGCATTTTTAACCTTTTCTCTCTCATTTTGCTTCATTTTTTAAAAACTTACTTCTGTCCCCTTCAGGGACCTGTCTCCTGCTTCGTGGCCCCCCGCGCAGCCGAGGTTGACGCTGCAGCGGGTCAGGCTTCCTTCGCGAGCCGCCACCAGCGAGCCGCCCCTTAGCCACGCCCACCTCCGCCAGGTCACGCCCACTCTGTCCTTATACGGAGGAGCTGATTACTAGCTCAACTCACCTGATCCTCCCCTGCCTTCCGCGGGAGCTCAGACCAGCGAAGCCCTGCATTTTTAACCTTTTCTCTCTCATTTTGCTTCATTTTTTAAAAACTTACTTCTGTCCCCTTCAGGGATCTGTCTCCTGCTTCGTGGCCCCCCGCGCAGCCGAGGTTGACGCTGCAGCGGGTCAGGCTTCCTTCGCTCGCCGCCACCAGCGAGCCGCCCCTTAGCCACGCCCACCTCCGCCAGGCCACGCCCACTCTGTCCTTATAGGGAGGAGCTGATTACTAGCTCAACTCACCTGATCCTCCCCTGCCTTCCGCGGGAGCTCAGACCAGCGAAGCCCTGCATTTTTAACCTTTTCTCTCTCATTTTGCTTCATTTTTTAAAAACTTACTTCTGTCCCCTTCAGGGACCTGTCTCCTGCTTCGTGGCCCCCCACGCAGCCGAGGTTGACGCTGCAGCGGGTCAGGCTTCCTTCACTCGCCGCCACCAGCGAGCCGCCCCTTAGCCATGCCCACCTCCGCCAGGCCACGCCCTGAACGCCACTACAAATCATGTGTCTCCCCCGTACGCACAGCGGACGGGAGCAGCAGGCGCGCCTAAGGCAAGCTCGTCTGCGCCCGTCCGCGACGGGCCGGGACCAGGGGCCACGCACCCTGCCCCTTCTCTGGTATACACCCCAGCCCAACTTATCGCTCTCACTGCTGTCTTCCCTCCCTCACCATCACTCTTGCAACACCTTCACACACTTGGCATTCTTCTCTTCTCCTCTTCACCCGACTCCAGTTTATACTAGTCCCTCTCCACCTGCTGCTGACCCTCTTCCTGTCCCCCGTTTCCCCTTCGTCCCTGTCCCCACTGTAGCTTCTGCTTTATTGCTCAACACCCGCTCTGCTATCAAACACCAGACAGCTCTCTTTAACCTCCTAACCACCGATTCCCCGGACTTCCTTTTTCTGACCGAAACTTGGTTCACTGCCGATTCCCTTCCCGACCTTCTGGCCATTCTCCCTGACACCCACTATGCCCTCCGGGCTGACCGCCCGGATGGCAAGGTGGGGGGAGGGGTGGCGATGATCATTCGGTCGTCCTTCAAATTTCAACTATCCCCCCATACCCAATGTGGACTACCTTGTGGCTCGCTCTCTCAATCTTTCTGCCCCCCTCACTGTTGTCCTTGTGTACCGCCCCCCCCCAATCTATGCCTTCCTTTGTAGCTTCCCTTCAGGACCTTATGGCCACTCTTGTGGTCAACAATTCCTCCGTCCTTTTGCTCGGCGACTTTAATTATTGGCCGGGCGACCCTAGGGAAGATCTCCCCTCCAAAGATTTTTCGGGCACTCTTCAATGCCTAAACCTCACATCCCACGTTTCAGTCCCTACTCACGCCCAGGGTCATATTTTGGACCAAATTTGGTCCTCACGTCCCGTTGTCTCACCTCCTCTCATATCCCCATGCGTTTGGTCGGATCATTTTATCATCTCCTTCTCTATCCATCTGGGAGCGGTCGATAAGTCCCCCCGTCCGAAAAACATCTTAGCTCGTAACTGGAATCGGACCGACCTTGACTCCCTCTCGCTCACTTTGGCCTCCTCTGCCCCCAATCTCACTAATCTTCATCTTGAATCCCAGGTTAACGCTATCGGCACTTGGCTTTCCTCTTCGTGCGATCTAGTCGCCCCGCTCAGAAAGATCAAGGCGGTCCGTCCATATGACGCGCACAAATGGTTCTCCCCAGAACTTAAAACACTTAAACTCGACCTTAGGCGGTCGGAACGCCACTGGAGACGGACCTATTGCCCTTCTTTGCGCGTCAAATACAAATCACTCCTCACTGAATATAAAAAAGCAATCCTACCGGCTAAAACCGCATACTTCACTGAGAGAGTAGCTCTCGCGGCCAACAAACCCCGTGAAATTTTCTCTCTGGTCCACAATCTTGCCACCTCTGATCGCTCCACCCCTAGTTTAGTTCCTTCACAGTCCCTCTGTTCTTCACTTAACGACTTTTTTATCGACAAGATCGTGAAGATTAAAGCCAACATTCCCACAGTGCCTCAACCCCGTCCCACTTGCTCCTCCATCTGCCCCTCTTCCTCCTTTGCCCTTTTCCCTCCCATCTCCACCGACTTATTTTTAAAACTTTTGGTTAAAATCAAGTCCGGCTCTCCTGCGGATTGCGCGCTAGCACGCATCCTCAAAACTCTCTTCACCAACTGTCCTGCTCCCCCTCTTGCTCTTCTTAATTCGTCTTTGGCTTTAGGATCTGTTCCCTCCTCTTTCAAATCCACTATAGTTCTTCCTATTTTAAAAAAAAACGTCTTAGATCCCTCTCTTCCCTCCAATTTCCGTCCCATCTCCCTTCTCCCCTACCTCGGCAAGATCCTTGAAGCTCACGTTACTTCCTGCCTCTCCTCTTATATAGAGGAGAACGGCCTCCTTGCATCCCATCAGGCGGGATTCCGCCCGGGCCATTCCACGGAGATGGTGGTCCTGGCAGTCTTGGATGAGCTCAAGGGGAAGGCCGACTCCAACCTCCCCCAAGCCCTGGTCCTTCTCGATCTGTCCGCTGCGTTTGACACGGTTGACCATTCCATCCTTCTCGACCGTGTCAGCGCAGCGGGCATTCGGGGCACGGCCTTTTCTTGGCTGGCGTCCTTCCTGCGGGATAGGTCCCAGGCAGTCCATCTCTCCGGTTTCTCTGCTTCTCCCCGCCCAGTCACTTGCGGCGTCCCCCAAGGTTCCTTTCTTTCCCCCCTTCTTTTCAATCTTTATATTCACCCCCTCATCACCTCTCTCCTTGAGCTGGGGGTCTCTGTGTACAATTACGCTGATGACCTCCAGCTCGTCTTTGATCTTTCCTCTACCCCTGATTCTCTTCCCAAGTTCTGTTCCACTTTAGTTTTTATCTCTGACTGGATGAGCGCTAACCATCTGAAGCTCAATCCAGACAAGACGGAACTTGTTCTCACTGGTGGCCCCTCCAATCCTTGGTCCCCTGCACTTTGTCCCCTGCACTTTGGCCCCTTTCTTTTGGCCCCCCCCCGGTGCCCGTCTCCTCTGTTCGCACTCTTGGTATTAAAGTCAGTCATGACTTATCCATGCACAGTCAGATCAGCTCCGTCGTGTCTTCTTGCTTTCTCTCTCTTCGTCCAATCCGGAAAATCTCACGTTTTTTTTCTACCGATGCACTTAAATCCATAGTCATGGCCCTTGTCATTTCCCGCCTTGACTATGGCAATGGTCTGTACGTGGGCATACCTGCTTACGAATCCAGTCGCCTATAGGCCATTCAAAATCAAGCTGCCCGCCTCGTCCTTTCCCTCCCCAGACCTTCTCATATCACCCCGGTTCTCAAATCACTTCATTGGCTTCCTGTCCGCTTTAGATCCTTTTTCAAATTGGCCTGCTTAGCTTTTCGGGCTCATTTCCGTTCTGCGCCCCTGTTCATCATTTCTCTTGTCTCTTCTCATGCCCCGGTCCGCACTCTTCGCTCATCTTCTCTCTCTCTTCTTCACATTCCTCGCTTCCGTAAATCCAGAACAGGGGGCACTCGGTTCTCAGTCCTGGCCCCCCAGTTCTGGAACAGTCTTCCTCTTTCCATCCGCTCCATTCCCATCTACACTCACTTCCGCAAAGCTCTTAAAACTTTTCTTTTCTCTCAGGCATTCCCTTCCTAATTTTCCTGGGTTCCCTCTGCTGAGCTCTGATTAGGTCCCCAGCGCCAGGAAGCCGTTTGGCCACCGTGCGCTTTATTAAATACTTTATTCATTCATTCATTCATTCATTCATTGAGGGGCAGGAATAGTGTGGGTGGCTCTGTGGGTGTCTCTCTGTGTGTGTGGGTGCAAATGCAATAGGTCTCGCATTTGCGAAAGATTAAGCTATTGGCATTGTAAATGACAATGCCATTTATTTATCGTTTTTCAAAACCAACACAAATAAAAAAATTGTCATTTACAATGCCAATAGCTCAAACTTTTCCAAAGGCGAAACCATTGCATTGTAAATGCTTGTTTAATGTTGATATGACGAGTGCACGCATTTTACGAATATTTCATAGCCAGTATTTTATTGTTTCCAAACCTTCACCACATAAAGCATGTGTTAGAGCTTTACACTTATTGCGGACACCCCCCACATCGGTTCCCCTAATTAACTGAGCATGTTGTTACTTCAGCACATACAAAACTATTAACATCACAAGTTGAGGCTGACAGCCTTTTCTTTCTTTTTCTCCTCGTAGAGTAATCCCCTGATGAAGGTCTGAGAGACAGCCCGAAATGCATTGGGACAAATAAATTTGACGATAAATGCATTGGATAAAATGTTTGATCTTCTTGCAACCAAGAACATAATGTGTTGATACAGAGATTATCACCGTAAAGACTTCAAGCATACTTTTGTTTAAAAAAAACACTCAAGTGAACAAAGACTCGTTTAGTCTTTTACGCAGTGCTTGGAGGAGACTTCCCCCCTTGTTGGGGCAGCTTTGTAATAGACTTTGTTGTTATATACGCGGCAGGACACAGACAGCGATACCTCTTCAGCACGCCACAGACCGTAAAACTGATTACCGTTGATGAACTGAGCAGTGCAAGTCCCATTCACTTTCTTTGTTAGTCTACGCATGCAGCTGCGCCATTTGGGGATGGGGGGAGACGTGACGATATTGCTACACCAGCAGATGCTTCCTGTGCTTGAGTGGAACGATAGGACTATTGCAGAGTGCCAACAGATCGACATACCAGGTCAATACTGTGTTGTCTGTGACAATCAGGATCAGTTGTGCTCAATCTTCCTAGACCTTCTGCAGGGTACACAACAGAAAAGAATGAGTGAAAATGTTTATAGCAGGCCCCTTGACCGAATGAATCCTAAGGCATACCACAGGGAACCATACAGAGGAGAGTGCATAGTACAGACCGGAGGACATTTCTGGGTTGGGGCCATGGCGAAGATCCACAAATGGACACCACAATCTGGGGAAGATAAAAACCATCTCTTAACAGTGATGTTCCCATTTGTGGGCTTGTAAGGACTCAAAGCACTGGTTCTTCCACTGAAAAAGCCTGCAAGGTGTGTCTCTAGCAGAAAAAAAAATCAGTCCTTGTTGAGCCCACTGCCACAGACTAATTGCCTCGCAATACACGGTCTGCGACTCCCAGACTACCCTGTCTGTTGATATAATGGACAGTGGCGGTTGAAGAACCTGAATAAAACTCTGAGCTGAAAGGGATGAAAGAGATCAAGGCAAGTAGAACTACCCACAGCTCCAGCATGTTGATGTGCAGGAGCTGCTCTGATGCGGACTAAAGACGATGTGCCATCATGTCACCCAGATGGGTGCTTCAGCTCGGCGTGCAGACTTCAGTGACCATGTGTAAGACTTGGCATCTTTAGCGTGGTTTCCCCTGACTTTTTGCCTTTATGTCCTGTATTTTTGATGCTGTGCTGGATTTCATACTTGCTGGCTTAGATGCTTTTGGCACTTGCCACTGCTGATCAGTGTCAAAGTGCAAGTGCTCCCTGTGTAAATTGTGATTATAATTTGTTCTCACTGATTGGCATATTTGATTTAGTGTTAAGTCCCTAGTAAAGTGCAATGAAGTGTTCCAGGGCCTGTAAATCAAATGCTACTAGTGGGCCTGCAGCACTGATTGTGCCACCCATGTAAGTAGCCCTGAACAGGTATTTTAGACCTGCCACTTCAGTGTCTGTGCACAGTTGTGAACTACCATGTTGACTTGGCAAATGCACCCACTTGCCAGGCCCTAACCCTCCCTTTTCTTACATTTAAGGCACCCCTATGGTAGGCCCAAGGTACCCTCCTGGACAGGTTGCAGTGAATGTCAAAGGTAGGACATGTACTGGTGTGTGTGACATGTCCTGATAGTGAAATACTGCCCATTTCGTTTTTCACTATTCAAAGGCTATCTTGTCCAATAGGATAGGCTTTGTAACATCTTACAAGTATAACTTCCCCTTGGTACAGGATAGGGAAATACAGTTTACGCTCTCTGAACTCAGAATTTAATAACACATCTTTTAGTAAAGATGGTTTTTAAATTGTGTGTTTGAAAATGCCACTTGTAGAAAGTAATTCAGAAAAGGGGGTGGTGATGAACAGAGTGTCTGAATTAAGCAGACCACTCTTACCCAGTCCAAAGATCAGGGCTTGATCCATCACCGTTATTTAGCTCACTGCCCCATCCCAGCTCAGAACCTAGCTATATGCAAATTAGTCTGTCCCTGGCCCAGTGCATCATGGGAACAGGGCAGACCAAACTACCAAGCCAATTCTTCACCAGAAAGGAGACAAGCTTCCGGGGACCGGTTTCTGCCGTTTCAGGCGTCGTCGGCCCGGCTTGCTTGAATCCTGATGGAGCAGTGAGCAAGGGACTCATGTCTGAGTATACCCTTCCACGCTTATGGTGGACAAAATGATTCAGAAAAGGGGGTGGTGATGAACAGAGTGTCTGAATTAAGCAGACCACTCTTACCCAGTCCAAAGATCAGGGCTTGATCCATCACCGTTATTTAGCTCACTGCCCCATCCCAGCTCAGAACCTAGCTATATGCAAATTAGTCTGTCCCTGGCCCAGTGCATCATGGGAACAGGGCAGACCAAACTACCAAGCCAATTCTTCACCAGCAAGGAGACAAGCTTCCGGGGACCGGTTTCTGCCGTTTCAGGCGTCGTCGGCCCGGCTTGCTTGAATCTTGATGGAGCAGTGAGCAAGGGACTCATGTCTGAGTATACCCTTCCACGCTTATGGTGGACAAAATGATTCAGAAAAGGGGGTGGTGATGAACAGAGTGTCTGAATTAAGCAGACCACTCTTACCCAGTCCAAAGATCAGGGCTTGATCCATCACCGTTATTCAGCTCACTGCCCCATCCCAGCTCAGAACCTAGCTATATGCAAATTAGTCTGTCCCTGGCCCAGTGCATCATGGGAACAGGGCAGACCAAACTACCAAGCCAATTCTTCACCAGAAAGGAGACAAGCTTCCGGGGACCGGTTTCTGCCGTTTCAGGCGTCGTCGGCCCGGCTTGCTTGAATCCTGATGGAGCAGTGAGCAAGGGACTCATGTCTGAGTATACCCTTCCATGCAGTGAGCTAAAAAAACGGTGTTGGATCTAGCCCTGATCTCTTGACTGGGTGAGTATTCTGCTTAATTCAGAAACTCTGTCCATCACCACCCCTTGTTGTTAAATATTTTGTCCACCCTAAGCGTGGAAGGGTATACTCAGATGTGAGTCCCTTGCTCATTGCACCATCAGGATTCAAGCAAGCCGGGCCGACGACGCCTGAAATGGCAGAAACCGGTCCCCGGAAGCTTGTTTCCTTCCCAATGTAAGAATTGGCTTGGTAGTTTGGTTTGCCCTGTTCCCATCATGCACTGGGACAGGAACAGACTAATTTGCATATAGCCAGGTTCTGAACTGGGATGGTGCAGTGAGCTAAAAAACGGTGTTGGATCTAGCCCTGATCTCTTGACTGGGTGAGAGTATTCTGCTTAATTCAGAAACTCTGTCCATCACCACCCCTTGTTGTTAAATACTTGTAGAAAGTAGGCATTTTCTTATTTTACCATTCTATGTGTGTCTACATGTTTGTGTACTGACTGTCTGGTTTTGGAGTGACAGGGGCTGCGGATGTGCATTTACTGTAGACAGCCACTGGAGGTGGGTGGGGGGGGGGATGAGGCGTGCCTGGCCCTTCCTGGATGATCAGAGCTGGGCATAATAGACCTTAGCTGAATTTAGAGTAGTGGGAGGAGATTTCCCTACACCTGAATAGGGCCTGTCTCCCTTGCACAATGGTGTCTCCACCCCATGTCGTCATACTGTACCAGTGAGGACACAACAGAACTGGTCTGGACTTGGCTCAGAGACTCTTGCACAAAGAGAACAAAGACATTTTGGGGTATAAGTATTAGACCTAAAACCCCAGAACTTTAATTACTTCTAGACTCAAGAGGAACCTTTGTCAAGGATAAAAGCTGAAGAGCTGTGAGGAGTACTGCCCCTTTGCTGTGTGCTATTGGCCTTCAGTTGCTGTTTCTGCCAAGGCGGGGACAAAGACTGGAACTTAGCTTTGAACCTGCTTTAAGAAGTTCTCCAAGGGCCTCAAGTGTGCTGGCATCCCGTTCTGAAGTCTCAGTGACACATGGACTTCACCACAGCAACCCTGAACCCTTTTGCTGAGAGTTCTAACTTGCCAGGAGGTACCTATTCCAGTTTTGGAGCTCTGGAGGTTGTTCCTGCTGTTGGTAGCTGGAAGAAACCTAAAAGAAGCAAGAAAACCTGTTTCCAACGCCTGGCCTGCACTGCAGCTCCAACGCCCTCCAACACCTGCAGTTATCAGCCCAGCCCTACGCCAGCGCTCGTACGACTTAGTCATTGCCAGCACCTGCATCCTGTTATTGCAACGTGATAACCGACAAGGGTGACTCTACAAACTCATTGACTTCGTATCACCGGAATCAACGCCTCACGGCCGACGCAACCGTCTTCCCTTGTCCTGGACTCAACACATTGCCTCCTCGCCTCACCTCCCCTGTGGCAGCCAGGAAGCTGGTCTCACCTCCACGATGTTGTGCATCATCCTAGACTTTGTTTCCAAGATACTGTTTGTTTGGGGGGGGTGTGTGACTCCGTGCCCGACGCCTCGCTCCTCATAGTTGGCACCATACTTTGGATTTACTGCTGTCACGACGTTGCAATTGCACCGGGTGGAGCTGGAGTGGTTTTCTACAAACTTTATTTTTTCAATAACTGATTTAAAGTCATATTTCATTAACTGTATGTTTGGAATTTTGTCATTTTGGCCTTGTTGAGTTTAGATAAAGATACTTTATTTTTCTAAACTGCAGCAGAGCTGAGAGGCGTATTTAATGTTGGTGGCATTGGCTTCTCTAGCACCACCATGATGCCTGAGCAGATCAGACCCAGCAGGCCTTGAGGATCAGGGATCTTTGTCCAAGTCAGAGACATTGGAATCAACCACTGAACACTGGGAATCCTCTGAAAAGGAGGAAAGATTTTGATGTAGGTAAAATGCCATACCACTCCTAGGAATAGCAGCCTCTGTGTGGGTGCTAGTTGAGATTTTGGGATGGTGACCTTAAAGCACCACTAGTGGAGAAGGGTCATGGTCCTTGACAAACTTCAGAGATGCAGCCTTTTACAGTTAGTTAACCAAGTATGGAAACACATGGACTCCTGACCTCTCTTGTGAAGCCCCCACAACTGATTAAGAATGTAAAACCTCACGTCACTCTAAGTGGCACCACCAATGCAGCCCCTTTATCAGCAGGACAACAACTTCTCCAAAATAGAAGCTCGAGCGGGTAAGTACATCCTAGTGGAAGGATGGGAGTAAAAGGGGGTGCACTGCAAGAGTGAAGGATAGTCCTTGAGTATTGATCCTGTGAATCGCTGTGATCGTATCCTAGATGGTGGAAAAATGGGACACCCTCACTGGAAGTGGTGGCTTAAGAGTTATAGAGGAATCAGAGGTTTTTAGGTAGAAGAGCAAACAGAAGATGGTGAGACTGGAACTGCTACTGTTTTTGGCGATGGGCTTCCCCTATACCTACCTCTGCCCCAAACAAAGCAGTACAGTTTTAGGGGCATCTGGTTCAGCTGAGAAGGTTGTTTATGGTAGGAATGTTGTGCCCTAGAACAGGCTTGAAAGTTCCTGTACTGTTGGTGGAACTGTGTAGCTGGGAATACTAGGCCCAGAGAATAAGCCATTGCTCTAATGTTCTTGAAGTGATTTAAGGGGTAGCTGGACATCTCAGAGAATAGTTAGTAATCTACAGAGAAGCCTCTGTAACGAATCTACACATGACGGCATACGATTACAGCTATGCCCATGGATCAATCAGTGTTTGCGAAATGTAATCTGCACTTGGACTTGTCTGGGAGTATACAATCAAGAAATTATCTGATTAGAGAATGGGTTTTTCATATGGTCCAGTTTTTACAGCGTGTGGACAAAGTGGTGTAGAAGGCACATTGAGTTCACCGGGTAGAGAATGACGTTGTTTGAAGCAAAGACCTTCTGTCCCATGGAGAACAGCTTCTTCGACTGCGGTAAACACAATTGTTTTTTTTCCTGCAATTATATGTAGCACAAACTTGAGATTAAGTGATTTGCACAGAATAACAGGATGTTGAGCCGATGACGATACTCAAGCCATGTTCCCCAGTTCCAAAATAGACAGCTCCGGCCGTTATGCCACATCCTCTCGCTAATGTCACACCCTAAATGTTGTGCTAGGAAGCTTGGACAACCAGACATATCAATAAATAGTGTGTTGGCAAGAACTATTGTACCAGGCAGGTCTGTCATCTAGCGATTTGTGGACTGACAGGCATGAGAAGGGTTTCTCCCAGACAACCAGGACAGGCACTACCAATGAAACTGTAGGGAATGGCTGCAAGAGTTCCATCAAAATGTTAGCTATAGCCTCCACAGAGGGAAGAATCTTTCCCAATTATTCTAGTGCTTTTGATACCACTATAATGAATGAGGGGTATAGGAAATCCTCTTCTGGGAAATAAACTACTTGTATTGTCTAAGTGAAGGTATAGCCCAGCATCAGTGTTGTAAGAGGGGACGCGGTAATTAATTTCAGAGTCATTACCTTCTGTTCGGTGATACTCCTCTTTAGGCATGACAAGAGTATCAGAGTCAGACAGGGGTGGGGGAATCATATCGCCCGACGCCCGAACCATGTAGATTTTTATAATGGGCAAGAAGATTTGATGTCTATTTTGTCCGACGGACAAGAAGACATTAAATCACTAAACATGGGTCTCTGCCCTCCAGCTCCCTGGCTCTGTGATCTGGAAGCGCGATGCCGCTGCCACAGAAGTGGAGCTGCGGGGCTGACACAGAGATCGGCAGAGAACTGCACTGTCTCTGCAGCTGCTGGCAGGTAGAGGCCAGTGTGCGCAGGAGCAGATGGACGGGCACAGGGCCCCAAGAGTGGAGGCGGGCTGGAGACATAGACCAGGCCAGTGAGAGGGGCCCGGGAGGCAGCAGACACAAGCCCGCAGTGCACTGGAAGACAGTGGCCGGGTAGAGACAGACCCCCGAGAGAGGAGGACCAGGCCTGAGGCTGCCTAGAGGACAGACGCTGTCTGGTGTACTTAGGATGATGGGAGGAAGAAGAGGCTGTCTGCCTGGGGCTGTGGGAGAACGAGGCTGGCCACGGGGACAGAG
This sequence comes from Lissotriton helveticus, assembly GCF_964261635.1. NCBI lineage: Eukaryota > Metazoa > Chordata > Amphibia > Caudata > Salamandridae > Lissotriton > Lissotriton helveticus. The sequence goes on along the minus strand of NC_136067.1, from coordinate 484,952,496 downwards.
ACAGGCTCACAGTAGCTATGATCGGAGCAGTGGCTGCTCAGAGGGAAGGCCTGGAAGAATTTATCCGAGGATAAGAACTGGGTGCAGAGAGAGAGGCAGCTCCGGGAATTACAGAGCAGACGGGCTTGGCAGACAGCAGCCTGTGAACGGGGATATCTGTGCCTCCCTGTCAGGGCGGCCTCCGGGAGGGGCTGACGCTGGGGAGGGAGAAAGGGGCAGCCACCAGAGGAGGAGAACCGGCAGCGTGGGACAGGAGAGAGACACAGAGGAAGCCGCCCTGCAGTGCTTAATTTGTAAAATTTGAAGTGCAGGGGCTCAAATCTTTGTCGGAGGCACACCTACTTATCTTTGGCTCCAGTGTATGTAAGTGTGCGTGGTTCTATCTATATGTCTTTGAGTGCGTGTCTGCCTGTTGTGTCTTTTTCTGTGCGCGAGTATTTAAGTTTGGGTGGGAGTTTTTAGGACTGTGTATGGAAGTATTTGTGTCTGGGGTGTGGGCATCTATGTATCTGTGTGCCTGCCTGTCTGAGTGTGTTATGCGTGTCCAGGTTAATGTTTGCATGAGTGTTCCAGTTGCGACTAATGAATTCTCATGAAGTGCCTTTCTGTTGTAAAAAAAAAAAAACTGCGTGCTTCTTGGTCCAGATGTCAAGAGGAGGGCGCGGAGGTCGACCCTTTCAATCCCACATGGTTCTTCCATTCCCCGAGACCCTGCACCTTCCTTGCGTGCCTCTATTTCTCTCTGCACAGGTGTCTGCCCCGGCCTGTTCTTTGAACCACCAGCGCCCGGCGCTCAGCCGCCTAGAGAGGGTTAGGGAGCATGAAGGGTATTTCGTGCAGCAGGAGATTAAAACCTTAGCCCTTGAGAATGAGTGGGGTGTCTCTAAGAAGAGAAAGAAGTCATATTGGCAGACAGTGTCTCCGGACGAGTAGTTGTTGAACACTTGAGTTCAACAGTAACACTGTGCCACTGCCAAGTCCCCTAGCAATAGCTAAGCATGGGAATTACTGTACATCAATTACGTGCACCAGCGTGTGTAGACCCGGCCCTGCTAATTAGCTGCCCGTGCTAAGCACCGGCACAAATTAAGCACTGCTGCTCTGGCCCTGCCACTGAGCAGAGAGAAGAGGCTGCAGTTAAGGGACTTCCAGGGTTGCAGCTGTGGAACAGATACATTACCAGTGCTAGGATCACCCTTAACCTGCAGTATGTCATGCGGCTGTAGCAGTGGGGGCATGGGCCACACCTCCTTTCACGACATTCTCCCCCGTTTAAAGACTCTTCCCTTTTAGCAGCCCTAACCAAAGAACTAACTCCAGCCCCTACCTGAAACCCGTCTCTGGTACCAGCTACCTCCCTCAGTTTCAGAGACCGTGCTATAAATCCAGCCATAACAGGGGCCTTCCCTAGCACTAACTTCTTCAAACGTCTCACAGCAGAATTCCTCGCTTTTTTAAAGATGCTTCCCAGTCTGCCTCCCCCCCTCCCCCCACCCGCTCCCCCCAATAAAGGGTGAATTCTGCGTTTGGGGAATGCTGTTGGAGTCTTGTAAGTTTTCAGCTTTTTTTTTTTAAATTTATTTTTTTAACAAAGCCAACTTAGTTTATTGTTCAATTTTCAGGAAAGGAAAGATGGTGCAATGCAACACAAAATAAGTTCCATCTATAAGTGCCCCAGCCAATACACAAGCCCGTTGTAGGAAGACCCAGCCCCTCCCCGAGCAGAGCAATGAATGTACACATGCACAAACAGGCCCCTTTTCTTTATTTCTCATGATCAGTTAATTGTAAACGTGATAGGCTCCATTTATGCATAGTCCACGTTGGGCAGAGTAGTAGGACGCTGTGTGGTGGAGTAGAGTTGTGCGACTACCGCCAGGTGCAATGGTTCCCTTCACTTCCTGAATGTACCAAGCTTACAAGATGTTGTCTCACTTGAAGATTTTGCCCTGGTTAAAAGGCTTGCCGATGTGCTTGAACTCTCCCTCCCACGTGAAGTATTCCTTCACCATTGTCTTGCACTCTTCGCTGTCCACATCCAACTTCCGCCAAGTATAGGACTCATAATCGATTTGCCAGTCTTCACTGAGCGTGAAAGCCAAGTCCTGCCCGCGGAATACCCAGATGCCAGAGATAGTACTGTCATTCTTGCTTCCAGAGAGTATGACACTGGCAAAGCATGTCTTGCGCAGTTTATCCAGACGCTGAAACATTCCTGTGATGAGGTTGCAGCTCATGAAGGTCTGTGTTAGCTCCTCAGGGAAGCAGTACTCTCCATACCAGATTGACTAGCCCTCCTTGTCGAAGTGTTCCCAGAAGTATGGGATTGCCGCAGCCACTGTGTCTTCATTAGTGTACTTCCTCTTGAACTCGTCCATGATGAAGGCGCTCTTTGGCAGGTGGGCATAGGGGTCCTTTGACCTCGGTTCTGAAGCTAGCACCTCATCACACTCATCAGGTTCATCCTCAGCAGCAGGCTTCTTCTCTTCCTTCTTTTTTTCCTTTTTCTCTTCCTTCTTGGGCTCCTTTTCTTTTTTGGGGGCTTCCTTCTAAGGCTGTGCTTCTGAGAACTTCTTAGCATCAAACTGCGCCATCTTTTCACAGAGTTTCATCTCCCCAAGGACGCTCTTGAACTGTGGTTGGTTTACGCAGGTCTCAAACCAACGATTTGTTTTAACGTATGGCTGCCGGAAAGATGGTTCCAGGACCTGTTTGTAGAGCCAGAGGAGCGCACACACCACAGAGATGTCAGCCAGGCTGACCCTCTCCCCCACCAGGAATGTGCGTGTCCTCAGATGTTCATCCAGGGTGCTCAGCACACGCTTCACCTCCTCCTTGGCATGTTCCGTGGCCTGCTTGTTGTACTGCATTATCCCAAAGGTGGGGAACAGCCAGCTGCTTGCGGGAGGGACGGTCTCGCTGTCGGCAAAGCTGACCCACTGGATGACTTGGGCAGTCATTCCCTCGAAGGCCGGAACCTTTCCCATAGGAAACTTCTTCAAAAACTCGGGGGTCTTGTTGGTTTGTCCGAACTGGAACTACGCTTCACCAAGATGGCCGCCGGGACTCTTTACACATACCCTGACAACTGGAGGGCATTCAAGGCCCTTATTGCTGCTCAGTACAGTGGCACAAAGATAACTGTCAAGTTTTCAGCTTTTTTTAATGTGGAATTACAGTGATGTCAAGAGGGACAACACACACAAATAAGGGGGAGTTGATGTGTGGTTTATGCTTTTAATCCTTCCAAAGTTGCTAGATTGAGAACTAATTCCGATCATGGTTGTAATGTATATATTCTTCCGATTGTGTGCAAGTAGGCAGTTTATGCTCTTGGCTGCTTTTCCCTCCTGCAGTAGTAACCTTTTTGGCTCCTGTCCCCTGTGCGCTGGAGTAGCAGACTTCAGCTCTCTTTTCTGTGATCATCGGCGAGTTCTCGGTCCAGTATGCTTGCCTGCTTCCTCATCTGTGGACATGTGCACAGTGCAGACTGTCCAGCTGTAAATTATTTATGGTGTTTCAGGGGGGGGGGGGGGGGGGGGGCGCGACGCTTGCTTCTTGACCTTGGGTTTTAGAGGAGTAATAAAGTGGCAGATCAGCCTGCTTTAGAGGGCTGGCGAAACTGTCTTATTGGCCTTGTTTGACTGTAGGTAAGGTGGCTTGTAGGCCTGAGTTATTTGGGTGTGAATGGGGTGCTGACTTGTGGCCTGGTTTGGAAGGAAGGTTGGGTGCTGATGCTGGCTTCTGCGTCTGGTTTAGGGAGTAAAGGCTCAATTTTGTTGCAGGGTTGGAGACTCCTGGGCCTTGTCAATAGACTGGAGACTCCTGTGTGTGCTCTAGAGGTGGCTGAAGACCCCTGGGTGTGCTCTAGAGGGCTCTGGCTCGAGGGACAAAATTAGGGAGGCACTGGTGCATATGCTCAGCTTAGGAGTTGAATGGCCTAGGGGTGCTGGTTTCCTGAGACCAGTTTAAGTCGAGAGCGTGTTGGTTCTTGAGCCCAGTTTAAAGGTGGCGGGCCGATTCCTGGCCTAAATATTATAGGAGAGGCTGTTGGTTCCTGGAGAAAATGTATCCATCATTAATTCTGCCCTCACATAGCGGACTGTGATATCATCCTGCGTATATGGCGAGCAGTGGGAAAAGTACGTATTTTCCCATAAACTAGACAGTTGTTTCTCGGTCAGCCCTTATAATTGATTTATGGAGTAGGTGGGACAAGTGGATTTTACAGGACATGTAGATCTCAGTACCATTTTGTCCCTTAGCCAAGTAGATTATTCAAAAAATTCCACACCCCTGGTCAGACCCAAATAGTTCTTCCATCCGGGAAAATCTCCAAGCCCTGTGAAGGGGCTGTGTCATGGGTTAACAGACGTTAACTTTCTCATTTGCTTCTCAGATGATTTCTGCCAACTTACAGTACATAGAGTGGCCCTTGTAAGCGTTATTGGCGGCACTAAACATGCAGACGAGGGCATATTGGACTGCACTAACTTCTTTGGAGGCATAGAGGGCCGTTGGTACCGGAGCCACAGAACCCACATGATCAAGTCAACTTATCAGGTTTGGCCAGCAGGTACAGGGACACCATGCAGAGCTCCAGCATGGCCATCCAGAAGGCCTCAACCTGCGTAGGGATAGAAGTTGGAGTCAGAAACTCCTGTATCTTTTTTTTCAAGGTTGGAATTATTTCTGATAATGAGGGAGAGCCTGGTGTTGGGGAACAGTGCCCAGTCTCCATTTGGTGCCATGAGCAGCCACTTTTTGTTTGGCTCTTTTTATGGAAAGGTTTACTGGGAAATACATCCTGTCAGGGAGCGAACTAGAAAGAGAAGAGAAACACTTTGGGGTATCCGGGAGGACTTCACTAAAAGAAACATGGCCTCCCGCTCCCTGATTGTCTTCAGGTCTATTAAGGAACAGGAGTCGCAGGCGGAGAGGCCATGATCGGATGCAAGATTCTACATGTAGATGTCCTTTTTGGACCCACATGACAGATTTCAAGGTTTAACCACTGTATAAAATGCTGTCCAAAAACTGATGAATTTAGTCTGTGAAGCACTTAGAAGACTCCAAGCCCAAATTGATCTGGTGTGAAACTAAAAGTAGCTGACATGTGTCAGCTGGCACCTAATACACTTTGATGTCTGAACAGCCAGCTGGTGGAGCCATGACTAAGCTGCAAGGTACCACCTGGTGAAGCTGAAGAGCTATTGCAAGGGAAAAGAGAGAAGGGAGGAAATCAGCAGGAAGATATAATTATCAGAATGTTTAACTTTGTGGGAGCTCGGGCATTGCTGATAACGAGACTAAGGTCCCATATTCCCCTTTGACCCCTCCTCCATGTTAATCAATCCAATTCCCAACAGAACCCATTTTGCCAGTGCAGAACCTCAGTCACACGGTCATGGCTGATTAAAAAATTATCAGAAAAACAAAAAATTAGGGCAATGGGAGTTTATATGTTCATTTTCAATGAAAAAAATCTCAATTTACTCAGACCCTATTATCTGTATAAACAGGTAGGCAAATAAATTAATACATTTAACACTTTTAATTAAAAATAAATTACTATTACTTAATGCATTAATAGGTGTGCATTAATAGGTGTGCACCATGAAGGTTGGCAGTTTGGGCTGGACCGTTCTTGTGAGGCACAGGGTCAAGACTGATTTGCATATAGCTGTGTCTGAACTGGGGTGGCGAAGTGAGCTAAAGGACAATGATGGATTTAACCCAGATCTGTGACTGGGGGTGAATGTCTGAAAGATTTCAGCTCTCCGTCCAGCATTTCCTTGTGTTTGCTTTATTCACCCTAAGTTGGCAGGGTATGCTCCGACGTGGGTCCCTTGCTCACTTTGCCACTGGATTCAAGCCAGCCTGGCTGATGAGGGCTGTTAGCCCGCAACTGGTCCCGGGATGCTTGTTTCCGGTCCAGGGAAGACATGGCTAGGCAGTTTGTGCTGGACTGATCCCATGAGGCACAGGGTCAAGAATGGTTTACATATAGCAGTGTCTGAACTGGGGTGGCGAAGTGAGCTAAAGAACGATGATGGATTCAACCCAGATCTGTGACTGGGGGGTGAGTGTCTGAAAAGTTTCAGTGCTGCGTCCATCATCTCCTTGTGTTAGCTTTATTCGCCCTAAGTTGGCAGGGTATGCCCAGGCGTGGGTCCCTTGCTCACTTTACCACTGGATTCAGGCTAGCCTGGCTGATGAGGGCTGTCAGCACAAAACCGGTCCCAGGATTATATATTTATTTGAAAAGTTTTATAAAGTGCGAACAAGACCCAGACGGGTATCAGAGCGCTGTACAAAGAGGAAAACTAACGTTGACGTAAAGAAACAGTCCAAGTCAATACAATAAAGCAACATAAGAGTAACCTGAAACATAAAAGTAAATGTGGGTGCTAGGGGAAGAAGAGGTAGCAAGAGAACAAACCGGTAAAAGCCCAACTAGATGGAGCCAATTAGCAGTTTTAGCCTCGATCTACTTCCAAAGAGTGACGAAATACATTTTAAAACCCAAGTAAAAATGATTTTCAAGCACATATTTCAATTACAAAGTGAAAATAATTGTCAGGCATACACCTCAACACACAAAGTAAGAATGACTGTAAAGCACGAGAGGAAAGTGTCTAGCAAATGATATAGAGGCTATTGCTGATGAAGTTCTTCTAACAGTAGCCATTTGACCTGTTTTTTTAATGAATCAGTCAAGGGGTTGGCTCTGATCTCCGTTGGAAGGGCATTCCAAATTCTTGGAGCCAGCCCTGAGAAGGTGCGATTGCAAGTTATTTTTTTGTTGAATTTTGGTGGTTTCAGTTGTAGGGTATTGGAGCTTCTTTAAGTTTCGCTTGGATTTGGAGCGCTCAAGTTTTTTTGCCAGGTAAACGGGGCAATTGAAGTGTATAGCTTTATTTGTCAGACAGGCTATCTTGAAGCGGATCCTTGCTTCAATGGGAAGCCAGTTAAGCTGGATTAAATCAGGTGTGATATGATCATGCTTTCCGGTGCCAGTGATTAGTCTGGCAGAGGCGTTCAGAGTAGCTTTTAGTGGAGCTAACCTAGATTTAGGAAGCCCAGCTAGGGTCACCAATCCGTATTCTACTCGTGAGATAACTAAGGATTGGACTACTGACTGGATGTCCTCGGGAGGTAGGAAAGGTTTTATTTTCCTAAGAGTATTGAGCTGATGATTGGCACTCTTAATGGTGGCACTGATGTGACCTTGCATGTTTAGAAATGTGTCCAGGGTGACACCTAAAGAGCAAGCGGAGTTCACCATATGCGGGGTGCAGTTAAGTGCGGAGATTTTTTTGATCCAGATTTACGTGGTGGCCTAGTGGTTGCGGGGGGGGGGGGGTAATCAGGAGAAATTCTGTTTTAAGGGCATTAAGTAACAGATGGTTATGTGTTAGCCATTGTTGAGGTTTTTTTAAGCGCTCCATTAAGAGTTTTAATGTCATCTGGAGAAGAGATCTTCAAATACAGTTCAGTGTCATCTGTGTACACGTGGTACTGAATGTTTGAACCGTTGAGAATGGCAGTTAGAGGTTCCATGAATAGATTGAAGAGCGTGGGCGTGAGTGCAGATCCTTTAGGCACCCCAATAGAGACCGAGGTGCTATCAGCCAAAGATTTGTTGACTTTGATTCTTTGTGTTCGGTTATTCAGGAAAGAGGAGAACCAATTTAGGACAGGGCCAGATAACCCCATCCTATATTGAAGGAGGTCAATCAAGTTATCATGCTTGATAGTGTCAAAAGCAGAGGACAAGTCCAGAAGAATTAGAAGACAAGGCATATCTTGGTCAAGAGCTCTCAAGGCGTCATCAACAATGTGAGTTAGGGCTATTTCTGTGTAATGACCTGATCTAAAGCCTGACTGATGATGGTCTAGGAGCTGAAATTTCTCGATGTGGTCGCAGAGCTGTGTGTGAAAGCATTTCTCGAGCAGTTTAGTTAAATACATTTTTTTTTTTTTTTAAAAACCTTTATTGACTTTTACAGTTACATTCCAAATCCGACAAACGACCCAGTGAATCAAGGGTGCAGAGGTAGTACAGTCAAACAATGTAAATCAGGATTAAAGCCATGGTACCCCGCACAATATCAATGTACAACACAGGAGAGCCGAATGGAACCGGGTCACAGGATCAGAAAGGTTTCGTTTTGTCTTTTTTAAAGGAGGAAAAACAGGATCGGATAGCACATCATTACACATCGCCAACACTAGGGTTACACCAATGACAGGATATCCACGGCAAGGTCCTCATGGGCAGGGAATACATAACAAAGCAGACAATCAGGATAATCAACAAACAGATCGGACCCCCGCCCAGACAATACCCGCCCGCTATTCAATTGAACAGTAGAACAGAAACCCCCGTACCGAAATCGATAAACGCACAGGGACGTGCATAGCATCCGACCCCAAAAAAGGAAAAAAGGAGGGAAAAGAAATAAAGAAATACCAAAAAAAAACAACATGAAAAAGGCCATGGAACTAAAAAGAATCAAAAACATAACCCCACCCCCACCCCCCCCACCCTGCACCACTGCACATGGCCACGGCCCACCCCCCTAGCAGCGTGCCTGTCGCCCAGAGCTTAAACCCGAAATATAGAAAAAGGAGCTAAGAGGAAAGAGAAAAACAATATTCAACACAAAAGAGGGAAAAGGAGAGGAAAAGAATCGAAAACCCCCACAGAAGGGGAAAGAAAGCTATGGGGGGCCCTCCAACAAGGAACCCGACCCCCTCCCCCCTGAGTCCTGCATCCCCGTAATAATACTGTAGCAACATTGAAACACAGAAACTATATGCGGGGACACCACCAAGTAAACGCCCACCCTCGCAGCTTATCATGCAATATGCAAAACTCTCCATGCCAGTGGAAAGGGCGCCAAGCATCAATGTTATACATACAGTTTGTCGGCCCGAATAGAGACAGGGCACAAAATTACAATCAGGAAAACACAAGTGGAGCAGCGCAGTAAGCGGACATGCAAAGACAAAGGAATCGAACGCCTTGCAATGAAACAAGAAGCAGCATCGTCCGGGGCGCCGCCGCCATTTTGCGCCGTCCTTCCTCGGTGATACAGATCGAATAAAGCTAAAGATGACGGGTCCGGGGGAAAACACTAACGAACTGGGGCACTCAAATCAGTCCAGAATAAACAAAAGTCTCGGAAAAGCACAATGGGCGGCCCATCGACCGCCAGCAACCGCCATCCTCGGGGCCAAGTACAGTATAGTCAAGCTACGGCGAGCCAACCAGGAGTATTCAAAGGAAACATGTCCATACTGCAGCATCCATGAAGTCCCATCCAGTACTGGCCATCGCCCCATCCCGGGGGATAGCAACAGGCGTCTCGCAGCAGTAGCGGGCAAAACAAGTGATGGCTCATTGGTAAACATCGGGTATAAATGACCAGAACAGCATCACGACATCACCAGCATAGGAAGAAACAGCACTTCAAGGATAGTCGTCCGCCCATTCTCGGCATCCAACACACCCGGCCGCCGCCATCCCAAGAGAGAGTTCGCCAAGTCGCCATTTTCCAGGATGCACCACCACAATGTAGCACGGCAAGGCCAAAAATCGCCGGCCTCCGTCAGAAGTAAGATTCACCGATGTCCCGTCACCGCGTAGCATAGGATCACAGGCACCCCCTCCACAGAATAGCATTCACAGGACCCCCCAGCACGAAAACAACACGGCGCTATCGTGCCCACTGGCACACGTAAGCCGGAATGTGCAGCACAGTCTAGTACACGCAGGCATTCAATGCGCCCTGAAGGAGACAAAGCGCCGTTACCTTAGACCGGCTGCCGATGAAAAGTGCTGGGGGGGGGGGGGGGGGGGGGGGGGGGGGGGGGGGAGGGGGCGAAGCATCCAACACGGAGGGGCTGCGCAGTGCGTCTTGTAGAGGGCTCCGGCGGTGTAGGGAGACTCATTGAGCATCATGGTGGAGGAGCGGCGTCACACAGGAGACTGTAGCTGCCGGGACGGAGCCAGCAGCCGGGTGCACAGCCACGCGAGGCCCCGGCCTCAGCAGCAGACGGGCCGCCCAGAGCGAAGGAGGATATCCCGGTCCCTGAAGCTCCAAATTTCACCGCCATCGGGTGCCCCATCGCAGCGTCCCCTCCGACGCACAGAAGCGCCGTTCAAGCGCGGGGTGGGTGAACAAATCGGACGGCGAAGGGAGAAGGCCGGCGGAGCCGGGACTCCGTGCGGCCATCTTGGTCGCCGTCCCGGCTCCGCCCCCAGTTTAGTTAAATACATGACGTTGGTGATCGGCTGGAAATTATTGGGATCTGTTAGATCTGCATTTGGCTTCTTGGGGATGGATATGACTTGCCCCATTTTAAATCAGTCAGGAATCCTCCCCTGTAAGAGAGATTGTTGGATGATCCTGGACCAGAGAGGTAGAATGGCCAAGTTGAGGTCTTTGAGCAACTTGGCAGGGAGTGGATCACTGAAATGGTTGGATGGTTTAAGAGAAGCAAAGGAATGTGACAGCTCCTCCAAATCTAGTAGCCGGAATGTATTCCAGATGGCATTGTTTTTAGGTGTGTACTCTGTGGGTAAAGCGGAGCGCACACTATTGTAGGTACAGTCAAAACCAAGAAAACGTATAGAGAACAGGTTAGCAGTGGCATGTGGCAGCTCCTGCTCAATACGCCTAGACTTTTCAGAAAAGTGCTCTGAGAAGTCTCACTGGGTCCAGCGGTTTTGATTGCTGGAATAGGATTAGCCTGTTTGATAATATAAAATAGTTTTTTGAGCCGGTTTTTAGCGCTGTCAAGCTGATCTCTGAAATTATCTGATTTAGCAATGCGTATGAGTTTGTTATAAGATCTTCTCATCTTCCTTAACTGTTTTAGACTAGAGGCGGAGGGGGCATTTCTCGAACGTTTCTTAGAGAGCCTCAGTCTGCGACATTAGTCATTAAGGGCACCATTGAATCAAGGTTTGGATTGTTTGCAAGGAATCCTTTTGATTTGCTTCGGGGCTGCAGAGCCGAGAATATTTGACATGGCGTTGAAGTAATGATCCGTCAACTCTTCCAAATTATTCATATTAGTGGGAGGTTCCAGGATGCTTCTTTTCGGTCCAGCGAAGACATGGCTTGGCAGTTTGGGCTGGACAGTTGCCATGAGGCACAGGGTCAAGACTGATTGGCTTATATCTGTCTGAACGGGGGGCGAAGTGAGCTAAAGAACGATGACGGATTAAACCCAGATCTGTGACTGGGGGCGAGTGTCTTAAAAGTTTCAGCGCTCGGTCCATCATCTCCTTGGGTTTGCTTTATTTGCCCTACGTTGGCAGGGCATGCCCAGATGTGGGTACCTTGCTTCCTTTGCCACTTGATTCAAGCTAGCCTGGCTGATGAGGGCTGTTACCCGAAACCGGTCCCAGGATGCTTGTTTCTGGTCCAGGGAAGACATGGCTTGGCAGTTTGGGCTGGACTGTTCCCATGAGGCACAGGGTCAAGACTGATTTGCATATAGCGGTGTCTGGACTGGGGTGGCGATGTGAGCTAAAGAATGATGATGGAGTCAACCCAGATCTGTGACTGGAGGGGAGTGTCTGAAAAGTTTCAGCGCTCCGTCCATCATCTCCTTGTGTTTGCACCATGAAGATCAAAACCACAATATCGATGAAACATAATACTGAGGACAAAATATCAAAAATAAAATATCAACCGGTAAATATGTCTAGATTTTCTATACCTAACTCCACATATATAAATATTGGCGATATTGATTATGTTAATTACCCTGTAAGCATCTGTTTTTGGCAGGTAGTGCTGTATATTCACATGCTTAGCATAGTCCTGCCATCTAGTGTTTGGTCTGGATGTGTGCAAGTTGATTTTCTTCGACGATGTCTTTAGAGTTACAAGCTCAAGTGACTCCTCCTCTTGGTAATAATGCACATTAAAATGCTGTAATCAGGCCCCCACAGGTGTTGTATGGTCGGGAGGAAGGATAGAGAAGTCATTGTTTGTTAGTGGGTGTTCCACCACATGGGGAAGCACCGTTACCTTTACCATTGGTATTGTTGCCCCCGTAGGAGCCTCTACAAAAACCTCCTGGAGAAGTGTTGACGGACTACTTTGGTAGAAAGTGGAGGCATCAGAAAAGGTTGTTTCAGAACCTCCACATTGCTGCAGCAGCAAATGGACCCACGAGGAGTAGGTGCCTGAGGGCCCCCATTGCTTTCGCCATCTCATAGTCCATTGTAATCTTTTCTAGGGCCTGGTCAACTGGGGGACCGAAAAGATGTTCTTTATCAAAGGGGACATTGAGGAGACTTTGATGTACGTCTGGTTTAAACCCAGAAATACGATGCCATGCGTGACGTCGCTGCAAGATGCTGATATTGATGCCTCTAGCTGTAGTAACAGCTGCATCTGGGGAAAAGTGTATGGAGATGTTTGATGTTAGCTTGCCTTCTGATACAAGTTCCTGTCCTCTTTTCCAGTGCTAGTCTGGTAATATTGGTGCACGTCCTCCATTTCTTCCGCGTAAGCACTTCGTAACGTGCAAGCAAGCCCATTCTCATTATTCACGCATAACAGCATGAAGGAGTAGTTTCTGTCCTGTAACTCCAGTTCTGTAGTAGGGGTATCTCTGGTATAGTCATAATCTAGTGAATAGTCCCGCCCATGTGCGTGGACCCCGGAGCAATCAAAAATAATCTCTTACAGTGTCGAAAAATGCAGACCTGCACAGACACTTGAGAGAATTAAAGACAGATAATGCAGCCTATAACACAGGCTACACTGTCCAGTACTTCAACTAGAAATTCCACCCAAAAAAATCCACAAAACAGCAAAGCCTGTACAGATTTCCCCTGCTTCAGCAGCAAAATCCCTCAGAAATGATAGAGAGGAGGATCTGGACAGACAAGCCCCATAGGCTGCCATTATGTGGCTCAGAACAGGATACTGTGCCTTTAAGAGAACCTTCCAGAACTTCACAGTATCCCAGAATGCACTGCAGGTCCCTTTTACTTTCAGTTCTTTTTGAAGGCGTAACACGCCAGACCTGTAGCATTCCTTAAATGAATATCTCGCTCCACCGGGGAGGAGGGCGGGCGCTTATGACTATAACAGAGATACCCCTACTACAGAACTGGAGTTACAGGACAGAAACTACTCCTTCTGTAGTAGGGGATCTCTGTGTATAGTCATAATCTAGTGAATAGAATGGCAAGCCCATCCCCACACCAAAGCGGCGGTGGAGAAACGAGAAATAACACCACTATTGTGCGAACAGATTTCGCAGCGAAGCCTGCCCAAACTGAGCGTCTGCTCTGGCATCAGTGTCCAGGCAGTAATGCTTAGCAAAGGTATGGACCGACTTCCAAGTGGCCGCCTTGCAGATTTCTGCAATGGGAACATTACGGAGCAAAGCAGTCGTGGCAGCTTTGCCCCTGGTGGAATGAGCCTTAGGTTTACCCCCTAAGGTCTTATTAGCTTTTTGGTAACACAGTTGTATGCAGGACACAATCCACCTCGAGATGGACGGCTTAGAGGTAGCAAGACCTGTCCTGACTGATCCATAATTGATGAACAATTGGTCCGACCTACGAATATCTTTGGTTTTATCCAGATAAAATTTCAACACCCTCCGCACATCCAGGGAATGCAAAGACCTTTCCGCTGGAGATGAAGGATTCTGAAAAAACGTAGGCAAAGTTATAGTCTGGTTGACATGAAAATCAGAAATAACATTGGGAAGAAACTTAGGATGAGTACGCATAACAACCTTAGCAGCATGAAATACAGTATAAGGTTCTTGGCAACACAACGCCTGAATTTCACTCACCCTGCGGGCCGATGTAATGGCCACGAGGAAAGCCGCCTTCCAGGACAGGTGCTGCAACGAAGCCTTATGAATAGGTTCAAAAGGCTCCTTCATCAACCTGGACAGCACCACATTCAGTTCCCATGAAGGCGAAGGAAGCCTGACAGGAGGAAACACTTTCTTCCAGCCTTCCAAAAAGTCTTTGATCATAGGGATCTGGAAGAAGGAAGTCTGTGAAGGGCATTTCCTGTAGGCAGTCAATGCAGCCAGATGGACCTTAATGGAATGGACATTAAGGCCAGACTGCGCCAGATGTAGAAGGTATGGAAGGATGACATCTTCCTTACATGTCGTGGGGTCATAGTTCTTGGACTTGCACCAGATACAAAACCTCTTCCACTTGTAAGCATAAGAAGTCCTAGTGGAAGGTCGCTTAGCCTCCTTCAGTATGTCCATGCAATCTTCTGGGAGATTAAAATGGCCATATTGCACTATCTCAGGAGCCATGCCGCCAAACTCAAAGACGAGAGGTTGGGGTGCAACATCAGCCCCCCGAACTTCGTGAGAAGGTCCGGCCTGCACGGCAACTTCATGTGAGGAAGGTGAGACCGGTGAAGCAGGTCCGTGAACCACCACTGCCTGGGCCATTCCGGGGCAATCAGTATCATCCGCGCCCTGGACTGGGACAGCTTGATGAGAACCGTCGGAATCAGGGGAATGGGTGGAAAAGCGTACAGAAAGCTGTTCGACCAGTTGATCCATAACGCATTCCCCAGCGTCCCCGGCTGGTAGTACCTGGAGGCGAAGTCTCGGCATTTTCTGTTTTCTGCGGTGGCGAACAGATCTACGTCTGGAGTCCCCCACCTTGCGAAGACTTCTCCTAGTACTTCGTCGTTTATGACCCATTCGTGGTTTTCCTGAATCAGTCTGCTCAGTGCGTCTGACTGAACATTCTGCACACCTGGCAGATGGGTGGCCGTTATCGTCAGTCCTCGGGCCAGAAGCCAGTGCCAGATCGCCTGCGCCTCCTGCGACAGGGTGCGTGATCTCAAGCCCCCCTGCTTGTTGAGGTAATACATCGTGGTCGTATTGTCCGTCTGTACAAGCAAAGAGTTGGTCTGGAAGGACGGGTGAAAGCCCTTCAGTGCCAAGTGAACAGCTCTGAGTTCCAGGAAATTGATGTGGTACGTGGACTCCGTCGGGGACCACGTCCCTTGAATCTGTAAGTCTCCGGAGTGCGCTCCCCAGCCCTGGAGAGACGCATCCGTCACGAGTGGGAATGTCCTTGTGGAAGGGAACTCCTCTGAGGAGATTCTCTGCTGAACACCACCATTTCAGAGACTGAAGAGCATGTAGAGACAGTCGTATCTTGTCGTCCCAAGATCCTCTCCTCTGGTCCCACTGATCCTCCAAGCACTCCTGCAGCGGTCTCATGTGCAACCGTGCATGTGACGTCAGGAAGATACAAGAGGCCATCGATCCCAGTAGAGAAGACACCGTCCTCACTGTTGTTGAAGGAGTGGTCAGAAGAGCCTGAGCCTTCCGACGAAGCGATAATCGTCACTCCTCCGAAGGAGACACGCTTGCTGACCTCGTATCGATGGTGGCCCCCAAGTACTGAATGCACTGGACCGGAGTCGGGACAGACTTGGACATGTTGATGTGCAACCCCAGCTTGTTCAAGAGAACGCACGTCTTCTGGAAGTGCGCTTGAGCTTCCGAGAAGGAGGAGGCCTTGATCAACCAATCGTCCGGGTACGGGTAGACAAACACCTTGTTCTTCCTCAGGTGTGCCGCTACCACTGCCATGCACTTTGAGAAAGTCCTGGGCGCAGACTTCAGCCCGAACTGAAGTACTGTGTACGGATAGTGATTGGTGCCGACTTGAAATCGCAGGAACTTCCTGTGTTTGTGTGCAATGGGCACATGGAAGTACGCATCCTGTAGGTCTATTGCACATAGCCAGTCTCCCTGTTGCAACTGAGGATAAATCTGATGCAACAACAGCATGCAAAACTTCTCCCTGCGAATCCATTTGTTCGCCTGTCGCAAGTCCAGAATGGGCCTGAACTCGTTCTTGTCCTTCTTGCGGACCAGAAAGAAATGGGAGTACAGACCTCTTCCTCTTTGAGACAGAGGTACGTCTTCTATCGCCCTTTTCCTTAACAGGATATCGGCCTCCGCCTGGAGCTCGCGCAGTTGATACTGCGAGCTGACCGGAGGAATCGATGGATGAGGGCTGATGAACCGAAGACTGTATCCATTGCAAACAATATTCAGCACCCACTTGTCCCGAGTAATTTTTCTCCACTCTGCCAGAAAAAGCTGAACGCTTCCCCCCACCGGAGCGTGTAACGGATGAAGGGGAAGTAACCGCTCAGGGTCGAGACCCGGCCGGGCCTTTGTTAGCTGTAGAGGACTGTTGTCCACCTCTACCCTTCTGGCGCTTTTGGAAGGGTCTCCGGAACTGCTGCTGTTGTTGCTGCTGCTGCTGTCCCGAAGACTGTCCTCGCCCTTTCCCCTGTGCACCGAACCGTCTCTGGAACGGGCGGTAGGACTTCTTTTCTTTGGGCTTTTCCAAGCCCACAGCCGTCAGGGTCTCCGCCTCCACCTTCATGCGGGCCATCTCATCATCGGCATGTTTTCCGAACAGCGTTTCTCCGGAAAAGGGCAGATTGGCCAGCCGCTGCTGGGCCTCCGGCTTGAGTGACGTGAGCCTGAGCCAAGCATGGCGGCGCTGGTTGATCCCGTGACAGAAACCATGGGCAGCCAACAGCGAGATATCCGCAGCCGTGCTGATGACCTGGTTGGAAACCAGCATCCCTTCCTTAAGTATTTCTAGGAAGTCCTCCTTCTTGTCTCGTGGCAGAAGGTCCGTGAACTGTTCCAGGGAGTCCCACAGGGCACGGCTGTACCGCCCCAGCAAAGCCGAATCGCTGGAGGCTTTCATGGTCGTGGAAGAAGTTCCACAAGCCTTCCGCCCAGCCGAATCAATCCATCGGCTTTCCTTATCAGGCGGCACGGTGGAGGACGGGGAGGTAGAGTGTAACTTCCTGGCCGCCGTCACTAAAACTGAGTCGGGCACTGGGTCCATCCGCAGGAAGGCCGGGTCCGAATCCGGTGCTCTGTACTTCTTCAGAAGTCGGGAGGGAGCGGCCTTCACCACCGCAGGTGTAAGAAACAGCTCCTCCGCAGGTTCGTCCAGCCCTGGCACCAATGGCGAAGAAGGCGAGACAGATGCTTCTTGTGAAGAGTCTCGAATATCACGGACGTCGTAGGTGTAGGAGCCGTCACCGTGATGCCCAATTTCGTAGCCCCCCTCAGGAGAACCTCCTGGAACGTGCTGATGTCGTCCACCGGAGACACCCTTGTCCCCAGGGAATCCGACAAGGTCGGCGAATAGGATCGTGTCCTGGAGGAGTCCGTGCGGGACCTGTACCGTCGCCTCCTATGGCGGCGCCTAGATCTAGTGGAGGATCTGCGCCGACTCCTAGATCTTCCTCTCCGTCCGGAGCGCGATCTTGACCTCCTAGGCCTCGGGCGATCCGCCGGTTCCACCGGCGCGGGCGTCTTAGGTTTGGCCGGGGCCTGCGGCTTAGGAGTCCCCTTGGGAGGTGTCGGAAGCCTGGGCAACGAAAACGACCTCGGAGGCACCGGAGGAGGCTTCAGTGGCACCTGAGGTTGAGGTACGGTTTGCAGAAGCAAAGGCGGAGGGGTAGGAACCCTCGGAGGGGGACCCTTCGGCAATGGCGGCGGAGGCGTAACCTGCGAAGGCGTATACACCTCGGAATACACCGAGCCCGGTGATCCATCACCAGCCTGGGGCTTCGGAGAGCCTCCCATGGCATCAGGCCTCCTCTCCCGCTTCTTCGACGTCGAAGAACGGTGACCAGACGGCGAGCGTCGGCCCCTCGACGTCTAGCGTCTCTTCCTCGATGTCGACCGTCGTCCATGCCTCGACGTCGACTTCGTACGCCTCGACGTCGATCTCTCTTGTCTCGACGACGACCTCTTGCGCCTCGACGGCGACCTCGGCCGCCTCGACGGCGACCTCGGCCGCCTCGACGGCGACCTCCTCGACGGCGACCTCGGCCGCCTCGACGGCGACCTCGGCCGCCTCGACGGCGACCTCGACTGCGACCTCGGCCGCCTCGACGGCGACCTCCTCGACGGCGACCTCGGCCACCTCGACGGCGACCTCGGCCGCCTCGACGGCGACCTCGACCGCCTCGACGGCGACCTCGACGGCGACCTCGACCGCCTCGACGGCGACCTCGGCAGCCTCGATGGCGACCTTTTTCGCCTCGACGGCGACCTCTTCCGCCTCGACGTCGGACCGCTCCTCGACGACGAGGATCCCCTCGACGACGATGTTCTCCACCTCTTCGCCGACGGCGAACGGCGGTGTCGCTTTGACGGCAAGCGGCGACGCCGGGCCCTTCGACGTCGATCACTCGACGTCGAGACCGACGAGGATGACGACGAAATAGTCACCGGAGACTTCTATGGCGGTCTGTGCACATCCCTCGACGTCGAGCGCCGACGGCGCTTCGCCCCAGAGCCCTGGGGGGACGGGGAACAGACCGCAGTCATTCCTCTCGACGTCGTGGTCTCTGCAATCGACCCAGACGGAGAGTGGCCACGTTTGCTGGTCTTCCTGCCCCTGGGGAGCCCCCCAGAGGCCTCAGCATGGGTAGAAGGAGCCCCTCCAGACCCACCTTGTGCCTTCAGCCTTCTTTCCTCGAGTCCCTGAAGCCTGATCTTCTTTCTTTCCTTCAGGGTCCTGCCAGAGAAGCCCTGACAAATCTCACACTCCTCTGGGACATGGGAAGAGGGAAGGCAGAGGATACACACCTCATGGGAATCCGATTTGGCCTTCTTCCTGGAGCACTCCGGGCATTTGTCAAATAATGCAGGCATATTTGACATCAAAAAGGAGCAAAACCCAAGAAGAACAGCACTAAAGTACTTTAGAAGCACTCAAAAGGAAATAAATAGTGACATCACCAATAAACCCTTGAAAAGGGAGAGCTCAATGCTCCAGGGTCCTGCTTGCAGGAGCCGGAAAAAAGAACTGAAAGTAAAAGGGACCTGCAGTGCATTCTGGGATACTGTGAAGTTCTGGAAGGTTCTCTTAAAGGCACAGTATCCTGTTCTGAGCCACATAATGGCAGCCTATGGGGCTTGTCTGTCCAGATCCTCCTCTCTATCATTCCAGAGGGTTTTTGCTGCTGAAGCAGGGGAAATCTGTACAGGCTTTGCTGTTTTGTGGATTTTTTTTCTAGTTGAAGTACTGGACAGTGTAGCCTGTGTTATAGGCTGCATTATCGGTCTTTAATTCTCTCTTAAGTGTCTGTGCAGGTCTGCATTTTTTGACACTGTAAGAGATTTTTGATTGCTCCGGGGTCCACGCACATGGGCGGGACTATTCACTAGATTATGACTATACACAGAGATCCCCTACTACAGAAACACAGTTTCTACTCCAACTAGAGTAGGTTATTCCCCATTTGAAACCCACCCTTATCCCATGCATCCAGCACTCCAAAGTAGGTAACAATGTATTCTTAACTATAGATTTATATCTACCTAACATGTTTTCCTTATAAAAGGTATTTCCTAATTATAGAGTATTTCAAAACTGTGATTTAATGCTAAAATCATATTTTGTTTTTGTCAATGTTTGTTTAACACGAATACTGCCAAGTTATGCTGCAAGGTGTTTTCTAGGCCAAGATTAATAGTACACATTACACGTTCTGTTATTTGTGCCAAGAATAAACGCAAATGGTTCGAGCAAGAGAGAACTCGTAAAGTCTCACACGTTTAAAAGCGCATCACGAAGTAAGGAAATGACTGACACGGCTGCACGTTGCATCGTGTATAAACGCTTGCACACGTAGTAGCTGTTTTGGGTGCGGTTCGGGTGTGGCATACCCGACTTCCAGAAAGACGCTTAGCCTTCCAGGATCTTGCAGGAGAACACGTTGTTGCGGGACTACGCCTATTAAGCAGTAATGAAGAGCGACATCGGGAATCAGCAACAAGAAAGAAAGAAAGCTAAGTGAAACCCTTCTTTTGTTATTTAAAGGCGCCCAACGCAAGACAGCTTTTGGAATTAACGCGTTTTCGCAAAAAGAATAATTCTGGATCCATCTTTTCTTGAGGAAAAGGAATCTACCAGCAAAAAGAATTTCTCAGTTAAAAACTATTTCTTGGAGAATTATTTTGAAAGACTAATAGGAGTTTTTGCTTAATGTCATTTTGTTGCTTGTTGCTTTTTTTCTATTATTCTTTGAAGAACAGATTTGCGTGATAAACTAAAAACAGGATACTAATCTAGTAAGTATTAGATATAAGGAAATCAGAAAAAGAGTTTGTAAGGAGTTGTATGCGGTGTTTCTGTTAAATAAAAGAATGAAGGTTTATACATTGTTTTCTACTCATAGGAAAGGATCATATCGGAAAAGGTGCTAACTTCCTGGTTAACAACATCTCACGACTACAACATCACAACTGAGGACAACTCCACATCACGCGACAACTTCCAGGGCGCAAAGCTCAATTCCTGTAGGATCGCAGGTAGGAAATTACATCACGTATAATTTAGAACAGGGGAGGAGTAGTAGGACAAATAGAGAACCAACCACTCAAAATATTTCTGTTGCCCAGCAGGTTGACTACAGAATTTAGCCAGCGTCCGAATCCGGCCCCCCTCCCTGATTTCCTGTTTAGTGGCCATAGTGTTAGTATAACAATCTCTGGTAAACTAATAGGAAGTTCTAGGAGATTGGCTCATAGCGTCTCTGTGAAATTCATTCAAAAACACCTTACACGTAAGAATTCGCGGATCTTACAGGTAAGAGTGTAATTGAACCCTGTCACCCGTTGATTGGCAATACGCCAATAGTCAGATTGTGATGCACTCCTTTTCCCAGCTGCATCAATGCATTTGCTTTCCTTGTCAGGCGGTGTGGCATCTCTGCTAGCTTGTGAATTAGCACGCTTATGAGCAGTGGTAATGACCAGGAAATCTGGTGGTACTTGTCCCTGAATGTATTTAGGGTCAGAGGGAGAGGCCTTATATTTTTTATCTAACTTGGGTATTATAACTTGAGTCATAACGGTGACTTTAAAAATATCCTCAGGGTGGTGTAACGTGCCTTTTAGCACTGGTAAATACTGAGCGGCCCCCAGAGGTAGATGAGTCTCAAAAAGTAGATCCTCTTCTAGGGGTTCCTTATTGAGCTGTACCTCATGAAAAGCAGAAGCTCTACATATTAACTCCTGGTACGCTATTGAATCGTCAGTAGGGGAGGGTCGGGCGCTTTATAAATCTGGCTCAGTGTCCCCTAGTGGGTCGATATCATCGGCATTCCAGGGGTCATTGTGTGATGGTGTCCCAAAGGTGTTTTCCCCTGCACCGTTCCCACCAGTAGCATCATCTGGAACCCCGTGCTAATATGTCTAGTGGATCTCCAACAGACTGTGGTGGAGAGTGTGAGTATGGTAGTGCTGGAAGGAGTGGAGGTGGTGAGGGTGGTAGAAGTGGTGAATGGCTAGTGGCTTTGCACGATTTATTCCTTTGTTTGGAGGGTATTAGTGAATCCATAGCCTCCTAGAAACACAGCTGTCTTTTTGATGGTGGAGGAATCAGAGCCGAGGGCTTGGCAAAGATACAGCCTGTATGAGGCTGGATGTGGATCAGATTTAATACGGCATCCAGTTTCTCTTGTACTTACGGAGGATGGGCTCCACTGGTTTGCCGAAATCTGGTTTCTGAACAGGCTACGAGCCGAGCCCCGTGTCTGAGCCGAAGTTCCGCTTGGTGTTGAAGCAGTGGAAGTGGCCGGTCAGATCAGCATTGAAAGGCCAGATGTCGAAGGCCTTATCTTCAGTTTGTGTTTCGTCGCCGAGCCACAGGGCATCCGAAGCAGTCGTTCTGTGGCTGGAAGGCAGTGTTGGACCACGGGCCTCCTTCTCATTGGGGTCCGGTTGTCTCTGAATGTTCAACACGATATTGAGGAGACGGGGTACCATAAGTGTGGACTCTTGAGCCGGTGTAACATCCCGCATCTCCATGTCAACCTCGAAGTCAGAGCAGAGCTGTCCTTAACGGGGAACGCCTCTTCCTCCACAGCGGATGGTCCAGGGTGCTCCTCTTCATGTTCTTTGATGGCTTAATGTCCAAAGATATGTGGACTGTCCTCGATGCTTCTGGGCTGCATCTCGAGCCAACATGCACAACAGTCTTGGAATGTTTTCTAGGAAAGGAAGAAGCAACACGTTTCTTTGCATTCTGTTGACAAACGGATATTACAGACCTGATTTAAGACGGTCCCAGGAAATTTTGCATTGGCAAGGGCAGTAACGGTAGGGTGCCCGTTCCATCAGCAACAGGGGATTCTCTGGAGAACCTGATGGCGAATGACAAAGAAGGCCTGAAGGGCAAAGCCCTTTAGATGCCTCAGTGGAAGCAAGTCGATTCGGCGAGCGATGTAGCAATACCTCGATACGAATGTCTGAACACGACCAAAACAATATCGACCAGGGTGAAAGTGTAGCACATAACGAAAAGAGCTTAGCAACAGACTAGAACCAGGGCACAGGCACACACGACCGAACCAGATGGCAGAAAGAAATTAATCTTACAATGGATTTGATGCCCATGCATATTTTCACCAAGAGGAGGAGTCACTCGAACTGTAAAGACTTCTTCGAAGAAAAACAGCTAGCACACATCCAGAACCAACACTTTATGGCAGGAGTATTCAAAGCATGTGTATGTACAACCACGCATGCCTCGAACACACACACACACATATACATACATATATATATATATATATATATATATATACACACACACACACACACGCATCTGTCTATCTACATATATTTACAAGGTACATAGATAGTTTCGGGAGAGTACATCTATACTTTTATGCACTTATCTATTGATTTTTTTTCCTCAATATTCTTGGATATTATGCGGCTCTCTACTCAGTAGTACAATCCATACACACAATCATCTAAAACATTAAAACATTTTACACATCCCTTAACCATTTCAGTATTTTCTTCACAAATGTGCGACCACTACTGCCACTTTTCCTTAATTAAGGGAAGACAAAAGGTTAAAAGCACCGTTCATGCTTCAACATTATTATCTAAAAAGTTTAAAATATCTCTCTCTCATTGCAATATAGATGGACACAGTAACAAAACAATGTGTCAAAATGATACAGAGCTCGGAAAAGTCAGTTATACTTCCCTAACATTGGCACATTTTGCAATTATACAACTTTAAACACAGCCCAAATTGAAACAAATGCAAATTCATATGTAATGGGTCATGAGCACTGTGAAAAGTACTGTTTAGACCTCCTCTATTTTCATCATGTGCTTGTTTGCAAATTACTTCATCTCTTTTAGCAGAAAGTATGACGTTTTAGACATACCCAGAAGTCTTAGTATCATGTCTGCCTCCTATCTAGGCTGATTATTTGTTATAGACAATGGACTCTTACTATGGAAGCTGATACGTTTTTTTTTATGGTTTTCAGCTCCAGAAGCATATTATCTATATTTCCATCGAGAAGACTCTTTATCATCATGGTTGTTTAGTCTTGTCGATACTTTAATGTCTGCAAATACTGTTTTAATTTATAAATAGGAGATACATTTTGCCGATTGAGTACTATAAAAACTCAAGTATCTGATCATGAATTAGAGGGGCATCATGCTAGGACTATTATGCAAGAGGTCACGCTGGTTTGCAGTGACAACCAGCCTTAATCAGAGGCAGCTCCTGGTGTGTTGCAGAGAAGTGGCCTTCAGCCTTGCACTGCTTATCCTCCCGGGCAAAATGTGTGATAGAGAAAACCTAAATAGATATATTTTACTGAGAGAATGTAACTCTATTTATAGGCTTGCTTCTGCTTAAATGTAGCATACTGCTTAGTAGTAGTGATAAGGTGTCTGAATGATAGGAACATGCTAACCATGTTGGAAATTTTCATATGGTTTTTGCTGCCTGCGTAATGCACTGCTGCATTTACGTACTCATTCTATGTGGTAACCTTTCATATTTTATGCACTACAGTTGGGTTTTAGAAAAACATTTTGAAGAACATACCCTGTTTCTTAGTCCTATGGTTGAGAGTTATTAATTTATGAAAGAGGGTTTGGAGTTCAACTGTGCCACTGAACTGATCTAGTAGAACTGATTGTGATCAGAGAACACTTCCTACACAGTACTGCTTAGTCCAACTGGATTTCAAATTCATAATGATCTAAGTCCGAGCATCACGGGATTACAAATTCAACCCCTACAACTCTGGGTATAGGAGCTGGAGGAGAGTGGGGAAGATTATGACAACTGGACTAAATATATTCAGCAAATAACCATTTACGCCAGCAGTGACCATCCTTTTGTTAAAATGTACCTGTGACTGTTTACCCATAATGCCATTCTTATCAAGAAAAAACAATGGGCCTGATTCACAAAAGTAATCTGAGACAAAATCCTAACTTTACGACTTTCGGTATTCACAAAAGGCATTTAGGAGTAGTAAAGGTAGGATTTTGTCTTAAGTTTTGGTCTTAAGACAAACTTAAGTTAGGATTTTGTCTTCAGACCAAAACTCCTAAATGCCTTTTGTGAATACCGAAAGTCGTAAAGTTAGGATTTTGTCTCGGACTACTTTTTTTCCCCCAAATCGGGCCCAATATTCTCCTCCCCCAATATTTTGTGTAACATCTATTTAGATGCACTGAAAGTCACCTTTAATAACAGCCTGCTGGTTAAAGTGATAGAAATATTTCTTAACTAGAATACTGAAATGAAGTTCATAGCAAACTATAGTTCACTTAAAACAAATAATCATTCCCAGCAACAGAAATAACATCTTGCTGAGCTAAAAATCCTAGACATTTGATAGTTTCATTTTGCCTGTCCACAGGGGCATTCCCATCTCAATGCCAATTGTAAATGGCAGACTTAGGGCTACTCTTGATGCTCTCCCTTCAAATCTTTAAAACAAATTGATAAAATCCTTCTAATTGGTAACAGGTTGGATAAATAGACCTCTACATTGGACTACCAAACACCACAGTCCGAAACATCTACATCCTTCTAGTCATTGTTAAGAAAGTCTGTGTTCTTTGAAGAAGAAATCTCCTTAAAATCACCCCTAAATACTTGAGAAACTACATTTTGCAATTTTCAATATCTATATCTCAGGTGAAATTACATTTCACACTCCCATTTGGAACGCCTGTGTTTTGGTGGTGTTAGACCGGTCAGCCTTAGTGTGGTGTTCCCCGAAACATTTTGTCTTCTGAACTTTGTGGTTGTTGGCTTTAGGACTCTGCACTATACCACTTCTAACCAGTGCTAAAGTGGTTGTGTTTACTCCCTAAAACACTGCAAAATTGGCTTATACCGGATTGGAATATTTAAATTACTTATAAACACATAGTAAAGTGGTATAATAGATACCCAGGGATGGTAAATTAAATTATACTAGTGGGCCTGCAGCATTTATTGTGCCACCCAGTTAAGTAGCTCCAAAGGCAAACCCGTTTGCGCCGAACCGGGCCCAGTGGCAGGAAGTGCTGCCCAAATTATAGTTAATGCCCCTCCTTCAACCAGACTGATTTATTCACCCAATGCCCTGCTAAACATTAGATACAGGGAACTAACCTACCACTCGATCAACATCTGCTGCCCCAGTAAGTTTCCTACTCTTCTAGATGGGCCTGTAGCTTGTAGGACATGCTCCTTTCAAAACGACCCGATTATGTCCAGCCCACTACACCAAAATAACGAATTCGCCCAAGAGAATTCCATCCTTAAGTACATTTTATGCAACGTTAGATCTATAGCCAAACACCCTTTCGAAATATGGGACCTGATTACGACTCATTCCCCAGAGCTCTGTTTCTTCACCGAAACCTGGTTAAACTCCATCAATCACCCTCAGATTAATTTAGCCATCCCAGAAGGCTACAAAATCATCCATTTAGACAGGGAGGGAAAAAGCGGAGGCGCTATCGCCATAGCTTTCAAAGATCATCTCAAGGCCAAATGGACCTCTACCTTAACCAGTGATAGCCTGGAACTGGGCATTTTTAATATCATTGTCACCCACTGACAGCTGGAACGGAGCATTGATCTACCGCCCTCCGGGATCTAGAGACAATTTTTCTAATACCCTGACTGAGCAGATAACCTTGCAAGTCTTAGCCGCCAGCAAATTTATATTGCTGGGGGATTTCAACTTTCATGGCGAAGACATCTCAAATCCAGATGGGAATAAGCTCATAACTAGCCTCAATCTGATGGGCCTGTCCCAAACGGTCTCTGGCCCCACACTCCGGGCGGGTTATGCCTTGGACATGATTTTTACTAATATCGACCACCTGACTTGCCACCCTCCCCTCCCTCTAACATGGACTGACCTCTCCATGGTCTTGTTTACCATCTCACTTCAGGTCAGTGAGCCCTCACTAGGAAAATCGGGTGGAGCTACGTAGACCCTGGAATAACCTATCCCTCGAAATCTTTTGGGGAGGTATTTTGTCCATTTCCATCGGAGAGTGCTTTAGCTGACTCTGAACCTTTCAGAATGTTTGAAGGCTTTAACTCTGCCCTAGTGACCGCATTCGACTCCATAATCCCTCCAAAAAAGTATTGTCCTGCCCAACGGCGGCAATCAGCCCCTTGGTACACTCTGGACCTCAAAATTGAAAAATCCAAGTGCAGGACTTTGGAGAGACGATTGAGAATCAGCAAAAATCTTTTAGACAGACAGTCCTATAAATCTTCCCTGTCCAAATACCATCAAAACTTAAAATCTGCCAGGCAAACATTTATTATGAATCAAATTGATCAGGCCAGCAATTCTTCTAAAACCCTATTCACCATAGTGAAAGATTTTGTATCCCCCCAAGCCTGCAGACAATCCCCGATTGAAACGCAAGAACTATGCGACTCATTAGCTGCATACTTCATTGCAACTTTGCTAATTTTAGGTCCCAGAATTCTGACTCCTTCAGCACCCTGGGAGATCCGGACATATTGACTGCAAGCACCCTCTAGCAGTTCAAACAGATTACGCTTGAAGAGGTCACTAATCTACTATCTTCTGCTAAATCTGGCTCCCCCAGCGACCTTTGCCCTGCCGGAGTAATAGCTCTGCTAGCCCCCAGTTTTGCCCCAGATATTCAAAAAATGTTTAACTGCTCAATCCAATCAGGCTTAATCCCCATCCCATGGAAAGAAGCTTATGTTCGTCCTATATTGAAAAAAACAACCGCAGACCCCTTAACACTCGGTAACTACCGTCCTATATCGTTACTCCCCCTGTTGGGCAAGAAACTGGAAACAGCCATCAACAGGCAACTAAGCTCATATCTTGAGACTAATAGTCTCCTGGACCCCTCGCAATCAGGGTTTTGTCCAGTTTATAGCACAGAGACCGCTATCCTGGCAGTGACCGACTCCCTGAGGCAGGTAGTGGATGCTGGAGGATCGGCAGTTCTGATCCTCCTGGACCTCTCCGCGGCTTTCGATACTATTTCACATCTAAAGTTCGTGGTGGGACTTCATACCTGTGGCATCCGAGGCGTGGCCCTAAAATGGCTGCAGAATTTCTTGACTAATATATATCAAAGGATTATGTTAGGGCCATACTTCTCGAAGAAAACTTGCTTGGATAGAGGTGTACCCCAGGGCTCCTGCCTGAGCCCAACATTATTTAATGTCTATTTGGCCCCCCTGGCTAAAATCGTGGAACAATTTGGGTTTGAAATAATTTCATACGCTGACGACACCCAGCTTATGTTCACAATAGGCTCCAACTTAGAATCTGAGAAACTTCGATTCTAGGCAGGCATGCTCACTATCTCAAACTGGATGTCCGAGAACTGTCTCCAGTTGAACCCAAGTAAGACTGAGGTAATGTTGATGGGGAAAGCATCCACAATCTGGACGGATGACTGGTGGCCACCCCAGCTTGGACTGCCCCCCCTCCCCCCCCCCCCAAAACAGTCAATGAAGAGCCTGGAAATAATTCTGGATCATTCTCTTACTATGAAAAATGATATTGCCGCAGTTACCAGCTCATGCTACTACAGCCTATGTCTTCTGCGAAAGATTCTGCCCTATCTGCCGATCAGACATCGTCGAACCCTAGTCCAGGCCATGGTGACCAGTCGCCTGGACTACGGCAATGCTCTTCTGGCCAAAGCCGGAAAGACGCAGCTGGTCAAACTGCAGGTGATCCAAAATACGGCTGCTAGAATGATTCTGAATCGCCCGGCTGGCACTCCATCAGGACCTCTGCTGAGAGAGCTCCACTAGCTCCCAATCAGAAAGCGCTCGAATTTTAAGATCTGCTGCCTCATCTACAACTCTCTTAGAGGAAAAGGCCATGACTATCTGCGCAAAAAGCTTATTAAACATGTTCCTGGTCGGACCCTTAGATCTAACTTCTTAGCCCTCTTAAAAGTGCCCCGGATACTGCTTAGACGTTCCACTGGCAGGGCTTCTCATTTCTTGCCACGCGGTACTGGAACTCTCTGCCCCTAACTCTGCGTGAATGTCCCTCCTACAATATCTTCAGGAAACAATTAAAAGCCTTTCTGTTTTAACCAATAAAGCTCATTTGTTCTGACTCCCGCTACCACTCGAACATGAAGTAAGCGCGGAGATGCCTCCGGGTGAGTCGAGCGCTATATAAGTGTGCCTAACATAACATAACATTCAAACATGTCTCAGGCATGCCATTGCAGTGTTTTATACTAGTGATCCTGCCGTATTTACTGTGCCACCCGGTTAAGTAGCCGCTTAAAACATGTCTCAGGCATGCCATTGCAGCATTTGTGCAGTTTTAAACGGCAAATTCGACTTGGCAAAATAAAACTGTTGGCAAGTCTATAACTACTCTTTAATACACATACATTGTATTTAAAAAGTTGGACATATACTAAGTTTTATATGTCCGGTTGTAAAAAAAAATCTTTGTTTCACTACTATAAGGCCTACCTCTCCCATAGGATAACATTGGGTTCCCTTATTACATTTAATAAGTGAGAACTTTTGCTTGGGAGCATGTTGGGTGTCAAAGGAATTGTCATTTAATATCCTCTTTAATTCTAAAGTCAGATTTTAAGACACTATTCTGAAAGGTTTAGGACTAGAAAGTTGGCATTTTCCTGTCCTATCCATTTGGTGATCAATGCAACTTGTTTCCTGGGTTACATGACTAAATGTAGTTGGCTTTTGTGTATGCTTCCCAGACAGGCACACTGGCAGGATGGCAAGAGGGGGGAACTGCGCCCAGTCCTACTTGCACTTAAAAGACATTGCCTCAGCCCACACACACAGTATTTCACACTAGCCAAGGCAAGGAGGCAGGAAATTCCAGATATTTCTTCAATTTCAAAGCTGGCATCAGGTATAAATTGGGGAACTGAGAAACTCTTCAATTCACTTCTGAGCCTGCTGAGATCTCTCAGAGAACAGCCCTATTACCTGTGCCCTGCTGTGTACTTCAGATGAGTGCCCCAATGCCTGCCTCAAGCCCTCTAAAGACTGCCCTACTGCTCAATACCTGCTTTTCTGCCTGAACTCTGAACTTCCAGAGTGACTTAAGGGCTAGCTGTCTGTCTGATCAGAGCCTCATGGACAGAAAAGGCTCCGACCATCTTGAACCCCCACCTGGACTCAGCCTGAGTAAATCCTGCCCCTTTAATTGGTGTCCCTCCAGTCCCGGGCCCTTGGAAGTGGTGCTTAAGGTGCACTGATAGGCCAGATCTAAAACTTGGTAACGTTTATGCCTAAAAGTGCTCTGAGAACCAAGAGGAGACCGGGACCTACGAGTTTGCCGATCCACCCAAGGTACATCGCCAGTCAGCTTGACTTTCGTTAGCTCCTGCTATGCTCTTCTCTGAAGAAGCAAATCCTGTTCAGCAGTTCCTTGTAATAGGGGTAGCCAGCCACATGGAGCCCTCATCAGATATAGCCTGCAGCTTCCTCCTGCTGGAGATTTTAGACTTCCAAAAAGAGACTAAGTCAGAACGTAGGAATCTTCACCGCGACTTTGTCCATTGCCTCCCTGACGACGGCTCCTAGACACCACCAGCTGCTTTGCCCTGCTTAACTTTACCTTCTCAGACATATTTCTTCAAAATTTCTTTGAAGCCCAAAGGTAAACAGAGACCAGGTCCAATCTACTTTGTGTATCCGAATCAAGCTCCATCGCGGCAGGCTATAACTTTCGACTTTGCCTGGTCTAGGTTGTTGCTTTGATCTTTTAAGAGCTATTTTTCACTTCAACATTCATAACTCCGTGCTTAAGCGGAGGTTGCTGAAGAGGCTGGTCTGTCCCTTTTTTCTTATGCTGATGATACCCAGATCATCTTTTCTCTTTCTTCTTCTAAGGGTTTGGAATCCTCTGTCCTAGTTAGGACTGAGTAAAGTTGCGTCCTGGTTGCAAAACAACCTGCTCAAATTAAACAGGGACAAGACTGAAGTCATGATCATATGAAAGGAAAATGCTACTTACCAGTATGCATCTATTCTTGGCATGTAGGGCTGCAGAGCCACACACTATTGCATAGATCGCCATCTGGTGGTGGGCCCGGATGATTACACTTTGTTGTTGTCTTGGAAGAGTCTTTGTCTCTTGAATGACTCCTTCTGTAGATTGTATTGCGCATGGGCATCAACTCCATTGTCAGATTGTTTTCGCCATTGGGGAAATGATGGAGTTGTAGGAGTACAGAAAAAGATGTCCATGTCTTGTGTATCTAATTAAGATATTACTGGAACAGATATAGGTAGCCGGGGAGGCAGGTGGGCGTGTGTGGCTCTGCAGACCTACATGCCAAGAACAGATGCATACTGGTAAGTAGCATTTTCCGTTCGAGGCATGTGGGCTGCAGACCAGACCACACACTATTGCATTGATTGCATAGCAGTTTTTCTGCCTTAGCGGCGACCACCAGTATCTCTTGCAGTAGTTTGAAATAATGTCTTGAGTACAGCCTGGCACACACTAGCTTGTTGTTTTGCCTGCACATCTACACAATAGTGTTTTGTAAATGTGTGCGGTGTAGACCATGTAGCTGCTTTACAGATATCATCTAGGGGTATATTTCCTAGGAATGCCATAGATGCTCCTAATTTACGGGTGGAATGAGCCCAAGGGGGAATGGATAGAATGCGTTTTGCTTTTTGGTAACATATTTGAATGCACTTAACAATCCACCTTGCAATTCCAGATTTTAAAATGGGATTACCTTTATGTGGAGCAGAAAAGGACACAAACAGTTGTTTTGTTTTACGAAATGGTTTTGTCCTATCAATGTAGTAGAGGAGTGCTCTTTTTACATCTAATGTATGTAGAGTTTGTGGTTGAGAAAAGAACACTGGCAACTCAATAGATTGGTTGAGGTTGAACGGTGAAATGACTTTTGAAAGGTATTTTTAGTTTAAGAACCACTTTGTTGTGATGGAGTTGTATGAATGGTTCTTGAATTGTTAATGGCTGGATCTCGCTTACTCTTCTGAGTGAGGTAATAGCAACTAAAAAGCAACTTTCCATGTAAGGAACTGTAACTCACACTTATGCAATGGTTCAAATGGAGGACCCATAAGACTAGTGAGAACAAAATTTAAATTCAATACCGGGGAGGGTGGTATTCTGGTCGGAATTATTCTTTTGAGTCCTTCCATCAACCTTTGATGGCAGGTACTCTAAATAATGACACATTGTGTCGGTTTTGAAGGTACTCTGCTATAGCAGCAAGATGTAACCCGATTGAGGAGTACGCGAAATTTCATCTTTGTAAATGAAGCAGGTAGCATATGATGTTTTGAATGGAAACATCAAAATGGGTTAATGTTGTTATTTGTGCAATACTCAACAAACCTTTTCCACTTGGCTGCATAGCATGCTCTAGTGGTGGGGTTTCTCGCTTCTTTTATGACATTCATGCAATCAGGCGGAAGATTGAGGTATCCAAATTCTAAGACCTCAGCAGCCAAATCGCTAGATTGAGCTGCATTGGGTCTGGATGCATGATCTCTCCATGGTTCTGTGTCAGCAGATGTGGAGAGTTTTAATTTTTGATGTGGTACTTCTGAGAGTTCTAGTAGTGTGGTGTACCACGGTTGTCTTGCCCACGTTGGTGCTATGAGAATCAATGTGAGGGAATGTTGCTGTAGCTTGCGTACCTCTAACGGAATTAGTGGGAGAGGTGGAAAAGTGTACGCACATTTGTTTGACCAACTCATCCATACAGCATTGCCTTTGGACAATGGGTGCGGGTATCTGGCAGCGGAGCTTGGGCATTTGGAGTTGTGGTGTGTGGCGAACAGATCTATCTCTGGTTGTCCCCACTTGTGAAAGAAAGGTTGAAGAACTTGAGGAAGAAGTTCCCACTTGTGTATCTGTTGTCTTTGACGACATAACAGATCAACAACTTGATTGTGAACTCCTGGTAGAAGTTCTGCTAACAGAAAGATTTTTTGAGTAATGGCCCACCTCCATATGCTCTGCGCCAGCTGGGAGAGTTGTAAGGAGTGTGTTCCTCCCTGTTTTTGGATGTAATACATGGCTGTCATTGTCGGTACGGACTAGTACAGCCTTGCTTGATAGGTAATGTTGAAATTATTTTAGGAGGTAGAAAAATTGCTAGCAACTCCAGATTTATGTGGAGTAGCTTTTGTTGTGGTGTCCATGTACCCTGTACTGTGTGTTCTTCCAAATGCGCTCCCCATCCTGTGAGAGATGCGTCTGTGCTGTGGTTAGCACCACTTGTGAACCAGGATCTATGAACGGCCGTCCCTTGGAAAGGTTTTTGGTGTTCCACCACTGCAGAGAGCGATGTGTCCGGTCGTCCACCACCACCAAATCTGTTATTTGTTTCTGAGCCTGATTCCACTGACTTGCTAAGCACTCTTGTATGGGGCGCATGTGTAGTCTTGCGTGTAGTACTATGAAAATGCAAGATGCAATCATTCCGATTAATTGCATAAACACTCGAGCTGGTAGTGAGTGTTGTGGCTGGAATTTTTGTATAAGAGCCTGCATACTTTGTATCCTTGTTAGATTGGGGTATGCAATTGCTTTGGAGGTATCTATTGTGGCACCTAGATACTGTTGAGACAGGGACGGTAGGAGAAGTGACTTCATTTGATTTGCTGTGAATCCTAGCTTGTGTAACAGGCAGATGGTCTGATGCGTGTGCTATACACATTGGTGATATGACTTGGATTTTATTAACCAGTCGTCTAGGTATGGGAAGACATGAATGTTGTCCCTTCTTAAGTGTGCTGCTACTACTGCTAGACACTTTGTGAAAACTCGAGGTGCTGTAGTTACTCCGAAAGGGAGTACTTTGAATTGGTAATGTTGACCTTCTAGTACAAATTGAAGGTACTCTCTGAGAGATTGATGGATTGGAATGTGGAAGTAGGCGTCCTTGAGATCTAATGTGGCAAGGAAGTCGCCTTGTTTTAACAGCGGCAGAACCTGCTGTATTGTGACCATATGGAAGTGGTCGGATTGTATGTAAAGGTTTAGAGGCCTTGGATCTAGTATAGGTCGGAGGGAACCGTCCTTTTTGGGTATGAGAAAGTAAAGGGAGTAAACTCCTGTGTTTTGATGGTGTTCTGGGACTGGTTCTATTGCATTATTTTGCAGTAGAGATGCAACCTCTTGTTTTAGGAGTGTGAGATTCACCTGTGACATTGGACGTTATCTGGGTGGTATTGTTGAAGGAGTGGAAGTGAGCTCCAGGCAATAACCTGACTGAACCATTTGTCTTACCCACCTGTCTGTGGTGATGGAGTTCCAGACAGGTAGGAACTGTAGTAATCTCCCCCGACAGGAGTGGAATGGTCTGGGGGTATGGGAGGAAAGTCACTGTTTGGGAGTAGAGGCATTGCGGTTGCTGTTGCTTCTGCCTGTACCCTTATTGTTGTTACCGCTATATCCTCCTCTCTGATACCCTCTACTGGGCGAGGTTTGGGTGGGCGCTTTATAAGTGGAGGTGTTGTCAGTTTGAAAACCTTTAGCGGCGCCCCAGTAAGAGGAGCGACGAAAGGACGCTCGATGGGTCTGAGTTTGTAAGGCTCCCATGGACTTTGGCGTATCCGTATCCTTTTACATTTTCTCTAGTGCATTATCAACTGTTGGACCAAAGAGATGTTGCTGGTCAAAGGGTTGATTTAGGATACTGGCCTGTACTTCTGGCTTGAACCCAGAGATGCGTAACCAGGCATGTCTACGCAACAGTACACCTGTATTTATTGCTCGAGGCTGTGTCGGCAGCATCTAATGCACAGAGGATTGAGGTATTGGTAATAACCTTGCCTTCTTGTATTAAGTCAGAAGCCCTGGCCTTATATTGTTCTAGTAAATGTTGCATGAGTGTTTCTAGCTCATCATAATGAGCTTGATCATATCTTGCTAACAAAGCTTGAGTGTTATAAATTCTCCAGACGCTGGCTGCATGTGAGAAGGTGCGTTTTCCTGAAGCATCTAAAAGCTTGGACTCCTTATCAGGGGTTGGAGCATCCCCTGTTGTCTGCGAGTTACCTCTTTTCCTTGCATTTGAGACTAATAATGAGTCCAATGGCAGCTGACCTTTGATGCATGCTGGGTCAGTTGGAGCCGCTTTATAGTTCTTTTCTAGTTTGGGGTTAATTACCCAGGCTCTGACGGGGTCTTTGAATACCTCTGGTGCATGTTTTACCACTCCACTAAGTATTGGTAATGTGGTTGTGGTTTTATGTGACAACAGTAGTGTATCCATAAGGGAGTCGTCTTCCACTGGATCTGTATGTAAGTCCACTCCATGAAAAGTGGCTGCTCTATGAATGAGCTGTGTAAACCCAATAGTGTCATCTGGGGGAGATGGTCTAGCAGGGTATGCGTCATCTTGTGGCAGATCTGGTGCATCTGGCGCATTATAATCTTCCCAGGGATCATCTGATGGCCCAGGAATATTGTCTGGGTCATCTGTGTCATCTATGTGTTGCTCACTTTCTACCCCATGTGAATAATTGTCTTCATCATCATCATCCTGTGGTATAGGGCTATGTGTGATGGATGTTGAGTGTGCAGGAGAAATATCTATTGGTATCTCTAGCAATGGTGAAGGAATTCTTATGGGGGACGTTTGAGCATGCTTTTTGAGAGGAAGTGGAGGAGGTTTGGGAGAGTCAATTTTCCTCTTTTCAGGCACTGTAATTACATGTCCAGTCTTTGGACTAATACGAAGAGTCTTTTGCTTTGGATCTGGGGGGGTAAAGCTCTTCTGCGGAAATATCCTTTTTCGGTGCCGATTTTACCTGCTTGGGACCGAAATGCTTAGGTTTTACAGTGTCTATTGTCTATGGAGCGGATCTGGGCTTTGGTTCCGAAGACTTGATGTCATGTGTCTCTCTCAGTTCGGAGCTTTTTGGATCCGGAATTACTGGTCCTGGAGCACGTTTGGAATCATCGATCTTCGGAGCCAAAGTGTTTTTCGGTGCCGAAGCAGGCTTTGGGTCGACTTTTTTCAGAACCGGATAAGTCTTCGGTTCAATAGACTTGGGAACCTCTTTCGGTTCCGAGCTTGTTTTCGGCTCGAACGGTTTCGGTACCGAGGGCTGCTTTGGTGCCGGAGTTAGTTTTGGTTTGAGGACCTTCTGCTTGTCGGGACAGACAGACTCACTCTAGCCCGGAATGACTGGAGGCTTTTTTGGATTCTTCGTTGCCGAGCCAGAAGGCGGGGCGTCGGAAGGATTTTGTCGGTATGCACCTGGACCCGGAGGTGGAGGTGGAACCGAAGCCTCTCCTGATATGGGGGGATGGGGTGGGTGAACAGGGTTGACGCTTGTACTCACAACCTGTTGACCAGCTGGAAGAGGATTGTCATCTTCTGATTGTTCCTCAGCTCCAGAAGCTGAATCCTCTGCTTCGGAAACAATGCCGTCCTGCTGTTGTTCTTCGGACACTACCTCGATCGGAGCCTCGTCTAGGATGAGGTCTGGTGTCGATGAAGATGACTGCGCCATGACTCTTCAAGCTTGACGGTCTCTGATGGTTTTCTTGGACCGAAGCGCAGGCCTCGCAATCTCGACTCTGGTGCTCTGGAGAAAAGCACAGATTGCAAACCTCATGAAGCTCAGTGTGAGGAAATTTATGTCTTCTTGAAGGGTGTTCTTTCCTTGAGCCAAAGGCCCTATGGCGCAGTAGGGCCCGACGCCCCGGCGAACGCTGAAATCGAGAAGCGCAAGCCTTTCTTCGACGCGGGTAACTGGAATTACTGTCAAAGACGATACTGATGATATAGGACTGGAAGTTGAAAAGAGATCGGTAACGGGACCGAATGATAAACACATCCGAGCCCGATGGCGGAAAAAAACAATCTGACGATGGAGTTGATGCCCATGCGCACTACGATCTACAGGAGTCATCATCCAACAGACAAAGACTCTTCCAAGACAAAAACAAAGTGTAATCATCCGGGCCCACCACCAGATGGTGACCTATGCAGTAGTGTGTCTGCAGCCCATATGCCTAGAACAAAACATGACCTACGGGACCTCAACATTGGCCCTCTGAAACAGAAGCTTTACCCTTGCCGGTGCATCATGTTCGCACTTTGGGCTTCATCGTAGACAAACATCTATCAATGAAACAACAAGTCACCAAGGTGTCCTCTACCTGTTTTAATGTTCTAAAACGGTTAAAGAAGATTTTATGGATAATTCCCCTCTCAGCACAGAGAGCAGGAGTCCGGGCCCTTGTTACCTCTAGACTGGACTAAGGCAATGTTCTTTATCTAGGCTCCAACAAAGCAACGATCCAGAGACTTCAAATGGTGCAAAATGCGAATGCTACACTGCTTTGTCGTGTGCCTAAGTTGTCCTCTGTCTAAGGCTTGCTTCGTGACCTACACTTGCTGACAGTGGAGAAACGGGTCAAATTTAAAGCCTTGTGCTATGTTTGAAATTAAAACAGGAGTGGCCCCGAAATATTTGCAAGACCTAGTTCAGCGCTATCAGCCCTCGCGCCCTCTGCGCTCCACCCAGCAGATTAAGTTTGTTGTCCCAAAAGTCAAACGTACTCGTATGTGGTCGGTCATTTTCTTATTTAGGACTGACCCTGTGGAATTCTCTACCTGCTTCCCTTCGAGAGGAAACCGGGTACGGTGCCTTCCGCAAGGCTTTAAAGACTTGGTTTTTTAACCTCTAATACCTTTTCCTTTCACTCATTACTTTTTTTTCCCCTACCTGGACGGCAACAGGAAACACTTTGGGGTAGCTGCACGCCCTACAAATTCAATTTAATAATAATATTAACTCCAGTTCTTCTGATGCATGTTTATTATTTTGGTGTCCCATATCTTATTATATTTTACTCCATTTTTCTAAATTGGTGTGGGATTTCTCTTGTTTTCACTTTATTGCTTTTATACTTTGCCTCAAACTTAAGCCTGACTGCTTTTGTGCCAAGCTAGCCGAGGGTTAAGCATAGGTTAATTTAGTGACTTTTTGTGGTTCACCTTGACAAGGATTGGGACTGTTGCTTGAGTAGGGTTCCACCCTCCCTCCTACCACCCAACAAACAACCTAATTTCTCACAGGTAGTATTAATAATCAAATTAGTTTTGCCCATTCGATATAAAACATTCAACTGGCTCTGTAGCCCTGAGGAGTTCAAACAAAATTGCCACATCTTCTGCTTATAATAAAATATGAATATGGTTACCGTTTGTTTTAGGTGGGTTTCATTTTTCCCTTCCAAAATTTCAGAAAGTTCACCCAGGAAGAGAAAAAATATTAGGGGGGCATTGCGCACCCCAGCTTCAATCCATTTTCTGTAGGGCCACATATCATCTGTTCATGATGCCAACCTGAATGTATACCTAGTTTCCAGTAAGAAAACTAATCGGCAATGACAACAACGTGTTTAGCATGCCCCGAATACAAAGTTTAGTCCAGAATATATTTTTATGAACTCAATCAAATGAGGACTTCAAGTCCACAAAACATACTCTTAAAGAACCATATACAACCATTATAGGTGTTGCAAAATTTAAAGTGAAGATTTGGTGCAATGTAACAAACCTGGTCAGCACCCAACTCATTCTAAGGAGGTTTTATCATTAGCAGAAGCCCATTTTTCCACAACATTCAAAATAATCTTGCACATCAAACAGACACACAAGCCGATAGCCAGAGAGGTCTTCTGGTGTTCCTTCTGAAAACAATGCTTACAATTTAGGATTGCTTTCATCAACCTGATACAGTCAGGGTCATTTACTCTACTTGCAGTAAGATTTGTTTTAGAACTTATACCTATTTATAATTATTTCCAATACCCCCTTTCTTCCAGCCTTTATTAATCTCGATCTTTCTTGTCCTTGAGTTTTTAGGTCTCGCCTAACAAAGCCTTTGCAGTGAAGGTTATTGAATACAGTAAAGAGCTTAAAGTTCACCTATAACTTACCATTTGTTTGCTTGACATTCTTTTTAGCTGGCCACCATATGCCTCTTCTCACTTCCTTTTATTTCTGATGAGCTTGGACCAAGTACTAATTGATTTTGTTTTATTTGTGTCCTTCCGCTGCACAGGCGAGTAATTTGTTTCCATTTTTGTTTTACCAGCACTTGTTTTTCCTACCGTTTTTTGGGGTTGGAATTCGGCAATTCCTTTTTTTAAATCAAGAAAATGCTGCAGACTATTGACACAGTTTGTAACTTTGCTTTATAGTTCAGCACTACCTTTTCCCAACACTTTTGGGTTGCTTTGAACTTGTGCCACTTTTCTTGTATGAAGTGCAGGTTTGCTTGTTTTTGCCTTCATTTCTTTTGGAATTCGGTGCTTACTTTTACAGAAACAAATAAATGCCACAGACTCTTAAAGCAGTCAGTGTGACTGCATGTGTTTGTAAATTGCGTTTGTCGGTTTTCTAAAGTGCCTTAGTTTTGGGAAGTGCTATAGTTCATCCATTTCATCTTGAAATCTGTGTCCTAAGTCTCACAGACTTAGGGGCAAGACATGTAGAATAACGGCAACAGATACAATCCGCTACAAGTAACCACACTGAGGTTCAATCTAACCTACTTCACTCTATTCCATTTCAATGTACCATAATGCACCCAGTCCAATCTACCTCAATCCACAGCACTCTACCCCAATTTAGCCCCACTCCACTACAATCAACCCCACTCTAATCCATCCCCCCACTCTACCTAACTCAACTCTATCCAAATCTATCCCACTCCACTATAATCTATTCCACTCCATTCCAATCTACTCAATTTCAAACTAGCCCACTTCACTCCCTTCTACCCTTCCCACCCCATCTTCCCCACTCCAATCTATGCCACTAACGTTCAGCCAGGCCGTACAACAGACATGATGGTGTACAAAATGGCTAAAACAAATTTCCAAAGCCAATAGCTCTCACACAGGTGAGACCTATTGGCTTTGTCAATGCTTGGTCCCTAAGCTGACATCCAATCTTAAGGTTATTACCATTGATATCATGGTACGTAATTCCTCTGGGGTTGTCTAGCAGACATATAACCATCCCCCATAGTTTCCAAAACAACTGAGTCTTTCAAAATGACTGCTTACGATATTTGGACCACAGCTTTCCTAATGGCATCTTTCTTCTTTCTTTTTTTAAACCAACAACCTAAATACATTCTGTAAATCTATATACCGGTCAAAGGCTACTGCTTCTTTCTTAAGTATTAGCTTCCTCAAAACTCTCGGAAGAATCTTGCTTTTAAAGTTACAGTCCGTAGCATACCAAGCACCTACTCCTTTTCGTAGGATTGCATCTTAACAAAGAAGGGCAATTTGATGATTTCTTTAATTTTCTCTTAATGATCAGTTAATTCTACCAGGCCTCGTTCTTTATTTCAAAAGACATAGTATTTAAGGTCACATCAGTTCTCGCCAGTGTTCCCATTTTATTTTCTGTATAATTTATGCCCAACTTTGTCTACCTTGACTCACATTCGGCTCATCAGAATATCTTTATCCTTGTTTTAAACTGCAGTTAAAAATCATCTGTACAGGAAAGTGATCACTTCCCGCAAAGGCTAAACCTATGAACGATTTAGCATGTTCACTGACAGCTTAATACTAAATATAAAGAGAATCAATCAATCCTCTTCTAAAACTGTACTTACCTGCATTAGCGGCCCTTCTGCCTTTGGAGACCTAGCTCACTGAGACAATGCTTAATGAATTCAACACGTGTAGTGCTAATTACATTTTAATACACTGAATGTAACATTTAAAACATATTTTTCTAAATGTTTTATGATGTGTATATTCAGTGAACCGCTGAGTTGTTTCTTTGAAATTACTTTTTTGTTTAGATACCCATTTCTGGTTTTAAGTTGCTTTCAATTCCCTTTAAATAACAATCTAGCTACAACAAACTATGAATAAGATTAAACTGCATATTTACTACTCTGAACATTCTTAATTTGCCATGTCAGTACATTTACATCCATCAGTTATCCTGAATTCCAGGTAATATATTACGAGATTTGAAGCAGAATAACACTATTTCAGCATAATGCAATTTGTATCGACCATTAAGATCACTGCCCCAACCAGTTAGTAATGTAAACTGAATATATGGATTCTATGTCAGGACCGGAGGCTTCGGATTAGGCTGTTCTTTCTCCACTTTATGCTTTCCAGCAGCCATCATTAGTTAAGACATAAACAGACTACATTTCCCATGAAACCAAGGGAAATAGAAACAGAAAAAGTCCAACAGAACTGTCCAATCTCGCTTCACAATCTCCAATTACTTCCCCTTCCGGACTCTCTACCCTCCTCTTTCTCTGCTTCTCCAACAGCAGTAAGATAAGTGAACTTTCTCTCTCGTAACAAAAAAACAGCTACAAAATTTGGGTAACCAGTACTAAATTAATTTTCAGTTTGGGTTGCCTAACATATCCTACAAAATGCCTTCTTTTAAGTATGTAATATTAGTGCCTAGAAAACTTATCTGGTCATTAATAATAATAATAATAATAATAATAATATTAGGCACATTTATAAAGCGCATGGTGATACTCGGCCAGTGTCTTCTGCGCTGCGGTGCAGCTGCACAAATTTCCACACCCGGATCGTCCCTCACTAACTATCCCGGGGGAAGAGATAAGTTTTTTAATTTTTCCTAAAACAGCTCTTCCGGTCCTCCATCCGGAGACACAAGGGGAGTGCGTTCCAGTGCTGGGCGGCCAGCAGGCGGAAAGAGCGTCCGCCCATCCCAGCTCTCTTGATAGCAGGTACGCTATCATTCAATTACACATTTTCGAAATAGATGATTGGCAAATAATACAGTGAGTGCGAGTATTTTCTTATGCAGTATTACACAGTGTTCAAATGTATCCAATCTGAAATACACCACACTTGGTACAAGTTTAAAAACGTTTGAATGATGGTGGCAGCAAAGTGCCTTGGGCGCTGGTACGCCAAGGTAGTACTTTAACTATAATTTTCTATAAAACCTTAATGCGAGGACCAGTTGTGATACACTCTTATAAATCAAGTACATGTTGCTTTTCGGAATTTCTCTAGCAACATTATAAAAAATATCGGATAACTAAATAGAGGAAATGTACTAATGATCTTAAAGGTTGTATGTTGGTTAGACGTTTAACAGGTTTGGGAGTCAGCAATTGTTCGAAATGCATTGGAGAAAAAGCCACTGTACTCATTTATATATAAAAGCCATGTTTTCTCCTTCGTTAAAGGTTTAATAATCATTAATCACTGTATTGACTGAAATGCCGTATTGCTCTTCTGAATTTGTCTTCTTGTTGATGGACTATTTGATGCTTTGGTGTGTGATAAGCTTGTAAATCAGTGCGCTTAGGTTACATTCTAGATACGTGGTTGCCATTTTTCACAAATAAAATCTATATTCTGAAATTGCATAGAGGTTGTAGTGGTCTACAAAGTAAAATAGGCAAAATGGTTCAGCGGTTCCATTTTAGGTCCGATTGTCTTTGCAGGAATCCTATATCAGCTTAATGAACAATGAAACAACATAGCACATTAAAAAGGTAATGTATGGCTTATGAATATATGCCATAGTAGCAAATAAGAAAAAAAAAGAAAAACAGATAAGCACTAGGCCAGCTAGGAAAACAACACAGAGCTTACAAACAGGCATGAAAATAATTCCAAAGAAACTGCAATTCCGATATCTGAATGCACCAACAGATGTGCCTTTTATTTTATGGACGGCATGAACAAAACATTAAATCTGTAATATACCAAAAGGGGGACCTACAAAAGTAAAATGCAACTGCAATAATGGTTACAATTTGGCAAATAAACAAAAACTATGATGAAAATGTTTGTAAACTGGAGTTCTCACAGCCTTATGAATGAATGATTTCAAGAGGGTCCCTGCAAAAGGCGAAAAAGTATTTCATGCTGCCAAAACTGAAGAACATGAACCAAGTAACCTTTAAGGTGAAATGCAATAAGTATAGTTCACACAATCATAGATATGTAATTGAAAATGTCGAATTTAGTAACTTTGTAGTGTATCACAACTGTTTCTCAAATCGCTTTTTCAAGATCAACCGATTTTAAAAGATTATTTTAGGTACAGTAGGTCATCAAACATTTCACAACCTAGAACCTGGCCGCCTCCGCTACTTAAACAGTTTATCGACTGGAGTATGCAGATTCGATATGAATAAAACGAAACACACATTATCAAGTGCTTTATTAACTGGAAATTGAAACGTGGTATATTTAATAGAAGCCCCATGCAAATTTCGATTTATATTTAGTGCTATCATTAGATGAACGGGCTATCATAAACCAGACCAAAAATGCCATATGGCAGTCCCATATACAGAAAATAATCCGACACCACTAGCACTTTGAGTGCTATGCCTGAAGTAGGAATCAATCAATCAGTCATTTGTTAAGCGGACTACATACCCGCGAGGGTCTCAAGGCGCTGGGGGTGGGGTGGGGGGGGAGCCGCTACTGATCGAACAGCCAGGTCTTTAGTATCCTCCTGAAGGTCAGCAGGTCTTGGGTCTGTCGTAGGCTCAGTGGGAGGGTGTTCCATGTCTTGGCAGCGAGGTGGGAGAAGGATCTCCCGCCGGTGGTTGTTCTCCGGATGCACGGGACGGTGGCGAGTGAGGTCGGCGGAGCGTAGGTGGCGGTTGGGGATGTAGAAGGAGAGCCGTCTGTTGAGGTAGGCTGGGCCGGTCTTGTGGAGTGCCTTGTGTGCGTGGATGAGGAGCTTGAAGGATATCCTCTTGTTGACGGGGAGCCAGTGTAGGTTTCTCAGGTGGGAGGTGATGTGGCCGTGTCGTGGTACATCGAGGATCAGTCGTGCCAAGGCGTTTTGGCTGCCTTGTAGTCGATTGATGAGCTTGGTCCGGGCTCCCACATAGAGGGC
The DNA here is from genome assembly GCF_964261635.1 of Lissotriton helveticus. NCBI lineage: Eukaryota > Metazoa > Chordata > Amphibia > Caudata > Salamandridae > Lissotriton > Lissotriton helveticus. The sequence continues at coordinate 484,909,197 of NC_136067.1, read as the reverse complement.
GTTTACGTAGTAGAGTCTGCTGCTGACGAGGACCTGGGTGACTGTCTTTCTTGTATCTGTCGGGATCGATCTGTAGATCTTGCGGAGCATGCGGAGGGTGTTAAAGTAGGAGGAGGAGACGGCGTTGACTTGCTTGGTCATTGAGAGCGTTGAGTCAAGGAAGATTCCCAGGTTGCGTGCGTGGTCGTGGGGGTCGGGCCTGCCCACAGTGCCGTTGGCCACCATGAGTCGTACCAGGCTGACTGGTTGGAGCAGAGGATGAGGACCTCCGTCTTGTCAGAGTTCAGCTTCAGACGGCTGATCTTCATCCAGTCGGCAACGGCCTTCATTCCTTAATGGAGGTTGGCTTTGGCGGTGATGGGGTCCTTGGTGAGGGAGAGGATCAGTTGAGTGTAGTCGGCGTAGGAGATTATGTTGAGGTCGTGCTGTCGGGCGACGTGTGCAAGCGGGGCCATGTTAATGTTGAACAGTGTCGGGCTGAGGGAGGATCCTTGAGGTACGCCGCAGATGATCTCGGAGGCTGCGAAACGGAACGGGGGAGGAGGACGCTCTGGGTTCTGCCGGAAAGGAAGGAGGTGGTCCATTCCAGAGCCTTGTCTCGGATCCCTGCGGCGTCGAGGCGTGCGTGTAGTGTGCGGTGGCAGACGGTGTCGAAGGCGGCAGAGAGGTCTAGGAGGACGAGTGCTGCAGTGTTCCCGTTGTCTAGCAGGGTCCTGATGACGTTGGTGGCGGCGATGAGGGTGGTCTCGGTGCTGTGGTTGCTGCGGAACCCTGACTGGGAAGGGTCCAGGATTCTGTTCTCTTCTAGATATCGTGTTAGCTGTCTGTTAACTATTTTCTCGATGACCTTGGCCGGGAAGGGGAGCAGAGAGATGGGTCGGAAGTTCTTGAGGTCTCTTGGGTCTGCCTTGGGTTTTTCGAGTAGGGCGTTGATCTCGGCGTGTTTCCAGCTCTCTGGGAAGGTCGCTGCCTCAAGGGAGAGATTGATGATATTGCGTAGGTGGGGTGCAATGGAGCTGCTTGCTTTGTTGAAGACGTGGTGCGGGAATGGGTCTGACGGTGAGCCGGAGTGGATTGTGCTCATGCTCTTGATGGTGTCATTGATGCTCACGCTGGTCTAAGCTAGCAAGTGCACCATACAAATTCTAAAAACATATACAATATTATTTTCCTGGCCACAGACCATAGGAAAGTGAAAAATTTCGCTGTGGACAATACAATGTCAATGGATTGTCAGACGTAGGAGAACATCATGATACTAATAGAGACCATCAACTGTCAGTATTTAACAGGGAAATATTGCAGAAATATCACAGAAGAAATATCACATAAGAACAAGTTACTTACCATCAATAACGATCTTTCTGGTGGATACTCCAAGTATAGATTCCATATCTTGTGAATATTCCCCAGGCATTAAAGAGGATCTGGAAAGTTTAAAACCAGTACTCTTGGATGCCGGAGGTGTGTCGTGCGACTCTGCACCGACTACATTCCGCTCTGGAAGTGACTATATGAGCCACATATAAGCACCATACATTTTGCTGACGTCAGTTGCTTTCTAAACTGTCCATGCACTCAGACGCAAAACCCATTAGGAGATTAACATGAATAGTGTGCAAATCTCTCGATTTGGGAGCATCTCTAGATTTGGGAGCTATTAGATGTGAAAAGAGTTTACTTCACAGAAAGGGAAGGCGGAGGGTAAATAACTTGTTCTTCCGATGGATATTTCTAACTGCAGGTGCCTCACTTTGAGATAAGTTACCACAGCAATACCTGATGGAAGGTCTAAAGAACTTGCTCATACAAAAGGGTCGGAAAGAACCGAACAGGCATAATGCCCCTCTCAAAGGACCCTACTGTCCAGGCAGTACTGCTACGTAAACATGTCTACCAACGTCTGACAGAAGTTTAAGACAGGAATTCTGCATGGCAATGCACTGGCAGCAGCTTTGGCCAGGTGTAATGAGTCTGCAAGCCTTCTGGGGGCTGCGTGTTTGCCAGTGAATCAGCATATACAAAATGGTAATCTGTGGGAACGGAAAGAATTATGACTATGCCGGTGAGAATATTAATCACCCGTACCATATATTTCACTATACGCGACAGCATTTCTTTGTATGATTTTCAATCACAAGCACAGACCATCTCTAATTACTGGGTGTTTATTTATCAAACAAAAAAGAGGTACATACACAACACTTCTTATTTTACACATCCTACAATAACATTGTCTAATACATATCAAAGACATATAAATGTGCTTAGTTTTTGTTCCAAACAATTTGTCAATACGGCTGCAGAACTTAGTATTCAGTAGCAGTCCAGCCAAGAGGTAGTTCAATACTGATACACACAGAAGAGAACAGGCCCATAGCGTATCAAAAAATCTTGAGAAAATAGAAGTTTCAGTTGGACATCTGTGACACCTCGCTGTGAATATATGACGTTACTTGCAAGCCATTAGTACACGTCATTACTACGATGTTTTAACTTCACAATGCCCATTACTTCGCAAGTTTAAACTGTGCATTCATTTACATTGCAACTGTATGGAAATGTACTTTAAATGTGTTTTCTCAGCATTAAATTAATACGCATACCATTATAACTCTTTAATTGCACGTAGTTTGTACAAATATTTCTAATACTATCCTAGCCCCCGTGACTGGAGGACAGGGAAATAAGGTTTTTTGTTGGGGGAGTATCGAAAATATAATTTAAAGCCTTTTTATTTTTTTTAAAAGTCACGTAATCATTAACAATGCTTTAAATACATTTAATATGGCTTTTGGGTGGGTGAGTCATTCCACTTTTTCAACACATTCTCATTTACCAAAACACTACACTACACAAACCCACAAACACTACACTACCCTACCTTACTCAAACGCCTCTACACTACCCTAAACCTTAAAACACTACCTCCTTACCATCCTTCCACCAGTCCTGCCCCCCCCGACACTACCCTAAACATCTACCCTACACAAACATCACACCACTACCCTGAACCCTTAAACACTACCACCTGCACAACTTTTCTCCTTCCCCCACTCCTGTACCTACACTCCAACACTACCCTGCACAACCCTGCAGACACTTGCCTAAACCCTATTACTCTACCCTACACAAACACCACAGCACTACCCTAAACCATTACCCCCTGCAAGTCCCTCCCCATTCCCACAGTCCGCTCCCTACACTCAAACACTACCCTGCACGCCCCTACACTTCCCTAAACCCTAAAACACTACCCTACACTACACATACACCACAACACTACCCTAAACCATTAAACCCTTAAACACTACCCCTGCACACCCTGCTCCAACCCCCTGTTCTGTCCCTACTCCCAAGCACTACACTTCACAAGCCCAGACATTACCCTAAACCCAAATACACTACTATACACTACACAAACTAAACACTACAACCTAAAAGACCACCCCCTGCACGACCCTAAAAACAACACAGCCCCACTTTCCTCTCCCTCCTCATGGTTCCTCTCTTCCCCTTCATTCGTGATTCCTCTATTCTCCAGATGAATGCGTTGTCAGTGGTGCACGTCGTTGTAGGAGAGTATGGTCTGCTTTCCTATGGACACCCCACTTTTTGCTTTTTGCTTCACTGGTTTTCGACTTTAATGTGGTTGTGGGCCTGCTAATCAGACCCACAGCCCAGCTGTTCTCTCTCTAAGTTCATATCATGTACTTTAGGTACATCACCAATTGGGAAATGGGTCACTCTTGTGAGTCCCTGTCAAGAATTATGGGTCCATTGTGACACCACTTAATGACCTGACTTCAAAGAAAATGCCCAAGAAAGTTCAGTGGACAGTAAGCTGTCAAAAGGAATTTGATGACCCTAAGGCGGCCATGTGCTCTGCACCTATTCTGAAGAGTCCTGATTACTCCAAAGAGTTCATTGTCCAAACAGATGCTTCTGAGTTGGGGTGGGAGCTGTACTTTTACAACTGAATGTAGATGGTCAAGACCAGCCCATTGCTCTTATTAGCAGAAGGCTGACCCCTAGAGAGAAACATTGGTCAGCTATTGAGAGGGAGGCCTTTGCTGTGGTTTGGGCCCTGAAGAAGCTGAGGCCATACTTGTCTGGCACTCACTTCAAGATTCAGACAGACCATAAGCCCCTCTTGTGGCTAAATCAGATGAAGGGTGAAAATCCCAAACTGCTCAGGTGGTCCATTTCCCTACAGGGGATGGACTTTACAGTGGAGCAGAGACCAGGGACTGACCATGGCAATGCAGATAGTCTCTCCAGGTATTTCCACTTAGAACATGAAGACACAACTGGTCAAGGTTAGTCTAATGTCCCTGCATTTGGGGGGAGGGGGGGCTTATGTAGGAGAGTAGGGTCTGCTTTCCTATGGTCACCACACTTTTTGCTTCACTGGTTTTCGACTTTAATGTGGCTGTGGGCCTGCTAATCAGACCCACAGCCCAGCTGTTAACTCTCTAAATTCATACCATGTACTTTAGGTACATCACCACTTGGGAAATGGATCACTCTTGTGAGTCCCTGTACAGTGTACCATAGGTACCCAGGACATAGGTGCACCCAAGGCCTACCAGGGGCTGCAGCATATCTTATGCCACCCCTGGCTGGCCATCCAAACTGACACAACTGGCTGATCACTCAGCTGGGGCAAGGTGGTGTAACCACCCATGCTTAGGTATAGTATCCCTATACCTACCCTTATATATAGACACATATATACCTATAAGTCACTCCTATGACAGGCCTTAACAATCCTGAAGGCAGAGTGCTTGGTTTTATGTGAGATGAGGCTCTAGCATGAGCTGAGCCTGTCTGCAGCTTTCGGGAGTCCTTCCAGCGAGGGAGGCTTGGACAATAGGTTTCCTGACTTGGGAGGTGCTAGCACCACCCCAGACAGGCCATAGTGTATTGGGGCAGGAAGGGCTGAATGAAATGAGACACTGCCTGGGGCACACAAGGTGTCCCATGCATAGCCCGCTTCAAACCAGTTGCTGGGGCACTCCAGCCCCAGCGCGAAACTGGACAAAGGGAAAGGGGTGTAACTACCCCCTTCCCTGGTCCCACCCATAGGAGGGACCTAGCAGGTAAACCAGCCCACCAGATCAGTATATAGGTAGGAGCTGAGTCTAGAGACTTTAGATTTATCCTGACTGAAACTTGAAACGAAACTCTGGACCTTCGACGATCTCCTTCACAGAAGACGACTGAAGAATCTCCCTTGTGGTCAAGGAGTGACCACCCTGTGCAAACAGGCACCAACCTGCGATTAGCGGTTTACTTTGTCGACGCTCCTGCCGGAGCCCGAGCACAGAGTCCGACGAGAGCCAGACTTCCAGACCCCGATCCACAGTCCCTGCAAAGCTGAGACCCGTGGAGGCGACGAGAGACGTGGGACCGGCCATCTTGACAAGCCTTCTCCTTGCTACTTGTGCAGCTTCTGAGGCACCCTCGCAGTTGTGCATTGGGGATTGAGAAGCCCCAGTCCCGAGCATCAATTGCACCGAAGATCAGCCCTCCACACTCCACGAGTTCTGCGTGGGGCCCTTCTGCATTTTCCTGCTTGACGCGCCTGTCCGGTCGCTTGCCCGTTGGCTAGTGGCCTCTGTGATGACGAACCTTTGAATCTGAACCGCCTGCCTGGTTGATCCAGGTGGGCCCCTGCTTCCCTGCAAAGGAGAGGCCCCATAGACCTTGCTGGTCTAATCCTAAGCCAATATTCGATTCCTGCGTGGGTTGCATTTGCCAAGGCCTGTTGACTCCAATCCAGAAGCAGGCGCCGCCAACAGCGAGATCCTTCGTGGGACAGTCCGTATCCAGCTCCTGGTCGACGCCTCCTGGTCCACGTGGCTGCAGAGTCAAGCTTCACGACATCACCTGATTGCTTCGCGACATCGCCTGGTTCCTTCCTGGTCACTGGCTAGTGACTCAGACTCTGTCCACTCTGCTTTCAGGTACTCTTCATCCTCGACCCGCCCTTGGATCCAACCGGACACTTCTCTCCTGGTCGCCTGCAGCATCTTTCTCCAAGGCTCCATAGGAATCAGCGACGAAACCCGACACACTTCGACACCTATGAACCCGCTTCCTGTGGGTGATGTAACGCGAGTACTCCGGTGCTCCTATGGGTATTAACTATTCTAGTGTCCTAGTTTTCAGTAGCTTTCTCCTAGTCCATTCGGAAGTGACCTAAAAGAACTAGTTTGTAATTCTTTTGTTCCCATTCTAACTATGGTAACACGCGTGTGTGTAAAGACACTGCACACGCATCCCGTGGGCCTCCTGCTCCCTAACACTTGTTAGTACAGTGTAGCCCCAGCGATTCCCTAGGCCTATCCTGTGTTCGTGACGTGGTTCTTATACCACTATTTTAGTATATGGTTTTACGTGCCCCTAGGGCCCTACTGTATATTGTGCAACTTAATGTATGATAATTGAGTATCTTGTTATGTGCTTTAGCCTCTGACCTCGTAAAGAGCTCAGAGGGGTTGTGTTTAGAATAAATACATATATATTTTCTATATAACCTGTGTGGTGTCCTTTCATTTGGTATTCAAGGGGTTACATATGGTAAAACAGCTGGCTTTACATGCCCTCTGAAGTTTCAGCCAAAGACTGCTTTGTCCATGCTACCACTAGGATAGCTGGTCTATAAGGTTGACTTTACAACCATCACCATAAGGGTTGTTTGGACTGGTGCAAGGTGCTCACTAGAATACGGAACATCATATACCAGGCCAACTTCTCACAGTCGTTCTTTGGAAACTGAAGCGCCTCCTTTTCCAAACAACAATGTTGATAGTTTGCGAAGTAACGGTAAATACGAAGTAACAGCATGCGAAGTAAAATCATACGTAGAAAAAGATCCTGCAAAGTAAATAATGCGCAATAACTGTACTTCGTAGTAGTGCCCGCGAAGTAATGGTAGTTTACCCCTCTCTGTGTGCCTCGTGAGTGGACTAAAGTCGTCCACCGGAGATCAGCCCAAGGACCCATGTGCAGGTCAAGCGCGGAAAGTGTGGGTAAAGTTATAAAATCCTCCCAGTCTGTTAGCCTAGATCCGTGGGTACTGGAAGGAAAGCATCTATCCGACTGTTTGCCAGTGCATAGCAGGCCTGTTATGCAGAGGACAACCTCTCAAGAGGTTGTCCATGTTTGCACTGTCTTCCTTTTCTTTGCTTCGGAAAACCCTACTAAGAGCAGGTTGTCCACTTGATGCTCCTTGGTATAATAAATATAGGAGCTTAGAGCCCACTTAGGGCCCTAACAATGCAGTTTCTTTTCATCCAAAGAATGCTGTAAGAGTGATAGCCTGCCTGACATGAAAAGGAGTGATCACGTTGGGAAGAAAGGAAGATTTGATCTTCACAAGAACTAATTTGGGAAGAAAGTGATATAAGGTGGGTTAACAGTAACAGCCTGCAGATTGCGTACACATCTAGGAAATGGTAGTCATGAAAAATATGTTCTTCTAAGTCAGAAGTTTCAAAGGATAACTGTACAGCGGCTCAAAAGGGCGCATACCATATATTTTTCAAATCCCACAGAAGCATTACAAAGTGTTATAGTGGAAACAAATGTGGGAAACTGTTCGGATGCTCTTTCCCCCAACTTTTTGCCTGCTTACCTCCACTTATTGCTGTTTCTTTTTGTTGGCCTTAGGACTCTGAGCACTTCACCAGTGCTAACCATTGCCTAAGTGCATGTGCTTCTCCCCTAAAACCTGGTGACATTGGTATATGCCCAATTGACATATTTAGTTTACTTATAAATCCCTTGTAAAGTGGTATACCATATACTCGGGCCCTGTAACCTAAATGCTACTAGTGAGCCTGCAGCACTGGTTGTGCCACACATACATGTAGCCTTTCAAACGGGTCTTGGGCCTGCCATTGCAGGGCCTGTGTGTGAAGTTAAATGCAACTTCGACTTGCCATTTAAAACCACCTGTCATGCCTTAAACCCCCTTTTGTTGCACATAGGTCACCCCTAAGGTAGGCCCTCGGTAGCCCTAAGGGCAGGGTGTTGTGTAGGTAAAGGGTAGGACACGTACTTTTAAGTTTTACATATCCTGGTAGTTGCAAACAGCTAAATTCGTTTTTCACTACTGTGAGGCCTACTCCTCTCATAGGCTAGCATTGGGAATTTCTTCTTCATTTGAGCTGTAATTCCCGATTAGAAAGGAAGAGCTAAACCACGTTTCATATGTTCGACGCAGAGGCTGTTCAATGACAGCGACAGCGGCTTTACAGCCTGTTTGGCCCGACAATGATGCTCTGTGCAGCACGATGAAGATGCATTGCCAGCATCTCAACAGAGCTCGACCACAACACAGCTGAGTGGAAAAGATCAACGCATCGTGCCCTCAGCTTTGCCACTTTGCTCTGTCCAAGGTACTTTTTCAGCAGGACCTGCGTGAGTCTTGAAGTCAGCCAGCCCTCCATTGCAGTCGGCCTGAACTTTGGACTTAACCCGGTCCATCGTGGCCTCAAGTAACCTTTTAGCACTACTGACTTCTAAGCACAGTGTTTGCATTTATGCTTTAAAAAAAACATACCTCAAAATTCTACTGATTGGATTTTTGTCATTTTGGTCTTGTTTTACTCCGATAAATATTCTCTACTTTTCTAAACTCGCGTGGAATCTTTTCGTGGTGCATTGATTGTGTTACTGTGTGTTGCAGAAATACTTTACACATTGGCTCTTAAAGTAAGCCTGCCTGCTGTGTGCCAAACTACCAGAGGGTGAGCATAGGTTAATTTAGGTTGTGTATCTGGTTTACCCTGACTAGGGTTGTGGTCCCTAATTGGGACTGGGTGCAAACCTCTGCCAACTAGAGACCCATTTCTAACAGAAACCTTCCAAAAACCTAATCACAACAGGTGACTTAAATAACAAAAGCCGATCTGGCATCGACAAAAAAGCCAAAAGAGACGATTAGTAGCCTTTAACGATGCCCAAAGTAAGTCCTTGTTGGGCTATGGAGAGAACAAATTTCAAAACCTCAAGCAACTTTGCCTGCAATAGATCAAATTGTTGGATGCCGTACCAATGCACAAATTTGTTCCGGCTAGTGTGAACTGATTTTGCGAAGGGACGCCTTGCTGCCAAGATGACATCAATGACCTCAGGTGTCAGGTCGTAAGAGGTCAAGTGCAGCTGCCCAGTCTCCAAGAATGGAGATGCAGATTGTGCAGACTAGGGCACAACACTATGCCCTGCTGCCATTACAGAAGATCTCCCAAAGCGACTCTTGATTGTGCACAGAGCAAGCCCATCAGCCCACAAAAAATGGGGGTAACCACGTGAGGGGCGCTTTCCTACAGTTAGCTTTTGAGTTTACCCAAGATACCAAATTATAGGCCAAGTAAAACCTCAAGGAGTTTAGATTTGTCTACCTGTAAAATGGTGTGGCCTTGGTTCAGGGGTGTTCTGCAGCAAATTGTGAAACCCATATTAAGGAATTGAGGCCTTGAAAAATATACAAGCTCACTCACTAAGGCAATCAATGTTATCAGGTGGAGCTATGTTTAGGAGCTACTCCCCAGAGTGTTTTTCTAATTGCCTTGGTTGTTCTCCCCTGTCCAACCGGTCTGGTATTTGCCTTCAGGGGCCCTCTTCTTAGGGGCTACTCCCCAGAGTTTACAAAGAACAGGTGTTCTGTTCAGTCAGAAAGTGAAGGGGCAAAAAAAATGCCTATCAATCACATTTTCATCTGTAACATTTGCTCTGTTCAGAGACAAGAGGTCAGAAGTCAATTTACAATTACTTTTCCAACTGCAGAGTTCCAGGATTTGGTAAAGTGAACAGTCAGACCCGCTGTAGAGTAGTGTGAAATGAAAGGCTGTAGGGTATCAGAATTTTCCTAACACATTTAAAATAGCTAATAAGTCAACTGTAAAACCATTAAAAAATATATTTCAGTAGTTGTAAAAGCCCATTTTTTGTACTCCTGTATGAAGAAAAAAATATTTTAATAGGATGAAAATCAAATCAGAAGACTTTACTTGGTGATGTGCAAATGATAAATGTTTTCCGAACCCACATTTTCACAGATTATTGTTAATGCACTATATGGTTTTATCCGTAAAGCTGCAAGGTAGTGAGAAGTTGGTTTGCCATGTCTTAGAAATGTACTGCCTTTAAACAACAAGTGCACTACCACATTGTGCTTTAGTAATGTATTTATTAAAAGTGAGTGTTTAAACATGAACTGAGAAACACCCCTGTCCCGATTGCAATGCCATTTTGAAACGGAGAGGCAGGTCAAGGATCATGTGTACTCTATATGTGGGATAGATTTTTATTAGACATAACACAAAGGCACCAAATTCTGGAACCATTTCGGCTGCACAGCCAAGGCCTGGACTTTCTGAATCCAATAAATCAAGTATTCCCATGTTTTTCTTTGTACTCCATATTAATACCATATCCTTAATCCACTTTTCACATTTGTTTGGTCAATTTATTTTATTCATTCGTCTGTCGTGCTGTCAATGATGACTCAAACAAGAAGCGTACATTTCCACATATCACGATTTTAATGGCATCACCCAATGCATTTCGGGAATTAACATTCCCTTCGTCCGGGGTATCTACAAAGCAAAAAAATATAACATTAAAATGCCACCATCAATATGCTATTACTTTGTTGACTGCAATAAAAAGCTTTGTGACAACAATTAGTTGTAATTCAGGAGTTCTACGAAATTACATGCTTGTCATTGTTTGTTATAAACATTACCCTTTTATTCGTGTGACTTGCACCCAGCTTCACTCCCCCACTGCTATTTTGCCCGCTTCAGTCACCTCCCACTGAGTTAAGGTTCAAACAACCATCCTTGACCCCCTTATTACATAACCGCTTGTCACAATGTTATCCCTCCATTGCACTAATGACTAATCAATAGAGGGATATTAATAAGGTGTACAAAGAAAAACATGGGAATACTTGATTTATTGGATTCAGAAAGTCCAGGCCTTGGTTGTGCAGCTGAAATGGTTCTAGAATTTGGTGCCTTTGTGTTATGTCTTCATTGAAAAGCGCAATGAGACAGGGCGTGTACCATGCTTGCACGCCTTTATAAGCTTAAACAGAGTATTACGACGAACTTCCGGATGACTTTAAAACTGGTGTGCATCTCACCACTCTTCGATGTTTTGCACAATGCTTTTGTCCCACGAAGAGATTGCACCCAAAGAGTTGACAAATGAATGGAGGTCTAGCATTGAAATTATATCATCTGCAGACATGTTAAACAACTCTGGAGTGACGTTTCCCATCATTGACGGCTCGGCATAACAGGGGATAATTATTACTGCTCCAAACAAAGAAAGATTTCAATAAAAAGAAAGACTTTAAATTGTTTGTTTTGTGCATACCAAAGTGTTATTCACTTGAGACAAAGCATCGCATTTGCAAAGATGAGTTTACATGTTCAGTTGAATTTACATTTAGTGTGAGCAGCAATGGGTGTTTACTTTTCTGATTACTGGATTTTGGTATGAGTTGCTTTGAATGGGTGATTATATGAAGAGTGGCATGTTGGGATAAGTAGTCTTGGATAAGTAGTATGGGAAAGAAAGGCATGGAATACGTACCATAGTTTTGGTATTGCGGCCGCATTCGTGACTGGTCACCTGTTGGTAATCAACAAGGGAGTTATATGGTTTAAAAAGAACCCGCAGGAGCAGTTGAGGTTTCTGTCAAACAGAGAAAAGGGCTTTGGCACATTTTGAGCGCGGAGCGGTGGGGTGACAGCTGAGAGACTACTGAACTTGAAGTAACAGTCTGGGATGTCGGTTTTTTAAAACAATTTGCACGCATGTCACAGTGTGTGAAGGGAGGAGTGTTGGGACACAGGGGGTGATTAGTGCAAAGGAGGGATAACATCGTGAAAAGAGGTTATGTAATAAGGGGGTCAAGGATGGTTGTTTGAACCTTAGCTCAGTGGGAGGTGAATAGAGCGGGCAAAATAGCAGTGGGGGCGTGGAGCAAGTCACACGAATAAAAGGGTAATGTTTATAACAAACAATGACAAGCATGTAATTTCGTAGAGCTCATGAATTACAACTAATTGTTGTCACAAAGCTTTTTATTGCAGTCAACAAAATAATTGCATATTGATGGTGGCATTTGAATGTTATATTTTTTTGCTTTGTAGATACCCCTGACGAAGGGAACGTTAATTCTTGAAATGCATTGGATGATGCCATTAAAATCGTGATCTGTAGAAAGGTACGCTTCTTGTTTGAGTCATCTTTGACAGCACGACAGACGAATTAATAAAATAAATTGACTAAACAAATGTGAAAAGTGGATTAAGGATATGGTATTAATAAGGAGTACAAAGAAAAACATGAGAATACTTGATTTATTGGATTCATAAAGTCCAGGCCTTGGCTGTGCAGCCGAATTAGTTCCAGAATTTGGTGCCTTTGTGTTATGTCTTCATTGAAAAGTGCAATGGGACAGAGCGCGTACCGTGCTTGCACGCCTTTATAAGCTTAAACAGAGTAATATGACGAACTTCAGGATGACTTTAAAACTGGTGTGAATCTCACCACTCTTCGATGTTTTGCACAATAGATTCTTATTACACAAGGAGCAGATGTTTAGTCTATTTAATCAAACAAAAGTTTTGTTTTGTACAGCTGAAATGCTGCACTCTCATATTTGAAGGTGAACTCAAATGTGAGAATTAAGAAAAAGGAGACTGTCCAATAAAATATTTGCCAATGAGCACACAATTTGAGGCCCGTTTAAGGCTCAAGTAAATTACAATTAGGTTGAATAGATTATTCAAGTTACTCGACCTGCAGGTCTAGTAATGTTATTATGATTTTTCGAGGCCTGGAATAACCTTTGCTACTAGTTCATGTTAACACTGAACAAAGAAGCAACCTGTTCTTGATGGCATCAAATATCAAAATTATACATTTATATAAATCAATCTTAGAGAAGATCGTTGTATTAAAAGGAATAGTCAGTACTGCGTGTTTTACTTTAGGGCAGTAGATCTTCACTCAGAAGCACACCATCAATACCAGAAAAATGCGGCCACAAACCAGATTTTTTCTACAAATTCCTTACAGTGTACAGTAATCAATGCAAATGTATCCAGTAGCCAGATATGTGAAATTCAAGGATAAAACGAGAGTTAAACCATGTTGCAAATGTAATTTAATAATTAGTTGATCATTTTTAAATATGACGGTAACAAATGTCAACAGTATATAGCAAATGACCAAACAGCATTTTATAAAGTATATTCTTTCTGAATGGGGAATGTAATTGGAAAATTGCAGAAAAAGGTAAGTTAGGATAAAAGCACAGGCGGCAAAATCCACCTCCCTAATTAAACCTCAATAAATCACAGTATTGTTTTTATCATGTTAAATGACAATTATTGCACAGTTAAAAATACAGCCTTAAAAAAAGTTAAAAGTATATCTACATCGAAATAAGTTCACAGTAACCATTTTGCAACAGAATTACATCACCAAGAAAAAGGACAGTTTACATACTCAGACTGAATCTTTTCTCTTGAAATTCCTTGTTTTCTCCGGCGTTCGTTTCTGGCTTTGTGCAATGAGGTAAAGTCAATGTGCTTGCTGGTATTTCCATAGAACCTCGTAGAGTTCGATCCTTTAAACAGTCTGAAGATTGAAAAGAAGCATTATTTTCTACAGAAATCTCCTTAACCGTGTTTGCTTGTTTGTTTTTCTCTTTAAAAGGAGGTGGTGTAAATACCGTCGGCTTCAAAGTTTTTGAAAAGCTGTGGGCTTGTGTTGAACAAGTATTAATATTCGGCACGCTGCTGCTGGGCTGAACCAATGTACAACCAACGTTATTAGTTCTTTGAGAGATTTTTGTGCTGATCTTAGATTCATTCGCCATGTGGCTTACAGGTGGTGTTTTTTCTCGTGTGTTTCTTTTGGGCAAACCATTTAAAGATGTAGTAGATTTGGGCTGTCCATTTAATTTGTATTCCTTTAACTTGGAGTGAGGAACAACACGAATCTGGAAAGTTCTGAATCTTTTTTTACTTTGGTTGGAAATCACGTCATCACTCTCCTCTACAGATCTTTTTCTTTTATTTAAAGTATGTTGTTTCCCAGATACCACTGGGGGAGGACTTGGCGATTTACGTGATAGAGCACCCAGAGAAAAGCGATTCAAAAGGCTTTTATTGTTCTTTTGCTTGGGTGCAGAAAAAAAGTCCTCATAACTCAATGTTTTGTTTTTGGTGTCTGAGCTTTTCGCAGTCTTTGGGGGCGTCCCAAATTCCGGTACAATGCACGTTTTCCTATTGGATTGGCCAGATGTTAAGCCTGTCGATTTTAAACTGGATGGTTTTACATTTCTAGCAGGGTTCTTGCCAAATCCGTTAGAATTTAAACTTTCCTCATTTGCAAAATGTTCAGAAAAAACCTCGCACGCAGATTTGAAAGCGCTACTAATTCTTTTCTTTTCTGGTACCTTCCCATGTACCGGAGTACCACAGTTGTTATCGCTTTTCAGTTCAGCTGGGCTTGAAGGCATGCACTTTGTGGGAACTGCATTGCTAGCTGAAGATTCAAACAAACGCTTCTTTTCTAAAAAAGGCGCATCATTTCCTTCCATGAAAAGGCTCAAGTTTCTCAGTGAAGGTGTCCTCTTCTCATTCAGTGGGGTGAGCTGGAATAGATCAGGACTAGGCAACGGTGCAGAGGTAAGCTCCCTATTGGATTCTAATGCTGAGGCACAATTGTCATCTTTCTTCAAACCCACAGCTTTCATTTGGATGTTTCTTGGTTTTCCGAACAAGTCTTCAAAGCTTGAATTCAAAGTTTCACTGATGGCATCTTCTGCAATAAAGTAAGAGCAGCAGAGTAACCATATCTAGCAAAAATGTGTATGTAAACATCAGACCAGCATTTTAAAGAAAGGGAAGTTAACTTCATAGTGATTCAAGCTCTACATTCAGTCTTCGTAGATGTGAGTGAGGACCAAGTTCAAAATCGTCTGTATCGTCCACATAGCTAGGTTAGGTTCGTGCAATACAAATACCCCATATATATGAGGCCTACAGAGAAAAAAGAGCCAGAAAAATCTTCAAAAACACATATTATAACATTTGCGATCCCCAGATGAATATAAATCCCATCACCCAACAATGGCTTAAAATGACGAAACATGAAGATTGCTAGAGGCCCAGGGCCTCAGACTGTGGGATACTCATTTTAACATTGAGGGCAGAGCCACACCACATGCAGTTCTGGAAAGTCCTCAACACTGTACTGTTCTGGACAGCTTTTACCTGAACGCCACCTGGCGACGAGTGAACTATACCTCCTCTTACTGCCGCAACATCCAGGATCCTGCTAACCTTTAGAGCTATGGGGTATCAAAAAGGTAAAATACGGGCTTTAAAACTCCAAGGAAAAAGTAAAATAAACTAGAACTCACCATCAGATTGGTCAACATATGTGAGAAAGAGGAAGGGGGCAAGAAACAATCAGGGGCAAGAAACAATCAAGGGCAAGAAACAATCAAAGATGTCACAAAGGGAAACCGCACGCACACAGACCTACCTCGCCCCTACCTCCACCATAGCCGTCGCCCTGAATTTCATAATGACCTACAATCCACCTCAGACCCTGAGCATTGAGCAAACTGATAACTGGCCCGTAAACCCACATAGTGACGGGATATGAAGCTGGCACTGCTTCTGAAACAGAGCCTTTAAATGAAATGGTTACTTACCAGTAGCTCTGCAGGTTGAAGCATTTTCTGGATTCACATGCAGTGTATTATTCTGACATCTACTGGTTCAGTCTAGCACTGTGTCTTTTTTGTCTTTTTTTCTTGGGTGGAGTCAATCACCGTGTGGTCAAGTCTTCGTAGCCGAACAACTTTTTCTGCTATTCCTCTTAAGGCTCTGGTGTTGAGGGTGGCTTGCTGTCTGCCTGTCCTTCCTCAACCATTATGGGCTCCGGCAGCTTAGCTGGGATTCCAAATCCCTTTAGAGAATATTCAAAGTCTTTTTCTCTGAAAATGTGCAGCAATTTTGGCCTTGAGTTGGCACATCTCTTCCTCGACTTTGAGCGTACATAGTTTGGAGTCTGTTGTCCGCTGAGCCTTCCTTTTCGGAGTCGGTGGTTCCTTGGCATTAGGCTCTTTCTCAAGCACCACCAAGCCTATTTTGTCGAGCTTTTAACTATTGAGTGTTTTGACTTTGATGTTGAGGATGTTTTTGAGGCCCTCAAGTCCAATCCTTTCCATTGATGAATTACGGTCTTACGCTTCTTCAGGTCGGCTTCCTTTGACGCGCTCCTCATGCCATCCAGTCTTCTGACACTGACTCTCCACTCTGTACCGGCTTGATTTCCTCAATGTTTTCTTCATCGTCGATAAACCTGGCTGAGTTCCTTAAGGAAGGGCCGCTCCATTTGCATATCAACCATGACATAGTGCTTATAATGTGGTCTCTCTCTCTCTCTCTCACCTTCAGCATCTTAACTGAAACTCTGCGCAGGCCTCGCAGCCCCTGGAGCTATTTTCTTTAGGAAGGCAGAGATTGCAGATTCTGTGTGGGTCTTTTTGCACAAACTTGTTTCACTTCTTGGAGAATTTTAAAGAGGTGTTTTTTTTCCATACTGCCTCACCTCTCTGTATTCTCCAACCACGTTCTTTTGGTCCGACGGGTCTTCCTTCAGAGTAAAAATGACTGGTCACAGTTTCCTCGCAGTATCTGTAGTACCCTGGTGTTATTCAGTTGATTCAATTTGCCCTTTTCCAATGTTTTCATCGACGTTCAATAAAGATTTTGGTGAGTCTTTCAGAGCACCTCTGTCCTGCTTTAAGACTCAACTGTGGAAAAACGAACCTGAACAAGGTAACCATGCACAGTAATGTCTGGAGCGCACGTCTGACATTACAGAGAGACGAACATACCAACAGAGGGGGGTTGACGAGGACACCCAGGAACAAAGAAAAAAAATAGAAAAGGGAATCCCAGACCCAACCACTAGATGGCAGAAAAATGCACAGCATGTGTATCCAGATAAGATTCACAATACAAAACTAAAGCAACTGACCTTGTTTTTGTCCTTATATACAAAAAAACTTGCAAAAAGCTTTCTTCATGACTGAATGTTTTGGGAGTACGGTAAAAGAAATGGATATTCCTCATAATGCACTCAGCAGGCTGTACCCTTTGGTTGGGATGAAGAACTAAGAGCGAGAATCCGGAGCAATGAACGGTTACCCTCTCTTTGGAGCTCCTTAGTCTCTTGGTCATTATTTGTGGTACTCTAACAATGACAAGAATGAAGAGATATAATTTCACTAGGTAAAGCGAAGTGAAACCTCTGTAGTAATGTCCCCATTGGTTGGCATTGGGGCTCAAAAGTCTACCTTAGACCTTCCCCCTTGCCTTTTATATTCTTGGGATGCCTAAAGGAGGTTGAAAGGTGCAGGAGTAAGGGACAATGCTAGTGAACCCAGTGATCATGTCGAAACGTAACCTCATTAAATTACTCTGCATCATTTTATGTTTAAGGGAGTGTAAAAAATTGGGTTATTCGTTGTTCAAGATGTGCGTCCTGGGCAAGTAATAGGTCCACACCTGTCTCCTTACTGGGAACCAAATACACCATTATAGCACTCCACTCTGCTTCGCTACCTTTTGAAAGTCGTCTGAGGCCTACTCAGGGGAGATGTACGAGTTACTTACCTTTGGTAACGATGTATCTGGTAGAGACGATTCCAGCTGCAGATTCCTTTGCGTAGAATTATCCCCAATGGATCAGGAAATTTTTCTTTGCCACAGCATCTCTGCGCGCCGGGGGGCGGTAACACGTGACTCCACCCTGGCGTCCGTGGGCATGACATCAGCAAGGTCACATAAGCCCCACCCCGGCGCACCGACGTCAGTTTTCTTAGGAGAACTTTTCCGCGCCACAACGCAGAACCATCACAAACAAACTATGGGAATATAGGAACAGTGTGCTAAAAAATCAGATAAACAGAAAGGAAAGAGCAAATGGTGAGGAACAGCACCATTCGGGAGAGTGCCAGGCACTGTGGTGCCGAAAGTCATAGCAGGGAAGAGCAGAGCACCGCTACTGCCAAGTAATCCCGCAAGTAAATACAACATCCTCCCTGGGGCAGAAAAGCATGTGAAAAACGTCACAGCAGACGAAAGGGGGCCTGCAACCCCAGCCTATAAACAATGAGGGACAACAAGGCCAGACAGAAGAGTAAAGACAATTTACCCCAAGACACCACCAGCAAGGGGAGGCGCATTTCCTGTAAAGAGCCAAGGGTCAAGGTACAGCCAAGAGACTCCAACCCAGAGGTACTGCAAAGGAGTCAGAAATTGCATGCAATGAAAAAAGGGAGAAGAACATGAGTAGGCCCCACACTGGTAGACCAGGGTGCAGGGACACAGAAGTACCCATGACACCAACTAACCAATCACCAGAAAGGAAGGAGTGGATCAAACAAACAACGAACATCCCACTGGGGAGGAAGCAAAAGAGGGCACTCGCAGAAGACAAACCACCCGGAGGCAGGCAAGTGCAGAAGACCAAGCTGAAGGTTCCCGCAGAACGGGGTAGAAGGGCGGGTCGTGAAGGAATTTGCGGCTAGAATTGTCTCTACCAGATAAAGAATCACCCCTAACTGCAAGGAGAAGAGGTAGAAATGGAGGCAAAGCCCTCCACAGAAAAGCACGCACAGTGAAGGGGACAACTGGACCGACCTCAGCTTCAAGTCAGCGGACAAGGCAGGAACGGCTCCACAGCCAAGAAAGGCAGGCGTGAGAAGAAAGACGTACTCGCGCAAGGCTCCAGCAGATAAAGAGGCAGGAGCACAAGCCCCTAAGCCAAGGCCCCCGGCCGCGGACCAGAAAGAGCAGGGGTGCGCAGTCGGCAGCTGGCAAATACCATGAAGCCGAGCGCCCAGAGCAAGCAGAGCTCAAGACAAAGGCAAAGGTCAGGGAAATCCAGAACAACCCCTAAGGGAGACCGTTCCAGACATAAACCGACTCACAAAAGAAGCGGGACCAGCCAGAAGAGGAGAGGAGAGGAGAGGAGAATAAGTAGGACGGACTAAGTAGTTAACCAGAACACAGAAAAATATCAGGAAACCTATCCCCCCTGGAACACCAGACAGAGGACCAGGCCGAAACGCCGGACAAAAAGGGCGGAAACACCACAGCACAACGCCTTAGACGGCATGCCAAAGCTGGTCCAGCGATGCAGCGGATACTGAAATGACCGAACCTGGAGCAGCGCAAGCTATGCCCCCACAAAGAGCACAGAAACCGCACCAGCGGTATATAGCAACGCCAGGAAAGGCGAGGAACCCGCAAAGGGGAGTCCACACCCTCCCAGTGTAGGACAGAGCTAAACAATAGCTACAAGTACCCCACTTAGGGTAAGACACGTCCCAAAGAAAACATGGAACCACTCTTAGGTAAAAAAATCCCGCATCAGAGGACAAGAACATAAGGACCTGCAGTTAGAACCACAGACAGCTTATCAATCAGCCAAAAAATACACACTTGCGAAAAGGGCTGAACCAGCAGCCAACAGAAGAGAGGGGCCAACCAAGGGACCCCGAGGGCACGTCAAACCACACAGAACCTATAAATGGGCCACTCAAAACACCAGATTCCAGGAAGCAGGTGGGATAATGTCTCCCATCAAGTCCCGGAGGATCAACTAGGCAGCCTACGGAGGGGGAGGAGGACGGAGCCCCGCAAGGAGACGCTGAATGGCGGAGTCCGCATGAGTTTTAAACAAAAGGACCCCATCAAAGGGCAGGTCATCCAGACGCTCCCTAATATTTTCAGGAAAAGCAGCATCCCGCAGCCAAGCATGGCAACGGAGAGCCACAGAACTGGCCATAGTACGCCCGAGAGCATCAGCAACATCCAAGGCCGCACAGAGAATAAACGCAGCCAACTCCCGACCATCCAACACATGGTGTCGTAGAGCAGTGCGGGCACACTCATGGGAGACATGAGAAAGAAGGGATTCCACAGAATCCCAGAGGATGGAGGTAGCCCTGGCCAACACACAGAGTGTTGAGCGCCCGCAAAGCAGCACTGGATGAAGCGAAAATTTTACACTCCCATGAAACCAACCACCGGGCCTCCTGAGACTGAGGAAACACCACCACAGGCAAGGACGGAAAAGCAGTCCGCAGAAGAGAGGCCTGAGTAGAAGGGTGGAAGGAAAGGCAGACTGGGTCGTTCGGAGCAGGAGGGTGGCGATGCAGGAGCGGCTGAGGCACCGGATCATCCGTGGCATGATACCCCTAGCCCCCAGAAGAGAGTTGTGGAGCAACGCTTCGAAAGGACGTAACATCTCTCGTCCACCAGAGTTCTGGTGGAGAACTTCTAAGAGATTATCCGTAGGGAATGGGGTGACTGGATCACCATTCACAAAATACCAGCAGCAGTGGAAATAGCCCGAACAAAAGCAACATTGGCCTCCGTAGGGCACTGCGGGGAAGAAAACAATTCCTCTGTGGGCGACGGCTGCAAACTGAGCCGTCCGTCCCCAAATCCAGCTAGAGGGGGAAGCGGCCAGCCCCTGAATGGTAGGGGATCCATGGACGAGTGAGGAACATTAGGGACCCCCGGGGAAAGCGAAGAATCTAGTGGAGGAATCAACCAGGACTTGCGGAAAAGAGGGTCCGAGGATTGAGGCTGCGGGGACAGCGAGGAGCCCTCCCTGGAAGACGCCGGTGAAAAAGCAACAATGCGGCTTCCTGTCTCCGGAGAGGAAGAGATCAGGAGATGACAAATCTCCGGAGAGGAAGGATCATCCGGAAATGAATCAAGGACCCCTGCCAGCACAGCGCAGTGAGTACGCCACAGGCGCCGGCTCAACGTCGATCGGCGCCAGAGTGGACATTGGTGGCGCCGAGTCACCCACAGGAGAATGGGGCGTGGTCGAAGCCGGATAGGCTAAGGAACAGCGCCGGCTCATCCTTAAATGGGGCAGCCGCCAGCGTATATTACCGAGAGGGACTAGGGTAAGCGCCCCGGCAGCCGCCCGCGGCACCGCCAGGGCCGAGGAGGAAAGCCTTCGGCGCCGAAAGGGCACTGACTAGGCCTCTGGCGAGGCAGCCGCCTGCTCAGAGGGCTGAGGGGAAGAATGAGTCCCGGCGACCTCCTGCGACACCACAGGGAGCCTCATAGGGATTTGCGGCGAGGCAGGGACGCCAGGTGTCGAAGAGAGGAGACCCGCAGGACTACAGCTTGACGACATCACCCTCCTACAACGTGAAGCCGAAACCTTCGGCGCCACGGTCAAAGCCGCTGGCGACTTCGTGGAAGGCCCCTTACGAGGCAAGGAATCCACGTACGTCTCAGGAGGTGGAGGAGGGGCCAAAGAAGCCTGCAGATCCGCAGCATAGGCTGTCATTTGGGCCCTAGTCGCCCCGACACCAGGAAATGGCGGGTAGGGTGGGAACAGCGAGGCAGCACGTCCCGAGGGGAAGCCGCGCCCTCCGCCGAACGAGGACAGGGCCTCGGAGACAAGCTGCAGGACCTACCAGTCGGCGAGCGACGCCCTTGGAGCCGTGGTTAAGTGCGATGTCGCAGTCGGAATCGGGGCTCCTGGCTTCCGAGGAAGGGGAGGGACACTGGGACGACACCGACCTGGACAAGCGGGCCAACAGCAATTTCATCTGGCGGTCCCGCCGTGACTTCGATTTGAGGTGCTGAGCCGAGTCATGGTGTTTGACCAAACACCACATACAAATCGGGTGAGGGTCCGTCGCCGACATCTGACATGCACAAGAGGTACACGTCTTGAAGCCTGAAGGCATTTGCACACTGTTCCTCAACGCAAAGCATGAAAAAGAAGGCCTGAAAACAAGCCAGGACACGATCCGGATCTGCGTTGCACGCAGAAAAGAGAAAAAACTGACGGCGCGCCAGGTTGGGGCTTATGTGACATTGCTGACATCATGCCCAAGGACGGCATCAGAGCGGAGTCACGTGGCCCCGCCCCCCGGAGCGCAGAGATGTTGTGGCAAAGAAAATTTTCCGGATCCAGTCTTACACCTGGGGATAATTCTACGTTAAGGAATCTGCGGCTAGTAGTCTCTATTAGATGTGGGCTATTAATCTCCATTCAATGGCAAACAACACTTTTCTTTTAAGAAGGAAAATGTAATTTATTAAAAACACAAATACTACAAATTAAATTACAAATATGTTTGGCAGGTAGTTGGAAATACCTCTGGGGACACCCTCAAATGGTACAATATAAGGGAAAGCCATTTGAAATACAGCAGGCCTATTGATTGACACAGGGTCACCACATCAATATTTATAAGGCAGGTCTATGGGATTTGCCAGGGTGTCACACATCGATATACAAGGCAGGCATTTTAGTTTTGGCCTATTGGCTTTGCCAGGGTGTCAAACATCAATATATAAGGCAAGTATTTTGCTTTTGTCAAGGGGTCATCATATTAATAAAACAGAAAGCACATGTTAAAATTAATTAAATCAAGAATTATAGAAAAAAGGCGTCCATTGTTAATATAGGCATTGCAATGTTCACCAATAATCACTGCCCATGAAGAACTTTAAATAAAACATTGAAAATCAATTTAACAGGTCCACTTTTCATCCCTACTAAAAATAAATTATCAAAATCCTTAGAGCTAACTATATTACAGAATCTAGCATTTGATATTGGGAAAGCTGCAAGTCAGTGAGGGCAAGCCCACCTTCTACACACGTAAAGTTTGCTTCTGCGGCAAAACACCAGGTTGCAGTACACTGGCGTAGGCGACAAGTGCCATCTTTAAAGGACTGGGTCAGGGACATTACCTATGGGCACACGCAACTTAGTACCTTTTGGGAGCCGATGCCACCTGCCTCTAGACCTCGAAACATATGGGAGCTGTTCATTGCTTGGACTGCCAAGATTCAGGGGATGGCGGAGGATGAGGGAGTGGGAGGTCTTCAGTGGATTCTGGATCTATATGCAACCAACACAGGATCTGTTGTAGCGTGTCAAGTTAGTTGTATGCAAACTGGTGACTAGATGAATGTATGCATTGCGGACCTTCCCGAGGTCCACTATGTGTAGAATTTTAGCCCTCAGTAGCGCAATTGGTGTAGTTTGTGCGCGGGAGAATGCAAATTTTAGATCCTGTCATCTGTATTTGGGGGTGGGGGAGACATTGTGTACTGCGATGTCGCTATGGTTAATAATCTGACTTACAGATCTGTGCTGAACTGGCTAGTTGTACTGTATTGACACTGTTTTGTTCAAAATGTCAATAAAGAAAATAAAAAATAAGAAAAGTTTGCTTCTGCAGGCTTATGCTAGATTGATGTTTATTCCAAATAAAACGGTCCGTGGGTTAATTTTATTAAATAAACTAATAATTAAATAGCATGGAATTGCTAACATTTAGAAAAAGTGGTTTAAGCATTTTGACCATTGCTATTCTATCTATGATGGAGACCGACAACTTATCCCATCTATGTAGCATAGTTTTAATCTTACGTAGGACGGTAGTATAGTTACATTTATAAAAATCAACATAGTTCCCAGACACTCTTTTCTGATAGGAATGTTATAAATAATGAGATAGTGATTTAACGCTGGTATTCAAAAGTGGCATTTTTGTTTTAGAGATATTTACTCTAATCCCGAAAAGGGCTAAAAAGGCAAAAATAAATCAAACAGAATACCAAAGAAGCACTTCTCCTTGAAAGAACAAAAACAAAATCATATAATTTAAATTTGAGAGCCCTGGGAACTGCTGCTTTAATTTTCTCACTTTTTCCTCAAAAGAGAGGTAAGTGGTTCTATAAAGATTGAGAAAACCAAAGGTGAAAGGGGGCAGCCCAGTAATCTTTATTAGGTTCGTAACGCTCTCATTCAATAAAGATACA
Organism: Lissotriton helveticus; assembly: GCF_964261635.1. Classification (NCBI taxonomy): domain Eukaryota; kingdom Metazoa; phylum Chordata; class Amphibia; order Caudata; family Salamandridae; genus Lissotriton; species Lissotriton helveticus. The sequence continues at coordinate 484,885,258 of NC_136067.1, read as the reverse complement.
GTTCATTCCCCATATAGCAAGGCGAGTGACCTGATGAGCTGATTTGACAATCCTATTTCCTCTAGAACTTTGAACAAATTGTGCCAGCTCATCAGGTCAATCCCCTGCTGTGCGCCTATGAACAATATTGTTGCATCAATGATAACTGCTGAAAAGTAGTCAATGGCTTTCAATGAGAAGTGAGTATTGGAATAGAACTGGTGTGCAGGAATAAACCCATTCTCATCATCCTTTATCAGATTCAGTACTACAACAGCAATTCTTCATGTGATCATGAAAATGTCAAATTTCTTAATGAACAATTAAAAAGATTGCAACAAAAGTTCCACACATTGTGTTAGTCACTTTTACTTCCCACTGAATGTGAGTGAATGTCAACACAGTAATAAGTACTCTTCGTTGGAGTGTGGGGTTTCCCAAGTGAATGCTTAGCTTTCAAAACATGAGTGGCTCAACAGTGAGAATGTTACAAATGAGTTAAGCACCGTGTGGATCACACAACAACATTAATGAGTTTTGATATGAATAATGCCTCCTAACATGTTGCCTATTTCCACAGAACTCAGTTAACTGGTAATATCCAGGCCTTCTGGTAAGGTTACAAGCCGGGAAATGACAGTGATGTAGTGAATGTGATCATGCAGTTGGAATGAGCAAGTGGCATACACCCATGAGACAAAGAAAGTTCAAAGGAGATTAATTATTTCAATACATGGGGGATGACCAACTGCAACATATTGATTTGTGGGTGTTGGAGCCAAAAGAGTATCCTCATACATCACACCCTGTTTCTAATCTGGCAAGGTTGCCCTATAAGTAAAGGTGATTTAGGTACACCTAAAGGCTATTTTAAACCATCAAATCAAATGAAATCCCTCTCAGTATCCTTAGGACTGCCTTCATAGTGTTCTCTCCAAAAGTAGGGTTGAACCTGCCCAGCAAATTTAAATGTTCTGGCCGGAGGACTCTGATGAAGCATGCCACACATCTGGGTTGGCGAGAGTCTTTTTAACAAATAAGGATTATTCTCTATATTGCTGGCAGAAAATAGCTTTGATGTAAGTTGTTCCTAGCAGAGGGGCTCCTCTTGATTCATTTATATAAGTTGGTCGGAAAGTTGAGGTGTCCAGCTCATTTTCCATCTCTCCCTTTGTGTTTTGAGCTAATACCCAATTACCTTGGGAACTGAGTCCTAGGTGAAAAGATGTGGAGTTTAGAGGGAACAAAATGTCACCTCCCACTAAACTACCAGCAATGAGGTACCAACGTTGTAGTGAACAAACCCGACTAAGCCAAAATATTTAAAGGGGAATTTAGTCAAAATGTTAAGCCTTCGGGACGCAGGCTCCTCGGCAATGGGATCAGTGGGTGCGAGATCTAGATTGGTGTCAGAGAGCTGAGGAGACTATCTATCTTCTTTTAATATGAAGAGATTTCTGAATGACTGCTAGCAGTCCACAATATGACAGGGACAGAATCTGGTGCAACAGATAGCCTAGAAAAAGCAAATCTAAATTATATTGTTCACATAGGGACTATATGTTCTCACTCAAATTAATATTCAGTGAAATCTTGAGCTGTCAGAGGTAAGTGAATGCAACTATTCAATACATGTCTAAAGCTTTATCTGACCGTAGAAAGGCACAGAGGGCTCGGACAACTTTTCTTCTGTCCATTACTTTGACAAGATTCTGATGGGTGAGTCTTTAATTCTTGATGCATATAAGAATGTTACTTGAAAGTTCTTTTTAAGCACAAATCAGGAACTGACTAAAAGACACTATCTCCTGAAAGGAAGTCCTCTTGGGGGCGTAGGCAAGATGGTGGCTGAGTAGGACGTGCCTGCCCACCTCTCCGCTAAACCGCCTTGGCTTTGCCATATTCTCAGCATCCAGCACACCGGGAGCGACGTAGACCTTACTCCCCCCACGTGCCAGGGGACACCAGAGAGCAGATCCGATCAGAAAGGAGGCCTGGATGTGCTGCTTGGCCGGTACATGAGAGCTGGCGTCTTCCCGAGCACAGCACTTCCCTAAGTGTGGCGGTGAGTAACAGGTGCCTGAGCTGCTTGGAGCCTAATGGAGATGACCGTGCTGGGCTGAGCTGAAACAGCAGTCAGAGGATCACCATCCACTGCTAGACCGACGGAGGTTGAAAGCACCTGGGATTGAGACTCTACTCAGAGACCCGCTATAGGGCGGCCGGCGAGACCCAGGCCGTGAAGCGGGTTGACAAGCCTCCAGGGGCAGAGCAAGCCCAGAAGGTGCGGTGCTGGCTCAGCAGTCGAGGTGCGTAACAAACAAAGCGGAGGCTTGAAGTTGGGTTGTCTTCCCTCCCCTCCCCCCACCTCTTTCCCCCTGCAGCGGTTGGGAGGCCTGGGCCGTGGCAGTGACTATTGTGAAGAGCGGCACCCCGGGCTGGCTGGTCGCTGGGGTAACCCTGCTCTCAGCCACAAGAATGAGGACCGCACGAATATGTGCTAGGAGACAGCGTGACCTGCAGGGCGGTGGAACCCCCAGGTGGGACCTGGGTTCGGACAGGTGAGGCGGCTGCGCTCCTCCCCCCCTCCTCTGAGACAACGGGGAAAGAGTCCGGGGAACTTCTTGAGTGGAAAGCCTGAGAGGGGGGACCCCGGGTGCCGGTGATAGAGAGCGGAGCGAGGCTTGACCCCCACCCTCCTTCTTCTTCCACTACAACTCGTCCTCTTCAGAGGCATCGCAAAGGGGGCTATAAGTTTGATAGGCTTGGTCGTTGGTGGAGCCCGCGATCACCAGAGCTAGGCCCGGACCGCACTTGACTCTAGGAGGCACAGTCAAGGCCTGGAGCAGGGAGGGGGGCGGCAGCTGCGACTAGAGCGGCACCCCCCCAACCTCCCTAATATTGTGTGCGGACATATCTGAGCAGCAAAAGACTTTGTTCACCGCCAACGTGTATGGGGCATCAGCTTCTAACTCTAAGTCGGACCCTGTAACGGGGCAAGCTGTGGTGCGGCGAAGACCCCACATCCCGCGGGCCTGGTCGCAGGGCTGCAATACCTCGCACAGGGTCTAGAAGCGGCAGGTAGCCAGTAGAAACGAGATAAGAGCTGAAGGCAGTGCTCACTTTCTTGTCCCGGCTGGGCCTTTGGATGTACCCTCGGAGCCTAAACGTAGCCTAATAATCACCGAGATGGCATCCACCAAAACAAAGAAGAACCATTTGGTCAAAGACTTTCTCCTTAGGTCTGGTGCTGGGGGCTCTGAGACTCACTTCTGCGGCTGGCAGCTCCGCGAACACAGAAGCAGTAGATGCTGAAAGCCTGGTCACACGCACCTTCCTGGAGTCCCTATTCGCCTCCCTGAAAGATTACCTCCATACTATGCAAAAGGAGATCACCCAGGAGCTGAGAAGAAAAATGGAAGGATCTGGACTCTCTGGATGATAGGGTAGATATGCTTGAAGTATGAGTTACTTACCTTCTGTAACAATGTATCTGGTAGAGACTATTCTAGCCGCAGATTCCTTCACGTAGAATTATCCCTAGGCGTGAGACTGGATCCGGAAACGTTTGGCCACAGCATCCCTGCGCACCGGGGGCGGTAAGACATCACGCGACTCCGCCCAGGCGTCGTCCGCGTACGTGACGTCAGTGAGGTCACATAAGCCCCACCCCGGCGCGCCTACGTCAGTTTTCTTCAGAGAACTTTTCCGCACCACAACGCGGAGCCACCAAACAAACAAGCATTTGCAATGCAATAGGTCTCGCATTAGGAAAGTGTGATGTTTTGGTATTGTAAATTATATGTATTTTTATTTATGTTTTTTTATAGTCAAAATATAGGAATTAATAGGTTTGTATTTTACAATGCCAAATTTTTTTTAATGTGACACCTTTAGCAATTGTAATTCAATATGTGTTTGTATGTGACTTTTATGTATTGATATTACAAATAACAATGGCTTTTAATTAAATGTATGAATTACATTTTAAATAAAAGTTATTGTAATGTATAATGGTAATTGCTAAAACTTTTGTAAATAACTTGGTGTATTTGTATTTGGAGGGTGGAGTTTGATTGTGGTTTTGTTTTTTGAGTGTGTTGTTTAATGTTGGATTTGGAGGGTGGAGTGTGTAGTTGGTGTTGGAGGGTGGATTTGGAGGGTGGATTTGTAGGGTGGAGTTGTAGGGTGGAGTGCTGAGTGTTGCTGTGGTGGTGCCGAGTAGTTTTGTGGTGGTCCTGAGTTGTGCTGTGGTGGTGCTGACTGATGCTGTGTGGTGCTGCTGAGTGATACTGTGGTGGTTCTGAGTGATAATGTGGTGGTGGTGAGTGGTGAGTGGTGCTGTGGTGGCTTTTAATTTTTTTAAATAATTAATACATTAAAAAAAGTGATTCTAATTTATAATGGCAATAGCTTAAACTTTTGTAAATAACGTTTGTGAAGATTATGTTCAGTGTATTTTATTGTGATGAAAATCCAAGAACAGAAGTGAAATATTAACATCTTTTTGTGACATTTGTAATAAAGTTTTAAACATTGAGAGAACATATTTGAACCAGTTGTTGTTGAATGGTTGCAGAGATTGATGCTGTGATGGCGCTGAGTGATGCTGTGATGGCGCTGAGTGATGCTGTGATGGCGCTGAGTGATGCTGTGATGGCGCTGAGGGATGCAGTGATGGCGCTGAGGGATGCAGTGATGGCGCTGAGGGATGCAGTGATGGCGCTGAGGGATGCAGTGATGGCGCTGAGGGATGCAGTGATGGCGCTGAGGGATGCAGTGATGGCGCTGAGGGATGCAGTGATGGCGCTGAGGGATGCAGTGATGGCGCTGAGGGATGCAGGGGTTGCGCTGAGGGATGCAGGGGTTGCGCTGAGGGATGCAGGGGTTGCGCTGAGGGATGCAGGGGTTGCGCTGAGGGATGCAGGGGTTGCGCTGAGGGATGCAGGGGTTGCGCTGAGGGATGCAGGGGTTGCGCTGAGGGATGCAGGGGTTGCGCTGAGGGATGCAGGGGTTGCGCTGAGGGATGCAGGGGTTGCGCTGAGGGATGCAGGGGTTGCGCTGAGGGATGCAGGGGTTGCGCTGAGGGATGCAGGGGTTGCGCTGAGGGATGCAGGGGTTGCGCTGAGGGATGCAGGGGTTGCACTGAGTGATGCAGGGGTTGCGCTGAGTGTAAAGACAGATTCGAAATAGGGGAGAAATTAAGTCGAGGGTGAATCTATGTTTTTGCCAAACAACTTCGGCCTCATCTTAGGCTGATGCACGTGGCGGCCATTAGATCTCCCGGACCAAGTACCAATCTTTTGTCACCTTTCTTGCCCCTTATCAAGCCCTTCAGGAAACAAAACCTCTGAAAGCATTCAATCAATAACGAGATCAGTCGATATTATCTGCGAGAGAAACAGGACTTGCAGGCAGGCTCTGTTTGGAGAAGGCTTTTTCTCTGAATGCTGCAGCATGGGCATATTATCAGTAAGTGACCACGGTGCCATGAGAGTGACTGAGCGAGTGTAGATAACGTCACAGTAAATCGGGGCCCTGCAGAGACACACGGACCCTGAAGGGCAGAAATGCAGCTCGTCAATGCGTGTGGCCCTGCCCAGCCCTTAAGGCTTTCAAAACAAACACAGGAGTGGGCCTGTTCTCCCCCGTTTGCTGTCGGTTCGAATGTATCTGAACACTGATGCAGTACCTTATGCTACCAGCAGGGGCGTAGCTATTGTTAGTGCAGCAGCGGCGTGACCTTTGAGGGTTGAGGGTCTATTTATGGCACATTACCCAAGAGAACACTAGAGGGCTAGGCCCATTGCTTATGTTGAGGACCATGGCACCCTTCTACGTCACTGTCTGCCCGTACAGAGCTGTTTCGGGGGAGACAGACCTGTGCTGCATATAAAGTAGCATGGTGGACCCATTGAATTCCTTACTGTCCAGTGTCCACTGAGTGCAAAACTTTTCTCTCTGTGGGAAAACCTCTTGTCTGTTGCTTTCAGACCAAACTTATTTTTCAAGGGGAAAATCAGCAGTGCCAGCTTAAATCTTTAAACGTGCCCCAATGAAAGATGCCCAGGGCAAAGACCTTGATGGCCTGCTTTTTTACATTACAATTCCAAAGTAAATCACAAAAGAGGACGGCCTTACAGTAGTTAATGAGATTCGCCACCTAAAACACACTAATCTGGCCTAAAACGAAAAGAATGCTGATGGGGATATCAGCCCTCACACCGGGGAGAAGAAAGGTGTACCGCTAAGATCAATTGTGGGCACCGGGCGGGATGTCGCCTTTAATGGCTTTTGCAAAAGACTATCTTTTAAAATGCATGTCTGAGACAAAAAACCACTCCGAGGGCACAGGGGCTAAGAACAGAATTAAAGAAACGGCGCCAACCTCCTCAACTGCACCAATCACCCGATGTTAGCAGAAGTTTAACATCACTTTAAAAAGAAAGCGATTGACCTACAGAGAAAGTACATGAGTAAATGTGTAGCAATACACTGATTTATACGGTCTCCCCTCAGGCAAATACCTCTCTCTTAAGCGCGTGCACTGGAACATTTTGTTTTATTACCTAGTGAGATAAGTGGGGAAAAAGCCTTCGGTACCTGGGGAATTAAAATGTTCAGGCTTGTCATATCAGTGTCTGTTTTCAATTTCATGCAGGGCGAATAATTATAACCGTGTTTAAATTGAGCACAGAAGAAAGATGGGCTCAAGTGCAAATTAATTTCAGATTATCACAACAAAGACAATCAAACCTCAACAAGCCTGCCAGGGAGAGGCTTCGCGACGGTCCATCTGGTACCTTCCCGCCTCCAACTTACAACAAAGGAATTTCAGCTCAAATTAAGCTAATGATCCAAACGCCGCACTTCTGTCTACCTTTTCCCTATGCCTCGTGAAAGCGCTATTATTTATAAAAGGAAAAAGACACCAAGCGTATTACTTTTAAAAAAAAAAAAAAGAAAGAGGAAAGGGGAAAAAAGAAGAAAAAAAAAAAAAGAGGAAGACAAGGTGCCAGGGAGAGGTTAGTGTTTAGTATCCGTGAGGTGACAAAATAAACAGTCAGCAGGCCTGACAGGGCAGGCACATCGTCAAAGTGCCTTTAATTTGCGCAAACTATCTTGAGTGAATTGACAGTGCTGAAAGAAGCTGGAATGCGTCCGCGGCCCCGCTCACAGAAGGCCGAATCCAAAACCAAACAGCATGGCTCGCCTCCTCAACCTGTCCATCAGCACAGCTTTTATAGACATGCAACTTCTTACTCCATCCTATGGGAACCTTATGCTGAATGAAGGTAATCAAGCGCTGAAAAAATTCACGTCAGGCCTCATTACCTCCTCATTACCTTTGCAAAGGTGGAGGGAGAGACATTTTTATCTCAGGAGAAGCTTGGGAATCTCATCGAGAGGCTCTGTCTGGTTATTGCACAGCCAAGCATGCAGCGCCGCCTCTGCGGGATTGAAGCTTTCCTTCCATTTCACTACAGTAATGATCTACTCATTAAGGTTTTTAGGGTAAATTACCATCGCTTATCATTATGCCAGTAGCTAAGAAGCACTAAAAAAAAAAAAAAAAAAAGTCAGTTACAAGATTTTCCCTTTTTGGTTATCTTGACAGTGTGGCAGACCTATGTTGCCATTTTGATGTTTTATCAATGCGTGTAATAAAATTCCAATTTGAAAAGAGGTAAACGAATTTGAAAAAAACAACTACATTTTTATGCCCGCTGCTCTCTTCAACAACACATTTGTAATCAGGAGTGACTCCCAGCTTGCGCGGAATCTGGATGCCTTCATGTAGCAGGGCGCTGAGGTGTCGCTGGTCACACAATCCACTGGGATTGGCCCCCTGGCTGAAGAGATCTGCCACTCAAAACAGATGGGCATAGGAGACAGATGCGGAGCCAGGATAAAGAAAGGAAACGAGAAGCAGAAACAGACAGGGAGAAAATAGAAGGAAGATAGAGGTCAAGATAAAAAGAAAGAAAAAACAAAGAGGTGGGGGTTCAGAGTGCAGCAAAGAAGGATGAGAAAACATGAGAAGGAGAGCGAAGGAGAGAAAAGTTGTCGCCGAAAGAAGCTTTTAGGGGCGGGACTGCGGATCCCTTTGAAGCACGGCCTCACGGCCGTGAACAGGGATGTAATTAGGGGGGAGGAGAAGTGGAGAAGTGAGGCCGAGAAACAGATGGCTTTGAAGTGGACGAGCTCGAGGCAGGCGGATGGAAAGCACGTGCAGCAGGGGGCGGAGCGGATCCCTTTGAAGTGAAGCTGCTGGCGGCAATGATGCAAGGCAGGCGGATAGAAGCACGTGCACGGGGCCACATGCACTCGTGGAAATCCGCCGATGGTTTAGCTTTCTAAATTGCCTACAATACTCTCGTCCAATTATCCCTTGCGGGATTAATAGGACGAGACCTAAAAACTGTGAGAACAGTGTGCGAAAGAGTATTCAAAAAGGGAAGAGACCCCATAGGAAACAGTGCAACACAGCAGTGTCCAAGGGCAGGGATAGAAAGAATAACAGAGCAGAGCCCGGAGCAGCCACCCTGCCAATACATAGACAGCCACACCCCCCCTCCTACCTCCCCCCGGAGACAGGGAACTTGCGTAAAAGCCAAGAAACAAGTAGCAGGCCTACAACCCACACCCCGAAACAAGGAAAGGGAGACAGTCCCAACAGGCAGGAACAACCAACCTCTAAACCACTCAGCAGAGATGGCAACCACCCCCCCACCCCCAAGAAACAGGGGTAAGGACGACCAAGGAACCCCAACTCAGAGGAGGCAGAGGGGCCAGTACCCTTAGCAGTAAGAGGGAGGGAGGAAGGGTAGAGATTGGAGGCAACCCTCCCTCCCCCACCTGGAGCAGCCAGCGCAGGGGGGCATAGGAGCACCCGAACCCCAACTTCCCAGAACCAAAGAGGAGGGAAGAACAGCAACCAGACGGAGTCACTGTCAAGAGCAAAAGAAGGACCTCGCAGAGGACATAGCCCTCCCACCGGAAGGAGAGTACCGAAGACCAGCCCAGGTGTCCTCGCAGAACAAGGAGGAAGAGCGGGCCGTGAAGGAATCTGCGGCTAGAATCATCTCTACCAGATACATTGTTAACGAAGGTAAGTAACTCGTACATCTGATATTGACTACTGGCCATAGATTCCTTCACATAGAATAGATATCCTAGCAATACCCACGGGGAAGGAGGGTCTGCAAAAGGACCCCACCAGTCTGGACAGGACATGGGGCCCACAAGGGACCAGCCCTGGAGACCAGGGAGTAACCTCGTCCCTACCAGGCAAGAGGATCCCACAAGTCAAACACCAGCAACCCCAAGAGGGATGTAGGAGGAAAGGTAAAGGGGCCCGCACACTCCCTACAGAGGGACCAACGGCAAGGCCGGAGAGGCCGAAGCACCCCACTCCACCCCTATGGCAACAGAACTTCCACTCAACGCCAGGACAGGCAGAGGAACCAGAAGAGGCCTAGAGGGTCCTAGAAAACCAAGGAAGGGGAAGAGCCCACCCAGCGGGAAGGCAACAGGCCAGCCAGAACGGCAGCTAACACAGAAGCTGCCAGAAGCAAGAAGGATACAGCAGCATCCCAGCCCACAGCACAAGCGCAGGAAGGAGAGGAAATGCCCGGACCCACTACAAGGGTCGCGCACACAACCACAAGTAACAATAGCATCATACAGACATGCCATGGAGAACAGGCACCGAAGGCAAGTAGCACTCCCCAGGGGAACATAGCTATATAACAACTACCACTACTCCACATAGGGTACGGTAAGTCCCAAACACGGGAACCCTCTTTGGAAGAACTTCCGCAGCAGAGGAGAAAGCAAAAGCAGCAGAGGAGAAAGCAAAAGCATCACGGGGAAAAACAGCCCAGCGGAAGGCTTGACATCAGCCCAAAGTAAAGCAGAAGGCCTAATCTCAGGGCCAAGTCTGTAACAATTCCAGCAAAAACACACACACACACACACACACAACAAGGGCCGTCCAGCAGCCAACATTGCCAAAGTCCCAGCAAGGAGGACTCAATGGCCAGCAAACACCACCTACAGCTAGGGCATCCAAAAGGCCCAAACCCAGCTCAACTCAGCAGTCACTGAGTAGGGGAAGGAGGAGGAGAATAAGGCGGAGGAGGAGGAGGAGGAGGAGGAGGAGGAGGACGGAGCCCCGCCAGGAACCTCTGGATGGCAGAGTCAGCCGGGGCATGGAACAACAGACTGCCATTTTCAGGAAACACTCCGTCACGAAGCCAAGCATGGCGACGGAGGGCGACTGAGGAAGCCATGGCCCGGCCCAGCACCTCAGAGGTGTCTAGAGCGGAGCGGAGAATGAACGCCGCCAGCTCCCGGCCATCCAAAGCATGATGCAGTAAGTCCACCTGAACAGTCTCCCGGGAAGCCGCGGATCCCAGATACTCAGCTGAGTCCCACAAACAAGAAGAGGACCTCGCCAATACACACAAGGTGTTAAGGGCCCGCAGGGCAGCACTGGTCGAGGCAAAAATGTTGCGCCCCAAGAGTCCAGCCAGAGGGCCCTCCGGGACGGCAGAGTCCAGAGTGGCGGCAGGGAGGGAAAAGCGGTCCGCAAAAGGAGGCTGGCAGCAGAGGGGTGGAGGGAGAGGTACGTCGGGTCACGCAGTGCCGGAAGGTGTCAATGCAGAAGGTGACGAGGCACCCGGTCCCCCGACGTGGGACGCCTCCAAGCTCCCGTCAGGGAATAAAGAAGCAAACCCTCAAAGGGGAGCAAGATCTCCCTCCCACCAGAGCCCTGGTGGAGAATCTCCAAAAGATGGTTCGCCGGTAAGTGAGCAATCAGGTCCCCCATGTGCAGAATATCTACAGCTGTGGACACCTCGTGAGCGAAGGCCGCACCCGCCTCCGTAGGGCCCCGCAGAGAAGAAATCAATTCCTCTGTGGGTGACGGCTGCTGACTGAGGTGGCCGTCCCCGAAGCCAAGCGGGACGGGCAAATGCCAGACCTGGAAGCCAGAAGGTACGGAAGAATGGGGGACCTGCCGCTCGTCCGACGAGCACCTCGGCCTCAGAAAAGGCAGGGAGCCACCCTTCGATGCCGCCGGTGAAAAAAAGACACCACACGGCGGCCAGGGAAAGAGGATACCTCGCTCAAGGTACTAATGCTGAAAGTAACATCCGGATCCCCCACCGACCCTGCCCCACCACGCCATCTGCTGAAGGTTGCGGACACCATCATCCTAAACATCATGAACACGTCTATAATCACAGGGAGCGTGCCAAAAGCCTGGAAGTGTGCACAAGTCAGGGCCCTTTTGAAGAAGCCCAACCTCGACCCTGGAAAAATGACCAACTATCGCCCGATTTCGCTCCTCCCCTGGATAAGTAAGCTGCTTGAGAAGCACATCAACACCATCCTGATGCAATACCTGGAAACCAACCATCTACTCCATGATTCTCAAGCCGGCTTCCGCCCAAAACTGGGGACAGAGGCTGCTCTGCTGACTGTACAGTGCTAGCCCAGAAGCACATGGATCAAGGCGGCAACACAGCAATCATGCTGTTGGACCTAAGTGCCGCCTTTGATACCGTGAACAACAACATCCTAATCTCCCGCTTAATAAATCTGGGAGTGGCAGGGAATGCCATCACGTGGCTAAGGTCCTTTCTGGAGGACCGCACATTTCAGGTAGTGGAGGGGGCCACACACACTCTAAATCTGGCCCATCAATCAGGGCGTGCCCCAGGGCTCCTCCCTGAGCCCTACACTTTTTAATGTATATATGGAACCTCTGGCAGAAATTGTGCACCCGTTTAGCTTTGAAATTATAGCTTATGCCGACGACACCCAATTAGTGGTAGCCCTGAATCAGCCAGGCAGCACTCCCCACAACCTGAGTAGCTGTCTAGAAGCGGTAACAAAATGGATGGCCTTGTCCCAGCTGACCGGGGACAAAACAGAGCTAATGTTCCTGGGGAACACAGCAGTACCAAGACCCACTATCGATTGGCTGATCTGCATGGGTACCCAACCAGAGCCAAAAGATCGGATCAAAAGCCTAGGTGTATGGCTAGACGACACCTTAAGTTTAAACCAACAAGCCACAATACTCTCCGCCACATGCTTCGGGTTGTTGAGGATGCTGAGGAAAGTCCTGCCCCTCCTCCCTTTTCAAGCCCGCAGAATAATGGCCCAGGCCATTGTTTTGTCCAGTCTTGATTATGGGAATGCCCTTTATTTAGGCGCACCGACCAGCACGATTAAAAGACTCCAAGTAACCCAGAACGCGGCAGCACGCCTTCTTCTTGGACTGTCCCGAAGACACTCGGGCGCCACCGCCTTGAGGAAACTACACTGGCTGCCTATCCAGGCCAGGGTAAAGTTCAAGGCGATGTGCTTAATGCACAAAGCCATGGGGAATAAAGCCCCCGCGATGATCTGTTCCCTAGCTACTCCTTACCATCCGCAGAGATCACTACGTTCAAGCACAGCTTTCTTGGCCTTAACTAAGAAAATCAAACGGGCTAGGTGGGGCGGGCGCTCCTTCTCATGGAACGCTGCCTCTGTTTGGAACTCCCTGCCGCCCACACTGCGCAGCGAACCCGACCTACAAAAAAGTAGGAAAAGCCTGAAAACACTTCTCTTCCATTAAGAGTCAGATAGCAGCCTCCCCGACCTTACCGTCCCACAGCGCTACGAGGCCTCCGGGTAGCAACGCACTTTACAAAACCCAATTTCATTTCATTTCATTTCATACCAATATGCAGCCAGCCTCCGGAGAAGAGGGAGCGTCCGAAGACAAATCCGCGGTGCGACCTCTGTGTGGAGCCGTAGAGTACGCACCCTGAGGCAGAACACCAGCACCATCCGGCACTGAAGGAGAGACCAGACAGGGCTCTTCCAAGTCATACCGCATCGGGGACCGGAGTGGGGCCCGAGCCGAAGTTGCTAAGGGGCGGTGCCTCGACAACCGCCTGCGTGGAGGAACGAAATGGACTGGGGGAGTGACACAAAGCCCTCCGCCAACCTCGGCCAAGAATGTCACGGAGGCAGTCCGGCGACCCATGCGGCAGCGCCAGGGACGAATCAACCTCCAACTCGCCCTCTGACGAGGCAGCCGCCCGCGGGGAGGGACGAGAAGGGCCTGGAGGGGGACGAAGAGTCCCCACCCCAGCTCTACCCAGAGCGGGACGAGCAGAGGTTACCGAACCCTGTGGCGCTGCCCGAAGCAGGCACTGGCGCCATCAGCTCAGCCTTGGCAAGGCCTTCGCCTGCCCAGAGGGCCGAGCAGGGCTCGGGGATGCGACCCGAGCCTCGGCGACCTCCCGCAACACCACAGGAACTCCCGTGGAAGTTTGCAGCGAGGCAGAGGTGCCGTGGCCTGAAGGAGGGACTCCAGAGGTGCCGCACCCAAACAGCACCACATCCTCCAAGCCTGGATCTGAACCAGTCGGCGCCGGGGCCAGAGCCGCCGGTGGCAGCGCCGCAGAGGGCCCCGTGCGAAGCAAGGGATCCGCCGATGCCCCAGAAGGGAAGGAGGAGGAGACGCCAGCGAGGCCTGCAAAGCCTTCCGCGTATGTCTCCATCTGGACTCTCAACACCCCAGCACTGGGAAACAATGGGTAGGAGTTCGAAACGTGGGGCCGCATCACCCGCGGAGAGTCCACGCCCCGGAAGGCTGAAGACTAGCCCCCGGGGACAAACTGCAACACTTACTCACCAGGGAGCGACACTCTTGCGACATCTGAGAAGGACGAGGACGATGACCACGGCCATATCTGAAGCAGTCTGCCGAGCCGATCGAGGGGAGGAGTTCAACCTGGAGAGATGCGCTGATAGAAGATTCATTCTGCGCTCCCGTTGCGCCTTAGGCTTCAACTGTTGGCACGCCTTACAATCAGTGGTGCTGTGATCCTATCCCAAACACCACATACAAATGAGATGAGGGTCCGTCGCCGACATAAGACGCTCACTCGACGTGCAAGTTTTGAAGCCCGAAGGCATTCGCACTCTATTCCACCAAAACAGAAGACAATGGTGAAGAATAAAGGGTCCCAAACAGGCCTGTAGCAAGACCGGATCAGAGCTGAAAATGAAAAAACTGAGGTAGGCGCGCCTGGGTGGGGCTTATTTGACCTTGCTGACGTCACGTACGGGGACAAGTCGCGTGTTGTCGCCCAGGTATGCTGTGGCAAAAAGTTTCTGGATCCAGTCTCACACCTGGGGATAATTCAAAGGGAAGGAATCTGCGGCTAGTAGCCTCCATCAGATACGCAGGCTTCAACAAGGGACGAGGAAATAGAACTGCTCTAACAAGAGGGCCCCCGCCTGAAGCTTCCGTGAAGGAGCTCTTCCGCTTCATTCTGGGGGCCCCGCCAGAACAACGAATTAAGCTGGACAGGACACACAGAGTAGGCCAGACGAGAGCGGTGACAGCTCCCCCGCAGGTATACGCCCACGATCTCCAGCTTAAAGAAAGGATCATCCATGAAGCCCGAGATAAACAACCACTCGAATTTCAATCAATCAAGCTTCTGCTTTTTCAAGACTTAGCCGCGTCTACATTACAGAAAAGAAGAGAGTTTGGGACGATTACCTCCCACCTGAAATCTAAAGACATCTCTTACTCCTGGGAACACCACTTCCGTTTAATCTTTAAATGGGAACCCTCGCTGGTCCAGATTTGCACACTGCAGGATGCCCAAAAGCTGCTTGGCGTACCTGATGAAGACCTAAAAGTGTCACACCAAAAGGTTCAAGACAACACTCACCAGGAAACGAGAGGTGGAGGAGGATAGGCCGTTACCCGTTCAGCCTCCGACCAGTCTCTGAAACTATTACAAAAGAGAGGTAGGCGGTCATCGCCTCCCTGGCAGAAGAGACAACCACTGCAGACTAGGTGGAATATGGCCATGCAGAGTTGGGGGGGGGGGGGGGGGGGGGGTGAGCTGATGCCAAAGCTTGTAATTGAATGCTCTCTGTTTATCATTGCCCGAGGCCTGGGCGGTACGGGGAGGCGGGACGGTCCCTGCTGACATCTTACGCCTTTCCATGGGATTGACCACCCAGGACTATAAAAATGTTTGAAGTTTCATGTTTTTATGCATCGTTTTGGTTTGGCGTTTAGTGGGTTCTCTCCTCCTTATAGCGTAAGCTCTTCCCATTGGAATCACTTTAGTCTGGGTGGTTCCTGTTTACCTGATGGGTACTCGGGGGCAACCATGGTTCATGTCTTGATTACGGGATCATAGATGAAGTTGGCAACTCTACATACTTTCCTTATGGCTGCCACCCATAAAATAATCTTGCTAAACGTTAAAGGTCTTGATAACCCCATTAAACGACGAGCCCTCCTTTCGTATTTAGAAAACTCTGGTGTACACAGTTGTCTCCGTTGTCCCATATACCTACAGGCTGCGAGCCATGGCATTCCTCCACCAGCTATCCTCATCCCACTCAGCCAAAACGGCGGGTGTCGCCATCCTAGTTTCAGTGGGTTTCCAGGGGAAAATAGGCCCCAAACGAGCCGAAATTAAGGGTATGTTGTTGGTGCACACATTTACCTTAGGCCAGCATGTTTTTACCTTCGCCACAATTTACTCCCCGAACTCCGGACAGGAATAGTTTCTATACGAAGCGGTAAAAGGGGTAGCCGAATCGCCAGACAGATCACTGCTCATAGGAGGTGATAGACAGACCTGCCCAGTGCTATGGTCAGACAGTGGCCCTTACCGAGCGAGAGAGACAGATGCTAATGGAGATGGGACTGACTAATATATGGAGATCCAACACCTGACGTCAAGACAATACACGTTTTCCTCCCACCCCCACAAGACATATACTAGAATAGACTACATATTGACTACTGACACAATGTCCCAACAAGCCCAGCAAGTCGAGATACCTCCCTGCTCTCTGTCGGTCATTCAGCAGTGAGTATATCCCTAGCCCTCTCTTGCCCACTTCCCACTCGCCGGTTGTGGAGACTAAGGGAGACGATGTTGCAACACCCATTGGTTGTTCAACGTATTACACAGTCTATAGAAGATTACCTGGTCAACAACAATATGCCGGAAACCCCCATTGGCATGTTATGGGATACGTTGAAGGCGGTTATCAGAAGGGAGTTCCTGGCTATATCCGCGCATGATAATAAAATCCGGAGGGAGAAGAGGGGGCATCTCCTAGAGGAGGTGGTGGAATTGGAGCACATACACCAAAGAACTGGTGCCCCCAGAGTCTGAAACAATTAACAGCAGCGGGGGCCCAACAGGCCGGTCTAGACATGGACATAGCTGAGCATGCTGCTTTACGGCTGCGGCATGCATTCTAATCTAAAGGCGATAAGTGTGGAAGACTTTTAGCCAATACATTTAGGGTACAGCGTCAGTTGTCTAATATCTCAATGGTAGTAGACCTCTCTGGGCAGTTGCAAGCCACCGAACAGGGTATTGCAGATAGCTTTAGACAATACTATGAATCCTAATATAAAGCTCAGGAACTTCCTGACAAGGCTCCTATTCAATGTCTGCCAGGGGTGAAGACTGCCAAATTAATTCCCAGCCAGTTGGAGGACCCCGAATCGCCTATAAAATTAGAGGAAGTTCTACTGGCCATATCGAAGCTAAAGCCACTCAAATCCCCTGGCCCAGACTGAGTTTCCTCAAATTTCTATAAAGCCTTCTGTGTTACTTTGGCCCCTCTGCTGGTCAGGGTGTTCAACTCGATTTGATTGCATCACCTAGTATGCGGGAAGCACTAGTCACGGTTATACCCAAGCCAGGGAAGGACAAACGGAGCTGTACATCCTATCGCCCTATATCCCTCCTCAACATCGATCTCAAAATATTCAGGGGATCCTAGTGCAGCGGCTCTCTCCCTGCTTCCTGGGCTAATAGACCAAGACCAATTGGGCTTTGTATTAGGGTGTCAGTGCTCAGACAATACCAAACGCTTCCTACATATAATAGGTTAATCTGAACGTTTCCAAGTTGAGCATATGGTCACGTCTGTAGACGCAGAGAAGGCGTTTGACAGGGTTTACTGGCCCCATCTCAAAGCAATCCTGCATCATTTCGGTCTACCAGACCGCTTTATTAATTGGATATTTGGTAGCTACACCAACCCTGATGCTCTGGTCCGGGTGAATGGAGTGATCTCAGCCTCTTTCCCAATCCGACAAGGCAGGGATGCCCTCTCTCACCACTATTATTCGCTCTATATATGGTGCCTATTGCCAGAGAGTGCGCGAGGACCCCTTAATTTCCGGGGTATGTTTTGAAGGAGATGACCATAAAATCAGCCTATATGCAGATGATCTGGTGGCTACCCTGGAGCACCCGGAGCAATTGTTACCCACCTTGCTGGCGGAGTTTGATCGCTTTGCGTGAGCCTCGGGATTTAAGGTTAATGTTAGTAAATCCCATGCTCTCGGACGGACTCTTCTACCGACTACGCTGGGTTCACTCCAGCGGGAACATCACATTCAATGAGCTCATGACTCTATTCCATACTGCTACCTACAAGCAGCATACAGAGCACTGTTTCTCTAAATTACACAGCATTACTACGGCAAATCCGCGAATGCCTTTGTGCATGGAGACCTTACTCGCTCTCCTGGCTGGGCAGTGTTGCACTTGGCCCTTTTGGCAGGTTCACCCGAAACTTTTTGCATTCTCATAGCCTTTTTCTATAACCTGGTGTTGGTGATTTTAGGCCTCTAAGCACTTTAGCACTGTGGTCCAGTGTAAAGTGCGTGCGTCTCTGTGTTACATTGGTACGGTTGGCCTGCCCTCCCTTAGGAATGCACGGGGGATTCCCTGATAAGGTGTGTCAGTGGTAATTCCTGTTATGAGAGGAGCAGTGTGGTCATGTCTAGTATGTATGAAATGGTGAAAATAAATGCTGCGCAATGGTGTGCGCAGATTATGACTATAGGAGAAATACCACTTTTAGAAGCATTTGTGTGTGCAATGTGTCTGCCTGCCTAATGTGAATTGCATGTTTGGCTTGTGAGTGACAGGGGCTGGGGGATGTGTGGCTCCAGGAGGGGCAGGGTGAGTCAGGGCTAGGCTGAGTGGGACAGCTGTGCTGGGAGTAGTGGGAGGGGTAATCCTCTGACTCTGAATAGGAGTGTGCCTGCCCTGTACAATGCTAGCTCCGCCCCATGTGATGTGGCTGATCACTGAGCCCCCACCTGGCAAAGGGGAAGAGGAGCTTGCAAAACAAAGTGCTCCAAATACCCCCTAAACCAGTTGCATCTGGTTCCCCCATGCCCTGCGCTACAGACAAAGGATTAGGTAGTATAAGTAGAGGGGCTGTGACCCCATGAATTTGTTCAGTTCCATGATGCTGTACTGATCCTGCTGGGCGTACTGCCGCTAGGTCCCAGAAGGGGCTGCCATGAGGGCTTGCCTGCCTGGGCCCTGCATTGCCCCTTCATCTCCAAGGACTTTTGGGACCGTTTTGCTTTTCTTGATAGTCCAGGACCTTCAGGACTTTTTGCAGTATTTTGCAACCTGTGAGCTCTTTATTCTCATTTTCCCCAAAGAAGAGGGAGAGCGTGGGCTTCGCAGCACGGAGCTGCAGTTTAAGGGAATCCAGAGGTAGGGATTCCCCTGTATTTTGGTGCCTTTTTTGGCAGGATCCCACCCGGCATTGTGCCTGCCTAGCGGGTGCCCACCCCGCTTTAGGTTTTATCATTCACGGGAGCCTACCCCCGTATTGCTGCCGCCGAGGAAATGTGCCGCCGGAGCGCGACCCGGAAGACAGGCGAGTTGCCTGACTCTGGGCGGAGCAGCGACCGGAAAGAGGAAGTGCCGGCAGGAGCCACGCGGGCTCCCTATCGAAGTCTCGGGTCCCCAGAGGGGGCCCGGGTGAAGTCAGAAGAGGTGCCCGTGTATGGAGCGGAGCAGAGCTCCCGTGAGCAGATGGGAGCCCCAGTGAGAGAAAGAGGAGCAGAGTCGTCAGCCCGCATGCCGCCAAGAGAAGATAGAGCCCTGCCCAGTGTAGACCGGAGGTGTCTACAAAGAGAGCCAGGTCAGTGGGGCGGCATTGGGGTTTTCCTTCACGCCGTGAAGGAGACCGGAGGAGTGAAGAGAGGCGAGCCTCCCCACAGAGCACGGTGAGTGAGGCCTTGCGGTTGTCCCTTGTGTTCTATGTGCTAAGCGGAACTGCCGTTGCGAGCCGCTCCAACGATGGGGCAACATTTGTTTTTAGAGGGCCAATAAGGGTCAGTGCCCTCCAGCTTTGGACATTCTTTCAGCTGCCACACTTGCAGAGGGCAGCTGCACCGATGGGGAAATTTCAGTCAAAAAGGCCCAGTAGGGCCGAAGGTGCACAGTCGTGCCATGGTCCATTCATGTTAGCCACAGTTGCCCCGCTTGACAGTGGGAAAACTACAACGTTCTTGGCATATTGTCCAGAGGGCACAGATAGTGCCCAGGCCCACGTCTGATCACAGCTGCACGGCAAGTAGCATCAGCTGCTACATTTAGGCTGTCAGTTCTTTGGGGACATTTTGGTACGAGATAGGAGTGAGAGACACTCCTGCCCTAGCTCAATTGCGCACATGGATTCTGCTGCATTGGCAGCCGCCTTGACTTTGTTGGACAATGGGCATTTGAGCACCAGTAGAAGGCCAGATTGGCCTAGAGACAGTTGGGTGATGTATGCACCTGGTAGTAGTGTACTGTGGTGCACTGCTGATTTATGCATATTGTGAGTTAGGCATAATATGATTTAGGCCTAATGAGATGCATACTGTGTTTTTATGCTTGTGATGCCTAGGACATAATGTATTTATGTTTAGGTATACTGTGTTTATGCTGGTGAGGCCCATTGAGTAATGCGTTTATGCTGATGAGGTTTGGGCATAATGTGGGTTTATGTCTAAGGCTAATAGGATAATGCGTAGGTCATAAGGGTACCAGTGTTTTATATTTGCCTTTACTTACCTGTTCTGATGGGTCTGACCGTGGCCCGATTGGCCTGGTCCTGTATATAATCCCCTGTGAATATTGCCCGTGCCAGTTGGCACAGTGTAAACCTGGGCACAGTGTAAATGTGTGATTATGTTTCTATTGTGTTTATGACAATAGAAAGGCTATTTTCTTTATATAACCTTGTGTGGTGTGCCTAGTGTGTTGCTGCTGTGGATAAGCCGGTCTGCTCGTGCCAAGCTACCAAGGGGGTGAATAGGGGTTATCATCAGTGTGTAACTCCCTCACCCTGACTAGAGTGGTGGTTTTTACCTGGCTTTGGCGTAAGCCTTAGCCAACCAGAAATCCCATTTCTAACATGCAGTATAGCAGCAATACAAATGACAGTGTTGCCTAAAATCATATACCTCTTTTTGGCCCTCCCACTGACCCCTACTTCAGGAGTACTGTGCGCACTGCAGACAGACCTGGAGCGTTTCGTTTGGTGGGACCAGCGGGCTAGGATGAGTAACGAGTTAAGCTATAGAGCCCCCGAAGGGGGACTGGCAATTCCGAATTTGCAGGAATATTACTGGGCAATGCAGTTGCACGCTTTGGTGGAGTGGTCTCGGCCGGAGTCCGAGAAGTGCTGGTTGTTCATAGTTAGAGCACTGGCTATGCAACCACTTTGGGGTGTCCCCTTCCTCGCAAAATTGGCTAGACCGCACAACCTGTATCTATCCAAGGTAACACAGTCTACACTATCAGCCTGGGAAAGGGTTGCTGTCTCGCGAAGGCTTACCACATTCCCTTTGCCTATAGTCAACAATCCCGCAACTAATTTTGCGCAATGGTCTAAAGCAGGTTGCCGCTCGGTGGGAAATTTCTTCAACACAGAGAGGCCTCTGTCCTTTAACGACCTACGTGCGCAGCAAAATCTCCCAGAGAAAGAGCATTATCGTTATCAACAGATCAGGCACTGGGCAATGCAGCCTTGGAATCGAGAGGGAGCAGAGAGACACCTTACATCGTTTGAAAAATGGTTACTCACAAGACATACAGATGCTAGTTTGGCAACAGACTAGTATAAACACATCCAGAGGCCTCCCGGTGCCGAGGGGGTACCTTGGTAGCAGAGATGGAAGAGGGAACTGGGCAGGACGTTAACACAGAGGGAATGGCAGGATATTTATTATAGGGCTTAACATTCTGCTAGTATAGAAACTGCGACGAAAATAGTAACATATTTGTACCCGACACCCCAACGGCTTCACAGAGGTAAACCGGAGCGCAGCCCCCTTTGCTGGAGAGTCTGTGGATCCCTAGGTACCCTGACCCAAATACTATGGGGGTGCCCCCAGTTATCTAGTTACTGGCAACATGTATTAGATGAAATTGATACCCCTTTCAGTGCGTTGGTGATGGTTTTTCTACATTCTGGGGGTATCCATATGAAGCCAGTTGAAGATGATGGAGGCGATGGAGGTGATCTGGCGGGCCATGGTGAGGGAAGAGTTGAGGATGATTATGAGGTTCAGTGCGTAGTCTTTTGGGGTGGGCGGACTCCCGAGGGCGGGGTGCCACCAGGTGTTGTCCCATTCGGAGGAGGGTCCGAGGATGAAGACCTCAGTCTTCTCCGAGTTGAGCTTCAGGCAGCGGCTTTTCATCCAGGCGGCTACGTCTCTCATTCCTTCCTGGAAACAGAGTCTGGTGTCTTCAGGGTTTTTTGTGAGGGAGAGGATGAGCTGGGTGTTGTCGGCATAGGATAGTGTGCTGAGCCCGTGTTGTCTGACGATGGCGGCGAGTGGGGCCATGTAGATGTTGAAGAGCGTGGGGATGAGCGATGATCCTTGGGGAACTCCGCAGTTGATCTGTATTTAAGATCTTACTTGCTCGAAATATTTAAGATTGCTACATTTGGCAGATCCACCACAGAACAGACCTCTAGAAGACGGGCCACCTCAGGGCACACAGAGATAGACAATTTGGACTAGGGAGTAGGCTTCGTAATGACATTTGTACATGCCTTAAGCCTTTAAAAGGAAGGGGAGGGGAGGAATTGAAGTGAGGGGATGGTTTGTTACTTCTCGGGTTTTATTTTATTTTTATTTGTGGTCTTTAAATTAGCGTTCCGTGGGACGGATATTGTAGCAAAGGAAATGGAGCACGTCACCTCTGTTTATTGTGAGTTTATCTTGAAATTAATAAAGAAATATAAAACAAACGAATGCCTCTTTCTTGTGCTCAATAACTAGAACAGCTACAGGATGAAAAGTAAATCATAAATGAGGCTATATACCAAAACTGTGGGATGCGAAGACTGATTAGGCTTTTCATTTGTTAGGAGGGCCCAGGAGTCCTCTTGATATAGTTTCTTTTTCCTTTAATTATTAAAATTAATTTGTAGATTTACATAGCGCAGCTTATCACCCATGACTGTATCCAGGCGCTGTCCATGGGCACAAGGAGATTAGGTGATTTGCCCAAAATCACAGGTTGTTGAGCAGACGCTGAGACTCAAACCCAGGTCCCCAGTGCCCGAGTCCGCAACTTTGTCCCTGTGCCACATCCTCCACCCAGTCAAATTATGCTATACATGGAACAGATCTATGACTGAAGAAGAAATTACAGATGTGTTAACTCCTCACTCTTCAGAGAACAACTACTCTGATCTTTTTAGGGGGGTTTATACACAGTGTGGTATACCAGAGCTTGTACAGTTATTATATACAGGTACATACACAGTGTGTCATGTGTTCAGTGCGGACACTGTCGAGGCTAACAAAATGTGAGTGCTAAATCTCAAAGTCGTTCTGCACTGACCTGACATTTTTGAGGTACGTGCAGAACCAACTACCTACTACCCACCCACGTGTTTGCTGCACAATGCTATGTCCCCCGAGTGTCACAGAGGGGAAGCATGGTTGCAGTTCTGCCAATAGTGGGACTGGGTCATTTGAGCAGTAATGGTCCAATCTGCCATGAAATGTATGATGATCTATCAGCGGATTAAGAAAGCAGATCATAATAACTGTCTGGAAGACATTAATCCTTAAATAGAGAAGATGCAGAAAAATAAAAAGTATGGCCTATTAGAAGTCCACAGAAGGAAACAGGGAGGAACGTCCACAAATTACTTATGAACTTAATCATGCTTCTATAAACTATATAAACCCAGAGTATACACACTCGGGCCTAAAGCTCATGCAGCTCTGCAAACTACTGCTTTAAAATCAAAGCTTGATTCTATTTCTTCCAGGTTTTAAATGCAAAAAATAAAAAGACTCACCATTAAAAAGTCCCAAGATATACGTACTACAGGCAGTGGCAAGCATTCCACGTGACCAATGGAGGCAATTCGAGCATCAATTAGGATACTCTGAAGGGCTGATATAAGTTAACGTTTTATACAATATCTCCACATATCAAACTATTCTCATAAATGATTTTAAAAAATGGCTTTTGAGCAATTCATTTATGCCGATACAAACCACTAAGTATCATGCCGACATGATTTGTTGCTCAGTCAACAAACATAAATCGTCCATTGAAAATATTTCTTCTTAGACGTCACAATACTTTTAAAATGGATTGATGCTAGACCAGTCATTTGGTTTCTTTCTGAGTTTAGGCTCAGCTGCGCTTAATCCTCCTTGCAACCTGCATACCTACTATGCTATTTCACTATCTTTTGTTCGCGTTATACCTACACCCTCTATCCCCAATGGAACACCAATCAACTGCTGTGACCTGAGCGTCTTTCTAAGAAGATTTCGGGCAAAAGTTCTAGAGAACATAAAGAGAACGAGCAGCGTAAATAATGTTGAGACTTACCTAAGCCAAACAAATACTCATAGTGATCCAACACAATTATATTAAATATATTCTCAGCACTAAGTTTACTACTCGGTGACACCGTGTAGTTTTATGAAATGTCGAAAATGGCATAAGTAAAACAGAATTCTAGTGCACATAAATTATAAACCGGATAATATTGTTACAGTGGCCAAAATTCCTCATCAGAATCCAAACAGCCTGGAGGCCTGGTTTTCAAATGAAAATTCTCAAAGGCAAATGGCAAGGAAAATCCTGAAAGTATTTGAACATATAAAGCTCTCAAAGTATTTGGCAAATGGAGAATATGAATGACAAGTAAGTTCCCCCCCCCCCCCCCAAAAAAAAAAAATCTTTCCACATATGAATATAGAACTGCATGTAAGCAATAAGAAATAATGATAAAATGTTCTGTGTAGACACATAATTTAAACAATGTCTGTCCTAAGCAAGAATTTTACTTGAGGTAAAGACTAACGAACATTAGGTCACAGTGTGGGCTTGAAATCGCAATTTTACGAGAAAAACACAAAGCAACTAATTTAGGACCTGCCGCCTTCTCCTTTTTACAGCTTACAATAGCTGCATTAAGCTCTTCCTGTGTGATCACTTGATCGAGATAAGCTTGTTGTTCTGTGGTTAAGGAAGGCAATGTAACCTCATTCAACCAAGCCTCAATGCAAGGATGGTCAATACATTGTCCTCTTTGTAAATATCTTGAAAAAACGACTGGAAGACCCTCCGAATATCTTCATCAGATGTAAACGTTAAATTAACTTGTGTAATTGACCCGATGTTATTTCTAACTTGGTCAGTCTGCTTTCCAGGCGAGGAACTTCCCTGCGCCTTCGCCATACTCAAAATGAGCAATTGTACTCGCCTCCCACCTACGAAGTACCCGTGTATTTAACACTGTTTCCAGCTGTCCTTTCAAAGTTGTCAATTTGTTTTGTAGCTCTTGAGATGTTTCGGGGGAGGTACTAATGGATTGATCTAATTCCGATTGCAGCCTTTTAATTCCGCCTCAATGGTGGAGACCTCCTCTATATATATTTTTTTCGTGTAACTAGCCCTGCTGGTGATTTGGCCCCTTAGAAAAGCTTTATAAGCGTCCCATACGCACCCTATTAAGGCAGAGGCTATGTTTGTTTTCATGAACCATTCTGTCTCCACAATCAAGGATGAGATCACCTCATCCTCCAATTGTAGTGAGCGATCAAAGGGCCAAGATCTAGAAAAACCAGGAACTATGCCCAACACTTCCAGCCAGACTGCAGAGTGGTCAGATAAGTGAGAGGGGAGATATGAGCTGTTCTTAACTATGTCTTTCAATGCATGACTAACCAAGATAAAATCGATCCTGGACTGATGTCGGTATTTATAGTTAAGAAACGAAATTCCTGATTGTTGACCTGACCTTAACCTCCAAATGTCAGAGTATGCATATTGTTTCATGGCTTCGAGTAAAAAAGCCCTGGTTTTAGAGGGGACTGAAGCACAGCTGTTAGGTGATTTATCAAGAAAAGGATCCAAAACAATATTGAAATCTCCCGCCAAAACAGTTGGTCTGGAAACACTAATAAATGCGAAAAATAGATTTAAGGTCGGAAGGGTCGTCTTGATTCGGACCATAATATCCGACAATTGTGATCTGGGCCCCCAAAATATTGACAGTCACAATGACCCAACTGCCAACTGGGTCCACTAATTTTGAAATGAGGCGAGCCTTTGCTGGTCTCTTAAAGAGTCGTGCACACTTGAAAATCTATCCATTTATTTTTCACGGCAAGAGAGACCATCTCTGATTCTAATAGATGGGTCTCCTGAAGGACAATAACCTGCGCCCTAGAATCCCGGAGGTATTGTAAAATCTTAACCCTTGTAGGTCGAGTACGCAGGCCATTGACGTACCAGGAGAGAATCTGCAGATTAGTCATAAATAGAGTAGCCTCCTTTCCGTCGTACCCCTTTCTGACGCAGAATCTGTAGAGTCGGGCCCTAGGCCCCCATGCTGGCAATAACTGAAGACACAGGACACACTGGATACAGGGTGCAACTGGCCCAGAGCACGTGCGCTCGGCCACTTTTATTGGAGCTGTGTCACCTGACCAGTGACATCAGTGGTGGGTGGGTGTTTAGTGTAAATACATACTCCGCACTAGAATGCTGACTGACTCAGAGTCCTTACATCCCTCCCAAAATCGGTGAAAAACAAACCAAGCGGAAAATGTCCAAAACCCCGTGGGGAAAAAGAAAACACCAGAAATGTAACAAAGGACTCAGGATTTCAAACGAGTCTCTTTGGCTGCTTGCATGCCGCAGGCCGTGTAGTTCCTGCATTTCGGACTAACAGTTCTATGTCACGGCTCGCAGTTGTTCGGCGGGTTCATTCTTGGTCTGTGCCGTCTGGACGTTGTTATCACCACTGCCTTTTCTTCGTTCACTTGGTGATGATGGTTAGTTGGAGAGAGAGATGGATGATCTAGGTGTTGTTTGTCTTCTGGCTTCTTTTCTCCATTCTGGTTCCGTGATGTTTCCGGGCAGGCTTCAGTGTGTCTCTTGGCAGGTGAAGAGAGTAGGTGCAAACATCCCTCTCACTAGGATGCCCCTCTCGCCGGTGTTCTTCTCTCACAAGACGTCAAGGAGGACCTCTTTACCAGGTTTCCACTGGACTGGTGTTGTCGGTCGTGTTGCTCTACCATAGCCTTCGGGCCGTGAGCAGGGCGCTCCACGAGCCTTACCATTGTGTCCTAGATCCACCTGAAGGTTGGGTTGTCGACTCTTTTCCTTGCTTGTGAGGCTTTCATCCTCGAGGGTCCTGCAGACGTGCATCAGTAGACCTGTCTCCCATGCGGGACTTGCTGCCACCAGAGTCCCTTGAGGCCTCTTCTTCCTGGGTTGCCACGGGCTGGTGTGATATGGTCAGTTCCTCAGCTTCCGGAGGCCTGAGCAGTCTCGCCATCCAATCTTCCGCTCAACCCCAGAGGTAGATGTCGCCAACAGTCTAGCTTGCTCTCTTCTGCGATCGCCATGTGGATGGCTCGTAGGTAGCTGTCTTCGGTCTGCGCTGCCAGTGCTCTTGCCAGGCCTGGTCTTCCACTGCACTCCGGTGTTCCAGTGCGGCCTTGTTCTCCAACGCACTCAGGTGTTCCAGTGCCTGTCACCTTTCTTCTTTTCGCAGGGGCGGCTTCTTCTTGCGGTGGCCACTCGGATTTCTCCTTCCTTCTTCTTGCAGTGGCAGTGTGCCACTCCGATTTCTCCTTCCTTCTTTTCTCAGTGGCAGTGGCCACTCTTCTTCTCGCGACGTAACCTGGCCCTGTCTTCTTTCATCTTCTCTGGCCAGGCTTCCCCATGCAGCGCGCGCACTCTGCACGTGTCCTCCTGGTCTTGTCCTAGTCCTAGGACACTATCTTCTTGCCACTTAACTCCCAGGGTTAGTGTCGCGACCTTCACTTCCTCTTTCTGTCGCCTCCATTAATTGTGAAGTTGAAGTTCGTTGGTCCATGTCCACGGACTGCGCCTTGGATGAACTTCTTGGACCTCGTGCTGGTCCCTTCTGCCGAGGTCTGGCAGGTAGGCTTCGTGGTACGACCATCTGGCTGGTCGACTTCTTGGTGCGACCATCTGGCTGGTCGGATTTGTGCTTTGTGACCAGGCTGAGTGGTCAGGTTGCTCTTGTGTTGAGACTTCAATGCTGCGGGTTGTCTGCGCAACCATTTTTCTTTTGCGTCGCAGTTTGGCTGCTTTGGTGCGCATCTGGGTGCGCTCGTCGGGTCTTCCTTGTGACTTGCTGCTTTGGGCTAGTGCTGTCGGCACTGTTGTGCATTTGTGTCATGCGGCTTTTCCTTTCCTGATGCCGGGTTCCAGAACCATTGTCGGTTCGTGAGGGGGTGCTCCTACTTTCGCCATACTGCTGCAGCGATGACCTGTGGCCACTAGGTATCACTGTGTTCTCTTCCGGCGTGGCGTAGGTGCTTCTTGGAAATTGATTTTGGAGGGTTTTGTCACCACTCCATTGACCTTCTTCTGGTTCTGCTTCTTCTTTGCGTTGTTGGTTGCGATCCTTCGGAATGTCCTGCGTGGAGTTGCTGCACTCCTGACGCGCTTCTGGGGCTTCAGGCGCGTTTCTGGGGTTCTGTCACGTTTTGTGCTTCTGGCGCGCTCCTGCGCCATCGCCTCCCATCTTCTCAGGCTGTGTGGTGGCTTGGTGGCGTTCCGGTGTGGCAGTGTTCTTGCGCTTGGTCAGACTTTCCTTGTGTACCTGCTAGGTAGGTTCTTTCTTCTCGTGCTGTGCTGCTGCTGTATTTCCTTCTCCTAAGCAGCTTGGATCTGACTTCCTTTGTGACTCAAAGTCCTTTGCCTTGTTGTAGTCTCTGTGCGTCCGGTTGCTGCAGGCTTGTCTTAGGGAGGGTTCTTTGATTGGTTTGTGCAATGCTGGTTTATTCCTTGGAATCCTTTTCCTGCATTTAATTTCTCCATATGGCCACTAGATGGCAGTGTAACACCTTTCACAGGCTCCGGCCTTCTTTCCTTAATTGTGGGCCTTCACGTTTGTCGCAGGTGCTGGGCTTCGGTGCAGCTGTAAACTGAGGTGTAGAGCCTCTCACTGCAGCAGGTCTCAAGGCAGTGCTCTCCCTTGTGACACGGCGACTCCTGCAGGTGCTTTTCTTTTATGTATTTCCTGCTAGGGGAGGACCTTGGTCAGAGGAGCTGGAGGGCAGCCGGAGGCAGTCGCTATCTCCAGCCTCCTCACTGCTGGGTTCCCGATTGTCTTATTGTGTCCGGGCATGGGCACACGCTGGGGGATCATTTGAGGATTTTACTGGCCGGATGCCACCTTTGTCTCTTGCGCCCCGCCGCCGCAGCTTCACTCATCACATGCTGCGCGGCGGGGGAAAGGTGTTGGCGCTGGTCTCTGGGCCGCTCCCCCGGTGAGTCTCTATTGTGTCGGCTGCGCAGAGGGTGTTTAAATATCGCCTTTACCGGCTGCGGGCCGGACGCTGGATCCTCGTTTCTCCACCTTGCCGCCGCAGCCTTACACACCACACGCGGCGCAGGGTGGGGAGTAATTGGTGCCTTATTGCATGTGGGCTCCGCTTTCGTTGTCTGGGCGCCCGGCAGCTCTCCTCACGCTGCGGGCGGTCTCTTTTGAAGTTATTCACCCCGCCGCCGCACTACACACACGCTGTGCGGCAGGGGATGGGGGACGCTGCAGGCAGGCCGCTGGTGGGCTCCGCTGGCCTCGCTTCACTGGGGGCCCAGTAGCAGGCGTCGCTCGCACTTTCGGGGGCACAGTTAATGTTTATGGCTCATAGCGGGTGGGCTCCGCTTTATTTTAGAGTTCTACGGGGGGGGGGGGGTCGCTTCTGGCTTGCGCGGCCCCCAAGGCACTTCGCAGCGCCCGGGCTCACCTTCGGCAGACGACCTTCCTCCTCCACGCGGGTGGGCTCCGCGGAGGTCTCTTCATGACTGGGTCAGGGGCGGCCGACGCGGGTGGGCTCCGGTCGGTCCACTTATCTTATCGGGGCACAGCCACGGCAGGCCAGACTACGGCAGGCCGGAGAGGTGCGGGTTGGGCTCCCGGTCACCTCATTCCCATCCAGGCCTGGGGCTCGTCGCGCTCCTCTCGGCGGACGGCGCCGATCGTCGTAGGGAGGTGTGCCTTTGCTGCAGGAAGCTCGCTTCCCCATTTCCCTGAAGTTTTCTTCTTAGCTGTGGCACGCTGGGCACAGCTCCGCCCTCGTCACCATTGTAGAGTCGGGCACTAGGCCCTCATGCTGGCAATAACTGCAGACACAGGACACACTGGATACAGGGTGCAACTGGCCCAGAGCACGTGCGCTCGGCCACCTTTATTGGAGCTGTGTCACCTGACCAGTGATATCAGTGGTGGGTGGATGTTTAGAGTAAATACATACTCAGCACTAGAATGCTGACTGACTCGGAGCCCTTACAGAATCCACCTCAGCCCTTCTAATCCAGCCATATTTACAGCATAGGTTAATCCAAAAAAGAGAAAATTGTTAAGGAGAGAATGAGGAATTTCTTTTAATTTTTTACCTTGCAACACCCTCCCCTGTGCCCCACCCAAACCCCCCCCCGGCGAACCCTTGCCCCAATTATCTGGACAAAGTCCAGAGAATTGCACCCTGCGGGCTTCTGCTGACCCTCGCTCCCTAAAGTGAAAAAAGAAGTGTGAGCGGAGATACCGACTTTTTATTACATATATAGTCATGTAAATTAGAAACTACTCAGTACTAATGCCATAACTATTCTTAGGCCTCCAACTATTAAGAATCAACGGGGGCGTGGCTTGGCCGCTAGACGGAATGGCTGCTTAATCCTGCAGCTCCGCCGGCCGACAAATATCCGTTTCATTCACGCTAACTCTCGGACCTGCCGAGGGCCGGTGATTGATATCACCCTCCCCGTCGCTCTGCTGAAATATCGGGCCCGAGGGACAGACGGCTGGGAAGTCGGAGCTGAGGGACGCCTGTGGCGGAGAGGCGGCCCACTACCCGTGACGAAGCCGGGGACTGAAGTTGCGGAGGTCATTGGAACCCCGAGAGGTACAGACCAGCTGAGAACGGCGCCGCGCTAATAAGTGTGCGGGAGGCAATCCGGGGGCGACCTGTCCGCTCAATGCCATTTGCAGAGTGCGAGCCAACGGGGTAAATACCTGCTGCAAAACTGGCTGTGAGGCTGGATCGACCGATATTTGTGGCATGACGGCGGCCCGCCATTAGTTACGCGACCGGAGACGAGAGGAGTGGCCGAGCTCATAATACGGTGAGCCATGATCGAGGGGAGGCCGTAAATAGACCCATACTGAATAATCCGAAGACTCCGGAGTGCTCTGTCGGCTTGCTGATCCCCTGAGATACGTATTACTGGCGCCCGACTTGAAGCGCTGCTCGGGGAGCGGGTGATTGGGGCGGAACGGCCACGCAAGGCCTAGCACACCGCAGCAGACGGACAGGATTAGCCACTGCCTTGAAAATCACGGTCCTTTGGGCAAAATATGTACTGTGCTGTCACGCCACTGCAATCTGTTGACATATAAATTTGGAAACTGCTGGCCATTGTGCAAAGGAGGCAAAAGACATTGTAATGCTCTGATCCCCTGACCTGCTGTGACTGGTTCATGGCGCCTAGTTAGGGTGATAGACCGCCAGCACTGCAGGGAGGTATGTGTTTGTGCTGCTCGACTGACAGTAACTTTGCAGATATACAGAGCTCGGATCTGGAAAACACTGCAGCGTGTTGGAATTGCAATACTTTAATGGCGGATGGGCAGCCTCTAAGACATTGACACACCTGGAGATCTGAGTAGTGGTGGCGGAAGGCGCTTTGAGATGCTGAGTACTGGAGGCGACTACATGCTGGGGTGTTTCCCGATATTAACCTAGCTGAGGCGCGGGCAGGCGTGTGATACCTCGCACCTAAGTACATAGTGACAGCAGAAGATACTGTGAAGTATAATCCCCCGAGGGCCTAGTGGATGTGCTGAGAGTGAGTGGACTGGCGAATACCCGACTCCTAGGAGTGTGACTGTGCGCATCTCGACATGGGCAAGCCGGAAACGGGGCAGCCTAAACTAACCTTCGATAAGAAAAACCCGAAGCCACTAGAACCAGAACACACGGACCAGGATGCTGCGGATGTAGACGCAAATCAGGTCCCAACAGAGGACATCAGATCTATGTTTAGAGACCTCAAAACAAGCCTCCAGTGCATCGATGCCAAAATGGACACGCTGGCCGCTCGTATGGACGGCATCACACACCGCATGGACAAACAAGAGGGCAGGGTAGGGATGCTGGAAACGCGTGTTACTGAAACTGAAGAGGGGCAAACTGAACTTGACAAGAAAGTACAAGGTATGGATAAAATACTGGCTCTAATACAACAAAAGAAAGAGGATTTAGAAGCGAGATCAAGGCGTAATAATGTACGTATAACGGGTGTGGTGGAATCCACAGACATTCCCAATATGGAGCGCTATGTCGAGACCATGATGAAAGACCTATTTGGAGAAGCTTTGTCCTCGATGTTCTTAATCGAGAGAGCTCACAGATCCCTCGGACCCAGGCCAAAACCAGGTGCCCCACCCAGGCCGATATTAGCAAGAGTCCTCAACTACAGAGACCGAGATACAATATTGCGCATGGCGAGGGAAAAGGACAAGATTCAATATCGTGGAAACGACATGGCGCTATACCCAGACTTCACCCTGCAGGTGCAGGCCGCCCGAAGGGAGTTTGTGCCAGCGAAAAAGATTTTTCAACAAACTGGAACCAAATATGCGTTGATATATCCAACGAAGTTGAGGGTGCAGGGTCCCCGCATACCTACCTTTTTTGTTGATGCTACGGCAGCGCTTAAATATGCCAAGCAGTTGGCCAGGGAGCAGAAGCAACAGACGACGACGGAAAGGCAGGAGTCTACTGAAAGGCTAAGTGACATTGAATAGTGTATTGGCTTACTGTAATGCTGTGGTGTGAAACTGTGTGGGTAGAGGCCATATCAATGCGCACACGCTAGGGCTGAAGAGACACACTGTGTTATAGCCAGGGTACTGACTTTGACGTGTCTGGGAGTCAAGTTATATACTTTGGTATAAGACCCGGCCCGAAGTAGGTGGGTCCTTGAGAGGTGGTTGAGATGCTGTCGCTCGGTCACCCTGTCGCATGTACAGGGGAGAATGGAGGCGAACCTGTGTAACCCCTGGGATGGTTCCCACTGTTCAGTCAATGTTCTTATTGTTGGTTATAATCGAGGCAGGGGGAGGGTAGAGGGAGGGGTGACACCACGACCTGATTGGGAGGTTAGTGCGGGAGGGTTGGGAGAGTCAGAGAAACTGAGAATTTGCAGGAAAATGTTGGGAGGGGGGGGGATCTACAGTTACGGGGGGAGGAGTTATGCGAGTGCATGGACAGGGAACATAAGGTCCAGGTAATACAAGTGGCGATGGAAGTGGAACTGCATATGTCACAATTGCGCGGTTTGTACCCATTAAGGTGCAGGATGAACACACCTCTGATTATATATGCCGGGAAGAGGGTGCAAGATATACGTACATTGGAAATGTTTATATGTATTGTCAATACGTTACCTGAAATGATTATATCCCATAGACACTCATTGACTACAGCGATACGGTTAATCGATATAATGTGTGCTTGACCCTAGGCCGTCATGAAGAAACTTCTATGTTTGTCTTGGAATATACAGGGGTTGAATGACCGCAGAAAATCGAGATTGGTCCACTCCTATTCACTACGTAAAGAAGTTGATATATGTGTGATACAAGAAACATATGTGATATGTGATACAATTGTTTTTCAATGTCTGACTCTCCCATTCAGGGAGCGGTGCAGGTCATTTATGACTTCAATAAAGAGTCCTAAGATACAGAACTAGAACTACAAGTAAGCAACCTTTATTTTGCATCACAGGATTTGTATTGATCGTAATAAACATCAGAATAGAGCAGCACGATATTGTTGTATTTAGCCTGTCTCTTTTCTGCTCATGGGATTTCACTGTGTCTCACATGATGTCACCACCAGAATGTTTGGTGACATCATTGAGTGTTGGGGGCTTAGCCTGGTAACAATTATTTACAACATTTTTGGCGACGTTTGGAGAAGTTTAAAAGAACCTACAGCGTGCAAGGAAAATGAAGAAGTAAGGAACCTACAAAGTAAAGAAACTGGAACTAATGAAAATAAGCCTACAGCGTGCACGAAACAGAAAGCGAAGAGTCTGGGTATTTAAAAGAAAAAGATTATTACTGTAGCTGCTGAAACGGAAAAAAAAAAGAAAAGAAGCACCCTGGTAAGTCCCACCAGTGTCCTTGCTAACGGACAGCCTGCAAACCCAGGGTGTTGGTGTGTATTTAATTAATAATGTGACAAAGTTGGCGAAGATCTAAATTGTTTAAAATATGTTGCAGTGAAGGAAAGGAAGAGTTTGCTAGAATTATACATCGGTTTAAGAACTGTGTGCCAAAAGTTACTGAGAGACTGATGTATTGTTATTTCAGCATGTGTTTTGTCTGGCATTCAACACTGACAGCAAATCATGATCGAGCGTCTGGGGAGAGATAAATCGGAAAACACCGTTATCGGCTGTATGAGTGTATACTGCGAGGCATTCGGTTTCACAGTGCCTTTATTTCGGAGGATTTTAAGACTGAGAGTCATATTGGTACAGCAAAAAAAAAAACGGCTGTGTTTGCAAGCGGAACTAAATGTGGACAGAAAGTGACGGTTCATACATCGCCATTATTGAAAACAACATGAATGTAACTGCGCAATCTGGAGTGCGCGAGAAATGCATAACTGTCACTTTATTTTCTAAAAAGAGAAGTGCGCGAGGAACGCGTGAAGCCTACCTTCTCGCTTCAGCTCCTCGTGACGTTCTGGTGCTTTGTTGTACTGCAATTACATGTTGTGAGCGGCGGTGTGCCCAGAGCCACCCGATGCGACGCAGGATGCGTGCCGCCATCTTGGGATGACATCGTATTACGGAGGAGTTTTTGTAGGGAGCATCATCATGGAAATGTGACTTCGTGGGAAGTACGAGATTTTTTGGTGAAATTGCTGCTGAGAGAAGTGGCAGATGGCAGATGGTGTTTTTTTCTCTTAGGCAGAAAAGAAGCACGAAGAGTGGAGGCTGCAAGGGGTTCAATGAAAAGGTACTTTCAAACTCTACTGCTACATGGGGAAACACGGCTGGCACTTGGAGAACAGTAACACTACTGGCACTTGGAGAACAGTAATACTACTGGCACCTGGAGAACAGTTCGTTTTTTTACTTTCAAGTTTGAAGATAGCCTCGGGTGAGAGACCGCTCACCGGAGCACAAGACTTTCTCTTGCATTATTTTTGCTGGTCAATGTAATGTTTGTCTCGTGGTTTGTGTGGGGTTGAAGATGAATCAGTAGTGTTTTTGCTGTTTACTTTGGGATGTTGTGTGCCTTGTGCGTTTTTGGCTCGTGTGTTTTGGGGTGGTGCAGTATATTTCAAGTGTGGTGAGTGGCAAGAGAGTGATGTGTGACGCAATTTTGTGTCTTTGGGGTGGCGTAAAGTTGGGTATTAATGGGGAGGTGTGTGCCCTTTAGTTTTGAGATGGAAGTTATTACTTGTATGGTTTTAGAGATGGAAGCTGTATACTCAAGTGATTCATGAAGTGAGGTGCATAGGACTAGTTATGAAGTTGTGGTTTATTGGTGTTGTTAGTCTATTAGAAAATTAGTTCAGGGGTGGTGAATACCCCATCACTTGTGGAGAGTTCCCCATTGCATAATTGGGGACGGAGAAATAGCTACTCCAAGTTGTGGTTTACGGGGAGAGTTGTATCCAGTTATGATGCAGTGTTTTTTTTTTTATTTAAGGGTGGTGAGTACCCCATTAGAAAATTGGGGGTGGAGCAATGACTTCAAGGTGTAGTTCACGGGGAGAGTTGTACCCCGTTACAGTACAGAGTGTTTTTTTTAAATTAAGGGTGGTGAGTACCCCATTAGAAAATTGGGGGCGGAGCAATGGCTACTCCAAGGTGTAGTTCACGGGGAGGGTTGTACCCCGTTACGGAGCAAAGTGGACTCCATTATCTTTGGCACAAAATCGATTTGTGTTTCCCAAGGAAAGGGGATGGGACTTGGGACTAGTTGTGTTTGGGATGAGTTGTGTTTGGGATGTGTTAGTAACTGTTTGGGATGTGTTAACTCTATCTTTAGAATGTGTGTTGTGTACTTTTATAATCCATGTGTACACTAATCTTAATGTTCTATCTTTTAGAATGTACTGTGTACTTTTATATGGAGGTGTACATCGAAGCTAATTTTACCTATTCTAATTTCATCTTTTTGATTTCCCTAAAGAAAGGAGATGTGTTGTATTTAGCCGGTCTCTTTTCTGCTCATGGGATTTCACTGTGTCTCACATGATGTCACCACCAGAATGTTTGGTGACATCATGGAGTGTTGGGGACTTAGCCTGGTGACAACTGGCAGTTGGAACCAGGCAGGCTGAGTGACAAGCAGGTCACTCCTGGTGGGTCTTTTATATTAACATCTTGAAGACTTGACCTGAAATCTATCTTGAATAAAACAACCTAAATTATACCCAGCTCCAGACATCTATTTACAACAGATACGGCAGCTGTTGGGAAGCAGGAAGAAAAAGAAACAACATCCCTTGAGTGTAAGGAGTTTATTTTTAAACGAAAAACCTTGCTATTTAGAGAGATCTCAGGGTTATCTGAGTAGGAAAGCTATCCTCTCCAAGATTCTCCACGCACCCATCTCGTCTGTAAAAATCAGACATTCACATTTAATAGATTACTCTACTACTGAAACAATGGTTATCGCTAATAGAAAGCATCCTCCCGAACAATGCTCGGTCAACAGACCAGTGAGTATTGAAATGCCTCCTTACTACTTGCCCGCACAGCCTCATGGGGCCCACAGCCAGAATAAGTCATGGGCATAAATGGCTGCCCATGAAAGAAATTGATAAAATAGGTCGCAATGAACATCAGTGAGTTGTGAGCATGGCGCTCAGCTGAAGAGTTGTCCAAGTAGCATACATGCTTCCTCAGCACCTGAGGGAGGCAAACTGTCAGCACCAAATGGATTTCTGAGTTCTAATAGAGTTATACAGCACGAGCTCTCGGTCGGACCATAAATTGCTCAATATGCAGGCTCTCCCTGTAAGCTACACATATGACTGCATCTATCACCATCCAAGTCGGACAATTAGGGAGCACAGAACGCACAGAAATTGTTTCCAATTTATAACATGTAAAGCGCTCCGATACCCGCAAGGGTCTTGTCCGCGCTATATAAAACCTTCAAAATAAATAAATAAATAAATAATATATATATTCACGGACCAAAGGCAATCAGCAGCCTGTGTGCTGTGATCACTAGTTACCAGCTACCACAGGGATCTCGCCTTCAGTCTCATTTGAGATAGTAGTAAAATATGTGAAATGATGCGACTCACATTCTCATAAACTGTACTTCTTGAATATTTTGCCAGGCTTGAAAAGAGGAACCTTCATCTTTCTTTGCTGGGTTCTCCAAAATAATTTTGGGATTAAGGACAAGCTTTGTATTTTGAAAGTTCAAAGAGAAATTAAACTCAAGATGAAGAGTCGCAGTCTTTTCATGTGCATAACACACTTTCAAGGGAGACGTCCTCTAGAACTCCCTTTTTTTTTTTCCTAAATGTGCTGATACACTGCACTGATGCAGGAAAAAAGTACTGAATTTAGAGTGCACATCCTCCAGCAAAAAAAGTAGGCACCTTCTTAGTGGAGATGCACTAAGCATGCCGAAGGACAAGCAGGGTTATGCAGAAAAAAATATTTTGAAAATGTATATTTTCTTTAACCTGTACAGTGCCTTTGGGTCTAGAATATCAGTCAAACGTTCAATCTCTTTAAACGACGAGAACAACTTCAGTGGATTTTGACATTTGATGAACATCTCAAGTTTCAGATCTTATTTTTTCCTCACCAGACTAGAATTTTGCAGACTAGCTCTATCAAAATCACCCTTGACAGGTAGAAAACCTTGGTTTTTAATATTTACTACGCACCCCAAGACAGGGTGCATAATATTTAAATGGAACTTGGGAGACATTAAAAATGTCATGTCGTCCAGGCCCCAGGTGACTACGCCCAAAACTATACTGTCACTACTTTAACCTGCACATAGAACAAGTCACAGTCCAGATTATGCACTTTAATCTATACGTTTCGACATATACCAGCCACAGACTTCATTTAAAGACTTTTTATATGTAATAAAAATCCAATTAAATGGTAAAGTTTGATTTTTAAAATATTGGAAAAATCTTTTTAAAAATGTAATTCTTTCTTTGCCTGAAGTTCCTGGAGTCTAACTTGGCATTAACTCTCCAGCAACTCCCAGCCTGTACTCTGCTCAGACAGAGGAGTGAATGAGGTGTGAAAATCCACCCAGGTTGACCTGAACGTGCAGAGGAGACTCCTCCGAGCTCAATAGCTTATATAGGGTGGGGGCTGTGGGCATTAGTTTGCCGCCACCCTGTAAAGTCCTACCCAACAGGTCTGTTGAGCCACATTTAACACTTTAACACACTTGAAAGGGAAGTAACTAGATGTCAGGACAATTCTTGTGTATCCTGCAATGTTTCTGAAGGAATATGCTTTTGTCCTACCATACGTCTGTATCTGGATTTGCTGTAGGTAGATTGTCTGCTTCAAGCTGGATTTTAGAGTTAGATGTGGGTGGTCACAAGTGATTATCAGAGTGCACTCCCCTACAAACCTACAACCCTCAGAGCCCAAGTTTAGTGTGGATAAAGTCTTTTGCCGACTTGAAAATGTCCCGACAGTACTTGGCCCCTTTGCAGTAAAGCAAACAGTAACTACTGGAAGGGTGGGTGATGATGTCTCTGGAAACTTTTGTCTGGAACGGGAACTGCTGGATGAGACTTGTAAGGAGTTCTGAAAGACTGGTCCTGCTTTCTCTTGTACAGAAGACAAAGAAGTGGACTCTATTCGCTGGCTCAGTTGGATGACCTCTGTGGCTACAGAAACACACAAAGCTACTAGAGGCCTTTTCCCTACAATTCCCAGCTGACCAGTGGCAACTGGAAATTGGAATGGATTTTGCTGGTGGTCACTGCTTGACACCCTGTGAGTTTTTAGCTCCCCCCCAGGGGTTCTGAAGGGCTTAGAAGCGCACTCTTGTGATTGCTTGGCCACCAGGAAAATGTTTGGACACCTTTGAAAATGTGTGCTCCAGAGCAAAGGGTGCCTACTGCGAAAAGTACCCAATGGGCAGTTCCATGGCGTTGAATTGAATTTCAGGTTTGGCCTATTTTAGATTAGACTTTGAAACATTTTCAAACTTTTTGACTTCCATACTTTTACTGAGACCAATCCACTTGGTGCATCAGTGCAGAGCTCTCCTAGACTGCCTTAAATCGTGCATAGGTCCCGGTCTACTACAAATGACGCTTTACAGTACTATTTTCAGCGAAATCTTTTAAAATTCATATCTCCATTTCCTTTATGGGATTTTTGTAATTTTAATGCCTATTGTTCTAATTTGGTTTGGGTTTTTTATTGTTTGCGTTTTGACTTTATTGCTATTCTGGGACGGCATAAATGATTTACCCCTTGTCCCAAGTTAAGCATGTAAGCTCAGTACTGTACCTACCAGATTAAGTTAAGTTGTGTTGTGATTATGCTTTAAGGTGGGGAGCCGCCCACCCCAAACACGAATCAAATCCCTACAAGGTATAAAATGAGGCAAGGATGGTGGGGGAAGAATGAATGCTAGAAAGTGAGGAAAGGATGTAGAACAGGTAGAATCTGAAAACAGAGAAAGAGTGAATAGTGAATTAGATGGTGGACAGAGGAGAGTGCGCGCCCCCCCCCCCTTAATAAAACGGAAGGGCAGCCGAGAGAGATGTGGAAAGGTGGAAGGGAAATAGAGGCAAAGATAATGAAAGAGAGAGAGAGAGAGATGGGGACGGCTTTAAGCGAACACGAGAGGGAAGATGGTCAAGAGAGTGGGAAGTCAGCAGAAAGACAACAAAAACTGGCAATTCTAAGTGCTAAAGGTGGAAGAAAGGGAAAGATGGGCAGTAGAGAGGTGATATGAGTGAAAGAGGTCAAGGATGGTTGAGAGCGAGGGCAGACAGTCGAAGATGTGGGAAAGAAAGAGAAAGAGAGAAAGAGAGAGAGAGAGAGAGAAAGAGAAAGAGAGAGCAAGAGAGAAAGAGAGCAAGAGAGCAAGAGAGCAAGAGAGAGAAAGAGAGAAGAGAGAAAGAGAGAGAGAAAGAGAAAGAGAGAAAGAGTGAGAGTGAGAGAGTGAGAGAGTGAGAGACCGAGAGAGAGATGGAGAGAGAGACCGACCGACCGGTGGACAGATGGTAGAAAAGGGAGAACTGTTGAGGGAAGGGAAGTACAGATGAAAGCAGGAGGAAGAAAAGCAACAGAGCGAGATGAGAGAGAGAGCACAAGAGGAGAATAGGCAGGAGGGGAGAAGGACAGTGGAGAAGTGGGAACAATAAAGTTGTGGAAAGTAGAGAGCAGATTGTGCAATGTGAGACAATATTTTTCATTCAGAAGCGCTAGCAATCTTTGGCAGACTTGCATGGTATCACATCAGATGATTATGTTTAGCTGAAGCTCATTTTAAAACAGACTTATTTAACATTAAAACATCTTTATTTTAGTGAGCAAAGTCAACAAGTAAAAAATTATTATTGCTAGTCTTTTGATCTTAATTCAGTATTCAACTAGGAGTAAGGTAAGACTTTGCTTACCTGGGAACGAATGATCAGCAGAAGGTGTATCTCCAAGAGATGGTATAAATTCTGGCTCTGAACTTTGGATAGATGGCTGAGACATTTGTGAAGCTAAAAGACAGAATACATTTTAAGTAACATTTAATATATATGTAAAGTTACTAGAAAAGGTTTCAGTAAGGAATTTTAACAAAGTAATAGAGTCTCCTCATTATCTCAAAGTTGAGCACCCACACATATCAAATCCAAGAATGTTACCTGAATATTACTGAAATATGCGGAGTTGATGAGTTAGAAAGTCTAGTGTAGTATATTTTATACGTATTTCTCAGTCAATACAATCTAACAACGCAAAGTGTTTTAACAGGAAGTGACAAACCCATTAGGGCTGGAGCATGGAGAGGGAATAGACAGAAGAATGATGTGGCGGCAGATAGGAACCTATTGAAGAGGTCTAGGCCGGAAGAGTGTTAAAAGTGGTGCAAGGAAGGAGTATAGGTGGGTAGAGAAGCTGTAGATCTCGGTTGGGGTGGGAGTTAGAGGTACTGTTGAGAACAAAGTATGGATGGAAAGTAACCATACCACAGTGCCCAAAGGCTCAGAGTCCAGAGCAAGGTGGAAAACCTCATCAGGAATGGTGTGTCAAGAGGGTACGGGGCAGATCACAGGGGTTCAGGTGAGTTGTGCTGAAAGGGTGTGTAGCAGGGCAAATGCAAGAAGTAAAAGTAGGGATGAGAATAAGGGACTAGCAATCGCAAGGGTAAGGGCAAAGAGAGATACAGAACCAGGTGGATACAAGGTTGGGGTATTTAGCAGATACAGGCCGGACTCTCCATAGCTCTCCAAGATGATGGAACAAAATCTTTCCACTCCCACGTCCCAGACACGCACCCATAATAAATGCAAAATCTCAATAGCTGCTTCAGACAAACTAGAGCGGTCACAGCACAATAATAATGGAGACGCATGCAGTTTTTCACAATCTAGTTTTATTCATCCCACAGCCACAAACCAGGAGCAACTCCACCCTCCATAACCTAGGAAAATAGCATGAAGAGTCTACCACTCTGCTTTGTCAGTAT
Source organism: Lissotriton helveticus (assembly GCF_964261635.1). Taxonomy (NCBI): domain Eukaryota; kingdom Metazoa; phylum Chordata; class Amphibia; order Caudata; family Salamandridae; genus Lissotriton; species Lissotriton helveticus. Next base: position 484,844,146 of record NC_136067.1, on the reverse strand, counting down.
GTAAAATGGTGCCCCTGCATCCCTCAAGACTACAACCCTACGCACCACACAACGATTCAGGCAGAATTGACATCACATAATGGAAAAGGATGCTTTCAGGGTGACCAGATGTCCCGAGTAGGAGAGGACAGAACAGTTTATTGCACTTGCTACAAATATAATATATGACTGATTTAGAGAGAATGTGGGCAAGCAATGCCAGCCTCTGACTCTCATGACATTAGTATAATTGAAGGATGGAAGAGTGGCCTTCAAAACTCTTTCTAAATTACAACACATTTCTGATGTGCTTTGTTGCAGTGAGCATCAGGTCAGAGCGCAGCACAAACTCCCCCGGCACAAAACTAGAGCCCTTCTCTCACGTGCAGGCCCTTGTACCAGCTCTTCCTGTTGCCTTGAACAGGTCTGGCTTGCTTGCTTTATTGCTAATGCCGCTTTCCTCCCCTGAACCTGCCTTCTGCCGTTCTTTCACTCTGCTTCCCCCTTTAATGTCAGTTAGCTCTTTACCCTGTATTATCTTGTTATTTGTATCAGAATAGCTTTATTTCCTATATTAGTGAGTTAAACTTCTGCCAGGAGAACTTGTTTTCCTGTTTAGTTAGCATCCCTGTGTGTCTGCGCTACTTGCTACGAGCCAGCCCACCTCACCGATCATTCCCACTGTTTCACTAATCCCGCCTTCTGCCACCCAGCTCCACTCGCTCACCCAGGCCCTACTTAATGGAGGCTGCAGCATGGCTGTGCTCAGAGGGTGTGCCAAAGGCAATCTTGTCTGTGCCTGTCTGCGCCTGGACCACGCCCAGCACCAAGAACCCTGGCACTCCTGCCACCCACCACCGACTTCCTGGCCCTGACCCAGACCCCCAGACACAGCCACAGCTGCATCTCCTCTCCATGATCTACAGAAGGAATTTTCACCTTACAACGCTGCCGCTTCACCTGCAACACACAAACCCGTAACACAGAAACCCTCACCACTCCCACAAAGCCGACCTTCGGCACCCCGGAACAGATGCAATGCAAGCTGCACAATGCCCGATCCTTCTGCAAACATGCCACAGATATTGGTGACTCAATCACCACCCTCACACCCGAACTAATCTTCATCACCTAGACTTGGGCTCAATCAGACTTCAAGCAACAACATTGCAACCGCAACACTCCGTGGCTACAAAACGAAACACAGAGACCGCACCAACAAGCACAGTGGAGGCACGACATAATCCACAATGAAACCCACAAATGCACCACCACCAAAGACGACACCACACCAATCATGGAACACCTCAACTTCCAAATTCAAACCAACGGAAAGACAACCATTAGAGGAAATCTTGCATACAGACCCCCGGGCCCCTGTCCCAGCTTCTGTAACGCCATCTCCTCCTAGCAATCTACTCCAAGCACTATAGCTTCTTCAGCGACAATCCAAAGGACACCAACTCCGCAAACCTTCTGGAAAGTATGAGCAACATCAGCCTCACGCAGCTGGTCACCTGCCCCACACACAGTGCAAGACACCTCTTCACAGCCAGTGACAAAGCCAAGTTCAGCCATGTCATCGAAGTATCATGGACAGACCACAGCATCTTCCACTTCACCATTGCAGGCTCCTCAGGCCCCCCCATCAAGTCCCCCAACCCCACGCACCGAACATGGAACAAAATTACTGAGACCTGAAGGACAACCACTCTCAACACCACCAGCAATCTGGAACTGGCGTTTAGAATTTCTCAGACTGGATCTCCAACTGCACCAACACAGTCGCCCCCATGAAACATTCCGATACCAGCAAATCCAGCAAGCACGCCAGCTGGTTCACCCCTGAACTCTAGTACATCAAACACGATTGCAAGCAAAGACGATGGTGCTCCAACATGAATCCCACAGACCTCATTACTCTCTAATCAGCCCACCGAAAATACCACCTTCACCTCAAAGAAGCCCAAAAGGACGTCCTAACAAACCACATTGAAGTAAGTGCCAATCACACAAAGGAACTCTTCAGCGTCGTCAGAGAATTCTCCTATCCTTCAGCCACAGAGAGAACAACCCACTCTTCCCTCATTCTCTGCGACACCCTGGCAGTCTACTTCTACAGCAAGATATCAGACATCCACTACAACTTCGACCCTCAACCCACAGACTTCGGCCACCTTCTGACATCAACTGATGCCACCTACCGCCACCTGCTCACCACATGGAAGCCGCTCACTACACTAAACACCACAGCCATCATGACTTCGATTCACTCTGGAGAACCAACTGCCCCCTGCCCCCACCAAGTCTTCAACCTGGAGCACCAAGAAATCAGCAGTGCACTCACTTACATCCTCAACAAATCCATCACCATTGCCTCATTCCTCACAGGACGCACTCACAGAATCCATCTACCGCCCTTCACCTGAGCCCAAGAGCATCATATCTGTGGCGTCCCCCAAGGCTCCTCCCTCAGCTCCTCCTCGTTCAATGGCTACGTGACTCTGCTGGCCAAAATCGTCCGCACCCACGGACTCATCTCCTATGCAGAGGACACCAAACTCATCCTCTCGCTCTCATGAAAGACCCCGCCACCACCAGATGCAACTTCCGGAATGCCATGACTAAAGTCTCTGACTGGATGAGGTCCAATTGCCTGAAGTTGAACAAGCACAAGAAGGAAGTGCTTATCTCCAGAAAGAACACCTCACCGTGGGACGACACCTGGTAGCCCACTGAACTGACACTAAGACTCCCACTGACCACGCCCTCACCCTCAGCATCATCCTGGACAGCAAACTCACTATGAAGCGCCAGGTTAAAGCTGTATCCTCTTCCTGCTTCCACACCACCCGCATGCTTAGAAGGATCTTCAAATGGATCCCCATCAACACCAGGAAAACACTCACACAAGCCCTCGTCACCAGCCAACTGGACTACAGAAATGCACTCTACTCCAGAACCACCACCCAACTCCTTAAAAGACTCTGGAGTATACAGAACACTGCAGCCAGACACAGCCACAACCTCCCCAAACGGACCAACATCACTGCCCACCTAAGAAAGTCTCCACTGGCGCCCCATCCAGAAGAGGCGCCAGTTCAAGATCCTAACTCACTCCTACAAAGCCATCCACAACCTGAGACCAACCTACATCAACCACTGCCTGACCTTCCACCAATCTGCCAGACAACTGAGCTCCGCCTCCCTCGCCCACGTACCACGCATCTGTCGAAACCAAAACAGAGGTCGTTCCTACTCCTACCTCACCGCCAAGTATGGAGCGACCCATCCCTTCAAACCTCACCTTCACTCGCAGAGATTAGAAAGGGACTCAAGTCCTGGCTCTTCAACTACAGACCTGTAAGACCTCAGCGCCTGGATAATCCTAGGGGTGATTAGCTGCTTTATAGAAGAATTGTTGGATTTATCGACTCAGACCATGAGGCTTATGAATCTATTTCAAGACCGGTCGACAGAAGGAATGGATTGCACTGCCCAAAACATGTTAGCAGAAAACTGTTAGGTTAGTGGCACAAGCCATAGGTAATTTATACAGACTACACATTGTGCATTGCAGGTGCAAACACCAACAATGATTCAGACATACATACATGCCTAAAATGCACAACTAAAAAAAGATTGACATTTGGATTTAAATTTGCCTCTATACCCACAAAAAAAACAAAAAAACTATTCTATTCTGGGACAGTCTACTATGTTAATGGTTTCGGTTATAGCACTCCTGCTATTCTACTTTAAATCATTGTTATGTTGAAGTCTTTTTTCTATTTCTATTGGCCAACTTGAAGCCAGTTTTAACAATCTTGTGACCATATATTTCACCATTGTGGCCACCAATGCCATGAAAACTGCAACTAAGAACTTGGCAATTTAAGCTTAGATAAACCTATTCCAAGATTTTAAAAAAGCCCTGATCATCTGCAAACACAACTTGATGCACACAAATGCCTCTTCCTAACACTAACTTGACATGCATGCTTTACATGAGCACCAATTATGTTACAGACGGACACATTCATTTTTTTTAGGCACGGGGAGATTAAGTGATTTGCCCAGAATCACCTGCCGAGACTGGAACCCGGTTCCCCAACTCGGAGGTCGACAGCCCTAGCCGCTAGTCCACATCCTCTACCCTATTTGAATGGTAGATTACTTTCTGCTGGAGGATCAATCCAGGCTGTATATCCTAATTCGAACACAGCTACCAGAAGTTCAACTAATTGCAAAATAAAGAGTGCAACAACGCAAACATATGCCGCAATTACCACTGACAACACTGTAGAGAACAGAGGTGTGGCGCCGCGGGTAGGGCAACTGACTCCGGAATCTGGGGATCACGGTTCGATCCCCGGCACCAGCGGCAGATAAGCCCAGCACCATGTGACTCAGGGCAATAGCTTGCTTAATCTTCCTGACGGCCCGCAGCGCCTAGAGACCCTTATGGGTGATTGTGCGCTTTACAAACGTGGATTATTATTATTACTATCCATCATCATAATCCTTCAAGCGGCTTCATACGCCATGTCCCACAGATCCAATGGTTAGAACCCAGCATATGGCAAAATATATCAATGATGGCAGGCACGTGCCATCTCTTGCCACCGGGATCCACAGTATGGCCCACTAGGAACCAATGTATGCCTCACCAATGCCATGAGATAACCAAGTAATTGTAAATGCATTTGTATAGTGTTTCACATATGAAAGCGCACCATCGGATAGGCTGGACATTACACCATGAGGGAGCGCTTGGCAGGAAAGATTTTGTACGAACAATGAGGTCTGCGTAGAATGTGCAGGAGTAACTAAAGTGGCGCTCTTGTCCTTTATTGAGTTACAACACTTTATTTGATGGCAGGAAAGCAGCAAGAGGTAGAGTACCTGTAGTTTACATTAGTCAGCTGCTGCAACTTACTTTGCAGTCCCCCTTGGAGGTTTATTTTGTTTTTTCTTTGAGAGGGGCATGGGGTTTGTGTCTGACCACAGTGGAAGTCATTTTGCACATTTGTGATAGGCATTAGAAAGAAAGAGGACATTGATCCAATGGAATTGGATAAATTAGAGGCAAGGCACAATATAACCTATTGTTGTGCTATTGGAATTGAAAGTGCTGTGCAGTGTCCAATCTTAAAGTTGCAGGAAAGGATAAATTAAAGTCATCCACAATGGTAGCAGGTTGTATTTCAGTTATAATTGGTACCGTTTTGCAGCATCAGTCTTACTGCCGGGTGGCTAATCTCTTTGTGCACTGAAAGCATGACCTCTGGATATTGTGTGGATTGATGGTGGTTGACTGAAAGTACAGGTGTGTCCAATTACTTTCTTGATTAAATGATGCAGTGGGATTACTATTTTGAAGGTCAAATGTGGGTAGGAGATATATTTTGGTAAGGTTTAGCTACAGGCATAAGGTGTCCATTGTGAGGCAGCAACTGAGCGCTGTTGGGCAGCGTAATTGCGCCGCCAGCAGTTAACTTTTTAATCTTCCTGTTTTTTCTATTTGTTTTGCTATTATTTTAATTGTACCTTGTTTTTAGTCGCCGCGCTGTGCCTGGCCCCTCACTCCCACACTAAAATCATTGTAAGAGCACCGCTACTTCGGCGGGCCCGGTTCCCGGGGTGGTGGAGTCCATCTTGGGTAGGCTTCAGAAGCGCGACGCCGCCATCTTGGTGCGGGTACTTTTGGAGACTCATTCGCCGAGGTTTCGCCGGCCTATTTAAGGCGGAACCGTGTCCGGGGCAGCCTGGATAAGGTGTCCATTGTGAGGCAGCAACTGAGCGCTGTTGGGCAGCGTAATTGCGCCGCCAGCAGTTAACTTTTTAATCTTCCTGTTTTTTCTATTTGTTTTGCTATTATTTTAATTGTACCTTGTTTTTAGTCGCCGCGCTGTGCCTGGCCCCTCACTCCCACACTAAAATCATTGTAAGAGCACCGCTACTTCGGCGGGCCCGGTTCCCGGGGTGGTGGAGTCCATCTTGGGTAGGCTTCAGAAGCGCGACGCCGCCATCTTGGTGCGGGTACTTTTGGAGACTCATTCGCCGAGGTTTCGCCGGCCTATTTAAGGCGGAACCGTGTCCGGGGCAGCCTGGATAAGGTGTCCATTGTGAGGCAGCAACTGAGCGCTGTTGGGCAGCGTAATTGCGCCGCCAGCAGTTAACTTTTTAATCTTCCTGTTTTTTCTATTTGTTTTGCTATTATTTTAATTGTACCTTGTTTTTAGTCGCCGCGCTGTGCCTGGCCCCTCACTCCCACACTAAAATCATTGTAAGAGCACCGCTACTTCGGCGGGCCCGGTTCCCGGGGTGGTGGAGTCCATCTTGGGTAGGCTTCAGAAGCGCGACACCGCCATCTTGGTGCGGGTACTTTTGGAGACTCATTCGCCGAGGTTTCGCCGGCCTATTTAAAGCTCCACCTTCCTCAACGCGCAGCGGTGACGCGCAGGTGTGGCGCCTTCCCTGCGCCTGAGTCGCGCCAGAGTCCTGCCCGTCTGCGCCCGTCAGCGGCACGTAGGCGGACGGGGCAGGACGGCTGGCAACTCGTCTGACATCCGGGTTAGTTGTATATTGCTACTTATCATGATTACTTACTCCAGTACTGATTTGCGTTCTCTCCGTCCCCCCTGCGGTCTCTGCCATCATGTATTCCCAGGAGGCCGTACATTGAGGAAAGGCTGTAGCGAATGTGGATGGCGTCTTCCCGATCGTAAACATTTTACACAGATTAGTCCTTCCGTTCACCATCAAGGTCTGTTATTAAATACCAGATCCCTGCCTGGCCATGCATTAGACATCTGGAATTTGTTGCAGGACTCGCAAGTATCTTGTTTATTTTTGACAGAGACTTGGCTGGCTGATTCTTCTGCCCCTGATTTGGCGAACGCCGTACCCTCCGCCTATAACATTTTTAGAAAAGATAGGCCATCTGGAAGAGGTGGCGGAGTGGCGATCATAGTAAATAAGAACATACCATGTCGCACTTTCCCTGTTGATAATATACAGGGTAGTGAAGCCTTAGGCTTCACCCTCCAGCTTTCGTCTTCCCAGGCCTGTACAGGTATTCTTGTATATAGACCACCAGGCTCGGTGGGGCCTTTTTTAGAAGAACTGCAGGCAGCTCAATCGACTCCCTGCCTTAGATCTAATCACTGCCTTCTATTGGGTGACCTAAATATTCATATGGATAATAGTTTAGACCCGGACACTCAAACTCTTGGATATTACTTCCGTGCTCGGATTATTTCCGTATGTGGTAGGACCTTCTCACAATAAAGGCCATACTCTGGATCAGATTTTTTCCACTCTTCCTCTCTGTGTATGTTCTCCTTTGCCAGTTTTGTGGTCGGACCATTTTCTTATTTCTTTCTCTTTTCCTGTCACTGTTTCAACACGGACTAAATCTGCTGGGTCGGCGAAACATGTCTCTAAATCTTTCCATCTTCTTACTAGAGATATGCTATTGAACGCCTTGACCAATTCTCCGTGTCCTATCTCTGACAACTTAGAGGATAATATTGCCCTCTTTCACAAATGGCTCACAGATTGTTTGGAGAGCCTGGTTCCGGTCAAGAAATCAAATTCAGCCGAAAGAAGGACATCAGCCCCATGGTTTACTCCTCAGTTAAAAAAATCACAACAAGATCTCACGAAAGCTGAAAGAGCATGGAGGCGAACCTATGATCTTTCTGAGAGGCAGAATTTTAAGGCTTTGACTCGAGCCTACCATAAATCAATCTGGCAAGGAAAAAAATCTTATCTGGAACTTAGAATAAATGAGGCGGAGCATTCGTGTAAAGAAATTTTTAGGGTGGTGAAAGATTTTACTTCTCCATCTGCCTGCATCCCTATCCATGCCCACTCTGAATCCTGGCTGAGGGAATTGGCTGTTTATTTTGTAGATAAAATCACTACTATTCAAGACTCTCTCCTGTCTACTTTTCAGCAGCACACTGTGAGTTTGGGGTGCCCCCCACTAGACCATGGTCCTCTCCTGTGTGACTTCCCTCAACTTGATCGCGTGAGTTCAATGGACATCTTGGCAAATCTTAGATCTGGATCCCCACTTGATCCTTGTCCTGCCAAGTGTTTAGCAAATATGGCACCAGTTCTAAATGATCTGATTAATCCCATTTTGAATCTGTCGCTATCATCCGGGGTAGTTCCTCGGGCTTGGAAAAGCGCCATGATCCTGCCACTCCTGAAAAAACCAGCACTCGACCCTCTGGTCCATGCCAACTATAGACCCATCTCCCTACTCCCTGCTCTGGCGAAAGTGACCGAGAAGTTTGTGCACAGATCAATTTCTAATTTCATCGAGGAAAATGGCCTGTTGCACAGTACTCAATCTGGTTTCCGTGCTAATTTTAGCACGGAGACTGCCCTTCTCGAAATCACGGACGCCATCAGGGAGAAGCTAGACGCGGGAAGAAAAGCTATGTTGGTTATGCTTGACCTGTCGGCGGCATTCGACACCGTTCCCCACGTGCTTCTCCTTTCTAGACTCTGGGACTTCGGACTACGGGGAACGGTGTGGAGTTGGCTTAAATCCTTTCTAGCCGACCGCCGACAGACAATCTGGGCGCCTCCCTACTCCGCCGAGATGCCACCGCTAGAAGTGGGGGTTCCCCAAGGTTCCATCTTGAGCCCCCTCCTCTTTAACATCTTTATGGCCCCTCTGGCGGTGGTGGCGGAGTCTTTTGGCGCCCGGATTGTCTCCTACGCCGATGACACCCAACTCCTGTTTGCAAGTGACAGGGGTGGGTTGTTTGATGACGCCCAGGTTAGGGGCTGTCTGAGTGAGGTTTTTGAGTGGTTCGGATGTCATGGACTGAAGTGCAACTCCGACAAGTCGGAGTTGCTTTTCTTTGGCTGCACCTCCGAGCCTGACTGGAAACCCTGGTGGCCGCAGGACATGTTCCCCCCCCTGCCAGTGTGTCCTTGAAGGCCAAAAATCTGGGAGTCATTATTGACAGTGACCTATCTTTCGGACCACATGTTATGTTATGTTATAAATTTGTAGAGCGCTCAGCTGCCACAGCAAAGTGGCGTCCCGGCGCTATATTGAGCGATAACACAACCAGATGGAGAAACCAGATGGAGCAGGGAACAGATTTAAAGAAGTGGAAACAGAAAGGTCTTGATAGCTCTTCTAAAGGATAGCAGATCCGGTAGGGCACGGATGTCAACGGGTAAAGTGTTCCAGAGACTCGCTGCCAGTACACCAAAAGAGCGACCACCAACTCTGGTTTTCCTGAAGCGAGGGACACATGCCAGGAATTGACCCGACGATCGTAGAATTCTGGAAGGGATATAGTAGGAGATTGCCTGTGCAAGGATAGGGGGAGATGAAGCCTTTAAAATCTTAAAAACCAGGCACAGGGCTTTGAACTTAATCGAATGTCTTACAGGGAAATGCTTTGGCATCCTTCGGATGCTTCGTAAATTTCTTCCCCTAGTGTCCATTCAGCATAGGAAAATCATTGTCCAGGCGCTAGTTGGTTCTAGGCTGGACTATGCGAATGTTTTATTTCTGGGACTTCCCAAATATTTGGTTAGACGTCTACAAATCGCCCAGAATTCAGCTGCCCGAGCCATTTTCGGTCTTCCAAGAAGGGCCGGAGCTACGGATCTTCTTTCAACTTTACATTGGCTACCCATCGCCAAAAGGATCCTTTTCAAAACCTTGACCACGACCTTTAAGGCCTTACATGGCATAGGCCCTAAATATATTGCAAATCGACTTTCTTGGTACCAGCCTTCTAGATCCCTTAGATCTTCTTCCCTATTCCCTATGTGAGAGTATGTTATTCACTCTTGAACTTTCACCCACAGACTCATTCTCTGGTGTACTTATATACCGCCCTCCCAATCAAATAGGGGATTTCATTGAATCACTCCAGTCAAAAATAGCTAACTCTGTGGTTAGTAGATCCAATTTCTCTGTATTAGGAGATATAAATATTCACTTAGATGATCCTAACAATTCCATGGCTAAGGCATTTCTGGACAGTATGGCTGCTCTCCAGATTACACAGAAAGGCTTTGTGCCTACGCATGAAAAGGGCCATCTTCTTGACGGTGTTTTCAGCAATGATAATAGACTGGAAGTAGGGACTCCATTACCTCTTACCTGGACAGACCACTATCTAATACCTATTCAGTGGACCCCAGCTACGCCATCTCAGCCCTCTCCTCGCACCACCCTTTTTGGAAGAGATTGGTCCAAAGTCTCCCCAGACCAATGGGCCAATTTACTTTCGGCCGCCCCTCCCCAAAGGGCAACAGACCCTGCAGCGCAATATGAGAATTACATCAAATGGCTGTGCACAGCCCTGGACTCTATTGCACCTATCAAAGCCCTTAAAGAAAAAACTAAGTCCAAGGAATCACCTTGGTACACTCTTGAACTTAAAGAACTAAAAAGGGCATGCAGAAGATTTGAAAGAAACTGGAGGATTTCTCGTAGTAAGATAGACAAAACAACACACCTTGAGGCCATTAAAAAATATAAATTAGAAATTAGACGAACCAAAATTTTATACTTCGAGGAAAAATTTTTAACTGCCTCCAACTCTTCTAGAGAAATCTTTCAGATAGCAAAATTCCTGGTTGATGTCCCCCTGGTTCCTGCTGACCCAAGCACAGCTCAGGCCCGCTGCGAAAGTCAAGCTGAGTATTTCTATAGTAAAATACAAAAAATTGCCTCAGCTTTTAGCTCACCTAATCTATCCCAGGATATGGGAGCCAGCTCATCTAATGTCACGACTCCAACATTAAATGAGTTTCCACTGCTGGATGAGAACTCACTTGGGACTATTATGATGAAAATGAAATCAGGATCTCCTACAGACCCTGCCCCTCCCTATCAGTTAGTAAAAATTGAGCACATTGTCAAACCGGTTATCCTCAATATACTAAACTCATCCATTTCCACAGGTTCTGTACCCACCGCATGGAAATGTGCACAGGTCAGGGCTTTGCTGAAGAAACCCACCCTGGATCCAGGTAATATGGCCAACTATCGGCCTATTTCCCTCCTTCCGTGGATCAGCAAACTCTTAGAAAAACATGTCAACTCATCTATTACCCAATTTTTAGAGAACCATCATCTTCTCCACGATTCCCAAGCGGGCTTTCGCCCAAAATTGGGAACTGAGGCGGCCCTCCTGGCGGTAACTGAGCTGGCCAGGAAGCAAATGGATCAAGGCGGCACTACAGCAATTATGTTGCTCGACCTTAGTGCCGCCTTCGATACCGTTAATACCAGCATTCTTCTTCACCGCCTCAATCGGATGGGAATCTCTGGGAAGGCAATGCATTGGCTCCAGTCATTCCTGGAAAATCGATCCTTCAGGGTAGTTGAGGGTACCATTCACTCAAAAGTCTGGCCCTTGGATCAAGGTGTACCTCAGGGCTCTTCATTGAGCCCTACCCTTTTTAATATTTACATGCAACCGTTAGCTGACATAGTGCACTCTTTCGGCCTTGATATAATCACCTACGCCGATGATACACAATTAGTGGTATCTATGAACCAGGCAGACTCTTCCTCATCCAACTTAAGTAACTGTTTGGTAGCGGTAGCTCAGTGGATGGCCACCTCGCATTTAAAATTAAACGGCGAGAAAACTGAGCTCATGGTGTTGGGCAATTCAACCATTCCCAGCCCTCTGTCAAATTGGCCACCGTGCATGGGTCCCATACCCCAACCAAAGTGCCACATAAAGAGCCTAGGCATTTGGCTAGACTCCAATCTCAGCTTTATGCAGCAAGCTACCACTCTCTCTGCCACATGCTTTGGACTAATGCGTATGCTGAGAAAAGTGTTGCCCCTTCTCCCCTTTGAAGCCCGCAGAATAATGGTTCAAGCCATTATTCTGTCCCGCCTAGACTACGGGAACTCGTTATATCTAGGTGCCCCCGCATTTACAATAAAAAAACTACAGGTGACCCAGAACGCTGCAGCCCGCCTCCTGTTGGGCCTCAACAAACGAGAGTCAGCCACCACTGCCTTGAAGAAACTGCACTGGCTCCCTGTTAAGGCCAGAGTGCTGTTTAAATCTCTTTGTCTTATGCACAAAGCTATGTGGAAGAATGCCCCCACTATGATTTGTTCTTTGGCAATACCCTATCTCCCTCACAGATCCCTAAGATCCAGCACTGCCTTTCTGGCTACTGTTAGCAAAATCAGACGGACCAGATGGGGCGGACGCTCCTTTTCTTGGAATGCCGCGAAAGAATGGAACTCTCTGCCCACCTCCCTTCGCAGTGAGCCTAGTCTTTTAAAATTTCGGAAGGATCTGAAAACTTATCTGTTCATTTAATCCCTTCCCTTCTAGTATGACGGTACTTAGCGCTACGAGGCCTCCGGGTTGTTTGCGCTTTATAAAACCCGATTAATAATAATAATAATAATAATAATAATTCAAAATGACTGTTCCCATTATCAAGCGCGCCAGAACAGGAGGCCGGTCCTTTCGTTATTTAGCTCCCCGTGCCTGGAATGACCTTCCGATTTCTCTAAGACAGGCTTCCAGCCTTTTTTCTTTCCGAAAGGCCCTTAAAACATGGCTCTTCCCTTAATTGGTGTTGTTTTTATGTTCCCTTTCAGTTGTTATGTTGCTCCCCTTTTTGGTGGGTACCTTCGCTAAAGCGCCGGGATGCTCCGTGGAGTGGCCGTGCGCTATAGAAGCACAAAATTAACATAACATAACATAACATTCTTATTAGGACCACTAAGAGACCTATAAGAGTAATCTAGGCCCTATAGTGATTATAATCCACATTTTGAATTTGTTCAGGTTTGTGGAGCTAAAATGTTAGGTTTGTCCTGCATCCTTATTCAGGAATGAGACAGATTTTTTGTTTTTATATCTTTAAATTTCAGGTGGTCTAATATAATCCATGCAATTCATTGAGTTTCCACTAGCGTTACCTGCACTGAGAGTGCTGCCCTCTTAAGTTTCTTTTATTGTAGGAGAGAATGGTTAGGTGAGGTGCTCATCTACCAGACTCCGTAAAACCATTGTAAATGTGTTTCTTTGTGTACCGAGAGCGGGCAGAAAAAGCCTACACTACATCCAAGATACAAAAAACAGGCCCCACAACATGGATATTTACTTGAACAAATGTTAAAATTCTGCCATTTTGTTAGACCAATGGTCACCAAAATGCTATCATACATCAAGGACATGAAACATATGCCGAATATTCTCATCAAAGTCAAGTTTGACCCAAATGAGGAGTTAGTCATTGGAACGGATGTAAAATCCTTCTACACAGCATTCCTCAAAAGGAAACCTTAAGAGCGATAGAAGTACTACTCTACCATTCACACTGGATCTACAACACCTCTAGAAAGATAATGATTGCATTGATGGACCCACCCATGAGAGACAGTTTTGCTCTAATTTCTATCTACAGACCCACGGAGCATCTAAATTTTGCTGCTGGCCTGGCTTATCAACATGTTCAAAGTTTTGAGGTAGATCATATTGGGTCTGACAATAATGCCTTTAAATAGATCTTTAAACTATGGTGTTGCAACATTGATTATGTTTTTGTTATCTGAAGGGATGACATAGGAACAGCAAACAGGTTCATTACATGGCTCCACAGCTGCAATAATTTTGTGATATTTACTCACTAAATATCTGTCCATTTCACTTAGGAGGGAAAATGGACCAACAACGTCTTACCTAACCCTATAGATAAAAAAGAATTGTTTTGATACAATAGGTGCAACCCCCTTCCTCAGAGAGAGCTTACCTTTTGGACCTCCTTGTGACTTTTCGAATTTAAATTACTATAAGAATCAAGCTCAAACGCCCACAAACTCATTGTTCAAAAATATCCAATTCGTACAACAGAGAGAGCCAACAAGCAAGCTAAGAAACAATAGAGATATGCTCTCCAGAAGAGAAAGAAGACAGCCAAATCTGTATAACCACTTTCAATCAGAATCATACAAACTATGTTAGCATGATACCCTGGAAGGTTCAGATGAGAATAAATGAGCACAGAAGTAATGTCGGGTGCAAAACCCTGTCAACAAAATCAACTGCATGACATAATGAACTAAAGCGGTTAGCTGTAGAACAAATCAAAGAACCCAATGTACATATGACATACCCTTGAGAAAAAAATTATTTTCCACTGGCTCAAATTACAAGATTACAAACAGAATTATGGATTTGGCTCCATTCACTTACTTGTAATGTTGGCACACCCAGAAAAGATCACAAACCTTCATAGCATTAAATTTGTGAATACAGATATTCTATATACTAGCAGAATTTTAGCATTCCCAAATACACTGTGAATCCGTATTGGGGAATTTAACGCTCTAAATTGAATTTCAGTGCACCAAAATATTCTGAAAATATGCCTCTATAACTTTACTTCTTTCTTCTTTAACATCAGTAACTCAGTGACTCCTGTTCAGAGCAGTTTACGCTACCATGTGGGGTGCCGCAGGGCTCCTCGTTAAGCCCCACCCTGTTTAACCTTCATGTGACCCCTTTAGCCAACATCATCAGGCAATTTGGCTTCACACTAATATCCTACGCGGATGACACCCAAATTGTGGTGTCAATTTCAAGCAGCCCTGAAGAGACAGACGATCGCTTTAAACAATGTATGTCCCACATAAACCAATGGATGGGGTCAAAATTGTCTAAAGCTTAACGGAACCAAAACAGAGGTCCTCCTATTGGGATCAGATACCTCTTTTTGGTCACAGAACTGGTGGCCCCCCAATATGGGAGCTCACCCCACCCCAGTTCAAAAAGTGAGGAACTTGGGCATCATCTTCAATGACAAACTGTCCTTACAACACCAGGTCAACAAAGTCGAATCTTTGATATTTCTAACTTTAAAATCAATCCGCAAAATATGCACCTTCATCCCCCCTGAAGCAGTAAAAACTCTAGTGACAGTTCTAGTCATGGCCAGACAGGACTACAGAAATGCCCTATACCTAGGCCTCCAAACACAGCACATGGCCAAGCTTCAGCGTGCACAAAATGCCGCAGCCAGAACATTGCTGGACATCCCCAAATTCCAATCCATGGGCATTCATGCTCTATATAAATCTTACAATCAAATCAAACATCGCCCGCTCCTCATGTAAACCAGCTTGAATGCCCCCAAACACCTACATGTTTGGAATGTTGTATGTGGTTGATTGCTATGTACAGCGATCTCCAGATTTTTAGAGTCATTCTTGTGTATTACAAATACCAAAACAAGATCAATTAAATGATTACCAGATTGCTTGTGAATCTATTATTATAATCCACATGGTAGCTAACATACTGCAGTAAAGGTGACATAGCAAGTAACTTACCAGTAGGGGAAAGATTTTCCCTTCTGTACTTCATTTCCTGTAATCTTTTTTCCATTGCATTTCCCCGATGTACTACTGTAGCCTTTGGGCTATACATTAATTCACCATCCTCATCAAATAATAATACTGGAACATCAAATCCTGAAAAATCAATACAGTAATAATTGAAGACTAATATATGTAATATATGAGTAGCTCGTAATAAATACCAAAGAAATATTCATCATGATCTCACTTCGAACAAACCATATATTCGTATAGCTATCATCCAAATACAGAAATACATCTATTATACAAGTATTGTACAGTGAATATAAGTATTTAACATAGAACTATTGTACACTATTTTACACTACCTGGTCGATTTACTGCAGTCGATCTGAATGTGATTAAACAATTTCTTTTCCTTACATTTTTTGCGTAGGTGTTGTGTCATAAATATACTTGGAATGTGTTTTCAATATTTTCTGCTGCCTATGCATAACCTTTTAAAAAAACATTTTTTGTATTTTTTTATGTGTTTTGCAGCCCTGAACAATTCCTTTTGGGCAAAATGCGTTGGCTACAGCAATATAAGAAAATAAAGGTCTTAATGCAAGAATCATGAATAAAGAATGTATTTTTCTCAAGAAAAAGACATTGGAGTCTGTGCATTGCATAGTATAATCATTTAGGCATACAGTTCCGAAAAATAAGGGGGGGTGTTCTAAATGTGGGTGCTGAGTCATACTATTTTTAATGTTGATGGAGTATCCCTCCTGGTGTGGAAGATTAAGATGGCTGGTGGTCTAGACTCTAGCACCGCCATGTCTGCCTAATAATTTACCCACTAATATGTTAGGTGTAGCGTCTTTGTGCCTCTGCCTCTCTTTTGTACATTGATAGTTCAAAGTCTGAATCACGGTAAGCATCACTTGGGTAGGAAACCAAAAAATGAGCTATGTTGCACCTAAACCTAAGTAAACAAAACCTCCGATAATGTTAAGGTAGAGACCTCCTTCTTTCCAAGCTCTTAGGTTTCTCTTCTCCTTCCCTACATGGTAAGACATTCTGTCTTTAATAAGCTATTAGATAGGGCAGTGATGTCCCATGGGTTAAAAACATTCAGCCCTTCCTAACAACATACATTGTTCTTTAACATATCTCAACCATAGGATTCTATGAGCATGATCAAGCCATAAACAGTCAGTGTTCACAACCGGATTTTAAAAATGTTGTTTGGCTCAGATAGAGTACCACAACATAAGTGGTGATAATTTAATGCAATCCTACAAATAGGGTAAGCCGGTTCTCAATATTAGGATGCAATCATCTGCGTATAGCAATAAAGGAGTTTCCTTGGACTGCCCCTGGGTGTATCTGCCTCCTCTAGAGTTAAAAAGCTATCAAGCTCATTGATATATAGAAAAAAATTGAAAAGGGTCCAGCACATACCCTTGTCTTACACCACGCTTCATTTTAATAGGAGCATTGCATTCAACATTAGCCGTATACCTTATGCACCCAGTCACAACTTGGTGCATTTTTTTTAGCTCAGATGCACAAACAGGACCTCCACTCCCATTTTTAACATATTCTTCCAAAGCTTCCCTTTGTTTACCTAGTCAAACGCTGAGGTAAGGTCCATAAATGCTAATTACAAGCAACACTTCTTCACCTGCGTACACTTACTAAGGATTAAGTGAAGGTTCAAACATTGATCAACTGTTCCGAGGCCCTTCCTAACCCAATACTGAACAATGGGAAAAGAAAAGATACATACCTGTAGTCCTAGTTCTGCATCGTAGGAGCACATCCTTCGATATATATTAACAGTTGAAGGAAAAGGCACTTAAGAATGTTCATCACTGAAAGGCATTTTCCATGTAGTCTCAGTGCAGTCTGTCAGTAATGCATTTACCTGCTGAGTGCTGTAGAAGAATTGCTGGAAAAAGTCTAATATAGCCTTTGAATGATCAACACTGTCATGGTAAAAAAAGCAGCCCGAATACAATACAGCATGAAGAGGTAAAGCAGACAGATAGGCTACCACTGTTGGGATTAAAAAAAGGAGGCCAGCACGTTTAAGGACACCAGAAGCACCCTATCCCACAATGCACTGCAGAGGCAGTTTGCTTGAGTGTGTCAAGTCTATTTTACGTTAATCACACAATATAAATATACTCCGACACTGGAGAGGAGGGAGGATCGTCTATGACTTCAATGAAGATCCCTACGATGCAGAACCAAGATTACAGGTATGTAACTTTTCCTTCTGCAACGTAGGATCTTCATTGATAGTCAAACACTTTGAATAGAGTAGCAAGCTGAGAGAAGAACTCTCCCCCTCCCCCCCACGCGACGGCTGTCAAATACATGTAAGCTGTGAATTCATAATGTGCATTAGCACAAAAAGCCAGTATTACAGTGAATTAAAAGTTCAAGGTGACAAAACATAACTATTTGAATAGGTTCCTCAAACTTTCTTGCCCAACTTTTGCTTCGGCCAGTCTACTCTTCTGAGAAAAAAACACATTTAATTTAGAGGGGAAAAGAGAGCTCTACATAAGTACAGGGATCTAAAAGGCAAAAGGCCAGAATATTCAAGTGATTTCACTGATTTGCTCAATAAGGTGCTAACAGTACAACACAGTGGGAGTCAGTCGTTAGACGGCTCAATCACCAATACAAGTTTCTTTAAAACGTAGGCAAACTAAATAGGTCCATTATTTACATCTTTGGATAGCCTTCTTAAGAAATAAGAAACGCATAATATATGCATGTTCGAAGGATTTTTTTTGTTTTGTTAAAAGCCTCCTTATGACAAATAAAACTGACAGAAAGGGGGTATGTAATGTGCAAAAACTAATATCTTTAAAACATTTGCGGAAAACCATAAAATGTGTGGTCGTTTGTCTAGCCTTTCCATCACATTGGTACTGTAGGAAATTCAAAAGGCATAAATCTGATTGGGGGAAACCACTAGATGGTGGAGCAGCTCAAGGCGTAAGCCAATTAATAGGAATCGGTCATGAGTATTTTTTACATTTACCAAATATACTTGGATCCCCTATTCGGATAGACCCATACAATATCCATCTACTTTGAGTTTCCTTCTTTCCTGTAACTCTCTAAGGCTCTCTTTCTTCCCCACAAAAATAGATCTCATTTCCTTTTAACTAAACTGTAAAATGCTGTGCGAGTTCTGAAAGAGTAAGGTTTACCCTAGTGTTTGTAATAGAGCTGTAATATACTGGAGCCACAGTATCTTTTCGTGGTGATCAAGACCCAGGCAATCCGTGATAACATCCCTGGTGAACTTAGTGCCTTCTTTCAACTAGATGCTATTCCTCTTCGGTAGTGTATTAACGTTGATGGTGTCTTCGATATGATCTATGTCCAGTTCTTTGCGTACAATATAGGCTGGAGTCGAACTTGGGACTACCTGTAGCCTACATAGGAAAATGTTTTCTTGTGTCAGTAGCGGTTTATGCTTTTCCATACCCCAAACTGGTGATCTATATAAGGCAACTGAGAGACATTTACTTCTGTATAATTTCTTGATTTCTCTCAATGGTTTGCTGCCTATAAAACTAAGTACAGAAGCAGTGGCTCTTACACATTTTAATTTAGCTGTTTCCAGATGATATGTCCAGTCTTTCTGTGAAATGCCTAGGTAACTAAAGGTCTTCACTTCTTCTAGTTTTGACCCTGTACATAATGATGTTCCCTTTTCTTATTCTTTTCCAGCAAACTATGGTGCAAGTTTTGGTTAAATTCAGTTTTAGGTCTTTACCCTCCATAAAAGCAACAAAGTTATTTATAAATTGCTGGAGACCATTTGCCGTTCTGGATAAAAAGCATTGCACCATCTGCGTAAAGAAAGATCGGGGTAACGCAGGTACTCACTCTAGGAGGCTGTCCACCCCATTTATGTACAGTGAGAATAGGAGAGGTGCAAGAACACATGCCTGCCTAATACCCTGTGTGAGAAGTTAGTCTGGCATATGATGTCCACTAGTTCTAGTGGGCACCTTGCACCAGTCTAATCAACCCTTATTGAACGTGGTTGTAAAGTCAACCTTATAGAAAGCTATCCTAGGAATAGCAGTGGCGAGCAGTCTTCAGGCTAAGACTTCAGAGATCGAATTAAGCTAATTGTTTTACCAATTATAATCCCTTGAGTACCAAATGAAAGCACACCACACAAGCTATAGATCAAATATATATGTATTTATTCTAAACACAACCCCTCCGCACTCTTTATGAGGTCAGAGGTAAAAATACAATTGTAGTGAATTAATTAGCTTACGATAAGTTGCACAGCATACATTTTGACCTAGGGGCCTCACAAACCATATACTAAAATAGTGGTATAAAAACCACGTGAGAATTAGAAAGCAGGCCTGGGGCCTGTGGAATCGCTGGGGCTACTCTAAACAACCAAAGGTTAGGATGTAGGAGGCAGACGCGTGCAGCGTCTAAACACAGCCGTGGGTTACCATTGACTTTCTACTGGAAACTAACAAGTTACAAATTTACAATTTAAGGACACTTCTAAATGAACTACGATGGAACCCTTTTAGACTTGGACACTAGGAGGGCCAATACCCTCAAGACTACCAGAGTACTCTTGTTACCTCACCCACGGAAGCCGGGTGCACAGGTCTCTTTTGGTGTTGGGTTTCGTCATCAATTTCAATGGAGATCTACAAAGTGCTGCAGGCGACCAGAGGAAAAGTGTACGGGTGGATCAAAGATCTGTAGAACGTGAAAGCAGAAGGGACAGAGTCTGGGCCACTTGCCAGTGACCAGGGCGGCGATAGGAATATGCCACCAGATGTTGGGTGATTTCAGGTGAAAAGGTGAAGTTTGTCTCTTCAGCCACGAGGACCAGGAGGAGTCGACGACAACCAGGAGCTGGATTCGAGCTGTCCCATGACGGATCTAGTTGACTGCGGTGTCGGTATGCGGATTGGACCCATTAAGCCTTGGCAAACGCAATCCAAGCAGGATGTCGAGATGGGCTTCGGTGCAGACCAGCAAGGTCTGTGGAACTTCTCCTTTGCAGGGAAGTTGGAGCAAGCCTGGAGCAACCAGGAAAGCGAGTTGTAATAAAGGATTGTCTTCTTGGGGGCTCACTTGCCAATGGACTAGGAACCGCGAAGACGCGTCGAGCAGAAATGCACAAAGCGAGCCCACGGGCCACTCGTGGAGTGTGGAGCTCTGAGCTTCGGTGCAAAAGGTGCTCGGGTATGGGGCTTCAAGCTCCCCAATGCACAACTTTGGGATACCTCGGGAAGTCGATGCAGGTAGCAAAATGCAGGATGTCCAGGAGTTCCGGTCCCACGTCTCTCGTGTCCGCCACGGATCTCAGCTTTGCTGTGAGCGAAGGTCGGGTCAGAGATGTCTGGAAGTCCTTGTCCTGCGTCGCAGATTCTTGGGATCCGGCGGGAGCCTTGAAAATGCAGACCGGCAAAAATGCTTTTGGTGCCTTTTTGAACAGGGTGGTCACTCCTTGACCACAAGGGAGATGTCTTCCATCTTCCAGTCGAAATGGAATGTCGAAGGTCCAGGATATATGTTTCAGAGTTTCATCCAAGGTAATCTAATCTAAAGTCCTAGGGACTGGGATCCTATACTTATACTAAAGTTTAGGGGTTGGACTATCTTTAAGGTCCCTCCTATGGGTGGACCTGGGGTGGGGGTGGTTACACCCTTTCCCCTTGTCCAGTTTTGCGCCAGAACTGGGGCTGAGTGCCCCAGCAACCGGTTTGAACTGGGAAATGCATGGAGCACCTAGTGTGCCCCAGGCAGTGTCTGGAAAGCATTCACTGAATGCAGCCCTTCCTGCCCCAATACACAAAGAGCCTGTCTGGGGAGGTGCCAGACAGGGGATGTATTCCAAAGTGTTTGACACCTTACACGAAATGTTTTGATAAAGCCAAACCAAAGTTAGCATTAACCGCAAGGATTATAATGCACTTAAGAGTATATGGTATGGCTATGTCATAGAACAGCTAAAAGGATATGGTTCCGAAAGCTGCAGAGGGGCTACCTCTCACCCTCTCACACCCTCTCACACCCTCGCACCCTCTCACATAAAACCAAGCACTCTGCCTCCAGGATTGTCAAGGCCTGCCATAGGAGTGACTTATAGGTGTATATGTGTCTATATGTATATAAAGATATAGGTATACTATATCTAAGTAAGGGGTGATTACTGCACCTTACCCAGGCTGTATGAACAGACCTGTGGTGTCAGTTTGGAAGGAAAACCAGGGGTGGCACAATACATGCTGCAGCCCCTGGTAGGCCTAGGGTGCACCTATGCCCTGGGTACCTATGGTACACTATACAGGTGCTCACAAGGGTGACCCAGTAACCAATCTGGTAGGTACCTAAAGTACATGGTATCAAATTAGAGAGAGAACAGCTGGGCTGTGGGCCTGATTAGCAGGACCACAGCCACACTAAAGTCGAAAAACCAGAGAATCCCAGCAAAAAGTGGGGGTAACCATAGGAAGCAGACCCTACTCTCCTACACCCTGTGCCACCTGAAATATCTCTGTAGGTTCCCAATTCTTTCTAGAATGTACGCAAGATGTTAAAGTTGAGTACAACTGAGAAAGGTGGCATATTATGTTGTTTGGGGCGTCCGTATCAATAGGCACCTACCAGAGTTTTACGTGATTCACAAAATCAAAAGCACTAGAAACATCAGCAAAACACAGGTAAATGTGCCCCTCCCGTGCCAATGTAGATTTGCTGATAATAAGGTGCAGGTTTATTACCTGTTAAACTGTGCCGATTTCTTTCCTGAACCCATACTGTGATTCTGTCAACATGTATTTTTCCTGGGCCTAGGATTCAAGCCTACCTAAAATCACCATACCTATGGTTTTCACAGAAGAGTTACAAAATTGTGCAATAACTTCTAGCATCACCTCTGTTCTCTTTCGTAGGAATCAGGACAATCATGCAATCACTCCAGGATATTGGGGTGTGGCCATTTGCTGCTGCAATTAAAATTTGTGTCAGGATAGGTACCCTTAAGGATGCGTAGGATTTAAAATTGTTCACTAGAACCCAGTCAGGTCCTGGTGCTTTTCCAAGGGTCCCATTCTTTAAGGCTTCACCAACTTCCTCCATAGTAATTAACTTCAAGGTCTCAAAACTGGTTATATTTAGGGGACCCTGGGGCATATCAATAGCAAACTTATTTGAATTAAAAATGCCTTTGAATTGTGTAATAAAGGCATCTGGTGGAACTGAAACCTCCATAGTTGGTAAAGAATTCTCAAAAAAAAAAAAATAATAAAAAAAAGGCATTGACGGTTTCCCAGAACAGGTTACCGTAACCAGTTTCTGCTACCAGTTCTAGAACTGCCCAGGCCTGCCCCTGAAGTTCCTTTTTCCTACTAGCTAGAACCATCTTATAATTTGTTCTTAGCTCCTTGATTCCCTATTTTTCAGAGTTTCTTGCAAGGCCTCCTTAGGGCCAGATTGGCTCTAGTGTCCTGGGCTCTGCTCAACCATGCACAGGGGCAGTGATATGCTGAAAGGGCACATGATATACTGTGACACCTACATACACTAGGTACCCCCCAATGATTGGCATGACCTCCCCTATAAGACCCTAGTACATAATAGGAAAGGGGGATCAAAACTACCTTTAAGCCCCTAGTATATATTAGGGCATGGCAGTTTAGAGACCAGCAGCCCTTTCTGCACTTGTATGTGTACATTGCTGAAGCATGGGGTCAGTTTAAAAGCAGCCCTTGGTTGCAGGACTGGTTTTAACATGCAAATTATGCCCAAACTCGACTTTAGTGTTTGGGGACTTAACAATTGGCAAACTACAATTTTTTGGCATATATTAGGTACCCCCTGGGTCCCCCCCTATGTGTCCGAGGGGTGGGGGTCTAGTAATTATAAGGAGGACCTTTATAAAATGTGTTTTTGATGCCCTGGGTTAAGTGAAAATGCACATTGAACTCCCAACATTGACATGTGTACTAGGAGCAAGTGGCGTGAGGATCTGCAATATTGTTACATATTCAGAACCGCTAAAGTCTCCCCTAGGTGTTACAAGGGTCGGGGGTCTTGATAGAGGCAATGACCTGATAAAAGATGTTTTAATAATCCCTGGTGTTGGAAAAATGGCCCAAGTCATTTTTCGCATTGCAAATCCTACTGCTGCCACCAAAATGTTGAAAAGTGTGTTGTTAGTAGTGGTAAATATATATCTACTGTTGGACTTGGCCCTTTTTGCAGGGTCATCGCTGAACTTTTTGTCTTCCTCCTCTATTTTTTCTGACCTGTTTTTGGCTGTTTTATGACTCTGGGCACTTTACCACTGCTGATCAGTGCTAATGTGCATATGCTCTCCCCATTGTAAATTGATAAATGGATTAGTGATTCCATGATTGGCTTGTTTGGTTTACTAGCCAGACCCTAGTACAGTGCACTAGGTGTGCCAGGGCTTGTAAAACCAAATGCTGCTAGTGGGCTTGCAGCACTGGCTGTGCCACCCACAGAAGCAGCCTGTAAAAATGTGTCTTAGGTCTGCTATTGCAGAGCCTAGTGCAGTGTGGTACAGCCGGGCTGACTGGGCAAGTGCACCCACTTGTCAGTCCCTAAACCTTCCCTTTTCTTCATATCAGACACCCCTATGGTAGGCCCAAGGGCAGGGTGCACTAAGTATAAGGTAGGACATGCCCTGGTGTGTGTGGCATGTCCTAATAGTGAATTAGAGCCATTTTCGATTTACACTATTGCAAGGCTACCGGTTCTCCATAGGCCAGAATGGGCAGTTAGATTATTACATCTTATAATCCTAACTGACTCAGGGAACATTGTAGAAATTCAAGTTTAGTATGCCTGAACTCTGAATGATAAAATACATCTTTTAGTGAAGTTGGTTTTAACATTCTGTGTTTCAAAATACCACTTTTAGAAAGTAGGTATTTTCTTGTCGAACTATCCAAGCCTGCCTCTGCTAGGTTGTGTATTCCTTGTCTGGAGTTTGAGTGACAGGGCTGGGGGATTCCAGGAGACAGGGTGAGTCTGCCCACGGCTGAAGAGAGAGATATGCATGTAGATGGGTGGAAGGAGTTGCACCTGGGACCTGAATAGGCTGTGCCTGCCTGCCACAATGTCGGCTCCACCCCGTGTGCATCTGATGTCTCTGCCCTGCACTGTGAAAGGAGAGAAGGAGTCATGTCAACAAAGTGCTCCAGGGCTGTGCCTTCCCCCCACAATGTTGGCTCCACCTCCTGTGGTGAGTCTGAGGTCTCTGCCCTGCACTTTGAAAAGGGAGGAGTCATGTCAAGAGAGTTCTCCACAACTGGTTTGGGCTAGGCAAAGGCCCCTCTGCCCTCGGAGGACAAAGGAATTTGGGGTATAAATATTGGGACCCAGATCCCAAGAATTTAGATCACTTTTGGACTACAAGAAACCTTTGCTGAGGAGAGAAACCTGAAGAAACTGAGGAGAGTCTATCCCTAAGCTGAAGTGCTGTTTGGGGGGGATTGGCCTGCAGTGGTTGCCTGACTGCCAAACAAAGGAGAAAGGACTTTGTGTGCACTTTATTCAACTTGTGAAGGATCTCCAAGGGCTTGAAAAAAGAGCTTGCCTCCTGCTGAAGTCTCAGGGACGCAGACTTCAAATCCCAGCTCCCCAAAAGTTCTTTAGAAGTGCCTGCTGCTGTTTTGGGCCTTCTGAGGGACTGTGTGTCGCAAGGAGCTGGAAGTGCGACTCAAGAAGAAGAAGCGTGTCGCCGTCGCATCTCTCAACAAGGGTGTCGCCGCTGTAGCTGACGCATTGCAGCGCATCAAGAGAAGCGTCTCGCAATGAAGAAGCGTGTCACCGACGCAACCGTTGCATCTCTGAACAAGGATGTCGCCACTGTCGCAGATGCATTGCAGCGCATCAAGAGAAGCGTCTCGCAATGAAGAAGTGTGTCGCCGCCGCATCTCTGAACAATAGTGTCACCGCTGTCGCATTGCACTGCACCAAGAGAAGCGCCTCACATTCACGGAGAAGCGTGCCGCTGTCGGAGTCACTGTCATTGCATCACTGAACAAGGGTGTCGCCGCTGCAGCTGTCGCATCGAGCGGAAGCGTCTCGCATTGCGGGAGAATTGTGTCGCCGCCAAAGCCGCTGTCGTTGCATCTCTGTACAATGGTGTCGCAGCTGACGCATCGAGTCGAGACTTCTCGCAACATCGGAGAAGCGTGCCGCATCAGGAAGAACTCGATGTCTTTATTTCTTTGCACCGGATCTTGCCGCATTTCCATCTTTGCAACACTTTCATTGCCCTGCATGTCGCATCTTAAGGTACTATTGACTCAAAGTGTTGCATTTTAAGAACTAAAGAGAACAAAGCTAAAACTACCATTTTAAGTACAGTATTGTGGACTTTTGTCATTTGTTGTCTTGTGTTAAATCTATATAAAGAATATTTATTTTTAATATACAACTTGTGTGGTGTCCATCTGTAGTGTTGTCACTTGATTACTGTATGTGTTCACAAATGCTTCACACATTGCCTCTGAGATAAGCCTGTCTGCTCGTGCCAAGCTACCAAGGGGATGAGCAGGGGTTATTTTAGGAGTGTACCGTACCCCCTTACCCTGACTAGAGACAAGGGTTCCTATTTGTCACAAGTACCTACCTGTGCCAACTAGAGACCCCCAAATCTAACATTGGTGGTCAGCGGTGGGGATTCTGGACTTGCATTTGTGACTCATGAACAGTGATTGGTGAACACTACTAATGAGTGCAAACCCAAACGCAACCACGTACTATTTTTCCCTGTTTCACATTTGGAATTTGGTTTTTGGAACTCTGGTTAGTTGTTGCTCCTGTTGGACCTTGTCAAAATGGAAGTCAACTTTTCTCACCTGTACATCTACAAGACAAGGGAGCTAAAAGTATTTTGCAAGGACAGGGTGCTGCCTGTGAAGAGGAGATCCACAAGGCAGGATCTTGAGGCAGTCCTGTATAGCTATGAGGTGCTACGTTGGGGAGCAACACTAACAGACGACTGAGGAGGAATCTGAGGGGGAGGATCCCCAGCCAGAATAGCAAGAGGGCACTTGCCCTGAGGAGGAAACATTGTTTGAAATATTGGCTCGTGAAGAGAGGAATCGGATTTGTGCTCGTGACCAGAGGCTGAGGCAGCTAGACCGGGAGTGCAAGGAAATTGAGCGAGCCTTAGCTGAAATGAAAAGGTGTGTAGCTCAGGAAGTGGGCTTGGCTGAGTTGGAATTCAGCTCAGATAGTGGCAGCAAAATTAAATTTGTTAGTGCTGAGGGAGTAGCACACACACCCAGAGATGTGGCGCCTGACTTGGAGGGGGTTAACATATACCAGTAGGTTCAAGGACATGAGGTAGCGCCAGTAGTGCGCAGTGTCCCTGAGGAGAATGGGCTAACTGGCGCAGGGTTTCACGGTCCTAGTGGTGGGAGGGACACTCAACTGATTCTAGATGAGAGGCGCAGGGAGAGGGGTTCCCCCAAGGGTGAAGTCCTGGTATGTGAGTGTAAAGACCACCCAGAAGAGTGTAGGTTGAGTGACAGAGGCAGTCAGATAGTGTCTTGCCAATCTCAGGAGAGTGGTGTGGAGTACGTGCCCGAGGCACTGTATGGTGAGGTGAAGGATAGTTTGGTTAACCCCTGTGGGGGGCTGTGTGATCCAATTGTGGGAGAGCATATTGTAAGTCCCTGTTTTCCAGAACTATGCCAACACCTGTTAGAGAGTGAGTTCTCTGACCCCAGGGAGCTCACATTGGAGGCACACCTTTTGGTGGATTCCAGAGGGTCTTGAGAGGCATTGGGGAGTGACCCTGAGAGGAGTGGCTCAGGTATCTTCCCACCCAGAGTGGTGGAAGTGGTTCAGTGTAGCCCAGCTAGGTCCAAGTGTAGTGGGAGGGGTGTAGGGACTCACGTCCTGTCTCAGTGGAGAAAGAGTGAGTGTGGGGCTGTGTGTCCCAAGGTGCCCGAAACTCAGTCTCAGGGCCTGGTTGATTCTTTAGGGGAACACCAGGTGGGGATCCTAGGCTGTCCTGATGGGCCGCCCGTTGAGGGAGATCCCCTAGTGTCTGGTGAACTGGGAGTGTCTGTAAGCAGGCCTCCATCAGTTCTAGTGTTTGGCAGTGCCGCTCCAGTTAGAAGGGTACAGAGGTCCAGATTGAGGGGTGAGAGGGGGAGAGAGTCCCCAGTGGAGGACTGAGTCACCAGTGAATGACCATGGTGACACCACTTCTGTCTGGGGGATCTCCGCGCACTGTCAGATGGACAGGGGTCGGGAGATCTGTGACAGGCAGACTGTCACACGACACCGGAGTATGGGTCACCATCGGGGGGGAGCATATGTGCTCCCAAGGAAGTCCTGGGTTGCCAGGTAAGTGTTCAACCGCAGAGTTTGGTCCCTGGGTTGGGAAGCCAGGTTTAGGTGTTGTCTGACCTGGAGGAAGGGGCAACTGTAATCAGTGTCCTGAACGAGGTAGCTTCTAGGGGTACCCCTCCAGTTGGGAGGGTGCAGTGCTCTGGAGGGGGAGGCAGAGGGAGGGAGTCCTCGCCTCTGATCCCGGTGCAGCCTGAAGGTTTAGACCCTAGATTGGAGGGCCAGGTTCAGGGTGTACCCCCGGACCTGGAATCCCAGTTGCAGGATAGAACCCCTGAACTGGTGGGCGAATTGTGCAGGACACCTGCTACAGGCACCCTGACAATTATGGAAGGGGGTACCGCTCCAGGTGGGTGGGTACAGAGCCCCAAGGAGGAGGACCGGGTGTGGCAGAGGCCACCCCAGTCTCTAGTCCAGCTGCCGGATACAGGCCTAGGGCTGGTGGGTCAGTGCCAGGATGTCATACCTGACCTGACAGGAGGGAGAGTGGACAAAGGGTGCCAAGCACCTGGGGCTACTGGCCCCCGTTCTCAGACGCCACAGAGGTTTGAGAACACTGAGAGGCATAAGGCCTGGGTCTCGCCCCTATTTATTTATTTGAAAAGTTTTATATAGCGCTGGCTAGACCCGGAGGTATCAGAGCGCTTTACATGAGAATCAGCGAGTTACAGGTTACATAGTTACACCAATTAAATCAAAACATCACAGAGGGAGGTGAAGGGAAGAAAACACAATGGGGAAACAAGGAAAACAGTGTCAGATGACGTGGGTAGGTGACGACCGAAGGGGTGAAATCTAGGACAGACTCCTCTATAGCTGCATATGACAGCTCCACCGGGCATCGGCCAAGGTTGCTCGTGCACCAAGGTAAGTACAAACAGTTTTGGTACCCGCCCAGGGGCATCCTAAAGGTCCATCGAAAGTTCCATCAAAGTTCCACTGGGCATGGGCCATGTTGATCCAGCTCCATGCTATGCATAATGTTCATGGTTTCATTACGGGAGCATCGTCACAGATCAATTGGCAGCACCCATCCTGGAGTTACTGGGAAACCAAGACTTACTGATTTTATTGAATGTCCAATATGCACCCTGAGAGCCTCCCGAAAGTATTCTAAAGACCAATATATTATTTTCTTTTTATACAGTGGATTCTCCTAATCCTTTGTTTCTATGAATGGAAGTGTTTATCATTAGACTGTTGATGTGTTTCAACCCGCTTCACTTGGGCCTCATTGTAGTAAAATGAGGTTTGGGGCTAATCAAGGGGGAATAGAGGAGGGAAGAGTTTAGAAAGGATTATAGGTGATATCACAGTAGTAGAAAGAGGTTTGTGGTGAGGAAATGAGGGATAGAGAATGGAAGAGTCAAGAAGGGATCTTAGCGAGATCATAGGAGTAGAATGAGGCTTGGGATGAGTGGGGTGAGTTGGAGAGAAGAGGTAGAAGATATATTGAGAGGTATAGATGAGACAGTAGTACATTGGAGGGAGTTGAAAGTTATTTTTCTTTTTATGGTAGGAGTAAAGTAATAAATGTATACATACATACGTAGGAAGAGTACACATTCAAAAGGAAATGAATACAGATATATAAAATCGTAATGCATAAATTTCCATATGTGCAAGTATGGAGAGAGAGTTACAAATTCAGACTTCCAGGTGTTGCTGTACGTGCAAATTAATTTATTTGTGTATGTATTATATATCTCGATTCAAAAAGCTTTATTTCTACATAATGTCATAAAAGCGTTACAGCATATGATATAAAATACCCATTAAAAAAATGTGTTCTTCAGGCAGAATCGACCACATTTAAAATTGTCAGTTCATCAATATTAAGAGTAAAAGACCAAGGTCAACTTCATTAATAAAAACACTGAAATAAAAACGAGAACACAGGTTAAAACGTTAAGATATATTCAAATAGATTTGGAGGCACAACTCAAAAAGAGGGCAGACCATAATCCTTGCAAGAACAATATTATCAAAAGACAACGGATCAAAATCAAAACATGGAGTTAAAACACCAACAAGAGTTAAAAATATCATCGTAACACGAAGTGCGAATGGCAGAAGTGTTCAGCATGAGTGATAGAGTTTAGATAGCGCCCCATAACAAAATGAAAACAATGTCCCACTGAAAGAAAAATGCAAACCTATGCAAGATTTATCTCCTTCACAACCATTTTTGATTTATGCACCACATCCAGCTTAGAAACTTAGCTAAAGGGATTGCTTTGCCTTCCAGAGGCGGAGAACATAGTAATCAAATTGGAATCCGCCTCCAACTCATTAGTCTGCGTGCTAGTTCATAGGCCCACGCACTAGATGGCCCTATTTCCCTTATCACTAAACGAACAGATCGCTAACCTTGTCATCGATCATGCCAAAATCCTCCTCGTAGGCGATTTCAACTATTGGTACAATAACCCTCACGAAGGACCTCAGTTCACCGAGCTAACCAATCTCCTCACCAATCTGAATTTTACCAAACAAGTCTCCTCACCCACTCATCTCAAAGGGCACATTCTAGACCAAGTCTGGACGAACTGCCTGTTAACATCGGCACTCACAATTCTCCACTGCATATGGTCTGACCACCATTTATTAAAATTCATGTTAGAATAGATCACCACCGAGAAAACCCCCACGATCGCGGGCGGGTTGGCCAGGAAATGTAACTCAATTGACAAAAAGGATTTTCTTGACACTTTGGTCAACACAGCCCCGCCAACTGATCCTGATATCAACATTGCGGAAGCAAGTCTGTCAGGCTGGCTACTCGCGGCTAGCGACATGCACGCACCCTTCAAAAAAGTTAACCTGGCCCGCCGACGCCCACAGATGGTTCTCTCTTGAACTTAAATCCAAAAAACTGGCCCTGCGCCAACTAGAGAGGCAGTGGCGACAGAATGATTCCTCTGACAAGAAACTCCTGTACACTACAGCATGGAAAGAATATATGAAGGCCATTCTCGGGGTCAAAGCTGCCCACTTCTCCTCACGTATTCTTAACTCTAACAAAAGTTCCAAAGAAATTTTTACAATCATGAACGAGCTGTCCAACCCAGACAGAATCTTCCCCAAGGCTGTCCCCACCCAAGCACTGTGCGACTCACTGAACAACTACTTTATAGAACAAGCATTTGCAATGCAATAGGTCTCGCATTTGCGAGAGTTGGAGCTATTGGCATTGTAAATGACAATGCTTTTTATTCATTTGTTTTTAAAGCCTGCAATCGGTGCATAAACACGCACTTTGAATGTATAGTCCTTGCTTACGAGAAGAAAGGCTGGCAGTAAAAGAGACTGTGAGCCTTGCTTCTCATAAGCATGGACTATAAGTACAAAGTGCTTGTTTACGCACAGCTTGCAGGTTTTCAAACGCAGAAATAAAACACATTGTCATTTACAATACCAATAGCTCAAACTTTCGCAAATGCGCGACCTATTGTATTGCAAATGTTGGTTTAATTCAAGTAATGGGGACGGACACAATCTTTTGCAAGGTTTAACATTTTTGCAGGCCACAGGCTAACATGCCCAAACTGGTTGGATCCAGCGTGGGTTAACACGCATCCTTCCATATTGCACTAAGCCTTGTTTTAGGGTGTGTGTTGGGTCATGGGCGAGAAAGTTGAGTACACAGGCATGTAGGAGAGGAAGGGACTGTGGGGAAAAAATGAATTCTTCTATATTGTTTTTCTCCAATCAAATGCAAAATGTTGTTTATCAAGACGTTAAACATTTGGTTCCAGGTGAAAAACCATACTTTTTGGAGAGATTCAATTCCATGGCAAACTACTCCCATCTTATGATGGCTAGCTCACGTTGTATAAAATGTAAAAGTTAGCCCCCACAGCAATACAAATCAATATTTTAAAGTCTTAATGGGTTATGCAGACACGTATTCCATTTTAACACAAATAAGGCCACACAACAAGCATGCACAACAAACGAAGAGGCAGTGTGTATATTGGCCACCCAGATAACATGGGGTAGATTAAATAACGTGGAAACTCAACCAGGGACGGTTAGAGTTGATTTAGTCTACCCCACTAAATGAGGGATAAACATTCCATATCATTTTTACACGTGGTACCTTGGATACTGATATTTCAGTAGAAATTTGGGCTCCCAATTAACAATATTTGTTATGCTCCAATATCTCTGAAACTAACGAATTTACATCAAATCACAAAAAGCACGCTCATGTATCAACAAAACCTAAAAAAAAAAAAAAAACACACACACACCTCACAGGCCAATTACAAAATACACAAGTCACGTGGGGGTAAAGTGTACCAGGGTACAATGACATTTTAGTGGATGCATTCATACTTCTTAAATGCAGTGTGTCACAGGTACTGAATAAAATAAAGCAAGGAAGTGCGCTGAAGATGAGTGCGAACAAGGACTAGATGTTGGAACATTAAAGAAGAAAAAAGACAGTTTTTGAACGGAGAAAGAATGCTCTATGGGCCCGCACGGTTTCCCAATTAAAAGATCACTGTGGGCGGGTATGGTCATCTAACGCTAACCTGAAAAAAAGAAGATATACATATAGCCTTGCTAGTTCACGAACTAGAGGGTGTGAGGACGTAGTAAGAGACTGGATCTCGAAGAAGAAAAAAAGGAAAATCTTTGCCCAACGTTGGTCACTAATTCTGTCAAAGAGTACAAAAATATATTTGGGCTCAAAATGAAACCAGGAACATGAACACACACATTTCATTATTTTTATAGTTGAGATTACAACACCCAACGGCATTGTGTTGGTAATTGACTCACTATACAGATAGTGTTCAAATACGGAGGAAGGACCATTTGAGAAGTGAGAACGTATCATATTGGAAAAGGAAAATGAATGGAGCGTGCGCCCGTTACAATGTAAATAACGCTGTACACAGCACAAGTAAACAAGTGCTGGTTGTCAGAAATAAACAGGCGGATGAGAATTTTAGAAGCTTCCAAATCAGAGCTGTCATCATGGTGGCTTTGTATGAGGCATAGTTTAGACCATTTGCCTCTCTTTAAAGAACGTAAAAATGTTTCAGGATCCCATATGACGGCTGTACAGAGTATGGGGAACAATTCATAATCAACTCAATGTATCACTGGCTAATTGAGAAAATAAAAAAAGTAAGAGCTATTGGCAACGTAAATGACAACATTTTTATTTATGTGTTGGTTTTGAAAACAGATAAATAAATGGCATTGTCATTTACAATGCCAATAGCTTAATCTATCGCAAATGTGAGACCTATTGCATTTGCAATGCAATAGGTCACTTATTTACATGAGTATGAGCTACTGACATTGCAAATAACAATGCATTTTATATATGTTTCAAAAACCAAAACATAAATAAAAGGTGGCACATACATATATAAATGCATACACATACATATATATATATATACATATATACATATATATGTGTATATGTGTGCGCGTAGAGGTAGTGAGAGGTAGAGTAGTAGAGTGAGTAGTAGAGAGTGAGTAGTAGAGATGTAGAGTGAGTAGTAGAGTGAGTAGTAGAGAGTATTAAAGTAGTACAAAGTGAGTAGAGAGTAGTAGAGAGTGAGTAGTAGAGAGTATTAGAGTAGTACAAAGTGAGTAGAGTCTAGTAGAGAATGAGTAGTAGATAGTAGAGAATGGATAGTAGAGAGTGAGTAGAGCATAATTGAGATTAGTAGAGTGAGTAGAGAGTAGTAGAGTGAGTAGAGTAGTAGAGAGTAGTAGAGTGAGTAGAGTAGTAGAGAGTAGTAGAGTGAGTATTAGAGAGTAGTAGATAGTGAGTAGTAAAGAGAACTAGAGAAGTTGAGTGAGTAGCGAGTAGTAGAGAGTGAGTTGAGAGTAGTAGAGAGTGAGTAGTATTGTAGTAGAGGGTGAGTAGTAGAGAGTGAGTAGTAGAGAGTGAGTAGTAGAGAGTGAGTAGTAGAGAGTGAGTAGTAGAGAGTGAGTAGTAGAGAGTGAGTAGTAGAGAGTGAGTAGTAGAGAGTGAGTAGTGATTAGAGAGTGGATAGACAGATTGAGAGGGTGGTTGGATGAGTGAAAGAGTAAATGAATGATGGATGGATGAGTGAAAGAGTAAATGGATGGATGGATGACTGGGTGGCTGAGCGGAAGGATGAGTGAAAGGATGGATGGGTGAGTGCAAGGGGTATGGATAGATGAGTGGAGTAGTGAATGGATAGATGGATGGTGTGAACGAATTGATGGATGGATGACTCAATGAGTGAAATGGCTAACTTTCATTGTGATCGTTTCTGGGAGGGTTGGGGTGCATCTTGGTAAATGTTAAAAACTGACCTTGAACAGCCGTGAGCTTTTACCGTACCTCCTCAACTGAAATAAACACGTTTCCTACATATAAATCACTCAGTTCCCAGTACCTTCTTGCAATCCACTCCGCTGTCTTTGCCGTCTCTTTCAGGTTTTGAAAGCCTGGGCAGTTTCATATTTCCAAGTGAGGCATAAAGGGGAGTTCCTGCACTACATGCATAGAGAAGCGCTCACAGATCCGAGACATCAGTGCTATTAAATAAGGCCTTCCAGGCCACCCTCTCGTGCACCGTGTCCAGATCATTTAAGGAATAATATCCTGCCAGGAGGTTCCTTGGAGGGCTCATGTGGAAAGGGGCAAGGGGGGACACTGTGTTTAGGCAGCATGGGGAGGAGGCAGCAAGGAGTTAAATTGTTAAGTTAGGGGTAGTGCTAGGAGGGCCGCATTTCTGCTGTTTTGGCCGCGGGAGGTTCGTGGTCAGGGTGGAGGAAACGTATTCGGGGCTGGGACGAAGGTGTGCCAGGGGGTGCGGTGGGGGAGGGGCGGTAAATTGGACAGCTGGGGAGGAGGTAGCGAGGGGTCTGGTGGCAGGACAGATGGGGGGGCGAGGCCATAGCCAGAGGGGACAATTGCGGCTGGAGGGCATGGAGGGGGGATGGGTGGGGGGGGTGGGAGTAGTCGTAATGCCAATGCTCGTTCCGGCTGGGGATTACGGAATGAGCCTTTCATGCAGGCCTTTGAATACTCCACCCGAGGCCGTGCTTTCAGCAGCTAACACTTCCCTGACAACTTGCCCGACTTGTTTAGCGCTGAAGCCTCCCAAGGTTTGATATAAAAGAAGTTCTGCCCTGAGAACTAGGGAGTGTTTGGGATCTGTGTGGCCTGTTGTGGAGGGCGCGTGAGGTCTGTGAAGTGCGCCCTGTTGTGGGTGTTGAGGGTGCGTTAGGGACGGTAGTGTCTCTGAAGTGCGGCCTGTTGTGGAGGGCGCGTGAGGGACTGTGGAGTCTACAGTGCGGAGGGTGCGTGAGGGACTGGAATGTCTGTGAAGAGCGGGCTGTTGTGGAGGGTGCGTGAGGGACGGGAGTGTCTGTGAAGCGCGGCCTGTTGTGGAGGGTGCGTGAGGGACAGTAGTGTCTGAAGTGCGGATGGTGCGTGAGGAACTGGAGTGCCTGTGATGCGCGGCCTGTTGTGCAGGGCGCGTGAGGGACGGTAGTGTCTGAAGTGCAGAGGATGCACGAGGGACGGGAGTGTCTATGAAGTGTGGCCTGTTGTGGAGGGTGCATGAGGGACAGGAGTGCCCGTGAAGCGCAGGCTGTTGTGGAGGGTGCGTGAGGGACGGGAGTGCCAGTGAAGGGCGGCCAGTTTCACTGGGAATGCGGGAATATGTGTGTGCGTCCGTCCCCGACCGTCCATGCTGGCCACTCCAGAGGCCCAGCATACACAATGGAGTGACTGAGGGATGTATGCTCCCTCTCTCCGCATAAGCTGTACATTCCTTTACCACTATCCCAAGCTCAGTACCCACTGGCTGCTTGCTCTGGGGCGGGTATGGCATTTGCCGACACGTAGGATCCCGGGTTTACTTTTGGCCACATCGTGTGTAGTTTGTTGTGTAATTATTATTATTACTTTTTTAATGTTTTCCATTACTGACCTTAGTGGTTTAGATTGTAAGTAGACATTTTTTTATACAAAAAAACGCAGCAGATCAGCAGCAGAAAAGTACTGCCAAATAGCTTATCTTAAAGCAGTCCTCCACGATTTATCAGGTATTTGACTCCAGAGTCAAGACGGGAGCTGCTGATAAAGACGTTTTGAAGGAAAATGATAAGTCAGTCTAAAAGTCTACTGGCCCGATCCAGTGGTACAGTTTCACTGAAACACTGTATAAAAACAAGAGAAAGGTAGGAGGGCGGGAAGAGAGGAAATCGAGAGGCAAACGGAGAGCGTGAGACAGAAGGCGAGAGAAGGGAGAAGAGGAAAGGGAAACATGTAGTTAGTGTAGTGACGAGGGAGGGGAGACAGAGTTAGAGATTGTAAGGGGAAGTAAGTGCGGGAAAGAAAAATATACAAAAATTCGAGGTATTTTGATTTCCACAGGGACCGAAAAGTAATTCTGTATACAGGCCTCACCAGTGAGTCCGAAGATTCTGCCAGCACCTTCCTAAAAAGAAATATATATGCCACCAATGAATAGTTATTATGTCAACGCTATCAAATCCTCGTAATTAACTTACTGGTCTGCAGCTCTTAGGTCTGTGTGTTATCAGTTTCGATTAATAAAGCATCTTCCGTCTGCGCAAGTGAAAATAAATACAGCAAGAGTGCAAGCAAGGAGTGGGTGGCCGCTGCCCATGAAATTTTTTTTTCTTAAAGAACATCTCATTTCAGTAACAAGCTCTTGGCATTGCTGTGGGGAGGGGTGGGGGGGGGGGGGAAATGCGAGACATGGCCTGGCGAGTGTGAAGCAGTGGGAGACACGGCGCGTGTGCTTATATATCATTTGATTTCTGTCAGTGATAATAGATTAATTGCTGTCCACGAGAGCTGTGTGGAGTCGGGTTAGAGTCAGAAAGATGTGTAATGCCAGGTTAGAGTCAGTCGTACCCCACGCGACTGACTACAGACCGTTCTCCAGAGAAAATGCCCTTTTCGGAGAAACTCGTCTACTGGGAAAATCCTCGCATGTCGCCTTTATAGGTGAAGGTCCTCCGTCCCTCTGTTGTTCGTCTGTGTCTCAGGCACTGCCCCACTCAGCCCGCCTGTGAGGGGACTAGCAATGAAGGAGGCTGAAAGGAAATCAATGGGGCAGCCGAGCGGGCAGCAACTAATGAGAATCTGTAGCCGAACCTAACTACAGCCACTTGACAGAGGGAAATAAAATACGCGGAGGCGCAGAAGCTAATACACTGGCAGCTCGCCGTGCCCTAGCAGTAATGCTTACTGTAAAAGGACCGGCAAAACATGACAGTGTAAATACCATCGATTTTGGCTTATCGCACCGAGGCGCCCATGAGCTAAAAATATACGTCAAAATATGAACAAGGGAAAGAGACCATTTAGGCGGACGGTGGTGGTTCGGGCCACTGACTTACACATGGACATCAGAAACAAGCTCTTGGCATTGCTGTGGGGAGGGGGAGGAGAAATGCGAGACACGGCCTGGCGGCCGTGAAAGTGAAGCCGGCCGTGGGCAGTGAATAATTAGGGGAGGAGAAATGCCTGAGGCAAAGCGGCCGGGAAAGGATCCCTTTGATGTGGCCGTGAAAGCAATTAGGGGGGGTGGAGAATTGAGGCCAGCGCACACTGCGCACGTTGGAGAAGCCTGTGGGAGGGAGGCTGATTGCTTTGATGTGGGGAAATGCGCGTGCTTCTCTTCACGTGAACTGTTGGAAATCCGGCCCTTAGTTTAAGAACCTATTTTGGCCTCAAAAATTCTCCCCTATCCATTCCTGCGGAATGGGATAGGCGCGACCTAAAAAAATATTACCATTAAAGCTAGCAATCCTAAACACCCCTCCCCCCCCAACTCGACCTCCTCCGTTACACGCAGTAACAACTGCATGTTAAGCTGTTTCCCAACCATCAGCACCGAGACCTTTCAGAACCTCCTGGCTAAGGTCAAATCAGGATCCCCTACGGACTGCCGCCCACCTCACATACTAAAAGATTCCCTCTCAACATTCCCGGGCCCTGCCCTCGCCTTCCTGAAAGCTAACCACTGTCAGTGGCTATCTCTTGGGACACACCTGTGAGCAAGTTAAGGTTAGATGCTGCACAGGTGGTGTCCACAGGTGAAGAGAAGGGATCCCCATGGATTAGCTTGGTGGGCTATGAGTATGGACAGAGGAAGTGAAATGGGTTCAGATTGGCGTAGAACTGGAATATGCCCTGCAGTTGCGGGCCAGGTCCAGGTTCTATCGCCCAAAGCAAGGAAGCCCATCAAGGTAGTGACTGGTCTCCCCTGCGTTTTGGCTGGAAGGGGGTTGTGTTGGACGTAGCCCTTTTTGCAGGGTCATCCCTGAACTTTTTGCCTTCCTCCTCTATTTTTTTCTGACCTGTTGTTGGCTGTTTTAGGACTCTGGGCACTTTACCACTGCTGATCAGAGCTAAAGTGCATATGCTCTCCCTATTGTAAATTGATGTATGGATTAGTGATTCCATGATTGGCGTGTTTGGTTTACTTGTCAGTCCCTAGTACAGTGCACTGAGTGTGCCCAGGGCTTGTAAATCCAAATGCTGCTAGTGAGCTTGCAGCACTGGTTGTGCCACCCACAGAAGCAGCCTGTAAAAGTGAATCTTAGGTCTGCCATTGCAGAGCCTGTGTGCAGTCTGGTACTGCCAGGCTGACTGGGCAAGTGCACCCACTTGACAGTCCCTAAACCTTCCCTTTTCTTCATACAAGACACCCCTATGGTAGGCCCAAGGGTGGGGTGCATTGTAAGTATAAGGTAGGGCATGCCCTGGTGTGTGTGGCATGTCCTAATAGTGAATTACAGCTATTTTCGTTTTTCACTATTGCAAGGCTACCTGTTCTCCATAGGCCAGAATGGGCAGTTAGATTATTATAGCTTATAATCCTAACTGACTCAGGGAACATGGAGGAAATTCGAGTTTAGTATGCCTGAACTTAGTGAAGTTGGTTTTAACATTCTGTGTTTCAGAATACCACTTTTAGAAAGAAGCTATTTTCTCATCTAACTATCCAAGCCTGCCTCTGTCAGGTTGTGTATTCCTTGTCTGGAGTTTGAGTGACAGGGCTGGGGGATTCCAGGAGACAGGGCGAGTCAGCACAGGGCTGAATAGCAGATCGGCATGTAGATGGGTGGGAGGAGTTGCAACAGGCACCTGGATAGGGCTGTGCCTGCCTTCCACACTGCCGGCTCCACCCCCTGTGGTGCGTCTGATGTCTCTGCCCTGCACTGTGAAAGGGGAGAAGCAGTCATGTCAACAAAGTGCTCAAGGGCTGTGCCTTCCCTCCACAATGCTAGCTCCACCTCTAGTGGTGCGTCTGATGTCTCTGCCCTGCACTTTGAAAGGGGAGAAGCAGTCATGTCAACAGAGTGCTCCAAAACTGGTTTGGACAAGGCACAGGCCCCTCTGCCTTCAGAGGGCAAATGATTTTGGGGTATAAGTTTTGGGACCCTGATCCCAAGAATTTAGATCACTTTTGGACTACAAGAAGAAACCTTTGCTGAGGAGAGGAACCTGAAGAAACTGAGGAGAGACTATCCCTAAGCTGAAGTGCTGCTTGGGGGATTGGCCTGCAGTGTTTGCCCTACTGCCAAAGAAAGGAGAAAGAACTTTGTGTGCACTTTATTCAACTTGTGAAGGATCTCCAAGGGCTTGAGAAAAGAGCGTGCCTCCTGCTGAAGTCTCAGGGACAACAGACTTCAACCCCCTGCTCCACAAAAAGTTCTTTGGAAGTGCCTGCTGCTGTGTTGGGCCTTCTGGGGGACTGTGTGTCGCAATGAGCTGGAAGCGCGACTGAAGAGGAAGAAGCGGGTCGCCGTCGGTACCGCTGCATCTCTGAACAAGGGGGTGGCTGCTATAGCAGACGCATTGCACTGCATCGAGAGAAGCATCTTGCAATGAAGAAGCAGCGTGCTGCCGTCGCATCTCTGAGCAAGGGTGTCGCCGCTGTAGCGGTCGCATTGCACCGCATCGAGAGAAGCGCCTCACATCCACGGAGAAGCATGCCACCGTCTGAGTCACTGTCATCGCATCACTGAAGAAGGGTGTCACCGCTGCAGCTGTCGCATCGAGCAGAAGCGTCTCGCATCGAGGGAGAAGAGTGTCGCCGCCAAAGCCGCTGTCGTCGCATCTCTGAACAAGGTTGTCGCCGCTGCAGCTGACGCATCGAGTCGAGACTTCTCGTAACATCGGAGAAGCGTGCCGCATCAGGAAGAACTTGACGTCTTTATTTCTTTGCACCGGATCTTGCCGCATTTCCATCTTTGCAACACTTTTGTTGCCCTGCATGTCACATCTTAAGGTACATTGACTCAAATGTGTTGCATTTTAAGAACTAAAGAGAACTAAGCTAAAACTACCATTTTAAGTACAGTATTGTGGATTTTTGTCATTTGTGGTCTTGTGTTAAATCTATATAAAGAATACTTATTTTTAATATACAACTTGTGTGGTGTCCATCTGTCTGCTCGTGCCAAGCTACCAAGAGGGTGAGCAGGGGTTATTTTAGGAGTGTACCCCCTTACCCTGACTAGAGGCAAGAGTCCCCATTTGTCACTAGTACCTACCTGTACCAAATAGAGACCCCCAAATCTAACATCTACCACTGGCAATAAGGCCAATAACACAATATAGGGCTCAGTACAGGTCTTAGAAAATTATTTCCATGCTCAAGCCTTGGTAGCTTGGCTGCGAGCAGGCAGGCTGAACGTCAAAGACTGGTATGTAAAGCATTTAAAAACACCAAATCAGTAAATAATTAAGACACAACATACAAAAATCCAACAAAAATTTATAACAAGCATTTGCAATACAATAGGTCTCGCGTTACTAATAGTTTGAAGTATTGCCGTTGCAAATAATAATGCAACACAAATAGCTCATACTTTCAGTAATGCAAGACCTAGTGCATTGCAAATGCTTGCGTAGCGAGCCAGGAATCCTCATTGTATGCCTCAGTGCAGTACAGCAAGCTGCTCCTAGAGGGCCCTAGTGAGCAAGGCACCAGTGCTGCATGTCTAGGTCCAGTACCGCAATCTGCTCCTAGAGGTCCATAGTGAGCAAGGCAGCAATCAGCACTGCATGTGTCGGTGCAGTACCGCAAGCTGCTCCTAGAGGTCCCTAGTGAGCAAGGCATAAACACTGCATGTCTAGGTGCAGTACCGCAAACTGCTCCTAGAAGTCCCTAGCAAGCAAGGCACCAGCACTGTAGGTCTACAAAGTTGGAGTTATTGCCATTATAAATGGCAATGTTTTTTTATGTAGCCATGTTGCAGGGTTCAGTACCATATGGGGCCAAAAGGGGAACTCTTTTAATAACATATGGTACTGCACCCTGCAGAAGATATGGTATATCCACCCTACCCATAATGCATTGCATGCAAAATAGTACTACAAGTACATTCAAATAGTTATGTCCATATATACAATTAGCAGCTTTGAAATGTGACAGAACAATTATTACATTAATTTCGGATTAGGTTGTACTCTGTGTGGAGAGGATGAAGGGAAATTTAAAGACGGTCTCATATAAATGTGAGATGTTCCAGTTAGTGAAGTAACCACTGCCAGCCTAGCTTAGGACCAAGTGCATGTCCTGCAGCCCTTTAAGAAAATAGCGCCTTGAGGCTGAAATTAAAACCGAGGGAGTAACACATGTAAAAGGGGGTGTCCTCATGGGAGTGTACAAGAAGAGACAAGGGGGTACTAAGGAGGCGCTACCAAGCCTGTTGACCAATGAAAAACCACCATTTACAAAGGACCGGGACAGGAGCCAATTAGAAAGTGGGCAGAGCTGTATGCCCGTATCCTGAAAACAGCATGTCTCGAAGAGACAGTGCAAGCGCTGCCTAGGAGATACCTAAAAATAGGAAATATTTTTATCTTTAAAATGACAC
The DNA here is from genome assembly GCF_964261635.1 of Lissotriton helveticus. Lineage (NCBI taxonomy): Eukaryota > Metazoa > Chordata > Amphibia > Caudata > Salamandridae > Lissotriton > Lissotriton helveticus. The sequence continues at coordinate 484,802,532 of NC_136067.1, read as the reverse complement.
CAAAATGAAAAAAATTCCAATGTAGAAAGCCTGAGATATGAATTTGTAAAGCGTTAGCACTATATAGCACATAGAAAGCTATAGCGCCTATTGGGACATCTGGTCACACTAGACCGGGACAAAGTCAAAGGTTCAGGCCAACCATGATGAAGCCCTGCACGGCTACCCCTCGCGGTAGGTTTCGGTCAAGATTTTAACCTTCTGACTTAAAAACTTTTCTGAATCTTTTCTTCCTGTGGTCTCTCGAAGCTCTCAGTTCGTCCGGATTCGTTGAGGGTTCGCCGGCTTGCCTTGCGACAAACTCCTGATCAAACTTATGGAAGTCAGACCTCCGGAGCATCCAGCGGGACGAACCAGGGATTCAGGCCGACAGTCTAGAACTACAGCCCTGTAGACTACCTGGCTACAAAAGGACTAACGAGTGGACTCCCTGCAAGCTACAGGTTAACAGAGCTAACTTGGAACATCAACACCAGGAATCCTCAGCCTGGAGTACTACCAGTGGATTTGTTGGGGTTTTGTACAAGTGGATTGTAGGAACTGAAGTCCCAAACTTGCAAGGATCATCTTGGAGCTTCCAGATCCTTGGAGGAAGTCTTGGACACTTTGGGACCTTTGGGAAACTTCAATGGGACATTATAGGCATCTCCAAACTAGAGGATCTCATTGAGGGTGCACTGGACTAAAAATACCTCTGCTTGTTGTTCAAGATCTCTCTCTCTCCCCCTCCTCTTCTTCTTTATCATCTTTTTTAAGTTGGAAAAAGGATTTCCACGCTGTGGCATGAAAGACTGGACATCCCAAGTCTGGAAGAGGGACACTGAATGCATCACACAATAGGTAGCTGGTTAAATTCCACTCAATTTAAAAACAAACATGTTAACTGTCTTGGCAAAAATAGCTATTATAAAAAATCTTAAAAGAAATCCAGCTGATATACAGGACTGATTGTATTAATGTGGGGCCTTTGCATCTCCATCCCTTTTTGGGATTTGCTGCTTCATTATTCTCAAGGCAGGTCAACAAAAGTGCATTGAGGGCCACAGACATGTAAATATGGTGAATATTACAAGTTGAGACGTGGTATTGACTAGCACAACATAATTTAAAATGGCACTTTTTTACCACAAATCTATCACATCGTTTTTACTTGTAATCGTTAAAAGGTAAAAAGGCGGAGTTTCTCAGTAAAAATATAAATGCAAACCGCTACTGACACCACCTTGATACTGGCGTGAATACTCTTGAAACCTGCAGCAGGAAGTGGGGATGTGGTAGTGGCGATCATGTGAAATACTTCTTTTCTACTACATATTATATGCTTCTTTGCCATAAAATTGCTGTTGATTGCCAAAACAAAATGTAAGGATTGTTTTTTTTTGTACTATCTCACCATACATCTGGCTCACACATGATAAATAAAACAAGTTGATATCCACCCCCCCCCAAAAAAAAACACAAAGGCACTCATTTATTTGAAAAACGTTTTGCCACTGTCAGGATGATATGTTCCAGTTTGGCGGCATACCATTTTTATTCTGCCTGAGCACAAACAAATAACTATGCAATTGCATTTAAAATGAACGTCGTGTATTTCACCATTATACCATGAATGCACAAGAATATATTCTCACTCATTTGCAAATCAAAAAATCAAGAGATACAAGTTCTTGATACTTTATTGTAGCATACTAGAATTGCTAAACAATGCATAAAATGTAGCTTTTGCAACTTACCAGCAGTTGCTTTCTGCACATCCAGCTCTTTCGCCATTTTGTCAAATTTTCTTTGCATCCTTCGATCAGTTTCTGGAGTTTTTTCTATAAAGTCCTTTGGCTGCATACATTTGTGCTACAATGCACCATGGAAAAAATTCAACAGGAGTCATTTATCATGGACCCAGTTCTTGTTACCATAAAACTAGACATGGTTTGCAAGCCAGGCAAAGACATCATGATCAGTGCATTTAGTCTTCTAATCGTAGTCCTTTAGCCCTACCCTCCTTTCTATGGAAGGTGTGCCAATCACTGGAATGTACAGACACAAAGTCTTTGCTAAAGCATCTGGAAACTCAGTGAGTGCAGCCTGCCACCCAGGTTTCCCCTTTGGTTGCTGCTCTTTTGTCACATGCTGAACTATTACATTAGCACACAATGGTAGGATGGCTGTTCATTATATTAACGAGATTGTGGAGGCGAGGGACATAAAGTATTAATAACTATGGTAAATCACTTGCGTGTCCATTCTCTCTAGCTCCCTACAAATGCAAAGGTACTCAAGAATGAGAAACACTGTGTTAGACGTGACAGCCTTATGATGTTCCTCCCCTCAACTTTTTTGACCTTGTTTCTGCTGACTTTAGGACTCTATGCACTTTACCACTGTTAATCAGTGCTAAAGTGCTTGTGCTCTCTCCACCAAACAAGCTAATATTGGCTCATCCCCAATTGGCGTAATTTTCTTACAAGTCCCTTGTAAAGTGCACTACATGGGTCCAGGGCCTGTAAATTAAAAGCTACTAGTGGGCCTGCAGCACTCTAACCATGACCCAGGCCTGCCATTGCATAAACCTCTTGCCAGGCCCAAACCTTCACTTTTTGTTCATATAGGGCACCACGAAGGTAGGCCCTGGACAACCCAGAGGACAGGATGCTATGTATTTAAAAGGCAGGACATGCACTTGTAAGTTTTACATGACCTAGTAGTGAAAAACTTTAAAATTCATGTTTTACTACTAGAAGGCCAATCTCTACCATGGGCTAACATAGTGATTACCTTATTACATGTTTAAAGTGTAATTCCCAATTGTGAAGATACAGACTTTCCAAGTTTGGTGTCTCTGGAATCACAATTTAAAATCACAATTTAAAATAACTTATGGTGAAGTCAGATTTTAAATTAGAAAGTTGGCATTTTCTTACTTAAGCCTTAGGCTTAGGTAGTGCAGTTATCAATAACCCAGCTGCCTTTTGTATGCTGAACTTCTTGGAAAGTGTTGACATGATCTCTGCTGGAATGGTTTGTAAAGAAATCCTTTTTCTTTAACTACCATTTTGTCTATCCTAGGTAGGTTTCTAGAGATCCAACAACACCAGTCCTTCCAATTGTCTAGCAGATCTCCTACCTTAGTTTACACTGACTCTACCTGTGCATGGTACTGTTCATCATCCCAATTTGCATAATTTAAAAAGGTGTTGCCCAGTATGTCTCTTTGTTTCACAAGTGTATTTGAGTCTGTAAATTTTAAATGTATATGTGGTCTAATATTCTGCCTGGCCTGAAACCCCCTAATGTGTTGGTTAAAGACACTTCTCTGCCCCAAATACATTATTTTGACTAAATAGCTCAACCTCCGTTCAAGGAAGGATATTCAACAAAGAAGACGGTTTTACCATTAAGGTCCATTTAAGATCACTATTGAAAAAGAGAGTGATTCTACACAAAGCCTAGAACCAATGAAATAAAACCATGGCAGTAAAAACACACTCAGTTTTCCATAAAGAACCTGAATAAATCCTTGATTCAGCACGCCAGTGCTCATGCTCTAGTAGGAAGGCTAAACTTGCACAAATAACTCATGTGTTTAAAAATACAAATGTTTATATATAGTCAGTTGTATACTCACTTTCTTTTTAATTAACTGAGGTAATCCATCATTGGTATTTATTGCAGGAAATGAAGATTCGTCAATGTGCAGTCCAGCTTCTATACATCTAGGCAATAATGGCAATTGTTAAAGCAGCTTTTCATGTGCTCACACACTATTTCATTGTTCTTGCTATTAAGGAAGTTAAAGTACAATAAAAAAACTCACACACAGAATAACAAAAACTGAAGCCCAGCCTCATCGATATTTTTGGCATATTATTAATACAGGAATCTAGAGTTTACCTACACTTGATGTAACAACATAATGCAATCCAGTGCTATATTAATATTGCGAGAAAGCATTAAAATGTTACAACGGTTATTTGTTAAATACTAGTTCACAGCTTTTATCACGTTATAAAGACAATCACAGAAAAAACTGAAACGTTCTTTTTTTTTTAAGTCTCTTTTTTTATTAAAGTTAGGACACATCACAAACCAAACAAATTGAATACTTATGTCCCTGTAAAGAAAGCAGCCAGTAAGCCTACATTCCATGGTGTATGGCATAACAACTTAGAAAAAGCACACATATCAAGTGCTAACCCAAGCGAAACGCTATCAGCCTTTACATAGTAACCGTATACCACAGCGGGAGCCCTATTACAGGGAAAGCGGAAAAGGACAACTCTAGAAACAAACAAGTAAGGCTCTCAGTAATCCCTGTATTAAACGTGAGCCGATCAGTAGTGGTAAAAGAGAAGCATTGGGGACGCTCTGTAACTTGGAGAGCAATGTCTAAATTCTTCCCTTCAAGTGTGAGGGTCTTGGAATTGAGGAAGCAACAGGGGGCTGTCAACAAATAAGTATAAAGAATAAAAGAAAGAAGGGAAAAAAAAGAGGATCTGGCCAAATGTGCGCTTCACCCAAAGAAGAGGAGAGAGAGCAGGAAGGATGTGCTGAAGAGATCCAAGGTCTGGGGCGGGGGCTGGGGGATATCGGAGTGTGGAGAGCCAGATCACCTGACATTGAGAGATCATTACAGTGAGTCCGGTTTCTGACCCCTAGAGTATGATAGAAGGGAGTCCTCAAACAGCTGCAAAGGTCGAAGTGTGGGGGGTACCAACTGGGAATGTCTGGACATAGTAAAGTAGTGTATAATGCAATGGTTCCCAAACTTTTTCATCCTGCGGCTCCCTTGACCTTTAGGCCGTTGGCCACAGCTCCCCATTATGCTCCTTTTGTTTGACGGGGTGGGGGGGTGTATACCCAGCCACTGGGGTCGTCCATTTTTCTCCCTGAAAATAATTGGTATGAAGCCGATGAAGGTATTATAATTAAAGATGTGGCGCTCACTCCTGGGATTGGGAACCACTGGTCAAAGGCTTTGCACAGCTCTTAGCAGGTACATAAACCTACTGAGATTTTTCTATAATATTTGTAAATTGGATAACACTGCTAATGGCCACAAGTTTTCACCCACCTGCTTTTTCATACAGTGCTGCACCAGAGATGGCTTCCAGGCGCTGAGAATTATTATTTTCAAGGGGCTGTTGTGTGTAAAAGCAAGCTGCCTGCAAATATTTACTTTTACTTTTAGCGCGCAGGACATTTTATTTCCCCTGTTTTAATGTAAATCTCTGAGTCTCATTCCAGGCTCACTGACCTAAATCCCGGCACCCCCGTCTACCTGCCTACAGACCTTGTGTGACCCACTCAGGCCCCGTCCTCCTCCCCAGACAGGCTCTGCTTGAACTGCTAATTAAGGTGCTGCAGCGCTTGCACTTTTCCGGCCTCCTGAACTCCTGTGTTTAAACTGAAGAATAAACCTCCACGGTTTACAAATTCTTGTGTACCACATCCTGACCTACCCCCCCTCCCGGTATTACACTTATTATCTATCAGTCAGTGGTTCCTAAACTGTGTGCTTGGTGAACATCTTTTCACGGCGCCCCTGACAAGTGTTGATGGCGCACTGGGGTGCAGCGGGCACACAGATTGGGAACCACTGGTATAATGGGTTGCCAAATGCGAGTACAATGTGTGTCCATGTGATTAATCAGAGCGGTAAGCATTTCAAGGGCTAAGACCTTCCACAATCGGAGGAACCAGGTGGCAATAGGAGGGGGTGGTTTCTTTCAAAATAAGGCTATCAACTGTCTTGCCGCCCCTAGCAAGTGAAAAAGTCACTCTACTACGGTACTCTGAAGAAGGGGGTGGCAGTCACGGGGGTGGCAGTCACGGGGGTGGCAGTCACAGTGGTGGCTGGTGACATTTGAAAGTGGTGGGGCGTAAACTTTCTGTCGGAGTTCACTGTCGAGAGCGAGCACGAACATCTAAAGAGGGTTCAGTGGGGTTCTCCCCGAGATTATTATTATTATTTTTTTTTTTTTAAAGAGTGGGTAAATGGTGCATTTCCAAGCAAGTGTGAGAAGCAAGCAGGTTAATAAAGCAATTGCGGAAGTGCAGTTATTACATTAATAAAGGGATGTCATACAACAACATGTAGAAACTGCCACAAAGTTGGTTTTATAAAAATGGGTCTAATTGGTGTTAATGATCGCACAATTAATCAAATACATTGTCTTGAAGCCATACAATATTCAGTCAGGTCTATAGGGCACATCAAGTAATATTGCAATAATTCAGGGTCTGCCACATTACCTAGGAGCTATATATTTCGAAGCACTCTCTTATATGGTAATTACAATATTATGGCAATCATTATCCAATATATAATCACACAGAAAGTTAATTGATGATGGATTTCGGTCAACATGCGTTTATGGCAAGTATATATCTAGAGGTTTGCACTCTATAAATAGCACTGAGGCAGATATACAATGTTTTGTTTCAAATAAAATCTCTGCACGAGTACATTTGGATATTTATTGATACACATTTCGAATCTTTCATAAAACAGAGTGCGGTGGCCTCAAACTAATAATAGACCTTTAAAAGAGGTTCATTGGATGTACTACTTCTAAGCTGAAGGAGACAAATTAAGAGTAGTGTTTGAGTCAAGCACCCTGGCCTTGCTCCTGGAGGCTTCCAAAGTCATAACAGACACTGGGTGGGTGACACTTGCAAGAGTCATCTCGAACTTTAATCAGACTGGCATACTGCACATGCGAGAGTGAGACGTGAAGTGTTTGACAGGTTGCTTCCCTAACAGAGCAAGAAGGAATCACACTCGCCATGTGTCCTTTTCTTCTCCTCATTCTTTTGAGAGCCAAATACTTTTTGGGGAAATCTCGAAGTCCCTGCTCCCTCTAGTTAGCAATAATTGCCCATAATTATTTTACAGTTTCAGCAGTGGTGTAACTCTGGGCCCGCACTCCCTGCATTAAAGCGGAGCCCAGTGTTCGGGGAGGAGGATAGAGGGGTAGGCAGCGCCAGGATTGGCTTGGGGCACAGGTTTCTCTTCACCCGCAGCACGCCCATTAGGAGGCCGAATGGCTCCTAATGGGCATGCGCAAACAGGTGAAAACACAAATGCTCATGAGTGGGCAAGGTAAAAAATGTGTATAACACAAAAAACACAGGGGGTCTATCAGCTGAATATTAGAGCTGTACTGTCAAAACCGAGTCCACAAGATCTCAGAATGTATATATCACAAAGACAGTGTGTTTGAGAGAAGAGAAGGAAAAAAAGGGTGAACTATACATGCATAGAGGAGACCGGTACATCATAGGGTATTCATAAATGGCTAACCAGTCCAAAACAATTCAAATAGGGTTTCCATCAAACAGACTTAATGATCAGTCATATCATTTGGCCAAACCCTTGTGCATAAAAGGCTGATCCCTTGATCATAGGGACAAACCCGCACCTTATTGCTGTTTTGGGATTCGGTCCACCAACATAAACAAAACGTCCATGATGACTGATCTTTTGATGGTAGAATAGACAAGTGCAACAGAACAAATGGTAAAATTAAAATAGGATGGAGTGCCCTCCTTCTGACTACTTTATTCTGCGGACAAGACACACCTCCTAATTAAAAACCAGAACAGTGCAAAAAGGACAGTAACAGATATCTGCCTATAGAAGGGCCAACATGTTTCTGCCTGACGGGTGTAAATCCCTTGGCATTCATCAGGGCCTCTGCTCTTATAATAGTTGCACTCCTAGTAGTGAAATGAAAGAATTAACACCATCACCAAAGAAATAAAGATAAAATTGGTTAGATACGGTACAACCTGTAGTAACCATGGACTTTCACCCTCCGACTCACTTTGGCTACAGTGAATTCCTGAGGATGGTCTGCCCTTTTCTGGTCACACAGGTGCCCATCCTGCTTTGCTGATCTGCGCCCTATCCCTTGACAAAAATGGGGAGGCGGCTAGTATTTCCCTTTGGTCACGCCGAACGACTGGGAGGGGGTGTTTGTACCTAACCTCACTTCTGCGAGATAGGGGGATCCTGATGTCACTTTGGGGGTGGCTGTGATCTCTGCTGGCCCAAGGAAGACATTGTGGGGGCGTCCCACTGGGCGTGAGCAGGTATGGGTTTCCCAATGCTCTCCTCCCACTTCAGCTTCAATACTGTAAGTGGTTCTAGGCCCTCATTCAACATTCGGGAATGGAGGCAGGTGACCGCCTTGAATGTGCCCGCTGCTATTACCACATATTGGCAGGCCATGGTCGTGCTGGGCTCCGTCTGTCCAGTTTTCCAGTGTTTGCGTATGGCCGTTGTCACGGCCGCATGCAGGAGGAAACTACCATCCGGGAGGCCAAAATGTTCCTGCACCGTCCGGAATGGCAGTAATTCACCATCAGCATATAGGTTGCCCACCATATGGAGTCCCAAATCCTCCCAATCCATGAGCGGGGACCAGTCCCCACCATGCGGCAGCGCCGTCAACATACCTAGTGGGATTTCGGGAGCATATGGGTGAGCTACCCTCGCCCGCCTCTGGCTTCTGTTCCAACACAAACGCAGGGTCTTTTCTTCTAACGTTAAACCTCGTAACTCAGGTTTCTGCTGCATGATAATATAGGACAGGATGTGTCTCTGTATTCTCCCCCCCCCCTCTGGCCTGGACAGGGCCTCTAAACTCCTTCGCTGCATTCTGTGTGAGGATCTGTAGCTGCGCCGCCAGATAATATACTTCAAAATTAGGAACCGCTAGTCCCCCCTCTGCTTTTGGCCTCTGCAGCGTATCCAGTGCTACCCGGTGCCTCCCGTGGCCCCACAAAAAATCCGTCGTTAGGGTGCGTAACTCTTGGAAGATCCTCTATGGAATCCACAATGGCAGCGTGCGAAAATAGTAAAGCAGCCGAGGCAAAGCCACCATTTTAAGCAGCGCTGCCCTGCCCTGTACCGAGAGGGGAAGGGTCGCCCAGAATGCCATACAGCCCCTCAGAGCTCGTATACAACGCCCTATGTTCCCTTCTAGTATATTATCAGCCCCGTGGTAGATGCGGACCCCTAGATAGGTGACGCATGAGTGCTCCCAAATGATGTCCCCGGTCAGCCGCGGCCGGGGCATGGCCGCCCGCAACGGGAAAATGCAGGTTTTAATCCAATTGACCCTAGGGCCCGACAACCTCCCAAAGAGCGACAGCATCGCAGTCGCCCCATTCAGGGCTTCAGCCGTGTCCTCCAAGAACACCAGCAAGGCATCCGCATAGAGTGAGATGTATTGTGGGATCCCGCCGCACAGAATACCAGCATAGGCCCTCCCTGCTCTGGCCTGGGCCGCTAGCGGTGCCATCGCCAGCGCAAACAGTAGCGGGGAGAGTGAGCATCCCTGCCTCGTCCCTCTCCGCACCGGATAATCGGAGGATATTACCGATCCTAGTCTCACCCTTGCTGTCGCCGAGGAGTAGAGGACTTTCGTCCAGCGTCCAAAGTGGTCGGCCAAGCCGTACTTCTCCAGCACCTTATCAAGGTATCCCCATTCTAAGCTATAAAAAGCTTTTTCAATATCTATGGCAGCACTGCTGGCATCTGGTCTGGGTCCAAAGAACTCTCTAACACGCGCACAAGGCGGCGGATATTGGTCGAGGTGTTCCTGGTTGGAATAAACCCGGCCTGATCTTCATGGACCAGTGCGGTCATGTGAGGTAATAGTCTGGTAGCTAGAATACGACTCAGAATTTTATAGTCCACCGTTAGCATGGACAACGGCCTATATGAGGTCACATCGCTACTCTCCTTTCCCGGCTTCAATAGTGGAACGATCAGCGCCTCCCTCATTGACTGAGGCAGGTGTTCCAGCTCCATCGCCTCGGCATAGACCACAAGCAGACGAGGCGCCAAAACATCAATATATTTAGCGTAAAATTCTACCGGTTGGCCATCTACACCCGGTGTTTTGTTACGAGCCATCTGCTAGATCGCCCCTCTTATCTCGGGAAGTGTTATTGCGCGGCCCAGATCCTCAACGCTATCCTCATCCAACTGAGGGAGCTGAATCTCCGCCAGGTAACCCTCTATGTCGGGCGCCGCAGCCTCCAGTTGACTTCGGCAGAGGGTTGTGTAATAACCCAAGATGCGCAAGAGGACAGCAGTCTGGGAATAGACCATCTCTCCCGTTGCTTTGCGCACGCTCAGGACCGGGCAGCCCCTGGGCAACGGATTCGCCAGTTTCGCCAGCAGCGTTCCCACCTTGTCCCCTTCTGCATGCACTTTTGTTGTGTACAGTCGGTAGTCATAACTTCTCAGTCTTTCCGTCTCCGCGGCTACTAGTTACCTTGCTTCCAGTAACCGTGTGTGCAGAGTCGGTTGTTCCGGCCGCCACCGCTCCAAGTCCCACAGTGCTCCCTCCGCCTTGTCTACGTCAGCAATGAGTGCCGATCGCACACCCGAGCACTTACCAATACATAGCCCTCTTACCACCACCTTGAACGCATCCCATTCTACAGCTCTAGTGGTAGCCGTTCCGTCATTCTCAGTAAAATAACATTCAATGCCTTCACGGAGGTCAGCACTAAAACCCAGATCTTCTAGAGTCTCCGGCCGTAACCGCCACGTGGGAACCGCCGTTCTCTCACGCTGCCACTTGATACACACCAACTGGGGGTTATGATCTGATATGGTCCTAGTCAAATACTCCGAGTGTGTCATCAGGACTGCTATCGCGTCACTACATAGGATTGTATCAATCCGAACATGCAGCTCGTGGAGTGCAGAAAAGAAGGAGTAGTCCCTAAAAGTAGGGTGCTGCCCCCGCCAGACATCGATAAGGCCCCATTTGTCCTGCCATGCTGTCCTCTGTATAGCTAACCTACGAACCGGGGAATTATTCAATGGTGGGTGCGACCTATCTAGCAATGTGTCCGTGATGGAGTTAAAATCTCCCCCCAGCAGGACCTGTCCCGCCAGGAAATGGGCCAGAGATCCCGACAGTCTCTCAAAAAAGCGGGCCTGATCCGAATTTGGGGCATAAATTCTGCAAAGTACTACATCCCGGCCATACAACCTCCCCTCCACCGCCACATATCTACCCTCCGGATTTATAACCTGGTTCGTGACCTGGAAAGGGACCCCTGCCCGCACCCACACCAAGACCCCTCTGGCAAACGCAGAGTATGTCGTGCCAAACACCTGGCCACGCCATCTCTTCTGCAAGGCAGTACATTCCAGTTTGGTAAGATGGGTCTCCTGAAGCAGCGCTAGCTGGATCCCACGTCTCACCAGGTATGCATGCACCTTATGGCGTTTTGACATAGTTTGCAAACCACGCACGTTCCATGTGAGACTCTTCAAATCAGGTAACGTCCCCATTGTAACCGTCCCTCAGCTCCTCCATCTCCCCATTCTGTCCGCCCACACCAAAACAGCTCTGACCCCAAGCACAGCCCCCGCACAACTCCCCTATCCCACTCCCCCAGAACAGGACCCAATAACAAATTATTAGTCCCCATCCAAACTCCCATAAAAATGCACACAATTCTAATCTGAGGTAGCCACCACAGAGAGCATTAAGGGCAATAGGAGGGTGGGTCCGTGCCAACGGGCTGCATGCTTCGCCATCACCACTAGCCCTAGATCCCATGTGAAAGTGCATCACCAGAAGTCCAGTTCCATTGTGTACCTCGAACATCCGCTCCGCCAGGACCTGTTCTCAGGAGGCACGGCCCCGAAGGGGTTAGTGACCCACGATTTCGTCTGCCGTTTGGGGTGTGACCACAGGGCCTCTGGCACTGTCCACATCGGAGAGCTCCGCGCCCGACTTCTGTCTCCGACCCCATCGCCGATCCACTTTTCTGCGAACCTGTGATCACCGCCGTCGCCGCCAGGGCTCCCCGCTTGTCGGCGGCCATTTGGTCAGACTATTTCTTCAGCTGAGCTCTGTTCCGCTTGCGGAGGCGCTGTGATATGCGCACCTGCAACGGTTTCGGTTTGCCACACTCTCCCCTACCTCTGCGGTCTGTGCCAGCTCTATATGATTCAAGCCACGTCCAAGCCTCCTCAGGCGTCAGGAAAAAGTGTGTAGATCCATCCATGATGACCCTCAATTTGGCTGGGAAGAGCAGAGAATATTGGATCCCCTCATCTCTAAGCTCCTTCTTCACCGATAAATACGAGGCCCTGCGCCTCTGAACGTCCTGAACGTAATCCGGGAAGATTGTGACCATACTGTTCTCCACTTGGAAAGGCCCCACTGAACGAGCGCTCTGAATCAGCAGATCTCTATCTTTAAAGTGTAGAACCCTGGCCACCACCGGCCGAGGAGGACGACCCTGCAAAGGCGGCTTAGCCGGGACCCTATGAGCCCTCTCCAGGGTGAAGAAGGAGGAGAGGCCCTGGGGGCAACCACCGTCTTGAACCAGTTCTCCAGAAACGCAACCATATCCTTCCCCTCTGATTTTTCCGGCAGACCCACCACTCTGACATTATTGCGCCGGTTGCGGCTTTCGGAGTCCTCAACCCTCTTTTCCAGGACCGCTTGGCAGCTCAGCACATCATTCAACTTATGTTCCGCCGTGACCACCGCCGGTTTCAGGTCTTGAAGTACCAGCTCGGTTTCTTTTACCCTGTCCACCAATTTGGCATGGTCCGTCCTCAGGAGCCCCAGCCCCGTCGCCACTTGCGCTATATCCTGGTGCAATAATTCTTTTGTCGCTGCTATTGCGTCCAGGATACCGTCGAGGCGCTTATTAAGTCGTTGTTCCTGTGCTGATTCTTCAGGGTTCACATGGGCATCCTGGCTGTCGTCTCGCCCCATCTCGCCCTCTGTTTTCGATTTCGGTTTCATCACACCGGCAAATGCGGCCTCCTGCACCTCCTAGATCACTTCCTCCGTGGGAGAAGCTCCGGGCGCGTACTCCGTGCACCCAGTGGACACTCTGCGTCGTGGCAACAAGGTCAGGCCAGCACCCCGGTGCACCCCGAGACGATAAGCCCCGCTTCTGAGACCTGGCCTTTTGTGAGGTGGAGCTGCCGACTGCAATCCGGCTCGAAGTCTCTCCACCACTTCCCCTGCGACGGGGGTCTCTGTCTGTCCGCCCCTCCCTGCTTGCCCGTAAGTGGCCTACTAGGCCTCTAGTCCGCCGGCACTCCTCCCGGCGGCAGGAACCATACCATCGGCCGTCCAGGGATGCAGCTATCCCGTTCGCCCACACCCAGGCAGCCAGGCGCAGGCCCAGGGGATCGACCCCCCTATCACACTTGTTGAGCTCTATTCAATGGGGGGACTGCCTCAGTTCTCCGCCGTCCCCCCCTGCAGGAGCCGGCGGTATTTACAAGCCCCTCCGCAGCGATCTGCCAATCAAGTCCAGGTGGCACCTCTCAGGGGTCCAAGCATGGCACCACAGGCATCGCAATGCGTTTAGGGGCCCTCAGGGCGTCCTCGCTGGCAGATCGAGTGACACCAACAGCATCCGCACCCAGGGAAAGACAGTCACTGGGCGCCTCCCTTAACCACGTGGCCCAGTAGGAGGTCCCCGTCACCACAGCCGTATCACCCTCCTCCCGCGCCGCTGTCCAATTCTTCCTCACTGCTCCTGCAACCAAATTGTTAACCCTTTGAGCTCACAGGATTGCTCCTGAACTCAGCTCCAGTCTGTCTCGACAACCTGAGGCAGCGCGCCCGGGCCAACGCTCGTACCCCCTAGGCGTGGGCTAGTGGCTCGTGCTCAGGGCCTATGAGGCCGAGACTCCCATCTCCCATAATCCATGCGCTCCTGCCCAGTCAGCTTCGCTTGGGAGGGTGTCATTCAGAGGGCCCTCCTGGGCCAATGATACGCAGGATCCGATGGACACAAATTCCCAAGCCGCCGAGGGGGACCAGCACAGTCAGGCCTCAGAGTGCAGCCCCCTCGTGGCGCTGCCACCGACCGCCAGGTTCCTCATAGGTCTGCCAGTGTTGTACCCACATCACTCCCAGGTGCCTTCAGCCCAATGCTTGCGGCAACGCATCTGTGCACCCCAGCCATGCAGCGCCGCAGACCTGCTCCCGCCCCCACCTCCGTAGCGCCAGGCGCAGGCCCGCACCACCACACTCACCAGGGTCGCAGAGGGATGCGTTCGCCTGCTTCTCGCCTTCCGCGGCGCCTCAGCCTGCCGTCCTGTGCTCCACAACACACCGTAGGGCACGGTCTTCCCCCAAAGTCCCAGCAGGCAGTGCTCCGTAGTCTCCGCTCCTCACTGGTATCCGCTGCCCTGCGGGACTCGGGTCTCAACAAACTGGTCACCGCTCCAGCGTGGCGCACCTCTGCTCAGTGCCTATGATCTCCGCAGTTCGCCGAGAGGTACTCCGGTGGCGGCCTCAAGCGCACCGCACTCCCCGAACTTTCTTCCAGTTGGCCGCTATCCTAGTGCGCCAAGCAGCCCCACCGCCTCCGCTAGTCTCTCGTTCTGGGAAACTCACATTCGGGTTGCTTATCTCCCGGCCTCGATCCCTCCGATCAGCCGAGGAGCGCCGCCATTTTGTGGTCCGTCCCTCAGCGCCTCCGTTCGGTCCGCCGGTGCTCACGCTGCATCAGAGCCCCCGGAAGCCGCTATGCCAGTCCGATGATGTGCCCCAGGTATTCCGACGTCTGTTCCTGCACCATGAACACTATACAGGATAATTTACAGGATAAAAGCCGGGATTGGGCGTGGAGCTATCGGCTCACGCCGCCTCTCTCATCGGCGCCCAAGCCACGCCCCTTCGATAGCAAAGTATCATAAAAGTAAGTACATTTCATCATTTTGTAAGGTAACATTTTTGTTAAAAAACAGAATTCAAAATACAAAAAACAAGACACAGAATGAAAATTAGAATACACAATCGCATTAAAAATCAGATCCAATCTGTTTTGCTCTAAAAAATGTAAGTTAAAGTGATAAAAATTGTGCGGCTCAATTCCCTACCCCCACTCTAGGTTGTGCAACTTTGTGCGTATCTGGCATGCTTTCCCGAGATATTTCGCTATGCCACAGATGACCATCATAGATGTAGTGTCCGTTGTCAGGATGCGGAGAGCAGCTGAGCAGTGCCTTGTTCCCAGAGCTCTACAAACTGGTTTTAGCCATCTTCTTCTGGGCCCACTATAGGCCCTGCAGGCACACAAGAAGTGGGCTAGGGACTCAGTGGGATTTGCACACCCCGGGCAGGTGGCATGGTGGTGCGAAGAATCTCTCCAGCGTCTGGTAAAAACATTCAGGGGGAGAATCCCGTACCTTAAATTTAAGAACACAGTTCTGTCTATTGGTGATCTAATAAAATCAAGGAAAGGTTCTAACCTCCACACTGGTTTATGGTCCAGAAACTGATCAGTTAAAACACCCCATTTTGAGCTTGCAAGGTCCCTGGCTTGGATCCACTCCCAATAGATTTTCTTAATAGTTTCTCTTGGGGGGGGGGGGTGACTGTGACAACCATTCTTCACTTAAGCCCAAGTTAATCATTAGTACCCTTAGCTTATTCAACCAAACAATCTTCCTTGGGCTGTTCAGGGTAATGATTTCATCTAGGGCTGCAGCATAGTGTGCCAGCTCCGGAGTCCTTCTGAGGCGCACCCAATAGAGTAATGGGCGCAAGCCAACTATATCTTTAAGGGAGCGGCGACCCATATCGTGGAGTAATGGTTTTAAGGGGGTAGAAACCGGGAGACCCACTAGCTCTCTCAAAAACTTGTTTTCAGTTTTGACTAGCTCAGGGACACTATCAAAGCCCCCACAGTTCAGACCCATAGGTTGCAGCAGCCAGTGCCTTTCCATCACAGACAACTAGAGCAGGGGCAATGGGTCTACTAGAGGTGGCACAATGGTCTCTTGAGATTGCTCCCGACACTCTTTAAGATTCAAGAGCATTTTGGCTATATGCGAGTCCCATTTCATCTTGTGGTTTACTCTTACTCCCAAGTAATCAAATACATTCACTTCCTCTAGGGGTGAGCCATTTAGGGTAATGTTGATCTTCCTAAGTTTTTTGCTTTGGGATAATACCATCAGTTTTGTTTGTGTTGATTGTGAGCCCACGCTCCTCGCAGAAGACACCAAACCTATCCAGCCGTTTCTGTAAGCTGGAGGGAGTCTTAGACATCAGAAGGGTGTCATCCACGAAGAGGAGGGTCGGTGTTTTTTCGCCCGCCAGGGTGGGGGCATCCGCTGGTTCCTCCTTCAAATGGTCTGCCACCCCATTTATGAAGAGGGAGAACAGAGTGGGTGCCATCACACAACCCTGGCGGACCCCCCTCTGCACTGGTATTTTCTAAGTTAATTGTCCCTCATTCCCCCATCTAATTCTAGCATAAGTGCCATCATGGAGTCTTTTTATTAACTCTAGGAGGTATCGCGGTAAGCCCATGTCGTGTAAGACCTGCCACAATTTGACGCGGGGTACAAGATCGAAGGCAGTTTTAAGGTCTATAAAGGCCAAGTATAATGAGCCTTTGCCGATGGACACAGTCTTCCAATATGTAGCTGATCTAAATACTTGGTCCATTGTGCCTATCTTCTGCCTGAACCCTGCTTGCAGGTGCGTTAGGATATCTCCCTACTCCAGCCAGACCAGCATTCTAGAAATGAGGACCCTGCCAACCACCTTCTGAATTACATCAATTAAACTTATAGGTCTGTAATTAGCAGGGTCCTCTCTCACCCCATTTTTGTAAATTGTGACAACCTCTGCTCCTTTCCAGGAATCTGGGACTAAATGGCCCTGGAGCAGGAGGTTCATAAGCTGAAGGATAAGATTGGCCCATGGGATAGGATCATAGAAATTAGATCACCCGGTACGCCATCCGAATTAGATCACCCGGTACGCCATGCGAATTAGATCACCCGGTACGCCATCCATATGTCTGTCTCCAATCTGTTTTATTGTTCTCTTTTCTGAGCAAAGGTATCAGCTCAACATGTAACCAAACTTAACCGGTGTTCGAGGAGATTACAGTAGTCTTTGATTACTAAACTCCATCAGGTTTTGTTTAAGGTTGCTGCTCAAAGGTGTTTTAAAATGCACCATTTGGCACTAGTCTTCACTAAACGCCTTAAAGCAATACACACACCCCTGCCTGAAGTAGCGTTTACGTTTACATCCTCTCATGTTTTTGTGAGTAGCACAACTCATTGTCGGCAAAATGCACCACTGGCAGTGTGGTTCCCAGATGTGCTTGGAAAGAAGGAACAACGAAACCCCCACAACGTGTTCTTTAAATCCTTTCATGGCTTTGCCATGATTACCGGTCCCGTACATTGTCATCATGTTTGTAGAGGTATCAGTTTTTAACATTTAAAAATATATCTATATTTGTTTGGAACTAGACAGTATTACAGAGTTATGAAATGGCATTGGCCAATGTGTCTATAAGTCAAACAACAAACTGTACCTTTTAAAGCACTCCAAAAACAGGTTTTATTCCCAAATCAACAGTATTACCCTTTTTAGCATGCACCATTTTTATAACATTATTTGTGAGACCATCCTTTGATAATTTTGAAGCAAGATTTTGTATTTGTAATGTATCAGTGAGCGAAATTAAAAAAATTAAAAAGGTATTTGTAGTTTTAGGTTTATTAAATTGTGAAGGCAGCTATGGCACGAAAAAGAAAAGAACAGCACTTGTATTTCTTGAAAACTGGATTAATAATAAACCTGAAATAGTGACGGACCAGGTTTACAAAAAGAAATGTATGAACAAGAGCAGCTGTGTTTTATCTACGTTTGAAGCCATAACTTATACTTTAAAGAGCAGATGTTGCTTAATTACACAGTTTAATGGTCCTCAGTTTGCCAACTTCGTAAATATGAAAGTTTAGGTCGGCACGTCCAGATCTGCAATTTTTGAAGCGAGTGATTCTCTCAATGACTACCTTTCTCAGGTGGATGACATTTTAGGTACCCCATTCTGTACATTATAAGGATACTGCAGGTCTGCTGGGAATTCTATCACCACCAAGAGTAACAAGGTCGTAGACAGTGTTACTTTATATGGTAATGGAGCCTGGAGGGGATTTTCAATTTCCCTTTAGCGTACAGCAGAGGGTATTTTATTCTTGTACTAAATGGTCACATCTCACTTCCCACAAACATCTTAAATCCATGGTGTCTTGCTCAATGTAATTAAAGAGATAATATGGTAGCAGACGTGAATGCATGTAGAATCTGTAGTGAAAAATTAAACGACAAAAAAGCTTTTGGTAATTTGCAGCAAAAAATATATTTGAATCAGTTTACTGTAAATCATTGTGTAACTTACAATATTTTGAAACACCACAGAGATTCGATCTTTCCTGTAATGACAGTGTATGCAAAAACATGAATATTGCGGCCACAAATGTCTACTTTCTGCTGCTCACTGCTCATTTTAGAAAATCAGATCAGACTAATGAAAAGCCCGTTTTAGTTTTCGTTGTTTTAACTGCAGCTGTAACTATGCTTCGTGGCCTGTCTTTCATTTTAACTGCGGTCTTTGGCAGCATGCATTAAGACGTCACAAGTCAACTGTAATAACTTAATAAAATGGTATAGCTACTCAACTTTAATATTACAGTGGATGAGAGAAGTCACATCCATACGTTAATAAGGAAATTAGAGTGGGATTTTAATGAGAGATTGTAAGAGCCCAGGTACTGTACAGTTATTAACACAAAGCACATTCAATGTAAACAATTAATAGAATCTCCATTTATTGCAAAAGTTCTGGACATTTTTGTCCTTCTGGACCCAGAAAATGAACAAATAGGATATAGGTAACTCACTTTTCTACCCAAAGGACAGATACCAGCTTAACACCAGTTTTTGTTGCCTTGTTCCACGTACCCTGATGTCCATCCTTGAAAACAACATGAGTGACTTCCTTGTTAAAAAATTTGGAAACCTACAAAATGATCAAAGAAAACAAATGTTAATAAAATGTCCACCAACAAGTCCAAAGGGATGTACTCGTTGCTGTATTTCAAACGCCTGGATACCCTCCCGGGTGATTAGTGTGCAATACAGATCAACATAAGTCATACCAAGCAGCTTTATATGATGTGTGAATTGGTTCGGGGTTATGGGTCACAGGGCCTTCGTTGAGGACTTTTATCACTGATGTGTAGACCAGACCAAATAGAGTCAAAACTGATCACCAAGTATATACCTTTACCACTTGAGGCTCACCATAGCAAAGCAGAGTAATCAAAAGATTAGTCAGGAAGGTGTTGTGGATTTAGAGACTCAAAACAAAGTATACTATTAACATCACAACATAAATTAATGTTTAAGAAGAGCCTTACTTTTGAACAAAGAAAAGTATGTGATTCTACCATCAACCGCACAGCATATGCAAAGACAAAACACAAAAGATCTACACATTTCTTGGAGCAAGGCTTTGGCTACCAGCAGCAAAGTTATCACCGCCATAGAAGCTCAGGCCCCGCGCCAAAATCTCTTAACTTTTGGATAGCTGCCATTGTGCACTCTGGGGCGCGTAGTCTGGGCAAGATCACTTCTAGCAGATATGACTCCTCCCCTGCTTACACTACCTAATAATGATGTGTTAACACTACTACTCTTCCTAATTGAGTGTCTTTTAATCAGGGTTCTGTTCAGTTTATTGTATGTTCTCACCCTTAGTAGGTGCCCATGGATGCTGATTTCAGTGAGGTCAGCCAGTCTGTCAGATATACATGTGTGCAGGCTACGATGTACACTTGCAAGCACCACATGTTGGGAAGCACAGGAGAAAGTAATTTAGGTGGGTTGGGAGATGGTGGCAGCAATCCATCAGTACCTTAAGTGATGCATGCGTCATTGGTGACACCATCAGCCAGGCATTACCACAAATCCTCTTACCAAACGATCAAGAGCCCACCCAAGGGCGCCTTGATACGGAAGGAAGGAATATGCATAACCATCTCATCCATTAATAGCTTCATGTTCGACTACCCGAACTACCTCGACTACCCGAAATACCTCTACCATGGTATTTCAAACTATCTAATCTGTAGATCAAAGTTACAGAAAATTGAGTCACCAGACTGTCTTCGTACAGATCGGTTTTCCTCTGCCAAACCTAGTTTTAACATGCTTCAATGGCTACCTATTCAGAAAGAATTCATTTTAAGGCTCTCTGCATTGCAATTGCAATGGAAGCACCCAACATTTCTTGAATCTCTATTTTTTTTTTAAATACAATCACTCGAGCACTTAATTCCTCTGCTGTTGAAATCTCCCGTATATTCAAGATCATCTGTGAAAGATCACTGTAATAGTGTGTGCCTGGAGGCCTGTGGGATGGTATTAGCCCTTAGATGTTCCAATAATACCTCACCTTGTAGTGCTGTTCTGATATGTTTTTAAGTCCAATTAATTTCTCGGAATCCGTTTGCAGTCCAATATTAATGGATGTCGTTCTTGTCCTTAGTACAGAGGGACATTTTAACAATTCTTCAATGTCTTCTGAATAACTCAAGAGTTTTGGAATATTTGACACCTATTAGCACCCAAGTAGGTGGCTTTGTCTTTTTTAAAAAGTTGTATGTGAATGTGTTTTGATAACGGTCGGGTCAGAAAGCTGTAACCACAGTTCATATTGATTGTTGTATTTTGCTGTTATTGATTAGGCACGGGTTGGGCTCACAACTGGTGCTCAGAGTTGTTCGCTTTCCTTTCTGTACTTTTTAGGTCTTGCTGAGCCAGCGCATGCGCTGCTCTGAGACATTTAGTAGGTGAGTTTTAAAAGTACTACCCCACACTTTGGCTGGCCTAGCGCTTGCGTTCATGCGAATTTTATAGGTTTTTTAACCGGCGTAAGCGCACCCGGAAGCACCCGAGCGCATACGATCGCGCAACGTAAGCGCCGCCGGGCGCGCCCCGGGGCGCGACTACGGGCACGCACCGGGGCGCGTAGCGTAAGCGCGTCCGGTCATGTGATCTGAAAATAACACTTTTCATTGGTTCAGATCAGTTTTGGTTTCCAAATGATGAAAGCCCGGATCATGTGACTTGAAAATAACACTTTTCATTGGTTCAGAACAGTTTTGTTTTCCAAATGATGAAAGCCCCCACCTTTTTTCCTCATTCTCACTTTGTTCTTTGAGTGAGGAAGACCTGCTTTTTTCTTACAGATATGGCTACAGTCATATCAGCAGCTGGAGCATCACCACCACCACCAACATCAAAAGGACCACCAGAAGATCACATTGGTGGTCAAGAAGAAGGAGGAGGAGGAGGAGGAGGAGGAAGAGGAGGAAGAGAGAAGGCAGTTCCTGCCTGAAGACAATCCCCCATACAAACCAAAAGAACATTCTTTTTTCTCCAGGGTACGCGTACCGGTACATGCACCGAGGCGCGCACCGTTGCGCGCACCAAAAAAAAAAAAAAAGAATGAAGGAGTGAGCATGAGGGAAAGGGACAGAGAGACACAACAACTCTATTCAGAGCTACCCTACCTCTAAGCACTTTAAATTATTATTTTACTGTTTCACTTGGTTGTCCCCATGGTACGCTCCCCGGTGCGCGTACCGGGCGCTCCCCCCGCGAAAATCGAAAAAAATAAAATAATGTTTTTCCCCGCGGGGCCCTTTTATGGCCCCCACATCAAACCTAGGGGGTCAGGGGGGGTCTACCCGGCCCCCTTTTGGTCATTTCCCCCTTTGTTTTTGCCACCTCTTGTGTCTCGATCCTACCGAGACACAAGATGGCGGCCGCTCTGGACTGTTTGGAATGTTGACAGACACCCGAGAGCCAATCAGCTTTCCGCTCGTGTACTCGCGTTACAAGCCGGGTGCGCTCCCCGGGGCGCGCTTATAGATATATAAAAAAAATTTAACCTAAATTACCCAAAATCCACTGGAGCACATATCTTCAGACATAGCAAAGGCACATCGGGCTACCAGTCCCTACAATTTTGCCAAGTTTGGTGGAAATCCATTCAGCCGTTCGGGCTAAAAGTGAGTCCAACCGCCCTATGGAAATTAACATGGGGAAAACACGTTTTGGGACCCCCCAAATATCTCTGCCCCCGCTTGACGAATCCCCCCTAAACTTTCAGGGAAGGAGCAGAGCGGAGCGGGCCATCTTCTTTGAGAAATTCGCGAAGATTCGTCCACCGGCGCCAAAGTTATTCCCAATAGAATGTTGCGGATTTCCTATGGAAAACAATCCTAACTATAACTACCTACTGGCGACTGCCAGTAGGTAATTATATATATATATCTCCTTTTGTTCCCATATTAACCGTATCTCCTTGTGTTCCCATCTGTCATATATGCATTCTTTAATTTCAATGTATCATGCATGTAGCCAATTACTCCTATATTTTGAGTATGACTTTTTGAGCCCAACTTTTAGATTTGCAGCCCATTGTTGCTACTATTAGTGTATTTAGGCCTTTGTTCCCTTCTTTCATGTATGTAACTTTTTGTTTCCCATCTATCATGTTCATAGCCTTTTCTTCCCTGTAGCTGAAGGCCACCTAACTTGACATGACTAGTTATCAAGAATCGTGAAACACTGGCAATGGCCAATGCTGCATTGCCGAAGTCCTGTGATCTGCCACAGTGCAGCGGAGTGCCAAGTATGTACAATAATCTGCTTCCCAGAATAACCCCACCCCTTACAACTAAATTACCCCAGATCTTACATCTGGTTATTTGGGCCCAGAAAACCAAGGGTAAATCGATAGGCAACTAGAACCCGCCACCTGGGTGTGATTCTCTTGTCTTTACTTAAACACATTCCATGATGTAGCGAGGGCGATCTACCTTGCTGCTTATAGGGTTAATAAAAGCATGTTTTCACATTCCAAAAGATGCCAGGAAGGAGAGCTGGTTAAAAACAACCTATAATTGTGTTTATGAGAAACAACCTATTATTGCATTGATGAGGGATAGCAGCCCTCATCCTCCGTTTTACCTAGGCCATTCTGTTCTACTGCACCGGAGGCCTGCCTAAGATGTTACACTGAGGGTCAAGCTCTTCTACTTTACCAGCGGTCTCGGACTTTCTCTCTCTCCCCAAAAAATGAATGATATAATATGGAGGTAGAATTTCAGTCATGCAAACCAAGCTAGACAGCAACTGAGCACATGGCGGGGTTAAGCCCTGAGATTCAATGATATCTTTAAACAAGCATTGGCATAGCCAATAGGTCTCGCCTTTGGGACCTTTTAAGTGTTTGGTTATCCAGCACAATATCCTTGGTGCAACAACATCGACTGTTGCATGGCTAAACACTTATAAGGTACCAAAGGTGAGACCTATTGGCTATGCCAATGCTTGTTTACTAATGTTATACAGAATTTATGTTGAGGAAACAATTGAAAACACCTGAGATTTTAAAAATATTTACTCAATGTGCAATAAATTCAACGGACATGATGAAGAAGGTCTGTATGTCTCAAATTGAATTAGAATGATTTGTGGTGTGTGAAGGTCTTGTCTTGTTAATCTTTAACGTTGATAGAAGAACATCCAGGCAGAGATTAATGACAAAGTCACATCAACAAGGAGCACAAAACCAATTAGCCCGCTTCATGGAAAGAATAGGCAGCTGTCAGAAGATCTACTTTTAATGTAACATTAGAATGAGCTTTTTCAGCCATGAATCCTTTAAGGATTATAGTTAAATTGGGTAATAGTAGCTCCTCTTTCCAAAGTGCCTTGAGATCTGTGTGGCAAAGGACTATATGAGCGGTAAGTTAATATACTGTTGGGAAGTAGATATAGACTATAGATTGTTTAGGCTGCTCATATTACTTATAGGATAGTGAGGGAAGGTATAAAAGACAGAAAGCGGTTCTGAGCAGTCATAACACACAGGGCATGTAATCCCATGTATTCTGAGCTTGCCCAACGTTTAGCTATTTACAAAAAAGGGAACGAAACTCAATACATGGATGTCCATTCTTCATACTAATATTCAGTTTCAATGGTTAAGTTTAGAACTACAATTGTGGAATGTCTTTAGAGAGGATGCAGGGTGGATAATTAGGGAAAAGGTTAAATTAACACACAGCACCAAACTCCAAACCAGTACAGCACTCTTTCAAGAAACAAAATGGTCTGGCAATAAATGCAGGCAAGTAGATCATTAATAGGAACAGATAATCACAGCAAGACACCATAAGGGAGGTGAAAAAGTATGGCATTGTTCAGGTTTGACTAGGGTCCAGAAAGAGGAGGTGAAGAGGTTAACATTGCTGGGCACAGTTTATTGGCCCGACTCATTTGCAAGGTTCAGTCAGACTCAATTGCAAGATGGTCTGTTTAATCCCTTCTCTTCAAGAAGCAGTAAAAAGGCAGTGGTAACGGACCATTAACTAAACATGGGACAGGATATACCCAAGGCTTGGATGCAGTCTGTTATTGATTGGGATTTAAAAGACAGAGTAAGAAGGTAAAATCTTTAACCAGAACGAGCCCCAAATCACACCTAGGTCCTAATCTACCCTGCCAACTGATTTGTTCTTCCTGGTACAATTTCTACTTAAATCTTTATTTTTAATTTCCTTCTTTGGTTCCCCTAATCGAATGTGTCATTTTGATTGTTACATTTTACTCTATGTTTAGGTTTCGCCTCGCCGAAAGGCTGCGCAGCAGACTTTCTGCGCAAGGCGAAAGCTTATGTCTAGAGATGTGTACTCATGTCCCGCCCCTCTGTTCCATTGGCTAGCTCCATAAATGGAGGCTAGCCATTGGAACAAAGATCTGTCCGTCAATTGCGGAGCAGATTCGGGGGCGTTCTTGCCATTTTTACTCATCCTGCCCCTTTGACAACGTCATGCGGCGGCAGGCGGGGTTTATTTTTTTTTTTGTCGTCCAGGTTTGTTTTGGCCATTCCGCGGCCGACCGCCGCCGGAGGAAGTCCAGGTGAGTGCTTGTTTTTCCTTGCCTTCCCGCCCCCCCTCCCGCTGTCCGTTCCCGCCCCCCCCCGCTGTCCATGCTTCTTGTTTTAAATGTGTGTGTTCGTGGTTCTGTGAAGCGCTGCGTGGACTGCAGCTTCATTGCGCTATCGTTGTTTTCTCACCCCCTCTCTGTGCAACAGTTATTCATAGGGCATCCCTGTGGCAGCGAGTAGTTATCAGGGTATAGCGCACACACGCCCGCCCTGCGGTGTGGAGAGAGCCGGCACCACGCCGAGTGCACGTTGGAGCTCCCCTCCCCCCGCACCTGGCAGCGCTCGGGCTCAGGTGTGCAGGTGACGCTCGCAGGACCCTGCTCTGCAGAGCGCTCGCCCCGGGTGCGTCCGTTGGAGGGACAGGCCTGCGGGAAACAGGTGAAGTGGGGGCCTGTGATTGCACAGGGGCCTGAGGGCCACGAGACTGGCGAGCCGCCCGAGTCCAGGGGCGTGACGCAGCCCTCACCCCACCATTTCAGGCCAGTGGCGTCATAAAACTCGAATATATTCTGGAATATATTCCTGTAAATTGCATGTAAGGCGCCCCCCACGCTCAAGGCTCAGTCAGGAGCTCAAGGTATGCCCATGCACAGTGCCGACCTCCCGCCGCCTGGAGTTTGCCCCCCCCCCTGCACCGCGGTGGCTATTGTTCCGCCACCGTTTTCAGAGGCGAATACTTCTGGGGCCCTCTATTACCACCAGGCCACGGAATACGCAGGAGACTCAGGAGCCCCGCATCACATCGTGCAGGGGGTTGGACATCATTTTGTGCTACGCCATCACCCTACTCAAGTGTCGATGCAAAGCCCCTAGAGCACTAACTGAATCTCAGGAATCTGCCCCCCCCCCCCCCTATTTTCTGGTTTGGTAGTTAAAACAGTTATCAATCTTATAATCTTATTAATTGGGGTCGAGTGGCCCCGCACATCCTTGCCCCTGGCGCCACTGCACCTGCCGCACTATTGACAGATGCGCTCAGGGGAGGAGGCGATGTCTTTACATTGTCCCCACTCATTTCTGCCTCACACGACCCTCTGTCTCTCTCAGCCTCTCACCTTTGCCGCTTTATCTTTTCCTCACCCCATCGTACCTTTGCCTCATCCCTTTCTACCTCTCACATCACCGAAGTGTATGCTGCAGCCTCCCTTCTCTTGTGTGTAGATTCACTTCCTTATACCTCAATCACATATCGCATAAGTGCCTCATACCTTCTACCTCACTCTGCCTCATTTTTCTCCCACTCTTTTCTGCCTCAATCTCGCCTCTTCCTCAATCTCCCTCTCATCTCTGGCTCATTCTACCTTACACCTGTGCCCTATTAATGCTTAGGTGTCCACCTCCCTCAGGAAGAATCACTGCCACGTTATTTCCCCCCAAACACTGCCTCATAAGAACCCCCTCTCCCCTGCCACCCCCCCCCTCGTGCTTCATGTGTTCCCGACTGCCTCTTCCCTCGGCGCTCCTTCACCCTCCCGTTGCAGCCCGCTCTGGCACATCTCTGTTTTTCTCTCTCACCTCTAATTACATTTCCCTCCCTTCCCAAAATCGCTCTGCGTCGTTTTCCTTGGCCCGTTGTCCCTTCTTGTTCGTGTTTCCATTTCCACATGACAGCGCCTCCCTTATCCCTCCCCTCCATCTCGTGTGTCGATGTATCTATCCCCCGGCCCCCCTCCCCACGGCTCTGCACCTCTGTGGTCTCCTTCCCGGCCCCTCTCTCCTGCTCCCCACACATTTCCCTCGGATGCTCACACGGCCCTCGCCCCCATCACTTCCCAGAGTGGATGGCAGGGCAGAGAATCCACCCTGTAAAAGATGCACAGCTGTTTCATTCCCCGGAACCAGCCCCTCACTTTAAAAACAGCTGTTCCTGTAAGTCAAAAGGAGTGGTCAACCTCTGCCATTTACAGCAAACATCTGTAGCACAGAGTGGACCGGTAACAGAACCGTGCAGAGCGTGAACCGAACACACAATGCGCCTAGAGGCGTTCTGGTACCCACCATCTGCGCTATATACCCACACATTAATGTATCCATCTAACTTGTCAACTGAAAATATATCTGGAATATATTTGCTTCTGATTATAACAGATGCATACGTGATTTGGCTGGAGAGGTCTTGCCTTTCTCTCCAGCATTACTTCATTCATCCATTCAAATAAGTGACATCTGTTTTTAGCGTGTCCTGTGACTCGTTTGTCTTGTGCAACTCTCCTCGTGTGACTGCCGCTTTAGGAGTCTCTCCAGGCAGCGAAAGTACCACTCCTCGCCCTACCTTAAGACCCTTCCATGCTGCTGGCGTGCCTGTATGTCCTCTGCACCTCTCACTGCTGACGGCAATCCTTGCTGCTCCACCCTTGACTGATTGCACTGTACAACCCCCCACCCACCCCCCTTGACCACACATGTGCATTCACATGCAGCTAGCCCCTCTTCAATTCTAACACCTCCGAACTGTCCGGGTTTTTCAGCAAACTGCACTTTGAATTCTGGGCCTTGTAGTTTTTCTCACTGAGCGTATACGCCTACAACTTCATATAGAGAGGAGTTTGCTTACAGGAACGTTCATCTGTAACCCTAACAAACTGTGGGCACGCCACATTTGATGCACGGAGTTGAATGGAGGAACAGCAGAGATTTCATGATTTGCCGAGGATCACGCGGATAGGACAAGTGTAGAAGCCGAGACCTAGGTCTGCAATAGACTGACCTGACAACGCGATTTCTCTTTTCAACCTGGGCCTCACAACACCCAGAAGTTCTGTCACAAATACGACTCCTCTCCTCCCTCGTACACAGAAACCCAGCAGTTTCACCACAGTTCTGCCTCCTCTCAAGGCCACCGAGTACAATCAACTATAGACAAACAGGCGGTTTTTCGTTTTAATGTATGTCCAGATTTGTGTCGCAATGTATGGTGGTGCAGTGTATGACTGGGCGTTCGAGACCAAGTGAGTTGGGAAGGGAGCATGTATTGTATTGCACAGTCTTGAATACACTACCTCCTACAGGGACGCCTGCTGACTCTCCTCTTGATACACTTCTGCAGGAGTAAATGCACAAGCCAGTTTTCATCGTAGTGCAAAATGATAACTGAAATAGTTGCAATACAAATCACATTTGCGAGAGATTAAGCTATTGCTATTGTAAATGACAATCGGTACAAAAGGGGGTGGTGATGGACGGAGCATCTGAATCAATCAAACACTCACACCCAGTCAAAAGATCTGGGTTTAATCCATCACCGTTCTTTAGCCCACTCTGCCACCCCAGTTCAGACATGGCTATATGCAAATCAGTTTGACCCTGTGCCTCATGGGAACAGTCCAGCCCGAACTGCCAAGCCATGTCTTCCCTGGACCGGAAACAAGCTTCCGAGGACCGGTTTCTGGCATTCCAGCCGTCTTCAGCCCGGCTTGCTTGAATCCAGTGGCAAAGTGAGCAAGGGACTCACGTCTGAGCATACCCTGCCACACTTATGGCGGCCAAAAGCGGTACAAAAGGGGGTGGTGATGGACGGAGCATCTGAATCAATCAAACACTCACACCCAGTCAAAAGATCTGCTCAGACGTGAGTCCCTTGCTCACTTGGCCACTGGATTCAAGATAGCCTGGCTGATGAGGATTATGAATCCGAAACCGGTCCCAGGATGCTTGTTTCCGGTCCATGGAAGACATGGCTTGGCAGTTCGGGCTGGACTGTTCCCATGAGGCACAGGGTCAGACTGATTTGCATATAGCCATGTCTGAAATGGGGTGGCTGAGTGGGCCAAAGAATGGTGATGGATTAATCCCAGATCAGTTGACTGGGGGGTGAGTGTTTGATTTGCTCAAGCGCTCCGTCCATCATCCCCTTTTGTATCGCATTGTAAATGACAATGCCATTTATTTATCCGTTTTCAAAACCAAACACATAAATAAAAAGTTTGTCATTCACAATGCCAATAGCTCAAACTTTTCCAAAGGCGAAACCGTTGCATTGTAAATGCTTGTTCTAATTAGGCTTTGGATTTTTATTGTTTTGCATTTGGACTATTACTGTTTTAGTACTGCATAAATACACAATGCCCTTTGCTGCTTAGGTACCAGGAGGTTGAGTTCAGATTAATTTAGTGATTTCAAGGGATTATTCACCCACTTCAAATACTAATCTAATTTCTTACCATCTTTGAAATAGAAGTCGAAAACCTCCAGTGGGGCAGTGTTCTATTAAGGAAGTTCTCTAGAAGTCACATAGCCGTTGGACGACATCCTGCTGAAGTCATTTGTTTTGGTAGTAAAAGCTCAGAGCGGAAGAATTTCAGATTTTGTGCTCGCTGAAGTCCTTGGGTCCGGTGGATATTTTTCACCTCTTCGGCCAATCTAGTTCTACCTTCGGATGTCTTTTTTTTTTTATGGCATTTAAAATACACCGGCGGGAAAAAAACTGAAACTTTGGCTTTTCTCATGGTCTGGCAACAGCCCTTCACAATGAAAACAGTCTTTGGGGACCAGTCGCTCTAGGTACATGTCAAAACTAAATTGTTGATAGTATCACTTTTAAATACTAGGCACCCCATCTTGTGAACATAGTGGGCACCGGGTGTTTCCCCGGTGGGCCGCTAAGATGGGGCTGGCAATATCGGCCCCCTGTAACAAAATCAGCCGAAACCGGCCCTAGAAAACAGCTCGGCTGGACTTCCCCTCTCCCCCATTTGGGAAGGGCGGCCGATCAGTTTACAAGGGCCGGTTTCAGTTCCCCGTCTGGCCCTGGCAACAATGTCCTGTCAAAAAGCATTGTTTTGAAAGGTGTGCCTGCAAATTCAAAAGCTACAAGAGTAATGCTACACAGGTAATCCTGAATCCATGTTTTATCAAGTTAGATGGCACAACATATGCTGTACACCAGGGGTAACTTTTTGATGCCATTTATGAATTTACCTACATCATATACTATGGCCTTAAGAGAACGTTAAGTTGACCAATAAGGAGTTAGTCAATTTTAAAATGTTTTAGGTGTGCACAGTTACAAAATCAGCAATACCAGGCAGCAAAAAATAGCTGTGACCATGCAAAAAGAGGCACTTTTTTCATACTAGCGATAGGTTTCTTACATAAAGGTAAACATAGGATGAAGGCGGGGGTATCTTATGGCTGTTAGAAATCCCTATCCAATAAAATACATGCACTATCTGTCATCTTTGCATCAGTGGTCTGGATAGCTGTTCCACTGCATCATCACTGTCTGAAACTAAGTAGTTGTGCAAGAGGGAGCGGATCTGATCTTGGAGTTGGACTGAAACTTCAACACGATGGTCTCACCAGGAAGCGTTCATCTGTAACAGCTAGAGACAGAGGTTGTCACGGTAAGGCTATCTGTCTCCAGTAGTGAGAGAACATGCTCTGATTCAAGAGATATCTTGTGCAAGGGAGGCAGCACATTTTTTTTTTTTAAATTATAGGTGGGGTGCAAGCGATTTCTCAAATAGGATGACTTTTTAGGAGGTGATCAGGAGAGTGGAGAACATTTCTTAGTTGAAACATTTTGAAGAGGTGATCTACTTGGTTGGGAGTTTGGGGACAATACCAGAGGTTTAAGTTTGTGCTGCTGATGTGTTGTGGATCTTGGTCTCCTGTATCTTTTAGATAAGGGAGTAAAAAAAAAAAAAAAAAAAAAGATTTTTACAACATTCCTACTAAGGGTTTCAAAGCATCAAGGGAAAACCGTGATACTCCTAAATCTGAAGTGGGCCTGACACATTGGATGACTGGACTTGCTGCTCACAAAAATATACTCAATAATCCAATCAAACCAAATGATATCCAAATAAACAAAGTCTCATTTAGAGCCGAGATAGAATACTGCATCCTAGCTCAGTGTCCGGTCCACTGCCCACAGAGATAAACTGGACCAATATGGCCATTCAGGTTTCTCACAGATCCAGAGATCTACTATCATTCCAGAAGTTAGTGACCGACTTAAAACTTTGTAGGTAGGATATGAGTGCTAGGAAAATGACTACATGATGGACATGCGAAGAAATTCTATGTTTCTCAGAGCCATGGTTTAGGGGCAGGCATTCAATGACACAGAGACAATAGGTGCATGCAGAATACACTGAGATTGCAGGCTAGTGTTACTTTGCATCTTTGTTTCAAAGCAGGTAGTTCAGGATTGTAAGTATTTCAGAATCGTCCACGAGGAGACACTATTCTAGCACTTTAAGAATGGAGACGAAAGACTGTAGAGCAGTGATACTCAAAGTACCGCCCAGGGGCTCCATGAGGCCCTCCTGACCTTTACATGCGGCCCCCATGTCAATAGCAACACTGAGTCTTGACTCAGAACGAACATTAAGATGATGCTAAATAAACAGGCATGCATTTATTTATTTCAAGGGTAAAGTTTAAGAAATAAAGAAACTAGGTTGTCCTTCACAGCTCAAATTTAGAAACACCTTTATTTTTTAAAGACTTCTTGCAGCAGAAGTTTAAAAATATGATAAACTGTGTTCAAATTATAACAGTGTATATCATCAACATGAAGAACCGTTTCACCTTAGTACATCAGATGATACCAGTATATTGAGAAGAAAAACAATGAGTTGATTTCAAACATGAATTTAGAAACTTTCATTCTCCACTCTTACATTAATGCTAATAGTGAACTAAGAGGCAAGTCAGTTGTTACATGCACTCTTTGGGTGGCCTGGTTTTATGTTCTACATGAACAACATTATGGATTATTTAGTCAAACACAGGAGTAGGTTTTGTATAGCACACATCATAAAGTTATGCATTTCGAAATCCTCATATGTGATAGTGAAAAGGAAGGAAAAGTGAAATAAAACAATTGCCTAGGATCACACAATTTAGTTAAGTGAAGAAGCTCGGATTAAGCCCAAGGTTTTTGGTTTCATATTGACAATTCAGACACTAGATGTATATGCTTCTCTTCCCCTATACCCACTCTATTGCCAATGCCCCAGAACTCCCGACCACTACCCTGCTGGCATCAAAGCGGCCCTCCGTCACATCACAGACCAAGTTTGGATGCTCCTCGGAAAATGTTTGTGAGAACCCATTCTCTAGAGTAACAGAATTAAATCAACCACCTTTCATAAATCTGTGGATTAGATAGTTTGCTACATTTGCACTCTTCAAAGTGAAGCACTCTGGACAAATCACAGACCTAAGAAAACAAGTTATTTGAAAGAAATAACCAGATGCAATGCATAAAGGATATAAAAGGCATGCTCACCTTTGCCCCCAAATCAAGTAGTTGTTGCGAAAATGTTTTTGAATAGTTTTCGGTTCTGTTTGATGACCAAACTTCAACATAGGCCACGACACCTGCAAACGTAAGTACGTCAAAATGAAATTGATTCCCCATACACCAACTTCATGAATTCTCTACATACCAGCTTTAGGACTTTCACAAGCAAACGAGATGTTAGCAAACAGCATTAATGACCTATTGACAAGAGGTTTGGTGACCCTGGAATGGTGCAATCACAATGCATATATATATATATACATATTATTAGCCACACAGAAGTCTCCCAACAAATTGTGACTACTTGCAAAAACAAACTACATGAAGCGAACCTATTTTCAACTGTAATATTATTTTTCATTTCTAACGCTCAATACCTGAAACGTAATTATTGCTAAGATAGTGTTCATTCAGGATCCTGAAGTAGGACCATAATATGAGACACAGAATGTCAAAAGAAGAACGTTTTCTGCCTTCCATAACGTCAGGGTGAGCAGAAGATGGACTTAACAGAGTGGACTAAGAATTTCCAGTCTCTTCTGTACTTGAAGTATGGAGGAACAGACGACCAAAAAACGTTGGTAAGCTGAAAATGTTTTTTTGTCAGTGGTGCAGGGTCACCCAAGCACTTAACTGTCAAACACCCTAAGCAAGAGGAGGTGTAGAGGGGCCCTTTACTTTAGGCAACAACTGTGCCGAATGACTGCCTTCTGGACAAATTACAGCAGCATTGCTTAATATGCACGTAATTGGGCATTTAAAGATTTCCAGAGTCCTCCAACAATGGTTCACAAAGGTAGTCTGTCAGACTTTCAGGGCATCTACACGCGTTATATTTACGAATTAATTAGAAGAATTGGCATAGTTAGGAATATACGGGAATTCCAGTATGGCTCCGAAAGACATGGGCCAACATTGGACAAATTAAATTCCAAATTGGAATAGGCAGAGAACCAGCTATTGCCAAGTAGAGAAACAACTGTAACCCTCATCTGTTCTCTTCCTCAGTTCTCTTCTTGCTGCCACTAGCTTCTCCTCTTACACTCACCTCTTAGTGAAATATCTGCTTGCGAGCTGCAACACAGCAAGACGACTTCTCATTCCACAATAAACCACCTTCTGCACCAAATTCTGGCACACGCCCACCATTCAGCTTGGGGTACGCCAGCTTAAATAAAAAGTTTCTAAACCCATTTAGCAGATTTTCAGTAAGTTAGAATTGCCCTGCTTTCCTCTGCCTCACCAGAAAACACCACTGGTCATAGTTTAGAAGGTAGATTACAGTTTTCCTCAAGGAGAACAAAACAATATTAAATCAAGTTCAACAACTATATATCAAATTACCCTAAAATGTCTTATTTTCTTTTACTAATCTTTAAAACCATCTACCAAAATACATAATCTTATATCTCCAATTCAGTATTAAAAATAAAATAAAAGGGTTTGTGCTGTAGAGGGTTGGGCCTACTTGTCTCAAGGATAAAATACACATGGAAACTTTTTGCCCTTGACCCCAAACAGTATGTCTCGTACAGGAGAAATCGGTGAGCAACAGGAATAAAGGAAACAAGTGTAACATGGGAGCCAACCAATGGTAAGTAATTGAAAGGCTCTAACCCCCTTTTAAGATTTGTTTTCTTCATTATAAAAGCAAGCACTGTGTAGGCTCACCTAAAAAAGGAAGTTTGCCCATGGAACCCCACCCAGCAAACCTGAGCTACATACGTATATACCAAACAAAAAGGTCAACTAGCAAGGATAGATTAGACACCAGGATTACTTCACAACAACACAAACTAATTTGATTGGGCTGAGTGACTAAATCACAATTATGTTTGCTACTTTGATGGTGTTACCACCACTTATCTTAGTTTTGATTACTCAAAAAAAATTTTAGTGGGAGGAAGTTCAGAACAATTATAGACATATATATATATTAACTATGGTACACATACATATTTACTAACACAATTGCAAACAATTACACAAAGTGTTTTAGATACCCATTGAAGAACACAAATTAGGACAAGTAATCAAAAGAATCATCTATTACTTGTCCCTCCCGTCAGTCTTTATAAGCAGTAGGTGGTTCTCTAATTCAATCCTTGGTCCACCTGGAGGTAGAAATAAGGGTATAACTTGACCAAGGCACAGTTATATTCATAGTTCATTGGCTAATGTAATTACAAAATAATCCGTCTTGAAGGCATTCCTCCGTTGTAAGAGCTTACAACAGAGGAGTGCATTCCAAAAAGATTATTTCATAGTTACATTGGACTACAGGTATGGCATGAACTACTTCAATGGAAGGAGTGCCATTGAGACGCCTCAACTAATAATCAAATTTCTTACAGTGCCTCAGACCCGGGACCTGTGGCGATAAGTGATGATGTGACTTTCCTCGACTGCAGCTCACAAAAGTTGCTTTCAGAGTCTGCTGCTTTTAATTCTGCACTGAGGTAATGGACGTGTTTCATTAAATGCTTGACAGCATTTGCAGGGTGATGCAGACACCTGCACTAAAATTCCTTATGTTAACCCATGTGCCACTCGGCAGGGCTTGAACCGAGCACGTGAGAAGGACGGGTCAGAGAGAGAGTGAGGGAGGAGACTACATAGAAGGGACTTGGCAAATACAATGCACAGGGACAGAACAGTAAATGTGAGGGGCTATCTAGCAAGCAATTGTGCTATAAAAAGTGAGATCAAAGGAAGTGACATCACAGCCCTAACATACATGTGAGTGGATGCATTTTGCAGTATACAACAGTCTTATATTATGTCATCAACAAAATAAGGGATTAATTCACCTACCTACATGGCATATCTGTGAATGGGTTAAACTATATTCACTCACATTAGTGGAACTATAACCCGCTTCAGACATTTTTTCTTGCTATTGCTAACACTGTTATGTTATGTTATATTAATTTCTAGAGCGCGACTAACACCATTAGGTTTCTTGGCGCTGTGCTGGAGGAACAGTGAAAAGGATGTGAGCGGAATCTAAGGGTATGAGGTGGTGAAGAGGAAGGTTTTAAGGAGTGATCTGAAACTAGAATATGAGGGTGCAAGCCTAAGAGAAAGTGGGAGGGAATTCCAGAGAGATGGGGCTAGAAAAGAGAACCTAAGGCCCCCGTGTTTTTTCCTCTTGAACCTGGGAACAGATAAAAGAGCCATTTGGGATGAACGTAGATTGCGGGACGGAGTATAGAGATGAAGGAGGGAAGAGATGAAGGAGGGAAGAGATAAAGGAGGGACCCTGCCCAGAGAGGGACTTAGAAATAATACAGCCTAGCTTAAATTTACAGCGGGCGGATACCGGCAGCCAATGAAGACTCTTTAAGAGTGGACGAACGTGCTAATCTTTCGGCTGGTGGTAGATCAAGCGAGCGGCTTGATTTTGGATCAGCTGGAGTCTTCTCAGTTGGTACTCGGGAATACCAGCATACAGTTCGTTAGCGTAGTCAAGGCGGCTGATCACTAACGCCAGGAGCGCTAACGTGAGCGCTTCGGTGGTAAGTAGGCGGGAAATACACTGCCTAGATAAGAGCCCTGTCTCGGGTCGCGTCCACATCCTGTGATTCTGGGCAAATCACTTAATCTCCCCGTGCTTGAATGTGTAACGTAACCGGTGCTCATGTAAAGCGCTCCGATACCTTCGGGTCAAGTTCGCGCTATATAAAATCTGCATAAAAAAGTAGCCATGTTTGCATCATGGCTCTCAAGGCTGAGAAACTAAGAAGCGTTTTCTCAGCTGAAAAAGTTACATTTATCCAGTTATTTGAATGCCATCATGTGTCATTCACGGTATCTCAGTCTAGGCACCTGCTACGGCCTATTGTAAAAAGACGTGTGACCAAATTCTAAAATTGTGTAAATTATGGTATTCATAAGCGTCTTGCTCATATTTACGTTTCTACAATAACTGTGGATAGTAGAAACTGTCCAGTTGAACCAACTATAAAAGGTATTTTTTTCTTTTTGTCAGTTAACTCTTTCAGACACCAACATTGTGGGCACTTCTTAGATCGTGGGCAGTAATGTACATCTGCGTGGTGGCACAAGCTCACTGTGTCCTTACGTATCACAGAATCCCAGTGATTCACAGAATTCCTTTTCTTCACCCAAGCTATAATGAAAATTCTCGTATACCCTTTCTTTCCAGGTATCTTCTCCATCCTCGGAGCCTTTCTTCCATTAAGTGGTCTATTATAGCTGAAGCATCGTGGTAAGAAGTGTTTTACACAATCGGAAAGACTGAAACAACGTGTGTGATTGTAATGCGAACAGTGGGTTTAAAACGGTGTATCGTGTCTCCCTTTCAGCCTTTATGCCTCCCGAGATCAGTATGTCTTTTTTTCACTCTGCAACGCATTCTCAACTATACCTCTTAAATTCACAGAAAAACTACTTCACCTTGCAGAATTGCCCCACGGTCGCGCCCTGTGACATCCATGTCTGGGGCAACTCAAGTTCTTTAGATCAACATGCCAGAGGAGCAGCAGCTACTCCTTCGACGAATCCGCGCGCTGCCACTCTTTCAAAGTTGTATCCGAGTATGCGCCATGGCTCGCGTAGACGCGTTTCCGTCACATTACCCAGGTAATTTGCAGCAGAGCAAATGGTGTAGCCATTTTATGCCTACTTTCATAGAATTTAATACACAGGCATACATAAAATGTGGACTAATATATCAATTTATAAAACATGCAACACTTTTCTAAAGCAGTTTAATATTGTATATACTTTGTCACTAAATTTTAGGTAGGCAAGCTTGTACTTATTTTTTGTACTAAGTAGCCATATAATAATACAATTATTTAAAATTGATAAAAGAAACCATGAAGTGGTAGTATATGAGTGGTTTTCTTCGGTGTTAGCCCAATTAAGACGAAAAACGTTTCTTCTTAAAATGGCGCTGACATATGCACGGCTTTACTGTAGTGACTAGGACGTACTGGTGCAGTCCTCTGTTTATGTCTAGAGTTACTGGCTACTGATCTGCTGCTCCACCCGGCAGACTTGCCCATACCACGTTAATCCTGAAAGGTTCGAGGGTAAAACCGTGCTCCCTTCCCACTCGCGGAGGGTCTGTACCCATAATGTTCTATTAGTCAGCGTGTACATGACATTATAGACCTGTCAGCTCACCCTAATTAGTGAGCGTCACCCTCCTCGCTCATATTTACCCTTTCTGAGCAGCAAAATGTCTCCATGGGCTTTAATGGGGACCAATTAAAACTTCTGACTTTACCCTCATTTCAGTGTCAACAGATTGACGGGTGTGCAACCTAGGCTAGATGGCTTTTGTGTTTATTTGAGTCGCAAATGGTTGGGGGAGGGGCGGCACAAACGAGATGCTGGATATATTTGTATTTCCGGTACAACGCGCATCGTTTTTAAAAAATGATTTGCTTTGTGTCTCCTGCAAGTTAAACGTCTCACTCTCAATACTTGGGGTCTCTGTTGTATACAGGAGACCGATGACCTCTGTAATGTCTTAATATAATTCCAGTGGATGATTGTTGCAGTTCCACTGATCCAGAGGTGCAGCTGCTTCTATAATAATAAATAATAATAAAGACATTTATAAAGCGCCTGGTTACGCCATCCCGGGTTCCCGCGCTGTGGAGAAAGGAACTGTCAGGGGCGAGCATGCAACAAATTGACCACAAGAAACTAGTAGTTAAATAAATACGTTTTTAACTGTCGTCTGAAATTAGTCTCCGACCTCTCCAACCTAAGGCCGGCCGGAAGTTTGTTCCAGCTTTGGGCGACTAAGAAGCAGAACGAGCGGCCACCCATTCTTGCCTTCTTTATCTTGGGTACTATCAGCAGCCCCGTACCCTTGGATCTAAGGTCCCTTCCAGGAAGGTATCTGGTGACTAGATTCCTAAGATACGCTGGTGCCTTGTCCCTAAGGATACGATGGCAGATAAGGAGGGCTTTAAACAACACCCTTTTTTTTTTTTAATTGGAAGCCAATGAAGAGCATCAAGGGCCGGCGTTGAGGCCGCCCTTCGTGGCAGCCTCATGATCAGCCGTGCTGTGGCGTTCTGTAGGACCTGTAGATGTCCCAGATTCTTTCCAGACGCACACGCGTAATCAATACGAGAAGTGATAAGGCATGTCTCAGCGTCTGTCTGGCTTCCAGCGGGAGCAGGTCTAAAGTTTTGCGTAAGGTTTTTAAGACGCCAAAACACTTTCCCACAACACGGCGGATCTGACCATCATAACAAAGGGTGGGATCTACCCATACCCCCAGATTCTTAGCTTCCCTACAGGGCATCGGGGTAGGGCCCAGACATAGTGGCCACCAGTCAGAGGTCCAGCTGGATCTGTTTCCACCTACCACCAGCACCTCGGCCTTTTCGCCATTTAACTTCAAGCAATTCTTGTTCATCCAGCTGGCCCATTCCTGCATACATGCCTTAAAGTTAGAAGCCTGGACCGAGGGTGCTTGGGATAGGGAGATCAACAGATGGGTATCGTCTGCGTAGGAGACTAGCTCCACACCAAACGCCGGGACCACCTCAGCCAAAGGAGCCATATACATGTTAAACAAGGTGGGGCTCAGGGCAGAGCCCTGAGGCACCCCCTTTTTCCAGTACGAAATCCCTGGACTGGAATGTTCCTCTTCGTACCTGGAAACTGCGCCCTGTCAGGAAAGATTTCAACCAGCCTAGAGCAGGACCCGAGACACCACCCCTGCTCAGACACTGCAGCAAGGTGTAGTGTGGTACAGTGTCGAACGCTGCGCTGAGGTCTAGCATTATCAGCGCTATGGTGTGTCCCGCGTCCACCCCCTGCCTAATGGTTTCCGTGGCCCTTAATAGGGCAGTTTCCGTGGAGTAGCCAGCCCGGAAACCTGATTGAGAGGGGTGTAGAAGGTTGGCCTCGCCCAGAAACGCCATTAGCTGTTTATTGACCACTTTCTCTGCTACCTTGGCCATGTAGGGCAGGAGGGAAATAGGTCTTACGTTTCCTAGGATGTCGTAGCTAATGGAAGGTTTTTTCCTAATGGGCAAGACCACAGCTCTCTTCCAGTTCACTGGCAGTATCTGCGATACAAAGGAGGTGTCTAGTAGATGCCTAATGTAGGGCTCCAGAATCTCCAGACTCTCTCCCAATACCTTAGGGGGAGCAGGGTCTCTAGGGGAGCCTGATTTAATAGTGAGACATATGCTCCTTGAGGTCTCAGGAGGGGGGACTGAGAAACATGTCAGCCTCCTCCCCGTCTCCCTGTCTCCCACCAATTCCTCAAAATCTAGACCATTCCCAGGACAACTACTGAAAGTAGAGTAGATGTTTCTCACCTTCTGGGAGAAGAATTCTGCCACCCTATTACATTCACCCTCTGAATCATCACTTGGTGCATTTAGATTAGCCACCGCGGAAATCTCCTTATATATTGTAAACAACTCATTTGAAGAGTTCTCCGCATTTCCAATTCTAACTTTGTAATGTGCCGCCTTAGCTCCTCTCAGTTGTGCCTTATATTTCCTCTGTCCCTCCCTGTACAGTCGCCTATTCTCTGCTCCAAAATCCTTTCTCCAGCACCTTTCCAAGCGCTTGCATCCTGCCTTGGCTTGCTGCAGGGCTGGGGTAAACCATGGGGCAGATTTCCTTCCTCTGGTGCCTGCTGTATTCACAGTTGGCGGCGCCACCTTATCAAGAGCATTAAGAATGCGCCTGTCCAGGTTTTCACTAGCGCACTCACTGTTTGACCCCCCAGGGGGCCCCCTTCACTCAGCTCTTTATTGAATTTGTCCAACGTGAAGCTATTCCACTTCCTACAGGGATATCTGTTTGTCACCCCCTTCAGTGTCTCCTCTGCGGTTATATCTAGGCTAAAAGGCACCAAGAAATGATCCGACCAGGGAACTGGAATTGGAGTCCCAACCTCCACACTTTCCCAGCTAGCAAACACAGGGTCTAACAAATGACCAAATTCATGCGTGGGGGAACAGGACCTTAAATCCAGTCGCATCGATTGCAGGTCCTGACGCAGCTCGTCCGCCTCCCTATGCACGGGGTCCTCCAGATGCACATTAAGGTCACCCAGCACCAGAAATGTATTTCGCCTAATTGCCACTTGGGCGATGCCTTCTAGGAGACTAGCCCTAAAATTACCAAAGGCTCCAGGTGG
This sequence comes from Lissotriton helveticus, assembly GCF_964261635.1. NCBI lineage: Eukaryota > Metazoa > Chordata > Amphibia > Caudata > Salamandridae > Lissotriton > Lissotriton helveticus. The sequence continues at coordinate 484,762,273 of NC_136067.1, read as the reverse complement.
TCTATAAATAAGGATCACAGTTATTGAAGACTTAGGGCCCAATTTTAATAGAAAGCTGCCAGCCTCGCTCACCGGATCACCTGCTCCATCAGGATTCAATCTCTTCTGAAACAGACAACAGTCTCCACATAGCTCCTTGCCAACCCTATGATTTTATCTGGCTAAAAACATGAAACCTCCCATTCAAAAACTAAATCACCGCATCCTTAGCTCCGACAAAACCTCAGCTCCTTGGTAAAACATTGCTTTGACTGAACTGTTGTATTCCTTTTCCTTAGCTACACCTTCTCTACGGCTCAGCCAGGAGGAGTGCTGGAGTGCTTGGTGATGAGTGGAATGCTGAATGCTTGGTGATGTAAAAGAATGCATGGGTGCCTGGTGATGTGCTAGGTGTCAGTTGGAGTGTGCAGGCTGAGCAGCAGGGAGGCTGCTCATGGTGTTTCTACCTGTTATCATCTACCTACTTACCTAAAACTTACCATCTTGTTAACTTGAAGCGAATCTTAATAAACCATCAATAGCCTCTGTGTTTGGGAGCTGAGTTGAATCTGAATGGTTGGCTTTATTATTGTTGTTAACTGGACATTTATTTATTTATTTTATTTATTTATGAAGTTTTATTTAGCGCGAACAAGATCCCGAACGATATCAGAGCGCTTTACAATAAATTGGTAGTGGTTGTGGGGAAAATGACCAGCAAGTGTTTCCCTTGTAGAAACTGCCAGATTTTGCGGTCTACATATCTGGGATAGAAGAGTCGAGCCCGCACCGAATTTTATTAATAATTGATCCATGGTACTAGCAGCCGGAACTGATCATCAAAAAGGAAAAGAAGCACAGTGGTGATTTTTATCTTCCCTTACAGCATAACCCCAGTGCTGAGTGAAGTTTTAAGGAATTGTATGGATTTTTAACAAAAAGAAGGCTGTTACGGCATGGAGGAGTCTTGGCACGTGTACATGGTGCAAAGTGGTTTCCAAGAGCAAACAATGACGATGCGTTATTCCAAGTCGGTCAATCGTGCTGCGCAACGTCGTTGGGGGCATGCACGCGCCTGGAATCTAAGGGGAAGTTGTGGCTGCTCTTCAGGCTGCGCATTGTCCAACAAGATGCATAGCCTGTGTGAGAAGTTGGCCTGATGTATGATGTCCACAGTCCTGTGGGCACCCTGTATCAGTCCAAACAATCCCTTATGGTGGTGGTTGTAAGTCAACCTTATAGACAAGCTATCCTAGAGGTAGCGTGGACTAAGCAGCATAAAGGCTTTAACTTCAGAGGGTGAGTGAAGCCAGCTGTTTTACCATATGCAATCCTGTAATATCAAATGAAAGGACACCACACAAGTTATATATTATCAAAATATATGTATTTATTCTTAGAATAATCCCCACTACTCTTTATGAGCAATGAAGCACAAGCGTTTAAATAAAAGCACAGTATAACATACACAAGTTGCACAGTTATGGATGAGGCCAGGGGCCACTCAAACCATATATCAAAAAAGTGGTATAACAATCACTAATCGATCGGGGGTAAGGCCTAGGGCCTTGTGAATCGCTGGGACTACACTGGACTAACAGCAGTTAGGACGGGAGTATCCCACGGGATTCGGGTGCAGTGCCTAAAGCACATGCATGCACCAATGCAAAGTCAATGGTGCGTAAAAAGTTATCGAGTTACAGGTTTAAGAGTCTTTCGACTGGACTAGAAGGACAAAACTTTAGACTTAGACACTAGAGGTGTAAACCACTACAGGAGCACCGGTGTTCAAGAGTTACCTCACCCACAGGAAGCGGGTGCACAGGTGCCAAGATGTGTCGGGTTTCGTCACGAAGATCTAGGGTGCCTGGAGATGAAGATGCTGCAGGCGTCCAGAAGAGAAGTGTCCGGTGCGATCCAAGGGTGGGTCGAAGTTGTAGAGTACCTGAAAGCAGAGGGGACAGAGTCTGGGTCACTAGCCAGTGACCAGGAAGGAACCAGGCAATGTCGGGCGCAATCAGGTCGATATCGTGTAGCTTCTCTCCGCTGCCACGTGGTCTCTGGGGCACCGAGGATGTCCTGGAGTGAATCACGAGCTGTCCCACGAAGGCTCTCGCTGTCGGCGGTGTCGGCTTCAAGATCGGAGTCAACAGGCCTTGGCAAATGCAACCCACGCAGGATTCGAAGATGGCTTAATACTCGGACCAGCAAGGTCTGAGCTGGTGCTCCTTCTCAGGGGAGCGAGGGCCAGTCTGGAGCAACCAGACTAGCTGAGCAAATTCAAAGGTTCTTCGGTACTGGGGCCACTAGCCAACGGGCAAGCGACCGGACCAACGCGTCGAGCAGGAAAATGCAAAAGGGCCCCACGCAGCACTCATCGAGTGTGGAGGGGTGAGCTTCGGTGCAAAAGCTGCTCGGGGCTGGAGCTTCTCAGACTCCAATGCACAGCTTCGAGGGAGCCTCGGATGCTGCACGGTCAGCGCTTCGTAGTTTTTCCAAGATGGCCGGCCCCACGCTTCAGGTCGCCTCCACGGGTCTCAGCTCTGCAGGGACTGTGGATCGGGCTGTTAGAAGGCAGGCAGGCTGGGTCTTGTCGATTTCTGTCGCTCGAGTTCCGGCGGGAACTGCAACAAAGCAAACGTCGAGGTGCTGGATGGTGCCTGTTTGCACAGGGTGGTCACTCCTTGACCACAAGGCAGATTCTTCAGTCTTCCACGTCGAGTGGGATGTCGAAGGGTCCAGAGTTTCGTTTCATAAGTTTCAGTCAGGATAATCTGATGTGCATTGGCACTGCTCCCACCTATATTCCAAATCTGAGGGCTGGATTACCTGCTAGGTCCCTCCTATGGATGGGACCTGGGAAGGGGGTGGTTACACCCCTTTCCCTTTGTCCAGCTTCGTGCCAAGACTGGGGCAGGAGTGCCCCAGAACCGGTTCGACTGGAATCTGCCCAGGGACACCTTGTGCGCCCCAGGCAGTGTCTAGTTTCTTTCAATCCTCCCTGCTACAATCCACTATCTCCTGTCTGGGGTGGTGTAACACCTCCCTGTGACAGGAAACCCTTTGTCCAGGCGTCCTCTGCCAAGTTTCGGTCAGCAGCAGGAGGCCAGACATGTGTCTGTGGCAGCTGCATCCATTTTGTGATGCTGGGGCTCTGGTTAGGATTAACCGCGTTTTCAGTAAAGTAACATGCCTTCACCCTCTAGAAGGGTGGGATGCTATCCCCATTACCAGGACTGGCAAGGGTATAGTATTCCAATGTGTATGACACCAAACACGACATGTTTTGATAAAGCCAAACCAGAGTTGCAATAACCGCGAGGATTATAATGCACTTAAGAGTATATGGTATGGCAGTATCACTGGAACAGCATTAAGGAATTGGTCCCCACACTGCAGACAGGCTCAGCTCATGCTAGAGCACCATCTCACATAAAACCAAGCACTCTGCCTCCAGGACTGTAAAGGCCTGCCATAGGAGTGATTTATAGGTGTCTATGTGTCCAGATATAGGTTTAGACATTGGTATACTATATCTAAGCAAGGGGTGAGTACACCACCTTGCCCCAGCTGTGTGAACAGCCAGTTGTGTCGATTTAAGTACCAGCCAGGGGTGGCAAAAGATATGCCGCAGCCCCTGGTAGGCCTTGGATGCACCTATGCCCTGAGCACCTATAGTGCATGGTACAGGGGCTGACAAGGTGTCCAGTACCAAATTGGTTATGTACCTATAGTACATGGAGTCCATTTAAAGAGAGAGCAAATAGCCTGGGGCCCTGATTAGCAGGATCCCAGGCCAACTAAGTCGAAAACCAGCTAAACACAAGGCCAAAAATCTGGGGTAACCATAGTCAGGTATCCACCTTCCTACAGCCTGCTAGGTCGGACCGGAAGCACCATTACCACAAAACAAGTTGACTTTGATGAAGCTTGTATTTGGAGCAACCTACGGGAGTCTCCACACCAGTTTTTCTCAGGACGGTGTTCTTGGAGTGACTTGTGAATGAGTGAAGAAGCAACTAGCTCTAGGTTACCTGTGCAAGAACAGTAAGAAAGACATTGAAATTATTTAGAAGCTGGAACACTTTGAGATTATGCGGCAGCCCTCAGCAATGTGTGATGAGTCAAGGACTTTGGCAGCTAATCGGTTGCTGTCATTTAACTGGATGCATTTTTGCGGCATCATGAAGCAAGCTAATGATATCATTGTTTTAGTTTTGTTTGTTTTTGCCAATTTCTCATGCATGAGATATCATTCATCTGGTGAACTGGGAATTTTCTGGTATTTTCCATACTTGTTATTTCAAGCAACTGATGTTTCTGCACTGTTTGTGTTATTCTTATTGTCACTATTCTGCCGTGTTTATTTCATGTCATTAGCAGTTTCTGTTTATGCTCCTGATGTACACTTTTTGGGTGGTGTATACTCCATTTTGCCTGATTCTCAATGATTATAGATTCTTGTACTTTGATGTGCAGTGTATGTTTAATAATGGTGTGCTGGTGGTTAGATCTTGTGTTGTGGTTGGTAGGTTTAGGGTAGTAAGTACCATACTAGAGGCTTGTAGGGTTGTGAGTATCCTAGTACAGTGTTGTAGGGTGGTGAGTGCCCTAGTACAGAGTTATGGGGTGGTGAATGCCCTAGTACAGAGTTGTGGGGTGGTGAGTGCCTTAGTACAGTGTTGTTGGGTGGTGAGATCCCTAGTACAGTGTTGTAGGGTGGTGAGTGCTGTAGTACAGAGTTGTGGGGTTGTGAGTACCCTAGTGAAAAGTTGATGGGTGGTGAGTACCCTATTACAGAATTGTAGGGTGGTGAGTACCCTAGTACAGAGTTGTGGGGGTGGTGAGTGCCCTAGTACAGTGTTGTACGGTGGTGAGTATCGTAGTACAGAGTTGCAGGGTGGTGAGTGCCCTAGTACAGGGTTGTTGGGTGGTGAGTGACCTAGTACAGAGTTGTGGGGTGGTGAGTACTCTAGTAAAGAGTTGTAGGGTGGTGAGTATCCTAGTACAGAGTTGTGCGTAGTGAGTACCCTAGTAAAGAGTTGTAGAGAGGTGAGTACCTGTTAGACCTGGCATCCTTGGCGTGGTTTCTCCCTATCTTTTTGCGTCTACCTCCTGTATTTTTGATGCTGTGCTGGATTTCGTTTTTGCTGGTTTAGATGCTTTGGGCACTTTTCCACTGCTGTCCAGTGTCAAACTGCAAGTGCTCCCTGTGTAAATTGTTATTGTGATTGGTTATCCATGATTGGCACATTTGTATTACCAAGAAGTCCCTAGTAAAGTGCACTGAGTGTGCCAGGGCGGTAAACACACATTACAACGCATTTTTTACAACGCACTACCATTACAACGGAACTTTTACAACGCAAATACCATTACAACGCATTTATTTACAACGCATGTTTTTACAACGCAGGTACTTTTACAACGCATACCATTACAACGTAAGTATTGGTAAGTATATAATTATATTTAAAATGTTATATGTTAGTTTTTTTTTAAAGGGGTATTTTTAGGGTTCAGGGTCAGTTTTAGGTTTTTGGGTAAAGAGGTATTTTTAGGGTTCAGGGTCAGTTTTGGGTTTTTGGGTAATGGGGTATTTTTAGGGTTCAGGGTCAGTTTTGGGTTTTTGGGTAAAGGGGTATTTTTAGGGTTCAGGGTCAGTTTTCAGTTTTTGGGTAAAGGGGTATTTTTAGGGTTCAGGGTCAGTTTTCAGTTTTTGGGTAAAGGGGTATTTTTAGGGTTCAGGGTCAGTTTTCAGTTTTTTGGTAAAGGGTTATTTTTAGGGTTCAGGGTCAGTTTTCAGTTTTTTGGGTAAAGGGGTATTTTTAGGGTTCAGGGTCAGTTTTCAGTTTTTGGGTAAAGGGGTATTTTTAGGGTTCAGGGTCAGTTTTCAGTTTTTGGGTAAAGGGGTATTTTTAGGGTTTAGGGTCAGTTTTCAGTTTTTGGGTAAAGGGGTATTTTTAGGGTTTAGGGTCAGTTTTGGGTTTTTGGGTAAAGGGGTATTTTTAGGGTTCAGGGTCAGTTTTCAGTTTTTTGGGTAAAGGGGTATTTTTAGGGTTCAGGGTCAGTTTTCAGTTTTTGGGTAAAGGGGTATTTTTAGGGTTCAGGGTCAGTTTTCAGTTTTTGGGTAAAGGGGTATTTTTAGGGTTTAAGGTCAGTTTTCAGTTTTTGGGTAAAGGGGTATTTTTAGGGTTTAGGGTCAGTTTTGGGTTTTTGGGTAAAGGGGTATTTTTAGGGTTCAGGGTCAGTTTTGGGTTTTTGGGTAAAGGGGTATTTTTAGGGTTCAGGGTCAGTTTTGGGTTTTTGGGTAAAGGGATACAGGGTAAAAATAAAATAAAATTAAATTTAAATTAAATTAATTAAATGAAATGAAATTAAATTAAATTAAATTAAATACAATTACATTACATTATATTAATTTTAAATAATATACAATTAAAAAAAATATATATACTTACCAATACTTACGTTGTAATGGTATGCGTTGTAAAGGTACCTGCGTTGTAAAAAAATGCGTTGTAAATACATGCGTGGTAATAGTATTGGCGTTGTAAAAGTCCCGTTGTAACGGTATGCGTTGTAAAAACATGCGTTTTAACGTCATATATCCTGCCAGGGCTGGTGATTCAAATGCTACCAGTGGGCCTGCAGCACTGATTGTGCCACCCACATGAGTAGCCCTAAAATGGTGTCTCAGGCCTGCCATCGCAGTGCCTGGGTGCAGTCTGTGAACTTCCATGTTGTCCTGGCAAGTGCCCACACTTGCCAGGCCCCACCCTTCCCTTTCTGTGCACATAGGACACCCCTATAGTAGGCCCAAGGTACCCCCCTGGGCAGGGTGCAGTGCAGATGAAAGATTGGACATGATACTGATGTGTGTAACATGTCCTAATAGTGAAATACAGCCAATTTCGTTTTTCACTATTGGGAGGCCATCTTGCACATTGGGTAGAATGGGGAAGGCTGTGTACCATTATACCAGCCTATCTTCCCATAGGAACACGATGGAGACTTGGAGTCTGGTACCCTTGAATTCAGAATTTAATAACACATCTTTTTGTGAAGATGGTTTTTAAATCCTGCGTTTAGAAATGGCACTTTTAGAAAGCTGCTGTTTCTCTGTTCAAACCTTCCTGTGTGTCTCTGCCTGGTTGTGGATTGACTGTCTGGGTGTGGGGAGTGACTGGGGCTGGTGAGGCGTCTTGGCTCCAGGAGCCTGGGTGTGTAGTCCTAGGCTGAATAGGCCCATCTGCATTTAGAGAGGTGGGTGGGGAAATCCCTGTAGCCGCGTTGGGCTGTGCCTGCCTCCACAAAGGACTGGCTCCACCTCCTGCTGGGCGTCTGAGGACACTGGCCACCTGTCTCAAAGGAAGAAGTTGTGCATTGGCAGAGTGCCCCCAGGACTGGTTTGAACTGGGTCCAGAACCCCCAACATATCAAGAACAAAGACTTTAGGGGTATAAAAGTAGGACAGAGACCCCTTGAAAATCAGACTTCTACAATCAAGAGGAACCTCTGCCGGAAGAAGAACAGCTGGAGAAACTAAGGAAGATTGCCTTTGCTGTGTGCTCTGGGGCTGCCCTGCTGTTTTGCTGATTCAACTGAAAGGAGAGAAGAAGGGGACTTTGCTGTGTGCTGTGATTCCCCCTTACCTGCTTGAAACCAAGACTTTGCTGTGTGCTGTGTCTAAGCTTGAGTCTCCAAGGGCCTGAGAAGAGCTGGCTTCCTGTTGGGAACACAGGGATACCAAGATTCCCAGAAAACAACTTTTATTGGTGAGCTGAGTGCGTGTTGGGGTGTACAGTCGGTGCCCGTGGGTTGTCTGTCCTTCGGTGTGGATTTGGCACACAAGGAAAGCCTCCAGTGAGGAGAAGTACGCAATGAGGGCCGGTATCTTTTCACCACCGACCCCCGTTTGCCAAGCGTACTGTACAATCCCCCTTTTTAGGTCTCGACCTATGCAGCGCGCATGCGCTGCTTAGGAAAGAGACCTAAAGCCGTCAGTGCCCTTTTTGAGGCAAACTCGTGCACGCGTTCCATTGCCTTCAATGGCAATGCATGCACGAGGGGCGATTGCCTCGCGGGAACGAGCGGCGATAATTAATACCATATGGTGCTCCGAGCGGCAGCGCCATATGGTATTAATTATCGCTGCTGGCTCCCGCGAGGGAATCGTCAGGCCCCCTCCCCCTGCTGCCCTCGAGGCACGCACGTGCGCACTTGTTTATTTAACAGCCAGCATACACGCAAATGAAACACTGCACTACCTCGGGCAAAAATCTTTCCTGCCGCATCATTTGTCCGGGCAATTGATCTGGTTCTGCTATGTCCTCCCCACAACACCCATTAACAGCTCGATAAGACCAGCTGCCAGCAGATAATCTGACTGAAGTTCCTTGTTCCGTATATATTCCGCCATCTCAGGCAGCTGGATCTGGGTCCCGAGTGAGAACATCTTTGCCCAGGACCTTAGCAAGAGCAGCAGCGAACATTTCACTTTCTGTTTTTGCGCCAGTCCTGCGTGAGATAACCAGAGAGCCCTGTAAGGTGGCATTGTGACCGCGTCCGCCGGCAACGCCCAGAACAGGTAAAGTGGCATTTTGACAGCGTTCTGTGCAAAAATACTTCACACGCAGCAGCTACTTATTTTTGTGCGATGGTCAATTAGGGTTCAATCTCCTAATGTTTCAGGACTACGCTGGATGACAAAGGAGGCCTATAAATATTGTGCAGTGCAGAGCATTGGGAACTCTTTAAGTCTGGCGTTAGCAATACCTTTTCATTTTACAAAGGTTACATGCATAACCCTGCTGCGGAGCATACACCTATCATTCCCCATGCCCTCCTCCTGCTGTTCGTTGTTGTCTCTCTCTCCCCTCCCCTGCAGCTCCCTTGTGTAGTTTCTTCCCCCACTCCTCAATGCCCTCTGTCCATTGCTGCTCCCTCCATCTCCAACGCACTCTCCAGGTGTCACTTCGCTACTACATTCTGTTTGTTGTTTCAGGCACTTTGAAATCACTCACCATGACGGTGTTACACTAATAAACAAGCACAGTTGCTATTACTAGCAAAGTCTTCTCAGGACCTCACTTTCCTGGCGTATACAAGTTTTTTATTTTCAGTTTTCTGTAGCGCAAACTAGAATGAAGGTATTTTAGCGCTTTACATGAGCACCAGTTACATTACACTAGGACACATTAATTTTTGTAGTAGGCATGGTGAGATCAAGTGATATACCCAGAACCACAAGATGTTGCACCAACGCGTTTCCCAGGGCAGCTCTGGTCATTACGCCACATCCTCTCTGCATGTAAGGTCGTTGTAATGTATGTAGTATCCCGCCGTAATAGTGAATTTTGAGCCGTTTATCATTTGTGTCGCAGACGGGCACAGAAACTCAGCCCACGCCTGTAGCGTAGATTAGAAGTCCACACAGCGAGCATAGATGTGCTTTCTGTGGTTCTAGACTTCAGGGCCTCGTTCATCACATCCTTATCATGTCATTACAACCATGACATGTTGACCCGTGTGCACTGTCCTGGTTATACAGGCGTTTACTGAGTAATAAATTATAATGACACACGTTACAGTAGGTAGCATGGCTACATCACAAACAGGTAGGTGCCTAATCATGCGCAGTTGCATCTTTGCCAAAGACACTCATTACTACAAAGAAGGACGCAATCTACACAAACTGGATAAAGCTTCTAAATGCTGAATATTTCGCTGGTTTCGCCGCAGAGTAGATCTGCACGCTTAAATTACCCAATTCTGATTCACAATCAGATTGCAAAACAAGCAATGGCAAAGCCAATTGTTTTTGCCTGTGCAAGATTTATTACTTTGTCAATGTTTTTTAGACGATGCATAGCAGAACAGACTGCTGTGCAACATAGTTTAAAGTAAAGAAAAAAGCTCTGTGATATAGCCAGCGTTGACCGCATCATAGCGCTTTTTTTTTCTTTAAGCCATGTTACACAGCAGTCTGCACTGCTGTGCAATATGTCTGAAAAGAGCTGGGAAAAGTGGTGGGAGGGGGAGGGGAACTGAAATGCCCCCTGCTGAACTCCAACTTTCATGGTGAGGCTGAGAATTCACCACGCACGTGCCCCACCTGTAATTAATTTGTTGGAAAGACTGCTGTGGCTAATAGAAGAGATATGACCCCACTAGTTCCAGGGAACAGGGTACTTAAGACATATGAAGCCACAAAGGGAAATCCCTGGAAGCCGCTAATATCTAATGTCTCTTATCGCACCATCCTCTCACTCTTTCATACCACACTCTTCTAGAGCCAAAATTCGTGCCCAAGTATATTTTCAGACTAAAATGTCATGCTTCCGCACATTTTTTTATTGTTAAAAGAAGTTTTGTCTATCTGTTAACATTTCAGAAATATTTCTGAAAAACATACATAGGTACAGAACAAATTCTTTAAAAACAAATTATCTAAGTACAGTTTATACATAAGATGTCATCTTAAAATCATACAACTAACAAAAAAAACAATATTCCTAGATTATACTGGTTACCCCTTGCTAAGCAGATCTACTGCTTTTCCTAAAACGTTGGTCTGATCCAATAGCCCTCTCTGTTTTATGTGGGGCCCTCTATACAGGAATTCCCAGGCTTTATTTGGATTCTCTATCAAATATTGGGCGTCGATGCGTTTCGGTGGTTTGGACCTTTTGATGTAGGACCACATGGTCCTGGGTGACCTCAAATACAAGGGAATTCCTGTATAGAGGCAAGATGACATCTTATGTATAAACTGTACTTACATAATTTGTTTCTAAAGAATTTGTTCTTTACCTTTGTATGTTTTTCAGAAATATTTCAGAAATTTTAACAGATAGACAAAACTTCTTTTAACACTAAAAAATTTGTGGAAGCATGACATTTTAGTCTGAAAATATACTTGGGCACACATTTTGGCACTAGAAGAGTGTGGTATGAAAGAGTGAGAGGATGGTGCGATAAGAGACATTAGATATTAGCGGCTTCCAGGGATTTCCCTTTGTGGCTTCATAAGACTGCTGTGGCTCCAGGTAGACGCCAGTGAGTTTAGCAGTGCTAGTCTGCTGGGTGTTCAAGCTCATTTTTAATGTTGCCCATGTACTTTTTCTGTGGTTTATAGTTTATTGTTTAATGTTTTGCAAAGGCAGCCTGCCTATTATGTTGTTCGCCGTTCCCCAGCCTTATGTTCCGATGCCGTTCTCGTTTCTATACTTAATGAAGCAACGATAGCAGTCAATCATCTTATCCTACTCCTTTGATCTAATAATGTTATCTAATGTTGATTAATTTTGCTAATGATTAATTTTGCTAATGTGAAATCTGAAATTATAATTTTTTTCCCACTAATGTACACTGATGTTGCCTGTTCGTTGTCACTAGGGCTTCCAGTGGGATGGAAAAACTCAGGGGACTCTCGATGGGGCATGGCCAATGTAATTAAGGGCGTGGCTTAAACACACATATACTAAAAATCTGTGCTTAGCATAGTGTGCTGCCCCACTTTTATTTTGCTGTTTCTGTCATTGCATCCAGATATATGATATAAAAAGTAACATCATACCTACAACAAGTCAGAACTATTGGCTTTGTCAATGGTTGTTAGTTGCATAAAATAAATAAGCTGCAACTATGCCGTGCATATAATATTGAAAAGCTTCCACTTAAAGCCCTGGTGACACCTGGCAATGTTGCTCCTCCTGTGTTTCAAAAAGAGAAGGGAAACACAGAGAGACAATGACTCTCTTTAAAGGATTTCCCTTCCCCTACAACGCTCACCTGGCATGACGTTATGCCGTTACTGCTAATTCCAAATGGTTTTGCGCAGTTGTTTTTCTGCTGTAGGACAGCTGTCTCCCTATAGGATGCTGCAATAGGAGGGTGTTCATATCTATATGGAATGGAGTAGGAGTCAGACATCTTACTGCAGAGTAGGAATCAAGCGCTACCCTCGCAGGACTGTAGGCACTTTACGCAGGCCTAATAAAAACGGAACTCAAAGCTGCACCACGCAAGGACTGCTCTTGCCGAGCTCGGCTTCCCTCTTTATCCGGCCCCTCTTGTTAATAGCTCCCGGACTGTATACACTGTCCTTGGCCCTGTGTGTGGTATGTACAGTCGAGCTGTTAATGTTCAGCAGGAATTTTCCATTAACTACAAGAGAGTACCGGCTCCAAGTGCCTGCTTTTCAGAGCTTGTGTTTATTATGACCTGGTTGAGTCAATGAGTCAGTCACCCACAATGTAAAACGCTGCAGAGGCCGAAGTGGGGGGGCTACAGTCTGCTCTGAGGGGCTCAGTTTATATCCATTAAAAATTATTGTTTTTTTGTGTGTACATTAGCTTCTTTTGATTGCACATACATATCACTGTTTGTCGTAAAAATTGTGGTGCTATTTTCATACAATTCTGGAAAACATCTTCTGAAATCCTCTCTAAAGCACGTCAAGAGAAATTGCATGATACGTTATGAGATGTTGGTTTGCTTCCACAAAACATTACGGAAAGGAATTGGCGCGCGGACGAAGGAGACTCCAGCTGGGGGTCCCATACTTTGACCCTGATAGGTGACTGCCTCTAAATACTTGGAAATTCAGAGTCGACCGAGGATTCAGAAGTCTGACTAACATAACGTTGCAGGACGTGCACGTTACGGGTTTCAAGGTTAGTGCCATATGGATAATAGGAAAGATAAAGCAAATCGAAAATCATGATGAAGAAATAGAAAAATACAGTTGTTGAAATCATAAGCCCTGAAGAAGTTCCGCTTGACGGAACGAAACGCGTTGGCTGGTACCTTAATGGACTATTAAAGGAATTTTGAACTTTTGTGGCATTTACGGATACAGCGTCCCTTATTTTGAAAAATATTCTTGTATATAAACTTTATCAACCACACATGGTGGAGATTTGACATTTACTGGCGGTGCATTTCAAAGTTTGGTTCATATACTGCTTCCACAGTGTGTTGAGTCGTGTTTTAGCTTATTTGTAATGGAACACATTTTCATGTGGACTTCTCATAAAAAGTAACAAGCATTGCCATAGCCAATAGGTCTCGCCTTTGGGACCTTATAAGTGTTTAGTTATTAAGCACACTATCCTTGGTACAATATCATCAGCTGTTGCATGGCTAAAAACAAGTGCTTAACACTTTTTATTATAACTTTTCAACATGATGCACAGCAGCCACGATGCTCTACAACATAGCCAAAAGTTCTGGCTAAACACATAGGTCCCAAAGGCGAGACCTATTGGCTATGCCAATGCTTGTTTGACTTTATCACCGCCGCATCTCGAGCTAAACTGCCCGAGGCCGGGTCCGCCGTGGAAAGAGGAGTCGGCGTTCAGCTGCACCGCTGTGCCGCGCTGGCATTGGCCCAACTACCCGGGATTCCCTTCGCGTCATCGAAGGGCCGCGCTGGGATTGGTTCCAGCAGCCCGGGAGTCCCGCAGCATCATCCGCGTGCCGCGCCCCCGATGGTCCAGCCGGTACATGAGACCCGCAGCGTCATCATCACGCCGCGCTGCCATCGGTCCCAACCTGAGGGCTTAACCCGCGTCCGGCCCGGAGAAGGAAAGAGCTAAGCCTTCGGCCGGGAGACGGAAGAGACGACTCTCGCCTTGAGGGCTCCTCCGCTTCGGCCGGAACCAGGGGATCTGCACAGGAGGCCGGGAAGTGCTGAAAAGAAGGAGCCTGTCCCGCAGGGAAGCCCCATTCAGTCGCCCGGACTGCCCCGCACACGCCGCTTAGGTAACTGGCTACGATCCCTTTTGGGAGCCCGCGTCTACCGCCGTACTCCTTGAGTGCACTGCTGGTGGGCTGTGTGGGGCGCTAATTGCCCGATTGAGACGGGCAGCTGTATCCGGTCATTGGGGCAGCGAGGGCTTATGTAAAGTTTGATGTCCCCCTTTTTTGAAATCACACAGCATTCCATACTCGCTGCGATAACGGGACACAGAGACTGCCTGGAATATTGTTAGTTGAGGCTCCCCTTATTGGGATTGCACGTGGGGTAATACTGAAACTATAAGTTAAGAAGACACTACAAGAGAACCGTTTTTCTTTCACTTGCAACCAAAGTTTATTGTGTGTGTTGGCCTTGCTGTTTAATATTAGGTCTTGCCTAATTACTTGTTAAAGAGTGTATTTTTGATAACTACCTGTGTGGTGTCCCTTTGTGGTGTTTCACACTGTTATTGTGGGTGCAAAATACTTTACGCATTGCCTTGGGGATAAGCCTGTCTGATCGTGCCAAGCTACCAAGGGGGTGAGCAGGGGTTATCAACAGTGTGTACCCCTTTACCCTGACTAGAAGTAAGGGTCCCTATTTGGTCAAAGGTACCCACCTCTGCCAACTAGAGACCCCCAATTCTAACAGTACCCTAGTACAGAGTTGTGGGGTTGTGTGTACGTCAGTGCTGAGTGAGTCTTCTCGAGGGTGGTCTGTTGTAGGTGTGCATATTTGATTACTTTGTGAAGTATGTTTGCCTGGGTTTCTTTTTGGGTCAGAGGTACAGGGTGTGGTGCGTGTTACACCTCGTCCTCTTTGGTCTCTGTATGCTTGTATCTTAATGTTCCCTAAGGAAGGGGGATGCGGTTGGTCTCAATGTTTTAATTAATTCAGGAGGTGTTGATTGCTTTAGGAGTTATTGCTTGCTTCAGAGATGTTCTGTCAATTATTTTTGTGATTTTAATGCATGTATACATTAAGACTTTTTCATGCATGTATACATTAGGAATGGTCCATCAATCATGTGTGAAATTAATGTACTTATTGATTTAGCAATGTCATTTTATCTTCTGTTTTCTTCCTTTTGGGTTATATGCATGTTTCCGTTTATTTGTATTACTTTTGTCTATAGTTTCCCTAAGGTAAGATGATATGTTGTTACTTAACTGATGCATTTGATGGAGCAAGGTTTCATACGTAAAGAAACTTGCTTGGACTTAGTCCTCTTAAAAATAACATGTAACAAATTAACCAACATGTAAATACTAATAATTGCACCACACAACATTTACTTTATGTAGGGAAAGCTTGTCTATGTGCTTTAACTAACAAGTAACTCGAGTGTCTTAATATGGCTGCCGAAAATGCGGGAACTTTTCTGTGCATGCGTCTACTGCATCTACGTAGTATGACGTCTTTTGCTTTTGGTGGGAATTCTTTGCAGCTGCGCTGTAGAGCCTAAAATGGCTGCTTTGAACCTCACATGCTAATGCATATGGTTTTGCTTAAGTAAAACCTTGCATGGTTGCTAATCTGCTAAGGCAATAGTTAAAATAAAGTAACGGGATTAGAGTAGAAATAGGGGGTATACAGTGCATTAATTTATTTCCGTATTCTAATATGTCCTTCTTTGACTTTATTATTAGCTCGTATTTGGGCCTGAAGGGTGACTTGAATCGGCATTTTGAAATTAATCTGCGCATGTACTGGGAACACAGCAGGACCTCGAACAATGACATTGAAGTACCAGCAGTGTGCCTGAGAACCTTACCGCTTGACCCGAAGAGAGGAAGAAGATTCAATAAAATGATATATATTGTATATTAAATAATATGAATGTTGCTGGGAGGAATAAAAGCATTATGGGTGGGAACTTAGAAATTAAACTAAAATATGACTTCATGTTAGTATGGTGTGATGACCCCTCCCCGTCTTACTGACCAATCAAATGAAGGGAATACACAAAATTTGCAACATTAGGGGGTGGTACATACCCTGGAAATTGGTATAACTAAGGTAGGCTTAGTCAGTTAGATTGTCCGACTTGTCACAGACCTATCACTGACCCAACGTATGCTGAAGAAGATCGTGGATGACCGTGGAACTCAGAGGGCTCGTCGAGTACTCTGAAGAAGAGTCGGGACATTGCTGAAGAAGAATCGATCTATGTAGCGGGGAACAAGAGTAGTTGCAGAGAGGGGTGTAACGCTGGTGTTGCACTTAGCGAAGGGTACCTGTCCTGTCCTGCACATGTCCTGACTTGTTGGCTCCTGATTAGTCGGGAGACCTTTTTTACAGCCCTTGGCCAGGGGTGGGTCCTCGCACCATTCTAGGTAAATATAAATCTGTGTGGTATGTCTTTGTACCGTTTCCTTTTCTCACCCTTCCCAGGTATCAATGTCTAGAAATGTTGCTAAGTCTCTATTGATTTTTTCTTTGATCATTATTTTTCTACTTGAAAAGTCATTAACTGACCTGTATTGGTACTTGACTCACAAAATATTGCATAGATAAAGTGTTTAAAACTTTCCAGAGTCTGTGTTTATTCCATAAAATAAGGTAAATTGTTATTCTTTACCTATTATTCTAACTACCTGATTCATTGACCTGAGAAATTAAATTAGAAGTGACAAGGAATTGGTAAGTCATGGTTTATAGGTATAAATCATAATAAGGTATATAAACTCCTGATCGACAGGAAAATAGATTACCGGTCTATAGTGTGTATGATTATGGGCCCAGGTGAGTATGGTGTTTTAGAAAATATCCTAGACTGGTAATCTCGCGCAAACAGTATTTCTTGGTAGCAGAGCTATGGTTAGGTATTAGTTAAAAATAGGTAGTTAGTTGCCTTTTGATTTTATATTTGTAGGAGAGGTGGAGGGGCTTCAGTGTGCAAGAGTGGCGCGCAGCAGTGACACGCTGGTCATAATAAGGGACACACTACACTTGTGCTGTTTAGTTGGACAGGAAGCCCCGAGCGACCTCCGTCCCTTTATTTAAAGACTCCTGGCCACGCCTGGCCGGAAGTTGTTACATATTGTGTGTGTTTCCGGGTCCTAGGCGGGACCCGTGAAACACTAGAGCGCCACATCCCTTCCCCACTATCTAATTTGTTTTTCTTTTCAGTCTATCACGTGGTATCTCAGGTGATCAGCAAACAAAGTCCGCCAGACATTGATTAGGTCTGGGATTAGGTCGGAGGTTGTGACCAGACCGCCCCCGGATCATGGGTGGTTCAATTTCCTTCCTCAGTGGAGAGGAAGGGACGCTGATTGGGTTGCTGTCCATTGATAGATCTTTATCACTTTCAGCGTGACTAGGGACTTCAAGATCAGCTTCACTACTAGCCCCCGGGGTCTCAGGCGTCGGTGGAACTCGTTTGAACCACGAGATGTTTCTGGTCACGTCTTCTCCATCTTTGCGTACTGTTACGGCAGTGCCCTTCTTTGCTTTGATGGTCCATGGCTCAATTTCGTAGGGTGTACGGAATTTTCCTCCTGGCCTCCTTGTTCTCATCAGCACCGTGTCACCAGGCACTAGCTCTCTCTCGCAGGCACGCCTTCTTCTGCTGGCTCTCTCATTGGTCTTTCTTCTCCGTTCTTGGGTGGCTGCTGGCGCATCGGCTCGGGTGTCCAATGTTCCGCTGTCGGTAACAGGTCTCGCCGTGGCCCTGCAAACATCAGTGACCACGGAGATCTTTGAGTGGTACTGTGTGGGGTGCTCCGGTATTCCCGCAGGAAGTGTTGAAGGGCAACTTCTGGATCAGTCCCTTCAGCCACGGCTATTCGCAATATTTTGTTTACAGTCCTCATAAATCTTTCCGCCTCTCCATTGGCTTGAGGCCATTGTGGTGTGATTCGATGGTGCTTCACACCCAGATCTTTCAAGAACTCTTTGAATTCACAACCTTAAAAAGGCGGCCGATTATCAGTCTTGATCATCAGGGGAATACCAAATAGTGCAAAAGTCTTACTGAGTATTGGCTGTATATTTATGAAGCTGGTAGACGGTGCAATTTCAACTATAGGGTATTTGGTGTAGCTATCAATTATTACTACGGTCACTCTCCCATCAGGAAAACTCCCAAAGTCTAGGCTCACCCACGTCCAGGGTGAGGGGGCCGGTTCCTCGGTGATGACAAGTGCAGGAGCATCCGGCAAACTGATCAGCTGGCAGGCTCGACAGTTCTTTACCACCTCGTCTACTTTCTCTTCCATGTTGGGAAACCACACCTTCTCCCTCATTCGGGCATTCATCCTTCTCATCCCCTGGTGTCCTTCATGTGCCAGTTGAGTAGCTTGGTCTTGTAGGGTGACAGGAATCACTACGCGTGACCCACGAAGGAGGAGCCCGTTGTTCGCCATACTCAGTTCATTGTGCACTCTCCAAAATTGGGATAGACGCACGCGGTCTGGTTCAGTCCACTCACTGACATTACGTAGAAAGTTCTTCCATGACCCTGTTTCTATCGCCGTTCTGACTCTTGTCACTACTGCGTCTTGGCCATAATGGGCTATAATGTCGTCGGCTGCCAATGCTTTGGGACACGATAGTTGCGATATCATGTCGATGAACTCCTCAGTTTGACATTCCTGTTCTTGCACCTCACTCGCTTCTACTGGGGGGTGTCGTGATAAGAAATCCGCTGGGTTCTTGGCCCCGGGTCTGTAGACCAAATCCATTTGATAGTGTTGGATTTGGATAGCCCACCTCTCAATCCGAGGTGGTGGGTGTGGCGCTGTCCCTCTAAACAACGGAATCAGTGGTTGATGGTCTGTGACCATTCGGAAAGGTTGACCAGTGATGTAGAGATGAAAATGGTTACAGGCCCATTTTACTGCCAGGGCCTCTCTCTCTATTTGGGAGTACCTGGCTTCCGTCGCTGTCAACGCTTTGCTTGCGAATGCCAGGGGAACCCACACTCCTGGCTCTGACTCTTGTGTTAACAATGCTCCAAGACCCACCGGGCTGGCATCCACGAGGATCTCCGTCTGCCTTGTCGTATCGAAGTATGCCATCGTTGTACTGTCCAACAAAGCTGCCTTCACCTTGGCAAATGCGTCGTCTTCTGCTTTGGACCACCGCCAGGGGTTTTCCTTTTTCGTCAGGTTCCTCAGTGGTTCTGCTATAGTGGCTAGCTGCGGGATGAACCTGGCGCAATATTGTGCCATTCCCATGAAACTCCTCACTTCAGATGCTGTCTTGGGAGCTGCAGCACACTTTATTGCTGATGACTTTCGGGGGTCCACCTTCACTCCTTCCGAGTCGAAGACATATCCAAAGAATTCTATCGGCTGTTTGAAAAACTGACATTTTTCTTTGTGTAGCGTGACCCCGAACTCTGCCAACCTTCGAAGCGTGGCTTTCAGCCTCCGATGGTGTTCCTCACTGGTCTTTGCATGAATAAGTATGTCATCACTGACATTCAACACACCTGTTAATCCTGACAAAATTTCTTTGACAGTGTTCTGGAAGATTTCTGCCGCTGATGTTATACCAAAGTTCAGCCTCTTATATTTCCTTAGTCCCAGATGCGTTGAGAATGTTGTTATGTAGCGACCTTCATCGGCCAGTTTGAGCTGGTGGTAACCTGCGTTTAGGTCCAACTTGGAGAACCATTGTGCCCCATTTAAGTCCGCTAAAATGTCATCCACTGTGGGCGTGAGATGTCTCTCCCTTTTGATTGCTTTGTTCGGCATCCGCATGTCGATGCATATGCGTATTTGACCTGGTTGCCGTGGTTTCTCGGCAATTACCATAGGGGACACCCATGGTGTTGGTCCGGTGACTTTCTCTATCACGCCCTGTTCTTCCAATTTCTTTAGTTGCAGTTCAACTGCAGCGCGGAGATGGAACGGCCTTAGGGCCACAGGTTGTATTGCTTTGTCAATATGTAACTTAACTGGCGGCCTTTTAATGGTCCCAAGCCCCTGAAATAGCGATGGAAACATTTGAAGAATCTCTTCCGTGTGCAGTGCTTTGACAGCATTGGCAAAAGCAATTAGCTTGAGGTCTTCCGCCGTGTGGCTTCCTACCACTAGGTCTGCTTCTTTGTCGATTACCTGAAAAGTGGTTGTCAGCTCTTGCTCTTCCGCTCTGACTTGGACAGTCATTTTTCCTCGTAGCGGCAGCGGTGTCTTGCTGCCGTAAGTCAAAATACGAGCCTTCGACGGTACTAACTGTGGTCGAGGATTCAGTGCTTTGTAGTGTTGGATGCCCATCACATTGATTGTGGCTCCAGTATCGATGACCCCCGTGACGGTTGACCCGTCAATTTTAATCTGACACTTCAGTTGCGGTCTCCGTCTTCTCTTGAGCTCACTCACAAATGATACATAGTAACATTCTTCTTCGTCGTCGGTGGACGAGTCATCAAGTCGTTGGGGGTGTCGGGACTGTGACCGGCTTCCTCTTGGCTGTTGAGTGTCATGGGCATCTTCCAGGGCAAGCTGTCAGACCGCTTTGACAGGCGTTCTCCGTCCTGCTGCACCTTAAAAGTTCCTCTGGTCCCACTCCTGCAGACGCTGGTAAAATGATTTAGCCCACCGCATTTTGTGCATACTTTTCCACGTGCGGGGCAGCCATCTTGATTATGTTCCTCATACCCACAGAAACCACATGGCGTGCGACGCGGCGTCCTGGTTGGCCATCTTCCTCTTCCTCCCCGATTGCTCTGCTGCATAGTGTCTACTCTTTCTGTTTTCACCGCCACCTCCATGTTGGCTGTCGGGTTAATGGCCGCTTCCATTGCCGTAGCCCTCGCGTCTGATAGCTCGTGAGACCTGGCTAGCATCAGTATTTCATCCAACGTAATTCGTGGTTGTCTCAATATCAATGTGCGTAGATGCTTGTTCCTGCATCCTTGGATCAATTGTGCGGTTACTTCCTTTGTTTGATCGTCGTCAGGACACGTACTAATAAGTTCTCTCAACCTGGCGTGGAAAGCATCCATCATCTCTCCCTCTCTTTGTCGCGACTGTCTAAATTTGAACCTTTCATAATGTGGATTCAATTGTGGGTCAAAGTGCGCATTCAATGCCTGTACAGCCGCGTCATAGTCGGTTGCTGCCCCGGTATTTGGTAGATGTATGAACAATTTGTAAAGTTCATCGCCTCCAAAATGTAGCAAAAGGGACCTCTTTACCTCATTGTCTTTTTCTCTTGTTGCCGTAAAATAGTTATTTAGCCGGCTCAGCCATACCGCCCATCTGGGTGCTGCCGTCCCCGGATCTATCAGGGCACTGAATGGCGGTATAGGGTTAATTTGGGAGTGGGGAGACGGGTGTACCACCGGGTTTATTGCCTGTACTGCTTGCTGGCTGGCTGGACCACCCACTTGCGCTGGGGCCGCTGCCTGTTGTGCTCCTCCTGTCGCTGCCACAGCCTAAACATTTGACATGGTGATTCTCGGCTCACACCTAGTACTCTGTGTTTGGTGTCAACTGTGTCTCTTTTACCTTGAGGTCTGACCCCACTTTGTCCTTCGTATTTTTTTTTCTCACTTTGTTTGTACTAGTGCGTACTGTCCTTGCCTCTGGACCCTTCCTTGAGGACTGCTATTTAGTCCATGATCATGCACTCCCAGCTACTCATCAACACCTTCACCAGTTTTACCCGCTCTTATTCCTTTTCCATTGTGTCTTTAATTTTTTTTCTTCGATTTGCGTTGGCCAGTGCTTGTTGGACATTTCAGGTGCTTGACATCGCACCCCACCGCTGCATCCAGGCACGCATTCACACGCAGAGCCCTCCGGGGCACTCACGTGCACCTCCGCCGCAGCCACACTAGACGCCAATCTTGAAGATCTCTCCTCAATTCTTCGCCGACGGGGAAACACGGCCTTAACTCCAGCGCGCATGCGCACACCACGCAGCGCGTCACCAGGCCTCCTCCGGCGCTCAAGCCGCACGCTTCTTCTCCACACGGCACATGCCTCCACCGCCGCCCGGTTTTCAAGCAGCCCTCTTCAAACCGCTTACCGGCACAGGAACGACGCGACTCGCCTGGGCCACGACCTGCAGCACCCCACGATCACGACTACCACCACAGCCATCGACCAACCAGCACCGCCGACAGCAACTGCACCGGTAGGGTTCTGACCACGGGTTCACGACACACTCTGCCTTCTCGTCGCCAGTGTAGGGGAGGTGGAGGGGCTTCAGTGTGCAAGAGTGGCGCGCAGCAGTGACACGCTGGTCATAATAAGGGTCACACTACACTTGTGCTGTTTAGTTGGACAGGAAGCCCCGAGCGACCTCCGTCCCTTTATTTAAAGACTCCTGGCCACGCCTGGCCAGAAGTTGTTACATAGTGTGTGTGTGCTTCCGGGTCCTAGGCGGGACCCGTGAAACACTAGAGCGCCACAATATTGATTTATGTATTAACCAAAACCCGTTTGTATTGTTCTATGTTGTCTAGAACTCCCCAGGGATATTGAATAGCGGGTGGTAAATGGAAGCCACACTGCAGTGAGGTTACTGGCCTTGATGAAGTTAGTGCGAAAAGTTAAGTAGAACTTGAACCACTGGTTAGGGATCATTTCTGAGTATAAAAGTGAGAGTGATTGGTAGCAAAGAAGTTCGCTGGTAAAACTTTGGTCTTATATCACCTAGTAAGGGTAAGTCTGAAGTAGTAGCAGGTTCTTTGATGCTTGAGTGAAGAGTAGGCTGAAGCGGCTTTACTCGTAGTGTGTGATGGGTAAATGGAAACGTTTTACTCGCTGTGAAAGAAATTGACTTTTCTTTGAATTTAGTCAATCAGGCACAGTAGCGAATGTTTCTATGTTATTAATTAATGAAATGTGTAATTAAAATTAAAAGAAATTGAATTGTCGTATTACCTTACATGGTAGGGGTCAGTCGCGGGTGCTGCACTGACATCACTAACAGCCGCGCTGGGATTGGATAACACAGCGGATGTGTGGTTGAGGTAATATTGTAAAGGAGGGGTGAGTACAGAAAGGGAGACTCACGTAACTAGAAAAGCCGCTCAAGCATTGGTTAAAGTGGTTTTGTAAAAAGAGATTAATTGGTCAGTAAAATAGAAAATAAAATTGAATTTTCGGTGTTAATAGATAGTGGTGATTATATGTGGAACCCCGATCCAACTATAACAGGGTCCTGTCCAGATAGAAGATTTATAGTGTTTGCCCACGAACAGTACCTTAGAGGAAGACCAAACATCATGTACGGAGAAAAGGGGAAAATGTCCTTTATGCAGAAAATTAAGAATTATTTTAAAAAGGATAAACCCGTTAAAACAAGAGAAGTTATTATTATTCCTCCCCCAAAAACACCTGCATCATACATGATGATAGAAAGAGGCTACCACACTTGTGTATGGTTAGAAAATTGGATAGAGTACACAAATGATGATGGCGTATTAGCATATCCTGAGCACGGAACATTTAATGGAAGAATTTTTCACAACTTGCGAACTCACATGAATGAATTAGAACCCAGACCTAGATTAATCCAGTATGAAGCTTTAGAATAGTGGGAGACTGAGGCTTTTGAGCGAGACAGACCTCGATGTGACAGAAACTTAAGTCAATTTTATCCCAGATTTCCTCGAGAGACACGAGATAAGCAGATGAAACAATGGAGACAGGTTATGGTAGTGGAAGGATTATATCCTGTAATTACCACAGCAGAACCAACAGGAAGTTAATGTACAGAAAAACCAAAACATTTAGGGACTGGTAATGGGGATTTTGAAGACGATTATATTGAAGACCTTTTAATGAAAAATCCTCCACCTTATCAGGAAGAGACAAATAGGATTACTCCTAGTGCTCTGTTCTTAAAAAAACCTTTGGTACCACAAACTCTGCGTGAGAATACTATAGAAGGGCACTTCAAGAAAAAGAAAGAGAGGGAGTAAATAAAAATAGAAGTGAACTAATTCAGAAAATAGCTCAGTTAAATACAAGTCCTGAAGCCCTAACGATACCAGTGACTATAGGTCCTGTTGTTCCCTTATATGGAGATAAGCAAACTAGTCCTAAAACTCCTGTTCTAACTACTCCTATCAAGGTACCCAGAAGAGAAAATATAATAGTTGATAATCAAGCAAGTGAATGTGAGTCGGTAATTTCCCTGATGGATTTGCCTTTGAGAGAACTAATAAATGATTCGTTCAGAAAAGTTACCCCTGGATGCTCAAGAGAGGTACAGATTGAAACGTCTACAGGAACAAATAGTGCCACTGTAGTTACTCCAGAAGAAATAGAAAGGTGGACACAAGAAATAGAGGAATCAAATTCACAGCCAAAGGTATTAGATATTTTTAAATTAAGAGTAAAATTGGAAGAAATGATAGCTGAAAATGTGGGACAAGAAAGATTAAATTCTTTCAGCGTAGAGGGATTATTATTCATATGCAGAAGCATCACTCGAAATACAAACATTTTTCATGAGAAGTTAATGAATTTAGCCTTAGAAATGGGAATTGACATAGATAAATCTAAAGTATTGCAGAAGCCATACAGAGCGGAATTACAGATAAAGGAATTATTGTCATTGTTACAAACATAGGGAGACTTGGATAGATGGAAAGCTAGATGGACAAAGAAAAAGGAAGAAGCCCAGGCAAATTGAACGACATCTGAGTATTTAATTAAAGAAACAGAAAAGGTTGAAAGGTTGCGCCCAATGAGAGAAGTTCCTGGCGGAGGTTATGTACATGTCCCATGGTCCCAACAGGATATTTTGTCATTCAC
This sequence comes from Lissotriton helveticus, assembly GCF_964261635.1. Classification (NCBI taxonomy): domain Eukaryota; kingdom Metazoa; phylum Chordata; class Amphibia; order Caudata; family Salamandridae; genus Lissotriton; species Lissotriton helveticus. The sequence goes on along the minus strand of NC_136067.1, from coordinate 484,737,820 downwards.
AAATGACTTCCCAAAACGTAGAGAAAAACCAGTAGAATGGTACAGGCAAGTTGAAAGGTTTGTGAAGGTTTCAAAAGTATTGCTAAAGGATTTGGATGGTTTGTTTGACATAGTTGTTCCTGCTGACTTATGCACTGAATGTAACATTTCAGTAGATTGGCCTAATGATGAGTACCCAAGGGATGCAAAAACAGGAGCCCTGTCAGATGAGGTAATGAAAAAATATCATCAGGTAATAACCTACTTGAAAGGAAAGATTCCCCCAAAAGAAACAGATTGGATAAAAATAGAACAACCCAAGAAAAAGATGAATTTGTACATGCATATTATGAGCGCCTTTTGCAGGTATTCAAACAGTACAGTGGGTTAGAAAACTTTGATAATAATGATATGACATACTTTGTATGTTGTTTTGTTTCTGGACTAAAGCCAGAGATATCACAGATGATTAAAGAGCATAATTTGTGCTGGCAAGCAAAGCCTATAGATGAGATCCTTAAGTACGCAAAGTAATGTGTAGATGAAATTGATAATAGATGAAAGAAATTAGAAGAAAAGGTAATGTTGGCTCAAGTTAAATTAGCAGAATAACAGGAACTCCAGTTAAGGCAACAGGCAAATAATCAAGGAAGAGGGGAAGGTCAAGGTGAAAATAGTGGAAGTAAACCCAGAGGGAGAATGAGTAAAGAAGAGGAAAAGAAAAAGTTTCCCTGTCACGGGTGCGGAAAATTGGGGCATTGGAAAAACAAGTGTAAAGTTACACAGAATAATAATGTCCAAACTCAAAATTTAAATCCACAGACGCAGAATGAGGTGTCAATGAGGCAACCGCAACAGGTAATACAGAGTCAATTGCCACCTGCCCCATGCCAGATTTTGTGAGTCAAGCCAAATACAGTATCTACACCGGATTCCGGGAGGGAAGTGGTAAGAAAAATTCAGTAACATCACAGTTTCTTTTGCAGGACACATTTTTTAATGAGGAGACTTTATGGCGGTGCTAGAGAGGGGGTGGAAAGGAATGCGTACTTGGCGCATCCTTGCCGGTAGGTCAGTCAGGTCCATACATTGAAGATAAAGTTGAGGGAAATGACATTACCTTTTTTTTGGACACTGGTGCTACCCGTTCTACTGTGCGAACACCAGACATCCCAAACCTACCCCTCTCGGGAGAAGCGATCTAAGGAGTGGGCGTTTCTAATAAACAGATTAGGACCCTTATTACAGAACCAATGGAAGTATGTATTGGCAACTTTAAAGAAATGCACAAGTTTGTCGTCTGCGACTCGAGCCCTGTAAACTTGCTAGGAAGGGATTTATTGTGCAAAATGAATTGCACAATATTGCACCGGAGGGTGTTGCAATTCAGACTCCTGATGAAGACCGAATGTACAAAATCATGTTAGCTAGATAAAGAGCTGTAGAAAAAAAAATAACGCCAGATGAGCTTCCAGAGGAGATCAAAACTACCGTAAATCCTGCTGTGAGGGATTTTACTGGAAAAGAAGTAGGTTTAATGACAAATGTCGATCCAGTAAAAGTGACAGTAAAGTAAGATGCAGTCTACCCAAATACTCAACAATACAATATGAGCCCAGAAATAAAAGCAGGCTTGCAGCAGAAATTGAACGTTTGGTCGAATAAGGCATATTAAAAGAAATGAGTAGTCCCTGTAATTCACCTATAATTGGCATAAAGAAACCAAACGGCAAATATAGGGTGGTCTAAGATTTAGCAAAATAAATAAAATTGTTGTACCATGTTGTCCAATAGTACCGAATCCAGCAGTGATCCTATATCAGATACCTTGGAGTGCAGGATGGTTCACTGTAATTGATTTGTGCCATGCCTTTTTCTCTATTCCATTGCATCCAGACAGACCGTTTTTATTTTTGTTCGAATTTGATGAACCTGTTTACGTTTGGAATCATGTTCCTCAAGGGTACCCAGAAATTCCATCGATCTTTAACCAGCTTTTGAAAAAATGTCTTGAATCTCTTGTTTTGCCCAGACAGTCCGTCTTGGTGCAATACATAGACAACGTATTGATTGCGTCTAATACTCAAAATGATTGTATTGTTGATTCTATTGCATTGTTGAATCTTTTGGCTGAAGGTGGACATAAAGTGTCACCTGAGAAATTACAATCCTGTACCACTTCGGTCAAATATTTGGGACACCAGATAGAAAGAGGGGTCAGAAGAGTGACTTCAGAAAGAAGCAAATTGATCAGAAAAATGAAATTACCTCAGACTCAGAAAGAAATCAGGATGTTTCTCGGAGTTGTTGATGTGTATTGCAGGCAGTGGATTGTGGAATTTGCAGTGCTAGCTAAACCATTGCTACAATTGACAAAGAAAAGAGCAAGAGATCCAGTAGAATGGGATGATGAAAGTATGACAGCCTTTGTGAAGTTACGCAACTGTCTGTGCGAAGCCCCTGTGTTAGGTATGCCAGATTACTCCAAAGAGTTTGCATTATTCTATGATGCAAGAGTCAATTGTGCACTCTCAGTTCTAACACAGACACATGGCCTAATGCGATGTCCTGTGGCGTATTTCTCTGCCACTTTGCATCCAGTGGCATCTGCATTATTAGGGTGTCTAAAATCAATCCATAGCTGCAACTTACATGAGTCTGGAACAAAGTCAATTCATTGTAATGGGACACCCTGTGACAGTGTATGTCCCACATGCAGTCGTGATTTTGCTGACGTGAACTAGCGCACAATATCTTACTCCTAGTCGGCTGACTAAGTATAAACGATTCATACTAGGTGCAGAAAATGTGACAATAGTCAGATGTACTGTTTTGAACCCTGAAACCCTGTTGCCTGATTCACACTTTGAAGAAGTAAAAGATGAAGTCGAACATGATTGTCTTGACCTCACTGAATACAGTACTAAACCCCGTCCAGATTTACAACTAGAACCTCTAAAGAATCCAGAACATGAGCTGTTTGTAGATGGCTTGTGCATGCGTCATGAGGAAGGAGGTTTAAGTGTTGCTTACGCTGTGTGTACATTGGCTGGAATAGTGGAAGCATCCTATTTACCAGGAGTCAAGTCTGCACAAATAGCCAAATTGGTAGCCTTAATCAAAGCTTGCAAAATTGGGAAAAATTGGAGCGTGACCATATACATTGATAGTCAGTATGGTTACGGGGTTGTGCATGACTTTGGCCAGTCCTGGATGCAAAGGGATTTCATGACTTCTTCAGGAACCCCTAATAAAAATGGACATTTTGTAAAAGAATTAATTGAAGCAATTCAATTACCAAAGGAAGTGGCCGTGGTCAAGATCTAGATTCTGTAACTCCCATTCCTTTCATCATGGCATGTGCCACCCTTGCCATGAAGGACAATTTCTTTAGGTACGAGGACACTATTTACTTGCAAACATCAGGCACGAGTATTGGAAGCATTTTCGCTCCAAGTTCAGCAAATTTGTACGTTCATAATTTTGAACAGGAGCATATTTTAACAACTACTAATCCCTTCCATGACTCGATACACGTTTGGAAACGCTATATCGATGACATCTTAGTCATATGGTGAGGTAACACTGATGATCTCCACTGCTTTTTACAATGGCTTAATAGTCGGAACAGATTCCTGCGCTTTACAGTCAAACACAATAAGATACAACTGGCCTTTTTAGATCTACTCATAACAACCACTTCCTCAGGTCTTCAATCTGAACTTTACAGAAAACCGATGGCTCGCAACTCGTTGCTTTGCTACGATAGTTTTCATCCCAAATCCCTGAGGAACAATTTGCCATACGGTCAGTTTTTGAGAATTCAAAGACACTGTTCCACAATGGATGGTTTCAAAGAACATTCCTCAGCCTTATCAGAACAGTTGACAGTAAGAAAATATCCCCAAAAATTGATACGTCGATCGCTCAAACGGGCTGTTTACACTCTTTCATCCAGCTGTTAAACACGCGACACCAACACCACTCTCCTGACAGTGGCGTACAAATGCTATCGCAGAAGCCTATTTCTTACCAGAGCGCTGATCCCTTAAGCGCCAGCGTTACCATTTGAGGGCTCCCCTTGCGCATTGGCGAGATGCTGGCATACAGACCCTAGGAGATTTGTACCGAGATGGCACACTAGCACCTTATGACTCACTCGTAGAAGATGAGGTATTACCACCGGGGCAATTCCTTGTGCACCGCTCACTGGTTGCAACCCTGACTGCTAAATGGGGGGACACAATACAATACCTCCACGTTATGGGGCGAGGCAGGCATCTGGTTCGCGGCGTCATTGCGTACCCACGCGGCGATCACACTGGAACCTCTTTGGCACAATTGAGAAGTTGACCTGGGGAGGCCATTAGAAAACAGGGAATGGGAGCGGGTATTGAAGGGTCCAGTGCGCATCCCCAGAAATATGAGACTCCAACAGATTCAGTTGTTCATAGTACATAGGGCATACCTTACACCGGAGGCAGTCAATAGGTATTTTCACCGTACGGATGCAGTGTGCCCCAGATGCACCGAGGCTGGGGTGGGTCTCGTTCATATGCTATGGAGCTGCCACAGACTACACTCATATTGGCATACGATCAGAAAACTGCTACATGTTTGTACCGGTCGTAGCCTGCCCTTTGAATGAAATGTATATCTGTTGCATCAGTTGCACAGCAGAACCCCAGCCACGAAAGTAACATCCCGGGTTTTGGATCTGGGAATAGTGGTTGCCAAAAGATTGCTCACCAGGAGATGGAAGGCACAGGAACCACCTCAAGCGCGAGCATGGAGACGCTCGCTGTACGCATGGGCTAGGGCAGAGGGAACCACCATCAGAAAGAAGTAAACGTTGGGATTGAGGAAGGAGCCCATAGCTGCTCAGTGGGAAGGTCTACTCCAAACACTTCAGAGAGTTGAGGAAGAGCGTTCAGGGGGACAGCCTGAGGGGAGAGACAGAGGTCCAGAGTAGGTGCTGGAATCTATAACCAGGTGTGACTGTGGTGTCCCATGTATGAGAGTTGATTATCATTGCCATCAATGGAGAGAGCGATAGATGCTGTTGCAGGGTATAACAGCCAATCTGTAATGCTGGACTATATTGCTGTGGAAGCCAAAATGAGAGGTGGGATGGGGATATTGATACTAATGCCGGTCTGAGTTGGGATTGTTGGGTGTTGGGTGTTAACTGTTTTCATTCTATTATGTTTTGAAGTCCACGCGGAACCAACTGAAAGACTCTACACATTGGACGATCGAAATTATGCAGTCGCCGAATAGTGATACATCTCGTATACGAAATGAACCGAATGTTGTCCTTACATTTAATCCGGTGCGGCAGACGAGTCATGTATAGTTACGAGGCTCAACCTGTGTGTGATAAAAGCATGTTTCTATTGCTATTAAGTGCCACCATGCATAGACAATGCACAGCCTATGATGCCTTTCATGTGTCTGTAAATACATTTCAATAAAAACAGATTTAAAAAAATCAAGAAAATTGATGCATGTGGAATCAGCTGCTAACTTATGCTACTTGGGGGCATAGGAACATGGGAGGAAGTGAGAGAATTACAAAATGAAGCAGAAACAAAAGAAAAGGAAGAATGGGAGAAAATCGGTTGTCAGAGAAGAACTGATGATGGTGTAATAATTTACTTAGATGGGAGACCTGACTGTATGCTTGCACCAATGGCTAGAATGTATCATGGAGACACAAACATAGGCAGAGATGCAATGATAAGACTGTTCAGATAGGATTGGTTTAACGCAAGGTTCAGGAATATTTCAGAGAGTCTTTGCAAGAGATGCTTAATTTGTCAACAAATGAATCCAGCAGGAAAACTGTAGTATGTCCTGGAGAGATTGGGAAAGCAGAGGGTCAATTTATAAGACTCCAGATTGATTTCATTCAGTTACCTGCTTGTCGTGGGTTAAAATATGTCCTTGTCATTGTTTGTTTATTTTATCAAGTGGGTAGAGGCATACCGGACCAGAAGAAATGACAGTTTAACTGGGGCCAAACTCCTGTTGAGAGAGTTCCTTCTTAGATTCGGTTTTCCAGTAACTATTGAGTCGGACCGAGGGTCTAATTTTAATAATAAAATTATTTGATTCATTTGTTAAGCCTTCAAAATTAGGCAAAAGCTACACTGTGCATACCGCCCAGAGGCTGCTGGAGTGGTAGAACAACTGAATGGCACAATCAAATTGAGACTGGGAAAGGTGTGTGCATCCACCCCACTGGAGTGGCCTGGTGCTTTACCTCTTGTGCTGATGGGACTCAGAAGCATACCAGACAAAAATACAGGCTTGAGTCCCCATGAGATACTCATGGGAAGGGCAATGAGGCAAGCACGTGTAACAGGACATAAGCTGTTAGTATGGTTAGGACTGACAATAGCTATTCCCTATCCAATGACTGCAAATAAACAGAATAACACTAGTACCCATGGAAAGGTAGCTATCATTAAGCAAGACAGAGTAGAATTAGAAGCACCAGATGAGACAGATTTACACCACAGTATAAAGAGAAATGAGTCAGATTTAAAAATTGTTGCTAACCGGTTAGTACATTATGTAGAAACAATGGAAATTATGGATTGCTAGGTATGTATGAAATTACCAACATCGGTAGCGAGTGACATATCATCATTTACCATTGACCTATGGTATTTCATGTAGTATTTTGGCTAGTTTATTTTACAGAACTGGACATTTGCAATATTACTATTCTAATATAGATGTGTGTTTTCAGAAATTCCTTTGCAAAGAAATATGAAGCCTGTCCTTAACAGTAGAGATTTACAGTTTAAGGGTGAATATTTTCCAACAATGAAAACAATAGATATAGCTGAAGCACATAAGGATAATCTAACATGTAGGTTACATGAAGAAAAAAAGATACTTTTGAATTTAGTAGAGAAAAGGAGACAGGATTTCCATAGAAGAGCTACTGAACCAACCTCAGATACCTAAATGGGCTGAGAGGGAAGATTTTAGTGCAACTTGCAAGACTCATGCTGCTATGTCCCTGGATCTTGAAAAGAAAGGAAAAATCTGTCTCCATAGGTTAAAAAAAGAGTATAACAATTTAGTCATTGATTCCAGTGAATGTGAACACAATTTCCTGATAATCTGGGGTAGGGGACTAAAAGGGGAACTGATCCAGTATTTCCTGGAGTATATTATATTTGTGGGAACAAAGATTATTTTAAGCTGCCTGACCATTGGTATCAGAGTTGCTATTTTGGAATAGTATACCCAAAGCAATGAAGAAAATAATAGACTAACACGAAATAAAAGAGCCTGTTTTTCAGAAATTGTAGGAAATATATTTAGTGCATTAATACCTTCAGTGGAAGTAATTCTGAATACGCAAAGAATTCATAAATTATCTACAGTGGTTGATCGACTGACACTGCTGGAGGGTTCTTATTGATCAATACTGAATTAGTTGCGGTAAGATCTACGTTTTGCAAAATCGACTTGCTCTTGATATATTATTGGCAAAAGAGGGCAGAGTCTGTAAAATGTTGAAGGCGCAACATTGTTGCACCTATATGCCTGACAAAAGTATCGAAATTGGAAGATATGTCAGAAATATCACGAATTTGGAAGAAGAATTGAAACCGTATTTATGATTAAACAACTTCCTTGTAAATTACGAGTGCCTAAACCAGGAACAAACAATGCCAAACTACTAATTAATGAACCACGACTTACTGAACAACGAACAATATTCAATTTAGATATAATCCGAATCTACCACTACTTTCAAATCAACTCATCTAACCCACATTTTATTACCAGTGCATGAGTTTTTAGCTAAAGTATAAAATGTACAACGCATTCATGGGTTAAACAGAGAAGAACATAGTAAGTGTCACACATTTATTTTTAATGCGAATGTCCATGTTGTTTATTTGTCCTTTAACTGCACAGTATTTGCAAGATAATAGACAAACCTGTTTCAGGGCAGTCACTCTACCAAGGCCCGTGCCACTTGCTGACCTTGAGTGATAATTAAACACGATGGCACGGTCTGATGCCTGAGGAATGGCGCTCAATCACTCCCAAATTACTATCTCCCTAATAACTCACGCCTCCATCCCACAAATGCCATCTCCGGAACAAAGCCTGTCAAAGATCAGACTAACACGCCCATGTGGCACCTTGCGGAAACGTTTCTTTTCTGTGCGAAATGAAAGTCCGACAGAACTGCTGCGGTATTGCTCTCTCCAAGTTGGTACTTTTTAATGTAGTATATTTTTTCACACACAAATGGCTCAAATTTCTGTAGCTCATTCTGAGCTAGCTTCATCAATGTCATGGAGACCGGTGTTCACAGAAGCAGCGATTAAACATTTATGTAGGCTGGTTAATATTCCTTGTAATTCTGTGCCATATTTTTGACATTCGCGGCCTCAGCTCAGTGAACTAGATTCTATAACTTTAAAAAGAATTTCTTTAAAACAAAAAATAATAATAATATGTAAATTAAACTTACCTTTAGCTCATTCTGAATGAAATAGTGGTTGAGGAAGTCGTGGTTAAAAAAGTTGTGGTTCAAGCCGAGGTCGTTGTTTAGGAGTTGTTGCTCAGGCCACGTGTTTTAAAAAAATCGTTGTAAAGGCCGTTTCCCCTTAAAACCACTGGAGGTTGACAGTCCATGGAAGAGACTAACTGATGGGCTTTCCTCTAATGTTGGAAGTAGAGTTGTAGGTCGAATACTGATGCCAATACTGGGAATAGCCCTATTAGTCTTGATGATAATGATTTGGTGCAAATGCTGCAGAAATAGAAAATGGTATGCAGTGAACGAAAAAGGAAGGAAGAAAAAATATGACGAAATTCTACTTGAAGAAATAAAAGGAGATATTTATAAACAAATGAAAGGTTACCAAAAGAAAAGGGAAAGGGGAAATCCTAAAGTAATAGAAGAAATTGAATTAGGAAACTGCTAAAGTTGGCATCTGGTTCAGGATTAGTGAAGGCATAAAATGCCATCAAAGAGGGGATTGATGGAGCAAGGTTTCATACGTAAAGAAACTTGCTTGGACTCAATCCTCTCGAAAATAACATGTAACGAATTAACCAACATGTTTCGTAAATACTAATAATTGCACCACACAACATTTACTTTATGTAGGGGAACCTTGTCTATGTACTTTAACTAACAAGTAACTCAAGTGTCTTAATATGGCTGCCGAAAACGCGGGAACTTTTCTGCGCATGCGTCTACTGCATCTAAGTAGTATGATGTCTTTCGCTTTTGGTGGGAATTCTTTGCAGCTGCTCAGTAGTGCCTAAAATGGCTGCTTTGAACCCTCACATGCTAATGCATGTGCTTTTGATTAAGTTAAAACCTCGCATGGTTGCTCATCTGCTAATGAAATAGTTAAAATAAAGTAACAGGATTAGAGTAGAAATAGGGGGTATACAGTGCATTAATTTATTTCCCTATTCTAATATGTCCTTCTTTGACTTTATTATTAGCTCGTATTTGGGCCTGAAGGGTGACTTGAATCGCCATTTTGAAATTCATCTGCGCATGTACTGGGAACACAGCGGGACCTCGAACAAGGACATTGAAACTCTGCCAAGTCCCATCATACTAGCAGTGTGCCTGAGAACCTTACCTCTTGACCCGAAGAGAGGAAGAAGTTTCAATAAAATGTTATACATTGTATATTAAATAATGTGAATGTTGCTGGGAGGAATAAAAGCATGAGAAAATAAAATGATGGGTGGGAACTTAGAAATTAAACTAAAAGATGACTTCATGTTAGTATGGTGTGATGACCTCTCCCCGTCTTACTGACCAATCAAATGAAGGGAATACACGAAATTTGCAACATTAGGGAGTGGTACATACCCTGGAAATTGGTATAACTAAGGTAGGCTTAGTCAGTTAGATTGTCCAACTTGTCACAGACCTGTCACTGACCCAACGTATGCTGAAGAAGATCGTGGATGACCGTGGAACTCAGAGGGCTGGTCGAGCACTTTGAAGAACAGTCTGGAGATTGCTGAAGAAAAATCGATCTATGTAGAAGAGAACGAGAGTAACTGCAGAGAGGGATGTAACGCTGGTGTTGCACTTAGCGCAGTGAGGTAGCTGCTCTGCCCTCACCCAGAATCAGGTTGTCTACGAATGAATTAGTACCGAGTGCCTCACAAACATGCAGTGCACCAAGGGCGATGGAAGCGGCCCCCTTCCGTCCGCGCTCTGGTCCCCAAGCAAGTGGCTCTGTGCACCGGTCCAAAAGGCCGGCTATCCCAGGCCAACCAAGGCTCCACAGCACCGCAGTATCGTTACGGTTTAGGGGGGATTCTGACTTGAAGGCTGAAGGAAAGTAGGATCTGCTTTCATGGGTACCTTTACTTTTTGCTGGTGTCAGTATGTTTTTTTGAATAGTCTTACTGAGATCCTGCTAATCAGGTCCCCAGTCACTGTACTTCCTCCCTAAATTTGACCATTGTAAGACCTTCTGTTCTTCCACAATTGGCTATTGATGTACCTTTGTAAGTCCCTCGTATATGGTACTAAGGTACCCAGAGCATGGGTGCACCAGGGGTCTCCCATGGGCTGCAGCATCTATTATGCGACCCATAAGAGACCACTCAAATTGTGACTACAGGACTGTAATTGCAGCCTGTGTAAATTGGTGCTGGCATCACTTACAACAGATACACATTTTCTTATATCTGAGGTCACTACTCTTGAAACCAATCAGTCACTCCTAAGGTAGGCCTTTCAATCCTAAAGGCTGGTAGCTGGGTGAGCAGGATGCCCCTACAAACCCCGAAGTCTATTCTCCAGGCTTTGTAAGTATGGCAGTTATTTTGATACATATAGTGGCCATCCGTCATTACGCGATGGCTAACTATATAGTGGCTGTTCCAAACCTTGGCATGTTTGGTATCAAACATGTTGGAATCATACCCCAACACCGTTACTGGTTTTGGAGGTATGATTCCATGCACTGGGGGCTCCTCCGGGAAGCCCCCAGAACTCCCAGTAACAGCCTTCTAGGTTCTACCAGCAAGCCAGTGCTGCTGCCGACTCCAGACACGATTATGTTCTACTGCTGCTAAGCTGAACTCGAGCAGGGGAGGGTAGAACAATAGGTTTCCTGTCACAGGGAGGTGTGACCAACTCCCAGACAGGACTTAGTGTAGTGGACTGGGGTGGGGGTGCTTGTCAGCGCCACCAGATGGCTTTGAAGGGCATATTTACTGCCCTCCTTGCATACTCCGGTATGAACGAGTTCAGGGAGCCCTTAGCTCCCGCTCTGGTGGGAAACTGGACAAAGGACATGGGGAGTATCCTCCCCTCTGTCCAGCCCCTCCTTTGGGTGGCACCCCTGAGTTGTGCTAACCCCTTCCCTAGGGTATTTAAGATATTTCCTGTGGGTGGTACCTCAGATTTGTCGTCAGACAAAACTCAAGCCTGAAACCACGTAACTTTTCGACCATCTGGACACTTGGACTTTGCCTGGACCCAAGACTGCATCACGGAAGACTCCTGCTGGTCTTGCTGTTCTGTGAGTCTTCTTCATTGTCTTTGCTTCTTCCAGGATCTTCAAAAGACCTGTGGGAATGAAGGACACCCAAAGTAATCTCCCTTGGAGTGAAAGAGTCACTCCCCTGAAACTGAAGGCACTGCAGCGAAGCTGACCAGTCTGCTGCTCCTGACGTCCCATGGACTTCAAAAGGCTCAGCAACACAGGTGGTGGTTCTGCAACTCCCACGAGGCCTGACCTGTCTTCTCAGCAACTTTGAGGCTATTATCCCTCATCAGTACTGCTGGGAGCGAACCCTGTGCACTGCGTCGACTTGCAGTTGCCAAGGATTGTTGGGTCTGCACTCCAGATATCTTCAGGCTACAAGAAGCTTCAACCCCCAGCATCTCTTTGTGCCAAGATCAGCAACCTCAACACCGCCTCTGCACCATGGGCATTCATCTTTGGTGAGCTGCTCGAAGTCCTCTTGCGACTCCTGTGCCTTTGGCCTATGGATCCTCTTCATGGTCTTTTCCTGCTCCAGTGGGCTCCCTGCTTGTTCGGGCCTGCTCTGGCTCTCCTGCTTGTGGTGAGTCCCTTGGACCTTGCTGGTCCCGTGTGGACAGCTCATGTGGGACAGCTCATGCACAGCTCCTGGTCTTCCTCAGCTCCACCTGGTCCTAACTGCTACAGTGATATGGTCCCCATCAACTCTCCTGAACTATCTGACATTGGTAGGCATTGCTCTTCTGAGCCTCCTGGTCACCTCCGAGTGGCATAGACTTTTTCCCCTCGCTTGTAGATTCTTCACTTCAAGAATCCACTCTTGGATTCCACCTAACTCTTGCACAGTCTTCGCTAGCGGCATCTTTTCTGAAGTCCTTCTTTGTGGTCTATGGCGGTTTCCGTCAATAATTTGCAACTATGCATCTGACATCCCTGGTGTAGGTATCCTGGTTCCTGGGGTATCCACCAGTGGGGTGACTCTCCAGCCTTCTGTCATCGACAGAATTTCTTCAGAGTCCACTGGGAAGGGCCCTTCTTCTCCAAAACTGTAACCACAACTTTCCCGTTGACTTCTATTGGACATGTGGCTGTTTTTCCACTCTGCTTACAGCCTCTGTGGAGTTCCTGGGTATTCAGCTTGAGTGGTTCATTGTGTCCCCATCTCCTCTGAGTCTCCAGGTCCAAGTCCTGACTTCATCCACAGTTCGCATTCCACGTTTTTAGTATATGGTTTGGTCTCCCCTAGAGACCACTGTATTTTGTGCTTACTTACCTGTTTACATATGACGTATTGTTCTGAATTTGTGTCTATATCACCGAGTAGGAGCTATACCAATGTGTTATTGAGTGTTGTGTAATGAATAGACATATTTTATCTATACAGTGTGTGTTTCTTTTCCGTTTAACCTACACTACTTGATTAGATCTGGTAAAACAAGCAGCATGACACTCCTTCTGGATAAGCCTGAAGGCTGCTCTCCACAGCTACCACATAGAGAGCTTTCTATTGTTGTCTCTAAGACCACTAAAATCATCATAAGGGTTGTATTTATATGTGCAAGGTGCTTCACTTGAATAAGTGTGCACCATATTCTAAGTCAGCCTCCTACATTGTTGTGCAGTGGTTGGAATTTAAGCCTGCACTGTTTTACCAGCTAATCTAGGTGTTGTTAGATAAAAAAACAATCGCTAGCATAGGCACATATAAAGTACTTTTTATAAGTAGTAAAATCTACTGAACATTTTAAATTGAAATTCAAGGGTCTAGCACAACCCTTTCTCCAATCTTTAGTTTAGTTTTCACAAGGGTTGGTAGGTGCAACACCACACTACATCTAGTTTATCATGTCTTTAGTTGGGAGAGCCAGTGGGTCCCAACCCTCTAGATACAGTGGTCTTAAGTTCCAGGAACGTAGGTGCCTGGCTGCCACCAGAAAGATAAAGACAGGCAGCAACCCTAACACAGATCAACTCTTAGAGATGCCCCTGCAGTATGATCTGCAGAATCCTGGAAGGCCAGAAGAGCCGGATAACTCTTGAGTTGGGGGAGCCTCAAGAAGAGGGATCAGGGGTGGCTTACCATAGTGACCACAATTCTTAGCATGACCAGAAGGAGTCTGAAGTCCCCACACCAGTATACTCTGATCTCCAAGGAAATGGGTCAGGTAACGTAGACGGGGCCTTTGAGCTAGGTCCCCCTTTTTTCTTCTGGGAGGGTGGAAAATGTTCAGGGGAAGTCTAGGTCCTCCTCTGTCAATTCCATTACCTCTAACACTTCCATAGGGACCTCCATCTCTAGCAAGAAGGAGGATTCATTAGTAAGGGAATACCACCTGCTTTAACTTGAGAGAGCTAAGCTCAGGCTCAAGAAGGAGCTGCTGGCCCTTGATAATGTGACCCTGGAAATAAAAAAGGTTAGGACGAATTTAGCACTAGGGCCCCATGGTGGAAGTACTAGTGAGCCTAGTATCAGGGAACAGTCCTTTGAGATATTAGGAACCTGAGCAGGATAGTCCCTCTTTACCAGAATAGGGGTGATATCTATAAATGGATCACTGCCTTGGAGAGGGTCTATAAAGTACAGGTCTCTCAAGGGCAGTTGGCAGCTATCCTATGGCTCTTCTTTGCTCACAAAGGTAGAGACAATTTTCTCTCTGGCAAGGAGGAAGATACTGACAACTACACAGTCGTGAAGAGTGCCCTCATAGATGGGCTTGGTTTAACAACTGAGCAACACAGGGTTACATTTATAGACACACAGAAGGCACACACCCAAGACTGGTTTGATTTTGTACATAGTATCATTAAGGCTCTGGAAGGCTGGCTTCATGGAAGTAATGTGGATGACTATGAGGTATTGTTCAGTTTATTGCTGAGGGAGCACATCCTTAATAACTGTCCAGATCAGCAGATGCACTAATACCTGGTGGACTCTGATCTGATCTCTCCTCAAGAATTGGGAAAGGAGGCAGACACAGGGTTCCGCACCAGGGGCAAGCAGAAAAACCACTGTGGTGGTGGTGACCAGAAGAAGCAAGATTCTTCTAAGGCCCAAGAGAAGGGTGGGGAGAAAGGTAAAGACAAAAAGGAGTCTTTACAAGGTACCCAAAAATCTTTTTCTGGGGTGGGTCCCAAACCTCCTCCTCTTCTGGCAAGAGAAATTGGTGTCACCTATGTAAGGAAAAAGGCCATAGAGCAAGGGATGCCAATTGCTCTAAAGCTGACACCAAAGAAACTACTCCTACTGGCCTTGAGGCAACTAGCGCCCCTGGCACCAGTACGAATAGTAGCAATGCTCGTAAGGGATTAGTAGGGTGAACCTTGGGTTCTGAAGTGGGTTCTGGCCTAGTGAGAATACCCACTCCGGCTGTCTTTGTCTGTGACAGTGGCATGGAACTAGCCACTTTACATGTAAGTCCTACTAACTTGGACAAGTACAGGCAACAGCCTCTGATCATTGGTCAGGAAGATGTGGCATACATGGACATAGGGGCCAGTGTCACCATGGTGACAGAGAAATGTGTCTCCTGATCAGGGTATACTTCAATCAGTCAATCAATCATTCAATCATTCAAGGGTTGGTAAAGTGCAACTACTTACCCGTGAGGGTCTCAAGGTGCTGGAGGGAGATGGGGAGCAGATCCGTCTAAGTGCTGGGGTCATTCAAAGAGCCAGATCTTTAGGTCCTTCCTGAACTGGGGTAGCGTGGGAGATAATCTGAGGGGGAGGAATAGGGTGTTCCATGACTTGACAGTGAGGAAGGAGAAGGAATTTCCTCCATTTCTGGTAGTGTGGATCTGTGGGTCGGTGGTCAGGACAAGCTGGGCGGAGTGTAGGTGCCTTTTGGGTGCATGGAAGGAGAGGCGGCTGTTCAGGTATGCTGGACCGACTTTGTAGACGGCTTGTAAACATGGGTGAGGAATTTGAAGCTTATTCTTCTGTCTGCTGGTAGCCAGTGGAGTTCGAATGAGATGTTGAGTGATGTGGCTGTGGGAGGTCAAAGATCAGTCTGGCTGCGGCGTTCTGGACATTCTGGAACTTGCAGAGTTTTTTCTGGGTAACGCCTGCATAGAGTGCGTTGCCCTAGTCAAGTTTGCTGCTGATGAGCGCATGTGTGAAGGTCTTTCTGGGTTCAGTGGTGATCCATCTTTCACAGCAGGCAGAGGGTATTTAAACAGGCCGCGGATACTGAGTTGATCTGGTGGTCCATAGTGAGCGATGCTTCTAGTATGATGCTGAAGTTTCGTGTGTGGACCGTCGGGGTAGGGGGAGTTCCTAGCGCAGAGGGCCACCAGGTATTGTTCCATGCCTATGGGGTGGATCCCAGGATGAGGACTCATGTCTTGTCTGGGTTGAGCTTAATGCAGCTGTTCTTCATCCAGTTGACAACGGCTTTCATCCACTCTTTGAAGGTGTGCCTGGTGACGTTGGCTTCTTTGGTGAGGAACAGGATCAGCTGTGTATCGCCGGCGTAGCTGAGTCTGTGATTCCTGATGATGCTTGCGAGGGGGGCCATGTAGATGTTGAAAAAGGTGGGGCTGACAGAGGATCCCTAGGGCACTCCGCAGTTAGTCTCTTTGGTTCCGAGGGGTATGGTGGAAGTCTGACCCATTGTGTTCTACCTGTGAGGAAGGATTGGATCCAGTCGAGGGCCTTGTTGTAGATGCCGGTGTCGTGGAGTCTAGTGGTTAGGGTACGGTGGGAGATGGTATCGAATGCTGCAGAGAGGTCCAGGAAGATGAGGGCTGCGGTTGCGCCCTGGTTGAGGAGGGTTACAAAAAACACAGTTGATGGACAGAATGTAGAACAATGTCATACATTCACCCCAGTACAAGGATCTGGGCCTAAATCCATCGTTTTTTTCACTCCACACCACCCTGGGTTAGACACTGGCTATATGCAAATCAGCTCTGACCCTTTGCCTCATGGGAAAAGTCCAGTCCGAACTGCCAAGCCCTGTCTTTCCCAGACCGGAATCAAGCATCCAAGGACCGGTTTCTGGCTATCAGCCTTCATTCAGCCTGGATAGCTTGACTCCAGTGGTGTGGAGAGCCTGGGACTCACGTCTGAGCATACCCAGCCCACTCGGGGTGAAAATTACAAAAAACACAGTTGATGTACAGAATGTAGAACAATGTCATACATTCACCCCAGTACAAGGATCTGGGCCTAAATCCATCGTTTTTTTCACTCCACACCACCCTGGGTTAGACACTGGCTATATGCAAATCAGCTCTGACCCTTTGCCTCATGGGAAAAGTCCAGTCCGAACTGCCAAGCCCTGTCTTTCCCAGACCGGAATCAAGCATCCAAGGACCGGTTTCTGGCTATCAGCCTTCATTCAGCCTGGATAGCTTGACTCCAGTGGTGTGGAGAGCCTGGGACTCACGTCTGAGCATACCCAGCCCACTCGGGGTGAAAATTACAAAAAACACAGTTGATGGACAGAATGTAGAACAATGTCATACATTCACCCCAGTACAAGGATCTGGGCCTAAATCCATCGTTTTTTTCACTCCACACCACCCTGGGTTAGACACTGGCTATATGCAAATCAGCTCTGACCCTTTGCCTCATGGGAAAAGTCCAGTCCGAACTGCCAAGCCCTGTCTTTCCCAGACCGGAATCAAGCATCCAAGGACCGGTTTCTGGCTATCAGCCTTTATTCAGCCTGGATAGCTTGACACCAGTGGTGTGGAGAGCCTGGGACTCACGTCTGAGCATACCCAGCCCACTCGGGGTGAAAATTACAAAAAACACAGTTGATGGACAGAATGTAGAACAATGTCATACATTCACCCCAGTACAAGGATCTGGGCCTAAATCCATAGTTTTTTTCACTCCACACCACCCTGGGTTAGACACTGGCTATATGCAAATCAGCTCTGACCCTTTGCCTCATGGGAAAAGTCCAGTCCGAACTGCCAAGCCCTGTCTTTCCCAGACCGGAATCAAGCATCCAAGGACCGGTTTCTGGCTATCAGCCTTCATTCAGCCTGGATAGCTTGACTCCAGTGGTGTGGAGAGCCTGGGACTCACGTCTGAGCATACCCAGCCCACTCGGGGTGAAAACTACAAAAAACACAGTTGATGGACAGAATGTAGAACAATGTCATACATTCACCCCAGTACAAGGATCTGGGCCTAAATCCATCGTTTTTTTCACTCCACACTACCCTGGGTTAGACACTGGCTATATGCAAATCAGCTCTGACCCTTTGCCTCATGGGAAAAGTCCAGTCCGAACTGCCAAGCCCTGTCTTTCCCAGACCGGAATCAAGCATCCAAGGACCGGTTTCTGGCTATCAGCCTTCATTCAGCCTGGATAGCTTGACTCCAGTGGTGTGGAGAGCCTGGGACTCACGTCTGAGCATACCCAGCCCACTCGGGGTGAAAATTACAAAAAACACAGTTGATGGACAGAATGTAGAACAATGTCATACATTCACCCCAGTACAAGGATCTGGGCCTAAATCCATAGTTTTTTTCACTCCACACCACCCTGGGTTAGACACTGGCTATATGCAAATCAGCTCTGACCCTTTGCCTCATGGGAAAAGTCCAGTCAGAACTGCCAAGCCCTGTCTTTCCCAGACCGGAATCAAGCATCCAAGGACCGGTTTCTGGCTATCAGCCTTCATTCAGCCTGGATAGCTTGACTCCAGTGGTGTGGAGAGCCTGGGACTCACTTCTGAGCATACCCAGCCCACTCGGGGTGAAAATTACAAAAAACACAGTTGATGGACAGAATGTAGAACAATGTCATACATTCACCCCAGTACAAGGATCTGGGCCTAAATCCATCGTTTTTTTCACTCCACACCACCCTGGGTTAGACACTGGCTATATGCAAATCAGCTCTGACCCTTTGCCTCATGGGAAAAGTCCAGTCCGAACTGCCAAGCCCTGTCTTTCCCAGACCGGAATCAAGCATCCAAGGACCGGTTTCTGGCTATCAGCCTTCATTCAGCCTGGATAGCTTGACTCCAGTGGTGTGGAGAGCCTGGGACTCACGTCTGAGCATACCCAGCCCACTCGGGGTGAAAATTACAAAAAACACAGTTGATGGACAGAATGTAGAACAATGTCATACATTCACCCCAGTACAAGGATCTGGGCCTAAATCCATCGTTTTTTTCACTCCACACCACCCTGGGTTAGACACTGGCTATATGCAAATCAGCTCTGACCCTTTGCCTCATGGGAAAAGTCCAGTCCGAACTGCCAAGCCCTGTCTTTCCCAGACCGGAATCAAGCATCCAAGGACCGGTTTCTGGCTATCAGCCTTCATTCAGCCTGGATAGCTTGACTCCAGTGGTGTGGAGAGCCTGGGACTCACGTCTGAGCATAACCAGCCCACTCGGGGTGAAAATTACAAAAAACACAGTTGATGGACAGAATGTAGAACAATGTCATACATTCACCCCAGTACAAGGATCTGGACCTAAATCCATCATTTTTTTCACTCCACACCACCCTGGGTTAGACACTGGCTATATGCAAATCAGCTCTGACCCTTTGCCTCATGGGAAAAGTCCAGTCCGAACTGCCAAGCCCTGTCTTTCCCAGACCGGAATCAAGCATCCAAGGACCGGTTTCTGGCTATCAGCCTTCATTCAGCCTGGATAGCTTGACTCCAGTGGTGTGGAGAGCCTGGGACTCACGTCTGAGCATACCCAGCCCACTCGGGGTGAAAATTACAAAAAACACAGTTGATGGACAGAATGTAGAACAATGTCATACATTCACCCCAGTACAAGGATCTGGGCCTAAATCCATCGTTTTTTTCACTCCACACCACCCTGGGTTAGACACTGGCTATATGCAAATCAGCTCTGACCCTTTGCCTCATGGGAAAAGTCCAGTCCGAACTGCCAAGCCCTGTCTTTCCCAGACCGGAATCAAGCATCCAAGGACCGGTTTCTGGCTATCAGCCTTCATTCAGCCTGGATAGCTTGACTCCAGTGGTGTGGAGAGCCTGGGACTCACGTCTGAGCATACCCAGCCCACTCGGGGTGAAAATTACAAAAAACACAGTTGATGGACAGAATGTAGAACAATGTCATACATTCACCCCAGTACAAGGATCTGGGCCTAAATCCATCGTTTTTTTCACTCCACACCACCCTGGGTTAGACACTGGCTATATGCAAATCAGCTCTGACCCTTTGCCTCATGGGAAAAGTCCAGTCCGAACTGCCAAGCCCTGTCTTTCCCAGACCGGAATCAAGCATCCAAGGACCGGTTTCTGGCTATCAGCCTTCATTCAGCCTGGATAGCTTGACTCCAGTGGTGTGGAGAGCCTGGGACTCACGTCTGAGCATACCCAGCCCACTCGGGGTGAAAATTACAAAAAACACAGTTGATGGACAGAATGTAGAACAATGACATACATTCACCCCAGTACAAGGATCTGGGCCTAAATCCATCGTTTTTTTCACTCCACACCACCCTGGGTTAGACACTGGCTATATGCAAATCAGCTCTGACCCTTTGCCTCATGGGAAAAGTCCAGTCCGAACTGCCAAGCCCTGTCTTTCCCAGACCGGAATCAAGCATCCAAGGACCGGTTTCTGGCTATCAGCCTTCATTCAGCCTGGATAGCTTGACTCCAGTGGTGTGGAGAGCCTGGGACTCACGTCTGAGCATACCCAGCCCACTCGGGGTGAAAATTACAAAAAACACAGTTGATGGACAGAATGTAGAACAATGTCATACATTCACCCCAGTACAAGGATCTGGGCCTAAATCCATCGTTTTTTTCACTCCACACCACCCTGGGTTAGACACTGGCTATATGCAAATCAGCTCTGACCCTTTGCCTCATGGGAAAAGTCCAGTCCGAACTGCCAAGCCCTGTCTTTCCCAGACCGGAATCAAGCATCCAAGGACCGGTTTCTGGCTATCAGCCTTCATTCAGCCTCGATAGCTTGACTCCAGTGGTGTGGAGAGCCTGGGACTCACGTCTGAGCATACCCAGCCCACTCGGGGTGAAAATTACAAAAAACACAGTTGATGGACAGAATGTTGAACAATGTCATACATTCACCCCAGTACAAGGATCTGGGCCTAAATCCATCGTTTTTTTCACTCCACACCACCCTGGGTTAGACACTGGCTATATGCAAATCAGCTCTGACCCTTTGCCTCATGGGAAAAGTCCAGTCGGAACTGCCAAGCCCTGTCTTTCCCAGACCGGAATCAAGCATCCAAGGACCGGTTTCTGGCTATCAGCCTTCATTCAGCCTGGATAGCTTGACTCCAGTGGTGTGGAGAGCCTGGGACTCACGTCTGAGCATACCCAGCCCACTCGGGGTGAAAATTACAAAAAACACAGTTGATGGACAGAATGTAGAACAATGTCATACATTCACCCCAGTACAAGGATCTGGGCCTAAATCCATCGTTTTTTTCGCTCCACACCACCCTGGGTTAGACACTGGCTATATGCAAATCAGCTCTGACCCTTTGCCTCATGGGAAAAGTCCAGTCCGAACTGCCAAGCCCTGTCTTTCCCAGACCGGAATCAAGCATCCAAGGACCGGTTTCTGGCTATCAGCCTTCATTCAGCCTGGATAGCTTGACTCCAGTGGTGTGGAGAGCCTGGGACTCACTCACGTCTGAGCATACCCAGCCCACTCGGGGTGAAAATTACAAAAAACACAGTTGATGGACAGAATGTAGAACAATGTCATACATTCACCCCAGTACAAGGATCTGGGCCTAAATCCATCGTTTTTTTCACTCCACACCACCCTGGGTTAGACACTGGCTATATGCAAATCAGCTCTGACCCTTTGCCTCATGGGAAAAGTCCAGTCCGAACTGCCAAGCCCTGTCTTTCCCAGACCGGAATCAAGCATCCAAGGACCGGTTTCTGGCTATCAGCCTTCATTCAGCCTGGATAGCTTGACTCCAGTGGTGTGGAGAGCCTGGGACTCACGTCTGAGCATACCCAGCCCACTCGGGGTGAAAATTACAAAAAACACAGTTGATGGACAGAATGTAGAACAATGTCATACATTCACCCCAGTACAAGGATCTGGGCCTAAATCCATCGTTTTTTTCACTCCACACTACCCTGGGTTACACACTGGCTATATGCAAATCAGCTCTGACCCTTTGCCTCATGGGAAAAGTCCAGTCCGAACTGCCAAGCCCTGTCTTTCCCAGACCGGAATCAAGCATCCAAGGACCGGTTTCTGGCTATCAGCCTTCATTCAGCCTGGATAGCTTGACTCCAGTGGTGTGGAGAGCCTGGGACTCACGTCTGAGCATACCCAGCCCACTCGGGGTGAAAATTACAAAAAACACAGTTGATGGACAGAATGTAGAACAATGTCATACATTCACCCCAGTACAAGGATCTGGGCCTAAATCCATCGTTTTGTTCACTCCACACCACCCTGGGTTAGACACTGGCTATATGCAAATCAGCTCTGACCCTTTGCCTCATGGGAAAAGTCCAGTCCGAACTGCCAAGCCCTGTCTTTCCCAGACCGGAATCAAGCATCCAAGGACCGGTTTCTGGCTATCAGCCTTCATTCAGCCTGGATAGCTTGACTCCAGTGGTGTGGAGAGCCTGGGACTCACATCTGAGCATACCCAGCCCACTCGGGGTGAAAATTACAAAAAACACAGTTGATGGACAGAATGTAGAACAATGTCATACATTCACCCCAGTACAAGGATCTGGGCCTAAATCCATAGTTTTTTTCACTCCACACCACCCTGGGTTAGACACTGGCTATATGCAAATCAGCTCTGACCCTTTGCCTCATGGGAAAAGTCCAGTCCGAACTGCCAAGCCCTGTCTTTCCCAGACCGGAATCAAGCATCCAAGGACCGGTTTCTGGCTATCAGCCTTCATTCAGCCTGGATAGCTTGACTCCAGTGGTGTGGAGAGCCTGGGACTCACGTCTGAGCATACCCAGCCCACTCGGGGTGAAAATTACAAAAAACACAGTTGATGGACAGAATGTAGAACAATGTCATACATTCACCCCAGTACAAGGATCTGGGCCTAAATCCATCGTTTTTTTCACTCCACACCACCCTGGGTTAGACACTGGCTATATGCAAATCAGCTCTGACCCTTTGCCTCATGGGAAAAGTCCAGTCGGAACTGCCAAGCCCTGTCTTTCCCAGACCGGAATCAAGCATCCAAGGACCGGTTTCTGGCTATCAGCCTTCATTCAGCCTGGATAGCTTGACTCCAGTGGTGTGGAGAGCCTGGGACTCACGTCTGAGCATACCCAGCCCACTCGGGGTGAAAATTACAAAAAACACAGTTGATGGACAGAATGTAGAACAATGTCATACATTCACCCCAGTACAAGGATCTGGGCCTAAATCCATCGTTTTTTTCGCTCCACACCACCCTGGGTTAGACACTGGCTATATGCAAATCAGCTCTGACCCTTTGCCTCATGGGAAAAGTCCAGTCCGAACTGCCAAGCCCTGTCTTTCCCAGACCGGAATCAAGCATCCAAGGACCGGTTTCTGGCTATCAGCCTTCATTCAGCCTGGATAGCTTGACTCCACTGGTGTGGAGAGCCTGGGACTCACGTCTGAGCATACCCAGCCCACTCGGGGTGAAAATTACAAAAAACACAGTTGATGGACAGAATGTAGAACAATGTCATACATTCACCCCAGTACAAGGATCTGGGCCTAAATCCATCGTTTTTTTCACTCCACACCTCCCTGGGTTAGACACTGGCTATATGCAAATCAGCTCTGACCCTTTGCCTCATGGGAAAAGTCCAGTCCGAACTGCCAAGCCCTGTCTTTCCCAGACCGGAATCAAGCATCCAAGGACCGGTTTCTGGCTATCAGCCTTCATTCAGCCTGGATAGCTTGACTCCAGTGGTGTGGAGAGCCTGGGACTCACGTCTGAGCATACCCAGCCCACTCGGGGTGAAAATTACAAAAAACACAGTTGATGGACAGAATGTAGAACAATGTCATACATTCACCCCAGTACAAGGATCTGGGCCTAAATCCATCGTTTTGTTCACTCCACACCACCCTGGGTTAGACACTGGCTATATGCAAATCAGCTCTGACCCTTTGCCTCATGGGAAAAGTCCAGTCCGAACTGCCAAGCCCTGTCTTTCCCAGACCGGAATCAAGCATCCAAGGACCGGTTTCTGGCTATCAGCCTTCATTCAGCCTGGATAGCTTGACTCCAGTGGTGTGGAGAGCCTGGGACTCACATCTGAGCATACCCAGCCCACTCGGGGTGAAAATTACAAAAAACACAGTTGATGGACAGAATGTAGAACAATGTCATACATTCACCCCAGTACAAGGATCTGGGCCTAAATCCATAGTTTTTTTCACTCCACACCACCCTGGGTTAGACACTGGCTATATGCAAATCAGCTCTGACCCTTTGCCTCATGGGAAAAGTCCAGTCCGAACTGCCAAGCCCTGTCTTTCCCAGACCGGAATCAAGCATCCAAGGACCGGTTTCTGGCTATCAGCCTTCATTCAGCCTGGATAGCTTGACTCCAGTGGTGTGGAGAGCCTGGGACTCACGTCTGAGCATACCCAGCCCACTCGGGGTGAAAATTACAAAAAACACAGTTGATGGACAGAATGTAGAACAATGTCATACATTCACCCCAGTACAAGGATCTGGGCCTAAATCCATCGTTTTTTTCACTCCACACCACCCTGGGTTAGACACTGGCTATATGCAAATCAGCTCTGACCCTTTGCCTCATGGGAAAAGTCCAGTCGGAACTGCCAAGCCCTGTCTTTCCCAGACCGGAATCAAGCATCCAAGGACCGGTTTCTGGCTATCAGCCTTCATTCAGCCTGGATAGCTTGACTCCAGTGGTGTGGAGAGCCTGGGACTCACGTCTGAGCATACCCAGCCCACTCGGGGTG
This sequence comes from Lissotriton helveticus, assembly GCF_964261635.1. Taxonomy (NCBI): domain Eukaryota; kingdom Metazoa; phylum Chordata; class Amphibia; order Caudata; family Salamandridae; genus Lissotriton; species Lissotriton helveticus. The sequence goes on along the minus strand of NC_136067.1, from coordinate 484,713,431 downwards.
AAAATTACAAAAAACACAGTTGATGGACAGAATGTAGAACAATGTCATACATTCACCCCAGTACAAGGATCTGGGCCTAAATCCATCGTTTTTTTCGCTCCACACCACCCTGGGTTAGACACTGGCTATATGCAAATCAGCTCTGACCCTTTGCCTCATGGGAAAAGTCCAGTCCGAACTGCCAAGCCCTGTCTTTCCCAGACCGGAATCAAGCATCCAAGGACCGGTTTCTGGCTATCAGCCTTCATTCAGCCTGGATAGCTTGACTCCACTGGTGTGGAGAGCCTGGGACTCACGTCTGAGCATACCCAGCCCACTCGGGGTGAAAATTACAAAAAACACAGTTGATGGACAGAATGTAGAACAATGTCATACATTCACCCCAGTACAAGGATCTGGGCCTAAATCCATCGTTTTTTTCACTCCACACCTCCCTGGGTTAGACACTGGCTATATGCAAATCAGCTCTGACCCTTTGCCTCATGGGAAAAGTCCAGTCCGAACTGCCAAGCCCTGTCTTTCCCAGACCGGAATCAAGCATCCAAGGACCGGTTTCTGGCTATCAGCCTTCATTCAGCCTGGATAGCTTGACTCCAGTGGTGTGGAGAGCCTGGGACTCACGTCTGAGCATACCCAGCCCACTCGGGGTGAAAATTACAAAAAACACAGTTGATGGACAGAATGTAGAACAATGTCATACATTCACCCCAGTACAAGGATCTGGGCCTAAATCCATCGTTTTTTTCACTCCACACTACCCTGGGTTACACACTGGCTATATGCAAATCAGCTCTGACCCTTTGCCTCATGGGAAAAGTCCAGTCCGAACTGCCAAGCCCTGTCTTTCCCAGACCGGAATCAAGCATCCAAGGACCGGTTTCTGGCTATCAGCCTTCATTCAGCCTGGATAGCTTGACTCCAGTGGTGTGGAGAGCCTGGGACTCACGTCTGAGCATACCCAGCCCACTCGGGGTGAAAATTACAAAAAACACAGTTGATGGACAGAATGTAGAACAATGTCATACATTCACCCCAGTACAAGGATCTGGGCCTAAATCCATCGTTTTGTTCACTCCACACCACCCTGGGTTAGACACTGGCTATATGCAAATCAGCTCTGACCCTTTGCCTCATGGGAAAAGTCCAGTCCGAACTGCCAAGCCCTGTCTTTCCCAGACCGGAATCAAGCATCCAAGGACCGGTTTCTGGCTATCAGCCTTCATTCAGCCTGGATAGCTTGACTCCAGTGGTGTGGAGAGCCTGGGACTCACGTCTGAGCATACCCAGCACACTCAGGGTGAAATTGCAAAAAACACAGTTGATGGACAGAATGTAGAACAATGTCATACATTCACCCCAGTACAAGGATCTGGGCCTAAATCCATCGTTTTTTTCACTCCACACCTCCCTGGGTTAGACACTGGCTATATGCAAATCAGCTCTGACCCTTTGCCTCATGGGAAAAGTCCAGTCCGAACTGCCAAGCCCTGTCTTTCCCAGACCGGAATCAAGCATCCAAGGACCGGTTTCTGGCTATCAGCCTTCATTCAGCCTGGATAGCTTGACTCCAGTGGTGTGGAGAGCCTGGGACTCACGTCTGAGCATACCCAGCCCACTCGGGGTGAAAATTACAAAAAACACAGTTGATGGACAGAATGTAGAACAATGTCATACATTCACCCCAGTACAAGGATCTGGGCCTAAATCCATCGTTTTTTTCACTCCACACTACCCTGGGTTACACACTGGCTATATGCAAATCAGCTCTGACCCTTTGCCTCATGGGAAAAGTCCAGTCCGAACTGCCAAGCCCTGTCTTTCCCAGACCGGAATCAAGCATCCAAGGACCGGTTTCTGGCTATCAGCCTTCATTCAGCCTGGATAGCTTGACTCCAGTGGTGTGGAGAGCCTGGGACTCACGTCTGAGCATACCCAGCCCACTCGGGGTGAAAATTACAAAAAACACAGTTGATGGACAGAATGTAGAACAATGTCATACATTCACCCCAGTACAAGGATCTGGGCCTAAATCCATCGTTTTGTTCACTCCACACCACCCTGGGTTAGACACTGGCTATATGCAAATCAGCTCTGACCCTTTGCCTCATGGGAAAAGTCCAGTCCGAACTGCCAAGCCCTGTCTTTCCCAGACCGGAATCAAGCATCCAAGGACCGGTTTCTGGCTATCAGCCTTCATTCAGCCTGGATAGCTTGACTCCAGTGGTGTGGAGAGCCTGGGACTCACATCTGAGCATACCCAGCCCACTCGGGGTGAAAATTACAAAAAACACAGTTGATGGACAGAATGTAGAACAATGTCATACATTCACCCCAGTACAAGGATCTGGGCCTAAATCCATAGTTTTTTTCACTCCACACCACCCTGGGTTAGACACTGGCTATATGCAAATCAGCTCTGACCCTTTGCCTCATGGGAAAAGTCCAGTCCGAACTGCCAAGCCCTGTCTTTCCCAGACCGGAATCAAGCATCCAAGGACCGGTTTCTGGCTATCAGCCTTCATTCAGCCTGGATAGCTTGACTCCAGTGGTGTGGAGAGCCTGGGACTCACGTCTGAGCATACCCAGCCCACTCGGGGTGAAAATTACAAAAAACACAGTTGATGGACAGAATGTAGAACAATGTCATACATTCACCCCAGTACAAGGATCTGGGCCTAAATCCATCGTTTTTTTCACTCCACACCACCCTGGGTTAGACACTGGCTATATGCAAATCAGCTCTGACCCTTTGCCTCATGGGAAAAGTCCAGTCGGAACTGCCAAGCCCTGTCTTTCCCAGACCGGAATCAAGCATCCAAGGACCGGTTTCTGGCTATCAGCCTTCATTCAGCCTGGATAGCTTGACTCCAGTGGTGTGGAGAGCCTGGGACTCACGTCTGAGCATACCCAGCCCACTCGGGGTGAAAATTACAAAAAACACAGTTGATGGACAGAATGTAGAACAATGTCATACATTCACCCCAGTACAAGGATCTGGGCCTAAATCCATCGTTTTTTTCGCTCCACACCACCCTGGGTTAGACACTGGCTATATGCAAATCAGCTCTGACCCTTTGCCTCATGGGAAAAGTCCAGTCCGAACTGCCAAGCCCTGTCTTTCCCAGACCGGAATCAAGCATCCAAGGACCGGTTTCTGGCTATCAGCCTTCATTCAGCCTGGATAGCTTGACTCCACTGGTGTGGAGAGCCTGGGACTCACGTCTGAGCATACCCAGCCCACTCGGGGTGAAAATTACAAAAAACACAGTTGATGGACAGAATGTAGAACAATGTCATACATTCACCCCAGTACAAGGATCTGGGCCTAAATCCATCGTTTTTTTCACTCCACACCTCCCTGGGTTAGACACTGGCTATATGCAAATCAGCTCTGACCCTTTGCCTCATGGGAAAAGTCCAGTCCGAACTGCCAAGCCCTGTCTTTCCCAGACCGGAATCAAGCATCCAAGGACCGGTTTCTGGCTATCAGCCTTCATTCAGCCTGGATAGCTTGACTCCAGTGGTGTGGAGAGCCTGGGACTCACGTCTGAGCATACCCAGCCCACTCGGGGTGAAAATTACAAAAAACACAGTTGATGGACAGAATGTAGAACAATGTCATACATTCACCCCAGTACAAGGATCTGGGCCTAAATCCATCGTTTTGTTCACTCCACACCACCCTGGGTTAGACACTGGCTATATGCAAATCAGCTCTGACCCTTTGCCTCATGGGAAAAGTCCAGTCCGAACTGCCAAGCCCTGTCTTTCCCAGACCGGAATCAAGCATCCAAGGACCGGTTTCTGGCTATCAGCCTTCATTCAGCCTGGATAGCTTGACTCCAGTGGTGTGGAGAGCCTGGGACTCACATCTGAGCATACCCAGCCCACTCGGGGTGAAAATTACAAAAAACACAGTTGATGGACAGAATGTAGAACAATGTCATACATTCACCCCAGTACAAGGATCTGGGCCTAAATCCATAGTTTTTTTCACTCCACACCACCCTGGGTTAGACACTGGCTATATGCAAATCAGCTCTGACCCTTTGCCTCATGGGAAAAGTCCAGTCCGAACTGCCAAGCCCTGTCTTTCCCAGACCGGAATCAAGCATCCAAGGACCGGTTTCTGGCTATCAGCCTTCATTCAGCCTGGATAGCTTGACTCCAGTGGTGTGGAGAGCCTGGGACTCACGTCTGAGCATACCCAGCCCACTCGGGGTGAAAATTACAAAAAACACAGTTGATGGACAGAATGTAGAACAATGTCATACATTCACCCCAGTACAAGGATCTGGGCCTAAATCCATCGTTTTTTTCACTCCACACCACCCTGGGTTAGACACTGGCTATATGCAAATCAGCTCTGACCCTTTGCCTCATGGGAAAAGTCCAGTCGGAACTGCCAAGCCCTGTCTTTCCCAGACCGGAATCAAGCATCCAAGGACCGGTTTCTGGCTATCAGCCTTCATTCAGCCTGGATAGCTTGACTCCAGTGGTGTGGAGAGCCTGGGACTCACGTCTGAGCATACCCAGCCCACTCGGGGTGAAAATTACAAAAAACACAGTTGATGGACAGAATGTAGAACAATGTCATACATTCACCCCAGTACAAGGATCTGGGCCTAAATCCATCGTTTTTTTCGCTCCACACCACCCTGGGTTAGACACTGGCTATATGCAAATCAGCTCTGACCCTTTGCCTCATGGGAAAAGTCCAGTCCGAACTGCCAAGCCCTGTCTTTCCCAGACCGGAATCAAGCATCCAAGGACCGGTTTCTGGCTATCAGCCTTCATTCAGCCTGGATAGCTTGACTCCACTGGTGTGGAGAGCCTGGGACTCACGTCTGAGCATACCCAGCCCACTCGGGGTGAAAATTACAAAAAACACAGTTGATGGACAGAATGTAGAACAATGTCATACATTCACCCCAGTACAAGGATCTGGGCCTAAATCCATCGTTTTTTTCACTCCACACCTCCCTGGGTTAGACACTGGCTATATGCAAATCAGCTCTGACCCTTTGCCTCATGGGAAAAGTCCAGTCCGAACTGCCAAGCCCTGTCTTTCCCAGACCGGAATCAAGCATCCAAGGACCGGTTTCTGGCTATCAGCCTTCATTCAGCCTGGATAGCTTGACTCCAGTGGTGTGGAGAGCCTGGGACTCACGTCTGAGCATACCCAGCCCACTCGGGGTGAAAATTACAAAAAACACAGTTGATGGACAGAATGTAGAACAATGTCATACATTCACCCCAGTACAAGGATCTGGGCCTAAATCCATCGTTTTTTTCACTCCACACTACCCTGGGTTACACACTGGCTATATGCAAATCAGCTCTGACCCTTTGCCTCATGGGAAAAGTCCAGTCCGAACTGCCAAGCCCTGTCTTTCCCAGACCGGAATCAAGCATCCAAGGACCGGTTTCTGGCTATCAGCCTTCATTCAGCCTGGATAGCTTGACTCCAGTGGTGTGGAGAGCCTGGGACTCACGTCTGAGCATACCCAGCCCACTCGGGGTGAAAATTACAAAAAACACAGTTGATGGACAGAATGTAGAACAATGTCATACATTCACCCCAGTACAAGGATCTGGGCCTAAATCCATCGTTTTGTTCACTCCACACCACCCTGGGTTAGACACTGGCTATATGCAAATCAGCTCTGACCCTTTGCCTCATGGGAAAAGTCCAGTCCGAACTGCCAAGCCCTGTCTTTCCCAGACCGGAATCAAGCATCCAAGGACCGGTTTCTGGCTATCAGCCTTCATTCAGCCTGGATAGCTTGACTCCAGTGGTGTGGAGAGCCTGGGACTCACATCTGAGCATACCCAGCCCACTCGGGGTGAAAATTACAAAAAACACAGTTGATGGACAGAATGTAGAACAATGTCATACATTCACCCCAGTACAAGGATCTGGGCCTAAATCCATAGTTTTTTTCACTCCACACCAGCCTGGGTTAGACACTGGCTATATGCAAATCAGCTCTGACCCTTTGCCTCATGGGAAAAGTCCAGTCCGAACTGCCAAGCCCTGTCTTTCCCAGACCGGAATCAAGCATCCAAGGACCGGTTTCTGGCTATCAGCCTTCATTCAGCCTGGATAGCTTGACTCCAGTGGTGTGGAGAGCCTGGGACTCACGTCTGAGCATACCCAGCCCACTCGGGGTGAAAATTACAAAAAACACAGTTGATGGACAGAATGTAGAACAATGTCATACATTCACCCCAGTACAAGGATCTGGGCCTAAATCCATCGTTTTTTTCACTCCACACCACCCTGGGTTAGACACTGGCTATATGCAAATCAGCTCTGACCCTTTGCCTCATGGGAAAAGTCCAGTCCGAACTGCCAAGCCCTGTCTTTCCCAGACCGGAATCAAGCATCCAAGGACCGGTTTCTGGCTATCAGCCTTCATTCAGCCTGGATAGCTTGACTCCAGTGGTGTGGAGAGCCTGGGACTCACGTCTGAGCATAACCAGCCCACTCGGGGTGAAAATTACAAAAAACACAGTTGATGGACAGAATATAGAACAATGTCATACATTCTCCCCAGTACAAGGATCTGGGCCTAAATCCATCATTTTTTTCACTCCACACCACCCTGGGTTAGACACTGGCTATATGCAAATCAGCTCTGACCCTTTGCCTCATGGGAAAAGTCCAGTCCGAACTGCCAAGCCCTGTCTTTCCCAGACCGGAATCAAGCATCCAAGGACCGGTTTCTGGCTATCAGCCTTCATTCAGCCTGGATAGCTTGACTCCAGTGGTGTGGAGAGCCTGGGACTCACGTCTGAGCATACCCAGCCCACTCGGGGTGAAAATTACAAAAAACAGTTGATGGACAGAATGTAGAACAATGTCATACATTCACCCCAGTACAAGGATCTGGGCCTAAATCCATCTTTTTTTTCACTCCACACCACCCTGGGTTAGACACTGGCTATATGCAAATCAGCTCTGACCCTTTGCCTCATGGGAAAAGTCCAGTCCGAACTGCCAAGCCCTGTCTTTCCCAGACCGGAATCAAGCATCCAAGGACCGGTTTCTGGCTATCAGCCTTCATTCAGCCTGGATAGCTTGACTCCAGTGGTGTGGAGAGCCTGGGACTCACGTCTGAGCATACCCAGCCCACTCGGGGTGAAAATTACAAAAAACACAGTTGATGGACAGAATGTAGAACAATGTCATACATTCACCCCAGTACAAGGATCTGGGCCTAAATCCATCGTTTTTTTCACTCCACACCACCCTGGGTTAGACACTGGCTATATGCAAATCAGCTCTGACCCTTTGCCTCATGGGAAAAGTCCAGTCCGAACTGCCAAGCCCCGTCTTTCCCAGACCGGAATCAAGCATCCAAGGACCGGTTTCTGGCTATCAGCCTTCATTCAGCCTTGATAGCTTGACTCCAGTGGTGTGGAGAGCCTGGGACTCACGTCTGAGCATACCCAGCCCACTCGGGGTGAAAATTACAAAAAACACAGTTGATGGACAGAATGTTGAACAATGTCATACACTCACCCCAGTACAAGGATCTGGGCCTAAATCCATCGTTTTTTTCACTCCACACCACCCTGGGTTAGACACTGGCTATATGCAAATCAGCTCTGACCCTTTGCCTCATGGGAAAAGTCCAGTCCGAACTGCCAAGCCCTGTCTTTCCCAGACCGGAATCAAGCATCCAAGGACCGGTTTCTGGCTATCAGCCTTCATTCAGCCTGGATAGCTTGACTCCAGTGGTGTGGAGAGCCTGGGACTCACGTCTGAGCATACCCAGCCCACTCGGGGTGAAAATTACAAAAAACACAGTTGATGGACAGAATGTAGAACAATGTCATACATTCACCCCAGTACAAGGATCTGGGCCTAAATCCATCGTTTTTTTCACTCCACACCACCCTGGGTTAGACACTGGCTATATGCAAATCAGCTCTGACCCTTTGCCTCATGGGAAAAGTCCAGTCCGAACTGCCAAGCCCTGTCTTTCCCAGACCGGAATCAAGCATCCAAGGACCGGTTTCTGGCTATCAGCCTTCATTCAGCCTGGATAGCTTGACTCCAGTGGTGTGGAGAGCCTGGGACTCACGTCTGAGCATACCCAGCCCACTCGGGGTGAAAATTACAAAAAACACAGTTGATGGACAGAATGTAGAACAATGTCATACATTCACCCCAGTACAAGGATCTGGGCCTAAATCCATCGTTTTTTTCACTCCACACCACCCTGGGTTAGACACTGGCTATATGCAAATCAGCTCTGACCCTTTGCCTCATGGGAAAAGTCCAGTCCGAACTGCCAAGCCCTGTCTTTCCCAGACCGGAATCAAGCATCCAAGGACCGGTTTCTGGCTATCTGCCTTCATTCAGCCTGGATAGCTTGACTCCAGTGGTGTGGAGAGCCTGGGACTCACGTCTGAGCATACCCAGCCCACTCGGGGTGAAAATTACAAAAAACACAGTTGATGGACAGAATGTAAAACAATGACATACATTCACCCCAGTACAAGGATCTGGGCCTAAATCCATCGTTTTTTTCACTCCACACCACCCTGGGTTAGACACTGGCTATATGCAAATCAGCTCTGACCCTTTGCCTCATGGGAAAAGTCCAGTCCGAACTGCCAAGCCCTGTCTTTCCCAGACCGGAATCAAGCATCCAAGGACCGGTTTCTGGCTATCAGCCTTCATTCAGCCTGGATAGCTTGACTCCAGTGGTGTGGAGAGCCTGGGACTCACGTCTGAGCATACCCAGCCCACTCGGGGTGAAAATTACAAAAAACACAGTTGATGGACAGAATGTAGAACAATGTCATACATTCACCCCAGTACAAGGATCTGGGCCTAAATCCATCGTTTTTTTCACTCCACACCACCCTGGGTTAGACACTGGCTATATGCAAATCAGCTCTGACCCTTTGCCTCATGGGAAAAGTCCAGTCCGAACTGCCAAGCCCTGTCTTTCCCAGACCGGAATCAAGCATCCAAGGACCGGTTTCTGGCTATCAGCCTTCATTCAGCCTGGATAGCTTGACTCCAGTGGTGTGGAGAGCCTGGGACTCACGTCTGAGCATACCCAGCCCACTCGGGGTGAAAATTACAAAAAACACAGTTGATGTACAGAATGTAGAACAATGTCATACATTCACCCCAGTACAAGGATCTGGGCCTAAATCCATCGTTTTTTTCACTCCACACCACCCTGGGTTAGACACTGGCTATATGCAAATCAGCTCTGACCCTTTGCCTCATGGGAAAAGTCCAGTCCGAACTGCCAAGCCCTGTCTTTCCCAGACCGGAATCAAGCATCCAAGGACCGGTTTCTGGCTATCAGCCTTCATTCAGCCTGGATAGCTTGACTCCAGTGGTGTGGAGAGCCTGGGACTCACGTCTGAGCATACCCAGCCCACTCGGGGTGAAAATTACAAAAAACACAGTTGATGGACAGAATGTAGAACAATGTCATACATTCACCCCAGTACAAGGATCTGGGCCTAAATCCATCGTTTTTTTCACTCCACACCACCCTGGGTTAGACACTGGCTATATGCAAATCAGCTCTGACCCTTTGCCTCATGGGAAAAGTCCAGTCCGAACTGCCAAGCCCTGTCTTTCCCAGACCGGAATCAAGCATCCAAGGACCGGTTTCTGGCTATCAGCCTTCATTCAGCCTGGATAGCTTGACTCCAGTGGTGTGGAGAGCCTGGGACTCACGTCTGAGCATACCCAGCCCACTCGGGGTGAAAATTACAAAAACACAGTTGATGGACAGAATGTAGAACAATGTCATACATTCACCCCAGTACAAGGATCTGGGCCTAAATCCATCGTTTTTTTCACTCCACACCACCCTGGGTTAGACACTGGCTATATGCAAATCAGCTCTGACCCTTTGCCTCATGGGAAAAGTCCAGTCCAAACTGCCAAGCCCTGTCTTTCCCAGACCGGAATCAAGCATCCAAGGACCGGTTTCTGGCTATCAGCCTTCATTCAGCCTGGATAGCTTGACTCCAGTGGTGTGGAGAGCCTGGGACTCACGTCTGAGCATACCCAGCCCACTCGGGGTGAAAATTACAAAAAACACAGTTGATGGACAGAATGTAGAACAATGACATACATTCACCCCAGTACAAGGATCTGGGCCTAAATCCATCGTTTTTTTCACTCCACACCACCCTGGGTTAGACACTGGCTATATGCAAATCAGCTCTGACCCTTTGCCTCATGGGAAAAGTCCAGTCCGAACTGCCAAGCCCTGTCTTTCCCAGACCGGAATCAAGCATCCAAGGACCGGTTTCTGGCTATCAGCCTTCATTCAGCCTGGATAGCTTGACTCCAGTGGTGTGGAGAGCCTGGGACTCACGTCTGAGCATACCCAGCCCACTCGGGGTGAAAATTACAAAAAACACAGTTGATGGACAGAATGTAGAACAATGTCATACATTCACCCCAGTACAAGGATCTGGGCCTAAATCCATCGTTTTTTTCACTCCACACCACCCTGGGTTAGACACTGGCTATATGCAAATCAGCTCTGACCCTTTGCCTCATGGGAAAAGTCCAGTCCGAACTGCCAAGCCCTGTCTTTCCCAGACCGGAATCAAGCATCCAAGGACCGGTTTCTGGCTATCAGCCTTCATTCAGCCTGGATAGCTTGACTCCAGTGGTGTGGAGAGCCTGGGACTCACGTCTGAGCATACCCAGCCAACTCGGGGTGAAAATTACAAAAAACACAGTTGATGTACAGAATGTAGAACAATGTCATACATTCACCCCAGTACAAGGATCTGGGCCTAAATCCATCGTTTTTTTCACTCCACACCACCCTGGGTTAGACACTGGCTATATGCAAATCAGCTCTGACCCTTTGCCTCATGGGAAAAGTCCAGTCCGAACTGCCAAGCCCTGTCTTTCCCAGACCGGGGTGATGCACACTTACAACGCAACTTTTACGTCGTAATGCTGTTACAACGCAGCTATTACAACGCAGGATCCATTACATCGGATGCCATTACAACGCATGGCATTACATCGCATATGCTATTACAACGCATACCATTACATCGTAAGTATTGGTAAGTATATAATTTTTTTTATTTTATTTAATATTATATAATTGATTTAATTATTATTAATTATAAATAAAAATAAATAAAAATATTTATTTTTGTTTTTAAATATTATAAATTAAATTTATTAATTTAAGTAATTTTTTAAATAAGTATGAGTATAGGAGTATATGTTTTGGTGTACTGAGGTATATGTTTTGGGGTGTTTGGGTATTTTTTGGTTTTAGGGCAGGGTTTGGGTTTTGGGGTACAGGGGTGTTTTTAGGTTTCAGGGCTAGGTTTGGGTTTTGGGGTACAGGGGTGTTTTTAGGTTACAGGGTAGGGTTTGGGTTTTGGGGTACAAGGGTGTTTTTAGGTTTCAGGGTAGGGTTTGGGTTTTGAGGTACAGGGGTGTTTTTAGGTTTCAGGGTAGGGTTTGGGTTTTGGGGTACAGGGGTGTTTTTAGGTTACAGGGTAGGGTTTGGGTTTTGGGGTACAAGGGTGTTTTTAGGTTTCAGGGTAGGGTTTGGGTTTTGAGGTACAGGGGTGTTTTTAGGTTTCAGGGTAGGGTTTGGGTTTTGGGGTACAGGGGTGTTTTTAGGTTTCAGGGTAGGGTTTGGGTTTTGGGGTACAGGGGTGTTTTTAGGTTTCAGGGTAGGGTTTGGGTTTTGGGGTACAGGGGTGTTTTTAGGTTTCAGGGTAGGGTTTGGGTTTTGGGGTACAGGGGTGTTTTTAGGTTTCAGGGTAGGGTTTGGGTTTTGTGGTACAGGGGTGTTTTTAGGTTTCAGGGTAGGGTTTGGGTTTTGTGGTACAGGGATGTTTTTAGGTTTCAGGGTAGGGTTTGGGTTTTGGGGTACAGGGGTGTTTTTAGGTTTCAGGGTAGGGTTTGGGTTTGGGGTACAGGGTTGTTTTTAGGGTTCAGGGTTGGGTTTGTGATTAGGGCTAAATAAATTATATTTACCATTTATAAATTAATTAAAATATATTTATTAAATTAAATTAATTATATTATATTAATTACATTTTTAATTAAATTAATTAAATTAAAAAAATTATTTTAATTAATTTTATTTCATTACAATTTTAAACATATTTAAATTAAAATAATTTCATTATATTAATTAATTAAAATTAATTACAATTTTTATTAAAATTAAATTAAATAAATAGATTTAAATTAATTAAATTAATTACTATTTTAAAATGTATTTTAATTAAATTAAATAAATTAAATTAATTAAATTAAATTAATTACATTTTTTTTTAAAAGTATACTTACCTATACTTACGATGTAATGCCATGCGTTGTAATAGCATCTGCGATGTAATGCCATGCGTTGTAATGGCATCCGATGTAATAGATCCTGCGTTGTAAAAATTCCGATGTAACGGAATGCGTTGTAATAATCTGCGATATAGTGACACCAATCCCAGACCGGAATCAAGCATCCAAGGACCGGTTTCTGGCTATCAGCCTTCATTCAGCCTGGATAGCTTGACTCCAGTGGTGTGGAGAGCCTGGGACTCACGTCTGAGCATACCCAGCCCACTCGGGGTGAAAATTACAAGAAACACAGTTGATGGACAGAATGTAGAACAATGTCATACATTCACCCCAGTACAAGGATCTGGGCCTAAATCCATCATTTTTTTCACTCCACACCACCCTGGGTTAGACACTGGCTATATGCAAATCAGCTCTGACCCTTTGCCTCATGGGAAAAGTCCAGTCCGAACTGCCAAGCCCTGTCTTTCCCAGACCGGAATCAAGCATCCAAGGACCGGTTTCTGGCTATCAGCCTTCATTCAGCCTGGATAGCTTGACTCCAGTGGTGTGGAGAGCCTGGGACTCACGTCTGAGCATACCCAGCCCACTCGGGGTGAAAATTACAAAAAACACAGTTGATGGACAGAATGTAGAACAATGTCATACATTCACCCCAGTACAAGGATCTGGGCCTAAATCCATCGTTTTTTTCACTCCACACCACCCTGGGTTAGACACTGGCTATATGCAAATCAGCTCTGACCCTTTGCCTCATGGGAAAAGTCCAGTCCGAACTGCCAAGCCCTGTCTTTCCCAGACCGGAATCAAGCATCCAAGGACCGGTTTCTGGCTATCAGCCTTCATTCAGCCTGGATAGCTTGACTCCAGTGGTGTGGAGAGCCTGGGACTCACGTCTGAGCATACCTAGCCCACTCGGGGTGAAAATTACAAAAAACACAGTTGATGGACAGAATGTAGAACAATGACATACATTCACCCCAGTACAAGGATCTGGGCCTAAATCCATCATTTTTTTCACTCCCCACCACCCTGGATAAGACACTAGCTATATGCAAATCAGCTCTGACCCTTTGCCTCATGGGAAAAGTCCAGTCCGAACTGCCAAGCCCTGTCTTTCCCAGACCGGAATGAAGCATCCAAGGACCGGTTTCTGGCTATCAGCCTTCATTCAGCCTGGATAGCTTGACTCCAGTGGTGTGGAGAGCCTGGGACTCACGTCTGAGCATACCCAGCCCACTCGGGGTGAAAATTACAAAAAACGCAGTTGATGGACAGAATGTAGAACAATGTCATACATTCACCCCAGTACAAGGATCTGGGCCTAAATCCATCGTTTTTTTCACTCCACACCACCCTGGGTTAGACACTGGCTATATGCAAATCAGCTCTGACCCTTTGCCTCATGGGAAAAGTCCAGTCCGAACTGCTAAGCCCTGTCTTTCCCAGACCGGAATCAAGCATCCAAGGACCGGTTTCTGGCTATCAGCCTTCATTCAGCCTGGATAGCTTGACTCCAGTGGTGTGGAGAGCCTGGGACTCACGTCTGAGCATACCCAGCCCACTCGGGGTGAAAATTACAAAAAACACAGTTGATGTACAGAATGTAGAACAATGTCATACATTCACCCCAGTACAAGGATCTGGGCCTAAATCCATAGTTTTTTTCACTCCACACCACCCTGGGTTAGACACTGGCTATATGCAAATCAGCTCTGACCCTTTGCCTCATGGGAAAAGTCCAGTCCGAACTGCCAAGCCCTGTCTTTCCCAGACCGGAATCAAGCATCCAAGGACCGGTTTCTGGCTATCAGCCTTCATTCAGCCTGGATAGCTTGACTCCAGTGGTGTGGAGAGCCTGGGACTCACGTCTGAGCATACCCAGCCCACTCGGGGTGAAAATTACAAGAAACACAGTTGATGGACAGAATGTAGAACAATGTCATACATTCACCCCAGTACAAGGATCTGGGCCTAAATCCATCATTTTTTTCACTCCACACCACCCTGGGTTAGACACTGGCTATATGCAAATCAGCTCTGACCCTTTGCCTCATGGGAAAAGTCCAGTCCGAACTGCCAAGCCCTGTCTTTCCCAGACCGGAATCAAGCATCCAAGGACCGGTTTCTGGCTATCAGCCTTTATTCAGCCTGGATAGCTTGACACCAGTGGTGTGGAGAGCCTGGGACTCACGTCTGAGCATACCCAGCCCACTCGGGGTGAAAATTACAAAAAACACAGTTGATGGACAGAATGTAGAACAATGTCATACATTCACCCCAGTACAAGGATCTGGGCCTAAATCCATAGTTTTTTTCACTCCACACCACCCTGGGTTAGACACTGGCTATATGCAAATCAGCTCTGACCCTTTGCCTCATGGGAAAAGTCCAGTCCGAACTGCCAAGCCCTGTCTTTCCCAGACCGGAATCAAGCATCCAAGGACCGGTTTCTGGCTATCAGCCTTCATTCAGCCTGGATAGCTTGACTCCAGTGGTGTGGAGAGCCTGGGACTCACGTCTGAGCATACCCAGCCCACTCGGGGTGAAAATTACAAAAAACACAGTTGATGGACAGAACGTAGAACAATGTCATACATTCACCCCAGTACAAGGATCTGGGCCTAAATCCATCGTTTTTTTCACTCCACACTACCCTGGGTTAGACACTGGCTATATGCAAATCAGCTCTGACCCTTTGCCTCATGGGAAAAGTCCAGTCCGAACTGCCAAGCCCTGTCTTTCCCAGACCGGAATCAAGCATCCAAGGACCGGTTTCTGGCTATCAGCCTTCATTCAGCCTGGATAGCTTGACTCCAGTGGTGTGGAGAGCCTGGGACTCACGTCTGAGCATACCCAGCCCACTCGGGGTGAAAATTACAAAAAACACAGTTGATGGACAGAATGTAGAACAATGTCATACATTCACCCCAGTACAAGGATCTGGGCCTAAATCCATCGTTTTGTTCACTCCACACCACCCTGGGTTAGACACTGGCTATATGCAAATCAGCTCTGACCCTTTGCCTCATGGGAAAAGTCCAGTCCGAACTGCCAAGCCCTGTCTTTCCCAGACCGGAATCAAGCATCCAAGGACCGGTTTCTGGCTATCAGCCTTCATTCAGCCTGGATAGCTTGACTCCAGTGGTGTGGAGAGCCTGGGACTCACGTCTGAGCATACCGAGCCCACTCGGGGTGAAAATTACAAAAAACACAGTTGATGGACAGAATGTAGAACAATGTCATACATTCACCCCAGTACAAGGATCTGGGCCTAAATCCATAGTTTTTGTCACTCCACACCACCCTGGGTTAGACACTGGCTATATGCAAATCAGCTCTGACCCTTTGCCTCATGGGAAAAGTCCAGTCAGAACTGCCAAGCCCTGTCTTTCCCAGACCGGAATCAAGCATCCAAGGACCGGTTTCTGGCTATCAGCCTTCATTCAGCCTGGATAGCTTGACTCCAGTGGTGTGGAGAGCCTGGGACTCACGTCTGAGCATACCCAGCCCACTCGGGGTGAAAATTACAAAAAACACAGTTGATGGACAGAATGTAGAACAATGTCATACATTCACCCCAGTACAAGGATCTGGGCCTAAATCCATCGTTTTTTTCACTCCACACCACCCTGGGTTAGACACTGGCTATATGCAAATCAGCTCTGACCCTTTGCCTCATGGGAAAAGTCCAGTCCGAACTGCCAAGCCCTGTCTTTCCCAGACCGGAATCAAGCATCCAAGGACCGGTTTCTGGCTATCAGCCTTCATTCAGCCTGGATAGCTTGACTCCAGTGGTGTGGAGAGCCTGGGACTCACGTCTGAGCATACCCAGCCCACTCGGGGTGAAAATTACAAAAAACACAGTTGATGGACAGAATGTAGAACAATGTCATACATTCACCCCAGTACAAGGATCTGGGCCTAAATCCATCGTTTTTTTCACTCCACACCACCCTGGGTTAGACACTGGCTATATGCAAATCAGCTCTGACCCTTTGCCTCATGGGAAAAGTCCAGTCCGAACTGCCAAGCCCTGTCTTTCCCAGACCGGAATCAAGCATCCAAGGACCGGTTTCTGGCTATCAGCCTTCATTCAGCCTGGATAGCTTGACTCCAGTGGTGTGGAGAGCCTGGGACTCACGTCTGAGCATAACCAGCCCACTCGGGGTGAAAATTACAAAAAACACAGTTGATGGACAGAATGTAGAACAATGTCATACATTCACCCCAGTACAAGGATCTGGACCTAAATCCATCATTTTTTTCACTCCACACCACCCTGGGTTAGACACTGGCTATATGCAAATCAGCTCTGACCCTTTGCCTCATGGGAAAAGTCCAGTCCGAACTGCCAAGCCCTGTCTTTCCCAGACCGGAATCAAGCATCCAAGGACCGGTTTCTGGCTATCAGCCTTCATTCAGCCTGGATAGCTTGACTCCAGTGGTGTGGAGAGCCTGGGACTCACGTCTGAGCATACCCAGCCCACTCGGGGTGAAAATTACAAAAAACACAGTTGATGGACAGAATGTAGAACAATGTCATACATTCACCCCAGTACAAGGATCTGGGCATAAATCCATCGTTTTTTTCACTCCACACCACCCTGGGTTAGACACTGGCTATATGCAAATCAGCTCTGACCCTTTGCCTCATGGGAAAAGTCCAGTCCGAACTGCCAAGCCCTGTCTTTCCCAGACCGGAATCAAGCATCCAAGGACCGGTTTCTGGCTATCAGCCTTCATTCAGCCTGGATAGCTTGACTCCAGTGGTGTGGAGAGCCTGGGACTCACGTCTGAGCATACCCAGCCCACTCGGGGTGAAAATTACAAAAAACACAGTTGATGGACAGAATGTAGAACAATGTCATACATTCACCCCAGTACAAGGATCTGGGCCTAAATCCATCGTTTTTTTCACTCCACACCACCCTGGGTTAGACACTGGCTATATGCAAATCAGCTCTGACCCTTTGCCTCATGGGAAAAGTCCAGTCCGAACTGCCAAGCCCTGTCTTTCCCAGACCGGAATCAAGCATCCAAGGACCGGTTTCTGGCTATCAGCCTTCATTCAGCCTGGATAGCTTGACTCCAGTGGTGTGGAGAGCCTGGGACTCACGTCTGAGCATACCCAGCCCACTCGGGGTGAAAATTACAAAAAACACAGTTGATGGACAGAATGTAGAACAATGTCATACATTCACCCCAGTACAAGGATCTGGGCCTAAATCCATCGTTTTTTTCACCCCACACCACCCTGGGTTAGACACTGGCTATATGCAAATCAGCTCTGACCCTTTGCCTCATGGGAAAAGTCCAGTCCGAACTGCCAAGCCCTGTCTTTCCCAGACCGGAATCAAGCATCCAAGGACCGGTTTCTGGCTATCAGCCTTCATTCAGCCTGGATAGCTTGACTCCAGTGGTGTGGAGAGCCTGGGACTCACGTCTGAGCATAACCAGCCCACTCGGGGTGAAAATTACAAAAAACACAGTTGATGGACAGAATGTAGAACAATGTCATACATTCACCCCAGTACAAGGATCTGGACCTAAATCCATCATTTTTTTCACTCCACACCACCCTGGGTTAGACACTGGCTATATGCAAATCAGCTCTGACCCTTTGCCTCATGGGAAAAGTCCAGTCCGAACTGCCAAGCCCTGTCTTTCCCAGACCGGAATCAAGCATCCAAGGACCGGTTTCTGGCTATCAGCCTTCATTCAGCCTGGATAGCTTGACTCCAGTGGTGTGGAGAGCCTGGGACTCACGTCTGAGCATACCCAGCCCACTCCGGGTGAAAATTACAAAAAACACAGTTGATGGACAGAATGTAGAACAATGTCATACATTCACCCCAGTACAAGGATCTGGGCCTAAATCCATCGTTTTTTTCACTCCACACCACCCTGGGTTAGACACTGGCTATATGCAAATCAGCTCTGACCCTTTGCCTCATGGGAAAAGTCCAGTCCGAACTGCCAAGCCCTGTCTTTCCCAGACCGGAATCAAGCATTCAAGGACCGGTTTCTGGCTATCAGCCTTCATTCAGCCTGGATAGCTTGACTCCAGTGGTGTGGAGAGCCTGGGACTCACGTCTGAGCATACCCAGCCCACTCGGGGTGAAAATTACAAAAAACACAGTTGATGGACAGAATGTAGAACAATGTCATACATTCACCCCAGTACAAGGATCTGGGCCTAAATCCATCGTTTTTTTCACTCCACACCACCCTGGGTTAGACACTGGCTACATGCAAATCAGCTCTGACCCTTTGCCTCATGGGAAAAGTCCAGTCCGAACTGCCAAGCCCTGTCTTTCCCAGACCGGAATCAAGCATCCAAGGACCGGTTTCTGGCTATCAGCCTTCATTCAGCCTGGATAGCTTGACTCCAGAGGTGTGGAGAGCCTGGGACTCACGTCTGAGCATACCCAGCCCACTCGGGGTGAAAATTACAAAAAACACAGTTGATGGACAGAATGTAGAACAATGACATACATTCACCCCAGTACAAGGATCTGGGCCTAAATCCATCGTTTTTTTCACTCCACACCACCCTGGGTTAGACACTGGCTATATGCAAATCAGCTCTGACCCTTTGCCTCATGGGAAAAGTCCAGTCCGAACTGCCAAGCCCTGTCTTTCCCAGACCGGAATCAAGCATCCAAGGACCGGTTTCTGGCTATCAGCCTTCATTCAGCCTGGATAGCTTGACTCCAGTGGTGTGGAGAGCCTGGGACTCACGTCTGAGCATACCCAGCCCACTCGGGGTGAAAATTACAAAAAACACAGTTGATGGACAGAATGTAGAACAATGTCATACATTCACCCCAGTACAAGGATCTGGGCCTAAATCCATCGTTTTTTTCACTCCACACCACCCTGGGTTAGACACTGGCTATATGCAAATCAGCTCTGACCCTTTGCCTCATGGGAAAAGTCCAGTCCGAACTGCCAAGCCCTGTCTTTCCCAGACCGGAATCAAGCATCCAAGGACCGGTTTCTGGCTATCAGCCTTCATTCAGCCTCGATAGCTTGACTCCAGTGGTGTGGAGAGCCTGGGACTCACGTCTGAGCATACCCAGCCCACTCGGGGTGAAAATTACAAAAAACACAGTTGATGGACAGAATGTTGAACAATGTCATACATTCACCCCAGTACAAGGATCTGGGCCTAAATCCATCGTTTTTTTCACTCCACACCACCCTGGGTTAGACACTGGCTATATGCAAATCAGCTCTGACCCTTTGCCTCATGGGAAAAGTCCAGTCCGAACTGCCAAGCCCTGTCTTTCCCAGACCGGAATCAAGCATCCAAGGACCGGTTTCTGGCTATCAGCCTTCATTCAGCCTGGATAGCTTGACTCCAGTGGTGTGGAGAGCCTGGGACTCACGTCTGAGCATACCCAGCCCACTCGGGGTGAAAATTACAAAAAACACAGTTGATGGACAGAATGTAGAACAATGTCATACATTCACCCCAGTACAAGGATCTGGGCCTAAATCCATCGTTTTTTTCACTCCACACCACCCTGGGTTAGACACTGGCTATATGCAAATCAGCTCTGACCCTTTGCCTCATGGGAAAAGTCCAGTCCGAACTGCCAAGCCCTGTCTTTCCCAGACCGGAATCAAGCATCCAAGGACCGGTTTCTGGCTATCAGCCTTCATTCAGCCTGGATAGCTTGACTCCAGTGGTGTGGAGAGCCTGGGACTCACGTCTGAGCATACCCAGCCCACTCGGGGTGAAAATTACAAAAAACGCAGTTGATGGACAGAATGTAGAACAATGTCATACATTCACCCCAGTACAAGGATCTGGGCCTAAATCCATCGTTTTTTTCACTCCACACCACCCTGGGTTAGACACTGGCTATATGCAAATCAGCTCTGACCCTTTGCCTCATGGGAAAAGTCCAGTCCGAACTGCCAAGCCCTGTCTTTCCCAGACCGGAATCAAGCATCCAAGGACCGGTTTCTGGCTATCAGCCTTCATTCAGCCTGGATAGCTTGACTCCAGTGGTGTGGAGAGCCTGGGACTCACGTCTGAGCATACCCAGCCCACTCGGGGTGAAAATTACAAAAAACACAGTTGATGGACAGAATGTAGAACAATGTCATACATTCACCCCAGTACAAGGATCTGGGCCTAAATCCATCGTTTTTTTCACTCCACACTACCCTGGGTTAGACACTGGCTATATGCAAATCAGCTCTGACCCTTTGCCTCATTGGAAAAGTCCAGTCCGAACTGCCAAGCCCTGTCTTTCCCAGACCGGAATCAAGCATCCAAGGACCGGTTTCTGGCTATCAGCCTTCATTCAGCCTGGATAGCTTGACTCCAGTGGTGTGGAGAGCCTGGGACTCACGTCTGAGCATACCCAGCCCACTCGGGGTGAAAATTTCTAAAAACACAGTTGATGGACAGAATGTAGAACAATGTCATACATTCACCCCAGTACAAGGATCTGGGCCTAAATCCATTGTTTTGTTCACTCCACACCACCCTGGGTTAGACACTGGCTATATGCAAATCAGCTCTGACCCTTTGCCTCATGGGAAAAGTCCAGTCCGAACTGCCAAGCCCTGTCTTTCCCAGACCGGAATCAAGCATCCAAGGACCGGTTTCTGGCTATCAGCCTTCATTCAGCCTGGATAGCTTGACTCCAGTGGTGTGGAGAGCCTGGGACTCACGTCTGAGCATACCCAGCCCACTCGGGGTGAAAATTTCAAAAAACACAGTTGATGGACAGAATGTAGAACAATGTCATACATTCACCCCAGTACAAGGATCTGGGCCTAAATCCATCGTTTTTTTCACTCCACACCACCCTGGGTTAGACACTGGCTATATGCAAATCAGCTCTGACCCTTTGCCTCATGGGAAAAGTCCAGTCCGAACTGCCAAGCCCTGTCTTTCCCAGACCGGAATCAAGCATCCAAGGACCGGTTTCTGGCTATCAGCCTTCATTCAGCCTGGATAGCTTGACTCCAGTGGTGTGGAGAGCCTGGGACTCACGTCTGAGCATACCCAGCCCACTCGGGGTGAAAATTACAAAAAACACAGTTGATGGACAGAATGTAGAACAATGTCATACATTCACCCCAGTACAAGGATCTGGGCCTAAATCCATCGTTTTTTTCACTCCACACCACCCTGGGTTAGACACTGGCTATATGCAAATCAGCTCTGACCCTTTGCCTCATGGGAAAAGCCCAGTCCGAACTGCCAAGCCCTGTCTTTCCCAGACCGGAATCAAGCATCCAAGGACCGGTTTCTGGCTATCAGCCTTCATTCAGCCTGGATAGCTTGACTCCAGTGGTGTGGAGAGCCTGGGACTCACGTCTGAGCATACCCAGCCCACTCGGGGTGAAAATTACAAAAAACAGTTGATGGACAGAATGTAGAACAATGTCATACATTCACCCCAGTACAAGGATCTGGGCCTAAATCCATCGTTTTTTTCACTCCACACCACCCTGGGTTAGACACTGGCTATATGCAAATCAGCTCTGACCCTTTGCCTCATGGGAAAAGTCCAGTCCGAACTGCCAAGCCCTGTCTTTCCCAGACCGGAATCAAGCATCCAAGGACCGGTTTCTGGCTATCAGCCTTCATTCAGCCTGGATAGCTTGACTCCAGTGGTGTGGAGAGCCTGGGACTCACGTCTGAGCATACCCAGCCCACTCGGGGTGAAAATTACAAAAAACACAGTTGATGGACAGAATGTAGAACAATGACATACATTCACCCCAGTACAAGGATCTGGGCCTAAATCCATCGTTTTTTTCACTCCACACCACCCTGGGTTAGACACTGGCTATATGCAAATCAGCTCTGACCCTTTGCCTCATGGGAAAAGTCCAGTCCGAACTGCCAAGCCCTGTCTTTCCCAGACCGGAATCAAGCATCCAAGGACCGGTTTCTGGCTATCAGCCTTCATTCAGCCTCGATAGCTTGACTCCAGTGGTGTGGAGAGCCTGGGACTCACGTCTGAGCATACCCAGCCCACTCGGGGTGAAAATTACAAAAAACACAGTTGATGGACAGAATGTTGAACAATGTCATACATTCACCCCAGTACAAGGATCTGGGCCTAAATCCATCGTTTTTTTCACTCCACACCACCCTGGGTTAGACACTGGCTATATGCAAATCAGCTCTGACCCTTTGCCTCA
The DNA here is from genome assembly GCF_964261635.1 of Lissotriton helveticus. Classification (NCBI taxonomy): domain Eukaryota; kingdom Metazoa; phylum Chordata; class Amphibia; order Caudata; family Salamandridae; genus Lissotriton; species Lissotriton helveticus. The sequence continues at coordinate 484,690,915 of NC_136067.1, read as the reverse complement.
TGGGAAAAGTCCAGTCCGAACTGCCAAGCCCTGTCTTTCCCAGACCGGAATCAAGCATCCAAGGACCGGTTTCTGGCTATCAGCCTTCATTCAGCCTGGATAGCTTGACTCCAGTGGTGTGGAGAGCCTGGGACTCACGTCTGAGCATACCCAGCCCACTCGGGGTGAAAATTACAAAAAACACAGTTGATGGACAGAATGTAGAACAATGTCATACATTCACCCCAGTACAAGGATCTGGGCCTAAATCCATCGTTTTTTTCACTCCACACCACCCTGGGTTAGACACTGGCTATATGCAAATCAGCTCTGACCCTTTGCCTCATGGGAAAAGTCCAGTCCGAACTGCCAAGCCCTGTCTTTCCCAGACCGGAATCAAGCATCCAAGGACCGGTTTCTGGCTATCAGCCTTCATTCAGCCTGGATAGCTTGACTCCAGTGGTGTGGAGAGCCTGGGACTCACGTCTGAGCATACCCAGCCCACTCGGGGTGAAAATTACAAAAAACGCAGTTGATGGACAGAATGTAGAACAATGTCATACATTCACCCCAGTACAAGGATCTGGGCCTAAATCCATCGTTTTTTTCACTCCACACCACCCTGGGTTAGACACTGGCTATATGCAAATCAGCTCTGACCCTTTGCCTCATGGGAAAAGTCCAGTCCGAACTGCCAAGCCCTGTCTTTCCCAGACCGGAATCAAGCATCCAAGGACCGGTTTCTGGCTATCAGCCTTCATTCAGCCTGGATAGCTTGACTCCAGTGGTGTGGAGAGCCTGGGACTCACGTCTGAGCATACCCAGCCCACTCGGGGTGAAAATTACAAAAAACACAGTTGATGGACAGAATGTAGAACAATGTCATACATTCACCCCAGTACAAGGATCTGGGCCTAAATCCATCGTTTTTTTCACTCCACACTACCCTGGGTTAGACACTGGCTATATGCAAATCAGCTCTGACCCTTTGCCTCATGGGAAAAGTCCAGTCCGAACTGCCAAGCCCTGTCTTTCCCAGACCGGAATCAAGCATCCAAGGACCGGTTTCTGGCTATCAGCCTTCATTCAGCCTGGATAGCTTGACTCCAGTGGTGTGGAGAGCCTGGGACTCACGTCTGAGCATACCCAGCCCACTCGGGGTGAAAATTTCTAAAAACACAGTTGATGGACAGAATGTAGAACAATGTCATACATTCACCCCAGTACAAGGATCTGGGCCTAAATCCATTGTTTTGTTCACTCCACACCACCCTGGGTTAGACACTGGCTATATGCAAATCAGCTCTGACCCTTTGCCTCATGGGAAAAGTCCAGTCCGAACTGCCAAGCCCTGTCTTTCCCAGACCGGAATCAAGCATCCAAGGACCGGTTTCTGGCTATCAGCCTTCATTCAGCCTGGATAGCTTGACTCCAGTGGTGTGGAGAGCCTGGGACTCACGTCTGAGCATACCCAGCCCACTCGGGGTGAAAATTTCAAAAAACACAGTTGATGGACAGAATGTAGAACAATGTCATACATTCACCCCAGTACAAGGATCTGGGCCTAAATCCATCGTTTTTTTCACTCCACACCACCCTGGGTTAGACACTGGCTATATGCAAATCAGCTCTGACCCTTTGCCTCATGGGAAAAGTCCAGTCCGAACTGCCAAGCCCTGTCTTTCCCAGACCGGAATCAAGCATCCAAGGACCGGTTTCTGGCTATCAGCCTTCATTCAGCCTGGATAGCTTGACTCCAGTGGTGTGGAGAGCCTGGGACTCACGTCTGAGCATACCCAGCCCACTCGGGGTGAAAATTACAAAAAACACAGTTGATGGACAGAATGTAGAACAATGTCATACATTCACCCCAGTACAAGGATCTGGGCCTAAATCCATCGTTTTTTTCACTCCACACCACCCTGGGTTAGACACTGGCTATATGCAAATCAGCTCTGACCCTTTGCCTCATGGGAAAAGCCCAGTCCGAACTGCCAAGCCCTGTCTTTCCCAGACCGGAATCAAGCATCCAAGGACCGGTTTCTGGCTATCAGCCTTCATTCAGCCTGGATAGCTTGACTCCAGTGGTGTGGAGAGCCTGGGACTCACGTCTGAGCATACCCAGCCCACTCGGGGTGAAAATTACAAAAAACAGTTGATGGACAGAATGTAGAACAATGTCATACATTCACCCCAGTACAAGGATCTGGGCCTAAATCCATCGTTTTTTTCACTCCACACCACCCTGGGTTAGACACTGGCTATATGCAAATCAGCTCTGACCCTTTGCCTCATGGGAAAAGTCCAGTCCGAACTGCCAAGCCCTGTCTTTCCCAGACCGGAATCAAGCATCCAAGGACCGGTTTCTGGCTATCAGCCTTCATTCAGCCTGGATAGCTTGACTCCAGTGGTGTGGAGAGCCTGGGACTCACGTCTGAGCATACCCAGCCCACTCGGGGTGAAAATTACAAAAAACACAGTTGATGGACAGAATGTAGAACAATGTCATACATTCACCCCAGTACAAGGATCTGGGCCTAAATCCATCGTTTTTTTCACTCCACACCACCCTGGTTAGACACTGGCTATATGCAAATCAGCTCTGACCCTTTGCCTCATGGGAAAAGTCCAGTCCGAACTGCCAAGCCCTGTCTTTCCCAGACCGGAATCAAGCATCCAAGGACCGGTTTCTGGCTATCAGCCTTCATTCAGCCTGGATAGCTTGACTCCAGTGGTGTGGAGAGCCTGGGACTCACGTCTGAGCATACCCAGCCCACTCGGGGTGAAAATTACAAAAAACACAGTTGATGGACAGAATGTAGAACAATGACATACATTCACCCCAGTACAAGGATCTGGGCCTAAATCCATCGTTTTTTTCACTCCACACCACCCTGGGTTAGACACTGGCTATATGCAAATCAGCTCTGACCCTTTGCCTCATGGGAAAAGTCCAGTCCGAACTGCCAAGCCCTGTCTTTCCCAGACCGGAATCAAGCATCCAAGGACCGGTTTCTGGCTATCAGCCTTCATTCAGCCTGGATAGCTTGACTCCAGTGGTGTGGAGAGCCTGGGACTCACGTCTGAGCATACCCAGCCCACTCGGGGTGAAAATTACAAAAAACACAGTTGATGGACAGAATGTAGAACAATGTCATACATTCACCCCAGTACAAGGATCTGGGCCTAAATCCATCGTTTTTTTCACTCCACACCACCCTGGGTTAGACACTGGCTATATGCAAATCAGCTCTGACCCTTTGCCTCATGGGAAAAGTCCAGTCCGAACTGCCAAGCCCCGTCTTTCCCAGACCGGAATCAAGCATCCAAGGACCGGTTTCTGGCTATCAGCCTTCATTCAGCCTTGATAGCTTGACTCCAGTGGTGTGGAGAGCCTGGGACTCACGTCTGAGCATACCCAGCCCACTCGGGGTGAAAATTACAAAAAACACAGTTGATGGACAGAATGTAGAACAATGTCATACATTCACCCCAGTACAAGGATCTGGGCCTAAATCCATCGTTTTTTTCACTCCACACCACCCTGGGTTAGACACTGGCTATATGCAAATCAGCTCTGACCCTTTGCCTCATGGGAAAAGTCCAGTCCGAACTGCCAAGCCCTGTCTTTCCCAGACCGGAATCAAGCATCCAAGGACCGGTTTCTGGCTATCAGCCTTCATTCAGCCTGGATAGCTTGACTCCAGTGGTGTGGAGAGCCTGGGACTCACGTCTGAGCATACCCAGCCCACTCGGGGTGAAAATTACAAAAAACACAGTTGATGGACAGAATGTAGAACAATGTCATACATTCACCCCAGTACAAGGATCTGGGCCTAAATCCATCGTTTTTTTCACTCCACACCACCCTGGTTAGACACTGGCTATATGCAAATCAGCTCTGACCCTTTGCCTCATGGGAAAAGTCCAGTCCGAACTGCCAAGCCCTGTCTTTCCCAGACCGGAATCAAGCATCCAAGGACCGGTTTCTGGCTATCAGCCTTCATTCAGCCTGGATAGCTTGACTCCAGTGGTGTGGAGAGCCTGGGACTCACGTCTGAGCATACCCAGCCCACTCGGGGTGAAAATTTCTAAAAACACAGTTGATGGACAGAATGTAGAACAATGTCATACATTCACCCCAGTACAAGGATCTGGGCCTAAATCCATTGTTTTGTTCACTCCACACCACCCTGGGTTAGACACTGGCTATATGCAAATCAGCTCTGACCCTTTGCCTCATGGGAAAAGTCCAGTCCGAACTGCCAAGCCCTGTCTTTCCCAGACCGGAATCAAGCATCCAAGGACCGGTTTCTGGCTATCAGCCTTCATTCAGCCTGGATAGCTTGACTCCAGTGGTGTGGAGAGCCTGGGACTCACGTCTGAGCATACCCAGCCCACTCGGGGTGAAAATTTCAAAAAACACAGTTGATGGACAGAATGTAGAACAATGTCATACATTCACCCCAGTACAAGGATCTGGGCCTAAATCCATCGTTTTTTTCACTCCACACCACCCTGGGTTAGACACTGGCTATATGCAAATCAGCTCTGACCCTTTGCCTCATGGGAAAAGTCCAGTCCGAACTGCCAAGCCCTGTCTTTCCCAGACCGGAATCAAGCATCCAAGGACCGGTTTCTGGCTATCAGCCTTCATTCAGCCTGGATAGCTTGACTCCAGTGGTGTGGAGAGCCTGGGACTCACGTCTGAGCATACCCAGCCCACTCGGGGTGAAAATTACAAAAAACACAGTTGATGGACAGAATGTAGAACAATGTCATACATTCACCCCAGTACAAGGATCTGGGCCTAAATCCATCGTTTTTTTCACTCCACACCACCCTGGGTTAGACACTGGCTATATGCAAATCAGCTCTGACCCTTTGCCTCATGGGAAAAGCCCAGTCCGAACTGCCAAGCCCTGTCTTTCCCAGACCGGAATCAAGCATCCAAGGACCGGTTTCTGGCTATCAGCCTTCATTCAGCCTGGATAGCTTGACTCCAGTGGTGTGGAGAGCCTGGGACTCACGTCTGAGCATACCCAGCCCACTCGGGGTGAAAATTACAAAAAACAGTTGATGGACAGAATGTAGAACAATGTCATACATTCACCCCAGTACAAGGATCTGGGCCTAAATCCATCGTTTTTTTCACTCCACACCACCCTGGGTTAGACACTGGCTATATGCAAATCAGCTCTGACCCTTTGCCTCATGGGAAAAGTCCAGTCCGAACTGCCAAGCCCTGTCTTTCCCAGACCGGAATCAAGCATCCAAGGACCGGTTTCTGGCTATCAGCCTTCATTCAGCCTGGATAGCTTGACTCCAGTGGTGTGGAGAGCCTGGGACTCACGTCTGAGCATACCCAGCCCACTCGGGGTGAAAATTACAAAAAACACAGTTGATGGACAGAATGTAGAACAATGTCATACATTCACCCCAGTACAAGGATCTGGGCCTAAATCCATCGTTTTTTTCACTCCACACCACCCTGGTTAGACACTGGCTATATGCAAATCAGCTCTGACCCTTTGCCTCATGGGAAAAGTCCAGTCCGAACTGCCAAGCCCTGTCTTTCCCAGACCGGAATCAAGCATCCAAGGACCGGTTTCTGGCTATCAGCCTTCATTCAGCCTGGATAGCTTGACTCCAGTGGTGTGGAGAGCCTGGGACTCACGTCTGAGCATACCCAGCCCACTCGGGGTGAAAATTACAAAAAACACAGTTGATGGACAGAATGTAGAACAATGACATACATTCACCCCAGTACAAGGATCTGGGCCTAAATCCATCGTTTTTTTCACTCCACACCACCCTGGGTTAGACACTGGCTATATGCAAATCAGCTCTGACCCTTTGCCTCATGGGAAAAGTCCAGTCCGAACTGCCAAGCCCTGTCTTTCCCAGACCGGAATCAAGCATCCAAGGACCGGTTTCTGGCTATCAGCCTTCATTCAGCCTGGATAGCTTGACTCCAGTGGTGTGGAGAGCCTGGGACTCACGTCTGAGCATACCCAGCCCACTCGGGGTGAAAATTACAAAAAACACAGTTGATGGACAGAATGTAGAACAATGTCATACATTCACCCCAGTACAAGGATCTGGGCCTAAATCCATCGTTTTTTTCACTCCACACCACCCTGGGTTAGACACTGGCTATATGCAAATCAGCTCTGACCCTTTGCCTCATGGGAAAAGTCCAGTCCGAACTGCCAAGCCCCGTCTTTCCCAGACCGGAATCAAGCATCCAAGGACCGGTTTCTGGCTATCAGCCTTCATTCAGCCTTGATAGCTTGACTCCAGTGGTGTGGAGAGCCTGGGACTCACGTCTGAGCATACCCAGCCCACTCGGGGTGAAAATTACAAAAAACACAGTTGATGGACAGAATGTAGAACAATGTCATACATTCACCCCAGTACAAGGATCTGGGCCTAAATCCATCGTTTTTTTCACTCCACACCACCCTGGGTTAGACACTGGCTATATGCAAATCAGCTCTGACCCTTTGCCTCATGGGAAAAGTCCAGTCCGAACTGCCAAGCCCTGTCTTTCCCAGACCGGAATCAAGCATCCAAGGACCGGTTTCTGGCTATCAGCCTTCATTCAGCCTGGATAGCTTGACTCCAGTGGTGTGGAGAGCCTGGGACTCACGTCTGAGCATACCCAGCCCACTCGGGGTGAAAATTACAAAAAACACAGTTGATGGACAGAATGTAGAACAATGTCATACATTCACCCCAGTACAAGGATCTGGGCCTAAATCCATCGTTTTTTTCACTCCACACCACCCTGGTTAGACACTGGCTATATGCAAATCAGCTCTGACCCTTTGCCTCATGGGAAAAGTCCAGTCCGAACTGCCAAGCCCTGTCTTTCCCAGACCGGAATCAAGCATCCAAGGACCGGTTTCTGGCTATCAGCCTTCATTCAGCCTGGATAGCTTGACTCCAGTGGTGTGGAGAGCCTGGGACTCACGTCTGAGCATACCCAGCCCACTCGGGGTGAAAATTACAAAAAACACAGTTGATGGACAGAATGTAGAACAATGACATACATTCACCCCAGTACAAGGATCTGGGCCTAAATCCATCGTTTTTTTCACTCCACACCACCCTGGGTTAGACACTGGCTATATGCAAATCAGCTCTGACCCTTTGCCTCATGGGAAAAGTCCAGTCCGAACTGCCAAGCCCTGTCTTTCCCAGACCGGAATCAAGCATCCAAGGACCGGTTTCTGGCTATCAGCCTTCATTCAGCCTGGATAGCTTGACTCCAGTGGTGTGGAGAGCCTGGGACTCACGTCTGAGCATACCCAGCCCACTCGGGGTGAAAATTACAAAAAACACAGTTGATGGACAGAATATAGAACAATGTCATACATTCACCCCAGTACAAGGATCTGGGCCTAAATCCATCGTTTTTTTCACTCCACACCACCCTGGGTTAGACACTGGCTATATGCAAATCAGCTCTGACCCTTTGCCTCATGGGAAAAGTCCAGTCCGAACTGCCAAGCCCGTCTTTCCCAGACCGGAATCAAGCATCCAAGGACCGGTTTCTGGCTATCAGCCTTCATTCAGCCTTGATAGCTTGACTCCAGTGGTGTGGAGAGCCTGGGACTCACGTCTGAGCATACCCAGCCCACTCGGGGTGAAAATTACAAAAAACACAGTTGATGGACAGAATGTTGAACAATGTCATACATTCACCCCAGTACAAGGATCTGGGCCTAAATCCATCGTTTTTTTCACTCCACACCACCCTGGGTTAGACACTGGCTATATGCAAATCAGCTCTGACCCTTTGCCTCATGGGAAAAGTCCAGTCCGAACTGCCAAGCCCTGTCTTTCCCAGACCGGAATCAAGCATCCAAGGACCGGTTTCTGGCTATCAGCCTTCATTCAGCCTGGATAGCTTGACTCCAGTGGTGTGGAGAGCCTGGGACTCACGTCTGAGCATACCCAGCCCACTCGGGGTGAAAATTACAAAAAACACAGTTGATGGACAGAATGTAGAACAATGTCATACATTCACCCCAGTACAAGGATCTGGGCCTAAATCCATCGTTTTTTTCACTCCACACCACCCTGGGTTAGACACTGGCTATATGCAAATCAGCTCTGACCCTTTGCCTCATGGGAAAAGTCCAGTCCGAACTGCCAAGCCCTGTCTTTCCCAGACCGGAATCAAGCATCCAAGGACCGGTTTCGGGCTATCAGCCTTCATTCAGCCTGGATAGCTTGACTCCAGTGGTGTGGAGAGCCTGGGACTCACGTCTGAGCATACCCAGCCCACTCGGGGTGAAAATTACAAAAAACACAGTTGATGGACAGAATGTAGAACAATGTCATACATTCACCCCAGTACAAGGATCTGGGCCTAAATCCATCGTTTTTTTCACTCCACACCACCCTGGGTTAGACACCTGCTATATGCAAATCAGCTCTGACCCTTTGCCTCATGGGAAAAGTCCAGTCCGAACTGCCTGGTTGAGGAGGGAGCAGATGTCGTCGGTGGCGGCAAGAAGGGCAGTCTTGGGGCTGTGATTGCTTCAGAAACTGGATTGGGAGATGTCCAGAATGTAGTTTGTTTCGATGAAGTCAGCTAGTTGGTTGTTGACTGCTTTTTCGATTACTTTGGCTGGGAAGAGAAGCAGGGAGATGAGCCTGAAGTTCTTAAGGTTTGTCGGGTCCGCGGAGGGTTTCTTCAGGAGTGGGTTAGTTTAGCTGTTTCCAGTCGTCAGAGAAAGAGGTGGTCTTGAGGAAGCAGTTGCTGGTTTGGCATAGCTCAGTGGGATGGTGGACGCTGCTCTGTGGAAGATGTGATGCAGGCAGTGGTCTGATGGTGCTCTGATCAACTTTACCAAGTGGGGGGGGTCTGACTTGGTGCCCAGCAGAGATAGCGGTGCTCGGGTGACGCTCTCCAGTGGCTTCGGAGAAAACACGCTTCTGGATAGTGCGGCGATTCATGGAGGACAGTTATGGGCAGATGAAGTGCACAGGATCATCAGGAGACTCTCGACACCCTCATTCATCACCAGCAAGTAATTTTACTTTAAAAATTCAGCTCCCTATGGATCGCGCATTTATGCTGCCGTCATTTTGAATTTTTACCGCAATCACGGAGCTCATTTACTCATAGCTGAACTTTCTACAAACTATTTTTTTTTTACTTTCCCAATATTTCCCAGCATTTGATGTTGCATGATGCCTCTTCTTTACACTGAGTACGTGGTTACAGAGCGTAATTAAAAACTACTGGAAGATTTGTGGAGAATGGGTTTGGCGGCTATTTTACGCTTCTAGCAAACGCTCACAGAGCATACCTTTCTCCACTTTCATAATGCTGAATGGAAATAAGCGCAAAATGTTTCACTAATACCTACACCGTTAGCTTTTTGATATACCCAGCGCATCCCATCCTCTGACAAAGGCTTGATTTCTCCTCAGTGTGATGGAATACGATGTTATGTATTGCTGTCAATGAGTCACTGAAGGAGTGCGAAGATTGTGATCGGAGGCTATTTTGTGTTCGTTAGTAAGCCCTCACAGAGAACACTTTTTTTATTTTCTTATCGCTGACTGAAAGAAGTTGTTTTTGGTCAGTGTTATATGGGCAGAACAAAGGTAATTCGTCCTTCTACATCCAAGAAGCATATTTTCATTAAAAAATCAAAAATTTTCACCGAATTTTCTACGTTTGAAGATTCTTTATTATCCACGCCTCAGCACTCAATAACAATTATGGCTCCTTCCTCTGGAGCTCCTTGGAAATCCATCACTAACGTCTAAAAAAAGATCCTCCTTCACCACCTAAGTCAGTCTCGCCTGTTTCTATGGAACTACTGCTTGACGAAATCAGAGCCCTTCGACCTTTTATGGACGAGACTAATGCCAAGCTGCAAATCTTGATGGATAATCTCAAATAGACACAAGGGTCTCTGTAGTCGAGAATACCATTTCTTCCTTAAAAGAGACATGTGTAAGTGTTTCTCAACTACATTCTCATGTCTCTACACTTCAGAAACAGGTTGAGGATCTTGAAAATCGCAACAGACGGAATATTTTGCGCATCTACGGCCTGGCAGAAGGACTTGAAGGTTCTGACACACTCTCTTTCTTTAAATCATTTCTCCCTAAGTTACTTCACATGCCAGAGGGACTCAACTAACATTCAACAAGCTCACAGGTTGGGGCGTGCTCCATCTCATGCTAGTCCCTCACAGAGACCAAGAGGAGTTATCTTATATTTCTTAGAATATACAGACTTGTTGAAAGTGCTCTCAGCTGTAAAAGCTTCTCCAAGAATTACATGGTGAGGATCGTCTTTATTTTTCTCACAGGACTATGCCAAAGCTACTGCCAATAGACGTAAGGCTTTTCTCAACATGAGAGCTGATTTACTTTCCATGAGAGCCCGATATGGCCTTTTTTATCTGTGTCTACAAAGATTAATAAACTCGTGCAAAACAGTGGTTATAGATTCCTCTGGGCCCTCTTCTTTGTCAAATACTTGACTAAATAATATTTCCTTTACAGGTTTTTCAGTCTCTGTTTTCTTTTTTACAGTATCCTGATCTTTAAGTAATGCTTTTCTATGCTTCTTGATATACTTGCTGTTTTCATAAGTTACATTTTTTGTCAAGTTGTTCAATATCTTTGTTGATGTTCTTGTTATTGATTGATTCAACATATATCCTAATTGTATGTTCTAATGCTTATCCTAATCCTTATTATTCTTCGTCCTCACAGATTTATTACCCCTGTATCGTGGTTTCTCTTGGATCCTTCGTTTGGTTGATCCTGGACGTGTCGCTTACTCCATGTGGTTCCATCCCCCTCACACCTCTCCCTGAGTTTTCTTTTTGTAGGTATGTTATCTGTTGGTATGTTATTCGTTTTGTCTTTTGTTTTGTGTTATGCAACACATTCTTCTATTTCCTTCCCTTATCATCTAACTTTTACACTTATTCTTTCTCATGTGACTTTCTTCTCTTTCCATTCCTGTTTTTGCTTACCTATTTTCTATAATTCTCACTGTTCTAAGCTCACTTAATTCCTCCTATTTTCTCATCTCCCTTTTAATGCTTTACAGTGTTTTTGCATTGAATTGAACTTTAGTATTACAAGTTCGGACTCTTTTATTGTTGATTATTCAACTTTTTTTAATTGGACTGCTATTTTAGATTGTTATTTGTACTCTGTTTTAATATTCTATGCCACTTAAATTAGTCTCATGGAACATTAGGAGATTAAATTGTCCTATTAAGAGACAGAGGGTTTTGTCGCACTTAGCCAAGTTAAACGCTGACATTTTTTTTTTTTACAAGAAACACACCTTACAGATATTGAGTCTTTGAAATTGAAAAGGGGCTGGGTGGGTTAGGCTTATTTTTCTCCTGGGGATGGTAAGCGAAATGGAGTTGTGATATTGTGCAGTAAATATCTTCCAGTTATAGTATTATCTCAAGAAACAGATGTTGAAGGGAGATGGCTTGTTGTTAAATTGTCACTAAAAAGGTGTTCCAGTTTCTCTTCTCAATGTTTATGCACCTACAGGCAGAGATGCCTCCTTCTGGTCGGCTTTGGCCAAGCAAATCTCTAATTGCATTGAGGATAATTTTATTATGGCTGGAGATTGTAACCAAGAGTTGGATCCCTTTTTAGATAGGAATTCCAAAGTGCCTTTTATCCCCAATAAACCACATACATCTTTTACTCAACATAAACTGCTGGACATTGGCGTCTCTCTAATCCGACCACCAGAGAAAACTCCTTTTATTCCTCAACACATCATACTCAATCAAGAATTGACTATGTCTTTGTCTCTCATAACATTTCGCAATCCCTCACATTTGCAAAAATTGGTCCTATTCTCCTATCAGACCAGGCACCCGTTTCCATTTGCTTTGATATACTGCCCAGGAATAATGCTCCCAGAAGATGGCATTTTAACAACGCTCTCCTCTTAGATCCCAAATTCTCTGCGTCTTTTATTTCCTTCTCTACTGATTACTTTGAGTCCCTATCACTTGCGACTATTTGGGATGCTTTTAACCACATCGCTGCTTAGAGTTTCACCTGCTGTGCTGGACAGCAACGAAAACGGGTGTGGTCATGACGAGCTCAGCTCGTCATGAGCACCTGAGAGGTATATGCCATGACGAGCTCAGCTCGTCATGAGCGAGGAAGGGGTTAAGGCGTCAGCAAAAGATTTTATTATAGGCTTTGTTGCAAAGAAACGAAAATCTGTACGCAAAATTACCACAGATCTCCTCCAAGAAATTAAGGCACTAGGGGCCAGATGTAGGTAATCCGATTTTACCGATTCTAAAATACCGAATTTTACCGAATCGGTATTTTAGAATCGGAAAATGGTATGTAGATAAAAAATCGGTAAAAAATACCGATTCGGTAAAAATCGGAATCGGACAATCGGATTTTACCGAATCGGTAATTACGGATTCGGTAGGCCCATCGGAATGAATGGGGAATAAGCATGGGCGGATTTTGCGGATTGGCAATCCGCGAACTTGCGTATTTACGGATTCGCAATCCGCAAAATCCGCAAACTCCCGCGAATTTGCGGATTTTTTTTGTGTTCGCAAGGGTTTCTGCCAGTTCGCGAGGTTTGTGTACCAGTCCGCAATTGCGAACTTACTTGTCGGCTCGCAACGGCCGCGACTATGTTGTTTCTACGTCTGGTTCATAATCACAGGTTTGCGGAGTTACCCTAGCGGTCGTACATGGGCGCGGCCATCTTGTTTGCGTGACGTAATTCCGTTTCCGGGCGCTATGTGTAATCTCGCAAAGTGTGCGGCTTGCTAGTACAATTTCGCGTGTGATCGCGAGGAAACTCTCGCGCGAACTTACCCACGCGGTCGTGAACGGGCGCGGCCATCTTGTTTCTCATTTATTGCTATGGTTCTGGGCATGCTTTCTGTATCCTCTCTGAATCTCTGCCATCCTTTGCTTGTTTGAAGTTTTTTTTAATCTATTTTACTTATTATCTATCCCTCTATTTTTCTAGCTCTATTTTTTTGTGTTTTCTGCTACTTTTTGTTAATTTTAAACTACTTTTTTAAACTCTTTTCTTTTCTTCTTCCCTATTCTATTTCTTCTTTATTATTTAGCTTCCTTTCTGCCCAGACCATGGTAAAGGGAGTCGGGAAGCAGCCCGCGAAGGGGAAGGGTCCCGCACCCCGTGCCTGGTTCCCGTGCGGGCGTTTGAGGGGGGAGAATGTCGCGCCCCGGGAGATCTTCAGCGCGGAGGAGGTGGCCGCACTAGTTTTTTATGTTCAGCGCCGCCTCCCCAGTACCATCATGGCAGGCGGCAAGATCGCTAGCGGTTACGGGCTCCGGGAGCGCCGGAAGCGGAGGGAGAAGGTGTGCTGGTCCATGTACCAACAATCTCGGGTCCGGCGCACCTACAACCAAGTCACCCACCGTTGGACGGATATCCTGGACCGGGAACGCGATCTGCTGGACCTGCTCGGCCTTGAGATCCCCGGGCTTGGTGAGTAGTAGTAGCTATTTATTTAGTACTCTGTTTTCTCCTGCTCTGTGTGTTATTATCGTGCACATTTTTGTTTTTTACCAAGAGCAATAATGCTGCTGATTACATTGTAGGTAAATTATATTTCAAAATCTTCTGTGCATTTCAGGTGCACTGCTCTCCTTCTCAGTAGCGCTGCTACTATGCTTATTTGTTTTCGATTTTGTGTTCATTTCATTGGCCTGTGAAATTATGCATGAGTGTAGTTTAAAGAACTGTGTAATGCTAGACACTAAGGGTCAGATATTTATTTACCGGCGCATCCCTGCAAAGTAGCAGGGATGCGCCAGTAATTGTGCGCCACGCCACCACCACCCATGGTGCACCGTATTTACAATGCGGCGCACCATGTGCCCAAAACGTCACCGAAGCGTTACGCTTCTGTGTCGTAAAGGCGGCGCATTGCTGGAGTTGCGTCGCAACTCTGGTGCAGCTCCAGCAATGCTCTGGGGTGCTCTATCTCCCCAATGCTGCATCAAGCCGTACGTCTGCTTCAAGCAGGCGCAGGGTTTGAGTCACGCATCATTGTCCTCAAAGTGACCTATTAAAATCTTGTAGATGTCACTCAGCCACTTTTAGGATGCGTTCCTGCGCAGGAACGCCCTCCCTTGCGCCGGAACGCCCCCTGATGGCGCAGGGCTTTACAACGTGATGCATCTCCCATATGCGTCACGTTGTTAATATATACCGCACCATGGCGCCTCTTTTGTCCTGCCGCTGCGTCACAAAAGTCACGCAACAATGGAGCAAAAGAGCCGCAAGGGGCTTCTAAATCAGCCCCTACAGACTCAAGTCCAGTCCTTCCTTTGTACACATGGCGATAAGAAGAAATAGTGGTGGAGGATTGATAGTTTGAGTATTTTAATGACTGGTTAATGTAGTAGGAAACTTTTTAGTGTTGTCGCTGATCTGCAATCACGATGGACTTTGTCTGTCACTTTGCGTGCTGCGGACTGCTGCCTGCCAGTCCTAGGCGAACCTTTTTAGTAGTTTGTTTAGTGAGTTACATAAGAACTTTCCAAGTCGACGGTCCGCGAATCAAGCAATACTAATAACGTAGTAGACCACATGCGATCGGTCAATATATCCCGTGGAATAGTTGTCTATTTGCTATTTCGCCAAAATATTTTGTTATTGTTCTTTTGAAATGTTTGATTTGGTTGACAACAATCATCCATGTTTTCGTGTCTTTCTTTCTTTCATGTTGTACATCAGCTCCCCCCAGGGGCAAGAGGACAGAGGAGTAGGTGGTTGCTGCTGCTGCTGTAGAAGGCCAGGATCGGCCAGGCGAGGGCTCCTTTGCTGGCCCCAGTAAGTTTTCATTTTAATATAGAGTACCTATTTTTTCCTAGCGTTCCTCATTCGATTTTTTCTAAATCGTCTTTGATCTTCTTGTAGACTGTATCTAAATTCTTATCCTGCCTCGACTATGACTCCCTGTGGTATTACTAGATTATTCTTATTAGTCTGTCTATGTAGCTAACTAAGATTGCACATTTGGCAATTCCATTGGACTCCCATTCTAGTCAGCAATAGCTCTATGCACTGAGCCTTCCCTGGAAAAAGGAACATTTTTACTTTAGATTAGACAGTCACAAATTATTACATTGTTTTCTGTTTTTTTCACATTTCTTTATTCCTAGACCAAATATTATACAGTAGTGAGTGGTGTATTCTAACAATCTTAAATGTACTTTGTAGGTGGAACATCTGGTGGCGGGGCCAGCGCGGAGGTGGTGGTACTGGATGAGGAGGACACTTCTGGGGAGGAGGCGGTGCAAGTGCCGGACGACACCAATGTGCCTGTGAGGGTTCACATGCTGGTGGCGGGCAGAGGTAAGCTATATATTCCTTACTTATTAAGATTGAAGACTGCAGAGTGTGCTTTCTGCACAGGTGTATTATAAATCAACCAGGTAGTAGCCTCCTCTAAATGTACTTCGACTTAGCTGTGAAGTTTTTAGCGAGAAGAATCCCAATCAGATCTGAGATGAACTTGATGGATGGGATGAACGAAAAGCAAGAGAAGGGTGTAAGTAAGTGTGGAAGGACGAGAAATTTAATGATGACTGGCAAAGAAGACTGATATGTGTTTGCTTTGTCCCCGAGATGGCTGGGAAGGAAAGAATATGGTATGGTGCATGGCTGGGTGAATGATGAAGCAAGGATGGGTGGAAGGAGAACAGCCTTGGTGGGTGAAACAGAAACTGTATGTGTGCATATACTTTGAATGGATGGATGCCTGGATCATGGTACTATCTGACTCTTAGATAGCATATGTGTATCTAGAGAGAGTAGATGGTCACTGGATGAACTAAGTGTTACTTTGAAGAGCATGTAACACCGCACCCGCACGTCCGTTCCAGTGTAGGAAAGGCAAGGAAAACAAGTTGTAATTTTGTCCAAATACTACCATGAATAGTAGCAGTAGTTTGTATTGCAACTGCAAGCACAGCATATATCCGGTTATTACAGTGGACACTCCCTATCTCTCTTAATAATTTTAGTTTAGTAGTAGTACATCATTCATTTGTGGGTGTATCACTGTTCACTCAATAAAAAGCAAAGCACCTAAAGTCATCCCATATGTAATCAAATACATCCCATGTGAAGTGATAGATAATCAGATTATTTAGTTTCTTCTTTTTCCTTCTCTAGTACTCATTTGCACTGTAGGGTGAAAGTTAAATTAATTAAGCAGTAGCCCTTTTAACAGAGTATTCTCAGTGCCACCTGTAATAGAAAAATATGAGCTTCACCACCTGCATGTACTGTACAGGTACAGTAACGCAAGTCTGTCTCACTCATCATGGTGTGCGTCTGTTTTTCTCGGGTGCAAGTTCACTGCGCTGGCATTATGCCGGCTTGCAGAAGATAACGTACCAATTTTCCTAAACAAGAGAGAAGAAGAAGAGTAAGACTGGTGTACTGTCATAGTCGACTGTAATGGAAGTCCATAGTGCTCGTAGAATTTGTTCCTTAAACTCCCACTAATGTTAGAGCAAGGATGAAGAAGTGGGAGGTTAGATAGATACTGGCCTCAATAGTTATGTACTGTGCTTTCAAGTTGCTAGTTGTACTGTGACACAACTTTCTGCTCAATCATTTTGTGTTAATCTTAAGAGCATTGGTTACAGACTATGTCTTTCTTTCTTTATATAGTTGTTCCTTCCAAATCCAAAAAACCATCAAGGAAGGAGCAGGCTCGAATGGCCCGGCAACGGAGGCTGGATGCCACTGTCGCAGAATATCGGCGGCTGCTGGCCCTGGAGGAGGAGGACACGCAGTCTACTAGTACATATACTGCGACAGCTGCATCCTCCTCCGGGCCCACACGTGCAGCCAGCCAGCGCAGTGCTCCAGCGGTACGGAGCCGGGCTACCAAAACCAACCGCCACCGCCGAGCAGCAAAGACATCAGCTGCCCCCCACAGGAGTTGCAAGGCACGCCAGCGCTGCTTATGCCTCAGAGTGTCCTACCTGGAGCAGGAGGTCTTAACTTATAAGAACTTGGTGGAGGGCCTCCGCTCCGACCATGCCACCCTCCGCAAGGAGTATGATGCCCTGGCCGCTACAGTGAACAGCATCCTGCCGTAGTGTCCCTTGCCCCTTTTTTAGAAACTTTTGGGTGGTGGGAATTGGGAGTTGGGTTCTTTTTGGGACTTTTGAAGGACAATCGTTGGGGTTAGGGAGGGTCTTGCGGGAGATTATTTTGTTAGGGCTACACAAATATACTTTTTGAAACTTTATCTGAGCATACCTGTTTTTTACTGCTTTTGAGTCTGGTGGGTGGGAGTTTAACAGTAAGTTTGTTTTCCTGAAACTTAAGTCTGTGTCATTTTCTTCCTTTAAATGTCAATGGCTAAATGTTTTTAACACTAAGTGCCTCTCACAGAGTAAGTGATCCCCCCTTTCCCACCGTGGATTTTCTTCAAATCACTTGCAACCAAAATTACACATTCCCACGAGTGCTCTAAGACCCCAGAACTCAGTTGCAAAAATCAAGAACACCCCGAAACACTGCTGCTAGGGCTAACCCTAACGAACCCTAAGTTACAAAAAGTGCCAAAAAGCTTTTCCGCATGGATGTTGTCCAAACCAGTTTTATCCGGTATTAGACCTTCCCAGCAATGGCCCCAGAGCCGTCAACCCAGGCGAAAACAAGTAGAAGACCCCCAAACAGCCAAAAAGCAAAAGTACAAAAATGTGGACTTTGTCACTTTCCTGAAAATTTCCAAAATCACTCAGTGCGCGCTATGCAGCTAGGCCCTAACTCCCCTCTGCCTTCATGGATTCCCTTCAAACCTCTTGCTATCAAAACTATCCATACCCAGCATTGCTCCCAGACCCCGAAATCCACCCACAAACACCAGGAAGCCCCCCAAACAGGCCCCCGAAAACACTACATTGAGCGAAATGTCAGAAAATGCAAAAACTTTTTCCTCATGGATGTTGTCCAAACCAGTTTTATCCGGTATTAGACCTTCCCAGCAATGGCCCCAGAGCCGTCAACCCAGGCGAAAACAAGTAGAAGACCCCCAAACAGCCAAAAAGCAAAAGTACAAAAATGTGGACTTTGTCACTTTCCTGAAAATTTCCAAAATCACTCAGTGCGCGCTCTGCAGCTAGGCCCTAACTCCCCTCTGCCTTCATGGATTCCCTTCAAGCCTCTTGCTATCAAAACTATCCATACCCAGCATTGCTCCCAGACCCCGAAACCCACCCACAAACACCAGGAAGCCCCCCAAACAGGCCTCGAAAACGCTACATTGAGCGAAATGTCAGAAAATGCAAAAACTTTTTCCTCATGGATGTTGTCCAAACCAGTTTTATCCGGTATTAGACCTTCCCAGCAATGGCCCCAGAGCCGTCAACCCAGGCAAAAACAAGTAGAAGACCCCCAAACAGCCAAAAAGCAAAAGTACAAAAATGTGGACTTCGTCACTTTCCTGAAAATTTCCAAAATCACTCAGTGCGCGCTCTACAGCTAGGCCCTAACTCCCCTCTGCCTTCATGGATTCCCTTCAAACCTCTTGCAATGAAAAGTATCCATACCCAGCGTTGCTCCCAGACCCCGAAACCCACCCACAAACACCAGGAAGCCCCCCAAACAGGCCCCCGAAAACGCTACATTGAGCAAAATGTCAGCAAATGCAAAAACCTTTTCCTCATGGATGTTGTCCAAACCAGTTTTATCCGGTATTAGACCTTCCCAGCAATGGCCCCAGAGCCGTCAACCCAGGCGAAAACAAGTAGAAGACCCCCAAACAGCCAAAAAGCAAAAGTACAGGTGATTAAAGTTTTAATTATATTAACTGTGCAAAACAAAGAAAGACAGAAACACAGGAATAAAAGTGAATAAGTACGAAAAAGAAATTTTTTGATTCATTGGCTCATTTTCAGGGCTCGGTGTCAGGGAAGAAGAGTTTGTCCTCATACTCTGCGAATTCAGATAGGAGTAGGTCAGTGTCACCTAACACAGAAGAAATTCCCTCATCTAAGTTGCTGTCCTCCTCGTCTTCTTCCGTCGTGCAATCTGGTACTTTGTAATCTGGTGGTATGAGGTGCTCATTCATCTTGATCATTGTTAACCTCTCCACATTTTTGGGCGAGAGGCGGGTCCGTTTGCAAGTTACAATGCCACCAGCAGCACTGAAAACACATTCAGAAGACACGCTTGCGAGTGGGCAAGACAAGTAATGTATAGCCAGGTTGGTGATCTCTGGCCACAATTCTTTTTTCCCATGCCAATACGCCAATGGGTCAGCATTAACATAGACCTCTGTTGAGTCATTCAGATAGTCCTGCACCATCGACTCAAGGTTCTCCACGTTTCCTCCACTTTGATTACTTTTTGCTCGGACCTTTTGAGAACCAAACCCAAGCTCAGCTAGCCAATCCTCTTCATCACCCGATATTTCTGTTGTGTCTGGTGCAGATGATCCGGTTGCCGGTGCTTTAACGGCTGAGAGGTCACTTCTGCCACAGCCACAGGTGCAGAAGTGGAGTCTTTTGACTGGGGATGGCCTGCTGATGCTGATGTACTGCCTCTTCCTTGAATTTGCTGCTGTTCTCTTTCAAACCTCATGGCTGACAAGGCTAGCCAATGTTTGTACTTTGTAACATCTTCATCACCAAAAGGAAATAATGCACTTCCTGCCAGCGCCTTTTTGTAGCGTGGATGCAGAATATTAGCACAAATGTAATGCTGTTCTGAGTGGATATTTGGAAGACGTTCATCGCCAAGTAGGCGCTCTAATAATTTCTCCGCCAAAACAAAAGCTTCTTGCTTTTCTTCATGTTTTTGAAACTTAGAAAACACCGCCTTCAGTTTGTGCTCCAGCATGCGCAACAATGGGATAGCTTTTCCCAAATTACAGTCCTCCCTGCTGACTGCACACGTGAAGACCTCAAAAGGACGAAGCATGTCTGTCAGGCTTTTAACTAGCTCCCATTGCTCCGCATGTAACCTCAGGTCCTTCACAGTTGTACCCAGTGTAAGGAAATACTGATCGAGTACCGTAAACTGCTCATACAGACGCTCAAGCATGTAGAAGGTTGAGTTCCAACGTGTTGGCACCTCCTGGATGAGTGCTATCACTGGCATTCGACGTTCATGTAGCAGGCGCCTCAGATGCTTCTAGGCCTTAAAAGAATGGCTGAAATGGTTGCACATTTTTTGTCAGGTGACCACTAACTCGCATGCTGGACTGTCTTTATCCAATAATTTTTTAACAACCAGGTTTATACAGTGCGCCAAACACGGCACTCTGAAATAGTTACCCAGATCCATGGCCTTAACTACATTGGCGCCATTATCCGTGGAAACATAACCAATCTCGCGTTTTTTTTGGGGACAGCCAGTGAAAGACCTTTGTGTTAAACTCATTCAAAATGTTTTCTGCTGTATGACGTTTCTCCAAGCCAAACATGGCTAGTGTTGCATGTTTCCGAGCAGCTTTAAAAACTTGGTCCAGGTCAGCACCTGCGTTTAGCTTTGCTTTAACCCCTGAAAAAGAGACCGAGTGTGCAGTGATGCACATGTAATCAGTGCCTGCGCCACTGGTCGACATGTCTGTTGTCAGATGTATAGTGTGAACAGCACTCTTCTGCAAAGCTGCCCCAATCACCTCCAGCACATCTTCATGTAGTGCTGGAACCGCAACTCAGGCAAAATAGAACCGGCTAGGAACCTTCCATTTAGGGCAGAGCGCTGCCACTAATTCT
The DNA here is from genome assembly GCF_964261635.1 of Lissotriton helveticus. Lineage (NCBI taxonomy): Eukaryota > Metazoa > Chordata > Amphibia > Caudata > Salamandridae > Lissotriton > Lissotriton helveticus. Next base: position 484,670,155 of record NC_136067.1, on the reverse strand, counting down.
AGAAAACCAACCCCTTCTACAAAAGAAAAAGGGAGAAGATCCAGCGCTAGCATTTTAGCCAGCTTAGTGTTATACAGACACGCCGTTGGGTGGTTGCGTTCATATGGCGCGTCTGAAAACAACATGGTTCTAATGTTGCCCTGGACCATTTTACGGGATGATGATGATGACTTCTTCGACCCAGTTACGCTCGCTGATGAACTTTTTCGCATTGGTGTCTCACTCTGTCCCACACTCTTAGTGTGGCTCACAGGGGGTGCGCTGACAGGGGTACTGGGTGTAAGTGAAGCGTGTGACGCTTCTTCCTCCTCGTCATCATCAGATGAAACATCAACGTTTTCTTGACTTCCAATTCGGGCTTCCTTGATCTTCTTTAGGTGCGCAAACCATTGGACAAGGTGCTGTCTCTTAAGATGACCTCTCTGGCCTCCGGTACCATAGTTGGTACCAAGCTTACCACGACTAACTGCAAGCTTACAAATGCTACAAATGGCTAGGTTTTCCTTTTTTGGGCAAATACTAAAGAAGTCCCAAACTGCAGACTTGAAATGTCTGGGGGGGCCAGAGGAGGCGATACTGGTGGTGGTCATGCTGCTAATGCCAGATGAAGTGGAGGATGCGTATTGCTGAACTTTACTACGTTGTGCACTTTGCCCACGACTAATTGAGGTCGAGGTGGATGGAGGTCCCTTCTGGCGAGGAAGAAATATGGAAGCGGTAGGTGGTGGTGTTACTAGTTAACTTCAATGATTGTGGTGTTCCCATTGCCTCCTCGTCGACTTCATCATCATGCTCAGCAGCTTGTCGGGCTAGGGTCAAAATGTCTGTTTGCTGCATGCCCGCTGGGGCTTCAGTGACGTTAGTGATGACTGCGTCGTCGTCGTGAGAGTCTTCAGCAGCAGGAGTATACGCCACTTCTTGTTGAGCGTCATCACACTCCATAACTATGAGAGTTTCGACGACCTTCCTTTTACGCTTAGGTACCTTTGTCAGATCATGGTGTGCCTCAGCCTCACTCTCAGACGGCAGTGGTGCTGGTTCCCAAGTAAGATCCATATCATCAGAAGGAGGTGGGCTTGAAGAAGATGTAGACACCACCACCCTTGATCTTTTCCTTGCTCGGGATGTGGAAGACAATGAATGATCATCAGGAGGAGTGGCTTCCCTCGAATGATACCTTGGCTTGATTGTCGATTTCCAGATGTGCCCCTACTTCTGGAGGAACAACTACTGTGGGCACCTGTTGTGCCCCTCCATGCACCTCTGCTTGCTCCTCTCCTTGCGCCGCCTCTCCTTCCACATGTACTTGAGCTTGTACTTGCACATGTGGTTGTTGTTGCGGCTGTGGTTGTTCAACACTCGTCAGATGAGTTACAACAACCTGTGTTGATTGAGGGACATTGCTGCTACTTTCTTGCGATGAGCCAACATCACTGGTCGATGGTGATTGAACAAGTAGACTGGCTGCCTCTGCAGCACTCAAGGGCTTGGACTTAAGTTGGCGTGGGGGTGGTGGCACTGAGCCCAATGGAGCGGGGGTGCTGCTCCCAGCTTGGTCCCCAGCAGATCTCGCTGCTGCTGCAGGCGTACTTTTTTTTTATTCCCAAAAAATGTGGCGGGCGGCACACCAGTTTGCTTGGTAACTTGCTTCTTCTGCTCCTTTCTGGCATCTTTCTTGCTAGAGGAGCTACGGGGAACTTTTTTGGGGGCCATCTTCTTCAGATGTCACTCAGAACAGCAGGCCGCAGTTGCACAAGTTGCAGAGTTGTCTGTGGCCACACGTGACGTTGTGCTGCACACACCGCAGCAGGACTTCTTCCTGGCACTGGTGGTTCTCTTGTGCACCTAAAAGCAATGGAAGACAGAGGAACATCAGTTATTCAACCCAAAAAATCAACAAAAACCACAAAATTCAACACAATCCCAGCCCACCCATGCCCTCAATGTTGTTTAAATTCAAGAAGACACCCACAGAAAGACTAGGCCCATGCACCACTCACTACCCCTGGGCATAATGGATGAAAGTTATGCAAAATGGGTCTTCAAAATGGCCCCTTGCACCCCAAGCACATGTGGAGAGCACTCAAAATGGCCACCACCACCCACATGGCCCGTCCACATCAACAGTACACCCCCAAAAAAACAAAAAAAAAACAAAAATCACCACAATCCAATGCCATCCAGGATGTTTACATTAAAGAGACCCCACAGGCAGACTCAGTCCATGCACCACTCACTACCCCTGGGCAAAAGGTCACAACAGCAGCCCCCAAAAAATCGACAAAAACCACAAAATTCAGCACAATCCCAGCCCACCCATGCCCTCAATGATGTTTAAATTCAAGAAGACACCCCACAGAAAGACTAGGCCCATGCACCACTCACTACCCCTGGGCATAATGGATGAAAGTTATGCAAAATGGGTGCACCCCAAGCACATGTTGCCTGTACCAGCACTCAAGATGGCCACCACCACCCACATGGCCAGTCCACATCAACAGTACACCCCAAAAAAAACGAAAAACACACAAAAATCACCACAATCCAATGCCATCCAGGATGTTTACATTAAAGAGAGTGAGAGCCCACAGGCAGACTCAGTCCATGCACCACTCACTACCCCTGGGCAAAAGGCCCCACCAGCAGCCCCATAAAATCGACAAAAACCACAAAATTCAGCACAATCCCAGCCCACCCATGGCCTCAATGATGTTTAAATTCAAGAAGACACCCCACAGAAAGACTAGGCCCATGCACCACTCACTACCCCTGGGCATAATGGATGAAAGCTAGGCAAAATGGGTGCAGGCCTCAGACACTGCCTGTCTTCAAAATGGCCCCTTGCACCCCAAGCACATGTGGAGGGCCTGCCTGTACAAGCACTCAAAATGGCCACCACCACCCACATGGCCAGTCCACATCAACAGAACACCCCAAAAAACCCGAAAAACACACGAAAATCACCACAATCCAATGCCATTCAGGATGTTTACATTAAAGAGACCCCACAGGCAGACTCAGTCCATGTACCACTCACTACCCCTGGGCAAAAGGTCACAACAGCAGCCCCCAAAAAATCGACAAAAAACACAAAATTCAGCACAATCCCAGCCCATCCATGGCCTCAATGATGTTTAAATTCAACAAAACAGTTGTATCATGCACCCATAACTAACCCTGGTCCTACTGGATACTGTGGCTACCCACAATATATTTTATTTAATGTTCTGAAAAAGTTCCAAAATTATAGTTGCAGCAACTGTAATGCCCCAAACAAACTTACTTGTGAAAGTTGATTTCTAATCCAAAAGTGATCCAAAGAAAGTCAAAAAGGCCTTAAATCCAAATATCCAGCAGCATCCACAAAGAGTAATCCTTCCAGGTCAAGGTCCAAATGAAAGTGACCAGCACATGAAGAAAGCACTGGGAGGAGCCTGCTGGACAGGAACAGGAAGTTGGAGACTGTGGGGCACTTCCTTCCAAAATGGACTCCTTGCTAAAAAAAGTGCAGGCAAATGTCAACCTGAGGAGTGATTCTGATAAAAATCATCATTTTCTGAAGGTTTTTGCTGTTTGCTGGTGGATTTCTCGTGCAGAATTGCAAAATCTGTATTTCGCGAGTGCGAGATTGTTGCTGCCCGCCGCACCTACGTGTTCGCAATTGCGAACTCTCGCGATGCGTGCTGTGCAAGGTGGCAAGGCGCGATGACGTAATCGCGGTCGACAAACTCCCGCGGGATCCCGCAGCAAGATCCAAAATGGCGCAGCACTCGCAAAATATCGAGAAAAACAACTCTGCAAACGCTGAATGACGGTAAGTGAACGCCGCTCGCCGCAAAATTGTATCACCAAGAAAAAAAATCCGCCGCGTGCGAATTTACGGATTTTCGGCAAATTCGCTAGAGTTCGCGGATTGCGAATTTGTCGAAAATCCGCAAATTCCGCGAGCGGAACGGATTTTACGCCCATGCTTAATGGGGAATACCGAATCGCCGAATCGGTAAAATCAGAATCGGAAAGCAAGCAAAAGTGAAACTTAAGTAGGCAGCCAATCAGGGGCTACCACCCTCCCCCTCCCTACCAGGAAGTGGCTACAGAGGCAGCTGCAACTCATTAGAAGCTTCTGGAAAGGCAGTTGGAGCTGAGCTGAGTCCCTGAGCAGCAGAAAGGGTTTTGAGCACTTTTAAAACTGCAAAATGGCAAGCAGCAAAGAAAAAGATCAGGCAGAGAGGAAAAGGAAACTCAAATTCAGCAGCATGGAGCTGCAGGTCCTTGTGGAGGAGGTGGTGAAGGTGCACCAAAAACTGTTTGGCAGGCAGTCCCTCACTGTGGCAGAATCTGCCAAAAAGAATATCTGGCTGGACATACTGGACAAAGTTAATGCAGTGGGGGTGACAACCAGAGACACAGAGGACCTTAAAAAGCGTTTCTACGACCTCAGGAGCCAAACCAAGAAAAAATTGGCAGAACACCACAAGCAGGCAACAAAAACTGGTGGAGGCAAGAACCCAGCACCCCCCCTTACTGACCTGGAAGAGATGGTGGCCTCAACCATTGAACCAGACAGCATCTGCGGACTGGGAGAAGTAGACAGCTCAGCCAGAGCTGCAAGAAAAAAAGGTAAGAGACATGCACAGCATTCCCCCCCATACCATCTTCCTTACCTGTACCCTTTGTGGCCCAGTGAACTCCAGTCCAGTGAGGTTCTGTGATTTTGCGTGCTTTTAAAGTGCACGACTTTCTTTTCTAAACATGGGTTTTTGCCATGCGTCGTGACTGCCATCTGGTGTTGCCTTTTACGTAGGCCTCAGAAGTTAGTCTGCGAGAAAAGCAGTCTGACCTTTTGTGGGTCATGTGTACATTAACTGTTTCCTTCGTGCGCTGGAGTTAATTTCAGAAGCTGGCCTTTCACCTGGAATTGACTCTGCCAAGCCAATTTCCCTGCAAGATCGTTATCCACTTTCCCAATCACCATTCAAGACATTTGTTAATTTGTAAGTTTCTTTACGTTTCTGTTGTCTTGCACATTATCTGAAACTACTTTTCTTTACTGTTTCTTCATTTCATGGGTTACGCTTTCAATTAAGGGTTTGTTCGGGCCTTCCAGATTATTATTTAGATATGCCTAAATATTAACTTGTGGGTTGGGACACTGTAAAATGAGCTTTACTATATGATGCTGTGTGATGTCATGTATTATCTATTGGTTGAATTTTGGTGCAGGGGCGTGCATTTTAAATTTACCTTTTTGTGTATAAATAGGGATGTCTCGCCTTAGTAAAATTGAGCAGTTTCTTGAGTTGTACACCGTGTTGTATTACTGGGATTTCTGCTACTGGCTGCAGCTAATAAATTTGATCTCTGACGCCACCTAGAAGTATTTAGTGTCTCTGTATACCAAGGCAAAGGAACCCAGAGGACTTTGGGCGTGTCCCTGGTGCCGCTGGGTACTTGAAATCCCAGTTCTTCAGTTGGCGCGGCCAACGTGGGACGACTTCAGTGGTACCGGTCCAAGCCCGAAGATTGCGAGGAGCCACGTGAGGAAACTCTGGAGGAGGGCCCCCACTTCATCGACCCCTGCATGTCGACGTGGACCGAAGGTCTTTTCTGCGAGGCTTCCCGCTTTCCAACGGCTACGAAGGACTGCTGCCCTGATTGTCGCCTTGCCTTGGACCCTCCGATTGATGTTCGTAAAGCGAGACGATAGACGGTCTTCTGGTGGCGTGACAGATATTTGGTTAAGTATAAGTGGGTCGCTCCCACGACTTTGTTTGGTTCCTTGGTTTTGATTTGGTTGCTGCAGTACCCAAAGCCGAAGGGCTTGTATATTTACGAGTGTATCATTTTTTGATTCCCTTTGAAGTTTGAAACCAGACTAGTGAGCAAGATGCCTGGTCTTGGTAAATTTGGTAATTGGTTTGTTTGTGGTAGTAACAGGGATTCCCGATTGGAGGATTCATGTCCGATACCTCCGGTTGGAACTCCGACTTATGAGCTCTATTCTAAACACGGAGTGGGCCCTATTACTTATAATGATGTATGGGTCCACTACACTAAAAAGGATGGTATTTTGCAATGGCCCCCACATGGTAGTTTTGAAACAGAGATTTTAGACAATCTAGAAGTTAAGCTATTTAAGAAGAAAGCCCGGCCGGCAATGTTTGACTCTTTCCGCCTTTGGCTTAAGGAAGCCAAACAGAGAGAAATTAAACAAGCAAAGAGAGATAGGAAAGATTAGAATATGTCAGTATTACAAGCTGCTAGACAGTTTAAGGAAGATGGAGAAGAGCGTGCGAGTGAAGTTTTAGATAGACAGCGTTGTATGGCCATAGATAAATGTTATCCGGCCTTGCCGTCTTCTCCTCCAAAAGTGATTGAAGACCTTGAAAAAGATCCTTTGATCTCTCATTTACTGAGATTGCCACCTCCCTATGTGTAGGGTGCTACTGCGCCTCTATTACCCCCGGTTGTTCCACCCTTTGTTGTTCAACCTCCTGCTGTTGTTCAACCACCCGGTGCTCCACAGATGGTTTTGCCTCCTCCTGCGCAACCCATTCTAGGGTCGCCAGCCTTGCTACCAGCTTTGCCTCAAACTCCTTTGCCTTCTGCTTCTGCATCTTTGATTTCTACTGTTCTTGTCCCTACACCTTCTTTGCCTCAAAATACTTATTCTCCTGTTCTTATGTCTGCTTCTTCTCCTTCTGTTCGAAAACGAATGACAGAAACCGTTTCTAATTTGTTGTCACCATTGTTTGGGTCACTGAATATGACCCCTGTTTCGGAGCGTAAGCAGAGTCGTAGTCAGCTTCCTGGTTCTGAGGAACGGGCTGTGTTGGATTTGTTGGCTCGTAAATGGATTATAAATGCCTCAAGGTATTGTTTGCCAGCGGTTATGGATGTTTTCTTTCAGTGGGAGCAGCCTAAGCAAAGGTATGTTTTTAATGTGATGTGTATGTTTTTGCATCAGGAATGGGAAGATAATGATTTGGGTTTGATCCCGCAGGAATTACTTGATGTTCAGTCGGATTTTGCTAAAGGGATGATAGTAGAATCTGATATTACAGATGCCGTAGAGACGATACTGGCTTTTAGATCTAGCCTTCCGCCTCAGACATTGATTGAACCTGATTCTTCTGTTAGAAGAAAAGCGAGACAGTATCCAATGAGAGAAGTTCCCCCAATTTGGAAGGAAGGGGACCCAAATGCTAATCCAGTTATTCTGCCGAATTTTCAGCGAATATGGGTACATGTCCCTTGGAAGAGAGCAGAGGTCTTGGCTCTTAAGCAGACCTTACCTGACCCTCGTAAGAATCCTGCTGGTTATTACAAGGAGTTGTCCCAGACAGTTGAAGCGTGTATTATGAATTTAGCTGACATCGATATGTTGATGGGTAATGTAGTCCCCCAACCTTTGTGGGCGAAGATTCGTCATGAGAATCATGCTGCTGAATTAGGTGATACCTGGGCGAATATTGTTGCCGCAGATGGTAGACAGGAGGGAGGTGCTAAACCTGAACCTCTAGTTTCAGAATTACCAGGTAGAATTATTAATCTGATGAAAACGATGATGCCTGCTGTACGAGTAAATTGGGATAAGTTAGCAGCATGTAAGCAGAAGAGAGAAGAGAGTGTATCTGATTTCTTCACTAGGTTTGAAGAGACGTTTATTGATCATAGTGGTCAGGATATGAGTACGGAGGGTGGTCAAAGGTTGTTTGTGGATACATTTGTCTTTAATTTGCTTCCCAAACTTTCTAATAAGTTAAAGGACTTTGAGAGTGGATCACTGACATTATATCGACCACAAAAATATCGAGATACATTAATATCGAGGATAAAACATCGAGGGACAAAATATCGAGTGCCTATCTTCAAACAGGTAAGTACTAAAATATCGACTCTAAAATATCGAGTTACAAAAATATAGACTGTCAAAATATCGTTTTTTTTAATGTCTTTAAATTAACTTAAAACTAATATAATAATAAATATATTTAATATAAACTTAGTTACAATTATTAAATAAATGTAATATTAATAAATAATTATTGTAAATAAAAAAATATATAACATAAATAATACACATATATATATATATATATATAAAAACATATTATTAAATAAACATATATAATATTTTTACCGTAGCATAGCAAAATGGTTAAAATTTATTGTAACAACTCTAGTGAGTTCAACAGTAGCAAAAGCGTTGGATAGTGTAGGGGTAAAATTTACTATTCCCACTCCAGTGGGTGCAACAGTAGGGAAAGCGTTGGATAGCGTAGGGGTAAAAATTACTATTCCAACTCCAAAGAGTGCAACAGTAGGGAAAGCGTTGGATAGCGTAGGGGTAGCAATTACTATTCCCACTCCAGTGGGAGCAACAGTAGGGAAAGCGTTGGATAGCGTAGGGGTAAAAATTACTATTCCCACTCCAGTGGGTGCAACAGTAGGGAAAGCGTTGGATAGCGTTGGGGTTAAAATTACTATTCCCACTCCAGTGGGTGCAACAGTAGGGAAAGCGCTGGATGGCGTAGGGGTTAAAATTACTATTCCCACTCCTGTGTGTGCAACAGTAGGGAAAGCGCTGGATAGCGTAGGGGCAAAGAGTTCTATTCCCACTCCAGTGGGTGCAACAGTAGGGAAAGCGCTGGATAGCGTAGGGGTTAAAATTACTATTCCCACTCCAGTGGGTGCAACAGTAGGGAAAGCGCTAGATAGCGTAGGGGTAAAGATTACTATTCCCACTCCAGTGGGTGCAACAGTAGGGAAAACGCTGGATAGCGTAGGGGTTAAAATTACTATCCCCACTCCAGTGGGTGCAACAGTAGAGAAAGCGCAGGATAGCATAGCGGTAAAAATGACTATTCCCACTCCAGTGGGTGCAACAGGAGGGAAAGCGCTGGATAGCGTAGGGGTTAAAATTACTATTCCCACTCCAGTGGGAGCAACAGTAGGGAAATCGTTGGATAGCGTAGGGGTAAAAATTACTATTCCCACTCCAGTGGGTGCAACAGTAGGGAAAGCGCTGGATAGCGTAGGGGTAAAGATTACTATTCCCACTCCAGTGGGTGCAACAGTAGGGAAAGCGCTGGATAGCGTAGGGGTTAAAATTACTATTACCACTCCAGTGGGTGCAACAGTAGGGAAAGCGCTGGATAGCGTAGGGGTTAAAATTACTATTCCCACTCCAGTGGGTGCAACAGTAGGGAAAGTGTTGGATAGCGTAGGGGTTAAAATTACTATTCCCACTCCAGTGGGTGCAACAGTAGGGAAAGTGCTGGATAGCGTAGGGGTTAAAATTACTATTCCCACTCCAGTGGGTGCAACAGTAGGGAAAGCGCTGGATAGCGTAGAGGTTAAAATGACTATTCCCACTCCAGTGGGTTCAACAGTAGGGAAAGCGCTGGATAGCGTAGGGGTAAAGATTGCTATTCCCACTTCAGTGGTGCAACAGTAGGGAAAGCGCTGGATAGCATAGGGGTTAAAATTACTATCCCCACTCCAGTGGGTGCAACAGTAGGGAAAGCGCTGGATAGCGTAGGGGTTAAAATTACTATTCCCACTCCAGTGGGTTCAACAGTAGGGAAAGCGCTGGATAACGTAGGGGTAAAGATTGCTATTCCCACTTCAGTGGGTGCAACAGTAGGGAAAGCGCTGGATAGCGTAGGGGTTAAAATTACTATTCCCACTCCAGTGGGTGCAACAGTAGGGAAAGCGCTGGATAGGGTAGGGATTACATTTACTATTCCCACTCCAGTGGGTGCAACAGTAGGGAAATCGCTAGATAGCGTAGGGGTAAACATTACTATTCCCACTCCAGTGGGTGCAACAGTAGGGAAAACGATGGATAGCATAGGAGTAAAAATTACTATTCCCACTCCAGTGAGTGCAACAGTAGCAAAAGTAAAAAGTTCATAAATTAATATAATTAATAGAAATATTATTACCAATTAAATATATTTTCCAATACCAATTACTTTTATTTACCAATTAAATTTTATTTATTGGACAATTATTAATTAATTAATTAACAATTTTAATTAATTAACATAATTAATTAATTATTATTAAATTACTTCCCACCCTATCCCCCTATAAACTCACAACCCACTACAGAAAATAATTTACTAAATATTAATTAATTATCAATTAAATATTTATAATTAATTACCAATTATATTTTATTTAATTACCAATTAATAATTAATTAACAATTATTATTAATTTACATTATTAATTAATTATAATTAAATTACTTCCCACCCTATTCCCCCACAAACCCACAACCCGCTACAAAAAATAATTTCGTTGAAAATAATGATTTATCAATTATTCAATTATAATTAATTACCAATTAAATTTTAATTATTTACCAATTAATAATTAATTAACAATTATAATTATTTTACATAATTAATTAATTATATTTAAATTACTTCCCAACTTATTCCCCTATAAACCCACAACTCGCTACAGAAAGTATTTTACAAAAATTTAATTATTGATCAATTAATCAATTATTATTATTTACCAATTATATTTTAATTAATTAACAATTAATAATTAACAATTACAATTATATTACAGATTTAATTAATTATAATTAAATTACTTCCCACCCTATTCCCCTATAAACCCACAACCCGCTACAGATTTATATTATACAATTATTACAAATTATTAAAAACTTACCTTATTTTCGATATTTTTGTTGTCTATATTCTATCTAGTCGATATTATGTCTAGTCTATATTTTTGATTCGATATTTTGGCTATTAATATCGATAGTACTCGATATTTTTTTAGTCTATAATATGTCTGGTCGATATTTTCTCTAGTCTATATTTTTACCTCGATATTATGTCCTGTCGATATTTTTGCATCGATATTATGTCTGTTTACCTTTGAGAGTTCATGGGCTGTCTCTTCGTCGGCCCAGATATTTGCTACTGCACAACATTACGAGAATAGGGATAAAGATGAGAAGGATAAAGTGGAGAAGAAAACTAAAGAGTTAAAGACGAAAGTTATTTTGCAGCAAGCTTATCCGCCTCGTCAGAATCAGCCTCAGTTCCAGCAACCTCCACAATTTCAGAGATTGTTACAGAAGCCTAAGCCTTATGTTCAGCGATTCTTTCCTGGCCCTAATCAATGTGCTTATTGCAGAGAGGACAGTCATTACAAGAATAGTTGCCCAGATTTGTTACAGCGTGCGAATGGTGTATCTGGTCAGAGAGGTCGTGGTAGTTTTCAGCAAGCTCCTAGGGGTAGGGGACGTGGTGTGATCCCTCAGAATGAGCGTTCCTCTTCCCTACAGAATTCTGCCAATTATTTTGACAGACAGAATGTTCCGAGTGGTCAGTCTGCCAGTATTATGTTGAGGATTACTATGTCGAAGGTGAGAGTTCTGGTTATAATGATAACTAGGACAGCCAAAGACAAAGAGAGGGAGTAGTGTCAGTTCCAGTAGACCAGAGTGGACCTTATGTTGAAGTGATTACATCAGGTGTGGTAGAACCTTTTCTTTTGGATACTGGTGCGATGAAGAGTTCTATTATGAACTCTAAACTTCCTGGCGCACCTTTGTCTGGCTTGACCAATGTTTTAGTAGGATTTTCAGGCGCCCCAGTTCGTAATCCGGTTTCTAGTCCTTTGTCCCTTACTATTGGCCCTTGTGAATTGGAAGCTCCACTTATTTTAACGACTGGTTGTGGTGAGAATCTGTTGGGTTTGGACTTGCTGAAAAGATTGTATGCGACATTGCATTGTTCTCCTTCGGGAGTACAACTTGGTAAGAAAGTGATTTCTCCAATGTATTTGTCCAAGGATTGTTTGCCACTGGAATTGCGTTCGCTTCCTGATACACTTTGGGCTACAGGTCCAAATGATGTTGGTCTTTTGCAGATTCCACCTTATGTTGTCACCCTTAAGTCAAATGCTAGGCTACCTCGTATTCCCCAATACAAGATTTCGAGCGATGGTGAGAGAGCTCTTTTAGCGATTGTCTATGATCTGGTTGAGAAGGGTGTAGTTGAGGAAACGAGAGGTAATGTGTGTAACAGTCCTGTTTTGCCTGTCCTTAAACGTACTGATGCTTCTCAGCCACCTGTGTACAGGTTTGTGATCGACCTTCGAGAGGTCAATAAGATAGTAGTGCCACAGTTTCCTGTGGTACCAGATATCACTGCTTTGTTGACTTTGATTCCTGCTTCGGCAGCTTGGTTTTCTGTCATCGATTTGAAGAATGCTTTCTTCAGTATTCCTATTGCTGAGGAGAGTAGGGATATTTTTGGCTTCTCATTAGGAGGCCGAAGCTTCCGGTTTAAGAGAGCTCCCCAAGGTTATTGTGAAAGTCCCCCCATCTATAGTCAAGCGTTGAAAACTCAGCTTGACGGTTTTGTGTTACCTGTTGGTGCTACTCTTATTCAGTACGTCGATGATTTGTTGGTTATTCCTGATGATGAAAAGATTTGTAAAGAGGCTACTCTTTCTTTGTTGCAGTATTTGTCTGACCTTCATCATAAAGTGTCACCTTCAAAGTTGCAATATTGTCGCCAAGAAGTGACCTACTTAGGTCATCTCTTGTCGAAGGAGGGAAGGAGATTGACCCCAGAACGAATTCAAGCGATTGCGCAAATGAATATACCATCCACACAGAGAGAAGTGCGTGCCTTTTTAGGTATTACATCATATTGTAGACAGTGGATCCCCAATTTTTCCTTGCTAGTGAAACCTCTGTTAGCATTGACTCTGAAAGATACTCCGCATCCTCTTCCTTGGTCTGACGAATGTCAGAAAAGTTTTTCTGAACTACGCGATGCATTGTGTTCGGCTCCTGTGTTGGGTACTCCAGACTACAGTAAGCCTTTCATGTTGTACGTGCACGAGAGAGAAGGTTGTGCGTTGTCAGTGTTGACACAACCATTTGGGGACAAGCAGCGTCCATGCGCGTATTTTTCAGCAACGTTAGACCCAGTTGCTAAGGCGTTGCCGAGTTGTCTGAGAGCTACATCTGCAGCGGCTGTTTCTATTCGACAGTCTGCTGGTTCGGTATTGGACAATACATTGATTGTGATGGTCCCACATGCAGTGGATACCTTATTGAACAGGACTAAGACACAGCACCTTACTAGTGCACGTCTGTCAGGTTACGAGTTGACATTGTTGGCTAGTCATGTTCACATTAAACGATGTAATGTGCTGAATCCAGCTATGTTGTTACCGATCTCTACAGAGACGGATCCTCAGGAACAGCATGATTGTTTTCTTCGTACAGAGGAAGAAACGAAAGCTAGAGTCGATTTAAGGGATACTACCCTTACGGATGTTGATGGTACCCTATGGATAGATGGTTCGTGTTTTAAGCTTCCGAATGGTGAAACGACTGCAGCGTATGCTATTACAACTTTACATACAGTTGTTGAGACAGCACGCATACCACAGAATTCTGCCCAAGCAGCAGAGTTGATTGCACTGACTAGAGCGTGCGTGTTGTCAGAAGGAAAGCAAGTGAATGTTTACACCGATAGCCAGTATGCGTTTGGTGTTGCCCATAGTTTTGGGCGTTTGTGGAGAGAGCGTGGGTTCCTTACTTCGCATGGGACAAAAATACAGCATGGGCAGTTGGTGAATGAACTTTTGGAATCTCTCACTCTCCCAAAGCAGATTGCAATTGTGAAGTGTAGTGCGCATAAGAAAGTTGTGGATGATGTTGGTCGAGGGAATGCGTTTGCAGATGAAGTTGCGAAGGAAACGGCGAAAGACATGATGAGCCGTATGTATGTTGCAGGCCCAGCTAATTGGGTTATGGCTGGTGGAATGTGTGAAGACACAATAGAAAGTGTGAAAACGATTCAGGCTGAAGCGACTGAGAAAGTAGTGAGTGTTCGGAGAGAAACTACGGGTATGTTGGATTCGACAGGTTGTTGGGTTGAGTTGTCAGAACACCAGCAATGGTTGTTGCCTGATGCGTATGTGCTCCCAGTGGTTACAATGGCTCATGGAATGGCTCACATAAGTTCGAAGGGAATATGCAAGTTGTTGGCTCCAGTTTGGCAGAATGCTGGAATTCCGAAATGTGCAGAGAACGTGGTGAAACATTGTATGATTTGTAAGGAAAGGGAACTCCAACTCCAGCTGGTCATTTTGCTCCTCCAACGTATCCGTTTGAAGTGATACAGTTAGACTACATTCACATGGAGAGATGCAATAATTTGAAGTATGTCCTTGTGATTGTTTGTGCCTTTTTTCAGGTGGATAGAGGCCTATCCCCTAAAAGATAATACTGCCTTGTCTACAGCCAAGGTTTTGCTGAGAGAGTACTTCCCTAGGTATGGTTTGCCGAGAATTGTATGGTCGGACAATGGGAGTGAATTTGTGGGTCAAATCATGAAGAAAGTGTGTGCTGGATTGGGAATAAATCAAAAGTTCCATGCAGCGAATCACCCCCACTCTGCTGGACTTGTTGAATGTTACAATGGTACCTTGAAGCTGAAATTAGCTAAGGTACAAGCGAGCACTGGTCTTACAGGGCCGGATGCCTTGCCGTTGGCCCTTTTGTCAACAAGGACGACTGTGCATTCTCGAGTGGGACTTAGTCTGTATGAAATCGTGTTTGGTCGTCCTGCGAATGTTTGGGGTTTGCCTCGTCCTAAAGAATACAGCAGTATTGAGTACCCTATATTGGTGGATGACTTACATGACTTGACTGCTAAATTACGTGTTCTCCGCCAACAGGTCTATGACAGTTTGCCGACAGCTACTACAGATCCAGGACATTCAATCCAACCTGGTCAATACGTCCTTGTCAAGAACTTTCAGCGTACCAAGAACTTGGAACCTAGATGGACTGGTCCTTACTTAGTCCTTTTGGTTACTAGAACCGCTGTTAGAGTAGCTGGCAAAAAGAACTGGGTGCATGCCACCCATTGTAAAAAAGTTCCATTGCCCTTACCATATGACAAGTGGGTGAGGGGAGGTATAGCCGATTCTGAATGTGAAAAAACTCTTAGATTTGTTCCATTTAGTGATGCTCATTTGATATGGACACGGTCAGAACGCGAGGATGATGATGTTCTGCAAGCTGCTGTGCCTCCTCATCTAAAGATTGACACCACCAATCCGGAACTTTTATTTAAGGACCCAACTGTACCTAATAAAGAACGCTACAATCTAAGACCGCGAAAGACTGTACATATGGACAAATAAACGTGAAACTGGAATACTTTTTTTTAGATAGTGAATTTACACTTTGGCAGATGAAGAAACTTTTTTTTCTTTTTCCTTTTTTGAGTCACCATCCGGACTCAGCTGTAGGGTCACGGTAGGAAGTTCTTAAGGGGTGAGCCACGTATTGACACAAGGTCTGTGGTTCAGGGTCGTTAGTGCGATCTTGGAGCACACTTAAGTGAAGAAGGAAAATTTCCGTGAGCAGCACGTTAGAGGATGGAGTTTCTTGAGTCTGAAAAATGTGTTAGGAAAGTGGATTCTAAAAACCGAATATGTATATTGGTTCGTAGCAAATGTTTTTTAATAATGTGTTTCCTTATGCTTGTGAATATTACGTTAGCTTGTGTGGGTTGGATTTTCTATGTCACACAATTGCCACTTACATCTACCTCCCAACCTACTCTTTCTTTTTCTACTGTTTCTCCACATGAGTTTCATACGTTACCTGAACATGAACAGACGCGAAGATCAGAATTTGTGAATAATTGGTTTATACAGATGTTGCATCAGCATCAGCTAGTCATAAATACCGCGAATTGTTGGGTGTGTGGTCTTATGCCACATACTACAGACAAGGGAATGCCATATTTGGTTTTGCCTTTTTCACCTAATGGGTCAGTTTGGGCACTCCAATCGATGTTTATCTATGCGAACGAAGCCTCTCCAGTGCGTTCTGTTAACGATAACGTGAGCAAGAATGCTTTGATACGGGGAATAGTCGATATGATTAGAGATATTGACGCGTATAATGCTATCCCTAAAGATGAGGTACGAGCATATGTCGGTTGGAATAAGACGACGTATAGTGTTAGCTTGACGGAGAAAGAAAGGCAGCGAAGGTCTCTTCCTATTTGGATTGTACCCCACCGAGGTCATCTTTGTTTGCAAGGTAATGGTCAGAATCCGAGAGCTCAGCTTGGTAAGAGTGTGTGTGCTCACACATACGTTTATACGTCCCAGAAATCTCCTCCGTTCGTGCCAGCTAAAGGCAAGTATTTTGTCTGTTATGATAGAGCATACACATGGTTGCCATCTGATTTTTCCGGCACATGTTACGTGGCATTTTTGCTTCCCCCTACATACACTGCTGTTTCCGATTACCATAAGACAAGATATGGTAGAGGTGTAATCGATACAAAAGATACTGTCGCACAAGAAGCTGGAGACTTCTTTAAGGGTTTCCTACCCTTTTGGGGTCCTATGGCTAATAGTAGGAATATTCGTCAGCTTACGAGAGTGGTTGAGGCCACTATAAATGAGACTGCAGGTGCCCTTAGCAATATTACAGCTGAGCTTCAAGCGGATCGCCTTATGACATTACAGAACCGTTTTGTTTTAGATATTATACTTGCAGATAGAGGTGGGGTATGCAAATTTGTTAATATCTAGTTGCTGCGTTTTCATACCAGATAATGCCCCGACAGTGTACCAAGCCATCTCTAGACTACATAAGATCTCTGAGTCTATTCATGTGGACAAAGGAGACTGGTCGTTGATAGGATGGTTATGGGAATTGTTGTCCAAATGGGGATGGAAGATTCTGATGTTCCTTGGTATGGCGTTAGCTATCCTTTTCTCGTGTTGTTTATGCATCCAGTGTTCGTCCCGCCATTTGTAGTCTTTGTGCTACGATCTGTGTGAGACGACCAGTCCCGAGAGAAGTGAAGGATAATAAGATGATGTTACAGCAACACCTTGATGACCTGATGAGAATAGATATAGACCTAGATTCAGATTGACATGAGTTTAGGTTATTGCCTACGTAATGGCAAGAGGAGGGTCTGAGGTTCTGTGATTTTGCGTGCTTTTAAAGTGCACGACCTCCTTTTCTAAACATGGGTTTTTGCCAAGCGTCGTGACTGCCATCTGGTGTTGCCTTTTACGTAGGCCTCAGAAGTTAGTCTGCGAGCAAAGCAGTCTGACCTTTTGTGGGTCATGTGTACATTAACTAAGGTTTCCTTCGTGCGCTGGAGTTAATTTCAGAAGCTGGCCTTTCACCTGGAATTGACTCTGCCAAGCCAATTTCCCTGCAAGATCGTTATCCACTTTCCCAATCACCATTCAAGACATTTGTTAACTTTTAAGTTTCTTTACATTTCTGTTGTCTTGCACATTATCTGAAACTACTTTTCTTTACTGTTTCTTCATTTCATGGGTTACGCTTTCAATTAAGGGTTTGTTCGGGCCTTCCAGATTATTATTTAGATATGCCTAAATATTAACTTGTGGGTTGGGACACTGTAAAATGAGCTTTACTATATGATGCTGTGTGATGTCATGTATTTTCTATTGGTTGAATTTTGGTGCAGGGGCGTGCATTTCAAATGTACCTTTTTGTGTGTAAATAGGGATGTCTCGCCTTTGTAAAATTGAGCAGTTTCTTGAGTTGTACACCGTGTTGTATTACTGGGATTTCTGCTACTGGCTGCAGCTAATAAATTTGATCTCTGACGCCACCTGGAAGTATTCAGTGTCTCTGTATACCAAGGCAAGGGAACCCAGAGGACTTTGGGCGTGTCCCTGGCGCCGCTGGGTACTTGAAATCCCAGTTCTTCACCAGTACTGCTAGCACTATACAGGAGCAATGCATCATGGTACATGTAGTCAGGAAAGAACATGTCATACAGCACAGCAACCACCAAGTTAGGGAAATAATTGCAGAGATAATAAAGCTAAAGTGGGAAATATTTAATTGTAGTGACTGTGAGACAGTAGCGCTTAGCTAATGTATGCTCATATGTCCACAGGTGAAACGTCTCGCAGGCGTTTGCAGGAGACTGAAGGCACGCCACCAGAGAGGGAGGAGAGTCAGGAGCCAGGTCCATCTACCCAAGATGTACAAAGATGTACAACAGGACACAGGTGCACCAAGTAGCCAGTCTCCAGCACAAGACTCAGAAATGGATCCAGAGTTGCAGGCGTCCCCTCACAGATCACAATCCCCTCTGTTGCTGTCATCACCAGAAATGCCAGCCTCACCGCATGACACAACACCTGCATCACAACCAAGCAGGATGCATGTTGAGGCCCCACTTCTAGAAATGGAGTCAACAGCAGCTGACATGGAGGGTGATGAAAGGCACAACTTACCTGTGGATGTCAGCTCTGGCACAATGCACGCCAGTGCAGGGGTGGGCCATACTGGTGCAAGATGCTGCAGAGTCCTAGGAAGGCCCGCAGATGCACCTGTGGAGGGTCCAAGTGTGTTCCGTGGCCTGGAGGGGAGCATGGTGAGAATCCAGAGGATGCAGGGAAGAGCCATCCAGGCATGCCAACGCCAAATGAGGTCCCTGAACAGTAACATAGGAGATATAGGAAAGGGCATCAGGGAGCTTGTAGAAGTGAACAAAGAGATGGCAGCAGGGATGCGCGAAATGAGCCAATCGGTGCAGCTGCTATGCACCAAACTGGACACTGAATCAGCGGCAAGGCGCAAGGAAAGGCAGCATGCTCATGGCCAAAATAAAGCTATCAACCGCCTGGCCACAGCCACATCCGTGCTATGCAGGAGGAGCAGTAACATGCAGGAGGCTATGACCCAAAACACCAATGAGGTCACTAGGGGCATGGAAAGGATGACCAGTGCTCTTGAGGCGCTGTTAAATGCACAAACTGCACAGACAGCCTCTCTGGATGTGCCTGTGAGTGAGGAGAGCACAAGCAGGAGCAGCATGGCAAGCTCCCATGTCCCAGAGACAAGGAGGAGCAGCAGGCGCCAAGCTGAGGCCACAGGCCAGCAAGGGAGTAAATGTAAATGTAAATGTTTTTGAGCTTGTAAAGCACACTGCTACCCGTCCATAGGTCTCCTGGCGCTGTATAACTCTGGGGAACCCGTCCTGGCTTTCCCTGTGGGATGGTCCCTTGCTGGGAGTCCTCAAGGTGGAGCCAGGCATCCCCGGAATTGGTGGGGCCATTGTGGAGATTAGGCAAGAGTTGCCGAGTGGAACCCCTGATTAGAGTAAGCACCGAAGCGAGAATTATCGAGTCCGCTGACCAAGGTCCACGACCCTGCCGTGTCGGGAATTGAACCCTGGTCCCAGGCCGACTTCTGCTCTCGGGCCTGCCGCCTCTAACCAGTGAGCCACACTACTCCGCCTCTAACCAGTGAGCAGAGTGAGCACCAGACAAGTGGCACTGGGAAGCGAGGCCGTAAATGACTATTACAGTTCATGGTGAAGTGAACCAGGACTGACATCATTGAAGTTAACTACTTGTTGTTGCACATTTGTGCTTTAAAAACCTATTTCATGACACAATTAAAATACATTGGGTGCATACTACACCTGTCTGTGTCTCTTTACTTACTTAAAATGAGTTGCGTGTGACCTCTTCCCGTCTGTGTCTGCCATCAGTTGGTGTTGCAACTCCAGATGTGTGTGGTTCAGGCAGTGCTTGCTCATCATCATGGTCCTCGAAATTGGAGATGTCCACTTCGGTGCCCTTCTTAACCGCAAGGTTGTGCAGCATTGCACAGGCTGCAATCATCTTGCAGCAGGTGATTGGTGTGTACTGGCGAGCCCCTCCACTCTTATGGAGGCAGTGAAACCTGCTCTGCCACATACCAAAGGTGCGCTCCACAATGTTTCGGGTTGTTTTGTGTGCCCTGTTGTATCTCCTCTGGCTTTGTGTTGTAGGGTTGAGGTAGGGTGTGAGGATGAAGGACCGGAGGGCATATGCACTGTCCCGTAATTGTAAGAAGAAAAAACAGTACTCACATGCACACACACACACATCCATCTGCAATACATATCAAGGGAGTTTCACACAGTGTGTTATCTAGCAAGTATCCTTCGCCAAATTCCCCCGCTGTCAGGCGTGCGTAGATCCCACTGTTTTGGAAGATGTAGGAGTCGTGGGTACTCCCGGGAAATTTGGCTACTATGTCAGGGATAATGTACTTGGAATCACAGATCACCTGTACATGTATGGTGTGGGTGGAGTTCCTGTTCCGATAAATGTACTCTGTGGCAGCAGGTGGGCATATTGGTATGTGGGTACCATCAATACAGCCAATGATGTTTGAGAAATGCACCATCTGATAACAGTCTGTCTTTGTCCTGAGCAGTTCAGCATGCGTTGAAGGGAAGCTGATGTAGTGATGCATTCTCTGCAACATGCCATCAAGGAATTTTTTTAAGAAACAGGACAGACAGCTCTGGGACACCCCACCTACCGCAGCAATCACACTCTGGTAACTCCCAGATGCAAGCAGGTGTAGGCTGCACAGCACCTGCACATGGGGTGGGATGGCGTGTGCCCTTGGGGTTGGATGGTACAACAGTGGGTGGAGGTAAATTCGGCCGTTACCGACCGGTATTGAGCTACCTACATCTGGCCCCAAAACACTTATATTATTCATCTCACTTGGAGGACTGCTTAAAAACCCTTATCAATGCTAAATTGAAATTTAATAAAAAGTCAACAGAAGATGCCTCACTTTACTTATTAAACTCTAGCGCAAAATTCTATGGAGGTAAGAATAAAGCAGGGAAAATTTTAGCCAACTATTTAAAGGTTCGCCAAAACATATTAAACATAGATTCTGTTTTTGATGAGCATTCACTCTTAAAGTTTAAAGATGCTGAAATTTTAAACAAATTTTGCTCTTTTTTACAAATCCTTATATTCTTCAGAAACCCAAACTACAGATCACTCATTATCACAATTCTTCTCTAATATCCAAAAGCCTCAACAGGTACGTCCGGATTTTTCTCCCTTAGAATCAGATCACTCCCAGCAGGAACTCCTAAATGCTCTTCAAAACCTTCAAAAAGACAAAGCACCTGACCCGGATGGTTTTACTGTTGAATTTTATACCTATTTTTCCAAGCTTTTAATACCCAAATTGCACTCATTTATAAAAAACAATTTCTTCCTCAAATGTTCTTCTGGCTCATTTTGGAAGCCCATATTTGTCTTATCCCCAAGGAAGGTAAAGACTCAAAGTACGGCAAAAACTATAGACCTATTTCACTGGTTAATATTGATTACAACACTTTTTCTAAAGCTTTAGACATACGTCTAGATTCCTATTTACCAAATTTACTAGGGAAAGAACAATCTGGCTTTGTCAAGGGTCGAGTCATTACAGACAATACACAGCTCTTTTTTGATGTTTTATCCATATCATCACATCTTAATCTTTCTTTGGCGGCAATTGCGTTGGATGCCGAAAAGGCTTTTGATAGGGTTGAATGGAAATATTTATTTTATACTCTTAAATGGTGTGGATTGGGCCCCGACTTTATACATTTATTATCTCTCCTCTACTCTAATCCTCGTGCAGCAGTATGTGCCTACGGCTTAATTTCCCCATTTTTTAACTTGGGCAGAGGAGTGCGTCAAGGATGTCCTCTTTCTCCTTTCCTCTTTAATTTGGCCTTTGAACCATTTTTTTCCAAACTACGTCAAAACCCCAGCATTTATGGGTTTCAAACATCAAATGTCCACATTAAACTTGCAGCCTATGCTGATGATATTTTACTCTTTATGTCCAGACCAGAAGAATCAATTCTTGCTTTTTTAGCGCAGGTGATATCTTGCTCACTCATTTCTGGATACAAGTTAAATGCGAAATCTTGCCTTTAACAAAACATACTTTTAGTTCAGAATTTCAAGCTTCTCAATTCAAATGGAGTCCAAACAACATTAAATATCTAGGCCTACACTTTACATCTTCAATTTCGGAAACGGTATCATTATGTATGAATAAATAACTTTTAAAAATCTCAGAATTTACCTCTAAATGTCATTCTCTGTATTTGTCTTGGTGGGGCCGCTTGAACACCATAAAGATAATGTTATCACCCGTAGTTTTATACACTATTTCGAACATCCCGGTCCCGATCACAACTAAATTATTTAAAAAAGTGAATTCCATTTTATCCTCTTTCTTCTGGAGCAATAAAAAACCTTGAATGTCTTTACTAAAATTAATTTGCTCTAAATCAGAAGGAGGAGTTAACTTTCCAGATTTCCAGGCTTACCAGAAAGCTTTCTTATTGCATCTGGCCTCTCTTTGGTTCCTTGACTCTACAGATGATTGACCTCTCTGGACTTCAAAGAACGCCTCTTTTTATCTCCTTACTCATTTCGTGAATATCTTTCTTTTTCACACACACCACAATCCATTTCAGCTCCCATAATAAAGCACACTTCCAAATTACTCGATTTACCTTCTCATTCTACTCAAGGTTCTAGAGATTCCTTTTTAAACTCAACAATTTGGCATAATAAAAATGTGTTGATCCAAAATAAACCTTTTTATTGGAAGACTTGGAGAAAAAGAGGTTTGATATGGATCTATTAATTATTCTCAGAATCACAATTTATGCCTTTTGCTACACTTATGCAGTTATTCAATTTACTGACCTCCTTTGTCTATAAATATAACTTACTAAAAAAAACTGTTTTGGAAACGTACTCCCATTTCCCCTCTATACTCGACACCTCCAATAACCCAGATCCCTCCTCCAGTCTTCATGCCTTGTTATGACCACACCCAGACTTCTATTATTTACAGTTACCTGCAAGGCACTGGTACCGATTGACAGAAAACAAAAACTGAAGAGGAACAAGATTTTACTACATGTTGGCCATTATCACTTTGGAAAGGCATATGGACTAAATTACTTAAAGCCTCAAGAGCAGCAAATATCACCCAGACATAATTTTTTGTTTATAACAGACTTTTACTCACACCAAATACCCTATGTAAACATTTCTCATTAACTCCAGATACATGTTGGCCTTGCTCTTCTCCCAATGCTGACCTATGTCATATGTTATTTACTTGCTCACAAGTACATAGCTTTTGGAAACAAGCATGGTCTCAAATTAAATTAATTTACGACACTAAGTTTCCTTTTTCTTTTACTCATAGCTTCTTAGGCAGTCTTTCTTCTATTTGGGACGATGTTTCACTTAATGTTAAGATTATTGATTTATTATTGGTGATTGCCTTTCAACAATTTACTGTCAATTGGAAAGATTTTTTGAAAATTTCATATAGAGCTTGGTGGTACAATGTTTGCCATATTCACAGGTTAAATACTGCCTTTGTATATCCTCCTCATATGGCTACAAAACGTGCTGACTTGTCGCCTGTCACAATATTTATTGATACCAGTGCTAAACAATGTTTTTTACCAAAGCCTTCTCAACAGGAGGTTCCAAAACCACCCTGAATTCCCTAATAGTTCCATAAGTTTTTTTTATGTACCTGGAAGGCATATATCTTACTTACTTTGCATTCTCCTGTTTCAATTTTGTATTATTAGTCCAATTCTTTTATTTTCTATGTAATGAGCTTGGAATGTGATGTTATATGATTTACAGAGCATATTGTGTATAGTTACCTCAATTTATTTTCAATAAAATTATTTGAACTTAAAAAAACTTTACCAAGTGACCCATGCAAGCAATGTCAGGACTGATCATTCCTTGGCAGTTGTAAATCTCAGCCGGGGAGGGGTAACAGCCCTACAAAGAGTTGTGGCTTCCCAGACCTACCCTATGGACTTTTTGTTGGGTATCGATTTAGGAACTTCAGCCTGGTCTGAAGTGGAGTTTAGGACACATGCAGAGATGATGGGAATCTCTGCCAGTACATTTGCTGTTACTAGGGCTTAGGCCAACCAGTTTGGCACTGAGGGATCTCTGGATCCTGGCATAATGGACCAGCGAGCTCCTAAGAGAAGGAGCAGGAAGGGTAATTGTAGGAGGCTGGCTTCGTATATGGTGCACACTTATTTAAGTGAAACATTGCACTAATCCAGGCAACTCTTATGTAAATTTTAATGTTAATGTTAATTTTATTTATAGAGCACACAATTACCCTGAGGTGTCCTGGCACTAGCTCAACTCTACTGAGAAACAAGGTGGCACGGAGGGAAAGTGTGACTGTAGGGAGCTATTCGTTAAAATGCCAGGCTTTGTGTTGTTTCCTAAAAGCTAGGAGGTACGTAGAATTCCTCAAGCTCCAAGGGAGGGCATTCCAAGCATTGGGAGCACCTATAATAATGGTGATCTCAGTGGCCTTAGACAACCATAGAAAGCTCTTTAAGTGGTAGCTGTGGAGAGCAGTCTTCAGGATTATCCAGAAGGAATGTTAAGCAGCTTGTTTTATCAGATCCAATCATGTAGCGTAGGTTAAATGAAAAAGAACCACACAGTGTAAATATAAAAATATATCTTTTTATTACATAACACTCACTAACACATGGGTTTATCTCCTAACCCGGAGATATCAACACAAATACTCAACAATACTTCAATTGAAAATAAGGTAAGTAGCACAAAATACAGTGGTCTCCAGGGGGAATTAAACCATATACTAAAATAGTGGAATGCGAACTGCGACTGAAGTCTGCACTTGAACCAGGAGACTCAGAAGATCTCAAGTACCCATGGACCCCACAGAGGCTGGCTGCAGAGTGGTATACAGCTGCATAGTCAATAGAAGTCAATGGGAAAGTTGCGGTTGCAGTTTTGGAGAAGAAGATACTTCCCAGTGGCCCCTGAAGAAACCCCATGGAAGATAGAAGGTTGGAGAGTCACCCCACCTGTGGAAATCCCAGGAACCTGGATACCTACACCAGGGAAGTGGGGTGCATAGGTGCGACATGATGTCGAAACCGCCTTAGGCCACAATGGAGGACTTCAGAAAAGATGCCACTGGCAAAGACTGTGCAAGAGTCCGGTGGGATCCAAGGGTGGATTCTTGAAGTTAAGAGCAGGCAAGCGAGAGGACAACGTCTATGCCACTGAGGAGTGACCACGGGGTATGGAACAGCAATGCCCACTGATGTTGGAAGGTTCAGGAGTAATGACAGTGACAATGTCGCTGCAGCGATCAGGTGATGCTGAGGAAGACCAGGAGCTGTGCACGGGCTGTCCCACATTGGAAGCAGAGAACCAGGGGGTCGGTGTCCGATGGGAGCACCAACAAGCCTTGGCAGCTGCAACAGTCTTGGAAAGCAAAGAAGGAGCAATGTTGAAACCATCAAAGCCCCGAGCAAGCAGGGGAGCCCACTGAAGCAGGAGAAGACCCATGAGAGGACTCACAGGCTGAGGGCACAGGACTCGCAAGAGGACCTCGAGCAGCTTACCAAAGATGAAGGCCCACGGTGCAGAGGATGTATTGAGGACGATGATCTCGGCAGGAATAGATGCTGGAGTGTCTTGTAGCCCGGAGATTACTGAAGTGCAGAGCCTACAAGCCTTTGCAATGGCACATTGACGCGGTGCACAGGGGTTTTGGTCCCAGCGGTTCTGACGAGGGATACTGGCCTCAATATTGCAGAGAGGCCGGTCAAGCCTTTAGGGAATTGCAAAACTACCACCTGTGTTGTTGAACCTTTAGGAGTCCAGGGAATGTCAGGAGCAGCAAACCGATCAGCTTTATTGCAGTACCTGCAGATGCAGGGGAGTGTCTCCTTCACTCCAAGGGAGATTACTTCAGGTATCCTTGATCGCCACAGGTCTACTAAAGATCCTGGAAGAAGCACAGACAATGAAGAAGTCTTGGAGAACAGTGAGACCAAGAGCAGCAGGAGTCTTCCTTGTTGTGGTCTTGGTTCCAGGCAAAGTTCAAGTATTCAGAAGGTTGCAGAATGATGGGGTTTCAGGCTTGAGTCTGGTCCCACGACGAATCTGAGGACCCACACACAGGTAAGCCCTTAACTACCTTAGAAAAGGGGTTAGGACAACTCAGGGATCCCTCCCAGATGAAGGACTGGACAAAGGGGTGGATACTCCCATGTCCTTTATCCAGTTTTGTGCCAGAGTGGGAGCCAAGGGGTCCCTAAACTGGCTCAAACCGGAGTGTGCAAGGGGGCACTAAATGTGCCCTTCAAAGCTTTCTGGTGGCACTGGCAAGTGAACCCACCCCATTCCAATATACTAAGGGCCAGATGTATGACCGTGATGTCATCAGTGATGTCATTTGAGATGTCATCAGTGATGTCATAAGTGATGTCACTGACAATGTCATGAGTAATGTAATATGTGACGTCATCAGCAGTGCATTGCATGCCCGCGAGTTACAGCTGAACTAACTATAACGGGTGAATTTCTCAGGTTTTGTACGAGTGAAATGTCCAACTAACTATAACGCCCCTGAAACCTATGGTTTTTTTCAGTCAATTTCTAAGGTTTTTTTAAATGCTAATTTCTAACAATAACGTGCCTGAAACCTAAGGTTTTTTCAGTGCACTTCAAAGGTTTTTTAAATGCCAATTTCTAACTCTAACGTGCCTGAAACCTATGGGTTTTTCAGTGAATATCAAAGTTTTTTTTAAATGCTAATTTTGAACTATAACGTGCCTGAAACCTGTGGTTTTTTAAGTGCATTTCTAAGGTTTTTTAAATGCTAGTTTCTAACTATGCCTACAGAGGTAGGACATGTGAAGAAAGAAGAAAAAACACACAGAAAGAAATGCAGAAAGAGGCAACAGAAATTCACAAAGATGAAGAAAAGTGCAGGAAGAATCAAGACATGTGCAGAAACAACCAGCAGAGGAGCAGAAAGAGCCTTGTTGCAAAATCAACCTGAGCCCACAACTTTTTCAGACAGGTGCTAGTGGTAACTGACTCTGACTAACCAGGCCTAGAGCCAGTACTATGCTAAAAGACACTTAGAATACAGTGAAAACACCTACATATACTAGGGAACACTATGTGTTGGGATACCCCTGTAATTAGCATGACCTCCTCTGTAAGGCCCTAGTGCATAATAGGGCAGGGGGATTAACACTACTTCTAAGTCACAGGTGCAGAAATATGCTACTTTAACTAGTAGCTGCATTTGCAGAGTGGTGGAGAAAGGGTGCCGGTCGTCCAACCAAGCTCAGGAATTCGGCTGCGTAGGACTTACAGGAGGTACCAGGATTGATTCTTAGCCCCCAAACTCCCTCAGGACTAAAGTGAACTTCATCCCCCATCCCGTAGTCTGCCACGAGGCACGTTTGCAGAGTGGTACAGAAAGGGGGACATGTCCTCTGAAGACATCTTAGCAATCCCTCTGTGTGGGACTTACTGAAGGTAACAAGATGGGTAGTTGGCCCCCGATACATCTTTGGGGGCCAACTTCCCAAACTATTACCTCCAGCCAGTCCCACACAGCAGCATTGGTAAGTACTCGTACCAGGCCATGCTCACTTTGCCCACCACTCCACAAACACGCTCCCTGGCGCGCTCTTGGATGGGGATTGATGTCCCCTTCACTGCTGGGGGTCCTTTAGGGGCCAACTAGCCTACCTTTTACCTCCAGTAAGCCCCACACAGTGGGATTGGTGAGAGGTAGACAAAGGCCATGCCCCCTTTCTCCACCACTCTGCAAAGGGGCACATTGTAAGTTGGGGGATTAAGTCCCCTTGAATCCTGAAGGTCCCTGGGGTCCGACTAGCCCACCAGGTACCTCCAGTATGTGCAACAGAGCTGCGTTGCAGAGAGGTGTAAAAAGTGGCGTGGCCTGGACCACCTCTCTGCAACGCAGGCCTGTGGCGCTTACTGGAAGTACCCGGTGGGCTAGTTGGCCCCAGGGGCCCTCAGGATTGAAGGGATATTAATTCCCCAACTTAAAATGCGCCACAGGGCGTGTTTGCACACGTCACCTAAGGCCCCCTTCCCTTCACCACTGTGCAAACATGCCCCATGGCGCATTTTAAGTTGGAGGATTAAGTCCCCTTGAATCCTGAGGGTCCCTGGGGTCCAACTAGCCCACCAGGTACCTCCAGTATGCGCCACAGAGCTGTGTTGCAGAGAGGTGTAAAAAAGGGGCGTGGCCTGGACCCCCTCTCTGCAACGCAGGCTTGTTGCGCTTACTGGAGGCACCTGGTGGGCTAGTTGGCCCCTAGGGGCCATCAGGATTCAAGGGGAATTAATTCCCTAACATAAAAAGTGTCACGGGGCATGTTTGTACACATGTCACCTCAGGCCCCGCCCTCTCCCTTCACCACTGTGCAAACACGCCCCCGTGGCATGTTTTAAGTTGGGGGATTAAGTTCCCTTGAAACATGAGGGTCCCTGGGGTCCAACTAGCTCACCAGATACCTCCAGTAAGCCCCACCGAGCTGCGTTGCAGAGAGGTGTACAAAGGGGCATGGCCTGGACCTCCTCTCTGCAACACAGCCCTATGGCGCTTACTGGAGGTACCTGGTGGGCTAGTTGGCCCTCAGAGACCACCAGAATTGAAGGGGAATTAATTTCCCATTGTAAAACGCGCCACACAGCGCGTGTGCAGAGTGTTGCTGGGAGGGGGCAGGGCCTCCGGCATGATCCCGGTGTTTTGCATTCTCTTTTTTTTAGAAGGAGGGCTGTGTGACCCCCCTTCTTTTTACTTTTTTTGGGCCCTGGGGACCCCATCCCCCAGGGCCTTACCCCCATTGGAAAAATAATTATAATTTGAACGGGTAGGGGGCCGTGTGGGCCCCCCTCCCATGGCCAATTCCAGTCCCGGGGACCACATCCCCAGGGCATGGCCACATAAATATATATTTTTTATATGGAGGGGAGCTGCGTGGCCCCCCTCTTGAGGCCTCTATTGGCCCCGGGGACCCCATCCCCCGGAGCCGGACTTTATTATTATTTTTTTTAATTTTGTTGGGGGGAGGGGGGCCCCTTCCGGCCAAATTGAAGCCTCAGGGACCCCATCCCCTGGGTCTGGCCCTCTCCGTTGGGGATGGTGGGGGGAGCCCCAATGCCCCCACTGTCCCGCCGGCTCCCCACATCCTGCGGGAGCCGGCATTGCTTTTCCACATGGGGAGCTGCTGACATGCAGCTCCCCATGTGGAAAAGCAATTGTGCTTTGCTTCATTGAAGCGAGAGCAGGTTTCCCTGTTCTCTCTTCAATGAAGCAAAGAAGTTTGCAATAACAGGGTCCAGAGCTGCGCGGCACCTGCCCTGGCATTGCAAACAGCATTGGCCCGGGGCTGGGCACCCTGGGTCACTGCAGGAGATGGCCCTGGGGGGTGGGGGCCCCAGGGCCATTAAGGGCTTCCTGGAGAGGGGGCAGAGCGGCCCCCTCCCAACATTGGCAAAGCCTCGGGGAGGAGGTGGTCCCCGGGCACAGGAGTCCGTAACGGACCCCCGAATCTACATAATTAGTGCCCCGGGGAGGTGGCGGTCCCCGGGGCGTGTGGGGGGCTCTAGCCCCTCCACACAGGTGTATGTATTTTTTTTTTTCAAAAGCCCAGCAGAGTGAGAGGGTGGCGGTCCCTGGGGCAGCAGGGGGGCCGTGAGGCCCCTGCAAATACTTAATGAAAGCCCCAGGGGTGGCAGTCCCAGAGGCTGCGGGGGCCTGCCTGGGCCCCCACAATTTCAATTTACATGCCTCCGGGACTTGGCCCAGCCGGGGATTAAATAATAACGAAGCGCGAGAGCCCAGGCTTCGTTTATATTTATTTTTGGCCAAAATTCGTGCTGGGTGTGCAAATCTCACCGTTTAAAAAAACAAAAAATGCTTTTTGCTGGCCCTGGGGTCCTTGTGGGACCCCCTGAGCAGACCTAGGGGGTCAGCATGTTTCTACCCTGCCCTTTTTTCTTGTTATTTGCGTTTTTTAAAATCTTTTCTTGTGCCTCGGTTACTGAGGCACAAGATGGCTGCCAACACTTTCTGGTTTGGAGTGTTGACATCCAATTAGAATGCAGCTTGTGGTCGGGAGGGTCCGCGGGACCTCCGTGCCTTTAAATATCACAACTTTTATCTTTTTCTCAGCAACTACTGAATAGATTTACACCATTTAAAAAAAGGGGAGCTTTCTGAAACAAGGGCTACCTTTTTGTCACATTTGGTGTAATTCCGTTCAGCAGTTCGGGCTGTAGCCGTGTCTAAAGTTTCCTTTGGGAATTAACATGGAGAAAACACGTTTTGGGACCCCCCTTTTTTCAGGATAATATTAATTAGAAAATTCTACACAGAAAGGTGCTGGGCCCTATTTAGAAAATAGATTATTCCAAAATACCTAGGAAATAATCTATACTATTTTCTCTGTGTTCCAGCACAAGAAACAAATGCAGAAATAACCAAACTGAGGAAACAAAAACCCACTCTGAATGGATTCCAAGAGATTAGACAAGTATCATGCTCATAATCTTATATATAACGGTCCTACCTTATAGATGTGGAAACATAGGTTCTTTAAAATGGCTCTCTGTCTCGTTTATCTCTTTTTTTGCAGCTTAAACTGGACTCAGCCTAGACAGAAACTAGCTGATTAGGGAGCAGCCAACGAGGGAACGCCAGGGAAATGTAAATGTATGTGTCTTGTAAAGCGCACTGCTGCCCTGAGGCGTCGTGGCGCTGTAGACCTCTGGGGAACCCGTCCTGGCTATCCCTGTGAGATGGTCCCTACTGGGTATCTCCAAGGTGAAACCAGGCATCCCTGGCGAATGTGGGGGGCCGTTGCAGAGATGAGGCAAGCTAATGCCCAGAGTTGCTGAGTGTGATCCCTGATTAGAGTAGGCACCGAGGCGAAAATTATCGAGTCCGCTGACCCTGGTCCACGACCCTGGCGCGTCGGGAATTGAACCCTGGTCCCAGGCCGTTCTCTGCTTCGGGTCTGCTGCCTCTAACCAGTGAGCCACACCACTCCACAAAGAACAACTTGAAAGCAGAAGCGATGACCCAGGAAGAGGAAAACTCCTCCCGTCATCGTAGACATCTCCGTGGCCCGACGGCTTCAGGAATCAACACAGGAGGTAAGCAAAAGTACTGGCGAACATGAGGCTAGGCGGCATCTGTGATGAAACGCAAAACGCGTTCCATTCACACACTGCCTCTTTTATATGCGAGAGTCCGCCCGCATGCCGACTGCTGTCGGCGAATGGGGCATTCCCGATAGTGCAATTCTCCCAAAATCTCCCCTACAGGCTTGGGCTTATCAGGCTAACACCTGTGGAACAGCCGCAATAAGGCATGTACATGGCTAACAGGTTCCCAAGTTCGTTCCTCAGGCCCGTATCCGCTCCAGTGGATTAAATACTGCAGTTTACGTCGCACTGGATGAAAGTCCACAATATATTCCCGTTCGTACTCAGGCTCGTCCCCAATAAAAACAGGGAGAGGTAGGACAGTGATCACTGTACCCACAACCACGGGCTTCAGCAGAGATGTGTGAAAAACTGGATGAATATTCAAAGAAGCAGGCACGTCTAATTTTATGGCTACAGGGTTTACCACTTTAGAGATTATAAAAGGACCCACAAAACGAGCTTTGAATTTCCTGGTTTCTTTAATATTAATGTTTCTTGTGGACAACCATACTTTATCCCCAGGTTCAATTTCAGGAGATGGTCTTCAATGTTGATCTGCCCCGTCATTATACCTACTCTTTGCCTCTTCTAGATTTCTTTGAGCCTTTTTGTGTATTTCATGAAGGTGATTCGCGAATTCTTCGGCTGCAGGAGTGAAGGTTGCAACATAAGGAGATAAAAGCCCACAACAGGTGTGGAAACCAAAATTACAGAAGAAAGGGGAGTGCCCAATGGAGGAATGTTCACCATTATTATATGCGAATTCTGCAGACTACAGTAAGGTGCCCCATTCCTCAGATGTGTGAAGCAAGTGACACCTCAAGTATTGTTCTATACATTGATTCACCCTTTCAGTCTGCCAGTCTGTCTGGGGATGATAAGCGGAAGTGAGTCTTACATGTATTTACAGTAATGTACCCAATCACTTCCAGAACTTAGATACAAATTGAGGGTCTCTGTCTTATACAATAACGTATGGGAGTTGGTGGATTCTCACTATGTGCTGAAAAAACACAGAAGCTAACTCTGTAGAATTAGGTAGATTTTTCAAAGGTATGGAATGGGACATTTTGGACAACATGTCAACGGCCCAGAAGATTGCAGTAGGTCCTTGCTTAGTGGGTGTAGCTCTACTATAAAATCCATTGATATGGAGTGCCATGGTATAAGACGTGTGGGCATTAGAGTTAATAACCCAGCAGGGACTTCATGTGAGCTCTTACTCTGTGCACTGATATGACACTTCTGAATGTATAGGTGAGTGTCTTGAACTATGGATGGCCACAAAAAGGATCTTCTAAGTCAGGCAATGGATTTTTATAGCCTGGATGTCCTGCTAAGACATGTGAATGACACCAATACAGAGCTTGTTGCCGCAAGGCCTTGGTGGGAAGCACCAAGCCTACTTGTTAACAGATCCTGCCTTTTCACACCTTTGTATCTTGTTTCATACTCCTTAGTTTCCTAGGTGTCTTGTGCATGAAGCACCTATGTCATAAATGATTCCACAGAACATATTACCCTCACAATCCCCTCTGGACCTAAGATAAGGTGTTGGTCTTGAGTGTCTTAAGTGTCTGGTATATCATAACCATAATGTGACACGGCGTTAGCCTTACCATCTTTCCTACCTGCCTAAAATTGTATAATGGAATCAAAGTTGCAAAAAAAAGTGTCTATCAAAACTGACGCATGGTCAGGGCCCTGGCTGTTTCAAAAACTGTAGGTTTCGGTGATCAGTGAGAATGGTAACCGTATGCAAAGCTCCTAACAGATATTGTCACCATTTCTCAAAGGCTCATTTAATGGCCAGTAATTCCCAGCCTCCCACAGACTAATTCTGTTCAGTGAATGTAAGTTTGTGTGAATAAAAGGCAACAGGGTGTAATTGAGTGGTTTGTCTGTCTCTCTGAGATAAAATACCTCCAATCGCCACTAGAGATGCATCTGCCTCTACTATGAAATGTTGAGAGGAATCATGGTGTTTCAAGACCGGGGCCATAACAAGACCTGTTTTCAAGCGAGAAAAAGCATCTTCAGCGGCTGGTGTCCAAAGAAAAGGTACCCCTTTTTTCAAGAGTTTTGTGACGAGAGATGCCAAAGATGCAAAGCTGTTAATGAAACGTCTGTAAAAATTGGCGAATCCTAAAAAAGTCTGCACTGCCTTCACATTACTAGGAGAAGGCCATGTCGCAATAGCTGCAACTTTTTGGGGATCCATGGTCACCCCTTTTGGGATAACACAAACCCCAATAAGGTTACTTTAGTAACATGAAATTCACATTTGTCCAGTTTAACATAGAGATTATTATCCCTGAGTCTTTCTAAAACAGTTTGCAAATGTCATATGTGTTCGTTAATAGTGGATGAATAAATCAAAATGTTGTAAGGCGATAATAAAATGCTGAGTGGGCAGGAGAACCTAGTAGGTGAAAAATACTGGATTAACACATTCACAACAAGTTGATAATATTGTCTAGTTTATTATATTGAAATCTCCATTCTTACACAGCGTATTTAACGAAAAGAAAAACAGACAAGCTGAAAAAAGATGTAAGGTTTTTCAGTAAAGAAAATACTTATCCCTAGCTAAGTGACAATTACTCTACCCAAACAGAACAAACTTCCAGTGAACAAGTCATTCACAGACAATATAATCTCAAAGTCACAACCTTTTCCGACACTTCAGATTCTGACAATGAGAATCTCAACAATCAATTTGACCAAAGAGGCAACCACTGTAATGTTAGACCTCAACAAGCTGCTCAACCTTTTTTGGGGAGACTCTTTACCAGGAGAGGCAACTGGCTGACACAATATCAGCCGAGATACAGGGGAAATCAACAGATGGATTACAACCAGTATCTCGTCGCACAAAATGCACAGTACTGGAGGGAATAAATAAGATCCCCATTTTTAATCTCAGTACCGCTAGTATTTCATCGGGTACGCATTCATTACTTGCAAAAGATCAATCTTATGTTCTCCACTCCGGTTTGAACAGATTTGAACTGTTCACTGATTTGATGGCCTTTTTCCGCAAAGTTCGTCTCAAAGCCTTCTTCTCCCATAAGGACAATAGAGTGATCCAAACCAACATCTCAGGTCTGGCACCTATTTTCACTCCCCAATTGGACCAACTTTCTCCCGAAATAGCGGTTTTCGAACAAGTGGTATATGAGAAAATTGTCTTTGCTATCAAACATGTACCCAAAACACCATACAACTTGAAAAAGGAGGAATATCAAGCCATGGTCGAGTTGAAACAGACCCCCCTCCATTACCATCAAAAACTGTGATATGGGAGGTGGTATTGTGGTCATAGACACTTAAACATACATCACACACATGGAAAGGATGTTGGGCGACACCATGTTCTATCAACTGATTAAACGTGATCCTACCAACACTACCATTAAGAAGATCAAAAGGTTGACTAATTTGGCCTTTATGTGAAAAAGAGCTGACATACTTAAATGTACAGAGTCCAAAGATGGCTAGTATCTATGGTGTCCCTACGATACACAAACATTAAACTGATCCACCCTACAGACCCATTGTGACAACTATTGACTATGCTAAAGAACCATTATCTAAGTATTTTGATGCCATCCATCGTCTGTATGTTCCCCAAATACCTTTGTATGTCCAAGATACCAGACATAGTATCAATCTAATAGAAGACACAACCTTCCATATAAACACCCAAATACTGGGAACCTTGGACATAGAAGCGCTGTACAGCAACATTCCCAGACAAGGAGCCCTAGAAGCTGTAAATTGGTTCATGATGGATCAGAATATCTCATGTTCCAAGATTTTTATTCTGGAATGTCTTCAAATAGTTCTTGAAAGACAATGTCTTTGAATTTAATGGTAATTTTTACAAACAGACCAAAGGACTCAGCATGGGGGCCTCCTGTGCCCCCACGGTGGAAAATATATACATGGCCAAGTTTGAAAGAAGATTCATCTATAACGAAGTAGGCCCATTCTTCGAATCAGTGACCAAATGATCATAATATAGAGATACCTTTTTCATCTGGATAGATACATCTGAGACATTAACTGTATTCATAGAATGGTTAAATCAATGTGATAACAACAGTCATTTCACGGGTAATTCCAGCAGAACCCATGTTAAATTTCTAGACATAATCATCAAAGATGTAGAAGGTACATGAGGTGTAGACGTCTATACAAAACCAACAGCACACAATACCTTGCTTTACTACCCCAGTTCCCATCCTCCAGACCCAAAAAACAGCATTCCTTTTGAGCAATTCCTCAGTCTTTGACGGAATTGCACTAGTATCTAAGATTTTGATATTAAAGCAGTAATTATGAAAGAGAAGGTCCTTATACTGCGCTACCCCAAAACATTGGTGAGAGACTCAATGAAAAGAGCTCGATTCTTTTCATTGAGTCTCTCACCAATGTTTTGGGGTAGCGCAGTATAAGGAACTTCTCTTTCATAATTACTGCTTTAATATCAAAATCTCAATGAAAAGAGCTCGATTCTGGTGGGGCAAGATGGCCGCTACAGCGCTGTAGAGTGAAGTCGCACATCACTCTCTCTCCTGCCTTCACAATGAGATGTTGGTAGTTTGGATGCAGTGATGCTGGTATTGGACGGGCTGATTCAGATTATTGCAGCTGGCGGCATTGGCAAGGGACGGCTTAGACAAGCTTCTCTAGCATCTCTGCAACGCTGGAGGAAATACTGGAAGACTATAACCAGAGCTCTCATAATACCTCCTGAGATGTCACAACGCAGTAAGAATGACAAGGACAAGGTGAAACCCTGAACTACTGCCGGTACGAATAAAGGTCCGGCATCACGAGATGGCTCAGCTTTGGCTTCAGGAGCAACACCCAAGATAATATCAGCGAGTAGGAAACAGGTACCTGCAACCGCCTTAATGACAAAGGCTCAACAAAAGAAAGCAGAAAGAGCCGAGAGGAAGTTGGAGATACCGGAGACAAGGCTCAGTGCAGCCAAAACACAGAGAGAGGTACAGCCGATCGGCGCTTCGTATACAAAGGAGAAGGAGACACATAGACCGCAACGGGCAAACCCCCTCGCCCCTAAGCATTTATACGCCATGAGGCAGCCTACCTTGACTGAGTCCTTTTCCCTGAAATCAGTCCCCGGGCCTCAGATTCAAACTCTAGTAGAGGGGACTACCGGCAGCAGGAGCCATTCAACCGCGCGGAACGCAGAAATGGTCAAAGACGTCCTCGAGGACGCAAGCGGTACAGTTGCCGAGCAACCAGCGGAGACTCTCCAATCTACCACGCATCGCGCGGAGACTGTCGACTGCATGGAGAAGGAAAAGGAGAGCTCTACAATCACGGTGAGCAGGAGAGAACCCGGGGTGGCTCAGGATGTTTTGGAGGCACTCGAGAGGCAAAATAATACTCAAATGCTGGATGCCTTACTGTCAGTCGAGGCTGGGCTTAATACTGAGAGTAACCAACCCCAGACACCTAAATGGGGGAGCTTGGCAAGCTTAGATTCGCAGCAGGAGCAGCAGCGAACTGAGAGTAAAGGTGCTAGAGGGGGTTCGCCCGAGTTCTATTCCGTCTATGAAGGGTCAGACTCCACTGATATAAGTGATCATGTGGGGGAAAGCACAACGGAGGATACTACTGGCTCAGACGCAAGCAGGGGCTCAAAGGACAAAAGCACACAAAAGAAAAAGAAACCGGGGGTAAGAAGAAACGGAGGGGGGTCCCCGGGCAGTAGGTACCAGAAATTATCATGGGACTACTCAGCCACCTCAGGGGTATATCAAGAAGCTGGACAAGGAGATGGGGCCGGAGGAGGGTCAGCATTAAGAATGACACCCCAGAATGTAACAATGGAGATGATGTTTGGCACTTTAAAACAGATACAGTCTGAGGCCAGGGTGGAAAGTAGGAGAGCAAGGCGTGACTCAAAGAAAATTCAGGCATCACTCAGAAAGCGAAATAGAAAGTACGAAGAGGTCGAGGAGAGGGTCTCACATGTGGAACAAAGAACGGGGAGAATGGAAGATGAGATAAGGGACTGGCAGGACTTTAAAAATGAGCAAGGGAAGATAGTGGAAGATCTCCAATGGAAGATCGAAGACTTTGAAAACCGGCAAAGACGGAACAATGTGAGACTCCTTGGCATAGAGGAAGGGGTGGAGGGGCAAGATCCGAGAGGATATGTCATCAAACTTTTGAAAGGGGCTTTTCCTGAATACCAGTGGCAGTGGGAGTCGGAAGTCCAAAGAGCCCACAGATTTCCACTTACAATGAAGAAAAACCTAGGGGGTCAACAGAAGGTACTACCGAGGGCGATGCTTGTGTTCTTAGGGAACTTCCTTGCAAGACAGGAGGTTATGGACAGAGCCAGACCAGACTCTAGAAAAACATACGATGGCGTGACATTTTTTGCCAGGCCTGACTTCTGCCATGTCACGGTCGAGAGAAGATGGAAGTTAAGGCAATTGATCACCCCCTTTCAGAAGCAAGGCGCAGAGGCATACATACTGTATCCAGCGAGGTTAAAGGTCATCAATAGGGGGCAGACTAAGATGTTCTTTTCAGAAATTAAAGCAGGGGAATTCCTAGCAGAACTTACGGAACAGCATAGAGGGAGGAATAACAGAGGGAGAAGTCCACCAAAAAAACACCATAGGACTCATATAGACTGCCACATCAAAAAATGACTAGCTAAGACAGTAGATAAGGGTAGGAGAGAGAGGCGACACTGCAGCCTATAGAGGCCACACATAGGTCACTATTGACCTATTTGCCTGTAGAAGGGGGGTGGGAACTCAGAGGGAGGGGGGAAGAGTGGGGGGGCGAGAGGAAGGGTAAGGGTGAGGGGCAGGGGGGGTAGATACATGGGTGGTGAATACAACACGCAAAGAGGAACCATACAGACACAAATTGTTTTGGGCAGGAGCACTACACGTAGGAGATAATGAGAGAATAATTTGGTATGACAGGAAGGAAAGGCAAAATATTTGGCGATGACATTAAGGATTGCCTCTATAAATATCTGTGGACTAAATGACGGGGGAAAAAGACAGAAAGTGTCGTCTATGTTAAGAATGCTGAAATTAGACCTAATTTGTCTACAAGAGACGCACATAGAGGGAAACAATAAATATCTGCTTGAACAAATGGGGTTTGAGGTATTAGCCTATACCAAACAAGAAACCAAGACCAGGGGGGTAGCCATTTTAGCCAAAAAAGGGTTTTTTAAAACAAAGAGGAAAAAAGAGGATCAGAGGGAGAGATGGGTTATGATAGAGGGAGAAACAAAGGCAGGATTCTATACTATTGTCTCTATCTACGGATCCACTGATGATGATCCAGAGGTTTTAGAATTCCTAGATCAGGAGTTACCTCTGTGGCCCGAACCGATCATATGTTGTGGGGATCTGAATATTAACGGTATGTCGGGCTTGGGAGTGGGTATGACGGGAGGGGGGATGTATGTGGGGAGGAAGAAGAGGGTTTGTAAAGCTGTATGTAACCTCATGAATCATAATGCATTAGTTGATGTATGGGCTCAGAAGCACCCACTTGGTACGGGTAGTTATTATTCGGCACCACAGAGGTTGGTTGTCAGATTAGACTACTTTCTGATCTCCAGCTCTCTGGTGGGTGGCAGTCAACTAGAGAGGCTACCTAGGATATTATCGGACCACAATCCACTTGTGCTAACACTTCCACAAGTTAATGCGGGGGAAAGGAATCCCTATAATTGGACCTTTGAGAGAGGGCTTCTAAAAGATGAAAATTTTGTGAATAGAATGAGAACCTGGATTAGCCAATTTTGGGAGATTAACAGGGGTTCAGCTGCAACTGGCATGGTTTGGGATGCCTTCAAGGCGGGCGTTAGGGGAGAAACCCTCTGTTATACACTCCAAAGGACTAAGAAGGAGAAAGCCGTAATGGATATAAGGATAAGGGAGTTAACGGATCTAGAAGACCGCCTGATACTAGCCATCACTAATCAAGACCCTTTGGAAGACATACTGTTAAATATAGAGCTGAAGAAAGCAGAGGCAAGCGAGAGCTTAGTTAGGAGAACTGTGGCCAATTATTTAGCTAAAAAGGAGAAAAGTTATGAGTATAATGAGAGAATTGGGCATCTTCTGGCGATTCGGACTAGACAGAATTTAGCGGCAGGGGAAATCAAGGAAATAAACAATGAGGCGGGTGTTGTAGTAAACAAGGTAACAGATATACAGGGTGTTTTTAGGAAATTTTACACTACGCTGTACGAACAGACCCTAAGTAATACAAAACTGGCGACTACGGAGTACTTAAACACTATAATACATCCAGTGTTACAAGATGAGGAAAAATAAAAACTAGATCTCATATTTACAGTACAAGAAGTACAGGGAGCGGTGAATAATCTCCCCTCCGGGAAAGCTACAGGCCCAGATCAAATCCCAGTAGAGTTCTACAAGTTTTTTGGGGATATACTGGGGAAGGATATGCATAATACTCTTATTCAGGCACAGAGAGGAAAATCAGTTCCACAATCCTGGGCAGGAGCCGATATTATTGTAATTTTAAAGAAAAACAAACCCCCGCTAGAACCTGGGTCGTACCGTCCGATAATGCTTATGAACGCAGATGCAAAAATCTATTCTAAAACACTCGCACATAGGTTAAGTAGGGTTATAGAGCACTTATTCAGCACAACACAGCACGGGTTTATCCCAGGAAAGGGAACCACACAACACACAAGACAAATGATCCCTATTTTAGATGCCATGGGGGTTGCAGGAGACCCTGTCGCAGCTGTATTTCTGGACGCGGAGAAGGCCTTCGACAGGGTCTCCTGGGATTACTTATGGGAGGTAATGGAGTGGTTTGGGATTGGCAGCGGGTATATTAGGGCAATTCAGGCACTGTACTCAGACCCTACTGCAAGAATAAGAATTAATAAAGGATATACGGAGGCAGTACAGATAAAGCGTGGGACACGGCAGGGCTGCCCTGCATCCCCGCTGCTTTTCGCCCTGTATATTGACCCTATTTTACGAAGACTGGAAACAAACAGCAGGATCTCCCCAATTACGCTATATGATATAAGCTATAAAGTATTCGCGTATGCGGATGATGTGGCCATTATCACAAATAAACCAGATATTGCTCTCCCAGAGATAGAGAGAGAAGCATCAAACTTTGGTGCAATCTCTGGATATCGAATAAATAGAGAGAAAACCCAGATAGTACAGAATAGCCATATGATATTTCAAGACACTAGAGTGGTCAAGGAAGCAACATACCTAGGAATAAAAGTCAGTGCAGATCTGGACAACCTGGTGGACCTTAATATCAGACCACTACTAAACAAAGTAAAGGAGAATACAGAAAGGATACACAAATTACACTTGACACTGATGGGGCGTATAAATGTGGTGAAAATGATTACATTTCCAAAGTTTTTGTACTTGTTTAGAGCTATTCCGCTATACTTTGATCATACATGGTTTAACAAAATAGAAGCTATAGTAAATAAATCCATCTGGGCACACGGTAAGACCAGAAGAGCATATCGACATCTTACACTTTCAAGGGAAAGAGGGGGATGGGGGGCACCTGACTTTAGGTTTTATTATTGGGCTGTAGCTATGCAGTATTTCCAGGGATTAATCGGTAGTGGCGGTACAGAACAGGGAGATGACACACAAGGGTACACCAACGTCTATACTGCTTTGATGGGCGATGGGGCTGCAAACGGATTTTTGAATACAATTGATTTCAGCTATTTCAAACACACAAGGTTTCAAACTTTACAAGCTGCCTATAGCATCTGGAAGGTGATCACAAAGAAATTAGGATTGGGAAGACACAATAGTTATACACGGCTGTACACTAACAGATCTCTACCTGGAGATATTTTCAGGGACTCAGTCATGAGGGACTGGGATAATAAAGGGATCAAGAAGATCGGGAATCTTTTTGATCAACAGGGTGGAATCCTGCAGTTCCACGAGATCCAAAGTAAATTTAAGGTAGCAAGCAATAGCTTTTTCAAATATCTCCAGATTAGAAGTTATCTTTCAAATAAACACGGTGGGGCCCTGGGTTTTGGTACTTGCCGTATAATGGATTATATAGAGCATAGCACTCATTGTACAATCCGATACTTATATGCAGAACTGGGTATATACAAAAGTGACGATGGGGATAAATATGCCAGGAAATGGATGGAAAAAATGTATCTACAACCAGAGGGATTCATGTTATCGCTAGACTTGGGCCGCACAGTTCTATGTTCTGCAACTCTACAGTCACATCACTATAAGACCCTGTACTCACTCTATCATACCCCATCCAGGATTGCGCAGTGGGGAGGCACATCAGGAATAACATGTCCGTGGTGCGATTCGACCGATGCAGACATAGTTCACATGTTTTCACAATGTCCACAACTGTATTCTTTAAAAAAAGATATTGAGAAATGTATTGATGTTTCACTCGGTTTTAAAATTAAGCTCACTGATGACCTATTGCTGTTGGGGGTAATGGCAGGGACAGAGAATAACCCTTTGGAATTTATGTTTATGGTATCCGCAGTTTATCGTATATGCATAGCAACCGTATGGCTTGATAGGGCCCCGCCAACCTTTCAAACATGGATAGCTCGGCTATTGTCAACCTACAACTTAGAAAAAGCAATTTACGATAGAAAAGGTAAAAGAGGTAGAACTCTGGGTAAGAAAATTTGGCACCCATTTGCAAATTGGAAAAACGGGTTGATAAACCAGCAAAGGGAGGCTGCCGCCAGGGCATATACAGCTGATGATACAAGCTAAAAAATATTTAAATTGTTGTTTCTTTGTTTTTCATGATTGCATTTATAATTATCTCCAAACATTAATGCCACTACTGTAATGATTTAAAATGTTCAAGCGTGTTGTAACTGCTATTAGTTTTCTTGAGAAAATGTTATATAAAACGTATGAAAAAAAAAAAAAGAAAAGAGCTCGATTCTATCATAGACAGCACTTGCTGAAAAACATTATAACAAAAACAAGTTAATCTACTGTATTTGTGATGAGACATTCCATGGTAAATGAAAGGATCTGACAAGCTGTCTGCTCCAGTTGGCATATTCTCAACATCAATAGACTACCCCCTGACAAATTTCCTGAACTTTTATTTGCCTATCAGAAACAGCAACTTGAAAGATCATGTAGTCCATTCTAGAATGAAAAATACTATTATGTACAATGCCGGTAGTTGAACTAAAACCGGTCATAGGCAATTTTCGCTGCAATTCTTGCAAAGCAAGTCCAAAAGCGATAGAACCCTCAGAACTGCAATTCAACAACCACGTTATCAAACCTAAAGGTTTGAATAACTGCAAACCTAAGGGCATCATCTACTTAATATTGTGCCTCTGTAATTTAGGTTATGTTGGGGAAACGTCAAGATCTTTAAATACCCGCCTGACTGAGCACAGATCTGCTGTCAGAACTAAGAAAATAACAGCCTCCTTTGTTCAGCACTATATAGATAAGAGCCATACCCCTAAAGACATACGATGGTTCATATTAGAAAAAATACAGAATAAACCAGTAACTAACAATGCCATTAGGAAACGTAGAGAGGTCTATTGGATTTTGTAGCTTGGCACTGCCCACCAGGGACTCAATATGGAGATCCCATGGCAGTAAGCAATCAAATTCAACTGTTAAACTCTAATCCTCACTCCCTTTTGGTAGGTTTTC
The DNA here is from genome assembly GCF_964261635.1 of Lissotriton helveticus. Classification (NCBI taxonomy): domain Eukaryota; kingdom Metazoa; phylum Chordata; class Amphibia; order Caudata; family Salamandridae; genus Lissotriton; species Lissotriton helveticus. The sequence continues at coordinate 484,627,430 of NC_136067.1, read as the reverse complement.
ATTTTCAGCTATATGGGCTTTGCATGATGTACATACATAGCCTTATTTTGGGTTATTTTAATCTTCCCTCTTTGTCCTTGTGAGAAGTTGGCCTGCTCAAGTCTTCTCCACAGTCGCTCCTGCGATTGCACGGCCCCTTCTATCAATATGAAATTCCTCTCTGGCTTCTGGCCAGTTTCCGGAGACCTGGAAGCAGGCAATTCTTATTCCTCTGCTGAAAAAATCTGATGCAGACCCTGCTGCGCTCAGCAACTACCGTCCAATATCTCTCCTACCTAAACCGGCCAAGGTCTTGGAAAAAATTGTGCAAGAACAACTGTCGGACTTTGTTGAAAGCAATAGCCTGCTACACGACTCACAATCCGGCTTTAGGACCGGCTATAGCACGGAGACGGCCCTTCTGGAGGAGGCGGAGACCGTGCGTGAGACTGTGGACAGGTGAGAGGTAGCCATGCTTGTGCTCCTCGACCTGTCCGCAGCCTTTGACACGGTCTCCCACGCCATCCTCCTGAGCAGACTACGAGAGCTGGGAATCGGTGGCTCCCCCTTTGCCTGGATTTCCTCTTTTCTTACTGATCGCACGCAACAAGTTTGGTGCCAACCTTTTTGGTCTAAGGATAGGAAACCTCTAGGCTGCGGGGTGCCCCAAGGATCTGCCCTCAGCCCCCTTTTTTTTAACATTTACGTTGCACCTCTGGCAAAGGTGATTGAGTCTCTGGGGGTCAGAGTAATATCTTACGCTGACGATACGCAGCTTATTGTCTCCCTCAGAGATAACTCGCTTTCTGGCTCTGAAAATTTTAAAATCTGTCTCTCCAATATTGTGGCCTGGATGACCTCCAACACGCTAAAACTTAATACGGATAAGACGGAGGTGCTGTTTTTTAATCAAACTACTCCTTTATCGCCCACCACCTGGTGGCCAAAGGAACTCAACCCTCCACCTATTCCGGTTAAAGTGGCCCGCAATCTTGGAGTCCAATTTGATAATGACTTATCTTTTAAAACACACATCCAGAAAGTCACCTCTGCATGTTTCGGGAAACTTGATATGATAAAAAAAATTTCCCCCTTCCTCCCTACGGAAGCACTGAAGACTGTGATACATGCCCTGATCACCTCGCATCTGGACTATGCGAACTGCCTGTTTGTGGGACTACCGGCGTACCTCCTACATAGGCTGCAGATTGTGCAGAATGCCGCTGCTAGGTTGATCTGCAAAGTCCCCTATCGACACTCAATCTCCCCCCATTTAAGGAAATTACATTGGCTCCCGATCACGGCCCGTGTCAAATTTAAGGCCCTGGTCCTAGCTTTCAGGGTCCTCAACGGAAAAGGCCCAAAATACCTGAGACATAGATTAAAACCAGTCCAATCTTCCCTTAATCTCAGGTCTAACCATCGTCGCCTTCTGCTCACCCCTAGATTCCGTTTAGCAAGAAAGGGTGGCAGAGCATTTGCAGTGGTAGTGTCAAAACTCTGGAATTCCCTTCCCATCAGCCTTCGGCTCATCGACATCGAGTCTCAATTCAGGGGCAAACTAAAAACTTTTCTATTCTCGGGTCAATAAATAAATTTTCTCTCCCCTTGATCTGCATTCCTCAGCGCCGGGACACCCCCGTTGGGGGTAGCTGTGCGCTTAATAAATGTCTTAATAATAATAATAATAATATATGATGCTCACTAGTTCTAGAGATCACCTTGTACCATGCCAAGCAACCCTTATGATGATTGGTTGTAAGTCAACCTTATAGACCAGCTATCCTAGTAGCGTGGACAAAGCAGTCTTAGGCTAAACTCTGTAAAGGCATGTGAAGCAAGCTGTTTTACCATACACAATCCCCTTGAATACCAAATGAAAGGACACCACACAGATATATATTCAAAATATATATATATATTTATTTACTACAAATATCCCCTATACTCTTTATGAGCACAGAAGGAAATGCGTTAAAACAAAACACAGTTTAAATACACAAAAGTTGCACAATATGGATGAGCCCTAGGGGCCACTTAAACCATATACTAAAATAGTGGTATAAGAACCACCAATAGGAAAGGAAATAGGCCTAGGGCCTGGGCAATCGCTGGAGCTGTTCGGGACTAGCAGTGAAGAAGTCGGGAAAGGCCCGCGGGACTCAGGTGCAGTGCTTAAAGTGCACGCATGCACCAATGCAATGTCAATGGTGCGTAAAAGTTACAAAGTTACTGCAAAAGGAGTCTTCCGACTGGACTAGGACTACCAAACTTTAGAGTTAGGCACTAGAGGTGTGTACCAGTGTAAGAACACCGGCGTTAGTAAGTTACCTCACCCACAGGAAGCGGGTGCATAGGTGCCAAAGTGTGTCGGGTTTCGTCACGCAGTCTGATGGTGCCTGAGGATGAAGATGCTGCAGGCGTCCAGGCGAGAAGTGTCCGGTGTGATCCAAGGGTGGATCGAAGATGTGAAGACCTGAAAGCAGAGGGGACAATGTTCAGAAGTCACTAGCCAGTGACTGGCGAGGAACCAGGGTGGAACCAGGCAATGTCGGGTGCATTCAGGCGATGAGGTGCAGCTTGTCTCCGCAGCCACGTTGACACGAAGACGTCTAGGACGTCGAGGAGTCCATCACGAGCTATCCCACAAAGGCTCTAGCTGATGGCGGTGTCGGCAACTTGATTGGAGCAAACAGACCTTGGCTAATGCAAGCCACGCAGGAAGTGAAGAAAGCCTAATTCTCGGACCAGCAAGGTTAGAGGTGCTGCTCCTTTTTACAGGAGCGAGGGCCAGTCTGGAGCAACCAGACCAGCAGTTTAGATTGTAGATTTCGTTGCCAAGATGGCCACTAGCCGCGTGGCAAGTGACCGGGATGACGCGTCGAGTGGCAAAGTGCAAAAGGGCCCCACGCAGATCGTGGAGAGGCTGGGGGGCTGATCTTCGGTGCAGATGCTGCTCGGTGGTGGGGCTTCTCAAACCCAAAGCACAGAGTTGAGGGAGCCTCGGGTGCTGCGCAGTCAGCTTCTCAGGGGTCTTTCAAGATGGCCGGTCCCACATCTCTCGATGCCTCCACGGGTCTCTTCTTTTCAGGGACTGTGGATCGGGCTGTGAGATGTCTGGAAATCCAGGTCTTGTCAGGCTCTGGGCTCGGGCTCCGTCGGGAGGCGGCGGCAAAGCAGATGTCGAGTTGCTGGTTGTTGCCTGTATTCACAGGGTGGTCACTCCTTGGCCACAAGGGAGATTCTCTTCAGTCTTCTGTGCAGCAGAATGTCGAAGTCCAGTTTTCTTCTTAGTTTCAAGTCGAGTTCAGGATGATCTGAAGTCTTGGGACACAGCTCCTACTCTTATTCCAAATCTAGGGGCCGGATTACCTGCTAGGTCCCTCCTCTGGGTGGGACCAGGAAGGGGGGTGGTTACACCCCCTTTCCTTTGTCCAGCTTCGTGCCAAGACTGGGGCTGGAGAGCCCCAGCACCGGTTTGAACTGGCATATGCACTGGGACACCTTGTGTGCCCCAGGCATGTCTCATTCTATTCAGCCCTGTCCTATCCAATCCACAAAATCCTGTCTGGGGTAATGCTAGCACCTCCCAAGGCAGGAAACCCTTTGTCCAAGCCTCCCTCGCTGGAAGGACTCCCAGCAGCAGGAGGTCAGACTTGTGTCTGTGGTGGCAGCATCCATTTTGTGATGCTGAGGCTCTAGTTTAACTTTAACCGGGGTTCAGGTTATGTACATGTCGTGTCCCTCTAGAAGGGTGGAATGCTACCCCCGTCACCAGAACTGGCGAGGGGGTAGTTTTCCAATTCGTATGACACATTACTCAACATGTTTTGATAAAGCCAAACCAAAGTTAGCAAGTAACCGCGAGGATTATAATGCACTTAAGAGTATATGGTATGGCAGTATCATGGAACAGCCACAGGAAGTGGTTCCGAAAGCTGCAGACAGGCTCAGCTCAGGCTAGAGCACCATCTCACATATTTCCAAGCACTCTGCCTCCAGGATTGATGAGGCCTTCCATAGGAGTGGCTGATAGGAACATATGTGTCCATTTTAGGTTAGGTTAGGCATACTATACCTAAGTAAGGGGTGATTACACCGACTTACCCCAGCTGAGTGATCAGCCAGTTGTGTCAAATATGGAGGCCAGGCCAGGGGTGGCACAATACGTGCTGCCGCCCCTGGTAGGCCTTGGAAACACCTATGCCCTGGGTACCCTGGGTACCCTGGGTACACTGTTACAGGGGCCTATAAGGTGAACCAGTTCCAATTCGTAATGCACCTAGAGTGCATTGGCATTAATTTAGAGAGAGAACAGCAGGCTGTGGGTCTGATTAGCAGGCCCACAGCCACATTAAGTCATAAACCAGTGAAGCAAAAATTTGGGGTGACCATAGGATAGCAGACCCTACTCTCCTACACAACCCCCCCCCCCAAACGCAGGGACATTAGACTAACCTTGACCAGTTGTGTCTTCATGTTCTAAGTGGAAGTACCTGGAGAGACCATCTGCATTACCATGGTCAGTCCCTGGGCGGTGCTCCACTGTAAAGTCAATCCCCTGTAGGGAAATGGACCACCTGAGCAGTTTGGGGTTTTCACCCTTCATCTGATTAAGCCATAGGAGGGGCTTATGGCCAGTCTGAATCTTGAAGTGAGTGCCAAACAAGTATGGTCTCAACTTCTTCAGGGCCCACACCACAGCAAAGGCCTCCCTCTCAATGGCTGACCAACGTTTCTCTCTGGGGGTCAGCCTTCTGCTAATAAAAGGAATGGGCTGGTCCTGACCATCTACATTAAGTTGTGAAAGCACAGCTCCCACTCCCAACTCAGAAGCATCTGTTTGGACAATGAACTCTCTTGAGTAGTCAGGACTCTTCAGGATAGGTGCAGAGCACATGGCCTTCTTCAGGTCATCAAATGCCTTTTGACAGTTTACTGTCCACAGAATCTTTTTGGGCATCTTCTTGGATGTCATATCATTAAGAGGAGTCACAATGGACCCGTAGTTCTTAACAAACTTCCTGTAGTACCCAGTCAGGCCCAAGAAAGCTCTGACCTGAGTCTGGGTGGTTGGAGGGGACCAGTCCTTTATGGTCTGGATCTTACTCTCCAGTGGTTGAACTTGGCCTCCACCTACAAGGTGGCCCAAATATACAACTTTACTCTGCCCTATCTGGCACTTGGTGGCCTTGATAGTGAGGCCTGCCTTTTGAAGAGCCTCTAGCACTTCCTTCAGGTGGACCAGGTGATCCTCCCAGGTGGAGCTGAAGACAGCAATATCATCCAGATATGCTGCGCAAAAGTCATCCAACCCAGTAAGGACTTGATTCACCAACCTTTGGAAGGTGGCAGGTGCATTTTTCAAACCAAAGGGCATCACCACAAATTGGTAATGCCCACATGGGGTAGAAAATGCAGTTTTGGCTTTATACTCCTCAGCTAACCTGATTTGCCAATAGCCAGCTGTCAAGTCAAATGTGCTCAAATACTTGGCAGAAGCCAATTTGTCTATGAGCTCATCTGCCCTTGGAATAGGGTGTGCATCTGTCCTGGTGACAGCATTGAGTCCCCTGTAATCCACACAGAACCTCATCTCTCTCTTACCATCTTTGGTGTGAGGTTTGGGGACCAGAACCACTGGGCTAGCCCAGGGGCTCTCTGAAGGCTCAATAACACCTAATTCCAGCATCTTTTGCACCTCAGTCTTTATACAGTCCCTGACATGGTCAGGTTGCCTGTAAATCTTGTATTTCACAGGAAGACTGTCACCAGTGTCCACCACATGGGTACACCAGTTAGTCTGACTGGGTGTCAATGAGAACATATGTCTGTATGACTGCAAAACTTGTTTACAGTCATTTTGCTGATGTTCAGTGAGGCTGCCATCTAAGGCCACGCCATCAACTGAGCCATCTTCAGGGTTCTGAGTCAGCAGGTCTGGGAGAGGGTCACTCTCTTCCTCCTGCCCCTCATCTGTAGCCATGAGCAAGCCCATGTCTGCCCTGTCAACATATGCCTTCATCTGTTAACATGGAGCACCCTGTGGGGGCTCCTGGGAGTTCCTAGGTCCACCAAGTAGGTGACCTCTCCCTTCTTTTCAATGATAGTATGGGGTCCAGACCATTTGTCTTGGAGTGCTGCTGGGGCCACTGGCTCCAACACCCATACTTTCTGTCCAGGCTGATACTCAGTCAAGACAGCCTTTTGGTCATGCCAAGCTTTCTGTAATTCTTGGCTGGCCTCAAGGTTTTTGGATGCCTTCTCCATATACTCAGCCATCCTGGAGCGGAGACCAAGTACATAGTCGACTATGTCTTGCTTGGGTTTTCGGAGAGGTAACTCCCATCCTTCCGTCACTAAACACAGGGGTCCTCTTACAGGGTGCCCAAACAACAACTCAAAGGGGCTGAAGCCAACCCCCTTTTGTGGGACCTCTCTGTAAGCAAACAGAAGGCAGGGCAGAAGGATATCCCATCTTCGCCTGAGCTTTTCAGGTAATCCTTTGATCATGCCCTTTAGGGTATTGTTGAACCTTTCAACAAGCCCATTAAATTGTGGATGATAAGGAGTGGTGAACTTGTAGTTGACACCACATTCCTTCCACATAGCTGTTAAGTATCCTGACATGAAGTTGGCGTCTCTATCAGATACTACCTCCTTAGGAAACCCCACTCTGGAGAAAACTCCAAGTAAGGCCCTGGCCACAACAGGAGCTGTTGTGGTCCTAAGGGGAATTGCCTCTGGGTACCTGGTGGCATGGTCCACCACCACCAGTATGAATCTGTGCCCAGATGCTATAGGGGGATCCATTGGACCTACAATATCAATCCCCACTCTTTCAAAGGGGACCCCCCACCACAGATAGTGGTATCAGGGGGGCCTTTGTGGTTCCACCTGCTTTGCCACTGGCTTGGCAGGTTACACAGGAGCGACAAAACTCCTTTGTATCTTCAGACATGTGAGGCCAGTGAAAGTGAGGGACAAGCCTGTCCCAAGTCTTGTTCTGGCCTAGGTGTCCTGCTAAGGGAATATCATGGGCCAAGGTTAGAAGGAAGCCCCTAAATTACAGAGGTATGACCAACCTCCTGGTTGTACCAGGCTTGGGGTCTCTACCCTCTGAATAAAGGAGCCCATCATCCCAATATACTTTATGGGCACCTTGAGCATTCCCAGCAGCCTCAGCAGCAGCCTGCTGTCTGAGGGGTTCAAGAGAAGGACAGGTTAACTGAGCCTGCCCCAAGTCTGCCCTAGAAGGTCCCCCTGTCCCCAGAAACTCAACCTGATCAGGTTCAAGCTCTTCAGGGACAGTTCCTTTAGGGGTCTCAAGATCATCTTCCTGTGAAGGCTGATCCTCACTTATAGGCAGTTGGGAAGGCACAGCCTTTACCCTCCTGTTCTTCTTCTTGGAAGGTGCTTGGTCCATTGTTCCAGGATCCAAGACCTGAGGTTCAGAGAGGCACTTTTTGGCCTGTGACCTGGTCACAGCAAGGACATGTGATGATATCCCTAACATCTCTGCATGAGTCCTGTACTCAACTTCTGACCATAGAGAGTTCTCCAGGTCATTGCCCAACAAACATTCTACTGGGAGATCAGCACTAACCACAACTCTTTTTAGGCCAGTTACCCCTCCCCAGGAAAAGTTAACAAGTGCCACACTATGTGTAGTAGTGACATTGCTGGCATTGGTCACCAGGTAATTATCACCTGGTATGTATTGTCCAGGGTCCACAAAGCTAGGTGTCACCATGGTGACACTGGCACATGTGTCCCTGTATGCTTGAGCCACTTTTTCATTAATCAAAGGCGTCTGCCTGTACGTGCCCAGATTACTGGGGCTGACAGTAGTGGACAAATCTATGTCCACATCACAAATCAGAACAGCCTGTGTAGGGGTTCTGACTAGGCCAGACTCTCCCTCAGTTCCCAAGGTGATACCTACTACCCCCTTAGTTTGTGGACCAACACTGCTGACTGTACTATTGGGTGCAGGTGCCTTAGGGGCTGCAGTGTTGGGGGCTCCACCCTTTTTACACTCACTTGTCCAGTGAGAGGTGTTTTTACATGTACTACACCAGGGTTTTCTTTGACCTTCTTTTTTTTTTCTTGGAAGTTTGGGACCCACCCTCAGTATTATTTGGGGCCCTGTTGAAGACTTCTGGTCTTTAGCTTTCTGCTCCCCACCCTTCTGGTCTGTTTTCTTTTGGTCACCACCCTGGTTCTGGTTCTTTTGCTTAACTCTGGTTCTAACCCATGTGTCTGCCCTCTTTCCCAATTCTTGGGGAGAGGTCAGATCTGAGTCAACCAAATGTTGATGCAACTGCTGGTCCTGACAATTATTTAAAATTTGTTCTCTCATAAGCACATTGTACAATCCTTCATAGTCTGTAACCTTACTTCCCAGCAACCATCCCTCCAGAGCCTTAGTGGCACATTCAACAAATTCAGACCAGTCCTGAGTCTGTGTCTTCTGGGTGTCTCTGAACATTAACCTGTACTGTTCAGTGGTTAAGCCTAACCCATCAATCAGAGCACTCTTCAGGACCAGGTAGTTTCTAGAATCCCCATCACTAACTGTGAGGAGTCTGTCTCTGCCCCTACCTTCAAAGGAGAGCCACAAGATTGCTGCCCACTGCTCCTGAGGGATCTGCTGTACTCTGCAGGCCCTCTCAAGTGCAGTCATCCATTTGTGGATATCATCCCCAGCTTTGTAGGGGGGCACAATCTTACTCAGGTTTCTATTGTCATAGAACCTGTCTTTATCCTTTGGGATAATGCTGCCACCAGTGGATCCTAATCCACTCTCTCTAGGCTGTCTTGCCTTAGGAAGCTTCTCTTGGGCCAGGGCAACTTCTAATTCTTGCTTCTGGATCCTAAGCTCAGCCTCTCTCATTCTGGCCTCATGTTCCCTTCTCTGAGGGCTAGTCATCCCCCTTTTGGAGTGACCATGAGAACCTCTAGAAGCATGGGAAGCATTGGATTCACCTGAGTGATTCCTCCTCCTTCTAGACTCCTGGTTAAGTCCACTTGGGGGTCTGAGTGGGTTGGACCCTGACTCAGTCCCAAATTGGCTTAAGTTAGCCTGGCTAAGTCTCCTGACTGGCACCTGACTAAGTCTCTCATCATCAGAATCACTTTCTTCTTCCTCCTCTTCCTCCTCTTCATCCTCCTCATCCTCAGGCTGAGTATCTCCAGTGTTCTGGTCTTCCTCATCTATCTGGACAACAGGGACAGGGGTGTCAGTATTATCATCTTCAGTGGGAGAGCCTGCTTCAACATTCCCTGTGGGGTCTGCTTTAGAAGTCTTTAGAGCTTCAGACTGGTCTAAAAGCTCTCAGAGGTGTGCTGTGGTAGGGGCTGGACCCGTCTTGAGACCTCTTAAGGTACACAGCTGCCTCATTTCTTTAAAGCTTAACATAGCAAATTTGGATGGTGCCCTTGGAGGGTCACTCTCAACAGGGACAGGTCCAGTGGACCCCTCTGCTCCAGACATTGTGCTAGTGTGGGTGGATATGTTGCAATCTACCTACACTGGTGTTTACCTACTAAACCTATCTAGTAGTTGTAGTCAGGGTGTGCTACTCCCTATCCTCTACAACAACTAAGTTCAGTAGAACTTAAGTATACTAGTCTTGTTTTATATGTACCTAACAGGTACCTGTATGATCTTTCAAATGATACTCTCCAAAGATTGTAATGGTAAAACAACAGCAACCTCAAATCCCCACCGCTGCTCACCAATGTGAGAAGTTGGCCTGGTATATGATGCTCACTAGTTCTAGTGATCACCTTGTACCATGCCAAGCAACCCTTATGATGATTGGTTGTAAGTCAACCTTATAGACCAGCTATCCTAGTAGCGTGGACAAAGCAGTCTTAGGCTAAACTCTGTAAAGGCATGTGAAGCAAGCTGTTTTACCATACACAATCCCCTTGAATACCAAATGAAAGGACACCACACAGATATATATTGAAAATATATATATATATTTATTTACTACAAATATCCCCTATACTCTTTATGAGCACAGAAGCAAATGCGTTAAAACAAAACACAGTTTAAATACACAAAAGTTGCACAATATGGATGAGCCCTAGGGGCCACTTAAACCATATACTAAAATAGTGGTATAAGAACCACCAATAGGAAAGGAAATAGGCCTAGGGCCTGGGGAATCGCTGGAGCTGTTCGGGACTAGCAGTGAAGAAGTCGGGAAAGGCCCGCGGGACTCGGGTGCAGTGCTTAAAGTGCACGCATGCACCAATGCAATGTCAATGGTGCGTAAAAGTTACAAAGTTACTGCAAAAGGAGTCTTCCGACTGGACTAGGACTACCAAACTTTAGAGTTAGGCACTAGAGGTGTGTACCAGTGTAATAATACCGGCGTTAGTAAGTTACCTCACCCACAGGAAGCGGGTGCATAGGTGCCAAAGTGTGTCGGGTTTCGTCATGCAGTCTGATGGTGCCTGAGGATGAAGATGCTGCAGGCGTCCAGGCGAGAAGTGTCCGGTGTGATCCAAGGGTGGATCGAAGATGTGAAGACCTGAAAGCAGAGGGGACAATGTTCAGAAGTCACTAGCCAGTGACTGGCAAGGAACCACGGTGGAACCAGGCAATGTCGGGTGCAACCAGGCGATGAGGTGCAGCTTGTCTCCGCAGCCATGTGGACACGAAGAGGTCTAGGACATCGAGGAGTCGATCACGAGCTGTCCCACAAAGTCTCTAGCTAATGGCGGTGTCAGCAATCTGATTGGAGCAAACAGGCCTTGGCTAATGCAAGCCACGCAGGAAGTGAAGAAAGCTTAATTCGCGGACCAGCAAGGTCAGAGGTGCTGCTCCTTTTTACAGGAGCAAGGGCCAGTCTGGAGCAACCATACCAGTGGTTTAGATCCTAGATTTCGTCACCAAGATGGCCACTAGCCACGTGGCAAGTGACCGGGATGACGCGTCAAGTGGCAAAGTGCAAAAGGGCCCCACGCAGATCGTGGAGATGCTGGGGGGCTGATCTTTGGGGCAGATGCTGCTCGGTGGTGGGGCTTCTCAAACCCCAAAGCACAGCAATGAGGGATCCTCGGGTGCTGCGCAGTCACCTTCTTGGGGGTCTTTCAAGATGGCTGGTGCCACATCTCTCGATGCCTCCATGGGTCTCTTCTTTTCAGGGACTGTGGATCGGGCTGTGAGATGTCTGGGAATCCAGATCTGGTCAGGCTCTGGCTCTGGCGGGAGGCGGCGGCAAAGCAGATGTGGAGTTGCTGGTTGGTGCCTGTATTCACAGGGTGGTCACTCCTTGGCCACAAGGGAGATTCTCTTCAGTCTTCTGTGCAGCAGAATGTTGAAGTCCAGTTTTCTTCTTAGTTTCAAGTCGAGTTCAGGATGATCTGAAGTCTTGGGACACAGCTCCTACTCTTATTCCAAATCTAGGGGCCGGATTACCTGCTAGGTCCCTCCTCTGGGTGGGACCAGGAAAGGGGGTGGTTACACCCCCTTTCCTTTGTCCAGCTTCGCGCCAAGACTGGTGTTGGAACTAGCATATGCACAGGGACACCTTGTGTGCCCCAGGCATGTCTCATTCCATTCAGCCCTGTCCTACCCAATACACAAAATCCTGTCTGGGGTGGTGCTAGCACCTCCCAAGGCAGGAAACCCTTTGTCCAAGCCTCCCTCGCTGGAAGGACTCCCAGCAGCAGGAGGTCAGACTTGTGTCTGTGGTGGCAGCATCCATTTTGTGATGCTGAGGCTCTAGTTTAACTTTAACCGGGGTTCAGGTTATGTACATGTCGTGTCCCTCTAGAAGGGTGGAATGCTACCCCCGTCGCCAGAACTGGCGAGGGGGTAGTTTTCCAATTCGTATGACACATTACTCGACATGTTTTGATAAAGCCAAACCAAAGTTAGCAAGTAACCACGAGGATTATAATGCACTTAAGAGTATATGGTATGGCAGTATCATGGAACAGCCACAGGAAGTGGTTCCGAAAGCTGCAGACAGGCTCAGCTCAGGCTAGAGCACCATCTCACATATTTCCAAGCACTCTGCCTCCAGGATTGATGAGGCCTTCCATAGGAGTGGCTGATAGGAACATATGTGTCCATTTTAGGTTAGGTATAGGCATACTATACCTAAGTAAGGGGTGATTACACCAACTTACTCCAGCTGAGTGATCAGCCTGTTGTGTCAAATATGGAGGCCAGGCCAGGGGTGGCACAATACGTGCTGCAGCCCCTGGTAGGCCTTGGAAACACCTATGCCCTGGGTACCCTGTTACAGGGGCCTATAAGGTGAACCAGTTCCAATTCGTAATGCACCTAGAGTGCATTGGCATTAATTTAGAGAGAGAACAGCAGGCTGTGGGTCTGATTAGCAGGCCCACAGCCACATTAAGTCATAAACCAGTGAAGCAAAAAGCAAAAATTTGGGATGACCATAGGATAGCAGACCCTACTCTCCTACAGTCCTCGCTAGTACAACGCTGGTTGTTTTTTCATGAACATTAAACCATGGTACTATCTATAACATGGGTACTCACAAACTTTCTCTCAGGGGCCAAATTTACAGTGTGGTTTGTGTCCGAGGGCCGCACCAGTGGGGGCGGGGTCAGTGGGGGAGGAGGCGGGGCTAAACAAAAAAAACTGTGACCATGAGGTTGAACACAGGTCCTTGCAGAGGACGCCTACGTCCACTGAGCTACCAGACCTGGCATATATATACATATATCTCTGCCACCCTCCCTCCATCCCTCTATCTCCCTCTCTCCCTCCCTGTCTCCCTCTGTCTCACTCACTCTGACTGTCTCACTCCCTCTCTCTCTCTCCTTCCCTCTCCCTCCCTCTCCTTCCTTTTCCCTCCCTCTCCCTCCCTCCCCTTCCCTCTCCTTCCCTCTCCCTCCCTCTCCTCCCCTCCCTCACCCTCACTCTCCTTCCCTCACCCTCACTCCCCTTCCCTCTCTTCCCCCTCTCCCTCCATCACTCCCCTTCCCTCACTCCCCTTCCCTCCCTCACTCCCCTTCCCTCACTCCCCTTCCCTCACTCCCTCCCTCACTCCCCTTCCCTCACTCCCCTTCCCTAACTCCCTCCCTCACTCCCCTTCCCTCACTCCCCTCACTCCCCTTCCCTCACTCCCTCCCTCACTCCCCTTCCCTCACTCCGCTTCCCTCACTCCCTCCCTCAATCCCCTTTCCTCACTTCCCTTCCCTCACTCCCTCCTCCCCTCACTCCCTTCCCTCACTCCCTTCCCCCTCTTCCCCCTCTCCCTCCCTCACTCCCCTTCCCTCACTCCCCTTCACTCACTCTCTCCCTCACTCCCCTTCCCTCACTCCGCTTCCCTCACTCACACCCAAACTCCCCTTTCCTCACTCCCCTTCCCTCACTCCCCTTCTCTCACCCCCTCCCTCACTCCCCTTCCCTCACTCCCTCCCTCACTCCCCTTCCCTCACTCCCTTCCCTCACTCCCTCCCTTCCCTCACTCCCTTCCCTCACTCCGTCTCCCTCACTCCGTCTCCCTCACTCCATCTCCCTCCCTCCGTCTCCCTCTGTCGCCCTCCTCCCTCTGTGTGTCTCCCTTTCTCTGTCTCCCTTTCTCGGTCTCCCTTTCCTTCCCCCTCCCTCTCCCTCTGTCTCTGTCTTCCCTCCCTTTCCCTCCCTCCCTCTCCCTCCCTCCCTCTGTCTCTGTCCCTCTACCTCCCTCTATCATCTCACCCTGCCTGTGTGTCACCGGGCTGAGACAGCTTCCCCAGCACGCACAGACACACAGCCGCACCCGAGCACTTCACAGGTCTTTAAAAAGACCATTTGCATGTGTATGGGGCTTTGTTCACCTCTTAGCGCCCCTTCTGCCCCACTCTGGCCTCCTGGAATGAATCGCCCGGCCCCACAGAGAGCAGTCTCTCTCAGAGTGTCTCTGCAACCGGCAGTGTTTACAGACACTCTTGGATTTTGTTTTTTTTTAACACGGGTACGATGTCTCATGGTCCGGGGGCCACCACGGAAGGCTTGCCGGGCTGCTGCCGGCCCGCGGGCCGTAGTATGAGTACCCATGATCTATAACTTACCACCAAATATTGTACACTATATTGAGGATAGTGTGCCTCTGCCAAATTAGCTACTCCTTTTGGCACCGGAAAATTACATTTCTAGTATGCCAACACAATGTAATGAATTATCCCATTCTATTTAGTTATGGCATTGGAGGTATATAGGTCTATAGCATCTTGATCCTGGATGATTGCTTTTTATTATATGTTAGCGAGAAAACATATACGTGCGTTCGTTTCTGTGACTCCGTCATCGTGTACATATTTTTACTATGGCCGGTTGGCTGGAATTCACAAAATCAATGTGATTTTCGTCTTTTCACGCAGAAATTGAAAAAACTACTAGTCTGTCTTCCATTGCACTAATGGAGTAGTTCTAATGTGATGTGGCACCTTATGGTGTTTAAATACAGGTTGAAAACTTTATTTAATTGTTGGTGAGCAAGCCTGCTGGGACATGGGAAGGACATGGCTTTTGTAGTTTGGACTGGACTGTTCCCATGGGGCACAGGGTCAGCGCTGATTTGCATATCGCCATTGTCTAACCCAGGGTGGTGTGGAGTGGAAAAACGATGGATTTGGGCCCAGATCTTTGGACTGGGGTGAATGTGTGACATTGATCCACATTCTGTCCATCATTGTTGTGTTTGCAGGTACCGCTCTAAGTGTACTGGGGATGCTCAGACGTGAGTCCCAGGCACTCCACACCACTGGAATCAAGCTAGCCGGGCTGATGAGAGGTGTTACCTCGAAACCGGGCCGGTCCTCGGATGCTTGTTTCCGTTCTGGGAAGGACATGGCTTTTGTAGTTTGGACTGGACTGTTCCCATGGGGCACAGGGTCAGCGCTGATTTGCATATCGCCATTGTCTAACCCAGGGTGGTGTGGAGTGGAAAAACGATGGATTTGGGCCCAGATCTTTGGACTGGGGTGAATGTGTGACATTGATCCACATTCTGTCCATCATTGTTGTGTTTGCAGGTACCGCTCTAAGTGTACTGGGGATGCTCAGACGTGAGTCCCAGGCACTCCACACCACTGGAATCAAGCTAGCTGGGCTGATGAGAGGTGTTACCTCGAAACCGGGCCGGTCCTCGGACGCTTGTTTCCGTTCTGGGAAGGACATGGCTTTTGTAGTTTGGACTGGACTGTTCCCATGGGGCACAGGGTCAGCGCTGATTTGCATATCGCCATTGTCTAACCCAGGGTGGTGTGGAGTGGAAAAACGATGGATTTGGGCCCAGATCTTTGGACTGGGGTGAATGTGTGACATTGATCCACATTCTGTCCATCATTGTTGTGTTTGCAGGTACCGCTCTAAGTGTACTGGGGATGCTCAGACGTGAGTCCCAGGCACTCCACACCACTGGAATCAAGCTAGCCGGGCTGATGAGAGGTGTTACCTCGAAACCGGGCCGGTCCTCGGATGCTTGTTTCTGTTCTGGGAAGGACATGGCTTTTGTAGTTTGGACTGGACTGTTCCCATGGGGCACAGGGTCAGCGCTGATTTGCATATCGCCATTGTCTAACCCAGGGTGGTGTGGAGTGGAAAAACGATGGATTTGGGCCCAGATCTTTGGACTGGGGTGAATGTGTGACATTGATCCACATTCTGTCCATCATTGTTGTGTTTGCAGGTACCGCTCTAAGTGTACTGGGGATGCTCAGACGTGAGTCCCAGGCACTCCACACCACTGGAATCAAGCTAGCCGGGCTGATGAGAGGTGTTACCTCGAAACCGGGCCGGTCCTCGGATGCTTGTTTCCGTTCTGGGAAGGACATGGCTTTTGTAGTTTGGACTGGACTGTTCCCATGGGGCACAGGGTCAGCGCTGATTTGCATATCGCCATTGTCTAACCCAGGGTGGTGTGGAGTGGAAAAATGATGGATTTGGGCCCAGATCTTTGGACTGGGGTGAATGTGTGACATTGATCCACATTCTGTCCATCATTGTTGTGTTTGCAGGTACCGCTCTAAGTGTACTGGGGATGCTCAGACGTGAGTCCCAGGCACTCCACACCACTCGAATCAAGCTAGCCGGGCTGATGAGAGGTGTTACCTCGAAACCGGGCCGGTCCTCGGATGCTTGTTTCCGTTCTGGGAAGGACATGGCTTTTGTAGTTTGGACTGGACTGTTCCCATGGGGCACAGGGTCAGCGCTGATTTGCATATCGCCATTGTCTAACCCAGGGTGGTGTGGAGTGGAAAAACGATGGATTTGGGCCCAGATCTTTGGACTGGGGTGAATGTGTGACATTGATCCACATTCTGTCCATCATTGTTGTGTTTGCAGGTACCGCTCTAAGTGTACTGGAGATGCTCAGACGTGAGTCCCAGGCACTCCACACCACTGGAATCAAGCTAGCCGGGCTGATGAGAGGTGTTACCTCGAAACCGGGCCGGTCCTCGGATGCTTGTTTCCGTTCTGGGAAGGACATGGCTTTTGTAGTTTGGACTGGACTGTTCCCATGGGGCACAGGGTCAGCGCTGATTTGCATATCACCATTGTCTAACCCAGGGTGGTGTGGAGTGGAAAAACGATGGATTTGGGCCCAGATCTTTGGACTGGGGTGAATGTGTGACATTGATCCACATTCTGTCCATCATTGTTGTGTTTGCAGGTACCGCTCTAAGTGTACTGGGGATGCTCAGACGTGAGTCCCAGGCACTCCACACCACTGGAATCAAGCTAGCCGGGCTGATGAGAGGTGTTACCTCGAAACCGGGCCGGTCCTCGGATGCTTGTTTCCGTTCTGGGAAGGACATGGCTTTTGTAGTTTGGACTGGACTGTTCCCATGGGGCACAGGGTCAGCGCTGATTTGCATATCGCCATTGTCTAACCCAGGGTGGTGTGGAGTGGAAAAACGATGGATTTGGGCCCAGATCTTTGGACTGGGGTGAATGTGTGACATTGATCCACATTCTGTCCATCATTGTTGTGTTTGCAGGTACCGCTCTAAGTGTACTGGGGATGCTCAGACGTGAGTCCCAGGCACTCCACACCACTGGAATCAAGCTAGCCGGGCTGATGAGAGGTGTTACCTCGAAACCGGGCCGGTCCTCGGATGCTTGTTTCCGTTCTGGGAAGGACATGGCTTTTGTAGTTTGGACTGGACTGTTCCCATGGGGCACAGGGTCAGCGCTGATTTGCATATCGCCATTGTCTAACCCAGGGTGGTGTGGAGTGGAAAAACGATGGATTTGGGCCCAGATCTTTGGACTGGGGTGAATGTGTGACATTGATCCACATTCTGTCCATCATTGCTGTGTTTGCAGGTACCGCTCTAAGTGTACTGGGGATGCTCAGACGTGAGTCCCAGGCACTCCACACCACTGGAATCAAGCTAGCCGGGCTGATGAGAGGTGTTACCTCGAAACCGGGCCGGTCCTCGGATGCTTGTTTCTGTTCTGGGAAGGACATGGCTTTTGTAGTTTGGACTGGACTGTTCCCATGGGGCACAGGGTCAGCGCTGATTTGCATATCGCCATTGTCTAACCCAGGGTGGTGTGGAGTGGAAAAACGATGGATTTGGGCCCAGATCTTTGGACTGGGGTGAATGTGTGACATTGATCCACATTCTGTCCATCATTGTTGTGTTTGCAGGTACCGCTCTAAGTGTACTGGGGATGCTCAGACGTGAGTCCCAGGCACTCCACACCACTGGAATCAAGCTAGCCGGGCTGATGAGAGGTGTTACCTCGAAACCGGGCCGGTCCTCGGATGCTTGTTTCCGTTCTGGGAAGGACATGGCTTTTGTAGTTTGGACTGGACTGTTCCCATGGGGCACAGGGTCAGCGCTGATTTGCATATCGCCATTGTCTAACCCAGGGTGGTGTGGAGTGGAAAAACGATGGATTTGGGCCCAGATCTTTGGACTGGGGTGAATGTGTGACATTGATCCACATTCTGTCCATCATTGTTGTGTTTGCAGGTGCTGGGCAGGTAAAACGCGTCCAATAACAGCTGACGAATCAAAGTTCTTGTGGCTTGAGACATGACTGTGTTACCTTTCTTTGTGGGAGGCAACCTTTTGATGAAATTGGATCTGACTTGGGTGGTCCAGATAGACGAAGCGCCCTCTGCTCTGGCTGTGCAGCAGATTACCCGAGTGACAAGCTGGGAATATATATATATATATGTATAGCATTTACAAAACCATGAAAATTCACTGAAAAAACCATAGGTTATAGACCATATATAGTTAGGAATTAGCATTTACAAAACCTTATTTTACTCACACAAAACCATTGAAATTCCATATATAGTTAGTTGCACTAACTATATATCGCGCACCCGCAATCCACTGCTGATGATGTCACATATTACATCATTCATGACATGGTCAGTGACATCACTGATGACATCACTGATGACATCTCAAATGACATCACTGATGACATCACTGATGACATCTCATTTGACATCATTCTTGTGCTAATGCGATAAACCTCTTCAGACTCTAATATAACCTTAGATACACCCAGTGTATACAGACACTCACACACTGTCACTCATCCATGGAGTTACTCACACACCTAGTCAGTCATGCAAAGAAACAATCTCACCTCCATTTCCTCAACTATACAGTTATACAAACCTTACTTATTCAAACATATACTAACACATATTTACTCTCTTATACAATCCCTGCTACAAGTTCACAATGATCCATACAGCCACTCACACATTCACTAGCTCTCATGCACAGTTATTTATATATGCCAACTCTCACATGTACTTTGTTTTACATATGTACTTACTTTGACATGTAGCACTGAGATATCCATTCACTCACCAATACACTCATGCACACAGTCAACCGCCCATACAGGTGTTTCCACATGCACTCTTGAACTCATACACCTAGTGAATCAACTGCTCACACATCTATGCACAGAGTCACACACCTCCCAGCCACCCCCACACAAACTCAATCTCCCATACAAATACTTGGGCAACCAATCAATAACACATATAGCCTCTCGTATAGCTAATGATCAACACATGCAGCAGTTTACATCACAACAGACATACTGATGCACACATTCAGACAGTTTAGTCACTAACCCATGCATTTAGTACGACACATTTATTCACTCACTCATACAGTCAGTCACGCACCTACTAAATCCTTCATCCAGACACTTATACATCCACTCATTCTTCAATATATCAAACATATTTAAACTTTACAGAAACACACAGTCACTGGATGATGTTATCAGTGATGTCATTTGAGATGTCAAATGAGATGTCATCAGTGATGTCATCAGTGATGTCATTTGAGATGTCATCAGTGATGTCATCAGTGATGTCACTGACCATGTCATGAATGATGTAATATGTGACATCATCAGCAGTGGATTGCGGGTGCGCGATATATAGTTAGTGCAACTAACTATATATGGAATTTCAATGGTTTTGTGTGCGTAAAATAAGGTTTTGTAAATGCTAATTCCTAACTATATATGGTCTATAACCTATGGTTTTTTCAGTGAATTTTCATGGTTTTGTAAATGCTAATTCCTAACTATATATGGTGTATAACCTATGGTTTTTTCAGTGAATTTCAATGGTTTTTTAATAGCAAATATCAAAAGCTTTAAAATGTATTCTTCTTTAAATCGAAATATATATTTTATATGTTTTTAATACAATTTTTTAATGTATTTTTTTTTATATATTTTTTTGTTTCGCTTCCGGTCCGCGAACCGGGTAGCTTCCCGTTAGCTCAATTTCTTGCCGCGACCTGGTCCGCGAACCGGTAAACGTTCCGTTTGCGCAACTGCCACGTTCGAAAACAACATCGTGACGCATCGCGTAATCGCGAAGTATCGCGTTGTTGCGTAATGCGTCATATGACGCGCCGCTTCCCGGAAGCGATCCGGGGCGCGGCGCGGAGCGCGTACCGTAAGCATAACAGGTCATGTGATTTGTCATGTGACTTGTTAATAACACTTTTCATTGGTTCATTTCACTTTTGGTTTCCTAATGTTGTTAGGCTAGGTCATGTGACCTAAAAATAACACTTTTCATTGGTTTAGAACTATTTTTTTTTCCCAAATGATGAAAACCCCTCCTTGTTTTTACCTCATTCTTACTTTCTACTTCCAGAGAGCAAGACCTATTTTTCACAAAGGCTTCTGTAATAGCTGCAGCTGGTGCTTCTCAGCAACCACCACCACCACCACCACCACCACCAAAAGGACCACCTCCAACACTGGACTTTGGTAGAGAGGAAGATAATGAGGACGAAGAGGAGGAGGAGGAGGAAGAGCAAGTAAGGCAGTTCCTGCCAGAAACACCAAGGCAGAGCCATCTTGCTGCCAATCCCCCAAATGTCATCCCCAGCACCTCCAGTGGACAAAGCTCATTCGCCGGACCAGACAATATTCAAGCTCCTTTTGAACACTACAAAATAGTTTGTATATATTGTGGAGGAACTATTTGTTATAGAGAGAAGAGTATTACTTTGATTAACCGAGCTGGAGAAAATCATAAATGCATCAAGATGAGAAAACAATGAATCCTTTTTATTTTTTTTTGCTCCTGTTGAGACATGTTCAAACCCTGCTTTTTTGTTATTTCCTGTAAAAAAAAAAAAAACACAAAATAGTTTTCAAAAATAAAAAAAAATCAAAAAATTGTTCAGAAAATTAATAAAAAAAATAAAAAGAATAAAAAAACAGTTCTTTTCAGAACTACCTTCCATTCATAACAAAATTGCCCAAATTTTTATACCCTGTCTTTCTTTTTTCCTCATAGTACGCTCCTCGGACCGCTTCCCGGTGCGCGTACCGGGCGCTCCCCACGCAAAAACAAATAAAAAAAATATTATTTTTTTTTGCCCCGTGGGGCCCTTTTAAAGCCTCCACATCAAACCTAAGGGGTCAGGGAGGATCTACTATGCCCCCTTATGGTCATTTCCCCCTTTGTTTTGGCCTCCTCTTGTCTCTCGATCCTACCGAGAGACAAGATGGCGGCCGCTCCGGACTGTTTAGAATGTTGACAGACACCGGAGAGCCAATCAGCTTCGCTTCGCGAAGTTCCGTTACGCGTCAAGTACGCGAACCGGGGCGCTACCCGGAGCGCGCTTACAGATATATATCTTTTTTTGAACGTTAATTTCTCAAAATCCACTGGAGCACATATCTTGAGACCTAGCAAAGGCACATCAGGCTAACAGTCCCTACAATTTTGCCAAGTTTAGTGCAAATCCATTCAGCCGTTCGGGCTAAAAGTGAGGCCAACCGCCCTATGGAAATTAACATGGGAAAAAACGCGTTTTGGGACCCCACTTTTTTCTCGGCCCCCCCTTGACGAAACCCCCCCAAATTTTCAGTGGCTGCTCAGAAACAAAATGTTCCATTTTCCTGAAAATTTCAGCCAATTCCGTCCACAAACGCCAAACTTATTAGACATAGAATTTTCAAAAATCCCATAGAGAAAAAATCCTAACTATATATACCTACTGGCGACCGCCAGTAGGTAATATATATATATATATATTCACTGAAAAAACCATAGGTTTCACACACATTATAGTTAGCAATTAGTATTTAAAAAAAACCTTGCAAATTCACTGAAAAAAACATAGGTTTCACACATGTTATAGTTAACTGGACATTTCAGTCATACAAAACCTTTGAAATTCCCCCGTTATAGTTAGTTCAGCTAACTATAACTCACGCGACCGCAATGCACTGCTGATGACGTCACATATTACATCACTCATGACATGGTCAGTGACATCACTCATGACATCACTGATGACATCTCAAATGACATCACTGAAGAAATCACTCATGACATCATCCAGTGAATGTGTATCTTTCCGAAAAATAAATATTTTTTATATATGTATATCTAAAGGTCGATGGAAGAATAAATGGGTAAATAAGTCTCTAAATTGATGGTTTTTTTGTAAAATTGATTGGTTAACTGACTTATTAAGTGTATCTTAGTGAATACATGTATTGGCGAGTAATGTTTAAATATTTAAATATCTGTATCTGTGTCTCACTTTGTGTATAAGTGGCTGCATGGGTTGGTGAGTAGCTACATGAGTGTGTATATGGGTTATTAGTTGTTTTTTTGAGTATCAGTATGTGTGTCTGTATGGTTCGGTGGGGGATATTACCTAGCACACAGATGCATGAATGAGTGACTCACTGTTTGTATGTGTTTTGAAGACAGCATGTGTGCAAGACTGTATGGGTGGATGATTGTGTGTATGGGTGGGTTAGTGTGTGAATGACTGTCTCAATAGTGTATTCATGAGTAACTACATATGTTTTAAACTAGTATATGTGAGTATTGATGTATATAATTGAGTATATGTGAGAGTGAGAGTTTGGAAGAGTACCTGTATAAATAAGTATGTGTTTTTATAATTGATTGTTTAAGAGAGTAAATATGTGTACGTTTCTGTAGAAGTAAGTGTAGTGGTGTGTATATAGCAGTATAATCAAGTAAATGGGTTTTGATAGTTTATTTGCATGTGTGAATATGTGTGTGAGTAGCTATATGGATGAGTATTAGTGTGTAACAGGATGTATAGGTGTATGTGTACATATGATGAGTGAGTACATGTTTGAGTGACTATATAGAACTGTTGGTGAATGAGTGGATGTGTATGTAGATGTTGGAATTTTTGATTAGGTTGTTGTAATTGGTATTGTTATCTCCATTTTTAAGAAAATGTTAGTTTCTATTTTTGAATGTGTGTGTCAAAGGTTATTTTACGCTGAGAGGAGGTCTGCCACTTTGTCACAAGGATGATGTCATCAGTGATGTCATCAGTGATGTCATTTGAGATGTCATCAGTGATGTCATGAGTGATGTCACTGACCATGTCATGAGTGATGTAATATGTGACGTCATCAGCAGTGCATTGCGGTCGCGCGAGTTATAGTTAGCTGAACTAACTATAACGGGGGAATTTCAAAGGTTTTGTATGAGTGAAATGTCCAGTTAACTATAACATGTGTGAAATCTATGTTTTTTTCAGTGAATTTGCAAGGTTTTTTAAATGCTAATTCCTAACTATAACGTCTGTGAAACCTATGGTTTTTAAGTGAAAATAAATATATATACATTTTATATATATACATACTCCATGAACACAACGGCTCTTTTTAGAGACAATCAATATCTAAACACTCAAACTTGTTATTTAACTGTATTTTTTGGTTTTTTTTTTTCTGACGTGCGCGATTTAAAAAAAAAAAAAATTTTTTTGCCCTTTGGTGTCCTTCAGGGACCCCCTAAAAAGGCCTAGGGGGTCAGGGAGTCTCTACCCTGCCCCCTTTTCATGTTCTCCACTTTTGTTTTTGATTAACTTCTGCCTCAAAGGTGCGTGCAACGTGCGCGCACCTCGCAATTTTTCTTTATAAAAAAATGTTTTTTTGGCCCTTTGGGGTCCTTCAGGGACCCCCTGTGAAGGCCTAGGGGGTCCGGAAGTCTCTACCCTGCCCTCTTTTCACGTTCTCCACTTTTGTTTTTGACTCACTTCTGCCTCGAGGGTGCGTGCAACATGCGCGCACCTTGCGATTTTTTTTATTTTTATTGGATTTATGCCCTTCGGAGTCCTTCAGGGACCCCCTGAGAAGGCCTTGGGGGTCAGGGAGTCTCTACCCTGCCCCCTTTTCATGTTCTCCACTTTTGTTTTTGATTAACTTCTGCCTCGAAGGTGCGTGCAACGTGCGCGCACCTCGTGATTTTTCTTTATAAAAAATTTTTTGGGGGCCCTTCGGGGTCCTTCAGGGACCCCCTGAGAAGGCCTAGGGGGTCCGTAAATCTCTACCCTGCCCTCTTTTCACGTTCTCCACTTTTGTTTTTGACTCACTTCTGCCTCGAGGGTGCGTGCAATGTGCGCGCACCTCGCGATTTTTTTTTTTTAATTGGATTTTTGCCCTTCGGAGTCCTTCAGGGACCCCATGAGAAGGCCTAGGGGGCCAGGGAGTCTCTTCCCTGCCTCCTTTTCATGTTTTTAAAAGCATTTACGAAAATCGGGTAAAACGTCATTCATATGCAACGGTTGCGCAACGTGCGCGCACCCATGCGCGCACGTAGAGTCATGTGACTTGAAAACAACACTTTTGATTGGTTTATAGTAGTTTCTTTTCCAAATCTTCAAAAACCCAACCCACTTCCCTCACAATCTGTTTCACTTCTTTGAGAGAAGCATCTTCAGGATTTTTCTACTAGGTTTGAAAATGGAAGAACAGCAGCCACAGGAATCTTCAGACTCTGAAGTCGACCAGAACCAGAACAACCAAAGTTAAAGAAGACAAAAGAGTCTTTTATTTGGAAACATTTTTCATACCCTGAGGGGCAAAAAAAGGTGAATGCCCCAAAGGTGACTTGTAACATCTGTTGATCTGTTCTATCAAGAGGTGATCCCACCAAACAATATTCTTTTAGTATACATACAATGATGCGGCATCTAAAGAATGTTCATCCCAACAATTATGCTCGGGCATCAACTCAAGCCCTTAGAGACAATCCTCCAGCTGCTGTCCCCAGCACTTCTTCTGCTGGAGCATCACCTTCTACAACTGCTTTGGATATCCGCCCGGATTTTGCGGATGTACACACACGCTGCAACTACTGCAATGAAATAATATGCTACGGAGAACAAATCATAGACTTAATCGTGGCAAAGATCAGGTAGCACAAATGCTCCCGGGGTTAATTTTTTTTCTTTTATTATTTTTGTTCCTGTTCCTGTTGAGCAGTTTTTGGTTACCTGATTTCTTTTTTGTCTCAGAAAACCCCAAAGAATATAAAATTGTTCCAAAAAAAAATCTTAAACAAAAAAAACAGTTCTTCTAAGAACTAACTTCACTTCTCCAAGAAGAGCTATATTTCTTATATACTGTCTCATACTTTTTTTGAATGAATGTGTAGTGTATAAATGAATGACTGAAATAACTGAATGAAGGGGAGGAAGAGACTGAGGGAATGAGTGAGGAAATGGGAGTATGGTGAGTGAGGAAAGGGGAGTGAAAGAGTGAATGAAAGAATGGGACTAAGGGTAGGGGAGTAAGGTAAGGGGAGTGAAAGAGTAAGGGAAGGGCAGTAAGGAAAGGAAAGTGAGGGAGGGGGAGTGAGAAAAGGGGAGCAGGAGACGGAGACAGGGAAGGGAAGTAAGAGACAGAGAGGGAGAAGTAGAGCATGGTAAAGGGAGTGAAGGTAAGAGAAGTAGAGTGACGTGAGGGAAGGGGTATGAGGATGAGAAAAGGGGGGGTAAGGGAAAGTGAGAGATGGGGAGTGAGGGAGAGAGAAGTGGAGTGAGGGGATGGAGGGAATTAGGAAAGGGGAGTAAGAGAAGGGGAGTCAGCATTTCAATGAGGGAAGGAGAATGAGGGGGAGTGAGGGAAAGAGAGCGGAAAAGGGAAGGGGTGTGAGATACAAACAGGAGGAAGTGTAGTGGGGGAAGGGGAGTGACGGTGAGTGAAGGGCAGTGACAGTTAGGGAAGGGGTAGGAGGGTGATGAAAGGGGAATGAGGGAGAAGAAATAAAATTAAGAGAGAAGGAAAGTGAGTGAGCGAGAATGGAGGAGTGGTAGAAAGACAGAGGAAAGAAGATTAAGGGTAAGGGAAAGAGAGGGGAAGAGTGAGAGAGAGAGAGAGCAAGGGACTAGGAGGGAGTGAGTCAGTTAGATTGAGTGAGACAGAGGGAGACAGGGAGAGAAACATGGAGGAAAAAAAAGTGAGAGAGGGAGTGAACGAAGGGGAGTAAGTGAGATGGAGTGAGGGAATGACGAAAGAGGAGTGAAGAAAAGGGAGTGAGGGAAGGGGAGTGAGGGAAAAGTACTGAGGGTGAGTGAAAGGCAGTAACAGTGAGAGAAGGGATATGAGGGTGACGAAGGGAGAATGAGAGAGAAGGAAGGAGAGTAAGAGACAGGAAAAGGGACTAAGGGATAAAGTAGGAGTGAAGGAAACAGAAAGGGAAAGAGAGGAAGGGTGAGGGAGAGAGAGAGAGTGAGAGAGACAGAGAGGAAGAGCGAGTGACTGAGAGGGAGTGAAGCGGTTAGACTGAGTGAGACAGAGGGAAAGAGGGAGAGAGAAATGGAATGAAGGGGAGTGAGGGACTGAAGGAATGGGAGTTAGCAAAAGGGAATGAGGAAAGGGAAATAAGGGAAGGGGACTGACTGATTTAGTGAGGGAAAGAGAGTGAGGGGGGTGAGGGAATGGGAGCAGGAGAAAGGGAATGGGAATGATGCACAGAGAGGAGAATATGAAGTAGGGGAAGAGGAGTAAGATTGACTGAAGGGCAGTGACAGTGAGGGAAGGGATACGAGGGTAAGGGAAGGGGAGTGAGGGAAAAAGAAGCATATTAAGAGAGAGGAAAAAGTAGTGAGTGAGAGAGAAGAATTTATGGAAAGAGAGAGGAAAGAAAAGGAAGAGTGATGGAGAGAGAGGGAGACAGTGAGACAGAGAAAGAGAGGGAGAGTGAGGGACTGTGAGGGAATGAGGCAGTTATAGTGACTGAGACAGAGAAAGAGACTTAGAGACGGATGGAGGAAAGGGGAGTGAGTGAGGGAATAAAGGAAGGGGAGTGAGCGAAAGGAAGTGAGGGAATAAGAGAAGGGGAGTGACTGAAAGTGAGTGAGGGGGAAGAGAGAAAAGAGTGAGGTATAAAGCAAAAGAAGGGTAGTGAGGGAGCAGCAGAAGTTAAGTGAGGGTGAGGGAAGGGTACTGATGGTGAGAGAAAGAGTGTAAAGGTAAATGAAGGGGAGTAAGGAGAGTGAGGGAAGGGGAATAAGATGAGTAAAGAAAGGAGACTAAGGGACAGAGTGAAGAAAGTGGAAAGGAGAAAGAGAAATAAGAGAGTGATGAGGAAGTATTTTTTGTTTGTCATATTTACCTTATAAGTAATGAAAGGTTATTAATATATTTTTTATAAATATAATATCTGTGGAAGAGAAGAACAAATTGAGTTATAATATATATTTCACAATACAAAATAATTTGTACAATATGTTATCTATGTTATTTTGCTGTTCTCAGAATATATTGAATTTCACTGAAAATAGTGAGTTCAATAGTACTCATCATATAACAGCGGGCAAAAAAAAAGACAATCAATAAGATTCATTAATAATGTAAAAAGTAGAAAAAACATATCTTAAATGTTTTTTTCGAACAGCAATTTCTTACGTAAATATCTCCAACAATCACAAAGTAACAAAACATTATTACTTCTTTTTTATACACTCTAAATAAAGTTATATACAAACATATGCTAACAACATTTACCCGCAATGGTCATTTTTTGTTTCAAATACCATTCCTCATGGCCAAATAGTATGTGTGAAATCCTTAGTTTGGAAGATACTTAATAGTATTCTTAAGCGTCCGTTTCCCATTCTTCTGAATCAAAGGCACCAACATCTTTTGTACCATCTAACAATGGTTATACTTCCACCCGATGCTATTTATCATGTACATAGAATCTTAAACAATTAGCATGCTATCAGAATCTCAATATCATCTGGTATGCCGATGACACTCTGCTCATCCTTTATCTTACCATAGAGCTGTATACCATTAAAAGAAACCTCTACAAGGGAATAAAAAATGTCACCAACATCTCCAACAACTACAACAAATCTAAAACACCTCTGCCTCACTGATGATCAACATCTCCTGTGATAGCCACATCACCCACTATCTGATACACTTACACTACCTCTACATCAACTACAAGAATTTTTTGAACCTGATCACCCTCACTCACAAAGTACTTTTCAACACCAGACTACCCTTTCTTAACAGCAGTAATTTTCCCGGGCCAATTATTTTTCCTAAAATTTGGGTTGTAAAAACACTAGGTAAGAATTTGGTAAGTCATAAGGCAAACGTTGTTTAAAAATCAATTGAGTATCATTACAATGAGTCCAGCCTTTTGTACATTTTAAATAAGCTGTGTAATGTCCTGATGTTGTAGAAGGACCATCATGGAAAATAATTGCTACAGTTACAAAAGTTTTTCCTGATATTGATAGTTGAGAAGCCACAACATTTTTTATTAAAGTTGTCAGTTTTCTTCCATCAGGTCTGCATCGTTGCAGCATTAAAATGACATACTGTCCATATCTTTGTATAAATAATGTAGATAACATTTGTGAGTTACATTGGGTACAGACCATGTTTTGATTTGCTTCTCTAACTAGGTTATTAAAAGACACTGATTTGCAGTCTGGTAAAGTCAAATATATAAATCTTTCAGTGTCTATTTTAGTACTACTTGAAAACGAACAATTGTCACAGTCATGTTGCCATTGATAAGAAAGGCCAAAAAGATTTTCAATATCTATACCTTCATCTTGCAATACAACAAGCATATACATTAGAAATTCCTGACAATCTTGCTGAATATTCTGTGAAAATTGATTTAAACCAGAACATATGTCTAAAACATTTCGAATATCAGAAACACTTTCTATTTTAGTTTTATCACTACTACATTTCTCAAACACAGAATTCAACAAACAACAACATATTTTGTCCCGATTTTCAACAATTTGTTGTAGTAAAGTTTCAAGAAAAAAAAAAACATTAACCACTACATTAGCATAGCAGTTGACACCAGAACTGCTTTCTAACTGAATACCAACAACCTCTTCAATAAAATACTTTTTCTTTTTGGTTACTATCACTGGTTCATCTAGTTTTTTTCTTTTCTCTGCAACCTCGCTACAATTTTTCTCATATCTTTTTTTTCGACTTACCACACGCTTCTCAAATACTGGATATTGAGGTAAATTGGGAGCATGTTCTCTTCTTAACCTATTATACTCTTTTACACAATTTATATCTGCACTAATCTTTGTGTCCTCAAAATCAATCAGGTATAATCCAGATAAAGTTATGACTCGAGATAAAGCAACATATGCCATACCCTATTCAAACACAGTACTTCCAATATTCACCAAAGCACAATCTACACTTAAGCCTTGAGATTTATGAATAGTCACCGCATATGCAAAACAGGAAACTGTTTTCGGCGGACATATAAATCTTTTACAAGCAAAAATCGAACTGAACAACGACTCAATTGTTGTACTTCTTCAATTTCATCAAATTTGATTTTCAAAAATTCAATGTCATCTCTTTTTTGGGTAATTCACAAAATCAACAACATTACCCATTGCTCCATTTACTAAATCTCATTCCACATGTAAATTACGTCGTAAAATTACCCGACAATTTATACATGCATATAGATTCTTTTCTAAACCAGAAGTTTTAGATATTGATTTCCCTAAAGAATACAATTTTGACTTCAACTTTTCTGACAAAATAATAGTAGCTCCTTCATGCTCTATTCTATCAATAGCTTCCAGTTTTATAATTTCTTGATTTTCTAACTTTAGCATTTTTTCATTGAATATTGAACATTCTTGCAGAGTTGGCATCAAGCATATCACTGATTTCTTTTCTGCAATTTTTTTTATATATGTTCTCTGGGAGAATATTTTTGTTCGGAAACAAATTTGTAAGTAATCGTGCCTGTAAAGCTTCTTTGCCATGTTCACTCACTTTTCCAATTCTTATATCTTCAAGAATACTTTTATAATCAGCGTCCTTTGCCTGACGCATATTTGTAATGAGTTCTGAATATTTGAAATATGACCAAATATTAACATTTCCAATGCTTCCCAGGCACTTTCTGGTGTCTTCATGTGTAACTGTTTTAAATACTGGTTGTCCTTTCACAGGTGTTAGTTGTAGTAGATCTCCAAAAACTATGACGTGTTTGCCTCCAAATAACACATGATACTCTGTTTTAAGGATTTGTTGCATTCTTAAATGCACAAAGGGAAGCATTAAATTTGATACCATGCTTACCTCATCAATAATGAGAAGTTTCATTTTTTTTAAGACTCTAGAAACTTCACAACAAGCTTCTCCAGATAGCTTGTGGTATTCTAATTTATTTTCATGCTCTACTGGCAGCATCAATAAACGATGTGAAGTAATCCCTTTTATGTTATGTGCTGCCAACCCAGTTGGAGCAGTAACAACACAAGAGAGTGACGACTCAGTTCTTTTCTGTAGATAAGTTGCAATTCCTTTAATTAGAAAACTTTTTCCAGTTCCTGCTTCTCCACTCACGTACAGTCGGACAGGTTTAAATGACTTACATGAGCACTCTTTTTTCTCATGATATAAACCATGCTCAATCTGTTCTGTCACGGGATCATATATTTGTTTATGCTCAACATTTAGTTGTTTTTCCAATTCTTCTAAGTTTATTACATACTCTTGAGCTTGTTTCATTGCTGTTTCCACCTCATCCATGGCAGTTGCTGCTTCATTTTGAATAACTGGTTCTCCTAGTGGATCCTGACTCAACGAAGCAGAACTTTGACTGTCTTGAGAACTGTCACTAGCAACCTCGTTGCAATTGTAGCTTCTTGCTGTATTTCATCGTTCAACATTTTCAGATAATTAGTAAAAACAGGACATTCTATAGTATTTTTAGTTGCATTGAATGAATCTTCATAACTGTCAAAATTTCAAAGTAGTTCCAGTTCTGTTTGCAATGGCTTAAAGAGTTGCAAAAGAGCTAAATAGTAAAATTCCCTTTTGTCAGGAGTTTCGCAACTCAGTTTTCGGTGATTAATCAAATGTCCTTTTCTTTGTTTCACTAAACATCCTTCAGATCCAATCACAGCATATACTCCTTTATTGATATCTTCTGTTATATTCCTCTTAAAAGTATAGCTTTGCAGTACTTCATAGAGACAAATGTTCTGAAGATGATTACTTCTATTTGGATAGTATGTATCCAACATATTTGTCTTCAAAATATCTGTACTGTCTGGTTCTCTCTCTGCTAAATACTCAATTTCTTCTACAGATTTCAAAACTCGGTTTCGTGTTCTTCCAAGACCTAAACTCACCCAAATGATTGTTCTAGATTTGGAGTACAGACTTGCAGATGATAAGCGATCTGAACATTCATATGCTCCGATTTCTCGATGAGACAACATCTTCAAACTGTAGCTGTACAATTTCTTAATTAGGCTCTTTTCATGAGAAATTTCTTCCTACATTTCCTTTAGTTCCGTCTTTTCAGATTTAGTAATGTAAGACGTTACATATCGAGCCCCAGCAATGGAGTTGTCTGCAACATATTGAATATCCATGTTAGCATTCCACATGGACAAAATGACTGGGTTATAGTCATTTATGTATTTTGACTCTTCATTTCTTCCTAAGTTTTAGGTATTTTTCGGTGATTTTCTTGTGACAGTATGTCGCAAAGATGACATAAAATCGTTCACTCTACCTTTTGATAATACTGGACGTGGAAATGCAAATCGACATTCTGTGTAGAACTTATCCTTAGATTTGTACTTTCGACTACAGTATTTTCCACAACGATGGGTTTGAAACCGTAAGACCATGGGCCCGATGTAGGTAATTTAATTTTACCACTTCTTAAATACCGAACAATACCGATTCGGTATTTAAGAAGTGGTAAAATGGAGTGGGGGATGTAGGTATTTCAGAATCAGTAAATACCGAATCGTTGAGATTCGGTATTTACCGATTCTGTAGATACCGATTTGGTAATGCCCATTGATTCCTATGGGCATTGAAGCCCATAGGAATCAATGGGCAATACCGAATCGGTGTTTACCGATTCGGTAAATACCGATTGCAGCAAGGGTGCAGGGGTGTCACTTTTACCCCAAATACACGCATGTGTGCCATGTGGCACACAGACATGCCCTAAGGGCATGTCTGTCTGTCACATGGCACAGGTGTGCATGCACAGATGTGCATGTACACCTGTATTCGGTATTTTATCACCCAATAGGATTGGGTGGTAAAATACCGAATTCTGAAGGCCTGTAGCACTGTAAACAGTGCTACCTACATCTGGAATTTACCGAATCGGTAAAATTACCGATTCGGTATTTTACAGAATCGGTAAATTTACCAATTCGGTAAATTTACAGATTGTTCAAAAGATTGCCTCCTACATCTCAATCACCAAATACCGGTCAGTAACGGCCGAATTTGGCCGTTACCGACCGGTATTTGGTGACCTACATCGGGCCCCTGATGTCTTAAATTCTTTTCTACTGTACTTTTGGGTACATCACATGTAGAATATTGTTCAATAAAACTCATCACTGTGCCATCTGAATCTGTTCCAAATTTGGGGGCATCTTTGATCCATATCAGCATATGTATGTGAGGAGCACCTCTTGCTTGATACTCCTTTCTCCAAAAGAAATCCAGAACCTCTCCAAGAGGAGGATTTTTTTTGTGATAAAAGACATCATAGCTTCAAATCTATGATTGAAATACTTGCATACATTAACTGGATCCAAAGAGCACAGTTCGCCAGGTGTCTTGTATTCTATATTTTCTATGTTAGCATTTGCCTCTCAAAGAAATTGAAGTAAATCTTCCCAAGCATACTCTGCACAGCTTAGAGTAAGGAACCATGTAGGAGTTCCTAAGTTTCTTAGCATACATTTCAATTCCCCATGATGACGGTACCAATACTCATTAGTACCACGCTGACATGCCATGAGATTAATTAGCTGACATTCCAAAACAGTATCTTTCTGTTGGACTTTATCCATAAAGTCATTTGCCGAAACATTTTGCAAATGTACTCCACTTTTTAGTATATGGTTCACTGCATAAGAAAGTCGCTCTCAAACAAAAGATGAAACAAATATGGAATACATTGGCGAAACCTTGGATCTTCTGCATATAATCTTGAAGTCCGGTATTCAGATGCAGGAATCTGCACAGGTCGTTTATCATATCGTCCACCTTTGCCTGTTGGAAATAACTGAGGGAAGCAACGAGCTTCCAAGCTTTCTTCCCATACACTAATGGGACTTCCTTTTGCTTCTTTCATTTGAAATAACTCAATAGTATTTCCCATCACTTCTTTAGAGTGAAGTGGATGCGCACTATAATGTTCATAAATTTCTTCAGTTCTGGACACATCCACTTTTCAATTTGTCCAGTTGTCAAATCACTCTCCTCTTCTACAGTTGTTTCCTCTTCTCCTACATATACATTTTTATAGTATTGATTATTTTTTACCAAATACAACGTTGCCTTTTTCACTTTCCTAACATCCACTAATTCTTGCCAGATTTTCTTACTCTTCGTAGGAACGCCATTAACTAGAATAAATAGAGGTTCCTCTTCCACATTTTCTACACCAATTGTTTCAATATTTTTCTTTACGTCTAGAGGCAAATATACAACTCTTCCCTTTAATCCTCTCTGTAAATCTGAAGGAGGCAATTTCCCTGTCTTAGGCTCCATGCGAACAATAGCCTGAAATGGATGCACACGTTGAATAAGAATAGACTCATAAGTATTTAAATCCATCAGTTCAGAAGGTATATTTACCAACTCAAAATTATTATGTACAGCTCTAGCAGGCATCTTATTTTCATCTAATTTATTATAACAATATTTACAAATATGTTGATCAGAACCCAAATCAAAACAATTCTCTACCAACAAATACGTTGCAAATTCCTTCCACTCATTATTATTCTCTTTTTCACTTTTTAAATATAGATCAACTAACCTGGTCTGATTTGTATAATGAATTCGTCTACAACAAATACAAGAAAAGTTTGGCTTTTCACCTGAAATGACCTTAAACCTTGTAATTTGTTGCTCAAAATTTTCTGTACTAAAATTCTGTACATTTTCTTCCACATTTCCTTCTATTAATGTATCTGTTTCTGCACTGTCTTCTTCAGGACCAAAGTAACTAACCTCAATTTCTTCACAAATGTTTATTACATCTAGCACAGATCCATGCAAAAGAGCACTGTTTAACTGTTTTAGCTTAAGTGCTGGACTTTTTGCATAATACATCCTTCTCACTAATTTCCTCACTTGAGTATGATGCACTGCTAACATCCTGAAATGGTGAAAAACACCCTGACATACTTTTTTAGAAAGACAAGCCACAGAATGACCTTGCAATCCCGTTTCTTTTCTCACTCTGCAAGGGTCTAATTCTTGCAACATCTTAATCTTTTGTTTAACACTTTTCTTAATATACTTACATAAGAAATTGGGAAAAAAATCAATTGAATCCTGTCGTACACTACAAATACTACTACAATTCCAAGTGTACACTGGAGCCTTAGGACGTCTCCCTAAAACTTCATTAGGTAACACCTCTTCTGCATTTCTAGGAACAATCTTCTCTTTTTCAATTGGACATCCATTCCTAACCTCATAAGCTCGACCACTGGTGTCAACTGCATGCAACAAATCATTACTCTGAAAGTAACTCTCTTCATTAAAAAACGGCTCACAACTTGAACTATGTTTAAATTCTCCAGAAAAAACATTACAAAAATTAGTTCTTTAATTAGTCTTTTCCACTTACTTTTGGCCTTCATAACATTGATTGGCTTATCTAGTGTTCAAATATATTGATTACTAAAATAAACAATTTATTTTTAATTGAAAAGCCTTCTCAACGATACTTTTAATTTTGTTTTTTCTTATAAAAAGCTGTTTTTCTTTTACAATTCTTTATATTTTTTAATAAATTTAAAACAACTCTGTTATAAAACATATGCTTGCGAATTTCGACAAACTGATTTTTTCGTCTTTTACTATACACAATTTCTTTATCACAGACTTTTCCATCATTTTTCTTTTTTGTCTGGTTTTTCTTTGTAGTTACAGATGTTTTTTTTTTCAGATTCTCCACACTTTTTTTACTTTGTGTTATAAAATCCTTTGTTATCTTACCAGGAGCTTTCTTCTTTTTTTCCACACATTGCTGTGTAGATAAATCTTGTACTTCTTTTTTCTTGGAAAAATAAGCCTGTTTATATCTTTTTCTTCTCTCACTCTTTGAAGGCATGTTGTTTTTTCTTTCTGTAGATAATTAAAATCTGTTGTGAAGAAAAATAACATGTTAATTTTTTTTTTTTACAATTATAGACCACTACTAGCATACTACATAGCAATCAGAAACACTATGGGGTCCATTATTCCCCCCCACCATATTAGAATGGTGGGGGGGACCACGGCAGAGCAAAACACCGCCCGCCACTTTTCCGCCCCGGTCGCATTGCGGCGGGGGCAGAAAATGATTAATATGGTGGCGGTGTCAAGCAGACACCGCCAGCCATATTATGATAGGCATTTTGGCAAGCCTTTCTGTGGCAGAAAGGCAGGCGGTCTTCACTCTGGGGGCCCTCTGTGGGCCGCCAGAGTGAAGGTGGGTAGAGGCATGCACACAGGGGCGTACCTGTGATACCCCCCCACATTTGCATATACAAAGCGGCAGGCACCGCGCGGTGCCTGCCGCTTTGTTTAGGTAAATGCTGCAAAGCAATTTTTGTATTGTGGCGGGCGGTGCAGAGGGCTCCGCTCGCCACAATACTGAAAATACAGGATGTGCCCGCCACTGTGGCGGGCACATCCTAATGTCCCCCCACGGGACCCCCGTCCTTATGGCGGGCGGTCCCGTTTACCAATGGGATGGCGGGCGGGCAAAGTCCGCCCGCCATCCTAATGGACCCCATAATGTTGTAAAGTCTGGTACACTCCATAAGTAATTTTAAGGCACAGCAGCAGTGTTCGGGCAGTGTAGGAGATCATGCAGGGAGTGCTGTTTCAGGGTTTACGGCAGTGCAGTGGTGTTTGAACATTATTGGGGCATTCGCTGAGAATGGTGTTTCAGGGTTTAGAGCAGTGCAGTAGTGTTGAAAGAGTTTAGCAGGATTTCCAAGTGTTTAAGAGTTTACTACAGTGCAGTGGTGTTCAAGCAGTGTAGGGTTTCAAGGTGGAATGAACGTAGAAATGAACATTCACTGAAATGATTACTATATGCTACAGAGAGAGTTGCTATGGCATTTCTACAGCACACCCAGGATCTGTATTACACAGTATGGAGACTATTTGGGAATTGAGAGGCCTGACACACATGCTGCATAGGACTTTCTACCAGTACATGTCCTAAAGCCTGACTCACTTCATGAGGTTCTGAGCAAAGGTCTATCCTATGTCCCTACAGCTCCACCCAACAAGTTTGTCTTGAAGACAGAACTATATAGTTTCTTTAGAAAAATAAGACTGCGATACTATTTCAGAAACTTGACCACACAACAGAGAACATCAGTGACGGGCTTGAGGGAACCCTCAACTTTTTTCCCTCCTACATATGCGATGAGCAACAAAATCTTAGCGTTTGAAAACGTAGTCATACGCGATGTGGAAAGAGTGGTCAACCAACCCAAATACACCAGGTTCAACCTAAGTAGAGATGAGAAGACGGCTCTGCTTACCCTTCAAAACAACAAGGAGGTGGTCATAAAGCCCGCCAGCAAAGGTGGTGTGATTGTCGTACAGGATCTGCAGAAGTACAAGGGAGAAATCTATAGACAATTGATGGATGGAGTGAGTTATCAAAAACTCAGGAGTGACCCATCGAAAGCACTCACGCAAGAAATCCTACAAATCACTCAGAATAGATTAGAAGAAGGATTCATCTCTGATCAAGAATTCAAATTTCTTAACCAAAGCCACCCACGCCTCCCGACGATATACACGCTCCCTAAGGTTCATAAGGATATGAATAACCCACCGGGACGACCGATCGTATCGGGATGTGGATCGATGCTCGAACCCCTATGTAAATATATAGACTTTTTTCTAAAGCCAATTGCTGAGAACACCAAGGCATATCTAAGGGACACAACCCAAGCTATAAATCTGGTTGATGAAAGACCTTTTGATCCCACAAGACAACTGTTGGTAACATGTGACATTGTGTGACTTTATACGAGCATCCCTCAAGAGGATGCTTTGAGAGTCATTGAGAGGGCCCTGGACAAAAGGACGGCGCCAGTACCTGTGCCAACTAACTTCATTGTAGACCTTTTAAGGATTGCAATGATGAAGAACTTCTTCATGTTTCAGGACGAATTCTTCCTCCAAACAAAGGGTGTAGCGATGGGGGCCACTTTTGCCCCAGACTTGGCAATATTTTTCATGGACGACTTTGAAAATAGGTTCATCTTTAATGAAAGCAATCCCTATAGTGCCAACCTGGATTTATGGGTCCGATACATCGAAGATGTGTTCAGCATTTGGAACGGGAACATCACTGACCTAACAGCCTTCCATGTATGGCTCAATCAAAGGAATCCGGATATACAATTCACTCTTCAGTCCAGCGAGAAAGAAATTGCATTCCTTGATATTAAGATTCATACAGGTAACAACATACTACAGACCACCCTGTATAGGATAGGGTGGTAAAATACCGAATTCTGAAGGCCTGTAGCACTGTAAACAGTGCTACCTACATCTGGAATTTACCGAATCGGTAAAATTACCGATTCGGTATTTTACAGAATCGGTAAATTTACCAATTCGGTAAATTTACAGATT
This sequence comes from Lissotriton helveticus, assembly GCF_964261635.1. Classification (NCBI taxonomy): domain Eukaryota; kingdom Metazoa; phylum Chordata; class Amphibia; order Caudata; family Salamandridae; genus Lissotriton; species Lissotriton helveticus. The sequence continues at coordinate 484,589,980 of NC_136067.1, read as the reverse complement.
GTTCAAAAGATTGCCTCCTACATCTCAATCACCAAATACCGGTCAGTAACGGCTGAATTCGGCCGTTACCGACCGGTATTTGGTGACCTACATCGGGCCCCTGATGTCTTAAATTCTTTTCTACTGTACTTTTGGGTACATCACATGTAGAATATTGTTCAATAAAACTCATCACTGTGCCATCTGAATCTGTTCCAAATTTGGGGGCATCTTTGATCCATATCAGCATATGTATGTGAGGAGCACCTCTTGCTTGATACTCCTTTCTCCAAAAGAAATCCAGAACCTCTCCAAGAGGAGGATTTTTTTGTGATAAAAGACATCATAGCTTCAAATCTATGATTGAAATACTTGCATACATTAACTGGATCCAAAGAGCACAGTTCGCCAGGTGTCTTGTATTCTATATTTTCTATGTTAGCATTTGCCTCTCAAAGAAATTGAAGTAAATCTTCCCAAGCATACTCTGCACAGCTTAGAGTAAGGAACCATGTAGGAGTTCCTAAGTTTCTTAGCATACATTTCAATTCCCCATGATGACGGTACCAATACTCATTAGTACCACGCTGACATGCCATGAGATTAATTAGCTGACATTCCAAAACAGTATCTTTCTGTTGGACTTTATCCATAAAGTCCTTTGCCGAAACATTTTGCAAATGTACTCCACTTTTTAGTATATGGTTCACTGCATAAGAAAGTCGCTCTCAAACAAAAGATGAAACAAATATGGAATACATTGGCGAAACCTTGGATCTTCTGCATATAATCTTGAAGTCCGGTATTCAGATGCAGGAATCTGCACAGGTCGTTTATCATATCGTCCACCTTTGCCTGTTGGAAATAACTGAGGGAAGCAACGAGCTTCCAAGCTTTCTTCCCATACACTAATGGGACTTCCTTTTGCTTCTTTCATTTGAAATAACTCAATAGTATTTCCCATCACTTCTTTAGAGTGAAGTGGATGCGCACTATAATGTTCATAAATTTCTTCAGTTCTGGACACATCCACTTTTCAATTTGTCCAGTTGTCAAATCACTCTCCTCTTCTACAGTTGTTTCCTCTTCTCCTACATATACATTTTTATAGTATTGAATATTTTTTACCAAATACAACGTTGCCTTTTTCACTTTCCTAACATCCACTAATTCTTGCCAGATTTTCTTACTCTTCGTAGGAACGCCATTAACTAGAATAAATAGAGGTTCCTCTTCCACATTTTCTACACCAATTGTTTCAATATTTTTCTTTACGTCTAGAGGCAAATATACAACTCTTCCCTTTAATCCTCTCTGTAAATCTGAAGGAGGCAATTTCCCTGTCTTAGGCTCCATGCGAACAATAGCCTGAAATGGATGCACACGTTGAATAAGAATAGACTCATAAGTATTTAAATCCATCAGTTCAGAAGGTATATTTACCAACTCAAAATTATTATGTACAGCTCTAGCAGGCATCTTATTTTCATCTAATTTATTATAACAATATTTACAAATATGTTGATCAGAACCCAAATCAAAACAATTCTCTACCAACAAATACGTTGCAAATTCCTTCCACTCATTATTATTCTCTTTTTCACTTTTTAAATATAGATCAACTAACCTGGTCTGATTTGTATAATGAATTCGTCTACAACAAATACAAGAAAAGTTTGGCTTTTCACCTGAAATGACCTTAAACCTTGTAATTTGTTGCTCAAAATTTTCTGTACTAAAATTCTGTACATTTTCTTCCACATTTCCTTCTATTAATGTATCTGTTTCTGCACTGTCTTCTTCAGGACCAAAGTAACTAACCTCAATTTCTTCACAAATGTTTATTACATCTAGCACAGATCCATGCAAAAGAGCACTGTTTAACTGTTTTAGCTTAAGTGCTGGACTTTTTGCATAATGCATCCTTCTCACTAATTTCCTCACTTGAGTATGATGCACTGCTAACATCCTGAAATGGTGAAAAACACTCTGACATACTTTTTTAGAAAGACAAGCCACAGAATGACCTTGCAATCCCGTTTCTTTTCTCACTCTGCAAGGGTCTAATTCTTGCAACATCTTAATCTTTTGTTTAACACTTTTCTTAATATACTTACATAAGAAATTGGGAAAAAAATCAATTGAATCCTGTCGTACACTACAAATACTACTACAATTCCAAGTGTACACTGGAGCCTTAGGACGTCTCCCTAAAACTTCATTAGGTAACACCTCTTCTGCATTTTTAGGAACAATCTTCTCTTTTTCAATTGGACATCCATTCCTAACCTCATAAGCTCGACCACTGGTGTCAACTGCATGCAACAAATCATTACTCTGAAAGTAACTCTCTTCATTAAAAAACGGCTCACAACTTGAACTATGTTTAAATTCTCCAGAAAAAACATTACAAAAATTAGTTCTTTAATTAGTCTTTTCCACTTACTTTTGGCCTTCATAACATTGATTGGCTTATCTAGTGTTCGAATTTATTGATTACTAAAATAAACAATTTATTTTTAATTGAAAAGCCTTCTCAACGATACTTTCAATTTTGTTTTTTCTTATAAAAAGCTGTTTTTCTTTTACAATTCTTTATATTTTTTAATAAATTTAAAACAACTCTGTTATAAAACATATGCTTGCGAATTTCGACAAACTGATTTTTTCGTCTTTTACTATACACAATTTCTTTATCACAGACTTTTCCATCATTTTTCTTTTTTGTCTGGTTTTTCTTTGTAGTTACAGATGTTTTTTTTTTCAGATTCTCCACACTTTTTTTACTTTGTGTTATAAAATCCTTTGTTATCTTACCAGGAGCTTTCTTCTTTTTTTCCACACATTGCTGTTTAGATAAATCTTGTACTTCTTTTTTCTTGGAAAAATAAGCCTGTTTATATCTTTTTCTTCTCTCACTCTTTGAAGGCATGTTGTTTTTTCTTTCTGTAGATAATTAAAATCTGTTGTGAAGAAAAATAACATGTTAATTTTTTTTTTTACAATTATAGACCACTACTAGCATACTACATAGCAATCAGAAACACTATGGGGTCCATTATTCCCCCCCACCATATTAGAATGGTGGGGGGGACCACGGCAGAGCAAAACACCGCCCGCCACTTTTCCGCCCCGGTCGCATTGCGGCGGGGGCAGAAAATGATTAATATGGTGGCGGTGTCAAGCAGACACCGCCAGCCATATTATGATAGGCATTTTGGCAAGCCTTTCTGTGGCAGAAAGGCAGGCGGGCTTCACTCTGGGGGCCCTCTGTGGGCCGCCAGAGTGAAGGTGGGTAGAGGCATGCACACAGGGGCGTACCTGTGATACCCCCCCACATTTGCATATACAAAGCGGCAGGCACCGCGCGGTGCCTGCCGCTTTGTTTAGGTAAATGCTGCAAAGCAATTTTTGTATTGTGGCGGGCGGTGCAGAGGGCTCCGCTCGCCACAATACTGAAAATACAGGATGTGCCCGCCACTGTGGCGGGCACATCCTAATGTCCCCCCACGGGACCCCCGTCCTTATGGCGGGCGGTCCCGTTTACCAATGGGATGGCGGGCGGGCAAAGTCCGCCCGCCATCCTAATGGACCCCATAATGTTGTAAAGTCTGGTACACTCCATAAGTAATTTTAAGGCACAGCAGCAGTGTTCGGGCAGTGTAGGAGATCATGCAGGGAGTGCTGTTTCAGGGTTTACGGCAGTGCAGTGGTGTTTGAACATTATTGGGGCATTCGCTGAGAATGGTGTTTCAGGGTTTAGAGCAGTGCAGTAGTGTTGAAAGAGTTTAGCAGGATTTCCAAGTGTTTAAGAGTTTACTACAGTGCAGTGGTGTTCAAGCAGTGTAGGGTTTCAAGGTGGAATGGACGTAGAAATGAAAATTCACTGAAATGATTACTATATGCTACAGAGAGAGTTGCTATGGCATTTCTACAGCACACCCAGGATCTGTATTACACAGTATGGAGACTATTTGGGAATTGAGAGGCCTGACACACATGCTGCATAGGACTTTCTACCAGTACATGTCCTAAAGCCTGACTCACTTCATGAGGTTCTGAGCAAAGGTCTATCCTATGTCCCTACAGCTCCACCCAACAAGTTTGTCTTGAAGACAGAACTATATAGTTTCTTTAGAAAAATAAGACTGCGATACTATTTCAGAAACTTGACCACACAACAGAGAACATCAGTGACGGGCTTGAGGGAACCCTCAACTTTTTTCCCTCCTACATATGCGATGAGCAACAAAATCTTAGCGTTTGAAAACGTAGTCATACGCGATGTGGAAAGAGTGGTCAACCAACCCAAATACACCAGGTTCAACCTAAGTAGAGATGAGAAGACGGCTCTGCTTACCCTTCAAAACAACAAGGAGGTGGTCATAAAGCCCGCCAGCAAAGGTGGTGTGATTGTCGTACAGGATCTGCAGAAGTACAAGGGAGAAATCTATAGACAATTGATGGATGGAGTGAGTTATCAAAAACTCAGGAGTGACCCATCGAAAGCACTCACGCAAGAAATCCTACAAATCACTCAGAATAGATTAGAAGAAGGATTCATCTCTGATCAAGAATTCAAATTTCTTAACCAAAGCCACCCACGCCTCCCGACGATATACACGCTCCCTAAGGTTCATAAGGATATGAATAACCCACCGGGACGACCGATCGTATCGGGATGTGGATCGATGCTCGAACCCCTATGTAAATATATAGACTTTTTTCTAAAGCCAATTGCTGAGAACACCAAGGCATATCTAAGGGACACAACCCAAGCTATAAATCTGGTTGATGAAAGACCTTTTGATCCCACAAGACAACTGTTGGTAACATGTGACATTGTGTGACTTTATACGAGCATCCCTCAAGAGGATGCTTTGAGAGTCATTGAGAGGGCCCTGGACAAAAGGACGGCGCCAGTACCTGTGCCAACTAACTTCATTGTAGACCTTTTAAGGATTGCAATGATGAAGAACTTCTTCATGTTTCAGGACGAATTCTTCCTCCAAACAAAGGGTGTAGCGATGGGGGCCACTTTTGCCCCAGACTTGGCAATATTTTTCATGGACGACTTTGAAAATAGGTTCATCTTTAATGAAAGCAATCCCTATAGTGCCAACCTGGATTTATGGGTCCGATACATCGAAGATGTGTTCAGCATTTGGAACGGGAACATCACTGACCTAACAGCCTTCCATGTATGGCTCAATCAAAGGAATCCGGATATACAATTCACTCTTCAGTCCAGCGAGAAAGAAATTGCATTCCTTGATATTAAGATTCATACAGGTAACAACATACTACAGACCACCCTGTATAGGATAGGGTGGTAAAATACCGAATTCTGAAGGCCTGTAGCACTGTAAACAGTGCTACCTACATCTGGAATTTACCGAATCGGTAAAATTACCGATTCGGTATTTTACAGAATCGGTAAATTTACCAATTCGGTAAATTTACAGATTGTTCAAAAGATTGCCTCCTACATCTCAATCACCAAATACCGGTCAGTAACGGCTGAATTCGGCCGTTACCGACCGGTATTTGGTGACCTACATCGGGCCCCTGATGTCTTAAATTCTTTTCTACTGTACTTTTGGGTACATCACATGTAGAATATTGTTCAATAAAACTCATCACTGTGCCATCTGAATCTGTTCCAAATTTGGGGGCATCTTTGATCCATATCAGCATATGTATGTGAGGAGCACCTCTTGCTTGATACTCCTTTCTCCAAAAGAAATCCAGAACCTCTCCAAGAGGAGGATTTTTTTGTGATAAAAGACATCATAGCTTCAAATCTATGATTGAAATACTTGCATACATTAACTGGATCCAAAGAGCACAGTTCGCCAGGTGTCTTGTATTCTATATTTTCTATGTTAGCATTTGCCTCTCAAAGAAATTGAAGTAAATCTTCCCAAGCATACTCTGCACAGCTTAGAGTAAGGAACCATGTAGGAGTTCCTAAGTTTCTTAGCATACATTTCAATTCCCCATGATGACGGTACCAATACTCATTAGTACCACGCTGACATGCCATGAGATTAATTAGCTGACATTCCAAAACAGTATCTTTCTGTTGGACTTTATCCATAAAGTCCTTTGCCGAAACATTTTGCAAATGTACTCCACTTTTTAGTATATGGTTCACTGCATAAGAAAGTCGCTCTCAAACAAAAGATGAAACAAATATGGAATACATTGGCGAAACCTTGGATCTTCTGCATATAATCTTGAAGTCCGGTATTCAGATGCAGGAATCTGCACAGGTCGTTTATCATATCGTCCACCTTTGCCTGTTGGAAATAACTGAGGGAAGCAACGAGCTTCCAAGCTTTCTTCCCATACACTAATGGGACTTCCTTTTGCTTCTTTCATTTGAAATAACTCAATAGTATTTCCCATCACTTCTTTAGAGTGAAGTGGATGCGCACTATAATGTTCATAAATTTCTTCAGTTCTGGACACATCCACTTTTCAATTTGTCCAGTTGTCAAATCACTCTCCTCTTCTACAGTTGTTTCCTCTTCTCCTACATATACATTTTTATAGTATTGAATATTTTTTACCAAATACAACGTTGCCTTTTTCACTTTCCTAACATCCACTAATTCTTGCCAGATTTTCTTACTCTTCGTAGGAACGCCATTAACTAGAATAAATAGAGGTTCCTCTTCCACATTTTCTACACCAATTGTTTCAATATTTTTCTTTACGTCTAGAGGCAAATATACAACTCTTCCCTTTAATCCTCTCTGTAAATCTGAAGGAGGCAATTTCCCTGTCTTAGGCTCCATGCGAACAATAGCCTGAAATGGATGCACACGTTGAATAAGAATAGACTCATAAGTATTTAAATCCATCAGTTCAGAAGGTATATTTACCAACTCAAAATTATTATGTACAGCTCTAGCAGGCATCTTATTTTCATCTAATTTATTATAACAATATTTACAAATATGTTGATCAGAACCCAAATCAAAACAATTCTCTACCAACAAATACGTTGCAAATTCCTTCCACTCATTATTATTCTCTTTTTCACTTTTTAAATATAGATCAACTAACCTGGTCTGATTTGTATAATGAATTCGTCTACAACAAATACAAGAAAAGTTTGGCTTTTCACCTGAAATGACCTTAAACCTTGTAATTTGTTGCTCAAAATTTTCTGTACTAAAATTCTGTACATTTTCTTCCACATTTCCTTCTATTAATGTATCTGTTTCTGCACTGTCTTCTTCAGGACCAAAGTAACTAACCTCAATTTCTTCACAAATGTTTATTACATCTAGCACAGATCCATGCAAAAGAGCACTGTTTAACTGTTTTAGCTTAAGTGCTGGACTTTTTGCATAATGCATCCTTCTCACTAATTTCCTCACTTGAGTATGATGCACTGCTAACATCCTGAAATGGTGAAAAACACTCTGACATACTTTTTTAGAAAGACAAGCCACAGAATGACCTTGCAATCCCGTTTCTTTTCTCACTCTGCAAGGGTCTAATTCTTGCAACATCTTAATCTTTTGTTTAACACTTTTCTTAATATACTTACATAAGAAATTGGGAAAAAAATCAATTGAATCCTGTCGTACACTACAAATACTACTACAATTCCAAGTGTACACTGGAGCCTTAGGACGTCTCCCTAAAACTTCATTAGGTAACACCTCTTCTGCATTTCTAGGAACAATCTTCTCTTTTTCAATTGGACATCCATTCCTAACCTCATAAGCTCGACCACTGGTGTCAACTGCATGCAACAAATCATTACTCTGAAAGTAACTCTCTTCATTAAAAAACGGCTCACAACTTGAACTATGTTTAAATTCTCCAGAAAAAACATTACAAAAATTAGTTCTTTAATTAGTCTTTTCCACTTACTTTTGGCCTTCATAACATTGATTGGCTTATCTAGTGTTCGAATTTATTGATTACTAAAATAAACAATTTATTTTTAATTGAAAAGCCTTCTCAACGATACTTTCAATTTTGTTTTTTCTTATAAAAAGCTGTTTTTCTTTTACAATTCTTTATATTTTTTAATAAATTTAAAACAACTCTGTTATAAAACATATGCTTGCGAATTTCGACAAACTGATTTTTTCGTCTTTTACTATACACAATTTCTTTATCACAGACTTTTCCATCATTTTTCTTTTTTGTCTGGTTTTTCTTTGTAGTTACAGATGTTTTTTTTTTCAGATTCTCCACACTTTTTTTACTTTGTGTTATAAAATCCTTTGTTATCTTACCAGGAGCTTTCTTCTTTTTTTCCACACATTGCTGTTTAGATAAATCTTGTACTTCTTTTTTCTTGGAAAAATAAGCCTGTTTATATCTTTTTCTTCTCTCACTCTTTGAAGGCATGTTGTTTTTTCTTTCTGTAGATAATTAAAATCTGTTGTGAAGAAAAATAACATGTTAATTTTTTTTTTTACAATTATAGACCACTACTAGCATACTACATAGCAATCAGAAACACTATGGGGTCCATTATTCCCCCCCACCATATTAGAATGGTGGGGGGGACCACGGCAGAGCAAAACACCGCCCGCCACTTTTCCGCCCCGGTCGCATTGCGGCGGGGGCAGAAAATGATTAATATGGTGGCGGTGTCAAGCAGACACCGCCAGCCATATTATGATAGGCATTTTGGCAAGCCTTTCTGTGGCAGAAAGGCAGGCGGGCTTCACTCTGGGGGCCCTCTGTGGGCCGCCAGAGTGAAGGTGGGTAGAGGCATGCACACAGGGGCGTACCTGTGATACCCCCCCACATTTGCATATACAAAGCGGCAGGCACCGCGCGGTGCCTGCCGCTTTGTTTAGGTAAATGCTGCAAAGCAATTTTTGTATTGTGGCGGGCGGTGCAGAGGGCTCCGCTCGCCACAATACTGAAAATACAGGATGTGCCCGCCACTGTGGCGGGCACATCCTAATGTCCCCCCACGGGACCCCCGTCCTTATGGCGGGCGGTCCCGTTTACCAATGGGATGGCGGGCGGGCAAAGTCCGCCCGCCATCCTAATGGACCCCATAATGTTGTAAAGTCTGGTACACTCCATAAGTAATTTTAAGGCACAGCAGCAGTGTTCGGGCAGTGTAGGAGATCATGCAGGGAGTGCTGTTTCAGGGTTTACGGCAGTGCAGTGGTGTTTGAACATTATTGGGGCATTCGCTGAGAATGGTGTTTCAGGGTTTAGAGCAGTGCAGTAGTGTTGAAAGAGTTTAGCAGGATTTCCAAGTGTTTAAGAGTTTACTACAGTGCAGTGGTGTTCAAGCAGTGTAGGGTTTCAAGGTGGAATGGACGTAGAAATGAAAATTCACTGAAATGATTACTATATGCTACAGAGAGAGTTGCTATGGCATTTCTACAGCACACCCAGGATCTGTATTACACAGTATGGAGACTATTTGGGAATTGAGAGGCCTGACACACATGCTGCATAGGACTTTCTACCAGTACATGTCCTAAAGCCTGACTCACTTCATGAGGTTCTGAGCAAAGGTCTATCCTATGTCCCTACAGCTCCACCCAACAAGTTTGTCTTGAAGACAGAACTATATAGTTTCTTTAGAAAAATAAGACTGCGATACTATTTCAGAAACTTGACCACACAACAGAGAACATCAGTGACGGGCTTGAGGGAACCCTCAACTTTTTTCCCTCCTACATATGCGATGAGCAACAAAATCTTAGCGTTTGAAAACGTAGTCATACGCGATGTGGAAAGAGTGGTCAACCAACCCAAATACACCAGGTTCAACCTAAGTAGAGATGAGAAGACGGCTCTGCTTACCCTTCAAAACAACAAGGAGGTGGTCATAAAGCCCGCCAGCAAAGGTGGTGTGATTGTCGTACAGGATCTGCAGAAGTACAAGGGAGAAATCTATAGACAATTGATGGATGGAGTGAGTTATCAAAAACTCAGGAGTGACCCATCGAAAGCACTCACGCAAGAAATCCTACAAATCACTCAGAATAGATTAGAAGAAGGATTCATCTCTGATCAAGAATTCAAATTTCTTAACCAAAGCCACCCACGCCTCCCGACGATATACACGCTCCCTAAGGTTCATAAGGATATGAATAACCCACCGGGACGACCGATCGTATCGGGATGTGGATCGATGCTCGAACCCCTATGTAAATATATAGACTTTTTTCTAAAGCCAATTGCTGAGAACACCAAGGCATATCTAAGGGACACAACCCAAGCCATAAATCTGGTTGATGAAAGACCTTTTGATCCCACAAGACAACTGTTGGTAACATGTGACATTGTGTCACTTTATACGAGCATCCCTCAAGAGGATGCTTTGAGAGTCATTGAGAGGGCCCTGGACAAAAGGACGGCGCCAGTACCTGTGCCAACTAACTTCATTGTAGACCTTTTAAGGATTGCAATGATGAAGAACTTCTTCATGTTTCAGGACGAATTCTTCCTCCAAACAAAGGGTGTAGCGATGGGGGCCACTTTTGCCCCAGACTTGGCAATATTTTTCATGGACGACTTTGAAAATAGGTTCATCTTTAATGAAAGCAATCCCTATAGTGCCAACCTGGATTTATGGGTCCGATACATCGAAGATGTGTTCAGCATTTGGAACGGGAACATCACTGACCTAACAGCCTTCCATGTATGGCTCAATCAAAGGAATCCGGATATACAATTCACTCTTCAGTCCAGCGAGAAAGAAATTGCATTCCTTGATATTAAGATTCATACAGATAACAACATACTACAGACCACCCTGTATAGGATAGGGTGGTAAAATACCGAATTCTGAAGGCCTGTAGCACTGTAAACAGTGCTACCTACATCTGGAATTTACCGAATCGGTAAAATTACCGATTCGGTATTTTACAGAATCGGTAAATTTACCAATTCGGTAAATTTACAGATTGTTCAAAAGATTGCCTCCTACATCTCAATCACCAAATACCGGTCAGTAACGGCTGAATTCGGCCGTTACCGACCGGTATTTGGTGACCTACATCGGGCCCCTGATGTCTTAAATTCTTTTCTACTGTACTTTTGGGTACATCACATGTAGAATATTGTTCAATAAAACTCATCACTGTGCCATCTGAATCTGTTCCAAATTTGGGGGCATCTTTGATCCATATCAGCATATGTATGTGAGGAGCACCTCTTGCTTGATACTCCTTTCTCCAAAAGAAATCCAGAACCTCTCCAAGAGGAGGATTTTTTTTGTGATAAAAGACATCATAGCTTCAAATCTATGATTGAAATACTTGCATACATTAACTGGATCCAAAGAGCACAGTTCGCCAGGTGTCTTGTATTCTATATTTTCTATGTTAGCATTTGCCTCTCAAAGAAATTGAAGTAAATCTTCCCAAGCATACTCTGCACAGCTTAGAGTAAGGAACCATGTAGGAGTTCCTAAGTTTCTTAGCATACATTTCAATTCCCCATGATGACGGTACCAATACTCATTAGTACCACGCTGACATGCCATGAGATTAATTAGCTGACATTCCAAAACAGTATCTTTCTGTTGGACTTTATCCATAAAGTCCTTTGCCGAAACATTTTGCAAATGTACTCCACTTTTTAGTATATGGTTCACTGCATAAGAAAGTCGCTCTCAAACAAAAGATGAAACAAATATGGAATACATTGGCGAAACCTTGGATCTTCTGCATATAATCTTGAAGTCCGGTATTCAGATGCAGGAATCTGCACAGGTCGTTTATCATATCGTCCACCTTTGCCTGTTGGAAATAACTGAGGGAAGCAACGAGCTTCCAAGCTTTCTTCCCATACACTAATGGGACTTCCTTTTGCTTCTTTCATTTGAAATAACTCAATAGTATTTCCCATCACTTCTTTAGAGTGAAGTGGATGCGCACTATAATGTTCATAAATTTCTTCAGTTCTGGACACATCCACTTTTCAATTTGTCCAGTTGTCAAATCACTCTCCTCTTCTACAGTTGTTTCCTCTTCTCCTACATATACATTTTTATAGTATTGAATATTTTTTACCAAATACAACGTTGCCTTTTTCACTTTCCTAACATCCACTAATTCTTGCCAGATTTTCTTACTCTTCGTAGGAACGCCATTAACTAGAATAAATAGAGGTTCCTCTTCCACATTTTCTACACCAATTGTTTCAATATTTTTCTTTACGTCTAGAGGCAAATATACAACTCTTCCCTTTAATCCTCTCTGTAAATCTGAAGGAGGCAATTTCCCTGTCTTAGGCTCCATGCGAACAATAGCCTGAAATGGATGCACACGTTGAATAAGAATAGACTCATAAGTATTTAAATCCATCAGTTCAGAAGGTATATTTACCAACTCAAAATTATTATGTACAGCTCTAGCAGGCATCTTATTTTCATCTAATTTATTATAACAATATTTACAAATATGTTGATCAGAACCCAAATCAAAACAATTCTCTACCAACAAATACGTTGCAAATTCCTTCCACTCATTATTATTCTCTTTTTCACTTTTTAAATATAGATCAACTAACCTGGTCTGATTTGTATAATGAATTCGTCTACAACAAATACAAGAAAAGTTTGGCTTTTCACCTGAAATGACCTTAAACCTTGTAATTTGTTGCTCAAAATTTTCTGTACTAAAATTCTGTACATTTTCTTCCACATTTCCTTCTATTAATGTATCTGTTTCTGCACTGTCTTCTTCAGGACCAAAGTAACTAACCTCAATTTCTTCACAAATGTTTATTACATCTAGCACAGATCCATGCAAAAGAGCACTGTTTAACTGTTTTAGCTTAAGTGCTGGACTTTTTGCATAATGCATCCTTCTCACTAATTTCCTCACTTGAGTATGATGCACTGCTAACATCCTGAAATGGTGAAAAACACTCTGACATACTTTTTTAGAAAGACAAGCCACAGAATGACCTTGCAATCCCGTTTCTTTTCTCACTCTGCAAGGGTCTAATTCTTGCAACATCTTAATCTTTTGTTTAACACTTTTCTTAATATACTTACATAAGAAATTGGGAAAAAAATCAATTGAATCCTGTCGTACACTACAAATACTACTACAATTCCAAGTGTACACTGGAGCCTTAGGACGTCTCCCTAAAACTTCATTAGGTAACACCTCTTCTGCATTTCTAGGAACAATCTTCTCTTTTTCAATTGGACATCCATTCCTAACCTCATAAGCTCGACCACTGGTGTCAACTGCATGCAACAAATCATTACTCTGAAAGTAACTCTCTTCATTAAAAAACGGCTCACAACTTGAACTATGTTTAAATTCTCCAGAAAAAACATTACAAAAATTAGTTCTTTAATTAGTCTTTTCCACTTACTTTTGGCCTTCATAACATTGATTGGCTTATCTAGTGTTCGAATTTATTGATTACTAAAATAAACAATTTATTTTTAATTGAAAAGCCTTCTCAACGATACTTTCAATTTTGTTTTTTCTTATAAAAAGCTGTTTTTCTTTTACAATTCTTTATATTTTTTAATAAATTTAAAACAACTCTGTTATAAAACATATGCTTGCGAATTTCGACAAACTGATTTTTTCGTCTTTTACTATACACAATTTCTTTATCACAGACTTTTCCATCATTTTTCTTTTTTGTCTGGTTTTTCTTTGTAGTTACAGATGTTTTTTTTTTCAGATTCTCCACACTTTTTTTACTTTGTGTTATAAAATCCTTTGTTATCTTACCAGGAGCTTTCTTCTTTTTTTCCACACATTGCTGTTTAGATAAATCTTGTACTTCTTTTTTCTTGGAAAAATAAGCCTGTTTATATCTTTTTCTTCTCTCACTCTTTGAAGGCATGTTGTTTTTTCTTTCTGTAGATAATTAAAATCTGTTGTGAAGAAAAATAACATGTTAATTTTTTTTTTACAATTATAGACCACTACTAGCATACTACATAGCAATCAGAAACACTATGGGGTCCATTATTCCCCCCCACCATATTAGAATGGTGGGGGGGGCCACGGCAGAGCAAAACACCGCCCGCCACTTTTCCGCCCCGGTCGCATTGCGGCGGGGGCAGAAAATTATTAATATGGTGGCGGTGTCAAGCAGACACCGCCAGCCATATTATGATAGGCATTTTGGCAAGCCTTTCTGTGGCAGAAAGGCAGGCGGGCTTCACTCTGGGGGCCCTCTGTGGGCCGCCAGAGTGAAGGTGGGTAGAGGCATGCACACAGGGGCGTACCTGTGATACCCCCCCACATTTGCATATACAAAGCGGCAGGCACCGCGCGGTGCCTGCCGCTTTGTTTAGGTAAATGCTGCAAAGCAATTTTTGTATTGTGGCGGGCGGTGCAGAGGGCTCCGCTCGCCACAATACTGAAAATACAGGATGTGCCCGCCACTGTGGCGGGCACATCCTAATGTCCCCCCACGGGACCCCCGTCCTTATGGCGGGCGGTCCCGTTTACCAATGGGATGGCGGGCGGGCAAAGTCCGCCCGCCATCCTAATGGACCCCATAATGTTGTAAAGTCTGGTACACTCCATAAGTAATTTTAAGGCACAGCAGCAGTGTTCGGGCAGTGTAGGAGATCATGCAGGGAGTGCTGTTTCAGGGTTTACGGCAGTGCAGTGGTGTTTGAACATTATTGGGGCATTCGCTGAGAATGGTGTTTCAGGGTTTAGAGCAGTGCAGTAGTGTTGAAAGAGTTTAGCAGGATTTCCAAGTGTTTAAGAGTTTACTACAGTGCAGTGGTGTTCAAGCAGTGTAGGGTTTCAAGGTGGAATGGACGTAGAAATGAAAATTCACTGAAATGATTACTATATGCTACAGAGAGAGTTGCTATGGCATTTCTACAGCACACCCAGGATCTGTATTACACAGTATGGAGACTATTTGGGAATTGAGAGGCCTGACACACATGCTGCATAGGACTTTCTACCAGTACATGTCCTAAAGCCTGACTCACTTCATGAGGTTCTGAGCAAAGGTCTATCCTATGTCCCTACAGCTCCACCCAACAAGTTTGTCTTGAAGACAGAACTATATAGTTTCTTTAGAAAAATAAGACTGCGATACTATTTCAGAAACTTGACCACACAACAGAGAACATCAGTGACGGGCTTGAGGGAACCCTCAACTTTTTTCCCTCCTACATATGCGATGAGCAACAAAATCTTAGCGTTTGAAAACGTAGTCATACGCGATGTGGAAAGAGTGGTCAACCAACCCAAATACACCAGGTTCAACCTAAGTAGAGATGAGAAGACGGCTCTGCTTACCCTTCAAAACAACAAGGAGGTGGTCATAAAGCCCGCCAGCAAAGGTGGTGTGATTGTCGTACAGGATCTGCAGAAGTACAAGGGAGAAATCTATAGACAATTGATGGATGGAGTGAGTTATCAAAAACTCAGGAGTGACCCATCGAAAGCACTCACGCAAGAAATCCTACAAATCACTCAGAATAGATTAGAAGAAGGATTCATCTCTGATCAAGAATTCAAATTTCTTAACCAAAGCCACCCACGCCTCCCGACGATATACACGCTCCCTAAGGTTCATAAGGATATGAATAACCCACCGGGACGACCGATCGTATCGGGATGTGGATCGATGCTCGAACCCCTATGTAAATATATAGACTTTTTTCTAAAGCCAATTGCTGAGAACACCAAGGCATATCTAAGGGACACAACCCAAGCCATAAATCTGGTTGATGAAAGACCTTTTGATCCCACAAGACAACTGTTGGTAACATGTGACATTGTGTCACTTTATACGAGCATGCCTCAAGAGGATGCTTTGAGAGTCATTGAGAGGGCCCTGGACAAAAGGACGGCGCCAGTACCTGTGCCAACTAACTTCATTGTAGACCTTTTAAGGATTGCAATGATGAAGAACTTCTTCATGTTTCAGGACGAATTCTTCCTCCAAACAAAGGGTGTAGCGATGGGGGCCACTTTTGCCCCAGACTTGGCAATATTTTTCATGGACGACTTTGAAAATAGGTTCATCTTTAATGAAAGCAATCCCTATAGTGCCAACCTGGATTTATGGGTCCGATACATCGAAGATGTGTTCAGCATTTGGAACGGGAACATCACTGACCTAACAGCCTTCCATGTATGGCTCAATCAAAGGAATCCGGATATACAATTCACTCTTCAGTCCAGCGAGAAAGAAATTGCATTCCTTGATATTAAGATTCATACAGATAACAACATACTACAGACCACCCTGTATAGGAAACCAGCGGAGCGGACCTCCCTTTTACAATACGAGAGCCATCACCCTAGGGGACTGAGGGACAACCTACCCGTAGGGCAATTTCTCCGGATTCGTAGGAATTGTTCCAGAAAACAAGACTACATGACTGAATCAGAGGATCTAACTGGCCGCCTTCTACAACGCGGATATCCCAGCAGATTGGTCAAACGCGCTCGTAAAAGAGCCTGGTACAACCAGCGTGAGAATCTGCTACAACCAGGTGAAAGGAATGAAAAAAGCGAACGCATGATTTGCGTGACTACCTTCTCCACGAGGAGCATTGATATTTAGAAGATCATTAACAAACACTGGTCACTTGTAGCAAACGACATTAACCAGAACTCACTTCCACTACATTCATTTAGAAGAGCGAAGAACATCAGAGACCGGGTGGTTCATTCCTTTTTGGATTCCGTGAAACCTCCAACAATTCTTTCCATGTGGCATCTCACTCCAATTCTAGGACACCACAGATGTGGTTCTTGTGCTGCCTGTGCCACCACAATTCAATCGAAGGTGGTTATCCATAAAGAGCGTACTTTCAACCTAAAATCATACACCAATTGTAATACCAGCAATGTCATTTACTTGATACGCTGTCCTTGTGACCAGGTGTATATTGGACAGACACAACAAAAAGTGAAAGCAAGGATCCTACAACATGGCAGCAGGATCCGTTGTGAGGTACCAGGCGCCCCTTTGGTTGAACACTGTAGAAGCCATGGACATACTCCAGATGTCATGAAATGGATTGTACTAGAAAAGGTGGTACTGGGTCCAAGGGGTGGTAACATATCCCATATTCTCAACATCTGTGAATCCAAATGGATGTCCATTTTTGACTCCATCAATAATGGCCTAAACTAATCAGATAGCAGCCACGCACAAATGGCAACATTAGGACGTTAGCCAAATTCTAGCGGTTATTGAAACATTCATTTAGCTAATACTATGGGTATGTGAATATGGAAAGGTACCTGATCCCTATGCGGCCGCTTTCACCCTCGTGCCTGAGAGGTGCGCGAATGCACATTGGACTATGGTTCTTTCTGAAATGTAGTAACACATTTGCCTCTTTTGTATGTTTTCATGTGTACCATATTTTTCAATACATCATTCCGCTTACACCTTCCTGTGTCGTAAGGTGCGCAATGGACTGATCCAATGGGGCTGTCATGGTTATTCACTGTAGGAAGAATTGTCAATATTGATGAACTACAGTTATTCATTTTTCCGTATAGTGTTTAGAAGTTCTAGATCTATAGTTTTGGTTTTGCCATTTAAAAATGTATGCAATAGTCCAATGTGTTGTGACCCTCTGCCAGATTGCCTCTAGAACGTGGGCCCCCACGGCATAGTCTGCCTTCTATTTCCCTACGCATTTTGCGTCAGTACGCGGTGGAGCGCCGACGTCTATGAAATGCATCCTGTCTGCGTGCTCCATTGCTGCTTGTAGAAGAGATTTGTTTCCTTCGAACGTGTTCCGGTTTCCAAGGTAAGCTCCCAGACACGTTGGGATCGCATTTATTTATATGCGGTCTGACGACGATCTCATGGAGGCCCAACAATGTGACTAAGATCTGTCCTTTTTGTTTAGGATCAGGAGACCGTAGATGTGGCTCACGTGATTAATTTTACATATAGCAGGACTGCAATTCCTTAGCGACGCATTTTAAAGGTAGGCCCCATGTTCTATGAAGGCGTACTTGACTTTCCTTTTAAGTAACGCATACCTGTAACTTCACGTATTAACTGCATGAATCCACTGTCTACTGTTGTAGATTTTAAAGACCGCTGATGAGGCTGCTCGTCATCCATCTTTCATTTGATTTGATGTGCAGTGACGAAATACCACACCCTGTGAACATTGATACAATAGATACGCCACGTGATTGAAGGTATGACAGTGCGATACTGGGTATCTATGTTCAGTGTATGTTTCTGGCTACATAGATAGGCGTTAGTAGTTCTATATCTTCCATTATTGTATCCACAGAACACAGGGATCGCGGCTGCGGCCTGTCCTATAATCATGCAACCAACTTGATTAATTCAAAAAACGTGAGTTTTGTGTGATTCACATTTTAACTGTATGTAATCTTCGATCCTCCGTATGTGTATATAGTTTCCCTCTATGATTATGATGACTGTAATGGCATCTGTATTTAGCTAGATTAATGCCTGCAACTTTACATACATTTCCGCAAGACGCAAGGAATTTTGTCCTTGATCTAACCTACTGATAAGTTAATACATCAGTTATCGAGGTGCAAACATTTTTTTCACCTATCATTCTCCTCATGCACATGGCCTTTGATTAATGTTGTGTGTAGCACCCTTGAGTGCGTGTTTTAACTTTTTGTATAGCTTATTCACTTATCTTATTCTCTTTTTTAACAGAATCATTTGCCCCGCCTCACTCACCACGTCCTGATGAAGACCCCACCTTTAAGGTCTTATTTGTACCTAACTTTAAATTAGGGGTCGAAACGTCGACAATACCTACCTGAACCAGCTTGCGCTCCCAGCAACAAATAGAGCAATACTTATGTCGCTGGCATGGTTTTCTGGACATTCCATTGAGCATTGAGTGCTTTGACTGTACTACTGGCTATTCCTCTAAGCCATATCGACTTGTTGTATATATTTTAAGATGCATTGATTGGTTTTTGTATAAATAATTTACTTTGCACATCCTTTCATCATATTCACATCCCCCTCACCCACCCTTCCCAATCCTGGGGCACTATTACAAACATTTGACTGTGAAGAATATACTGCACTGAAAAGCACATTGTGATTAAATAACAGTGTGATAACTCAGTTGTGTATACGTTTTTATGTCCTTGTAATATTGTTTGTTACGTACAGGGACCCCCTTCTCTATGTACCTATGGCATTTCTACAGCACACCCAGGATCTGAATTACACAGCATGGAGACTATTTGGGAATTGAGAGGCCTGAAACACATGCTGCATAGGCCTTTCTACCAGTACATGTCCTAAAGCCGGACTCACTTCATGAGTACATAAATTCCCATATTTTTAAACACATCAACTAAACAAATTATTCTGCCACATTTTTCTGAAATGAATTCTGACTCACACTGTGATCTTAGACAAATGGCAGTATCCCTTGCAATTCAGTAAAATGATTACTACAGTGGAAGGGGGTCTTGCTGGGAGTGCTCTTTCAGGGTTTAGAGCAGTGCAGTAGTGTTGAAAGAGTTTAGCAGGTTTTGCTAGGGATGGTGTTTCAGGGTTTAGGACACTGCAGTGGTTTCAGACTGTGTAGGGGGTCAAGGTGGGAATAGAGAATATAGAAATGAAAATTCACTGAAATGATTATTACATGCTACAGAGAGAGTTGATATGGCATTTCTACAGCACACCCAGGATCTTTATTACACAGCATGAAGACTATTTGGTAATTGAGAGGCCTGACACACATGCTGCATAGGACTTTCTACCAGTACATGTCCTAAAGCCTGACTCACTTCATGAGTACATGTATTCCCATATTTTTAAACACAACAACTAAGCAAATTATTCTGCTACAATTTTCTGAAATAAATACTGACACAGTGTGATCTTACACAAATGACAGTATTCCTTGCAATTCAGTAAAATAAACTAAAGGAGTGCAAGAGGAGTGACAGGATGTTTGCTGGAGTGTTTAGATACTGACTGGGGAATTCAAAGTGTGAAACACAAGTGTGTAGGTGGTTAAAGGACTGCATGTGAATTGGAGAGGGGTTTGTACCAGTCTATGTGTTACGGCCTGGGTCACTGCATGAGTACTTGGGTACTACCTGATTGATTAAAGTACTGCAAGGAGAGTACCTACTGAATTTTAAATAGCTTCATTTTTTACCACAGTGCATACAAAAAGACATTCTGTTGAATAGCTCTGTACAATACGAAATCAACAATCACAGAGACTTTGCTAAAAGTCAAAGGATATACACCTGGCAATAAAAATTATGCTGTAAGATTCAGTTTATACCACAATAACTTGGCTACTAGCTCAAAGATTACAAATGTACAAGAAGACTCTCTCAAATCATTTTTAATTTTTAATCATAAAGTTAACATTGTAACATTTCATATTGTAATAGGAGGTCAAGCAAGATTTCGTCCGGAATTTCATTAGCTTCTTCATCAACTTAAAAACTTGTGACATTAAACTCAATGTCATCTAAGACTTCAATGAAATCATTGTCCAAACTTTCATCAAAAAAATCACAGGTTATATCTCCTGCACCAATAGATTGTTCTTCATTACTGCTGTCCACAAAAGGTACATTTAAGTACTCTATCAGACTGTTAGATATTTCAAAAGTGACTTCAATGTTGTTCTGATTTTGATCCATAATACATTTTATTATGTTGGTGTACCTTGCAGAAAAATAAAAACACGTCATTTTATCATTTTCACTAATAGATAATAGAAAACTAGCTTTATCAAATTCATGAGTACATGTATTCCCATATTTTTAAACACATCAACTAAGCAAATTATTCCGCCACATTTTTCTGAAATGAATTCTGACTCACACTGTGATCTTAGACACATGACAGTATCCCTTGCAATTCAGTAAAATGATTACTACAGTGGAAGGGGGTCTTGCAGGGAGTGCAGTTTCAGGGTTTAGAGCAGTGCAGTAGTCTTATCTTATCTTATCTTAAGTGGAATTTGTAGAGCGCACTGACATCATAAGTTTCCTGGCGCTGTCTTGAAAGAGTTTAGCAGGTTTTGCTAGGGATGATGTTTCAGGATTTAGGACAGTGCAGTGGTGTTCAGACAGTGTAGGGGGTCAAGGTGGGACTGCGAATGTAGAAATGAAAATTCACTGAAATGATTACTACATGCTACAGAGAGAGTTGCTGTGGCATTTCTACAGCAAACCCAGGATCTGTATTACACAGCATGGAGACTATTTGGGAATTGAGAGGCTTGACACACATGCTGCATAGGACTTTCTACCAGTACATGTCCCAAAGCCAGACTCAGTTCATGATTACATGTATTCCCATATTTTTAAACACATCAACTAAGCAAATTATTCTGCCACATTTTTCTGAAATGAATTCTGACTCACACTGTGATCTTAGACTCATGACAGTATCCCTTGCAATTCAGTAAAATGATTACTACAGTGGAAGGGGGTCTTGTTGGGAGTGCTGTTTCAGGGTTTAGAGCAGTGCAGTAGTTTTGAAAGAGTTTAGCAGGTTTTGCTAGGGATGGTGTTTCGGCGTTTAGGACACTGCAGCGGTGTTCAGACAGTGTAGGGGGTCAAGGTGGGACTGAGAATGTAGAAATGAAAAATCACTGAAATGATTACTACATGCTACAGAGAGAGTTGCTTTGGCATTTCGAGAGCACACCCAGGATCTGTATTACACAGCATGGAGACTATTTGGGAATTGAGAGGCCTGACATACATGCTGCACAGGACTTTCTACCAGTACATGTCCCAAAGCCAGACTCAGTTCATGATTACATGTATTCCCTTATTTTTAAACACATCAACTAAGCAAATTATTCTGCCACATTTTTCTGAAATGAATTCTGACTCACACTATGATCTTAGACACATGACAGTATCCCTTGCAATTCACTAAAATGATTACTACAGTGGAAGGGGGTCTTGCTGGGAGTGCTGTTTCACGGTTTAGAGCAGTGCTGTAGTGTTGAAAGAGTTTAGCAGGTTTTGCTAGGGATGGCGTTTCAGGGTTTAGGACACTGCAGTGGTGTTCCGACAGTGTAGGGGGTCAAGGTGGGACTGAGAATGTAGAAATGAAAATTCACTGAAATGATTTCTACATGCTACAGAGAGAGTTGCTATGGCATTTCTACAGCACACCCAAGATCTGTATTACACAGCATGGAGACTATTTGGGAATTGAGAGGCCTGACACACATGCTGCATAGGACTTTCTACCAGTACATGTCCAAAAGCCAGACTCACTTCATGAGTACATGTATTCCCATATTTTTAAACACATCAACTAAGCAAATTATTCCGCCACATTTTTCTGAAATGAATTCTGACTCACACTGTGTTCTTAGACACATGACAGTATCCCTTGCAATTCACTAAAATGATTACTACAGTGGAAGGGGGTCTTGCTGGGAGTGCTGTTTCACGGTTTAGAGCAGTGCTGTAGTGTTGAAAGAGTTTAGCAGGTTTTGCTAGGGATGGTGTTTCAGGGTTTAGGACACTGCAGTGGTGTTCCGACAGTGTAGGGGGTCAAGGTGGGACTGAGAATGTAGAAATGAAAATTCACTGAAATGATTACTACATGCTACAGAGAGAGTTGCTATGGCATTTCTACAGCACACCCAGGATCTGTATTACACAGCATGGAGACTATTTGGGAATTGAGAGGCCTGACACACATGCTGCATAGGACTTTCTACCAGTACATGTCCTAAAGCCAGACTCACTTCATGAGTACATGTATTCCCATATTTATAAACACATCAACTAAGCAAATTATTCCGCCACATTTTTCTGAAAAGAATCTGACTCACACTGTGATCTTAGACACATGACAGTATCCCTTGCAATTCAGTAAAATGATTACTACAGTGGAAGGGGGTCTTGCTGGGAGTACTGTTTCATGGTTCAGAGCAGTGCAGTAGTCTTGATAGAGTTTAGCAGGTTGTGCTAGGGATGGTGTTTCAGGGTTTAGGACAGTGCAGTGGTGTTCATACAGTGTAGGGGTGAAGGTGGGACTGAGAATGTAGAAATGAAAATTCACTGAAATGATTACTACATGCTACAGAGAGAGTTGCTATGGCATTTCTACAGCACACCCAGGATCTGTATTACACAGCATGGAGACTATTTGGGAATTCAGAGCCTTGACACACATACTGCATCGGACTTTCTACCAGTACATGTCCTAAAGCCAGACTCACTTTATGACTACATGTATTCCCATATTTTTAAACACATCAACTAAGCAAATAATTCTGCCACATTTTTCTGAAATGAATTCTGACTCACACTGTGATCTTAGACTCATGACAGTATCCCTTGCAATTCAGTAAAATGATTACTACAGTGGAAGGGGGTCTTGTTGGGAGTGCTGTTTCACGGTTTAGAGCAGTGCAGTAGTGTTGAAAGAGTTTTGCAGGTTTTGCTAGGGATGGTGTTTCGGGGTTTAGGACACTGCAGTGGTGTTCAGACAGTGTTGGGGATCAAGGTGGGACTGAGAATGTAGAAATTAAAATTCACTGAAATGATTACTACATGCTACAGAGAGAGTTGCTATGGCATTTCTACAGCACACCCAGGATCTATATTACACAGCATTGAGACTATTTGGGAATTGAGATGCCTGACACACATGCTGCATAGGACTTTCTACCAGTACATGTCCTAAAGCCAGACTCACTTCATGAGTACATGTATTCCCATATTTATAAACACATCAACTAAGCAAATTATTCCGCCACATTTTTCTGAAATGAATCTGACTCACACAGTGATCTTAGACACATGACAATATCCCTTGAAATTCAGTAAAATGATTACTACAGTGGAAAGTGGTCTTGCTGGGAGTGCTGTTTCAGGGTTTAGAGCAATGCAGTAGTCTTGAAAGAGTTTAGCAGGTTTTGCTAGGGATGGTGTTTCAGGGTTTAGGACAGTGCAGTGGTGTTCAGGCAGTGTAGGGGGCAAGGTGGGACTGAGAATGTTGAAATGAAAATTCACTGAAATGATTACTACATGCTACAGAGAGAGTTGCTATGGCATTTCTACAGCACACCCAGGATCTGTATTACACAGTATGGAGACTATTTGGGAATTGAGAGGCCTGACACATGCTGCATAGGACTTTCCATCAGTACATGTCCTAAAGCCAGACGCACTTCATGAGTACATGTATTCCCATATTTTTAAACACATCAACTAAGCAAATTATTCTGCCACATTTTTCTGAAATTAATTCTGACTTACACTGTGATCTTAGACACATGACAGTATCCCTTGCAATTCAGTAAAATGATTACTACAGTGTAAAGGGGTCTTGCTGGATGTGCTGTTCCAGTGATTAGAGCAGTGCAGTAGTCTTGAAAGAGTTTTGCAGGTTTTGCTAGTGATGGTGTTTCAGGGTTTAGGACAGTGCAGTGGTGTTCAGACAGTGTAGGGGATCAAGGTGGGACTGAGAATGTAGAAATGAAAATTCACTGAAATGATTACTACATGCTACAGAGAGAGTTGCTATGGCATTTCTACAGCACACCCAGGATCTATATTACACATTGAGACTATTTCGGAATTGAGATGCCTGACACACATGCTGCATAGGCCTTTCTACCAGTACATGTCCTAAAGCCAGACTCACTTCATGAGTACATATATTCCCATATTTTTAAACACATCAACTAAGCAAATTATTCCGCCACATTTTTCTGAAATGAATTCTGACTCACACTGTGATCTTAGACACATGACAGTATCCCTTGAAATTCAGTAAAATGATTACTACAGTGGAAAGTGGTCTTTTTGGGAGTGCTGTTTCAGGGTTTAGAGCAGTGCAGTAGTCTTGAAAGAGTTTAGCAGGTTTTGTTAGGGGTGGTGTTTCAGAGTTTAGGACAGTGCAGTGGTGTTCAGACAGTGTAGGGGTCAAGGTGTGACTGAGAATGTAGAAATGAAAATTCACTGAAATGATTACTACATGCTACAGAGAGAGTTGCTATGGCATTTCTACAGCACACCCAGGATCTTTTTTTACACAGCATGGAGACTATTTGGGAATTGAGAGGCCTGACACACATGCTGCATAGGACTTTCTACCAGTACATGTCCTATAGCCAGACTCACTTCATGAGTACATGTATTCCCATATTTTTAAACACATCAACTAAGCAAATTATTCCTCCACATTTTTCTGAAATGAATTCTGACTCACACTGTGATCTTAGACACATGACAGTATCCCTTGCAATTCAGTAAAATGATTACTACAGTGGAAGGGGGTCTTGCTGGATGTGCTGTTCCAGGGATTAGAGCAGTGCAGTAGTCTTGAAAGAGTTTAGCAGGTTTTGTTAGGGATGGTGTTTCAGGGTTTAGGACAGTGCAGTGGTGTTCAGACAGTGTAGGGGGTCAAGGTGGGACTGAGAATGTAGAAATGAAAATTCACTGAAATGATTTCTACATGCTACAGAGAGAGTTGCTATGGCATTTCTACAGCACACCCAGGATCTGTTTTTTACACAGCATGGAGACTATTTGGGAATTGAGAGGCCTGACACACATGATGCATAGGACTTTCTACCAGTACATGTCCTAAAGCCAGACTCACTTCATGAGTACATGTATTCCCATATTTTTAAACACATCAACTAAGCAAATTATTCCGCCACATTTTTCTGAAAGGAATTCTGACTCACACTGTGATCTTAGACACATGACAGTATCCCTTGCAATTCAGTAAAATGATTACTACAGTGGAAGGGGGTCTTGCTGGGAGTGCTGTTTCACGGTTTAGAGCAGAGCAGTAGTCTTGAAAGAGTTTTGCAGGTTTTGCTAGTGATGGTGTTTCAGGGTTTAGAACAGTGCAGTGGTGTTCAGACAGTGTAGGGGATCAAGGTGGGACTGAGAATGTAGAAATTAAAATTCACTGAAATTATTACTACATGCTACAGAGAGAGTTGCTATGGCATTTCTACAGCACACCCAGGATCTATATTACACAGCATTGAGACTATTTGGGAATTGAGATGCCTGACACACATGCTGCATAGGACTTTCTACCAGTACATGTCCTAAAGCCAGACTCACTTCATGAGTACATGTATTCCCATATTTTTAAACACATCAACTAAGCAAATTATTCCGCCACATTTTTCTGAAATGAATTCTGACTCACACTGTGATCTTAGACACATGACAGTATCCCTTGCAATTCAGTAAAATGATTACTACAGTGGAAAGTGGTCTTGTTGGGAGTGCTGTTTCAGGGTTTAGAGCAGTGTAGTAGTGTTGAAAGAGTTTTGCAGGTTTTGCTAGGGATGGTGTTTCGGGGTTTAGGACACTGCAGTGGTGTTCAGACAGTGTAGGGGGTCAAGGTGGGACTGAGAATGTAGAAATGAAAATTCACTGAAATGATTACTACATGCTACAGAGAGAGTTGCTATGGCATTTCAACAGCACACGCAGGATCTTTATAACACAGCATGGATACTATTTGGGAATTGAGAGGCCTGACACACATGGTGCATAGGACTTTCTACCAGTACATGTCCTAAAGCCAGACTCACTTCATGAGTACATGTATTCCCATATTTTTAAACACATCAACTAAGCAAATTATTCCGTCACATTTTTCTGAAATGAATTCTGACTCACACTGTGATCTTAGACACATGACAGTATCCCTTGCAATTCAGTAAAATGATTACTACAGTGGAAGGGGGTCTTGCTGGGAGTGCTGTTTCGCGGTTTAGAGCAGTGCAGTAATCTTGAAAGAGTTTAGCAGGTGTTGCTAGGGATGGTGTTTCAGGGTTTAGGACAGTGCAGTGGTGTTCAGACAGTGTAGGGGATCAAGGTGGGATTGAGAATGTAGAAATGAAAATTCACTGAAATAATTACTACATGCTACAGAGAGAGTTGATATGGCATTTCTACAGCACACCCAGGATCTATATTTCACAGCATTGAGACTATTTGGGAATTGAGATGCCTGACACACATGCTGCATAGGACTTTCTACCAGTACATGTCCTAAAGCCAGACTCACTTCATGAGTACATGTATTCCCATATTTATAAACACATCAACTAAGCAAATTATTCCGCCACATTTTTCTGAAATGAATCTGACTCACACAGTGATCTTAGACACATGACAGTATCCCTTGCAATTCAGTAAAATGATTACTACAGTGGAAAGTGGTCTTGCTGGGAGTACTGTTTCAGGGTTTAGAGCAGTACAGTAGTCTTGAAAGAGTTTAGCAGGTTTTGCTAGGGATGGTGTTTCAGGGTTTACGACAGTGCAGTGGTGTTCAGGCAGTGTAGGGGGCAAGGTGGGACTGAGAATGTTGAAATGAAAATTCACTGAAATGATTACTACATGCTACAGAGAGAGTTGCTATGGCATTTCTACAGCACACCCAGGATCTGTATTACACAGTATGGAGACTATTTGGGAATTGAGAGGCCTGATACATGCTGCATAGGACTTTGCATCAGTACATGTCCTAAAGCCAGACGCACTTCATGAGTACATGTATTCCCATATTTTTAAACACATCAACTAAGCAAATTATTCTGCCACATTTTTCTGAAATTAATTCTGACTCACACTGTGATCTTAGACACATGACAGTATCCCTTGCAATTCAGTAAAATGATTACTACAGTGTAAAGGGGTCTTGCTGGATGTGCTGTTCCAGTGATTAGAGCAGTGCAGTAGTCTTGAAAGAGTTTAGCAGGTTTTGTTAGGGATGGTGTTTCAGGGTTTAGGACAGTGCAGTGGTGTTCAGACAGTGTAGGGGGTCAAGGTGGGACTGAGAATGTAGAAATGAAAATTCACTGAAATGATTACTACATGCTACAGAGAGAGTTGCTATGGCATTTCTACAGCACACCCAGGATCTGTTTTTTACACAGCATGGAGCCTATTTGGGAATTGAGAGGCCTGGCACACATGCTGCATAGGACTTTCTACCAGTACATGTCCTAAAGCCAGACTTACTTCATGAGTACATGTATTCCCACATTTTTAAACACATCGACTAAGCAAAAAAATCCGCCACATTTTTCTGAAATGAATTCTGACTCACACCGTGATCTTAGACACATGACAGTATCCCTTGAAATTCAGGAAAATGATTACTACAGTGGAAAGTGGTCTTGTTGGGAGTGCTGTTTCAGGGTTTAGAGCAGTGCAGTAGTCTTGAAAGAGTTTAGCAGGTTTTGCTAGGGATGGTGTTTCAGGGTTTAGGACAGTGCAGTGGTGTTCTGGCAGTGTAGGGGGTCAAGGTGGGACTGAGAATGTAGAAATGAAAATTCACTGAAATGATTTCTACATGCTACAGAGAGAGTTGCTATGGCATTTCTACAGCACACCCAGGATCTTTTTTTACACAGCATGGAGACTATTTGGGAATTGAGAGGCCTGCCACACATGCTGCATAGGACTTTCTACCAATACATGTCCTAAAGCCAGACTCACTTCATGAGTACATGTATTCCCATATTTTTAAACACATCAACTAAGCAAATTATTCCGCCACATTTTTCTGAAATGAATTCTGACTCACACTGTGATCTTAGACACATGACAGTATCCCTTGCAATTCGGTAAAATGATTACTACAGTGGAAGGGGGTCTTGCTGGGAGTGCTGTTTCACAGTTTAGAGCAGTGCAGTAGTCTTGAAAGAGTTTTGCAGGTTTTGCTAGTGATGGTGTTTCAGGTTTTAGGACAGTGCAGTGGTGTTCAGACAGTGTAGGGGATCAAGGTGGGACTGAGAATGTAGAAATGAAAATTCACTGAAATGATTACTACATGCTACAGAGAGAGTTGCTATGGCATTTCTACAGCACACCCAGGATCTATATTACACATTGAGACTATTTGGGAATTGAGAAGCCTGACACACATGCTGCATAGGCCTTTCTACCAGTACATGTCCTAAAGCCAGACTCACTTCATGAGTACATATATTCCCATATTTTTAAACACATCAACTAAGCAAATTATTCCGCCACATTTTTCTGAAATGAATTCTGACTCACACTGTGATCTTAGACACATGACAGTATCCCTTGAAATTCAGTAAAATGATTACTACAGTGGAAAGTGGTCTTTTTGGGAGTGCTGTTTCAGGGTTTAGAGCAGTGCAGTAGTCTTGAAAGAGTTTAGCAGGTTTTGTTAGGGGTGGTGTTTCAGAGTTTAGGACAGGGCAGTGGTGTTCAGACAGTGTAGGGGTCAAGGTGTGACTGAGAATGTAGAAATGAAAATGCACTGAAATGATTACTACATGCTACAGAGAGAGTTGCTATGGCATTTCTACAGCACACCCAGGATCTTTTTTTACACAGCATGGAGACTATTTGGGAATTGAGAGGCCTGACACATATGCTGCATAGGACTTTCTACCAGTACATGTCCTATAGCCAGACTCACTTCATGAGTACATGTATTCCCATATTTTTAAACACATCAACTAAGCAAATTATTCCTCCACATTTTTCTGAAATGAATTCTGACTCACACTGTGATCCTAGACACATGACAGTATCCCTTGCAATTCAGTAAAATGATTACTACAGTGGAAGGGGGTCTTGCTGGATGTGCTGTTCCAGGGATTAGAGCAGTGCAGTAGTCTTGAAAGAGTTTAGCAGGTTTTGTTAGGGATGGTGTTTCAGGGTTTAGGACAGTGCAGTGGTGTTCAGACAGTGTAGGGGGTCAAGGTGGGACTGAGAATGTAGAAATGAAAATTCACTGAAATGATTACTACATGCTACAGAGAGAGTTGCTATGGCATTTCTACAGCACACCCAGGATCTGTTTTTTACACAGCATGGAGACTATTTGGGAATTGAGAGGCCTGACACACATGATGCAAAGGACTTTCTACCAGTACATGTCCTAAAGCCAGACTCACTTCATGAGTACATGTATTCCCATATTTTTAAACACATCAACTAAGCAAATTATTCCGCCACATTTTTCTGAAAGGAATTCTGACTCACACTGTGATCTTAGACACA
The DNA here is from genome assembly GCF_964261635.1 of Lissotriton helveticus. Classification (NCBI taxonomy): domain Eukaryota; kingdom Metazoa; phylum Chordata; class Amphibia; order Caudata; family Salamandridae; genus Lissotriton; species Lissotriton helveticus. The sequence continues at coordinate 484,560,029 of NC_136067.1, read as the reverse complement.
TGACAGTATCCCTTGCAATTCAGTAAAATGATTACTACAGTGGAAGGGGGTCTTTCTGGGAGTGCTGTTTCACGGTTTAGAGCAGTGCAGTAGTATTGAAAGAGTTTTGCAGGTTTTGCTAGTGATGGTGTTTCAGGGTTTAGAACAGTGCAGTGGTGTTCAGACAGTGTAGGGGATCAAGGTGGGACTGAGAATGTAGAAATTAAAATTCACTGAAATTATTACTACATGCTACAGAGAGAGTTGCTGTGGCATTTCTACAGCACACCCAGGATCTATATTACACAGCATTGAGACTATTTGGGAATTGAGATGCCTGACACACATGCTGCATAGGACTTTCTACCAGTACATGTCCTAAAGCCAGACTCACTTCATGAGTACATGTATTCCCATATTTTTAAACACATCAACTAAGCAAATTATTCCGCCACATTTTTCTGAAATGAATTCTGACTCACACTGTGATCTTAGACACATGACTGTATCCCGTGCAATTCAGTAAAATGATTACTACAGTGGAAAGTGGTCTTGTTGGGAGTGCTGTTTCAGGGTTTAGAGCAGTGCAGTAGTCTTGAAAGAGTTTAGCAGGTTTTGTTAGGGATGGTGTTTCAGGGTTTAGGACAGTGCAGTGGTGTTCAGACAGTGTAGGGGGTCAAGGTGGGACTGAGAATGTAGAAATGAAAATTCACTGAAATGATTACTACATGCTACAGAGAGAGTTGCTATTGCATTTCTACAGCACACCCAGGATCTTTTTTTACACAGCATGGAGACTATTTGGGAATTGAGAGGCCTGACACACATGCTGCATAGGACTTTCTACCAGTACATGTCCTAAAGCCAGACTCACTCCATGAGTACATGTATTCCCATATTTTTAAAAACATCAACTAAGCAAATTATTCCGCCACATTTTTCTGTAATGAATTCTGACTCACACTGTGATCTTAGACACATGACAGTATCTCTTGCAATTCAGTAAAATGATTACTACAGTGGAAGTGGGTCTTGCCTGGGAGTGCTGTTTCACGGTTTAGAGCAGTGCAGTAGTCTTGAAAGAGTTATGCAAGTTTTGCTAGTGATGGTGTTTCAGGGTTTAGGACAGTGCAGTGGTGTTCAGACAGTGTAGGGGATCAAGGTGGGACTGACAATGTAGAAATGAAAATTCACTGAAATGATTACTACATGCTACAGAGAAAGTTGCTATGGCATTTCTACAGCACACCCAGGATCTATATTACACAGCATTTAGACTATGTGGGAATTGAGATGCCTGACACACATGCTGCATAGGACTTTCTACCAGTACATGTCCTAAAGCCAGACTCACTCCATGAGTACATGTATTCCCATATTTTTAACACATCAACTAAGCAAATTATTCCGCCACATTTTTCTGAAATGAATTCTGACTCACACTGTGATCTTAGACACATGACAGTATCCCTTGCAATTCAGTAAAATGATTACTACAGTGGAAGGGGGTCTTGCTGGATGTGCTGTTCCAGGGATTAGAGCAGTGCAGTAGTCTTGAAAGAGTTTAGCAGGTTTTGTTAGAGATGGTGTTTCAGGGTTTAGGACAGTGCAGTGGTGTTCAGACAGTGTAGGGGGTCAAGGTGGGACTGAGAATGTAGAAATGAAAATTCACTGAAATGATTACTACATGCTACAGAGAGAGTTGCTATGGCATTTCTACAGCACACCCAGGATCTATATTACACAGCATTGAGACTATTTGGGAATTGAGATGCCTGACACACATGCTGCATAGGACTTTCTACCAGTACATGTCCTAAAGCCAGACTCACTTCATGAGTACATGTATTCCCATATTTTTAAACACATCAACTAAGCAAATTATTCCGCCACATTTTTCTGAAATGAATTCTGACTCACACTGTGATCTTAGACACATGAATGTATCCCTTGCAATTCAGTAAAATGATTACTACAGTGGAAAGTGGTCTTGTTGGGAGTGCTGTTTCAGGGTTTAGAGCAGTGCAGTAGTCTTGAAAGAGTTTAGCAGGTTTTGTTAGGGATGGTGTTTCAGGGTTTAGGACAGTGCAGTGGTGTTCAGACAGTGTAGGGGTCAAGGTTTGACTGAGAATGTAGAAATGAAAATTCACTGAAATGTTTACTACATGCTACAGAGAGAGTTGCTATGGCATTTCTACAGCGCACCCAGGATCTTTTTTTACACAGCATGGAGACTATTTGGGAATTGAGAGGCCTGACACACATGCTGCATAGGACTTTCTACCAGTACATGTCCTAAAGCCAGACTCACTTCATGAGTACATGTATTCCCATATTTTTAAACACATCAACTAAGCAAATTATTCCTCCACATTTTTCTGAAATGAATTCTGACTCACACTGTGATCTTAGACACATGACAGTATCCCTTGCAATTCAGTAAAATGATTACTACAGTGGAAGGGGGTCTTGCTGGATGTGCTGTTCCAGGGATTAGAGCAGTGCAGTAGTCTTTGAAAGAGTTTTGCAGGTTTTGCTAGTGATGGTGTTTCAGGGTTTAGGACAGTGCAGTGGTGTTCAGACAGTGTAGGGGGTCAAGGTGGGACTGAGAATGTAGAAATGAAAATTCACTGAAATGATTACTACATGCTACAGAGAGAGTTGCGATGGCATTTCTACAGCACACCCAGGATCTACATTACACAGCATTGAGACTATGTGGGAATTGAGATGCCTGACACACATGCTGCATAGGACTTTCTACCAGTACATGTCCTAAAGCCAGACTCACTCCATGAGTACATGTATTCCCATATTTTTAAACACATCAACTAAGCAAATTATTCCGCCACATTTTTCTGAAATGAATTCTGACTCACACTGTGATATTAGACACATGACAGTATCCCTTGAAATTCAGTAAAATGATTACTACAGTGGAAAGTGGTCTTGTTGGGAGTGCTGTTTCAGGGTTTAGAGCAGTGCAGTAGTCTTGAAAGAGTTTAGCAGGTTTTGCTAGGGATGGTGTTTCAGGGTTTAGGACAGTGCAGTGGTGTTCTGGCAGTGTAGGGGGTCAAGGTGTGACTGAGAATGTAGAAATGAAAATTCACTGAAATGATTACTACATGCTACAGAGAGAGTTCCTATGGCATTTCTACAGCACACCCAGGATCTTTTTTTACACAGCATGGAGACTATTTGGGAATTGAGAGGCCTGACACACATGCTGCATAGGACTTTCTACCAGTACATGTCCTAAAGCCAGACTCACTACATGAGTACATGTATTCCCATATTTTTAAACACATCAACTAAGCAAATTATTCCGCCACATTTTTCTGAAATGAATTCTGACTCACACTGTGATCTTAGACACATGACAGTATCCCTTGCAATTCAGTAAAATGATTACTACAGTGGAAGGGGGTCTTGCTGGATGTGCTGTTCCAGGGATTAGAGCAGTGCAGTAGTCTTGAAAGAGTTTAGCAGGTTTTGTTAGGGATGGTGTTTCAGGGTTTAGGACAGTGCAGTGGTGTTCAGACAGTGTAGGGGGTCAAGGTGGGACTGAGAATGTAGAAATGAAAATTCACTGAAATGATTACTACATGCTACAGAGAGAGTTGCTATGGCATTTCTACAGCACACCCAGGATCTGTTTTTTACACAGCATGGAGACTATTTGGGAATTGAGAGGCCTGACACACATGCTGCATAGGACTTTCTACCAGTACATGTCCTAAAGCCAGACGCACTTCATGAGTACATGTATTCCCATATTTTTAAACACATCAACTAAGCAAATTATTCCGCCACATTTTTCTGAAATGAATTCTGACTCACACTGTGATCTTAGACACATGACAGTATACCTTGCAATTCAGTAAAATGATTACTACAGTGGAAGGGGGTCTTGCTGGGAGTGCTGTTTCACGGTTTAGAGCAGTGGAGTAGTCTTGAAAGAGTTTTGCAGGTTTTGCTAGTGATGGTGTTTCAGGGTTTAGGACAGTGCAGTGGTGTCCAGACAGTGTAGGGGATCAAGGTGGGACTGAGAATGTAGAAATTAAAATTCACTGAAATGATTACTACATGCTACAGAGAGAGTTGCTATGGCATTTCTACAGCACACCCAGGATCTATATTACACAGCATTGAGACTATTTGGGAATTGAGATGCCTGACACACATGCTGCATAGGACTTTCTACCAGTACATGTCCTAAAGCCAGACTCACTCCATGAGTACATGTATTCCCATATTTTTAAACACATCAACTAAGCAAATTGTTCCGCCACATTTTTCTGAAATGAATTCTGACTCACACTGTGATCTTAGACTCATGACTGTATCCTTTGCAATTCAGTAAAATGATTACTACAGTGGAAAGTGGTCTTGTTGGGAGTGCTGTTTCAGGGTTTAGAGCAGTGCAGTAGTCTTGAAAGAGTTTAGCAGGTTTTGTTAGGGATGGTGTTTCAGGGTTTAGGACAGTGCAGTGGTGTTCAGACAGTGTAGGGGGTCAAGGTGGGACTGAGAATGTAGAAATGAAAATTCACTGAAATGATTACTACATGCTACAGAGAGAGTTGCTATGGCATTTCTACAGCACACCCAGGATCTTTTTTTACACAGTATGGAGACTATTTGGGAATTGAGAGGCCTGACACATGCTGCATAGGACTTTCCATCAGTACATGTCCTAAAGCCAGACGCACTTCATGAGTACATGTATTCCCATATTTTTAAACACATCAACTAAGCAAATTATTCTGCCACATTTTTCTGAAATTAATTCTGACTCACACTGTGATCTTAGACACATGACAGTATCCCTTGCAATTCAGTAAAATGATTACTACAGTGGAAGGGGGTCTTGCTGGATGTGCTGTTCCAGGGACTAGAGCAGTGCAGTAGTCTTGAAAGAGTTTAGCAGGTTTTGTTAGGGATGGTGTTTCAGGGTTTAGGACAGTGCAGTGGAGTTCAGACAGTGTAGGGGGTCAAGGTGGGACTGAGAATGTAGAAATGAAAATTCACTGAAATGATTACTACATGCTACAGAGAGAGTTGCTATGGCATTTCTACAGCACACCCAGGATCTGTTTTTTACACAGCATGGAGACTATTTGGGAATTGAGAGGCCTGACACACATGCTGCATAGGACTTTCTACCAGTACATGTCCTAAAGCCAGACGCACTTCATGAGTACATGTATTCCCATATTTTTAAACACATCAACTAAGCAAATTATTCCGCCACATTTTTCTGAAATGAATTCTGACTCACACTGTGATCTTAGACACATGACAGTATACCTTGCAATTCAGTAAAATGATTACTACAGTGGAAGGGGGTCTTGCTGGGAGTGCTGTTTCACGGTTTAGAGCAGTGGAGTAGTCTTGAAAGAGTTTTGCAGGTTTTGCTAGTGATGGTGTTTCAGGGTTTAGGACAGTGCAGTGGTGTCCAGACAGTGTAGGGGATCAAGGTGGGACTGAGAATGTAGAAATTAAAATTCACTGAAATGATTACTACATGCTACAGAGAGAGTTGCTATGGCATTTCTACAGCACACCCAGGATCTATATTACACAGCATTGAGACTATTTGGGAATTGAGATGCCTGACACACATGCTGCATAGGACTTTCTACCAGTACATGTCCTAAAGCCAGACTCACTCCATGAGTACATGTATTCCCATATTTTTAAACACATCAACTAAGCAAATTGTTCCGCCACATTTTTCTGAAATGAATTCTGACTCACACTGTGATCTTAGACTCATGACTGTATCCTTTGCAATTCAGTAAAATGATTACTACAGTGGAAAGTGGTCTTGTTGGGAGTGCTGTTTCAGGGTTTAGAGCAGTGCAGTAGTCTTGAAAGAGTTTAGCAGGTTTTGTTAGGGATGGTGTTTCAGGGTTTAGGACAGTGCAGTGGTGTTCAGACAGTGTAGGGGGTCAAGGTGGGACTGAGAATGTAGAAATGAAAATTCACTGAAATGATTACTACATGCTACAGAGAGAGTTGCTATGGCATTTCTACAGCACACCCAGGATCTTTTTTTACACAGTATGGAGACTATTTGGGAATTGAGAGGCCTGACACATGCTGCATAGGACTTTCCATCAGTACATGTCCTAAAGCCAGACGCACTTCATGAGTACATGTATTCCCATATTTTTAAACACATCAACTAAGCAAATTATTCTGCCACATTTTTCTGAAATTAATTCTGACTCACACTGTGATCTTAGACACATGACAGTATCCCTTGCAATTCAGTAAAATGATTACTGCAGTGGAAGGGGGTCTTGCTGGATGTGCTGTTCCAGGGACTAGAGCAGTGCAGTAGTCTTGAAAGAGTTTAGCAGGTTTTGTTAGGGATGGTGTTTCAGGGTTTAGGACAGTGCAGTGGAGTTCAGACAGTGTAGGGGGTCAAGGTGGGACTGAGAATGTAGAAATGAAAATTCACTGAAATGATTACCACATGCTACAGAGAGAGTTGCTATGGCATTTCTACAGCATACCCAGGATCTGTTTTTTACACAGCATGGAGACTATTTGGGAATTGAGAGGCCTGACACACATGCTGCATAGGACTTTCTACCAGTACATGTCCTAAAGCCAGACTCACTTCATGAGTACATGTATTCCCATATTTTTAAACACATCAACTAAGCAAATTATTCCGCCACATTTTTCGGAAATGAATTCTGACTCACACTGTGATCTTAGACACATGACAGTATCCCTTGCAATTCAGTAAAATGATTACTACAGTGGAAGGGGGTCTTGCTGGGAGTGCTGTTTCACGGTTTAGAGCAGTGCAGTAGTCTTGAAAGAGTTTTGCAGGTTTTGCTAGTGATGGTGTTTCAGGGTTTAGGACAGTGCAGTGGTGTTCAGACAGTGTTGGGGATCAAGGTGGGACTGAGAATGTAGAAATTAAAATTCACTGAAATGATTACTACATGCTACAGAGAGAGTTGCTATGGCATTTCTACAGCACACCCAGGATCTATATTACACAGCATTGAGACTATTTGGGAATTGAGATGCCTGACACACATGCTGCATAGGACTTTCTACCAGTACATGTCCTAAAGCCAGATTCACTCCATGAGTACATGTATTCCCATATTTTTAAACACAGCAACTAAGCAAATTATTCCGCCACATTTTTCTGAAATGAATTCTGACTCACACTGTGATCTTAGACACATGACTGTATCCCTTGCAATTCAGTAAAATGATTACTACAGTGGAAAGTGGTCTTGTTGGGAGTGCTGTTTCAGGGTTTAGAGCAGTGCAGTAGTCTTGAAAGAGTTTAGCAGGTTTTGTTAGGGATGGTGTTTCAGGGTTTAGGACAGTGCAGTGGTGTTCAGACAGTATAGGGGGTCAAGGTGGGACTGAGAATGTAGAAATGAAAATTCACTGAAATGATTACTACATGCTACAGAGAGAGTTGCTATGGCATTTCTACAGCACACCCAGGATCTTTTTTTACACAGCATGGAGACTATTTGGGAATTGAGAGGCCTGACACACATGCTGCATAGGACTTTCTACCAGTACATGTCCTAAAGCCAGATTCACTTCATGAGTACATGTATTCCCATATTTTTAAACACATCAACTAAGCAAATTATTCCGCCACATTTTTCTGAAATGAATTCTGACTCACACTGTGATCTTAGACACATGACAGTATCCCTTGCAATTCAGTAAAATGATTACTACAGTGGAAGGGGGTCTTGCTGGGAGTGCTGTTTCACGGTTTAGAGCAGTGCAGTAGTCTTTGAAAGAGTTTTGCAGGTTTTGCTAGTGATGGTGTTTCAGGGTTTAGGACAGTGCAGTGGTGTTCAGACAGTGTAGGGGATCAAGGTGGGACTGAGAATGTAGAAATGAAAATTCACTGAAATGATTACTACATGCTACAGAGAGAGTTGCTATTGCATTTCTACAGCACACCCAGGATCTACATTACACAGCATTGAGACTATGTGGGAATTGAGATGCCTGACACACATGCTGCATAGGACTTTCTACCAGTACATGTCCTAAAGCCAGACTCACTCCATGAGTACATGTATTCCCATATTTTTAAACACATCAACTAAGCAAATTATTCCGCCACATTTTTCTGAAATGAATTCTGACTCACACTGTGATCTTAGACACATGACTGTATCCTTTGCAATTCAGTAAAATGATTACTACAGTGGAAAGTGGTCTTGTTGGGAGTGCTGTTTCAGGGTTTAGAGCAGTGCAGTAGTCTTGAAAGAGTGTAGCAGGTTTTGTTAGGGATGGTGTTTCAGGGTTTAGGACAGTGCAGTGATGTTCAGACAGTGCAGGGGGTCAAGGTGGGACTGAGAATGTAGAAATGAAAATTCACTGAAATGATTACTACATGCTACAGAGAGAGTTGCTATGGCATTTCTACAGCACACCCGGGATCTGTATTAGACAGTATGGAGACTATTTGGGAATTGAGAGGCCTGACACATGCTGCATAGGACTTTCCATCAGTACATGTCCTAAAGCCAGACGCACTTCATGAGTACATGTATTCCCATATTTTTAAACACATCAACTAGGCAAATTATTCTGCCACATTTTTCTGAAATTAATTCTGACTCACACTGTGATCTTAGACACATTACAGTATCCCTTGCAATTCAGTAAAATGATTACTACAGTGGAAGGGGGTCTTGCTGGATGTGCTGTTCCAGGGACTAGAGCAGTGCAGTAGTCTTGAAAGAGTTTAGCAGGTTTTGTTAGGGATGGTGTTTCAGGGTTTAGGACAGTGCAGTGGAGTTCAGACAGTGTAGGGGGTCAAGGTGGGACTGAGAATGAAGAAATGAAAATTCACTGAAATGATTACCACATGCTACAGAGAGAGTTGCTATGGCATTTCTACAGCACACCCAGGATCTGGTTTTTTACACAGCATGGAGACTATTTGGGAATTGAGAGGCCTGACACACATGCTGCATAGGACTTTCTACCAGTACATGTCCTAAAGCCAGACGCACTTCATGAGTACATGTATTCCCATATTTTTAAACACATCAACTAAGCAAATTATTCCGCCACATTTTTCTGAAATGAATTCTGACTCACACTGTGATCTTAGACACATGACAGTATCCCTTGCAATTCAGTAAAATGATTACTACAGTGGAAGGGGGTCTTGCTGGGAGTGCTGTTTCACGGTTTAGAGCAGTGCAGTAGTCTTGAAAGAGTTTTGCAGGTTTTGCTAGTGATGGTGTTTCAGGGTTTAGGACAGTGCAGTGGTGTTCAGACAGTGTTGGGGATCAAGGTGGGACTGAGAATGTAGAAATTAAAATTCACTGAAATGATTACTACATGCTACAGAGAGAGTTGCTATGGCATTTCTACAGCACACCCAGGATCTATATTACACAGCATTGAGACTATTTGGGAATTGAGATGCCTGACACACATGCTGCATAGGACTTTCTACCAGTACATGTCCTAAGGCCAGATTCACTCCATGAGTACATGTATTCCCATATTTTTAAACACAGCAACTAAGCAAATTATTCCGCCACATTTTTCTGAAATGAATTCTGACTCACACTGTGATCTTAGACACATGACTGTATCCCTTGCAATTCAGTAAAATGATTACTACAGTGGAAAGTGGTCTTGTTGGGAGTGCTGTTTCAGGGTTTAGAGCAGTGCAGTAGTCTTGAAAGAGTTTAGCAGGTTTTGTTAGGGATGGTGTTTCAGGGTTTAGGACAGTGCAGTGGTGTTCAGACAGTATAGGGGGTCAAGGTGGGACTGAGAATGTAGAAATGAAAATTCACTGAAATGATTACTACATGCTACAGAGAGAGTTGCTATGGCATTTCTACAGCACACCCGGGATCTGTATTAGACAGTATGGAGACTATTTGGGAATTGAGAGGCCTGACACATGCTGCATAGGACTTTCCATCAGTACATGTCCTAAAGCCAGACGCACTTCATGAGTACATGTATTCCCATATTTTTAAACAACTCAACTAGGCAAATTATTCTGCCACATTTTTCTGAAATTAATTCTGACTCACACTGTGATCTTAGACACATGACAGTATCCCTTGCAATTCAGTAAAATGATTACTACAGTGGAAGGGGGTCTTGCTGGATGTGCTGTTCCAGGGACTAGAGCAGTGCAGTAGTCTTGAAAGAGTTTAGCAGGTTTTGTTAGGGATGGTGTTTCAGGGTTTAGGACAGTGCAGTGGAGTTCAGACAGTGTAGGGGGTCAAGGTGGGACTGAGAATGAAGAAATGAAAATTCACTGAAATGATTACCACATGCTACAGAGAGAGTTGCTATGGCATTTCTACAGCACACCCAGGATCTGGTTTTTTACACAGCATGGAGACTATTTGGGAATTGAGAGGCCTGACACACATGCTGCATAGGACTTTCTACCAGTACATGTCCTAAAGCCAGACGCACTTCATGAGTACATGTATTCCCATATTTTTAAACACATCAACTAAGCAAATTATTCCGCCACATTTTTCTGAAATGAATTCTGACTCACACTGTGATCTTAGACACATGACAGTATACCTTGCAATTCAGTAAAATGATTACTACAGTGGAAGGGGGTCTTGCTGGGAGTGCTGTTTCACGGTTTAGAGCAGTGGAGTAGTCTTGAAAGAGTTTTGCAGGTTTTGCTAGTGATGGTGTTTCAGGGTTTAGGACAGTGCAGTGGTGTTCAGACAGTGTAGGGGATGAAGGTGGGACTGAGAATGTAGAAATTAAAATTCACTGAAATGATTACTACATGCTACAGAGAGAGTTGCTATGGCATTTCTACAGCACACCCAGGATCTATATTACACAGCATTGAGACTATTTGGGAATTGAGATGCCTGACACACATGCTCCATAGGACTTTCTACCAGTACATGTCCTAAAGCCAGACTCACTCCATGAGTACATGTATTCCCATATTTTTAAACACATCAACTAAGCAAATTATTACGCCACATTTTTCTGAAATGAATTCTGACTCACACTGTGATCTTAGACACATGACTGTATCCCTTGCAATTCAGTAAAATGATTACTACAGTGGAAAGTGGTCTTGTTGGGAGTGCTGTTTCAGGGTTTAGAGCAGTGCAGTAGTTTTGAAAGAGTTTAGCAGGTTTTGTTAGGGATGGTGTTTCAGGGTTTAGGACAGTGCAGTTGTGTTCAGACAGTGTAGGGGGTCAAGGTGTGACTGAGAATGTAGAAATGAAAATTCACTGAAATGATTACTACATGCTACAGAGAGAGTTGCTATGGCATTTCTACAGCACACCCAGGATCTTTTTTTACACAGCATGGAGACTATTTGGGAATTGAGAGGCCTGACACACATGCTGCATAGGACTTTCTACCAGTACATGTCCTAAAGCCAGACTCACTTCATGAGTACATGTATTCCCATATTTTTAAACACATCAACTAAGCAAAAAATTCCGCCACATTTTTCTGAAATGAATTTTGACTCACACTGTGATCTTAGACACATGACAGTATCCCTTGCAATTCAGTAAAATGATTACTACAGTGGAAGGGGGTCTTGCTGGATGTGCTGTTCCAGGGATTAGAGCAGTGCAGTAGTCTTGAGAGAGTTTAGCAGGTTTTGTTAGGGATGGTGTTTCAGGGTTTAGGACAGTGCAGTGGTGTTCAGACAGTGTAGGGGGTCAAGGTGGGACTGAGAATGTAGGAATGAAAATTCACTGAAATGATTACTACATGCTACAGAGAGAGTTGCTATGGCATTTCTGCAGCACACCCAGGATCTGTTTTTTACACAGCATGGAGACTATTTGGGAATTGAGAGGCCTGACACACATGCTGCATAGGACTTTCTACCAGTACATGTCCTAAAGCCAGACTCACTTCATGAGTACATGTATTCCCATATTTTTAAACACATCAACTAAGCAAATTATTCCGCCACATTTTTCTGAAATGAATTCTGACTCACACTGTGATATTAGACACATGACAGTATCCCTTGCAATTCAGTAAAATGATTACAACAGTGGAAGGGGGTCTTGCTGGGAGTGCTGTTTCACGGTTTAGAGCAGTGCAGTAGTCTTCAAAGAGTTTTGCAGGTTTTGCTAGTGATGGTGTTTCAGGGTTTAGGACAGTGCAGTGGTGTTCATACAGTGTATGGGATCAAGGTGGGACTGAGAATGTAGAAATGAAAATTCACTGAAATGATTACTACATGCTACAAAGAGAGTTGCTATGGCATTTCTACAGCACACCCAGGATCTTTTTTTACACAGCATGGAGACTATTTGGGAATTGAGAGGCCTGACACACATGCTGCATAGGACTTTCTACCAGTACATGTCCTAAAGCCAGACTCACTTCATGAGTACATGTATTCCCATATTTATAAACACATCAACTAAGCATAATATTCCGCCACATTTTTCTGAAATGAATCTGACTCACACTGTGATCTTAGACACATGCCAGTATCCCTTGCAATTCAGTAAAATGATTACTACAGTGGAAGGGGGTCTTGCTGGGAGTGCTGTTTCAGGGTTCAGAGCAGTGCAGTAGTCTTGAAAGAGTTTAGCAGGTTGTGCTAGGGATGGTGTTTCAGGGTTTAGGACAGTGCAGTGGTGTTCAGACAGTGTAGGGGGTGAAGGTGGGACTGAGAATGTAGAAATGAAAATTCACTGAAATGATTACTACATGCTACAGAGAGAGTTGCTATGGCATTTCTACAGCACACCCAGGATCTGTTTTTTACACAGCATGGAGACTATTTGGGAATTGAGAGGCCTGACACACATGCTGCATAGGACTTTCTACCAGTTTATGTCCTAAAGCCAGACTCACGTCATGAGTACATGTATTCCCATATTTTTAAACACATCAACTAAGCAAATTATTCCGCCACATTTTTCTGAAATGAATTCTGACTCACACTGTGATCTTAGACACGACAGTATCCCTTGCAATTCAGTAAAATGATTACTACAGTGGAAGGGGGTCTTTCCGGGAGTGCTGTTTCACGGTTTAGAGCAGTGCAGTAGTCTTGAAAGAGTTTTGCAGGTTTTGCTAGTGATGGTGTTTCAGGGTTTAGGACAGTGCAGTGGTGTTCAGACAGTGTAGGGGATCAAGGTGGGACTAAGAATGTAGAAATGAAAATTCACTGAAATGATTACTACATGCTACAGAGAGAGTTACTATGGCATTTCTACAGCACACCCAGGATCTATATTACACAGCATTGAGACTATTTGGGAATTGAGATGTCTGACACACATGCTGCATAGGACTTTCTACCAGTACATGTCCTAAAGCCAGACTCACTCCATGAGTACATGTATTCCCATATTTTTAAACACATCAACTAAGCAAATTATTCCGCCACATTTTTCTGAAATGAATTCTGACTCACACTGTGATCTTAGACACATGACTGTATCCCTTGCAATTCAGTAAAATGATTACTACAGTAGAAAGTGGTCTTGTTGGGAGTGCTGTTTCAGGGTTTAGAGCAGTGCAGTAGTCTTGAAAGAGTTTAGCAAGTCTTGTTAGGGATGGTGTTTCAGGGTTTAGGACAGTGCAGTGGTGTTCAGACAGTGTAGGGGGTCAAGGTGGGACTGAGAATGTAGAAATGAAATTTCACTGAAATGATTACTACATGCTACAGAGAGAGTTGCTATGGCATTTCTACAGCACACCCAGGATCTTTTTTTACACAGCATGGAGACTATTTGGGAATTGAGAGGCCGGACACACATGCTGCATAGGACTTTCTACCAGTACATGTCCTAAAGCCAGACTCACTTCATGAGTACATGTATTCCCATATTTTTAAACACATCAACTAAGCAAATTATTCCGCCACATTTTTCTGAAATGAATTCTGACTCACACTGTGATCTTAGACACATGACAGTATCCCTTGCAATTCAGTAAAATGATTACTACAGTGGAAGGGGGTCTTTCTGGGAGTGCTGTTTCACGGTTTAGAGCAGTGCAGTAGCCTTGAAAGAGTTTTGCAGATTTTGCTAGTGATGGTGTTTCAGGGTTTAGGACAGTGCAGTGGTGTTCAGACAGTGTAGGGGATCAGGTTGGGACTGAGAATGTAGAAATGAAAATTCACTGAAATGATTACTACATGCTACACAGAGAGTTGCTATGGCATTTCTACAGCACACCCAGGATCTATATTACACAGCATTGAGACTATTTGGGAATTGAGATGCCTGACACACATGCTGCATAGGACTTTCTACCAGTAAATGTCCTAAAGCCAGACTCACTTCATGAGTACATGTATTCCCATATTTTTAAACACATCAACTAAGCAAATTATTCCACCACATTTTTCTGAAATGAATTCTGACTCACACTGTGATCTTAGACAAATGACAGTATCCCTTGCAATTCAGTAAAATGATTAATACAGTGGAAAGTGGTCTTGTTGGGAGTGCTGTTTCAGGGTTTAGAGCAGTGAAGTAGTCTTGAAAGAGTTTAGCAGGTTTTGCTAGGGATGGTGTTTCAGGGTTTAGGACAGTGCAGTGGTGTTCTGGCAGTGTAGGGGGTCAAGGTGGGACTGAGAATGTAGAAATGAAAATTCACTGAAATGATTACTACATGCTACAGAGAGAGTAGCTATGGCATTTCTACAGCACACCCAGGATCTGTATTACACAGTATGGAGACTATTTGGGAATTTAGAGGCCTGACACATGCTGCATAGGACTTTCCATCAGTACATGTCCTAAAGCCAGACGCACTTCATGAGTACATGTATTCCCATATTTTTAAACACATCAACTAAGCAAATTATTCCGCCACATTTTTCTGAAATGAATTCTGACTCACACTGTGATCTTAGACACATGACAGTATACCTTGCAATTCAGTAAAATGATTACTACAGTGGAAGGGGGTCTTGCTGGGAGTGCTGTTTCACGGTTTAGAGCAGTGGAGTAGTCTTGAAAGAGTTTTGCAGGTTTTGCTAGTGATGGTGTTTCAGGGTTTAGGACAGTGCAGTGGTGTTCAGACAGTGTAGGGGATGAAGGTGGTACTGAGAATGTAGAAATTAAAATTCACTGAAATGATTACTACATGCTACAGAGAGAGTTGCTATGGCATTTCTACAGCACACCCAGGATCTATATTACACAGCATTGAGACTATTTGGGAATTGAGATGCCTGACACACATGCTCCATAGGACTTTCTACCAGTACATGTCCTAAAGCCAGACTCACTCCATGAGTACATGTATTCCCATATTTTTAAACACATCAACTAAGCAAATTATTACGCCACATTTTTCTGAAATGAATTCTGACTCACACTGTGATCTTAGACACATGACTGTATCCCTTGCAATTCAGTAAAATGATTACTACAGTGGAAAGTGGTCTTGTTGGGAGTGCTGTTTCAGGGTTTAGAGCAGTGCAGTAGTTTTGAAAGAGTTTAGCAGGTTTTGTTAGGGATGGTGTTTCAGGGTTTAGGACAGTGCAGTGGTGTTCAGACAGTGTAGGGGGTCAAGGTGTGACTGAGAATGTAGAAATGAAAATTCACTGAAATGATTACTACATGCTACAGAGAGAGTTGCTATGGCATTTCTACAGCACACCCAGGATCTTTTTTTACACAGCATGGAGACTATTTGGGAATTGAGAGGCCTGACACACATGCTGCATAGGACTTTCTACCAGTACATGTCCTAAAGCCAGACTCACTTCATGAGTACATGTATTCCCATATTTATAAACACATCAACTAAGCATAATATTCCGCCACATTTTTCTGAAATGAATCTGACTCACACTGTGATCTTAGACACATGCCAGTATCCCTTGCAATTCAGTAAAATGATTACTACAGTGGAAGGGGGTCTTGCTGGGAGTGCTGTTTCAGGGTTCAGAGCAGTGCAGTAGTCTTGAAAGAGTTTAGCAGGTTGTGCTAGGGATGGTGTTTCAGGGTTTAGGACAGTGCAGTGGTGTTCAGACAGTGTAGGGGGTGAAGGTGGGACTGAGAATGTAGAAATGAAAATTCACTGAAATGATTACTACATGCTAAAGAGAGAGTTGCTATGGCATTTCTACAGCACACCCAGGATCTGTATTACACAGCATGGAGACTATTTGGGAATTCAGAGGCTTGACACACATACTGCATAGGACTTTCTACCAGTACATGTCCTAAAGCCAGACTCACTTTATGACTACATGTATTCCCATATTTTTAAACACATCAACAAAGCAAATAATTCTGCCACATTTTTCTGAAATGAATTCTGACTCACACTGTGATCTTAGACACATGACAGTATCCCTTGCAATTCAGTAAAATGATCACTACAGTGGAAGGGGGTCTTGCTGGGAGTGCTGTTTCACGGTTTAGAGCAGTGCAGTAGTCTTGAAAGAGTTTAGCAGGTTTTGCTAGGGATGGCGTTCCAGGGTTTAGGACAGTGCAGTGGTGTTCTGACAATGTAGGGGATCATGGTGGGACTGAGAATGTAGAAATGAAAATTCACTGAAATGATTACTACATGCTACAGAGAGAGTTGCTATGGCATTTCTACAGCACACCCAGGATCTATATTACACAGCATTGAGTCTATCGGAATTGAGATGCCTGACACACATGCTGCATAGGACTTTCTACCAGTACATGTCCTAAAGCCAGACTCACTTCATGAGTACATGTATTCCCATATTTATAAACACATCAATTAAGCAAATTATTCCGCCACATTTTTCTGAAATGAATCTGACTCACACAGTGATCTTAGACACATGACAGTATCCCTTGCAATTCAGTAAAATGATTACTACAGTGGAAAGTGGTCTTGCTGGGAGTGCTGTTTCAGGGTTTAGAGCAGTACAGTAGTCTTGAAAGAGTTTAGGAGGTTTTGCTAGGGATGGTGTTTCAGGGTTTAGGACAGTGCAGTGGTGTTCAGACAGTGTAGGGGGTCAAGGTGTGACTGAGAATGTAGAAATGAAAATTCACTGAAATGATTACTACATGCTACAGAGAGAGTTGCTATGGCATTTCTACAGCACACCCAGGATCTTTTTTTACACAGCATGGAGACTATTTGGGAATTGAGAGGCCTGACACACATGCTGCATAGGACTTTCTACCAGTACATGTCCTAAAGCCAGACTCACTTCATGAGTACATGTATTCCCATATTTTTAAACACATCAACTAAGCAAATAATTCCGCCACATTTTTCTGAAATGAATTTTGACTCACACTGTGATCTTAGACACATGACAGTATCCCTTGCAATTCAGTAAAATGATTACTACAGTGGAAGGGGGTCTTGCTGGATGTGCTGTTCCAGGGATTAGAGCAGTGCAGTAGTCTTGAGAGAGTTTAGCAGGTTTTGCTAGGGATGGTGTTTCAGGGTTTAGGACAGTGCAGTGGTGTTCTGGCAGTGTAGGGGGTCAAGGTGGGACTGAGAATGTAGAAATGAAAATTCACTGAAATGATTACTACATGCTACAGAGAGAGTAGCTATGGCATTTCTACAGCACACCCAGGATCTGTATTACACAGTATGGAGACTATTTGGGAATTTAGAGGCCTGACACATGCTGCATAGGACTTTCCATCAGTACATGTCCTAAAGCCAGACGCACTTCATGAGTACATGTATTCCCATATTTTTAAACACATCAACTAAGCAAATTATTCCGCCACATTTTTCTGAAATGAATTCTGACTCACACTGTGATCTTAGACACATGACAGTATACCTTGCAATTCAGTAAAATGATTACTACAGTGGAAGGGGGTCTTGCTGGGAGTGCTGTTTCACGGTTTAGAGCAGTGGAGTAGTCTTGAAAGAGTTTTGCAGGTTTTGCTAGTGATGGTGTTTCAGGGTTTAGGACAGTGCAGTGGTGTTCAGACAGTGTAGGGGATGAAGGTGGGACTGAGAATGTAGAAATTAAAATTCACTGAAATGATTACTACATGCTACAGAGAGAGTTGCTATGGCATTTCTACAGCACACCCAGGATCTATATTACACAGCATTGAGACTATTTGGGAATTGAGATGCCTGACACACATGCTCCATAGGACTTTCTACCAGTACATGTCCTAAAGCCAGACTCACTCCATGAGTACATGTATTCCCATATTTTTAAACACATCAACTAAGCAAATTATTACGCCACATTTTTCTGAAATGAATTCTGACTCACACTGTGATCTTAGACACATGACTGTATCCCTTGCAATTCAGTAAAATGATTACTACAGTGGAAAGTGGTCTTGTTGGGAGTGCTGTTTCAGGGTTTAGAGCAGTGCAGTAGTTTTGAAAGAGTTTAGCAGGTTTTGTTAGGGATGGTGTTTCAGGGTTTAGGACAGTGCAGTGGTGTTCAGACAGTGTAGGGGGTCAAGGTGTGACTGAGAATGTAGAAATGAAAATTCACTGAAATGATTACTACATGCTACAGAGAGAGTTGCTATGGCATTTCTACAGCACACCCAGGATCTTTTTTTACACAGCATGGAGACTATTTGGGAATTGAGAGGCCTGACACACATGCTGCATAGGACTTTCTACCAGTACATGTCCTAAAGCCAGACTCACTTCATGAGTACATGTATTCCCATATTTATAAACACATCAACTAAGCATAATATTCCGCCACATTTTTCTGAAATGAATCTGACTCACACTGTGATCTTAGACACATGCCAGTATCCCTTGCAATTCAGTAAAATGATTACTACAGTGGAAGGGGGTCTTGCTGGGAGTGCTGTTTCAGGGTTCAGAGCAGTGCAGTAGTCTTGAAAGAGTTTAGCAGGTT